>NW_025963552.1:0-2462327 GCF_910591885.1 Bombus terrestris | reverse complement strand
TCTTGCGTTAGTCATTCGATATGAAGGCAACTTATTTCGAATTTGCGAACGTGTCGGATCGTATGTGAGGTTGGACTAAATTTTTACGAGCGAGCGGAGCGAGCGAGCAACGATCACAATTTGCAAGGTATACATATACCTTACATTGCCTTGCATATATTTCGTGTTAGTACCTAATTTTGTCAGCCACTTCGGACATCACATTGGACTGTAGTATGTGGAAATAGTACTATTTATGTGAAACTATTCACAAACTGTAAACATTTGTCAGCAGGCAATAGGATAAAGACTTCCGGCTCCTCGGGCTGGTGCGAATGTTTCAATGTCAGTATGTGCCAAACCGTTAGATTGTGATACACCTTTACGCATCTCTCGCTCGCTGCGCTCGCTCGAAAACTATAGCCTAACCTAAAACCAATCCCTCTTGCGTTAGTCATTCGATTTGAAGGCGACTTATTTCGAATTTGCGAACGTGTCGGATCGGATGTGAGGTTGGACTAAATTTTTACGAGCGAGCGGAGCGAGCGAGCAACGATCACAATTTGCAAGGTATACATATACCTTGCAATATGCATATATATCGTGTTAGTACCTAATTTTGTCAGCCACTTCGGACATCACATTGCACTGTAGTATGTCGAAATAGTACTATTTATGTGAAACTATTCACAAACTGTAAACATTTGTCAGTAGGCAATATGATAAAGACTCCCGTCTCCTCGGGCTGGTGCGAATGTTACAATGTCAGTATGTGCCAAACCGTTGGATTGTGACACACCTTTACGCGTCTCTCGCTCGCTGCGCTCGCTCGAAAACTATAGCGTAACCTAAAACCAATCTATCTTGCGTTCATTATTCGATATGGTGGCGACTTATTTCGAATTTGCGAACGTGTCGGATCGGATGTGAGGTTGGACTAAATTTTTACGAGCGAGCGGAGCGAGCGAGCAACGATCACAATTTGCAAGGTATACATATACCTTGCAATATGTATATATATCGTGTTAGTACCTAATTTTGTTAGCCACTTCGGACATCACATTGGACTGTAGTATGTGGAAATAGTACTATTTATGTGAAACTATTCACAAACTGTAAACATTTGTCAGCAGGCAATAGGATAAATACTTCCGGCTCCTCTGGCTGGTGCGAATGTTTCAATGTCCGTATGTGCCAAACCGTTGGATTGTGACACACCTTTACGCGTCTCTCGCTCGCTGCGCTCGCTCGAAAACTATAGCGTAACCTAAAACCAATCCATCTTGCGTTCATTATTCGATATGGTGGCGACTTATTTCGAATTTGCGAACGTGTCGGGTCGGATGTGACGTTGGACTAAATTTTTACGAGCGAGCGGAGCGAGCGAGCATCGATCACAATATGCAAGGTATACATATACCTTGCAATATGCATATATATCGTGTTAGTACCTAATTTCGTCAGCCACTTCGGACATCACATTGCCCTGTAGTATGTGGAAATAGTACTATTTATGTGAAACTATTCACAAACTGTAAACATTTGTCAGCAGGCAATAGGATAAATACTTCCGGCTCCTCTGGCTGGTGCGAATGTTTCAATGTCCGTATGTGCCAAACCGTTAGATTGTGATACACCTTTACGCGTCTCTCGCTCGCTGCGCTCGCTCGAAAACTATAGCCTAACCTAAAACCAATCCCTCTTGCGTTAGTCATTCGATTTGAAGGCGACTTATTTCGAATTTGCGAACGTGTCGGATCGGATGTGAGATTGGACTAAATTTTTACGAGCGAGCGGAGCGAGCGAGCAACGATCACAATTTGCAAGGTATACATATACCTTGCAATATGCATATATATCGTGTTAGTACCTAATTTTGTCAGCCACTTCGGACATCACATTGGACTGTAGAATGTGGAAATAGTACTATTTATGTGAAACTATTCACAAACTGTAAACATTTGTCAGTAGGCAATATGATAAAGACTTCCGGCTCCTCGGGCTGGTGCGAATGTTTCAATGTCAGTATGTGCCAAACCGTTGGATTGTGACACACCTTTACGCGTCTCTCGCTCGCTGCGCTCGCTCGAAAACTATAGCCTAACCTAAAACCAATCCATCTTGCGTTCATTATTCGATATGGTGGCGACTTATTTCGAATTTGCGAACGTGTCGGGTCGGATGTGAGGTTGGACTAAATTTTTACGAGCGAGCGGAGCGAGCGAGCATCGATCACAATATACAAGGTATACATATACCTTGCAATATGCATATATATCGTGTTAGTACCTAATTTCGTCAGCCACTTCGGACATCACATTGCCCTGTAGTATGTGGAAATAGTACTATTTATGTGAAACTATTCACAAACTGTAAACATTTGTCAGCAGGCAATATGATAAAGACATCCGGCTCCTCGGGCTGGTGCGAATGTTTCAATGTCAGTATGTGCCAAACCGTTGGATTGTGACACACCTTTACGCGTCTCTCGCTCGCTGCGCTCGCTCGAAAGCTGTAGCCTAACCTAAACCCAATCCATCTTGCGTTAGTCATTCGATATGAAGGCAACTTATTTCGAATTTGCGAGCGTGTCGGATCGTATGTGAGGTTGGACTAAATTTTTACGAGCGAGCGGAGCGAGCGAGCAACGATCACAATTTGCAAGGTATACATATACCTTATATTGCCTTGCATATATTTCGTGTTAGTACCTAATTTTGTCAGCCACTTCGGACATCACATTGGACTGTAGTATGTGGAAATAGTACTATTTATGTGAAACTATTCACAAACTGTAAACATTTGTCAGCAGGCAATACGATAAATACTTCCGGCTCCTCTGGCTGGTGCGAATGTTTCAATGTCCGTATGTGCCAAACCGTTAGATTGTGATACACCTTTACGCGTCTCTCGCTCGCTGCGCTCGCTCGAAAACTATAGCCTAACCTAAAACCAATCCCTCTTGCGTTAGTCATTCGATATGAAGGCGACTTATTTCGAATTTGCGAACGTGTCGGATCGGATGTGAGGTTGGACTAAATTTTTACGAGCGAGCGGAGCGAGCGAGCAACGATCACAATTTGCAAGGTATACATATACCTTGCAATATGCATATATATCGTGTTAGTACCTAATTTTGTTAGCCACTTCGGACATCACATTGGACTGTAGTATGTGGAAATAGTACTATTTATGTGAAACTATTCACAAACTGTAAACATTTGTCAGCAGGCAATAGGATAAATACTTCCGGCTCCTCTGGCTGGTGCGAATGTTTCAATGTCCGTATGTGCCAAACCGTTAGATTGTGATACACCTTTACGCATCTCTCGCTCGCTGCGCTCGCTCGAAAACTATAGCCTAACCTAAAACCAATCCCTCTTGCGTTAGTCATTCGATTTGAAGGCGACTTATTTCGAATTTGCGAACGTGTCGGATCGGATGTGAGGTTGGACTAAATTTTTACGAGCGAGCGGAGCGAGCGAGCAACGATCACAATTTGCAAGGTATACATATACCTTGCAATATGCATATATATCGTGTTAGTACCTAATTTTGTCAGCCACTTCGGACATCACATTGCACTGTAGTATGTCGAAATAGTACTATTTATGTGAAACTATTCACAAACTGTAAACATTTGTCAGTAGGCAATATGATAAAGACTCCCGTCTCCTCGGGCTGGTGCGAATGTTACAATGTCAGTATGTGCCAAACCGTTGGATTGTGACACACCTTTACGCGTCTCTCGCTCGCTGCGCTCGCTCGAAAACTATAGCGTAACCTAAAACCAATCTATCTTGCGTTCATTATTCGATATGGTGGCGACTTATTTCGAATTTGCGAACGTGTCGGATCGGATGTGAGGTTGGACTAAATTTTTACGAGCGAGCGGAGCGAGCGAGCAACGATCACAATTTGCAAGGTATACATATACCTTGCAATATGTATATATATCGTGTTAGTACCTAATTTTGTTAGCCACTTCGGACATCACATTGGACTGTAGTATGTGGAAATAGTACTATTTATGTGAAACTATTCACAAACTGTAAACATTTGTCAGCAGGCAATAGGATAAATACTTCCGGCTCCTCTGGCTGGTGCGAATGTTTCAATGTCCGTATGTGCCAAACCGTTGGATTGTGACACACCTTTACGCGTCTCTCGCTCGCTGCGCTCGCTCGAAAACTATAGCGTAACCTAAAACCAATCCATCTTGCGTTCATTATTCGATATGGTGGCGACTTATTTCGAATTTGCGAACGTGTCGGGTCGGATGTGACGTTGGACTAAATTTTTACGAGCGAGCGGAGCGAGCGAGCATCGATCACAATATGCAAGGTATACATATACCTTGCAATATGCATATATATCGTGTTAGTACCTAATTTCGTCAGCCACTTCGGACATCACATTGCCCTGTAGTATGTGGAAATAGTACTATTTATGTGAAACTATTCACAAACTGTAAACATTTGTCAGCAGGCAATAGGATAAATACTTCCGGCTCCTCTGGCTGGTGCGAATGTTTCAATGTCCGTATGTGCCAAACCGTTAGATTGTGATACACCTTTACGCGTCTCTCGCTCGCTGCGCTCGCTCGAAAACTATAGCCTAACCTAAAACCAATCCCTCTTGCGTTAGTCATTCGATTTGAAGGCGACTTATTTCGAATTTGCGAACGTGTCGGATCGGATGTGAGATTGGACTAAATTTTTACGAGCGAGCGGAGCGAGCGAGCAACGATCACAATTTGCAAGGTATACATATACCTTGCAATATGCATATATATCGTGTTAGTACCTAATTTTGTCAGCCACTTCGGACATCACATTGGACTGTAGAATGTGGAAATAGTACTATTTATGTGAAACTATTCACAAACTGTAAACATTTGTCAGTAGGCAATATGATAAAGACTTCCGGCTCCTCGGGCTGGTGCGAATGTTTCAATGTCAGTATGTGCCAAACCGTTGGATTGTGACACACCTTTACGCGTCTCTCGCTCGCTGCGCTCGCTCGAAAACTATAGCCTAACCTAAAACCAATCCATCTTGCGTTCATTATTCGATATGGTGGCGACTTATTTCGAATTTGCGAACGTGTCGGGTCGGATGTGAGGTTGGACTAAATTTTTACGAGCGAGCGGAGCGAGCGAGCATCGATCACAATATACAAGGTATACATATACCTTGCAATATGCATATATATCGTGTTAGTACCTAATTTCGTCAGCCACTTCGGACATCACATTGCCCTGTAGTATGTGGAAATAGTACTATTTATGTGAAACTATTCACAAACTGTAAACATTTGTCAGCAGGCAATATGATAAAGACATCCGGCTCCTCGGGCTGGTGCGAATGTTTCAATGTCAGTATGTGCCAAACCGTTGGATTGTGACACACCTTTACGCGTCTCTCGCTCGCTGCGCTCGCTCGAAAGCTGTAGCCTAACCTAAACCCAATCCATCTTGCGTTAGTCATTCGATATGAAGGCAACTTATTTCGAATTTGCGAACGTGTCGGATCGTATGTGAGGTTGGACTAAATTTTTACGAGCGAGCGGAGCGAGCGAGCAACGATCACAATTTGCAAGGTATACATATACCTTACATTGCCTTGCATATATTTCGTGTTAGTACCTAATTTTGTCAGCCACTTCGGACATCACATTGGACTGTAGTATGTGGAAATAGTACTATTTATGTGAAACTATTCACAAACTGTAAACATTTGTCAGCAGGCAATAGGATAAAGACTTCCGGCTCCTCGGGCTGGTGCGAATGTTTCAATGTCAGTATGTGCCAAACCGTTGGATTGTGACTCACCTTTACGCGTCTCTCGCTCGCTGCGCTCGCTCGAAAACTATAGCGTAACCTAAAACCAATCCATCTTGCGTTCATTATTCGATATGGTGGCGACTTATTTCGAATTTGCGAACGTGTCGGGTCGGATGTGAGGTTGGACTAAATTTTTACGAGCGAGCGGAGCGAGCGAGCATCGATCACAATATGCAAGGTATACATATACCTTGCAATATGCATATATATCGTGTTAGTACCTAATTTCGTCAGCCACTTCGGACATCACATTGCCCTGTAGTATGTGGAAATAGTACTATTTATGTGAAACTATTCACAAACTGTAAACATTTGTCAGCAGGCAATATGATAAAGACATCCGGCTCCTCGGGCTGGTGCGAATGTTTCAATGTCAGTATGTGCCAAACCGTTGGATTGTGACACACCTTTACGCGTCTCTCGCTCGCTGCGCTCGCTCGAAAGCTGTAGCCTAACCTAAACCCAATCCATCTTGCGTTAGTCATTCGATATGAAGGCAACTTATTTCGAATTTGCGAGCGTGTCGGATCGTATGTGAGGTTGGACTAAATTTTTACGAGCGAGCGGAGCGAGCGAGCAACGATCACAATTTGCAAGGTATACATATACCTTATATTGCCTTGCATATATTTCGTGTTAGTACCTAATTTTGTCAGCCACTTCGGACATCACATTGGACTGTAGTATGTGGAAATAGTACTATTTATGTGAAACTATTCACAAACTGTAAACATTTGTCAGCAGGCAATACGATAAATACTTCCGGCTCCTCTGGCTGGTGCGAATGTTTCAATGTCCGTATGTGCCAAACCGTTAGATTGTGATACACCTTTACGCGTCTCTCGCTCGCTGCGCTCGCTCGAAAACTATAGCCTAACCTAAAACCAATCCCTCTTGCGTTAGTCATTCGATATGAAGGCGACTTATTTCGAATTTGCGAACGTGTCGGATCGGATGTGAGGTTGGACTAAATTTTTACGAGCGAGCGGAGCGAGCGAGCAACGATCACAATTTGCAAGGTATACATATACCTTGCAATATGCATATATATCGTGTTAGTACCTAATTTCGTCAGCCACTTCGGACATCACATTGCCCTGTAGTATGTGGAAATAGTACTATTTATGTGAAACTATTCACAAACTGTAAACATTTGTCAGCAGGCAATATGATAAAGACATCCGGCTCCTCGGGCTGGTGCGAATGTTTCAATGTCAGTATGTGCCAAACCGTTGGATTGTGACACACCTTTACGCGTATCTCGCTCGCTGCGCTCGCTCGAAAGCTGTAGCCTAACCTAAACCCAATCCATCTTGCGTTAGTCATTCGATATGAAGGCAACTTATTTCGAATTTGCGAACGTGTCGGATCGTATGTGAGGTTGGACTAAATTTTTACGAGCGAGCGGAGCGAGCGAGCAACGATCACAATTTGCAAGGTATACATATACCTTATATTGCCTTGCATATATTTCGTGTTAGTACCTAATTTTGTCAGCCACTTCGGACATCACATTGGACTGTAGTATGTGGAAATAGTACTATTTATGTGAAACTATTCACAAACTGTAAACATTTGTCAGCAGGCAATAGGATAAAGACTTCCGGCTTTCGGGCTGGTGCGAATGTTTCAATGTCCGTATGTGCCAAACCGTTGGATTGTGACACACCTTTACGCGTCTCTCGTTCGCTGCGCTCGCTCGAAAACTATAGCGTAACCTAAAACCAATCTATCTTGCGTTCATTATTCGATATGGTGGCGACTTATTTCGAATTTGCGAACGTGTCGTATCGGATGTGAGGTTGGACTAAATTTTTACGAGCGAGCGGAGCGAGCGAGCAACGATCACAATTTGCAAGGTATACATATACCTTGCAATATGTATATATATCGTGTTAGTACCTAATTTTGTTAGCCACTTCGGACATCACATTGGACTGTAGTATGTGGAAATAGTACTATTTATGTGAAACTATTCACAAACTGTAAACATTTGTCAGCAGGCAATAGGATAAATACTTCCGGCTCCTCTGGCTGGTGCGAATGTTTCAATGTCCGTATGTGCCAAACCGTTAGATTGTGATACACCTTTACGCGTCTCTCGCTCGCTGCGCTCGCTCGAAAACTATAGCCTAACCTAAAACCAATCCATCTTGCGTTCATTATTCGATTTGAAGGCGACTTATTTCGAATTTGCGAACGTGTCGTATCGGATGTGAGATTGGACTAAATTTTTACGAGCGAGCGGAGCGAGCGAGCAACGATCACAATTTGCAAGGTATACATATACCTTGCAATATGCATATATATCGTGTTAGTACCTAATTTTGTCAGCCACTTCGGACATCACATTGGACTGTAGAATGTGGAAATAGTACTATTTATGTGAAACTATTCACAAACTGTAAACATTTGTCAGTAGGCAATATGATAAAGACTTCCGGCTCCTCGGGCTGGTGCGAATGTTTCAATGTCAGTATGTGCCAAACCGTTGGATTGTGACACACCTTTACGCGTCTCTCGCTCGCTGCGCTCGCTCGAAAACTATAGCCTAACCTAAAACCAATCCATCTTGCGTTCATTATTCGATATGGTGGCGACTTATTTCGAATTTGCGAACGTGTCGGGTCGGATGTGAGGTTGGACTAAATTTTTACGAGCGAGCGGAGCGAGCGAGCATCGATCACAATATACAAGGTATACATATACCTTGCAATATGCATATATATCGTGTTAGTACCTAATTTCGTCAGCCACTTCGGACATCACATTGCCCTGTAGTATGTGGAAATAGTACTATTTATGTGAAACTATTCACAAACTGTAAACATTTGTCAGCAGGCAATATGATAAAGACATCCGGCTCCTCGGGCTGGTGCGAATGTTTCAATGTCAGTATGTGCCAAACCGTTGGATTGTGACACACCTTTACGCGTCTCTCGCTCGCTGCGCTCGCTCGAAAGCTGTAGCCTAACCTAAACCCAATCCATCTTGCGTTAGTCATTCGATATGAAGGCAACTTATTTCGAATTTGCGAGCGTGTCGGATCGTATGTGAGGTTGGACTAAATTTTTACGAGCGAGCGGAGCGAGCGAGCAACGATCACAATTTGCAAGGTATACATATACCTTATATTGCCTTGCATATATTTCGTGTTAGTACCTAATTTCGTCAGCCACTTCGGACATCACATTGGACTGTAGTATGTGGAAATAGTACTATTTATGTGAAACTATTCACAAACTGTAAACATTTGTCAGCAGGCAATATGATAAAGACATCCGGCTCCTCGGGCTGGTGCGAATGTTTCAATGTCAGTATGTGCCAAACCGTTGGATTGTGACACACCTTTACGCGTCTCTCGCTCGCTGCGCTCGCTCGAAAGCTGTAGCCTAACCTAAACCCAATCCATCTTGCGTTAGTCATTCGATATGAAGGCAACTTATTTCGAATTTGCGAGCGTGTCGGATCGTATGTGAGGTTGGACTAAATTTTTACGAGCGAGCGGAGCGAGCGAGCAACGATCACAATTTGCAAGGTATACATATACCTTATATTGCCTTGCATATATTTCGTGTTAGTACCTAATTTTGTCAGCCACTTCGGACATCACATTGGACTGTAGTATGTGGAAATAGTACTATTTATGTGAAACTATTCACAAACTGTAAACATTTGTCAGCAGGCAATACGATAAATACTTCCGGCTCCTCTGGCTGGTGCGAATGTTTCAATGTCCGTATGTGCCAAACCGTTAGATTGTGATACACCTTTACGCGTCTCTCGCTCGCTGCGCTCGCTCGAAAACTATAGCCTAACCTAAAACCAATCCCTCTTGCGTTAGTCATTCGATATGAAGGCGACTTATTTCGAATTTGCGAACGTGTCGGATCGGATGTGAGGTTGGACTAAATTTTTACGAGCGAGCGGAGCGAGCGAGCAACGATCACAATTTGCAAGGTATACATATACCTTGCAATATGCATATATATCGTGTTAGTACCTAATTTCGTCAGCCACTTCGGACATCACATTGCCCTGTAGTATGTGGAAATAGTACTATTTATGTGAAACTATTCACAAACTGTAAACATTTGTCAGCAGGCAATATGATAAAGACATCCGGCTCCTCGGGCTGGTGCGAATGTTTCAATGTCAGTATGTGCCAAACCGTTGGATTGTGACACACCTTTACGCGTATCTCGCTCGCTGCGCTCGCTCGAAAGCTGTAGCCTAACCTAAACCCAATCCATCTTGCGTTAGTCATTCGATATGAAGGCAACTTATTTCGAATTTGCGAACGTGTCGGATCGTATGTGAGGTTGGACTAAATTTTTACGAGCGAGCGGAGCGAGCGAGCAACGATCACAATTTGCAAGGTATACATATACCTTATATTGCCTTGCATATATTTCGTGTTAGTACCTAATTTTGTCAGCCACTTCGGACATCACATTGGACTGTAGTATGTGGAAATAGTACTATTTATGTGAAACTATTCACAAACTGTAAACATTTGTCAGCAGGCAATAGGATAAAGACTTCCGGCTTTCGGGCTGGTGCGAATGTTTCAATGTCCGTATGTGCCAAACCGTTGGATTGTGACACACCTTTACGCGTCTCTCGTTCGCTGCGCTCGCTCGAAAACTATAGCGTAACCTAAAACCAATCTATCTTGCGTTCATTATTCGATATGGTGGCGACTTATTTCGAATTTGCGAACGTGTCGTATCGGATGTGAGGTTGGACTAAATTTTTACGAGCGAGCGGAGCGAGCGAGCAACGATCACAATTTGCAAGGTATACATATACCTTGCAATATGTATATATATCGTGTTAGTACCTAATTTTGTTAGCCACTTCGGACATCACATTGGACTGTAGTATGTGGAAATAGTACTATTTATGTGAAACTATTCACAAACTGTAAACATTTGTCAGCAGGCAATAGGATAAATACTTCCGGCTCCTCTGGCTGGTGCGAATGTTTCAATGTCCGTATGTGCCAAACCGTTAGATTGTGATACACCTTTACGCGTCTCTCGCTCGCTGCGCTCGCTCGAAAACTATAGCCTAACCTAAAACCAATCCATCTTGCGTTCATTATTCGATATGGTGGCGACTTATTTCGAATTTGCGAACGTGTCGTATCGGATGTGAGGTTGGACTAAATTTTTACGAGCGAGCGGAGCGAGCGAGCAACGATCACAATTTGCAAGGTATACATATACCTTGCAATATGTATATATATCGTGTTAGTACCTAATTTTGTTAGCCACTTCGGACATCACATTGGACTGTAGTATGTGGAAATAGTACTATTTATGTGAAACTATTCACAAACTGTAAACATTTGTCAGCAGGCAATAGGATAAATACTTCCGGCTCCTCTGGCTGGTGCGAATGTTTCAATGTCCGTATGTGCCAAACCGTTAGATTGTGATACACCTTTACGCGTCTCTCGCTCGCTGCGCTCGCTCGAAAACTATAGCCTAACCTAAAACCAATCCCTCTTGCGTTAGTCATTCGATTTGAAGGCGACTTATTTCGAATTTGCGAACGTGTCGGATCGGATGTGAGGTTGGACTAAATTTTTACGAGCGAGCGGAGCGAGCGAGCAACGATCACAATTTGCAAGGTATACATATACCTTGCAATATGCATATATATCGTGTTAGTACCTAATTTTGTCAGCCACTTCGGACATCACATTGCACTGTAGTATGTCGAAATAGTACTATTTATGTGAAACTATTCACAAACTGTAAACATTTGTCAGCAGGCAATAGGATAAATACTTCCGGCTCCTCTGGCTGGTGCGAATGCTTCAATGTCCGTATGTGCCAAACCGTTCGATTGTGATACACCTTTACGCGTCTCTCGCTCGCTGCGCTCGCTCGAAAACTATAGCCTAACCTAAAACCAATCCATCTTGCGTTCATTATTCCATATGGTGGCGACTTATTTCGATTTTGCGAACGTGTCGGGTCGGATGTGAGGTTGGACTAAATTTTTACGAGCGAGCGGAGCGAGCGAGCATCGATCACAATATGCAAGGTATACATATACCTTGCAATATGCATATATATCGTGTTAGTACCTAATTTCGTCAGCCACTTCGGACATCACATTGCCCTGTAGTATGTGGAAATAGTACTATTTATGTGAAACTATTCACAAACTGTAAACATTTGTCAGCAGGCAATATGATAAAGACATCCGGCTCCTCGGGCTGGTGCGAATGTTTCAATGTCAGTATGTGCCAAACCGTTGGATTGTGACACACCTTTACGCGTATCTCGCTCGCTGCGCTCGCTCGAAAGCTGTAGCCTAACCTAAACCCAATCCATCTTGCGTTAGTCATTCGATATGAAGGCAACTTATTTCGAATTTGCGAACGTGTCGGATCGTATGTGAGGTTGGGCTAAATTTTTACGAGCGAGCGGAGCGAGCGAGCAACGATCACAATTTGCAAGGTATACATATACCTTATATTGCCTTGCATATATTTCGTGTTAGTACCTAATTTTGTCAGCCACTTCGGACATCACATTGGACTGTAGTATGTGGAAATAGTACTATTTATGTGAAACTATTCACAAACTGTAAACATTTGTCAGCAGGCAATAGGATAAAGACTTCCGGCTTTCGGGCTGGTGCGAATGTTTCAATGTCCGTATGTGCCAAACCGTTGGATTGTGACACACCTTTACGCGTCTCTCGTTCGCTGCGCTCGCTCGAAAACTATAGCGTAACCTAAAACCAATCTATCTTGCGTTCATTATTCGATATGGTGGCGACTTATTTCGAATTTGCGAACGTGTCGTATCGGATGTGAGGTTGGACTAAATTTTTACGAGCGAGCGGAGCGAGCGAGCAACGATCACAATTTGCAAGGTATACATATACCTTGCAATATGTATATATATCGTGTTAGTACCTAATTTTGTTAGCCACTTCGGACATCACATTGGACTGTAGTATGTGGAAATAGTACTATTTATGTGAAACTATTCACAAACTGTAAACATTTGTCAGCAGGCAATAGGATAAATACTTCCGGCTCCTCTGGCTGGTGCGAATGTTTCAATGTCCGTATGTGCCAAACCGTTAGATTGTGATACACCTTTACGCGTCTCTCGCTCGCTGCGCTCGCTCGAAAACTATAGCCTAACCTAAAACCAATCCCTCTTGCGTTAGTCATTCGATTTGAAGGCGACTTATTTCGAATTTGCGAACGTGTCGGATCGGATGTGAGGTTGGACTAAATTTTTACGAGCGAGCGGAGCGAGCGAGCAACGATCACAATTTGCAAGGTATACATATACCTTATATTGCCTTGCATATATTTCGTGTTAGTACCTAATTTTGTCAGCCACTTCGGACATCACATTGGACTGTAGTATGTGGAAATAGTACTATTTATGTGAAACTATTCACAAACTGTAAACATTTGTCAGCAGGCAATAGGATAAAGACTTCCGGCTCCTCGGGCTGGTGCGAATGTTTCAATGTCCGTATGTGCCAAACCGTTAGATTGTGACACACCTTTACGCGTCTCTCGCTCGCTGCGCTCGCTCGAAAGCTGTAGCCTAACCTAAACCCAATCCCTCTTGCGTTAGTCATTCGATATGAAGGCGACTTATTTCGAATTTGCGAACGTGTCGGATCGTATGTGAGGTTGGACTAAATTTTTACGAGCGAGCGGAGCGAGCGAGCAACGATCACAATTTGCAAGGTATACATATACCTTATATTGCCTTGCATATATTTCGTGTTAGTACCTAATTTTGTCAGCCACTTCGGACATCACATTGGACTGTAGTATGTGGAAATAGTACTATTTATGTGAAACTATTCACAAACTGTAAACATTTGTCAGCAGGCAATAGGATAAAGACTTCCGGCTCCTCGGGCTGGTGCGAATGTTTCAATGTCCGTATGTGCCAAACCGTTGGATTGTGACACACCTTTACGCGTCTCTCGCTCGCTGCGCTCGCTCGAAAACTATAGCGTAACCTAAAACCAATCCATCTTGCGTTCATTATTCGATATGGTGGCGACTTATTTCGAATTTGCGAACGTGTCGGGTCGGATGTGACGTTGGACTAAATTTTTACGAGCGAGCGGAGCGAGCGAGCATCGATCACAATATGCAAGGTATACATATACCTTGCAATATGCATATATATCGTGTTAGTACCTAATTTCGTCAGCCACTTCGGACATCACATTGCCCTGTAGTATGTGGAAATAGTACTATTTATGTGAAACTATTCACAAACTGTAAACATTTGTCAGCAGGCAATAGGATAAATACTTCCGGCTCCTCTGGCTGGTGCGAATGTTTCAATGTCCGTATGTGCCAAACCGTTAGATTGTGATACACCTTTACGCGTCTCTCGCTCGCTGCGCTCGCTCGAAAACTATAGCCTAACCTAAAACCAATCCCTCTTGCGTTAGTCATTCGATTTGAAGGCGACTTATTTCGAATTTGCGAACGTGTCGGATCGGATGTGAGATTGGACTAAATTTTTACGAGCGAGCGGAGCGAGCGAGCAACGATCACAATTTGCAAGGTATACATATACCTTGCAATATGCATATATATCGTGTTAGTACCTAATTTTGTCAGCCACTTCGGACATCACATTGGACTGTAGAATGTGGAAATAGTACTATTTATGTGAAACTATTCACAAACTGTAAACATTTGTCAGTAGGCAATATGATAAAGACTTCCGGCTCCTCGGGCTGGTGCGAATGTTTCAATGTCAGTATGTGCCAAACCGTTGGATTGTGACACACCTTTACGCGTCTCTCGCTCGCTGCGCTCGCTCGAAAACTATAGCCTAACCTAAAACCAATCCATCTTGCGTTCATTATTCGATATGGTGGCGACTTATTTCGAATTTGCGAACGTGTCGGGTCGGATGTGAGGTTGGACTAAATTTTTACGAGCGAGCGGAGCGAGCGAGCATCGATCACAATATGCAAGGTATACATATACCTTGCAATATGCATATATATCGTGTTAGTACCTAATTTCGTCAGCCACTTCGGACATCACATTGCCCTGTAGTATGTGGAAATAGTACTATTTATGTGAAACTATTCACAAACTGTAAACATTTGTCAGCAGGCAATATGATAAAGACATCCGGCTCCTCGGGCTGGTGCGAATGTTTCAATGTCAGTATGTGCCAAACCGTTGGATTGTGACACACCTTTACGCGTCTCTCGCTCGCTGCGCTCGCTCGAAAGCTGTAGCCTAACCTAAACCCAATCCATCTTGCGTTAGTCATTCGATATGAAGGCAACTTATTTCGAATTTGCGAGCGTGTCGGATCGTATGTGAGGTTGGACTAAATTTTTACGAGCGAGCGGAGCGAGCGAGCAACGATCACAATTTGCAAGGTATACATATACCTTATATTGCCTTGCATATATTTCGTGTTAGTACCTAATTTTGTCAGCCACTTCGGACATCACATTGGACTGTAGTATGTGGAAATAGTACTATTTATGTGAAACTATTCACAAACTGTAAACATTTGTCAGCAGGCAATAGGATAAAGACTTCCGGCTTTCGGGCTGGTGCGAATGTTTCAATGTCCGTATGTGCCAAACCGTTGGATTGTGACACACCTTTACGCGTCTCTCGTTCGCTGCGCTCGCTCGAAAACTATAGCGTAACCTAAAACCAATCTATCTTGCGTTCATTATTCGATATGGTGGCGACTTATTTCGAATTTGCGAACGTGTCGTATCGGATGTGAGGTTGGACTAAATTTTTACGAGCGAGCGGAGCGAGCGAGCAACGATCACAATTTGCAAGGTATATGTATACCTTGCAATATGTATATATATCGTGTTAGTACCTAATTTTGTTAGCCACTTCGGACATCACATTGGACTGTAGTATGTGGAAATAGTACTATTTATGTGAAACTATTCACAAACTGTAAACATTTGTCAGCAGGCAATAGGATAAATACTTCCGGCTCCTCTGGCTGGTGCGAATGTTTCAATGTCCGTATGTGCCAAACCGTTAGATTGTGATACACCTTTACGCGTCTCTCGCTCGCTGCGCTCGCTCGAAAACTATAGCCTAACCTAAAACCAATCCCTCTTGCGTTAGTCATTCGATTTGAAGGCGACTTATTTCGAATTTGCGAACGTGTCGGATCGGATGTGAGGTTGGACTAAATTTTTACGAGCGAGCGGAGCGAGCGAGCAACGATCACAATTTGCAAGGTATACATATACCTTATATTGCCTTGCATATATTTCGTGTTAGTACCTAATTTTGTCAGCCACATCGGACATCACATTGGACTGTAGTATGTGGAAATAGTACTATTTATGTGAAACTATTCACAAACTGTAAACATTTGTCAGCAGGCAATAGGATAAAGACTTCCGGCTCCTCGGGCTGGTGCGAATGTTTCAATGTCCGTATGTGCCAAACCGTTAGATTGTGACACACCTTTACGCGTCTCTCGCTCGCTGCGCTCGCTCGAAAGCTGTAGCCTAGCCTAAACCCAATCCCTCTTGCGTTAGTCATTCGATATGAAGGCGACTTATTTCGAATTTGCGAACGTGTCGGATCGTATGTGAGGTTGGACTAAATTTTTACGAGCGAGCGGAGCGAGCGAGCAACGATCACAATTTGCAAGGTATACATATACCTTATATTGCCTTGCATATATTTCGTGTTAGTACCTAATTTTGTCAGCCACTTCGGACATCACATTGGACTGTAGTATGTGGAAATAGTACTATTTATGTGAAACTATTCACAAACTGTAAACATTTGTCAGCAGGCAATAGGATAAAGACTTCCGGCTCCTCGGGCTGGTGCGAATGTTTCAATGTCCGTATGTGCCAAACCGTTGGATTGTGACACACCTTTACGCGTCTCTCGCTCGCTGCGCTCGCTCGAAAACTATAGCGTAACCTAAAACCAATCCATCTTGCGTTCATTATTCGATATGGTGGCGACTTATTTCGAATTTGCGAACGTGTCGGGTCGGATGTGACGTTGGACTAAATTTTTACGAGCGAGCGGAGCGAGCGAGCATCGATCACAATATGCAAGGTATACATATACCTTGCAATATGCATATATATCGTGTTAGTACCTAATTTCGTCAGCCACTTCGGACATCACATTGCCCTGTAGTATGTGGAAATAGTACTATTTATGTGAAACTATTCACAAACTGTAAACATTTGTCAGCAGGCAATAGGATAAATACTTCCGGCTCCTCTGGCTGGTGCGAATGTTTCAATGTCCGTATGTGCCAAACCGTTAGATTGTGATACACCTTTACGCGTCTCTCGCTCGCTGCGCTCGCTCGAAAACTATAGCCTAACCTAAAACCAATCCCTCTTGCGTTAGTCATTCGATTTGAAGGCGACTTATTTCGAATTTGCGAACGTGTCGGATCGGATGTGAGATTGGACTAAATTTTTACGAGCGAGCGGAGCGAGCGAGCAACGATCACAATTTGCAAGGTATACATATACCTTGCAATATGCATATATATCGTGTTAGTACCTAATTTTGTCAGCCACTTCGGACATCACATTGGACTGTAGAATGTGGAAATAGTACTATTTATGTGAAACTATTCACAAACTGTAAACATTTGTCAGTAGGCAATATGATAAAGACTTCCGGCTCCTCGGGCTGGTGCGAATGTTTCAATGTCAGTATGTGCCAAACCGTTGGATTGTGACACACCTTTACGCGTCTCTCGCTCGCTGCGCTCGCTCGAAAACTATAGCCTAACCTAAAACCAATCCATCTTGCGTTCATTATTCGATATGGTGGCGACTTATTTCGAATTTGCGAACGTGTCGGGTCGGATGTGAGGTTGGACTAAATTTTTACGAGCGAGCGGAGCGAGCGAGCATCGATCACAATATGCAAGGTATACATATACCTTGCAATATGCATATATATCGTGTTAGTACCTAATTTCGTCAGCCACTTCGGACATCACATTGCCCTGTAGTATGTGGAAATAGTACTATTTATGTGAAACTATTCACAAACTGTAAACATTTGTCAGCAGGCAATATGATAAAGACATCCGGCTCCTCGGGCTGGTGCGAATGTTTCAATGTCAGTATGTGCCAAACCGTTGGATTGTGACACACCTTTACGCGTATCTCGCTCGCTGCGCTCGCTCGAAAGCTGTAGCCTAACCTAAACCCAATCCATCTTGCGTTAGTCATTCGATATGAAGGCAACTTATTTCGAATTTGCGAACGTGTCGGATCGTATGTGAGGTTGGACTAAATTTTTACGAGCGAGCGGAGCGAGCGAGCAACGATCACAATTTGCAAGGTATACATATACCTTATATTGCCTTGCATATATTTCGTGTTAGTACCTAATTTTGTCAGCCACTTCGGACATCACATTGGACTGTAGTATGTGGAAATAGTACTATTTATGTGAAACTATTCACAAACTGTAAACATTTGTCAGCAGGCAATAGGATAAAGACTTCCGGCTTTCGGGCTGGTGCGAATGTTTCAATGTCCGTATGTGCCAAACCGTTGGATTGTGACACACCTTTACGCGTCTCTCGTTCGCTGCGCTCGCTCGAAAACTATAGCGTAACCTAAAACCAATCTATCTTGCGTTCATTATTCGATATGGTGGCGACTTATTTCGAATTTGCGAACGTGTCGTATCGGATGTGAGGTTGGACTAAATTTTTACGAGCGAGCGGAGCGAGCGAGCAACGATCACAATTTGCAAGGTATACATATACCTTGCAATATGTATATATATCGTGTTAGTACCTAATTTTGTTAGCCACTTCGGACATCACATTGGACTGTAGTATGTGGAAATAGTACTATTTATGTGAAACTATTCACAAACTGTAAACATTTGTCAGCAGGCAATAGGATAAATACTTCCGGCTCCTCTGGCTGGTGCGAATGTTTCAATGTCCGTATGTGCCAAACCGTTAGATTGTGATACACCTTTACGCGTCTCTCGCTCGCTGCGCTCGCTCGAAAACTATAGCCTAACCTAAAACCAATCCCTCTTGCGTTAGTCATTCGATTTGAAGGCGACTTATTTCGAATTTGCGAACGTGTCGGATCGGATGTGAGGTTGGACTAAATTTTTACGAGCGAGCGGAGCGAGCGAGCAACGATCACAATTTGCAAGGTATACATATACCTTATATTGCCTTGCATATATTTCGTGTTAGTACCTAATTTTGTCAGCCACTTCGGACATCACATTGGACTGTAGTATGTGGAAATAGTACTATTTATGTGAAACTATTCACAAACTGTAAACATTTGTCAGCAGGCAATAGGATAAAGACTTCCGGCTCCTCGGGCTGGTGCGAATGTTTCAATGTCCGTATGTGCCAAACCGTTAGATTGTGACACACCTTTACGCGTCTCTCGCTCGCTGCGCTCGCTCGAAAGCTGTAGCCTAACCTAAACCCAATCCCTCTTGCGTTAGTCATTCGATATGAAGGCGACTTATTTCGAATTTGCGAACGTGTCGGATCGTATGTGAGGTTGGACTAAATTTTTACGAGCGAGCGGAGCGAGCGAGCAACGATCACAATTTGCAAGGTATACATATACCTTATATTGCCTTGCATATATTTCGTGTTAGTACCTAATTTTGTCAGCCACTTCGGACATCACATTGGACTGTAGTATGTGGAAATAGTACTATTTATGTGAAACTATTCACAAACTGTAAACATTTGTCAGCAGGCAATAGGATAAAGACTTCCGGCTCCTCGGGCTGGTGCGAATGTTTCAATGTCCGTATGTGCCAAACCGTTGGATTGTGACACACCTTTACGCGTCTCTCGCTCGCTGCGCTCGCTCGAAAACTATAGCGTAACCTAAAACCAATCCATCTTGCGTTCATTATTCGATATGGTGGCGACTTATTTCGAATTTGCGAACGTGTCGGGTCGGATGTGACGTTGGACTAAATTTTTACGAGCGAGCGGAGCGAGCGAGCATCGATCACAATATGCAAGGTATACATATACCTTGCAATATGCATATATATCGTGTTAGTACCTAATTTCGTCAGCCACTTCGGACATCACATTGCCCTGTAGTATGTGGAAATAGTACTATTTATGTGAAACTATTCACAAACTGTAAACATTTGTCAGCAGGCAATAGGATAAATACTTCCGGCTCCTCTGGCTGGTGCGAATGTTTCAATGTCCGTATGTGCCAAACCGTTAGATTGTGATACACCTTTACGCGTCTCTCGCTCGCTGCGCTCGCTCGAAAACTATAGCCTAACCTAAAACCAATCCCTCTTGCGTTAGTCATTCGATTTGAAGGCGACTTATTTCGAATTTGCGAACGTGTCGGATCGGATGTGAGATTGGACTAAATTTTTACGAGCGAGCGGAGCGAGCGAGCAACGATCACAATTTGCAAGGTATACATATACCTTGCAATATGCATATATATCGTGTTAGTACCTAATTTTGTCAGCCACTTCGGACATCACATTGGACTGTAGAATGTGGAAATAGTACTATTTATGTGAAACTATTCACAAACTGTAAACATTTGTCAGTAGGCAATATGATAAAGACTTCCGGCTCCTCGGGCTGGTGCGAATGTTTCAATGTCAGTATGTGCCAAACCGTTGGATTGTGACACACCTTTACGCGTCTCTCGCTCGCTGCGCTCGCTCGAAAACTATAGCCTAACCTAAAACCAATCCATCTTGCGTTCATTATTCGATATGGTGGCGACTTATTTCGAATTTGCGAACGTGTCGGGTCGGATGTGAGGTTGGACTAAATTTTTACGAGCGAGCGGAGCGAGCGAGCATCGATCACAATATGCAAGGTATACATATACCTTGCAATATGCATATATATCGTGTTAGTACCTAATTTCGTCAGCCACTTCGGACATCACATTGCCCTGTAGTATGTGGAAATAGTACTATTTATGTGAAACTATTCACAAACTGTAAACATTTGTCAGCAGGCAATATGATAAAGACATCCGGCTCCTCGGGCTGGTGCGAATGTTTCAATGTCAGTATGTGCCAAACCGTTGGATTGTGACACACCTTTACGCGTATCTCGCTCGCTGCGCTCGCTCGAAAGCTGTAGCCTAACCTAAACCCAATCCATCTTGCGTTAGTCATTCGATATGAAGGCAACTTATTTCGAATTTGCGAACGTGTCGGATCGTATGTGAGGTTGGACTAAATTTTTACGAGCGAGCGGAGCGAGCGAGCAACGATCACAATTTGCAAGGTATACATATACCTTATATTGCCTTGCATATATTTCGTGTTAGTACCTAATTTTGTCAGCCACTTCGGACATCACATTGGACTGTAGTATGTGGAAATAGTACTATTTATGTGAAACTATTCACAAACTGTAAACATTTGTCAGCAGGCAATAGGATAAAGACTTCCGGCTTTCGGGCTGGTGCGAATGTTTCAATGTCCGTATGTGCCAAACCGTTGGATTGTGACACACCTTTACGCGTCTCTCGTTCGCTGCGCTCGCTCGAAAACTATAGCGTAACCTAAAACCAATCTATCTTGCGTTCATTATTCGATATGGTGGCGACTTATTTCGAATTTGCGAACGTGTCGTATCGGATGTGAGGTTGGACTAAATTTTTACGAGCGAGCGGAGCGAGCGAGCAACGATCACAATTTGCAAGGTATACATATACCTTGCAATATGTATATATATCGTGTTAGTACCTAATTTTGTTAGCCACTTCGGACATCACATTGGACTGTAGTATGTGGAAATAGTACTATTTATGTGAAACTATTCACAAACTGTAAACATTTGTCAGCAGGCAATAGGATAAATACTTCCGGCTCCTCTGGCTGGTGCGAATGTTTCAATGTCCGTATGTGCCAAAGCGTTAGATTGTGATACACCTTTACGCGTCTCTCGCTCGCTGCGCTCGCTCGAAAACTATAGCCTAACCTAAAACCAATCCCTCTTGCGTTAGTCATTCGATTTGAAGGCGACTTATTTCGAATTTGCGAACGTGTCGGATCGGATGTGAGGTTGGACTAAATTTTTACGAGCGAGCGGAGCGAGCGAGCAACGATCACAATTTGCAAGGTATACATATACCTTATATTGCCTTGCATATATTTCGTGTTAGTACCTAATTTTGTCAGCCACTTCGGACATCACATTGGACTGTAGTATGTGGAAATAGTACTATTTATGTGAAACTATTCACAAACTGTAAACATTTGTCAGCAGGCAATAGGATAAAGACTTCCGGCTCCTCGGGCTGGTGCGAATGTTTCAATGTCCGTATGTGCCAAACCGTTAGATTGTGACACACCTTTACGCGTCTCTCGCTCGCTGCGCTCGCTCGAAAGCTGTAGCCTAACCTAAACCCAATCCCTCTTGCGTTAGTCATTCGATATGAAGGCGACTTATTTCGAATTTGCGAACGTGTCGGATCGTATGTGAGGTTGGACTAAATTTTTACGAGCGAGCGGAGCGAGCGAGCAACGATCACAATTTGCAAGGTATACATATACCTTATATTGCCTTGCATATATTTCGTGTTAGTACCTAATTTTGTCAGCCACTTCGGACATCACATTGGACTGTAGTATGTGGAAATAGTACTATTTATGTGAAACTATTCACAAACTGTAAACATTTGTCAGCAGGCAATAGGATAAAGACTTCCGGCTCCTCGGGCTGGTGCGAATGTTTCAATGTCCGTATGTGCCAAACCGTTGGATTGTGACACACCTTTACGCGTCTCTCGCTCGCTGCGCTCGCTCGAAAACTATAGCGTAACCTAAAACCAATCCATCTTGCGTTCATTATTCGATATGGTGGCGACTTATTTCGAATTTGCGAACGTGTCGGGTCGGATGTGACGTTGGACTAAATTTTTACGAGCGAGCGGAGCGAGCGAGCATCGATCACAATATGCAAGGTATACATATACCTTGCAATATGCATATATATCGTGTTAGTACCTAATTTCGTCAGCCACTTCGGACATCACATTGCCCTGTAGTATGTGGAAATAGTACTATTTATGTGAAACTATTCACAAACTGTAAACATTTGTCAGCAGGCAATAGGATAAATACTTCCGGCTCCTCTGGCTGGTGCGAATGTTTCAATGTCCGTATGTGCCAAACCGTTAGATTGTGATACACCTTTACGCGTCTCTCGCTCGCTGCGCTCGCTCGAAAACTATAGCCTAACCTAAAACCAATCCCTCTTGCGTTAGTCATTCGATTTGAAGGCGACTTATTTCGAATTTGCGAACGTGTCGGATCGGATGTGAGATTGGACTAAATTTTTACGAGCGAGCGGAGCGAGCGAGCAACGATCACAATTTGCAAGGTATACATATACCTTGCAATATGCATATATATCGTGTTAGTACCTAATTTTGTCAGCCACTTCGGACATCACATTGGACTGTAGAATGTGGAAATAGTACTATTTATGTGAAACTATTCACAAACTGTAAACATTTGTCAGTAGGCAATATGATAAAGACTTCCGGCTCCTCGGGCTGGTGCGAATGTTTCAATGTCAGTATGTGCCAAACCGTTGGATTGTGACACACCTTTACGCGTCTCTCGCTCGCTGCGCTCGCTCGAAAACTATAGCCTAACCTAAAACCAATCCATCTTGCGTTCATTATTCGATATGGTGGCGACTTATTTCGAATTTGCGAACGTGTCGGGTCGGATGTGAGGTTGGACTAAATTTTTACGAGCGAGCGGAGCGAGCGAGCATCGATCACAATATGCAAGGTATACATATACCTTGCAATATGCATATATATCGTGTTAGTACCTAATTTCGTCAGCCACTTCGGACATCACATTGCCCTGTAGTATGTGGAAATAGTACTATTTATGTGAAACTATTCACAAACTGTAAACCTTTGTCAGCAGGCAATATGATAAAGACATCCGGCTCCTCGGGCTGGTGCGAATGTTTCAATGTCAGTATGTGCCAAACCGTTGGATTGTGACACACCTTTACGCGTCTCTCGCTCGCTGCGCTCGCTCGAAAGCTGTAGCCTAACCTAAACCCAATCCATCTTGCGTTAGTCATTCGATATGAAGGCAACTTATTTCGAATTTGCGAGCGTGTCGGATCGTATGTGAGGTTCGACTAAATTTTTACGAGCGAGCGGAGCGAGCGAGCAACGATCACAATTTGCAAGGTATACATATACCTTATATTGCCTTGCATATATTTCGTGTTAGTACCTAATTTTGTCAGCCACTTCGGACATCACATTGGACTGTAGTATGTGGAAATAGTACTATTTATGTGAAACTATTCACAAACTGTAAACATTTGTCAGCAGGCAATACGATAAATACTTCCGGCTCCTCTGGCTGGTGCGAATGTTTCAATGTCCGTATGTGCCAAACCGTTAGATTGTGATACACCTTTACGCGTCTCTCGCTCGCTGCGCTCGCTCGAAAACTATAGCCTAACCTAAAACCAATCCCTCTTGCGTTAGTCATTCGATATGAAGGCGACTTATTTCGAATTTGCGAACGTGTCGGATCGGATGTGA
Organism: Bombus terrestris; assembly: GCF_910591885.1. NCBI lineage: Eukaryota > Metazoa > Arthropoda > Insecta > Hymenoptera > Apidae > Bombus > Bombus terrestris. The sequence goes on along the minus strand of NW_025963552.1, from coordinate 2,437,900 downwards.
GGTTGGACTAAATTTTTACGAGCGAGCGGAGCGAGCGAGCAACGATCACAATTTGCAAGGTATACATATACCTTGCAATATGCATATATATCGTGTTAGTACCTAATTTTGTTAGCCACTTCGGACATCACATTGGACTGTAGTATGTGGAAATAGTACTATTTATGTGAAACTATTCACAAACTGTAAACATTTGTCAGCAGGCAATAGGATAAATACTTCCGGCTCCTCTGGCTGGTGCGAATGTTTCAATGTCAGTATGTGCCAAATCGTTGGATTGTGACACACCTTTACGCGTCTCTCGCTCGCTGCGCTCGCTCGAAAACTATAGCGTAACCTAAAACCAATCCATCTTGCGTTCATTATTCGATATGGTGGCGACTTATTTCGAATTTGCGAACGTGTCGGGTCGGATGTGAGGTTGGACTAAATTTTTACGAGCGAGCGGAGCGAGCGAGCATCGATCACAATATGCAAGGTATACATATACCTTGCAATATGCATATATATCGTGTTAGTACCTAATTTCGTCAGCCACTTCGGACATCACATTGCCCTGTAGTATGTGGAAATAGTACTATTTATGTGAAACTATTCACAAACTGTAAACATTTGTCAGCAGGCAATATGATAAAGACATCCGGCTCCTCGGGCTGGTGCGAATGTTTCAATGTCAGTATGTGCCAAACCGTTGGATTGTGACACACCTTTACGCGTCTCTCGCTCGCTGCGCTCGCTCGAAAGCTGTAGCCTAACCTAAACCCAATCCATCTTGCGTTAGTCATTCGATATGAAGGCAACTTATTTCGAATTTGCGAACGTGTCGGATCGTATGTGAGGTTGGACTAAATTTTTACGAGCGAGCGGAGCGAGCGAGCAACGATCACAATTTGCAAGGTATACATATACCTTATATTGCCTTGCATATATTTCGTGTTAGTACCTAATTTTGTCAGCCACTTCGGACATCACATTGGACTGTAGTATGTGGAAATAGTACTATTTATGTGAAACTATTCACAAACTGTAAACATTTGTCAGCAGGCAATAGGATAAAGACTTCCGGCTTTCGGGCTGGTGCGAATGTTTCAATGTCCGTATGTGCCAAACCGTTGGATTGTGACACACCTTTACGCGTCTCTCGTTCGCTGCGCTCGCTCGAAAACTATAGCGTAACCTAAAACCAATCTATCTTGCGTTCATTATTCGATATGGTGGCGACTTATTTCGAATTTGCGAACGTGTCGTATCGGATGTGAGGTTGGACTAAATTTTTACGAGCGAGCGGAGCGAGCGAGCAACGATCACAATTTGCAAGGTATACATATACCTTGCAATATGTATATATATCGTGTTAGTACCTAATTTTGTTAGCCACTTCGGACATCACATTGGACTGTAGTATGTGGAAATAGTACTATTTATGTGAAACTATTCACAAACTGTAAACATTTGTCAGCAGGCAATAGGATAAATACTTCCGGCTCCTCTGGCTGGTGCGAATGTTTCAATGTCCGTATGTGCCAAACCGTTAGATTGTGATACACCTTTACGCGTCTCTCGCTCGCTGCGCTCGCTCGAAAACTATAGCCTAACCTAAAACCAATCCCTCTTGCGTTAGTCATTCGATTTGAAGGCGACTTATTTCGAATTTGCGAACGTGTCGGATCGGATGTGAGGTTGGACTAAATTTTTACGAGCGAGCGGAGCGAGCGAGCAACGATCACAATTTGCAAGGTATACATATACCTTATATTGCCTTGCATATATTTCGTGTTAGTACCTAATTTTGTCAGCCACTTCGGACATCACATTGGACTGTAGTATGTGGAAATAGTACTATTTATGTGAAACTATTCACAAACTGTAAACATTTGTCAGCAGGCAATAGGATAAAGACTTCCGGCTCCTCGGGCTGGTGCGAATGTTTCAATGTCCGTATGTGCCAAACCGTTGGATTGTGACACACCTTTACGCGTCTCTCGTTCGCTGCGCTCGCTCGAAAACTATGGCGTAACCTAAAACCAATCTATCTTGCGTTCATTATTCGATATGGTGGCGACTTATTTCGAATTTGCGAACGTGTCGTATCGGATGTGAGGTTGGACTAAATTTTTACGAGCGAGCGGAGCGAGCGAGCAACGATCACAATTTGCAAGGTATACATATACCTTGCAATATGTATATATATCGTGTTAGTACCTAATTTTGTTAGCCACTTCGGACATCACATTGGACTGTAGTATGTGGAAATAGTACTATTTATGTGAAACTATTCACAAACTGTAAACATTTGTCAGCAGGCAATAGGATAAAGACTTCCGGCTCCTCGGGCTGGTGCGAATGTTTCAATGTCCGTATGTGCCAAACCGTTGGATTGTGACACACCTTTACGCGTCTCTCGTTCGCTGCGCTCGCTCGAAAACTATAGCGTAACCTAAAACCAATCTATCTTGCGTTCATTATTCGATATGGTGGCGACTTATTTCGAATTTGCGAACGTGTCGTATCGGATGTGAGGTTGGACTAAATTTTTACGAGCGAGCGGAGCGAGCGAGCAACGATCACAATTTGCAAGGTATACATATACCTTGCAATATGTATATATATCGTGTTAGTACCTAATTTTGTTAGCCACTTCGGACATCACATTGGACTGTAGTATGTGGAAATAGTACTATTTATGTGAAACTATTCACAAACTGTAAACATTTGTCAGCAGGCAATAGGATAAATACTTCCGGCTCCTCTGGCTGGTGCGAATGTTTCAATGTCCGTATGTGCCAAACCGTTAGATTGTGATACACCTTTACGCGTCTCTCGCTCGCTGCGCTCGCTCGAAAACTATAGCCTAACCTAAAACCAATCCCTCTTGCGTTAGTCATTCGATTTGAAGGCGACTTATTTCGAATTTGCGAACGTGTCGGATCGGATGTGAGGTTGGACTAAATTTTTACGAGCGAGCGGAGCGAGCGAGCAACGATCACAATTTGCAAGGTATACATATACCTTGCAATATGCATATATATCGTGTTAGTACCTAATTTTGTCAGCCACTTCGGACATCACATTGCACTGTAGTATGTCGAAATAGTACTATTTATGTGAAACTATTCACAAACTGTAAACATTTGTCAGCAGGCAATATGATAAAGACATCCGGCTCCTCGGGCTGGTGCGAATGTTTCAATGTCAGTATGTGCCAAACCGTTGGATTGTGACACACCTTTACGCGTATCTCGCTCGCTGCGCTCGCTCGAAAGCTGTAGCCTAACCTAAACCCAATCCATCTTGCGTTAGTCATTCGATATGAAGGCAACTTATTTCGAATTTGCGAACGTGTCGGATCGGATGTGAGGTTGGACTAAATTTTTACGAGCGAGCGCAGCGAGCGAGCAACGATCACAATTTGCAAGGTATACATATACCTTGCAATATGCATATATATCGTGTTAGTACCTAATTTTGTCAGCCACTTCGGACATCACATTGCACTGTAGTATGTCGAAATAGTACTATTTATGTGAAACTATTCACAAACTGTAAACATTTGTCAGTAGGCAATATGATAAAGACTCCCGGCTCCTCGGGCTGGTGCGAATGTTTCAATGTCAGTATGTGCCAAACCGTTGGATTGTGACACACCTTTACGCGTCTCTCGCTCGCTGCGCTCGCTCGAAAACTATAGCGTAACCTAAAACCAATCTATCTTGCGTTCATTATTCGATATGGTGGCGACTTATTTCGAATTTGCGAACGTGTCGGATCGGATGTGAGGTTGGACTAAATTTTTACGAGCGAGCGGAGCGAGCGAGCAACGATCACAATTTGCAAGGTATACATATACCTTGCAATATGTATATATATCGTGTTAGTACCTAATTTTGTTAGCCACTTCGGACATCACATTGGACTGTAGTATGTGGAAATAGTACTATTTATGTGAAACTATTCACAAACTGTAAACATTTGTCAGCAGGCAATAGGATAAATACTTCCGGCTCCTCTGGCTGGTGCGAATGTTTCAATGTCAGTATGTGCCAAATCGTTGGATTGTGACACACCTTTACGCGTCTCTCGCTCGCTGCGCTCGCTCGAAAACTATAGCGTAACCTAAAACCAATCCATCTTGCGTTCATTATTCGATATGGTGGCGACTTATTTCGAATTTGCGAACGTGTCGGGTCGGATGTGAGGTTGGACTAAATTTTTACGAGCGAGCGGAGCGAGCGAGCATCGATCACAATATGCAAGGTATACATATACCTTGCAATATGCATATATATCGTGTTAGTACCTAATTTCGTCAGCCACTTCGGACATCACATTGCCCTGTAGTATGTGGAAATAGTACTATTTATGTGAAACTATTCACAAACTGTAAACATTTGTCAGCAGGCAATATGATAAAGACATCCGGCTCCTCGGGCTGGTGCGAATGTTTCAATGTCAGTATGTGCCAAACCGTTGGATTGTGACACACCTTTACGCGTCTCTCGCTCGCTGCGCTCGCTCGAAAGCTGTAGCCTAACCTAAACCCAATCCATCTTGCGTTAGTCATTCGATATGAAGGCAACTTATTTCGAATTTGCGAACGTGTCGGATCGTATGTGAGGTTGGACTAAATTTTTACGAGCGAGCGGAGCGAGCGAGCAACGATCACAATTTGCAAGGTATACATATACCTTACATTGCCTTGCATATATTTCGTGTTAGTACCTAATTGTCAGCCACTTCGGACATCACATTGGACTGTAGTATGTGGAAATAGTACTATTTATGTGAAACTATTCACAAACTGTAAACATTTGTCAGCAGGCAATAGGATAAAGACTTCCGGCTCCTCGGGCTGGTGCGAATGTTTCAATGTCAGTATGTGCCAAACCGTTGGATTGTGACACACCTTTACGCGTCTCTCGCTCGCTGCGCTCGCTCGAAAACTATAGCCTAACCTAAAACCAATCCATCTTGCGTTCATTATTCGATATGGTGGCGACTTATTTCGAATTTGCGAACGTGTCGGGTCGGATGTGAGGTTGGACTAAATTTTTACGAGCGAGGTGAGCGAGCGAGCATCGATCACAATATGCAAGGTATACATATACCTTGCAATATGCATATATATCGTGTTAGTACCTAATTTCGTCAGCCACTTCGGACATCACATTGCCCTGTAGTATGTGGAAATAGTACTATTTATGTGAAACTATTCACAAACTGTAAACATTTGTCAGCAGGCAATATGATAAAGACATCCGGCTCCTCGGGCTGGTGCGAATGTTTCAATGTCAGTATGTGCCAAACCGTTGGATTGTGACACACCTTTACGCGTCTCTCGCTCGCTGCGCTCGCTCGAAAGCTGTAGCCTAACCTAAACCCAATCCATCTTGCGTTAGTCATTCGATATGAAGGCAACTTATTTCGAATTTGCGAGCGTGTCGGATCGTATGTGAGGTTGGACTAAATTTTTACGAGCGAGCGGAGCGAGCGAGCAACGATCACAATTTGCAAGGTATACATATACCTTATATTGCCTTGCATATATTTCGTGTTAGTACCTAATTTTGTCAGCCACTTCGGACATCACATTGGACTGTAGTATGTGGAAATAGTACTATTTATGTGAAACTATTCACAAACTGTAAACATTTGTCAGCAGGCAATATGATAAAGACATCCGGCTCCTCGGGCTGGTGCGAATGTTTCAATGTCAGTATGTGCCAAACCGTTGGATTGTGACACACCTTTACGCGTCTCTCGCTCGCTGCGCTCGCTCGAAAGCTGTAGCCTAACCTAAACCCAATCCATCTTGCGTTAGTCATTCGATATGAAGGCAACTTATTTCGAATTTGCGAGCGTGTCGGATCGTATGTGAGGTTGGACTAAATTTTTACGAGCGAGCGGAGCGAGCGAGCAACGATCACAATTTGCAAGGTATACATATACCTTATATTGCCTTGCATATATTTCGTGTTAGTACCTAATTTTGTCAGCCACTTCGGACATCACATTGGACTGTAGTATGTGGAAATAGTACTATTTATGTGAAACTATTCACAAACTGTAAACATTTGTCAGCAGGCAATACGATAAATACTTCCGGCTCCTCTGGCTGGTGCGAATGTTTCAATGTCCGTATGTGCCAAACCGTTAGATTGTGATACACCTTTACGCGTCTCTCGCTCGCTGCGCTCGCTCGAAAACTATAGCCTATCCTAAAACCAATCCCTCTTGCGTTAGTCATTCGATATGAAGGCGACTTATTTCGAATTTGCGAACGTGTCGGATCGGATGTGAGGTTGGACTAAATTTTTACGAGCGAGCGGAGCGAGCGAGCAACGATCACAATTTGCAAGGTATACATATACCTTGCAATATGCATATATATCGTGTTAGTACCTAATTTCGTCAGCCACTTCGGACATCACATTGCCCTGTAGTATGTGGAAATAGTACTATTTATGTGAAACTATTCACAAACTGTAAACATTTGTCAGCAGGCAATATGATAAAGACATCCGGCTCCTCGGGCTGGTGCGAATGTTTCAATGTCAGTATGTGCCAAACCGTTGGATTGTGACACACCTTTACGCGTATCTCGCTCGCTGCGCTCGCTCGAAAGCTGTAGCCTAACCTAAACCCAATCCATCTTGCGTTAGTCATTCGATATGAAGGCAACTTATTTCGAATTTGCGAACGTGTCGGATCGGATGTGAGGTTGGACTAAATTTTTACGAGCGAGCGGAGCGAGCGAGCTACGATCACAATTTGCAAGGTATACATATACCTTGCAATATGCATATATATCGTGTTAGTACCTAATTTTGTCAGCCACTTCGGACATCACATTGCACTGTAGTATGTCGAAATAGTACTATTTATGTGAAACTATTCACAAACTGTAAACATTTGTCAGTAGGCAATATGATAAAGACTCCCGGCTCCTCGGGCTGGTGCGAATGTTTCAATGTCAGTATGTGCCAAACCGTTGGATTGTGACACACCTTTACGCGTCTCTCGCTCGCTGCGCTCGCTCGAAAACTATAGCGTAACCTAAAACCAATCTATCTTGCGTTCATTATTCGATATGGTGGCGACTTATTTCGAATTTGCGAACGTGTCGGATCGGATGTGAGGTTGGACTAAATTTTTACGAGCGAGCGGAGCGAGCGAGCAACGATCACAATTTGCAAGGTATACATATACCTTGCAATATGTATATATATCGTGTTAGTACCTAATTTTGTTAGCCACTTCGGACATCACACTGGACTGTAGTATGTGGAAATAGTACTATTTATGTGAAACTATTCACAAACTGTAAACATTTGTCAGCAGGCAATAGGATAAAGACTTCCGGCTCCTCTGGCTGGTGCGAATGTTTCAATGTCAGTATGTGCCAAACCGTTGGATTGTGACACACCTTTACGCGTCTCTCGTTCGCTGCGCTCGCTCGAAAACTATAGCGTAACATAAAACCAATCCATCTTGCGTTCATTATTCGATATGGTGGCGACTTATTTCGAATTTGCGAACGTGTCGGATCGGATGTGAGGATGGACTAAATTTTTACGAGCGAGCGGAGCGAGCGAGCATCGATCACAATATGCAAGGTATACATATACCTTGCAATATGCATATATATCGTGTTAGTACCTAATTTCGTCAGCCACTTCGGACATCACATTGCCCTGTAGTATGTGGAAATAGTACTATTTATGTGAAACTATTCACAAACTGTAAACACTTGTCAGCAGGCAATATGATAAAGACATCCGGCTCCTCGGGCTGGTGCGAATGTTTCAATGTCAGTATGTGCCAAACCGTTGGATTGTGACACACCTTTACGCGTCTCTCGCTCGCTGCGCTCGCTCGAAAGCTGTAGCCTAACCTAAACCCAATCCATCTTGCGTTAGTCATTCGATATGAAGGCAACTTATTTCGAATTTGCGAGCGTGTCGGATCGTATGTGAGGTTGGACTAAATTTTTACGAGCGAGCGGAGCGAGCGAGCAACGATCACAATTTGCAAGGTATACATATACCTTATATTGCCTTGCATATATTTCGTGTTAGTACCTAATTTTGTCAGCCACTTCGGACATCACATTGGACTGTAGTATGTGGAAATAGTACTATTTATGTGAAACTATTCACAAAATGTAAACATTTGTCAGCAGGCAATACGATAAATACTTCCGGCTCCTCTGGCTGGTGCGAATGTTTCAATGTCCGTATGTGCCAAACCGTTAGATTGTGATACACCTTTACGCGTCTCTCGCTCGCTGCGCTCGCTCGAAAACTATAGCCTAACCTAAAACCAATCCCTCTTGCGTTAGTCATTCGATATGAAGGCGACTTATTTCGAATTTGCGAACGTGTCGGATCGGATGTGAGGTTGGACTAAATTTTTACGAGCGAGCGGAGCGAGCGAGCAACGATCACAATTTGCAAGGTATACATATACCTTGCAATATGCATATATATCGTGTTAGTACCTAATTTCGTCAGCCACTTCGGACATCACATTGCCCTGTAGTATGTGGAAATAGTACTATTTATGTGAAACTATTCACAAACTGTAAACATTTGTCAGCAGGCAATATGATAAAGACATCCGGCTCCTCGGGCAGGTGCGAATGTTTCAATGTCAGTATGTGCCAAACCGTTGGATTGTGACACACCTTTACGCGTATCTCGCTCGCTGCGCTCGCTCGAAAGCTGTAGCCTAACCTAAACCCAATCCATCTTGCGTTAGTCATTCGATATGAAGGCAACTTATTTCGAATTTGCGAACGTGTCGGATCGTATGTGAGGTTGGACTAAATTTTTACGAGCGAGCGGAGCGAGCGAGCAACGATCACAATTTGCAAGGTATACATATACCTTATATTGCCTTGCATATATTTCGTGTTAGTACCTAATTTTGTCAGCCACTTCGGACATCACATTGGACTGTAGTATGTGGAAATAGTACTATTTATGTGAAACTATTCACAAACTGTTAACATTTGTCAGCAGGCAATAGGATAAATACTTCCGGCTCCTCTGGCTGGTGCGAATGTTTCAATGTCCGTATGTGCCAAACCGTTAGATTGTGATACACCTTTACGCGTCTCTCGCTCGCTGCGCTCGCTCGAAAACTATAGCCTAACCTAAAACCAATCCCTCTTGCGTTAGTCATTCGATTTGAAGGCGACTTATTTCGAATTTGCGAACGTGTCGGATCGGATGTGAGGTTGGACTAAATTTTTACGAGCGAGCGGAGCGAGCGAGCAACGATCACAATTTGCAAGGTATACATATACCTTGCAATATGCATATATATCGTGTTAGTACCTAATTTTGTCAGCCACTTCGGACATCACATTGCACTGTAGTATGTCGAAATAGTACTATTTATGTGAAACTATTCACAAACTGTAAACATTTGTCAGCAGGCAATATGATAAAGACATCCGGCTCCTCGGGCTGGTGCGAATGTTTCAATGTCAGTATGTGCCAAACCGTTGGATTGTGACACACCTTTACGCGTATCTCGCTCGCTGCGCTCGCTCGAAAGCTGTAGCCTAACCTAAACCCAATCCATCTTGCGTTAGTCATTCGATATGAAGGCAACTTATTTCGAATTTGCGAACGTGTCGGATCGGATGTGAGGTTGGACTAAATTTTTACGAGCGAGCGGAGCGAGCGAGCAACGATCACAATTTGCAAGGTATACATATACCTTGCAATATGTATATATATCGTGTTAGTACCTAATTTTGTTAGCCACTTCGGACATCACATTGGACTGTAGTATGTGGAAATAGTACTATTTATGTGAAACTATTCACAAACTGTAAACATTTGTCAGCAGGCAATAGGATAAATACTTCCGGCTCCTCTGGCTGGTGCGAATGTTTCAATGTCAGTATGTGCCAAACCGTTGGATTGTGACACACCTTTACGCGTCTCTCGCTCGCTGCGCTCGCTCGAAAACTATAGCGTAACCTAAAACCAATCCATCTTGCGTTCATTATTCGATATGGTGGCGACTTATTTCGAATTTGCGAACGTGTCGGGTCGGATGTGAGGTTGGACTAAATTTTTACGAGCGAGCGGAGCGAGCGAGCATCGATCACAATATGCAAGGTATACATATACCTTGCAATATGCATATATATCGTGTTAGTACCTAATTTCGTCAGCCACTTCGGACATCACATTGCCCTGTAGTATGTGGAAATAGTACTATTTATGTGAAACTATTCACAAACTGTAAACATTTGTCAGCAGGCAATATGATAAAGACATCCGGCTCCTCGGGCTGGTGCGAATGTTTCAATGTCAGTATGTGCCAAACCGTTGGATTGTGACACACCTTTACGCGTCACTCGCTCGCTGCGCTCGCTCGAAAGCTGTAGCCTAACCTAAACCCAATCCATCTTGCGTTAGTCATTCGATATGAAGGCAACTTATTTCGAATTTGCGAGCGTGTCGGATCGTATGTGAGGTTGGACTAAATTTTTACGAGCGAGCGGAGCGAGCGAGCAACGATCACAATTTGCAAGGTATACATATACCTTATATTGCCTTGCATATATTTCGTGTTAGTACCTAATTTTGTCAGCCACTTCGGACATCACATTGGACTGTGGTATGTGGAAATAGTACTATTTATGTGAAACTATTCACAAACTGTAAACATTTGTCAGCAGGCAATACGATAAATACTTCCGGCTCCTCTGGCTGGTGCGAATGTTTCAATGTCCGTATGTGCCAAACCGTTAGATTGTGATACACCTTTACGCGTCTCTCGCTCGCTGCGCTCGCTCGAAAACTATGGCGTAACCTAAAACCAATCCATCTTGCGTTCATTATTCGATATGGTGGCGACTTATTTCGAATTTGCGAACGTGTCGTATCGGATGTGAGGTTGGACTAAATTTTTACGAGCGAGCGGAGCGAGCGAGCAACGATCACAATTTGCAAGGTATACATATACCTTATATTGCCTTGCATATATTTCGTGTTAGTACCTAATTTTGTCAGCCACTTCGGACATCACATTGGACTGTAGTATGTGGAAATAGTACTATTTATGTGAAACTATTCACAAACTGTAAACATTTGTCAGCAGGCAATACGATAAATACTTCCGGCTCCTCTGGCTGGTGCGAATGTTTCAATGTCCGTATGTGCCAAACCGTTCGATTGTGATACACCTTTACGCGTCTCTCGCTCGCTGCGCTCGCTCGAAAACTATAGCCTAACCTAAAACCAATCCCTCTTGCGTTAGTCATTCGATATGAAGGCGACTTATTTCGAATTTGCGAACGTGTCGGATCGGATGTGAGGTTGGACTAAATTTTTACGAGCGAGCGGAGCGAGCGAGCAACGATCACAATTTGCAAGGTATACATATACCTTGCAATATGCATATATATCGTGTTAGTACCTAATTTCGTCAGCCACTTCGGACATCACATTGCCCTGTAATATGTGGAAATAGTACTATTTATGTGAAACTATTCACAAACTGTAAACATTTGTCAGCAGGCAATATGATAAACACATCCGGCTCCTCGGGCTGGTGCGAATGTTTCAATGTCAGTATGTGCCAAACCGTTGGATTGTGACACACCTTTACGCGTATCTCGCTCGCTGCGCTCGCTCGAAAGCTGTAGCCTAACCTAAACCCAATCCATCTTGCGTTAGTCATTCGATATGAAGGCAACTTATTTCGAATTTGCGAACGTGTCGGATCGTATGTGAGGTTGGACTAAATTTTTACGAGCGAGCGGAGCGAGCGAGCAACGATCACAATTTGCAAGGTATACATATACCTTATATTGCCTTGCATATATTTCGTGTTAGTACCTAATTTTGTCAGCCTCTTCGGACATCACATTGGACTGTAGTATGTGGAAATAGTACTATTTATGTGAAACTATTCACAAACTGTAAACATTTGTCAGCAGGCAATAGGATAAAGACTTCCGGCTCCTCGGGCTGGTGCGAATGTTTCAATGTCCGTATGTGCCAAACCGTTGGATTGTGACACACCTTTACGCGTCTCTCGTTCGCTGCGCTCGCTCGAAAACTATAGCGTAACCTAAAACCAATCCATCTTGCGTTCATTATTCGATATGGTGGCGACTTATTTCGAATTTGCGAACGTGTCGTATCGGATGTGAGGTTGGACTAAATTTTTACGAGCGAGCGGAGCGAGCGAGCAACGATCACAATTTGCAAGGTATACATATACCTTGCAATATGTATATATATCGTGTTAGTACCTAATTTTGTTAGCCACTTCGGACATCACATTGGACTGTAGTATGTGGAAATAGTACTATTTATGTGAAACTATTCACAAACTGTAAACATTTGTCAGCAGGCAATAGGATAAATACTTCCGGCTCCTCTGGCTGGTGCGAATGTTTCAATGTCCGTATGTGCCAAACCGTTAGATTGTGATACACCTTTACGCGTCTCTCGCTCGCTGCGCTCGCTCGAAAACTATAGCCTAACCTAAAACCAATCCCTCTTGCGTTAGTCATTCGATTTGAAGGCGACTTATTTCGAATTTGCGAACGTGTCGGATCGGATGTGAGGTTGGACTAAATTTTTACGAGCGAGCGGAGCGAGCGAGCAACGATCACAATTTGCAAGGTATACATATACCTTGCAATATGCATATATATCGTGTTAGTACCTAATTTTGTCAGCCTCTGCGGACATCACATTGGACTGTAGTATGTGGAAATAGTACTATTTATGTGAAACTATTCACAAACTGTAAACATTTGTCAGCAGGCAATAGGATAAAGACTTCCGGCTCCTCGGGCTGGTGCGAATGTTTCAATGTCCGTATGTGCCAAACCGTTGGATTGTGACACACCTTTACGCGTCTCTCGTTCGCTGCGCTCGCTCGAAAACTATAGCGTAACCTAAAACCAATCCATCTTGCGTTCATTATTCGATATGGTGGCGACTTATTTCGAATTTGCGAACGTGTCGTATCGGATGTGAGGTTGGACTAAATTTTTACGAGCGAGCGGAGCGAGCGAGCAACGATCACAATTTGCAAGGTATACATATACCTTGCAATATGTATATATATCGTGTTAGTACCTAATTTTGTTAGCCACTTCGGACATCACATTGGACTGTAGTATGTGGAAATAGTACTATTTATGTGAAACTATTCACAAACTGTAAACATTTGTCAGCAGGCAATACGATAAATACTTCCGGCTCCTCTAGCTGGTGCGAATGTTTCAATGTCCGTATGTGCCAAACCGTTAGATTGTGACACACCTTTACGCGTCTCTCGCTCGCTGCGCTCGCTCGAAAGCTGTAGCCTAACCTAAACCCAATCCATCTTGCGTTAGTCATTCGATATGAAGGCAACTTATTTCGAATTTGCGAACGTGTCGGATCGTATGTGAGGTTGGACTAAATTTTTACGAGCGAGCGGAGCGAGCGAGCAACGATCACAATTTGCAAGGTATACATATACCTTATATTGCCTTGCATATATTTCGTGTTAGTACCTAATTTTGTCAGCCACTTCGGACATCACATTGGACTGTAGTATGTGGAAATAGTACTATTTATGTGAAACTATTCACAAACTGTAAACATTTGTCAGCAGGCAATAGGATAAAGACTTCCGGCTCCTCGGGCTGGTGCGAATGTTTCAATGTCCGTATGTGCCAAACCGTTGGATTGTGACACACCTTTACGCGTCTCTCGTTCGCTGCGCTCGCTCGAAAACTATAGCGTAACCTAAAACCAATCCATCTTGCGTTCATTATTCGATATGGTGGCGACTTATTTCGAATTTGCGAACGTGTCGTATCGGATGTGAGGTTGGACTAAATTTTTACGAGCGAGCGGAGCGAGCGAGCAACGATCACAATTTGCAAGGTATACATATACCTTGCAATATGTATATATATCGTGTTAGTACCTAATTTTGTTACCCACTTCGGACATCACATTGGACTGTAGTATGTGGAAATAGTACTATTTATGTGAAACTATTCACAAACTGTAAACATTTGTCAGCAGGCAATATGATAAAGACATCCGGCTCCTCGGGCTGGTGCGAATGTTTCAATGTCAGTATGTGCCAAACCGTTGGATTGAGACACACCTTTACGCGTCTCTCGCTCGCTGCGCTCGCTCGAAAGCTGTAGCCTAACCTAAACCCAATCCATCTTGCGTTAGTCATTCGATATGAAGGCAACTTATTTCGAATTTGCGAACGTGTCGGATCGTATGTGAGGTTGGACTAAATTTTTACGAGCGAGCGGAGCGAGCGAGCAACGATCACAATTTGCAAGGTATACATATACCTTACATTGCCTTGCATATATTTCGTGTTAGTACCTAATTTTGTCAGCCACTTCGGACATCACATTGGACTGTAGTATGTGGAAATAGTACTATTTATGTGAAACTATTCACAAACTGTAAACATTTGTCAGCAGGCAATAGGATAAAGACTTCCGGCTCCTCGGGCTGGTGCGAATGTTTCAATGTCAGTATGTGCCAAACCGTTGGATTGTGACACACCTTTACGCGTCTCTCGCTCGCTGCGCTCGCTCGAAAACTATAGCCTAACCTAAAACCAATCCATCTTGCGTTCATTATTCCATATGGTGGCGACTTATTTCGAATTTGCGAACGTGTCGTATCGGATGTGAGGTTGGACTAAATTTTTACGAGCGAGCGGAGCGAGCGAGCAACGATCACAATTTGCAAGGTATACATATACCTTGCAATATGTATATATATCGTGTTAGTACCTAATTTTGTGAGCCACTTCGGACATCACATTGGACTGTAGTATGTGGAAATAGTACTATTTATGTGAAACTATTCACAAACTGTAAACATTTGTCAGCAGGCAATATGATAAAGACATCCGGCTCCTCGGGCTGGTGCGAATGTTTCAATGTCAGTATGTGCCAAACCGTTGGATTGTGACACACCTTTACGCGTCTCTCGCTCGCTGCGCTCGCTCGAAAGCTGTAGCCTAACCTAAACCCAATCCATCTTGCGTTAGTCATTCGATATGAAGGCAACTTATTTCGAATTTGCGAACGTGTCGGATCGGATGTGAGGTTGGACTAAATTTTTACGAGCGAGCGGAGCGAGCGAGCAACGATCACAATTTGCAAGGTATACATATACCTTATATTGCCTTGCATATATTTCGTGTTAGTACCTAATTTTGTCAGCCACTTCGGACATCACATTGGACTGTAGTATGTGGAAATAGTACTATTTATGTGAAACTATTCACAAACTGTAAACATTTGTCAGCAGGCAATACGATAAATACTTCCGGCTCCTCTGGCTGGTGCGAATGTTTCAATGTCCGTATGTGCCAAACCGTTCGATTGTGATACACCTTTACGCGTCTCTCGCTCGCTGCGCTCGCTCGAAAACTATAGCCTAACCTAAAACCAATCCATCTTGCGTTCATTATTCCATATGGTGGCGACTTATTTCGATTTTGCGAACGTTTCGGGTCGGATGTGAGGTTGGACTAAATTTTTACGAGCGAGCGGAGCGAGCGAGCATCGATTACAATTTGCAAGGTATACATATACCTTGCAATATGTATATATATCGTGTTAGTACCTAATTTTGTTAGCCACTTCGGACATCACATTGGACTGTAGTATGTGGAAATAGTACTATTTATGTGAAACTATTCACAAACTGTAAACATTTGTCAGCAGGCAATAGGATAAATACTTCCGGCTCCTCTGGCTGGTGCGAATGTTTCAATGTCCGTATGTGCCAAACCGTTAGATTGTGATACACCTTTACGCGTCTCTCGCTCGCTGCGCTCGCTCGAAAACTATAGCCTAACCTAAAACCAATCCCTCTTGCGTTAGTCATTCGATTTGAAGGCGACTTATTTCGAATTTGCGAACGTGTCGGATCGGATGTGAGGTTGGACTAAATTTTTACGAGCGAGCGGAGCGAGCGAGCAACGATCACAATTTGCAAGGTATACATATACCTTATATTGCCTTGCATATATTTCGTGTTAGTACCTAATTTTGTCAGCCACTTCGGACATCACATTGGACTGTAGTATGTGGAAATAGTACTATTTATGTGAAACTATTCACAAACTGTAAACATTTGTCAGCAGGCAATACGATAAATACTTCCGGCTCCTCTGGCTGGTGCGAATGTTTCAATGTCCGTATGTGCCAAACCGTTCGATTGTGATACACCTTTACGCGTCTCTCGCTCGCTGCGCTCGCTCGAAAACTATAGCCTAACCTAAAACCAATCCATCTTGCGTTCATTATTCCATATGGTGGCGACTTATTTCGATTTTGCGAACGTTTCGGGTCGGATGTGAGGTTGGACTAAATTTTTACGAGCGAGCGGAGCGAGCGAGCATCGATCACAATATGCAAGGTATACATATACCTTGCAATATGCATATATATCGTGTTAGTACCTAATTTCGTCAGCCACTTCGGACATCACATTGCCCTGTAGTATGTGGAAATAGTACTATTTATGTGAAACTATTCACAAACTGTAAACATTTGTCAGCAGGCAATAGGATAAAGACTTCCGGCTCCTCGGGCTGGTGCGAATGTTTCAATGTCCGTATGTGCCAAACCGTTGGATTGTGACACACCTTTACGCGTCTCTCGTTCGCTGCGCTCGCTCGAGAACTATAGCGTAACCTAAAACCAATCTATCTTGCGTTCATTATTCGATATGGTGGCGACTTATTTCGAATTTGCGAACGTGTCGGATCGGATGTGAGGTTGGACTAAATTTTTACGAGCGAGCGGAGCGAGCGAGCAACGATCACAATTTGCAAGGTATACATATACCTTGCAATATGTATATATATCGTGTTAGTACCTAATTTTGTTAGCCACTTCGGACATCACATTGGACTGTAGTATGTGGAAATAGTACTATATATGTGAAACTATTCACAAACTGTAAACATTTGTCAGCAGGCAATAGGATAAATACTTCCGGCTCCTCTGGCTGGTGCGAATGTTTCAATGTCAGTATGTGCCAAACCGTTGGATTGTGACACACCTTTACGCGTCTCTCGCTCGCTGCGCTCGCTCGAAAACTATAGCGTAACCTAAAACCAATCCATCTTGCGTTCATTATTCGATATGGTGGCGACTTATTTCGAATTTGCGAACGTGTCGGGTCGGATGTGAGGTTGGACTAAATTTTTACGAGCGAGCGGAGCGAGCGAGCATCGATCACAATATGCAAGGTATACATATACCTTGCAATATGCATATATATCGTGTTAGTACCTAATTTCGTCAGCCACTTCGGACATCACATTGCCCTGTAGTATGTGGAAATAGTACTATTTATGTGAAACTATTCACAAACTGTAAACATTTGTCAGCAGGCAATATGATAAAGACATCCGGCTCCTCGGGCTGGTGCGAATGTTTCAATGTCAGTATGTGCCAAACCGTTGGATTGTGACACACCTTTACGCGTCTCTCGCTCGCTGCGCTCGCTCGAAAGCTGTAGCCTAACCTAAACCCAATCCATCTTGCGTTAGTCATTCGATATGAAGGCAACTTATTTCGAATTTGCGAACGTGTCGGATCGTATGTGAGGTTGGACTAAATTTTTACGAGCGAGCGGAGCGAGCGAGCAACGATCACAATTTGCAAGGTATACATATACCTTACATTGCCTTGCATATATTTCGTGTTAGTACCTAATTTTGTCAGCCACTTCGGACATCACATTGGACTGTAGTATGTGGAAATAGTACTATTTATGTGAAACTATTCACAAACTGTAAACATTTGTCAGCAGGCAATAGGATAAAGACTTCCGGCTCCTCGGGCTGGTGCGAATGTTTCAATGTCAGTATGTGCCAAACCGTTGGATTGTGACACACCTTTACGCGTCTCTCGCTCGCTGCGCTCGCTCGAAAACTATAGCCTAACCTAAAACCAATCCATCTTGCGTTCATTATTCCATATGGTGGCGACTTATTTCGAATTTGCGAACGTGTCGTATCGGATGTGAGGTTGGACTAAATTTTTACGAGCGAGCGGAGCGAGCGAGCAACGATCACAATTTGCAAGGTATATGTATACCTTGCAATATGTATATATATCGTGTTAGTACCTAATTTTGTGAGCCACTTCGGACATCACATTGGACTGTAGTATGTGGAAATAGTACTATTTATGTGAAACTATTCACAAACTGTAAACATTTGTCAGCAGGCAATATGATAAAGACATCCGGCTCCTCGGGCTGGTGCGAATGTTTCAATGTCAGTATGTGCCAAACCGTTGGATTGTGACACACCTTTACGCGTCTCTCGCTCGCTGCGCTCGCTCGAAAGCTGTAGCCTAACCTAAACCCAATCCATCTTGCGTTAGTCATTCGATATGAAGGCAACTTATTTCGAATTTGCGAACGTGTCGGATCGGATGTGAGGTTGGACTAAATTTTTACGAGCGAGCGGAGCGAGCGAGCAACGATCACAATTTGCAAGGTATACATATACCTTATATTGCCTTGCATATATTTCGTGTTAGTACCTAATTTTGTCAGCCACTTCGGACATCACATTGGACTGTAGTATGTGGAAATAGTACTATTTATGTGAAACTATTCACAAACTGTAAACATTTGTCAGCAGGCAATACGATAAATACTTCCGGCTCCTCTGGCTGGTGCGAATGTTTCAATGTCCGTATGTGCCAAACCGTTCGATTGTGATACACCTTTACGCGTCTCTCGCTCCCTGCGCTCGCTCGAAAACTATAGCCTAACCTAAAACCAATCCATCTTGCGTTCATTATTCCATATGGTGGCGACTTATTTCGATTTTGCGAACGTTTCGGGTCGGATGTGAGGTTGGACTAAATTTTTACGAGCGAGCGGAGCGAGCGAGCATCGATTACAATTTGCAAGGTATACATATACCTTGCAATATGTATATATATCGTGTTAGTACCTAATTTTGTTAGCCACTTCGGACATCACATTGGACTGTAGTATGTGGAAATAGTACTATTTATGTGAAACTATTCACAAACTGTAAACATTTGTCAGCAGGCAATAGGATAAATACTTCCGGCTCCTCTGGCTGGTGCGAATGTTTCAATGTCCGTATGTGCCAAACCGTTAGATTGTGATACACCTTTACGCGTCTCTCGCTCGCTGCGCTCGCTCGAAAACTATAGCCTAACCTAAAACCAATCCCTCTTGCGTTAGTCATTCGATTTGAAGGCGACTTATTTCGAATTTGCGAACGTGTCGGATCGGATGTGAGGTTGGACTAAATTTTTACGAGCGAGCGGAGCGAGCGAGCAACGATCACAATTTGCAAGGTATACATATACCTTATATTGCCTTGCATATATTTCGTGTTAGTACCTAATTTTGTCAGCCACTTCGGACATCACATTGGACTGTAGTATGTGGAAATAGTACTATTTATGTGAAACTATTCACAAACTGTAAACATTTGTCAGCAGGCAATACGATAAATACTTCCGGCTCCTCTGGCTGGTGCGAATGTTTCAATGTCCGTATGTGCCAAACCGTTCGATTGTGATACACCTTTACGCGTCTCTCGCTCGCTGCGCTCGCTCGAAAACTATAGCCTAACCTAAAACCAATCCATCTTGCGTTCATTATTCCATATGGTGGCGACTTATTTCGATTTTGCGAACGTTTCGGGTCGGATGTGAGGTTGGACTAAATTTTTACGAGCGAGCGGAGCGAGCGAGCATCGATCACAATATGCAAGGTATACATATACCTTGCAATATGCATATATATCGTGTTAGTACCTAATTTCGTCAGCCACTTCGGACATCACATTGCCCTGTAGTATGTGGAAATAGTACTATTTATGTGAAACTATTCACAAACTGTAAACATTTGTCAGCAGGCAATAGGATAAAGACTTCCGGCTCCTCGGGCTGGTGCGAATGTTTCAATGTCCGTATGTGCCAAACCGTTGGATTGTGACACACCTTTACGCGTCTCTCGTTCGCTGCGCTCGCTCGAGAACTATAGCGTAACCTAAAACCAATCTATCTTGCGTTCATTATTCGATATGGTGGCGACTTATTTCGAATTTGCGAACGTGTCGGATCGGATGTGAGGTTGGACTAAATTTTTACGAGCGAGCGGAGCGAGCGAGCAACGATCACAATTTGCAAGGTATACATATACCTTGCAATATGTATATATATCGTGTTAGTACCTAATTTTGTTAGCCACTTCGGACATCACATTGGACTGTAGTATGTGGAAATAGTACTATATATGTGAAACTATTCACAAACTGTAAACATTTGTCAGCAGGCAATAGGATAAATACTTCCGGCTCCTCTGGCTGGTGCGAATGTTTCAATGTCAGTATGTGCCAAACCGTTGGATTGTGACACACCTTTACGCGTCTCTCGCTCGCTGCGCTCGCTCGAAAACTATAGCGTAACCTAAAACCAATCCATCTTGCGTTCATTATTCGATATGGTGGCGACTTATTTCGAATTTGCGAACGTGTCGGGTCGGATGTGAGGTTGGACTAAATTTTTACGAGCGAGCGGAGCGAGCGAGCATCGATCACAATATGCAAGGTATACATATACCTTGCAATATGCATATATATCGTGTTAGTACCTAATTTCGTCAGCCACTTCGGACATCACATTGCCCTGTAGTATGTGGAAATAGTACTATTTATGTGAAACTATTCACAAACTGTAAACATTTGTCAGCAGGCAATATGATAAAGACATCCGGCTCCTCGGGCTGGTGCGAATGTTTCAATGTCAGTATGTGCCAAACCGTTGGATTGTGACACACCTTTACGCGTCTCTCGCTCGCTGCGCTCGCTCGAAAGCTGTAGCCTAACCTAAACCCAATCCATCTTGCGTTAGTCATTCGATATGAAGGCAACTTATTTCGAATTTGCGAACGTGTCGGATCGTATGTGAGGTTGGACTAAATTTTTACGAGCGAGCGGAGCGAGCGAGCAACGATCACAATTTGCAAGGTATACATATACCTTACATTGCCTTGCATATATTTCGTGTTAGTACCTAATTTTGTCAGCCACTTCGGACATCACATTGGACTGTAGTATGTGGAAATAGTACTATTTATGTGAAACTATTCACAAACTGTAAACATTTGTCAGCAGGCAATAGGATAAAGACTTCCGGCTCCTCGGGCTGGTGCGAATGTTTCAATGTCAGTATGTGCCAAACCGTTGGATTGTGACACACCTTTACGCGTCTCTCGCTCGCTGCGCTCGCTCGAAAACTATAGCCTAACCTAAAACCAATCCATCTTGCGTTCATTATTCCATATGGTGGCGACTTATTTCGAATTTGCGAACGTGTCGTATCGGATGTGAGGTTGGACTAAATTTTTACGAGCGAGCGGAGCGAGCGAGCAACGATCACAATTTGCAAGGTATACATATACCTTGCAATATGTATATATATCGTGTTAGTACCTAATTTTGTGAGCCACTTCGGACATCACATTGGACTGTAGTATGTGGAAATAGTACTATTTATGTGAAACTATTCACAAACTGTAAACATTTGTCAGCAGGCAATATGATAAAGACATCCGGCTCCTCGGGCTGGTGCGAATGTTTCAATGTCAGTATGTGCCAAACCGTTGGATTGTGACACACCTTTACGCGTCTCTCGCTCGCTGCGCTCGCTCGAAAGCTGTAGCCTAACCTAAACCCAATCCATCTTGCGTTAGTCATTCGATATGAAGGCAACTTATTTCGAATTTGCGAACGTGTCGGATCGGATGTGAGGTTGGACTAAATTTTTACGAGCGAGCGGAGCGAGCGAGCAACGATCACAATTTGCAAGGTATACATATACCTTATATTGCCTTGCATATATTTCGTGTTAGTACCTAATTTTGTCAGCCACTTCGGACATCACATTGGACTGTAGTATGTGGAAATAGTACTATTTATGTGAAACTATTCACAAACTGTAAACATTTGTCAGCAGGCAATACGATAAATACTTCCGGCTCCTCTGGCTGGTGCGAATGTTTCAATGTCCGTATGTGCCAAACCGTTCGATTGTGATACACCTTTACGCGTCTCTCGCTCCCTGCGCTCGCTCGAAAACTATAGCCTAACCTAAAACCAATCCATCTTGCGTTCATTATTCCATATGGTGGCGACTTATTTCGATTTTGCGAACGTTTCGGGTCGGATGTGAGGTTGGACTAAATTTTTACGAGCGAGCGGAGCGAGCGAGCATCGATTACAATTTGCAAGGTATACATATACCTTGCAATATGTATATATATCGTGTTAGTACCTAATTTTGTTAGCCACTTCGGACATCACATTGGACTGTAGTATGTGGAAATAGTACTATTTATGTGAAACTATTCACAAACTGTAAACATTTGTCAGCAGGCAATAGGATAAATACTTCCGGCTCCTCTGGCTGGTGCGAATGTTTCAATGTCCGTATGTGCCAAACCGTTAGATTGTGATACACCTTTACGCGTCTCTCGCTCGCTGCGCTCGCTCGAAAACTATAGCCTAACCTAAAACCAATCCCTCTTGCGTTAGTCATTCGATTTGAAGGCGACTTATTTCGAATTTGCGAACGTGTCGGATCGGATGTGAGGTTGGACTAAATTTTTACGAGCGAGCGGAGCGAGCGAGCAACGATCACAATTTGCAAGGTATACATATACCTTATATTGCCTTGCATATATTTCGTGTTAGTACCTAATTTTGTCAGCCACTTCGGACATCACATTGGACTGTAGTATGTGGAAATAGTACTATTTATGTGAAACTATTCACAAACTGTAAACATTTGTCAGCAGGCAATACGATAAATACTTCCGGCTCCTCTGGCTGGTGCGAATGTTTCAATGTCCGTATGTGCCAAACCGTTCGATTGTGATACACCTTTACGCGTCTCTCGCTCGCTGCGCTCGCTCGAAAACTATAGCCTAACCTAAAACCAATCCATCTTGCGTTCATTATTCCATATGGTGGCGACTTATTTCGATTTTGCGAACGTTTCGGGTCGGATGTGAGGTTGGACTAAATTTTTACGAGCGAGCGGAGCGAGCGAGCATCGATCACAATATGCAAGGTATACATATACCTTGCAATATGCATATATATCGTGTTAGTACCTAATTTCGTCAGCCACTTCGGACATCACATTGCCCTGTAGTATGTGGAAATAGTACTATTTATGTGAAACTATTCACAAACTGTAAACATTTGTCAGCAGGCAATAGGATAAAGACTTCCGGCTCCTCGGGCTGGTGCGAATGTTTCAATGTCCGTATGTGCCAAACCGTTGGATTGTGACACACCTTTACGCGTCTCTCGTTCGCTGCGCTCGCTCGAGAACTATAGCGTAACCTAAAACCAATCTATCTTGCGTTCATTATTCGATATGGTGGCGACTTATTTCGAATTTGCGAACGTGTCGGATCGGATGTGAGGTTGGACTAAATTTTTACGAGCGAGCGGAGCGAGCGAGCAACGATCACAATTTGCAAGGTATACATATACCTTGCAATATGTATATATATCGTGTTAGTACCTAATTTTGTTAGCCACTTCGGACATCACATTGGACTGTAGTATGTGGAAATAGTACTATATATGTGAAACTATTCACAAACTGTAAACATTTGTCAGCAGGCAATAGGATAAATACTTCCGGCTCCTCTGGCTGGTGCGAATGTTTCAATGTCAGTATGTGCCAAACCGTTGGATTGTGACACACCTTTACGCGTCTCTCGCTCGCTGCGCTCGCTCGAAAACTATAGCGTAACCTAAAACCAATCCATCTTGCGTTCATTATTCGATATGGTGGCGACTTATTTCGAATTTGCGAACGTGTCGGGTCGGATGTGAGGTTGGACTAAATTTTTACGAGCGAGCGGAGCGAGCGAGCATCGATCACAATATGCAAGGTATACATATACCTTGCAATATGCATATATATCGTGTTAGTACCTAATTTCGTCAGCCACTTCGGACATCACATTGCCCTGTAGTATGTGGAAATAGTACTATTTATGTGAAACTATTCACAAACTGTAAACATTTGTCAGCAGGCAATATGATAAAGACATCCGGCTCCTCGGGCTGGTGCGAATGTTTCAATGTCAGTATGTGCCAAACCGTTGGATTGTGACACACCTTTACGCGTCTCTCGCTCGCTGCGCTCGCTCGAAAGCTGTAGCCTAACCTAAACCCAATCCATCTTGCGTTAGTCATTCGATATGAAGGCAACTTATTTCGAATTTGCGAACGTGTCGGATCGTATGTGAGGTTGGACTAAATTTTTACGAGCGAGCGGAGCGAGCGAGCAACGATCACAATTTGCAAGGTATACATATACCTTACATTGCCTTGCATATATTTCGTGTTAGTACCTAATTTTGTCAGCCACTTCGGACATCACATTGGACTGTAGTATGTGGAAATAGTACTATTTATGTGAAACTATTCACAAACTGTAAACATTTGTCAGCAGGCAATAGGATAAAGACTTCCGGCTCCTCGGGCTGGTGCGAATGTTTCAATGTCAGTATGTGCCAAACCGTTGGATTGTGACACACCTTTACGCGTCTCTCGCTCGCTGCGCTCGCTCGAAAACTATAGCCTAACCTAAAACCAATCCATCTTGCGTTCATTATTCCATATGGTGGCGACTTATTTCGAATTTGCGAACGTGTCGTATCGGATGTGAGGTTGGACTAAATTTTTACGAGCGAGCGGAGCGAGCGAGCAACGATCACAATTTGCAAGGTATACATATACCTTGCAATATGTATATATATCGTGTTAGTACCTAATTTTGTGAGCCACTTCGGACATCACATTGGACTGTAGTATGTGGAAATAGTACTATTTATGTGAAACTATTCACAAACTGTAAACATTTGTCAGCAGGCAATATGATAAAGACATCCGGCTCCTCGGGCTGGTGCGAATGTTTCAATGTCAGTATGTGCCAAACCGTTGGATTGTGACACACCTTTACGCGTCTCTCGCTCGCTGCGCTCGCTCGAAAGCTGTAGCCTAACCTAAACCCAATCCATCTTGCGTTAGTCATTCGATATGAAGGCAACTTATTTCGAATTTGCGAACGTGTCGGATCGTATGTGAGGTTGGACTAAATTTTTACGAGCGAGCGGAGCGAGCGAGCAACGATCACAATTTGCAAGGTATACATATACCTTGCAATATGTATATATATCGTGTTAGTACCTAATTTTGTTAGCCACTTCGGACATCACATTGGACTGTAGTATGTGGAAATAGTACTATTTATGTGAAACTATTCACAAACTGTAAACATTTGTCAGCAGGCAATATGATAAAGACATCCGGCTCCTCGGGCTGGTGCGAATGTTTCAATGTCAGTATGTGCCAAACCGTTGGATTGTGACACACCTTTACGCGTATCTCGCTCGCTGCGCTCGCTCGAAAGCTGTAGCCTAACCTAAACCCAATCCATCTTGCGTTAGTCATTCGATATGAAGGCAACTTATTTCGAATTTGCGAACGTGTCGGATCGTATGTGAGGTTGGACTAAATTTTTACGAGCGAGCGGAGCGAGCGAGCAACGATCACAATTTGCAAGGTATACATATACCTTATATTGCCTTGCATATATTTCGTGTTAGTACCTAATTTTGTCAGCCACTTCGGACATCACATTGGACTGTAGTATGTGGAAATAGTACTATTTATGTGAAACTATTCACAAACTGTAAACATTTGTCAGCAGGCAATAGGATAAAGACTTCCGGCTCCTCGGGCTGGTGCGAATGTTTCAATGTCCGTATGTGCCAAACCGTTGGATTGTGACACACCTTTACGCGTCTCTCGTTCGCTGCGCTCGCTCGAAAACTATAGCGTAACCTAAAACCAATCCATCTTGCGTTCATTATTCGATATGGTGGCGACTTATTTCGAATTTGCGAACGTGTCGTATCGGATGTGAGGTTGGACTAAATTTTTACGAGCGAGCGGAGCGAGCGAGCAACGATCACAATTTGCAAGGTATACATATACCTTGCAATATGTATATATATCGTGTTAGTACCTAATTTTGTTAGCCACTTCGGACATCACATTGGACTGTAGTATGTGGAAATAGTACTATTTATGTGAAACTATTCACAAACTGTAAACATTTGTCAGCAGGCAATAGGATAAATACTTCCGGCTCCTCTGGCTGGTGCGAATGTTTCAATGTCCGTATGTGCCAAACCGTTAGATTGTGATACACCTTTACGCGTCTCTCGCTCGCTGCGCTCGCTCGAAAACTATAGCCTAACCTAAAACCAATCCCTCTTGCGTTAGTCATTCGATTTGAAGGCGACTTATTTCGAATTTGCGAACGTGTCGGATCGTATGTGAGGTTGGACTAAATTTTTACGAGCGAGCGGAGCGAGCGAGCAACGATCACAATTTGCAAGGTATACATATACCTTATATTGCCTTGCATATATTTCGTGTTAGTACCTAATTTTGTCAGCCACTTCGGACATCACATTGGACTGTAGTATGTGGAAATAGTACTATTTATGTGAAACTATTCACAAACTGTAAACATTTGTCAGCAGGCAATAGGATAAAGACTTCCGGCTCCTCGGGCTGGTGCGAATGTTTCAATGTCCGTATGTGCCAAACCGTTGGATTGTGACACACCTTTACGCGTCTCTCGTTCGCTGCGCTCGCTCGAAAACTATAGCGTAACCTAAAACCAATCCATCTTGCGTTCATTATTCGATATGGTGGCGACTTATTTCGAATTTGCGAACGTGTCGTATCGGATGTGAGGTTGGACTAAATTTTTACGAGCGAGCGGAGCGAGCGAGCAACGATCACAATTTGCAAGGTATACATATACCTTGCAATATGTATATATATCGTGTTAGTACCTAATTTTGTTAGCCACTTCGGACATCACATTGGACTGTAGTATGTGGAAATAGTACTATTTATGTGAAACTATTCACAAACTGTAAACATTTGTCAGCAGGCAATATGATAAAGACATCCGGCTCCTCGGGCTGGAGCGAATGTTTCAATGTCAGTATGTGCCAAACCGTTGGATTGTGACACACCTTTACGCGTATCTCGCTCGCTGCGCTCGCTCGAAAGCTGTAGCCTAACCTAAACCCAATCCATCTTGCGTTAGTCATTCGATATGAAGGCAACTTATTTCGAATTTGCGAACGTGTCGGATCGTATGTGAGGTTGGACTAAATTTTTACGAGCGAGCGGAGCGAGCGAGCAACGATCACAATTTGCAAGGTATACATATACCTTATATTGCCTTGCATATATTTCGTGTTAGTACCTAATTTTGTCAGCCACTTCGGACATCACATTGGACTGTAGTATGTGGAAATAGTACTATTTATGTGAAACTATTCACAAACTGTAAACATTTGTCAGCAGGCAATAGGATAAAGACTTCCGGCTCCTCGGGCTGGTGCGAATGTTTCAATGTCCGTATGTGCCAAACCGTTGGATTGTGACACACCTTTACGCGTCTCTCGTTCGCTGCGCTCGCTCGAAAACTATAGCGTAACCTAAAACCAATCCATCTTGCGTTCATTATTCGATATGGTGGCGACTTATTTCGAATTTGCGAACGTGTCGTATCGGATGTGAGGTTGGACTAAATTTTTACGAGCGAGCGGAGCGAGCGAGCAACGATCACAATTTGCAAGGTATACATATACCTTGCAATATGTATATATATCGTGTTAGTACCTAATTTTGTTAGCCACTTCGGACATCACATTGGACTGTAGTATGTGGAAATAGTACTATTTATGTGAAACTATTCACAAACTGTAAACATTTGTCAGCAGGCAATAGGATAAATACTTCCGGCTCCTCTGGCTGGTGCGAATGTTTCAATGTCCGTATGTGCCAAACCGTTAGATTGTGATACACCTTTACGCGTCTCTCGCTCGCTGCGCTCGCTCGAAAACTATAGCCTAACCTAAAACCAATCCCTCTTGCGTTAGTCATTCGATTTGAAGGCGACTTATTTCGAATTTGCGAACGTGTCGGATCGGATGTGAGGTTGGACTAAATTTTTACGAGCGAGCGGAGCGAGCGAGCAACGATCACAATTTGCAAGGTATACATATACCTTATATTGCCTTGCATATATTTCGTGTTAGTACCTAATTTTGTCAGCCACTTCGGACATCACATTGGACTGTAGTATGTGGAAATAGTACTATTTATGTGAAACTATTCACAAACTGTAAACATTTGTCAGCAGGCAATACGATAAATACTTCCGGCTCCTCTGGCTGGTGCGAATGCTTCAATGTCCGTATGTGCCAAACCGTTCGATTGTGATACACCTTTACGCGTCTCTCGCTCGCTGCGCTCGCTCGAAAACTATAGCGTAACCTAATACCAATCCATCTTGCGTTCATTATTCGATATGGTGGCGACTTATTTCGAATTTGCGAACGTGTCGGGTCGGATGTGAGGTTGGACTAAATTTTTACGAGCGAGCGGAGCGAGCGAGCATCGATCACAATATGCAAGGTATACATATACCTTGCAATATGCATATATATCGTGTTAGTACCTAATTTCGTCAGCCACTTCGGACATCACATTGGACTGTAGTATGTGGAAATAGTACTATTTATGTGAAACTATTCACAAACTGTAAACATTTGTCAGCAGGCAATAGGATAAATACTTCCGGCTCCTCTGGCTGGTGCGAATGTTTCAATGTCCGTATGTGCCAAACCGTTAGATTGTGATACACCTTTACGCGTCTCTCGCTCGCTGCGCTCGCTCGAAAACTATAGCCTAACCTAAAACCAATCCCTCTTGCGTTAGTCATTCGATTTGAAGGCGACTTATTTCGAATTTGCGAACGTGTCGGATCGGATGTGAGGTTGGACTAAATTTTTACGAGCGAGCGGAGCGAGCGAGCAACGATCACAATTTGCAAGGTATACATATACCTTGCAATATGCATATATATCGTGTTAGTACCTAATTTTGTCAGCCACTTCGGACATCACATTGCACTGTAGTATGTCGAAATAGTACTATTTATGTGAAACTATTCACAAACTGTAAACATTTGTCAGTAGGCAATATGATAAAGACTCCCGGCTCCTCGGGCTGGTGCGAATGTTTCAATGTCAGTATGTGCCAAACCGTTGGATTGTGACACACCTTTACGCGTCTCTCGCTCGCTGCGCTCGCTCGAAAACTATAGCGTAACCTAAAACCAATCTATCTTGCGTTCATTATTCGATATGGTGGCGACTTATTTCGAATTTGCGAACGTGTCGGATCGGATGTGAGGTTGGACTAAATTTTTACGAGCGAGCGGAGCGAGCGAGCAACGATCACAATTTGCAAGGTATACATATACCTTGCAATATGTATATATATCGTGTTAGTACCTAATTTTGTTAGCCACTTCGGACATCACATTGGACTGTAGTATGTGGAAATAGTACTATTTATGTGAAACTATTCACAAACTGTAAACATTTGTCAGCAGGCAATAGGATAAATACTTCCGGCTCCTCTGGCTGGTGCGAATGTTTCAATGTCCGTATGTGCCAAACCGTTAGATTGTGATACACCTTTACGCGTCTCTCGCTCGCTGCGCTCGCTCGAAAACTATAGCCTAACCTAAAACCAATCCCTCTTGCGTTAGTCATTCGATTTGAAGGCGACTTATTTCGAATTTGCGAACGTGTCGGATCGTATGTGAGGTTGGACTAAATTTTTACGAGCGAGCGGAGCGAGCGAGCAACGATCACAATTTGCAAGGTATACATATACCTTATATTGCCTTGCATATATTTCGTGTTAGTACCTAATTTTGTCAGCCACTTCGGACATCACATTGGACTGTAGTATGTGGAAATAGTACTATTTATGTGAAACTATTCACAAACTGTAAACATTTGTCAGCAGGCAATAGGATAAAGACTTCCGGCTCCTCGGGCTGGTGCGAATGTTTCAATGTCCGTATGTGCCAAACCGTTGGATTGTGACACACCTTTACGCGTCTCTCGTTCGCTGCGCTCGCTCGAAAACTATAGCGTAACCTAAAACCAATCCATCTTGCGTTCATTATTCGATATGGTGGCGACTTATTTCGAATTTGCGAACGTGTCGTATCGGATGTGAGGTTGGACTAAATATTTACGAGCGAGCGGAGCGAGCGAGCAACGATCACAATTTGCAAGGTATACATATACCTTGCAATATGTATATATATCGTGTTAGTACCTAATTTTGTTAGCCACTTCGGACATCACATTGGACTGTAGTATGTGGAAATAGTACTATTTATGTGAAACTATTCACAAACTGTAAACATTTGTCAGCAGGCAATATGATAAAGACATCCGGCTCCTCGGGCTGGTGCGAATGTTTCAATGTCAGTATGTGCCAAACCGTTGGATTGTGACACACCTTTACGCGTATCTCGCTCGCTGCGCTCGCTCGAAAGCTGTAGCCTAACCTAAACCCAATCCATCTTGCGTTAGTCATTCGATATGAAGGCAACTTATTTCGAATTTGCGAACGTGTCGGATCGTATGTGAGGTTGGACTAAATTTTTACGAGCGAGCGGAGCGAGCGAGCAACGATCACAATTTGCAAGGTATACATATACCTTATATTGCCTTGCATATATTTCGTGTTAGTACCTAATTTTGTCAGCCACTTCGGACATCACATTGGACTGTAGTATGTGGAAATAGTACTATTTATGTGAAACTATTCACAAACTGTAAACATTTGTCAGCAGGCAATAGGATAAAGACTTCCGGCTCCTCGGGCTGGTGCGAATGTTTCAACGTCAGTATGTGCCAAACCGTTGGATTGTGACACACCTTTACGCGTCTCTCGCTCGCTGCGCTCGCTCGAAAACTATAGCCTAACCTAAAACCAATCCATCTTGCGTTCATTATTCCATATGGTGGCGACTTATTTCGAATTTGCGAACGTGTCGTAACGGATGTGAGGTTGGACTAAATTTTTACGAGCGAGCGGAGCGAGCGAGCAACGATCACAATTTGCAAGGTATACATATACCTTGCAATATGTATATATATCGTGTTAGTACCTGATTTTGTGAGCCACTTCGGACATCACATTGGACTGTAGTATGTGGCAATAGTACTATTTATGTGAAACTATTCACAAACTGTAAACATTTGTCAGCAGGCAATAGGATAAATACTTCCGGCTCCTCTGGCTGGTGCGAATGTTTCAATGTCCGTATGTGCCAAACCGTTAGATTGTGATACACCTTTACGCGTCTCTCGCTCGCTGCGCTCGCTCGAAAACTATAGCCTAACCTAAAACCAATCCCTCTTGCGTTAGTCATTCGATTTGAAGGCGACTTATTTCGAATTTGCGAACGTGTCGGATCGGATGTGAGGTTGGACTAAATTTTTACGAGCGAGCGGAGCGAGCGAGCAACGATCACAATTTGCAAGGTATACATATACCTTGCAATATGTATATATATCGTGTTAGTACCTAATTTTGTTAGCCACTTCGGACATCACATTGGACTGTAGTATGTGGAAATAGTACTATTTATGTGAAACTATTCACAAACTGTAAACATTTGTCAGCAGGCAATAGGATAAATACTTCCGGCTCCTCTGGCTGGTGCGAATGCTTCAATGTCCGTATGTGCCAAACCGTTCGATTGTGATACACCTTTACGCGTCTCTCGCTCGCTGCGCTCGCTCGAAAACTATAGCCTAACCTAAAACCAATCCATCTTGCGTTCATTATTCCATATGGTGGCGACTTATTTCGATTTTGCGAACGTGTCGGGTCGGATGTGAGGTTGGACTAAATTTTTACGAGCGAGCGGAGCGAGCGAGCATCGATCACAATATGCAAGGTATACATATACCTTGCAATATGCATATATATCGTGTTAGTACCTAATTTCGTCAGCCACTTCGGACATCACATTGCCCTGTAGTATGTGGAAATAGTACTATTTATGTGAAACTATTCACAAACTGTAAACATTTGTCAGCAGGCAATATGATAAAGACATCCGGCTCCTCGGGCTGGTGCGAATGTTTCAATGTCAGTATGTGCCAAACCGTTGGATTGTGACACACCTTTACGCGTATCTCGCTCGCTGCGCTCGCTCGAAAGCTGTAGCCTAACCTAAACCCAATCCATCTTGCGTTAGTCATTCGATATGAAGGCAACTTATTTCGAATTTGCGAACGTGTCGGATCGTATGTGAGGTTGGACTAAATTTTTACGAGCGAGCGGAGCGAGCGAGCAACGATCACAATTTGCAAGGTATACATATACCTTATATTGCCTTGCATATATTTCGTGTTAGTACCTAATTTTGTCAGCCACTTCGGACATCACATTGGACTGTAGTATGTGGAAATAGTACTATTTATGTGAAACTATTCACAAACTGTAAACATTTGTCAGCAGGCAATAGGATAAAGACTTCCGGCTCCTCGGGCTGGTGCGAATGTTTCAATGTCCGTATGTGCCAAACCGTTGGATTGTGACACACCTTTACGCGTCTCTCGTTCGCTGCGCTCGCTCGAAAACTATAGCGTAACCTAAAACCAATCCATCTTGCGTTCATTATTCGATATGGTGGCGACTTATTTCGAATTTGCGAACGTGTCGTATCGGATGTGAGGTTGGACTAAATTTTTACGAGCGAGCGGAGCGAGCGAGCAACGATCACAATTTGCAAGGTATACATATACCTTGCAATATGTATATATATCGTGTTAGTACCTAATTTTGTTAGCCACTTCGGACATCACATTGGACTGTAGTATGTGGAAATAGTACTATTTATGTGAAACTATTCACAAACTGTAAACATTTGTCAGCAGGCAATAGGATAAATACTTCCGGCTCCTCTGGCTGGTGCGAATGTTTCAATGTCCGTATGTGCCAAACCGTTAGATTGTGATACACCTTTACGCGTCTCTCGCTCGCTGCGCTCGCTCGAAAACTATAGCCTAACCTAAAACCAATCCCTCTTGCGTTAGTCATTCGATTTGAAGGCGACTTATTTCGAATTTGCGAACGTGTCGGATCGGATGTGAGGTTGGACTAAATTTTTACGAGCGAGCGGAGCGAGCGAGCAACGATCACAATTTGCAAGGTATACATATACCTTGCAATATGCATATATATCGTGTTAGTACCTAATTTTGTCAGCCACTTCGGACATCACATTGCACTGTAGTATGTCGAAATAGTACTATTTATGTGAAACTATTCACAAACTGTAAACATTTGTCAGTAGGCAATATGATAAAGACTTCCGGCTCCTCGGGCTGGTGCGAATGTTTCAATGTCAGTATGTGCCAAACCGTTGGATTGTGACACACCTTTACGCGTCTCTCGCTCGCTGCGCTCGCTCGAAAACTATAGCGTAACCTAAAACCAATCTATCTTGCGTTCATTATTCGATATGGTGGCGACTTATTTCGAATTTGCGAACGTGTCGGATCGGATGTGAGGTTGGACTAAATTTTTACGAGCGAGCGGAGCGAGCGAGCAACGATCACAATTTGCAAGGTATACATATACCTTGCAATATGTATATATATCGTGTTAGTACCTAATTTTGTTAGCCACTTCGGACATCACATTGGACTGTAGTATGTGGAAATAGTACTATTTATGTGAAACTATTCACAAACTGTAAACATTTGTCAGCAGGCAATAGGATAAATACTTCCGGCTCCTCTGGCTGGTGCGAATGTTTCAATGTCAGTATGTGCCAAACCGTTGGATTGTGACACACCTTTACGCGTCTCTCGCTCGCTGCGCTCGCTCGAAAACTATAGCGTAACCTAAAACCAATCCATCTTTCGTTCATTATTCGATATGGTGGCGACTTATTTCGAATTTGCGAACGTGTCGGGTCGGATGTGAGGTTGGACTAAATTTTTACGAGCGAGCGGAGCGAGCGAGCATCGATCACAATATGCAAGGTATACATATACCTTGCAATATGCATATATATCGTGTTAGTACCTAATTTCGTCAGCCACTTCGGACATCACATTGCCCTGTAGTATGTGGAAATAGTACTATTTATGTGAAACTATTCACAAACTGTAAACATTTGTCAGCAGGCAATATGATAAAGACATCCGGCTCCTCGGGCTGGTGCGAATGTTTCAATGTCAGTATGTGCCAAACCGTTGGATTGTGACACACCTTTACGCGTCTCTCGCTCGCTGCGCTCGCTCGAAAACTATAGCCTAACCTAAAACCAATCCCTCTTGCGTTAGTCATTCGATTTGAAGGCGACTTATTTCGAATTTGCGAACGTGTCGGATCGGATGTGAGGTTGGACTAAATTTTTACGAGCGAGCGGAGCGAGCGAGCAACGATCACAATTTGCAAGGTATACATATACCTTGCAATATGCATATATATCGTGTTAGTACCTAATTTTGTCAGCCACTTCGGACATCACATTGCACTGTAGTATGTCGAAATAGTACTATTTATGTGAAACTATTCACAAACTGTAAACATTTGTCAGTAGGCAATATGATAAAGACTCCCGGCTCCTCGGGCTGGTGCGAATGTTTCAATGTCAGTATGTGCCAAACCGTTGGATTGTGACACACCTTTACGCGTCTCTCGCTCGCTGCGCTCGCTCGAAAACTATAGCGTAACCTAAAACCAATCTATCTTGCGTTCATTATTCGATATGGTGGCGACTTATTTCGAATTTGCGAACGTGTCGGATCGGATGTGAGGTTGGACTAAATTTTTACGAGCGAGCGGAGCGAGCGAGCAACGATCACAATTTGCAAGGTATATGTATACCTTGCAATATGTATATATATCGTGTTAGTACCTAATTTTGTTAGCCACTTCGGACATCACATTGGACTGTAGTATGTGGAAATAGTACTATTTATGTGAAACTATTCACAAACTGTAAACATTTGTCAGCAGGCAATAGGATAAATACTTCCGGCTCCTCTGGCTGGTGCGAATGCTTCAATGTCAGTATGTGCCAAACCGTTGGATTGTGACACACCTTTACGCGTCTCTCGCTCGCTGCGCTCGCTCGAAAACTATAGCGTAACCTAAAACCAATCTATCTTGCGTTCATTATTCGATATGGTGGCGACTTATTTCGAATTTGCGAACGTGTCGGATCGGATGTGAGGTTGGACTAAATTTTTACGAGCGAGCGGAGCGAGCGAGCAACGATCACAATTTGCAAGGTATATGTATACCTTGCAATATGTATATATATCGTGTTAGTACCTAATTTTGTTAGCCACTTCGGACATCACATTGGACTGTAGTATGTGGAAATAGTACTATTTATGTGAAACTATTCACAAACTGTAAACATTTGTCAGCAGGCAATAGGATAAATACTTCCGGCTCCTCTGGCTGGTGCGAATGCTTCAATGTCCGTATGTGCCAAACCGTTCGATTGTGATACACCTTTACGCGTCTCTCGCTCGCTGCGCTCGCTCGAAAACTATAGCCTAACCTAAAACCAATCCATCTTGCGTTCATTATTCCATATGGTGGCGACTTATTTCGATTTTGCGAACGTGTCGGGTCGGATGTGAGGTTGGACTAAATTTTTACGAGCGAGCGGAGCGAGCGAGCATCGATCACAATATGCAAGGTATACATATACCTTGCAATATGCATATATATCGTGTTAGTACCTAATTTCGTCAGCCACTTCGGACATCACATTGCCCTGTAGTATGTGGAAATAGTACTATTTATGTGAAACTATTCACAAACTGTAAACATTTGTCAGCAGGCAATATGATAAAGACATCCGGCTCCTCGGGCTGGTGCGAATGTTTCAATGTCAGTATGTGCCAAACCGTTGGATTGTGACACACCTTTACGCGTATCTCGCTCGCTGCGCTCGCTCGAAAGCTGTAGCCTAACCTAAACCCAATCCATCTTGCGTTAGTCATTCGATATGAAGGCAACTTATTTCGAATTTGCGAACGTGTCGGATCGTATGTGAGGTTGGACTAAATTTTTACGAGCGAGCGGAGCGAGCGAGCAACGATCACAATTTGCAAGGTATACATATACCTTATATTGCCTTGCATATATTTCGTGTTAGTACCTAATTTTGTCAGCCACTTCGGACATCACATTGGACTGTAGTATGTGGAAATAGTACTATTTATGTGAAACTATTCACAAACTGTAAACATTTGTCAGCAGGCAATAGGATAAAGACTTCCGGCTCCTCGGGCTGGTGCGAATGTTTCAATGTCCGTATGTGCCAAACCGTTGGATTGTGACACACCTTTACGCGTCTCTCGTTCGCTGCGCTCGCTCGAAAACTATAGCGTAACCTAAAACCAATCCATCTTGCGTTCATTATTCGATATGGTGGCGACTTATTTCGAATTTGCGAACGTGTCGTATCGGATGTGAGGTTGGACTAAATTTTTACGAGCGAGCGGAGCGAGCGAGCAACGATCACAATTTGCAAGGTATACATATACCTTGCAATATGTATATATATCGTGTTAGTACCTAATTTTGTTAGCCACTTCGGACATCACATTGGACTGTAGTATGTGGAAATAGTACTATTTATGTGAAACTATTCACAAACTGTAAACATTTGTCAGCAGGCAATAGGATAAATACTTCCGGCTCCTCTGGCTGGTGCGAATGTTTCAATGTCCGTATGTGCCAAACCGTTAGATTGTGATACACCTTTACGCGTCTCTCGCTCGCTGCGCTCGCTCGAAAACTATAGCCTAACCTAAAACCAATCCCTCTTGCGTTAGTCATTCGATTTGAAGGCGACTTATTTCGAATTTGCGAACGTGTCGGATCGGATGTGAGGTTGGACTAAATTTTTACGAGCGAGCGGAGCGAGCGAGCAACGATCACAATTTGCAAGGTATACATATACCTTGCAATATGCATATATATCGTGTTAGTACCTAATTTTGTCAGCCACTTCGGACATCACATTGCACTGTAGTATGTCGAAATAGTACTATTTATGTGAAACTATTCACAAACTGTAAACATTTGTCAGTAGGCAATATGATAAAGACTCCCGGCTCCTCGGGCTGGTGCGAATGTTTCAATGTCAGTATGTGCCAAACCGTTGGATTGTGACACACCTTTACGCGTCTCTCGCTCGCTGCGCTCGCTCGAAAACTATAGCGTAACCTAAAACCAATCTATCTTGCGTTCATTATTCGATATGGTGGCGACTTATTTCGAATTTGCGAACGTGTCGGATCGGATGTGAGGTTGGACTAAATTTTTACGAGCGAGCGGAGCGAGCGAGCAACGATCACAATTTGCAAGGTATACATATACCTTGCAATATGTATATATATCGTGTTAGTACCTAATTTTGTTAGCCACTTCGGACATCACATTGGACTGTAGTATGTGGAAATAGTACTATTTATGTGAAACTATTCACAAACTGTAAACATTTGTCAGCAGGCAATAGGATAAATACTTCCGGCTCCTCTGGCTGGTGCGAATGCTTCAATGTCCGTATGTGCCAAACCGTTCGATTGTGATACACCTTTACGCGTCTCTCGCTCGCTGCGCTCGCTCGAAAACTATAGCCTAACCTAAAACCAATCCATCTTGCGTTCATTATTCCATATGGTGGCGACTTATTTCGATTTTGCGAACGTGTCGGGTCGGATGTGAGGTTGGACTAAATTTTTACGAGCGAGCGGAGCGAGCGAGCATCGATCACAATATGCAAGGTATACATATACCTTGCAATATGCATATATATCGTGTTAGTACCTAATTTCGTCAGCCACTTCGGACATCACATTGCCCTGTAGTATGTGGAAATAGTACTATTTATGTGAAACTATTCACAAACTGTAAACATTTGTCAGCAGGCAATATGATAAAGACATCCGGCTCCTCGGGCTGGTGCGAATGTTTCAATGTCAGTATGTGCCAAACCGTTGGATTGTGACACACCTTTACGCGTATCTCGCTCGCTGCGCTCGCTCGAAAGCTGTAGCCTAACCTAAACCCAATCCATCTTGCGTTAGTCATTCGATATGAAGGCAACTTATTTCGAATTTGCGAACGTGTCGGATCGTATGTGAGGTTGGACTAAATTTTTACGAGCGAGCGGAGCGAGCGAGCAACGATCACAATTTGCAAGGTATACATATACCTTATATTGCCTTGCATATATTTCGTGTTAGTACCTAATTTTGTCAGCCACTTCGGACATCACATTGGACTGTAGTATGTGGAAATAGTACTATTTATGTGAAACTATTCACAAACTGTAAACATTTGTCAGCAGGCAATAGGATAAAGACTTCCGGCTCCTCGGGCTGGTGCGAATGTTTCAATGTCCGTATGTGCCAAACCGTTGGATTGTGACACACCTTTACGCGTCTCTCGTTCGCTGCGCTCGCTCGAAAACTATAGCGTAACCTAAAACCAATCCATCTTGCGTTCATTATTCGATATGGTGGCGACTTATTTCGAATTTGCGAACGTGTCGTATCGGATGTGAGGTTGGACTAAATTTTTACGAGCGAGCGGAGCGAGCGAGCAACGATCACAATTTGCAAGGTATACATATACCTTGCAATATGTATATATATCGTGTTAGTACCTAATTTTGTTAGCCACTTCGGACATCACATTGGACTGTAGTATGTGGAAATAGTACTATTTATGTGAAACTATTCACAAACTGTAAACATTTGTCAGCAGGCAATAGGATAAATACTTCCGGCTCCTCTGGCTGGTGCGAATGTTTCAATGTCCGTATGTGCCAAACCGTTAGATTGTGATACACCTTTACGCGTCTCTCGCTCGCTGCGCTCGCTCGAAAACTATAGCCTAACCTAAAACCAATCCCTCTTGCGTTAGTCATTCGATTTGAAGGCGACTTATTTCGAATTTGCGAACGTGTCGGATCGGATGTGAGGTTGGACTAAATTTTTACGAGCGAGCGGAGCGAGCGAGCAACGATCACAATTTGCAAGGTATACATATACCTTATATTGCCTTGCATATATTTCGTGTTAGTACCTAATTTTGTCAGCCACTTCGGACATCACATTGGACTGTAGTATGTGGAAATAGTACTATTTATGTGAAACTATTCACAAACTGTAAACATTTGTCAGCAGGCAATAGGATAAAGACTTCCGGCTCCTCGGGCTGGTGCGAATGTTTCAATGTCCGTATGTGCCAAACCGTTGGATTGTGACACACCTTTACGCGTCTCTCGTTCGCTGCGCTCGCTCGAAAACTATAGCGTAACCTAAAACCAATCCATCTTGCGTTCATTATTCGATATGGTGGCGACTTATTTCGAATTTGCGAACGTGTCGTATCGGATGTGAGGTTGGACTAAATTTTTACGAGCGAGCGGAGCGAGCGAGCAACGATCACAATTTGCAAGGTATATGTATACCTTGCAATATGTATATATATCGTGTTAGTACCTAATTTTGTTAGCCACTTCGGACATCACATTGGACTGTAGTATGTGGAAATAGTACTATTTATGTGAAACTATTCACAAACTGTAAACATTTGTCAGCAGGCAATAGGATAAATACTTCCGGCTCCTCTGGCTGGTGCGAATGTTTCAATGTCCGTATGTGCCAAACCGTTAGATTGTGATACACCTTTACGCGTCTCTCGCTCGCTGCGCTCGCTCGAAAACTATAGCCTAACCTAAAACCAATCCTTCTTGCGTTAGTCATTCGATTTGAAGGCGACTTATTTCGAATTTGCGAACGTGTCGGATCGGATGTGAGGTTGGACTAAATTTTTACGAGCGAGCGGAGCGAGCGAGCAACGATCACAATTTGCAAGGTATACATATACCTTGCAATATGCATATATATCGTGTTAGTACCTAATTTTGTCAGCCACTTCGGACATCACATTGCACTGTAGTATGTCGAAATAGTACTATTTATGTGAAACTATTCACAAACTGTAAACATTTGTCAGTAGGCAATATGATAAAGACTCCCGGCTCCTCGGGCTGGTGCGAATGTTTCAATGTCAGTATGTGCCAAACCGTTGGATTGTGACACACCTTTACGCGTCTCTCGCTCGCTGCGCTCGCTCGAAAACTATAGCGTAACCTAAAACCAATCTATCTTGCGTTCATTATTCGATATGGTGGCGACTTATTTCGAATTTGCGAACGTGTCGGATCGGATGTGAGGTTGGACTAATTTTTACGAGCGAGCGGAGCGAGCGAGCAACGATCACAATTTGCAAGGTATACATATACCTTGCAATATGTATATATATCGTGTTAGTACCTAATTTTGTTAGCCACTTCGGACATCACATTGGACTGTAGTATGTGGAAATAGTACTATTTATGTGAAACTATTCACAAACTGTAAACATTTGTCAGCAGGCAATAGGATAAATACTTCCGGCTCCTCTGGCTGGTGCGAATGTTTCAATGTCAGTATGTGCCAAACCGTTGGATTGTGACACACCTTTACGCGTCTCTCGCTCGCTGCGCTCGCTCGAAAACTATAGCGTAACCTAAAACCAATCCATCTTTCGTTCATTATTCGGTATGGTGGCGACTTATTTCGAATTTGCGAACGTGTCGGGTCGGATGTGAGGTTGGACTAAATTTTTACGAGCGAGCGGAGCGAGCGAGCATCGATCACAATATGCAAGGTATACATATACCTTGCAATATGCATATATATCGTGTTAGTACCTAATTTCGTCAGCCACTTCGGACATCACATTGCCCTGTAGTATGTGGAAATAGTACTATTTATGTGAAACTATTCACAAACTGTAAACATTTGTCAGCAGGCAATATGATAAAGACATCCGGCTCCTCGGGCTGGTGCGAATGTTTCAATGTCAGTATGTGCCAAACCGTTGGATTGTGACACACCTTTACGCGTCTCTCGCTCGCTGCGCTCGCTCGAAAACTATAGCCTAACCTAAAACCAATCCCTCTTGCGTTAGTCATTCGATTTGAAGGCGACTTATTTCGAATTTGCGAACGTGTCGGATCGGATGTGAGGTTGGACTAAATTTTTACGAGCGAGCGGAGCGAGCGAGCAACGATCACAATTTGCAAGGTATACATATACCTTGCAATATGCATATATATCGTGTTAGTACCTAATTTTGTCAGCCACTTCGGACATCACATTGCACTGTAGTATGTCGAAATAGTACTATTTATGTGAAACTATTCACAAACTGTAAACATTTGTCAGTAGGCAATATGATAAAGACTCCCGGCTCCTCGGGCTGGTGCGAATGTTTCAATGTCAGTATGTGCCAAACCGTTGGATTGTGACACACCTTTACGCGTCTCTCGCTCGCTGCGCTCGCTCGAAAACTATAGCGTAACCTAAAACCAATCTATCTTGCGTTCATTATTCGATATGGTGGCGACTTATTTCGAATTTGCGAACGTGTCGGATCGGATGTGAGGTTGGACTAAATTTTTACGAGCGAGCGGAGCGAGCGAGCAACGATCACAATTTGCAAGGTATATGTATACCTTGCAATATGTATATATATCGTGTTAGTACCTAATTTTGTTAGCCACTTCGGACATCACATTGGACTGTAGTATGTGGAAATAGTACTATTTATGTGAAACTATTCACAAACTGTAAACATTTGTCAGCAGGCAATAGGATAAATACTTCCGGCTCCTCTGGCTGGTGCGAATGCTTCAATGTCAGTATGTGCCAAACCGTTGGATTGTGACACACCTTTACGCGTCTCTCGCTCGCTGCGCTCGCTCGAAAACTATAGCGTAACCTAAAACCAATCTATCTTGCGTTCATTATTCGATATGGTGGCGACTTATTTCGAATTTGCGAACGTGTCGGATCGGATGTGAGGTTGGACTAAATTTTTACGAGCGAGCGGAGCGAGCGAGCAACGATCACAATTTGCAAGGTATACATATACCTTGCAATATGTATATATATCGTGTTAGTACCTAATTTTGTTAGCCACTTCGGACATCACATTGGACTGTAGTATGTGGAAATAGTACTATTTATGTGAAACTATTCACAAACTGTAAACATTTGTCAGCAGGCAATAGGATAAATACTTCCGGCTCCTCTGGCTGGTGCGAATGCTTCAATGTCCGTATGTGCCAAACCGTTCGATTGTGATACACCTTTACGCGTCTCTCGCTCGCTGCGCTCGCTCGAAAACTATAGCCTAACCTAAAACCAATCCATCTTGCGTTCATTATTCCATATGGTGGCGACTTATTTCGATTTTGCGAACGTGTCGGGTCGGATGTGAGGTTGGACTAAATTTTTACGAGCGAGCGGAGCGAGCGAGCATCGATCACAATATGCAAGGTATACATATACCTTGCAATATGCATATATATCGTGTTAGTACCTAATTTCGTCAGCCACTTCGGACATCACATTGCCCTGTAGTATGTGGAAATAGTACTATTTATGTGAAACTATTCACAAACTGTAAACATTTGTCAGCAGGCAATATGATAAAGACATCCGGCTCCTCGGGCTGGTGCGAATGTTTCAATGTCAGTATGTGCCAAACCGTTGGATTGTGACACACCTTTACGCGTATCTCGCTCGCTGCGCTCGCTCGAAAGCTGTAGCCTAACCTAAACCCAATCCATCTTGCGTTAGTCATTCGATATGAAGGCAACTTATTTCGAATTTGCGAACGTGTCGGATCGTATGTGAGGTTGGACTAAATTTTTACGAGCGAGCGGAGCGAGCGAGCAACGATCACAATTTGCAAGGTATACATATACCTTATATTGCCTTGCATATATTTCGTGTTAGTACCTAATTTTGTCAGCCACTTCGGACATCACATTGGACTGTAGTATGTGGAAATAGTACTATTTATGTGAAACTATTCACAAACTGTAAACATTTGTCAGCAGGCAATAGGATAAAGACTTCCGGCTCCTCGGGCTGGTGCGAATGTTTCAATGTCCGTATGTGCCAAACCGTTGGATTGTGACACACCTTTACGCGTCTCTCGTTCGCTGCGCTCGCTCGAAAACTATAGCGTAACCTAAAACCAATCCATCTTGCGTTCATTATTCGATATGGTGGCGACTTATTTCGAATTTGCGAACGTGTCGTATCGGATGTGAGGTTGGACTAAATTTTTACGAGCGAGCGGAGCGAGCGAGCAACGATCACAATTTGCAAGGTATACATATACCTTGCAATATGTATATATATCGTGTTAGTACCTAATTTTGTTAGCCACTTCGGACATCACATTGCACTGTAGTATGTCGAAATAGTACTATTTATGTGAAACTATTCACAAACTGTAAACATTTGTCAGTAGGCAATATGATAAAGACTCCCGGCTCCTCGGGCTGGTGCGAATGTTTCAATGTCAGTATGTGCCAAACCGTTGGATTGTGACACACCTTTACGCGTCTCTCGCTCGCTGCGCTCGCTCGAAAACTATAGCGTAACCTAAAACCAATCTATCTTGCGTTCATTATTCGATATGGTGGCGACTTATTTCGAATTTGCGAACGTGTCGGATCGGATGTGAGGTTGGACTAAATTTTTACGAGCGAGCGGAGCGAGCGAGCAACGATCACAATTTGCAAGGTATACATATACCTTGCAATATGTATATATATCGTGTTAGTACCTAATTTTGTTAGCCACTTCGGACATCACATTGGACTGTAGTATGTGGAAATAGTACTATTTATGTGAAACTATTCACAAACTGTAAACATTTGTCAGCAGGCAATAGGATAAATACTTCCGGCTCCTCTGGCTGGTGCGAATGCTTCAATGTCCGTATGTGCCAAACCGTTCGATTGTGATACACCTTTACGCGTCTCTCGCTCGCTGCGCTCGCTCGAAAACTATAGCCTAACCTAAAACCAATCCATCTTGCGTTCATTATTCCATATGGGGGCGACTTATTTCGATTTTGCGAACGTGTCGGGTCGGATGTGAGGTTGGACTAAATTTTTACGAGCGAGCGGAGCGAGCGAGCATCGATCACAATATGCAAGGTATACATATACCTTGCAATATGCATATATATCGTGTTAGTACCTAATTTCGTCAGCCACTTCGGACATCACATTGCCCTGTAGTATGTGGAAATAGTACTATTTATGTGAAACTATTCACAAAC
Organism: Bombus terrestris; assembly: GCF_910591885.1. Lineage (NCBI taxonomy): Eukaryota > Metazoa > Arthropoda > Insecta > Hymenoptera > Apidae > Bombus > Bombus terrestris. Next base: position 2,393,629 of record NW_025963552.1, on the reverse strand, counting down.
TGTAAACATTTGTCAGCAGGCAATATGATAAAGACATCCGGCTCCTCGGGCTGGTGCGAATGTTTCAATGTCAGTATGTGCCAAACCGTTGGATTGTGACACACCTTAACGCGTATCTCGCTCGCTGCGCTCGCTCGAAAGCTGTAGCCTAACCTAAACCCAATCCATCTTGCGTTAGTCATTCGATATGAAGGCAACTTATTTCGAATTTGCGAACGTGTCGGATCGTATGTGAGGTTGGACTAAATTTTTACGAGCGAGCGGAGCGAGCGAGCAACGATCACAATTTGCAAGGTATACATATACCTTATATTGCCTTGCATATATTTCGTGTTAGTACCTAATTTTGTCAGCCACTTCGGACATCACATTGGACTGTAGTATGTGGAAATAGTACTATTTATGTGAAACTATTCACAAACTGTAAACATTTGTCAGCAGGCAATAGGATAAAGACTTCCGGCTCCTCGGGCTGGTGCGAATGTTTCAATGTCCGTATGTGCCAAACCGTTGGATTGTGACACACCTTTACGCGTCTCTCGTTCGCTGCGCTCGCTCGAAAACTATAGCGTAACCTAAAACCAATCCATCTTGCGTTCATTATTCGATATGGTGGCGACTTATTTCGAATTTGCGAACGTGTCGTATCGGATGTGAGGTTGGACTAAATTTTTACGAGCGAGCGGAGCGAGCGAGCAACGATCACAATTTGCAAGGTATACATATACCTTGCAATATGTATATATATCGTGTTAGTACCTAATTTTGTTAGCCACTTCGGACATCACATTGGACTGTAGTATGTGGAAATAGTACTATTTATGTGAAACTATTCACAAACTGTAAACATTTGTCAGCAGGCAATAGGATAAATACTTCCGGCTCCTCTGGCTGGTGCGAATGTTTCAATGTCCGTATGTGCCAAACCGTTAGATTGTGATACACCTTTACGCGTCTCTCGCTCGCTGCGCTCGCTCGAAAACTATAGCCTAACCTAAAACCAATCCCTCTTGCGTTAGTCATTCGATTTGAAGGCGACTTATTTCGAATTTGCGAACGTGTCGGATCGGATGTGAGGTTGGACTAAATTTTTACGAGCGAGCGGAGCGAGCGAGCAACGATCACAATTTGCAAGGTATACATATACCTTCCAATATGCATATATATCGTGTTAGTACCTAATTTTGTCAGCCACTTCGGACATCACATTGCACTGTAGTATGTCGAAATAGTACTATTTATGTGAAACTATTCACAAACTGTAAACATTTGTCAGTAGGCAATATGATAAAGACTCCCGGCTCCTCGGGCTGGTGCGAATGTTTCAATGTCAGTATGTGCCAAACCGTTGGATTGTGACACACCTTTACGCGTCTCTCGCTCGCTGCGCTCGCTCGAAAACTATAGCGTAACCTAAAACCAATCTATCTTGCGTTCATTATTCGATATGGTGGCGACTTATTTCGAATTTGCGAACGTGTCGGATCGGATGTGAGGTTGGACTAAATTTTTACGAGCGAGCGGAGCGAGCGAGCAACGATCACAATTTGCAAGGTATACATATACCTTGCAATATGCATATATATCGTGTTAGTACCTAATTTTGTCAGCCACTTCGGACATCACATTGCACTGTAGTATGTCGAAATAGTACTATTTATGTGAAACTATTCACAAACTGTAAACATTTGTCAGCAGGCAATAGGATAAAGACTTCCGGCTCCTCGGGCTGGTGCGAATGTTTCAATGTCCGTATGTGCCAAACCGTTAGATTGTGATACACCTTTACGCGTCTCTCGCTCGCTGCGCTCGCTCGAAAACTATAGCCTAACCTAAAACCAATCCCTCTTGCGTTAGTCATTCGATTTGAAGGCGACTTATTTCGAATTTGCGAACGTGTCGGATCGGATGTGAGGTTGGACTAAATTTTTACGAGCGAGCGGAGCGAGCGAGCAACGATCACAATTTGCAAGGTATACATATACCTTGCAATATGCATATATATCGTGTTAGTACCTAATTTTGTCAGCCACTTCGGACATCACATTGCACTGTAGTATGTCGAAATAGTACTATTTATGTGAAACTATTCACAAACTGTAAACATTTGTCAGTAGGCAATATGATAAAGACTCCCGGCTCCTCGGGCTGGTGCGAATGTTTCAATGTCAGTATGTGCCAAACCGTTGGATTGTGACACACCTTTACGCGTCTCTCGCACGCTGCGCTCGCTCGAAAACTATAGCGTAACCTAAAACCAATCTATCTTGCGTTCATTATTCGATATGGTGGCGACTTATTTCGAATTTGCGAACGTGTCGGATCGGATGTGAGGTTGGACTAAATTTTTACGAGCGAGCGGAGCGAGCGAGCAACGATCACAATTTGCAAGGTATACATATACCTTGCAATATGTATATATATCGTGTTAGTACCTAATTTTGTTAGCCACTTCGGACATCACATTGGACTGTAGTATGTGGAAATAGTACTATTTATGTGAAACTATTCACAAACTGTAAACATTTGTCAGCAGGCAATAGGATAAATACTTCCGGCTCCTCTGGCTGGTGCGAATGCTTCAATGTCCGTATGTGCCAAACCGTTCGATTGTGATACACCTTTACGCGTCTCTCGCTCGCTGCGCTCGCTCGAAAACTATAGCCTAACCTAAAACCAATCCATCTTGCGTTCATTATTCCATATGGTGGCGACTTATTTCGATTTTGCGAACGTGTCGGGTCGGATGTGAGGTTGGACTAAATTTTTACGAGCGAGCGGAGCGAGCGAGCATCGATCACAATATGCAAGGTATACATATACCTTGCAATATGCATATATATCGTGTTAGTACCTAATTTCGTCAGCCACTTCGGACATCACATTGCCCTGTAGTATGTGGAAATAGTACTATTTATGTGAAACTATTCACAAACTGTAAACATTTGTCAGCAGGCAATATGATAAAGACATCCGGCTCCTCGGGCTGGTGCGAATGTTTCAATGTCAGTATGTGCCAAACCGTTGGATTGTGACACACCTTTACGCGTATCTCGCTCGCTGCGCTCGCTCGAAAGCTGTAGCCTAACCTAAACCCAATCCATCTTGCGTTAGTCATTCGATATGAAGGCAACTTATTTCGAATTTGCGAACGTGTCGGATCGTATGTGAGGTTGGACTAAATTTTTACGAGCGAGCGGAGCGAGCGAGCAACGATCACAATTTGCAAGGTATACATATACCTTATATTGCCTTGCATATATTTCGTGTTAGTACCTAATTTTGTCAGCCACTTCGGACATCACATTGGACTGTAGTATGTGGAAATAGTACTATTTATGTGAAACTATTCACAAACTGTAAACATTTGTCAGCAGGCAATAGGATAAAGACTTCCGGCTCCTCGGGCTGGTGCGAATGTTTCAATGTCCGTATGTGCCAAACCGTTGGATTGTGACACACCTTTACGCGTCTCTCGTTCGCTGCGCTCGCTCGAAAACTATAGCGTAACCTAAAACCAATCCATCTTGCGTTCATTATTCGATATGGTGGCGACTTATTTCGAATTTGCGAACGTGTCGTATCGGATGTGAGGTTGGACTAAATTTTTACGAGCGAGCGGAGCGAGCGAGCAACGATCACAATTTGCAAGGTATACATATACCTTGCAATATGTATATATATCGTGTTAGTACCTAATTTTGTTAGCCACTTCGGACATCACATTGGACTGTAGTATGTGGAAATAGTACTATTTATGTGAAACTATTCACAAACTGTAAACATTTGTCAGCAGGCAATAGGATAAATACTTCCGGCTCCTCTGGCTGGTGCGAATGTTTCAATGTCCGTATGTGCCAAACCGTTAGATTGTGATACACCTTTACGCGTCTCTCGCTCGCTGCGCTCGCTCGAAAACTATAGCCTAACCTAAAACCAATCCCTCTTGCGTTAGTCATTCGATTTGAAGGCGACTTATTTCGAATTTGCGAACGTGTCGGATCGGATGTGAGGTTGGACTAAATTTTTACGAGCGAGCGGAGCGAGCGAGCAACGATCACAATTTGCAAGGTATACATATACCTTGCAATATGCATATATATCGTGTTAGTACCTAATTTTGTCAGCCACTTCGGACATCACATTGCACTGTAGTATGTCGAAATAGTACTATTTATGTGAAACTATTCACAAACTGTAAACATTTGTCAGTAGGCAATATGATAAAGACTCCCGGCTCCTCGGGCTGGTGCGAATGTTTCAATGTCAGTATGTGCCAAACCGTTGGATTGTGACACACCTTTACGCGTCTCTCGCTCGCTGCGCTCGCTCGAAAACTATAGCGTAACCTAAAACCAATCTATCTTGCGTTCATTATTCGATATGGTGGCGACTTATTTCGAATTTGCGAACGTGTCGGATCGGATGTGAGGTTGGACTAAATTTTTACGAGCGAGCGGAGCGAGCGAGCAACGATCACAATTTGCAAGGTATATGTATACCTTGCAATATGTATATATATCGTGTTAGTACCTAATTTTGTTAGCCACTTCGGACATCACATTGGACTGTAGTATGTGGAAATAGTACTATTTATGTGAAACTATTCACAAACTGTAAACATTTGTCAGTAGGCAATATGATAAAGACTCCCGGCTCCTCGGGCTGGTGCGAATGTTTCAATGTCAGTATGTGCCAAACCGTTGGATTGTGACACACCTTTACGCGTCTCTCGCTCGCTGCGCTCGCTCGAAAACTATAGCGTAACCTAAAACCAATCTATCTTGCGTTCATTATTCGATATGGTGGCGACTTATTTCGAATTTGCGAACGTGTCGGATCGGATGTGAGGTTGGACTAAATTTTTACGAGCGAGCGGAGCGAGCGAGCAACGATCACAATTTGCAAGGTATATGTATACCTTGCAATATGTATATATATCGTGTTAGTACCTAATTTTGTTAGCCACTTCGGACATCACATTGGACTGTAGTATGTGGAAATAGTACTATTTATGTGAAACTATTCACAAACTGTAAACATTTGTCAGCAGGCAATAGGATAAATACTTCCGGCTCCTCTGGCTGGTGCGAATGCTTCAATGTCCGTATGTGCCAAACCGTTCGATTGTGATACACCTTTACGCGTCTCTCGCTCGCTGCGCTCGCTCGAAAACTATAGCCTAACCTAAAACCAATCCATCTTGCGTTCATTATTCCATATGGTGGCGACTTATTTCGATTTTGCGAACGTGTCGGGTCGGATGTGAGGTTGGACTAAATTTTTACGAGCGAGCGGAGCGAGCGAGCATCGATCACAATATGCAAGGTATACATATACCTTGCAATATGCATATATATCGTGTTAGTACCTAATTTCGTCAGCCACTTCGGACATCACATTGCCCTGTAGTATGTGGAAATAGTACTATTTATGTGAAACTATTCACAAACTGTAAACATTTGTCAGCAGGCAATATGATAAAGACATCCGGCTCCTCGGGCTGGTGCGAATGTTTCAATGTCAGTATGTGCCAAACCGTTGGATTGTGACACACCTTTACGCGTATCTCGCTCGCTGCGCTCGCTCGAAAGCTGTAGCCTAACCTAAACCCAATCCATCTTGCGTTAGTCATTCGATATGAAGGCAACTTATTTCGAATTTGCGAACGTGTCGGATCGTATGTGAGGTTGGACTAAATTTTTACGAGCGAGCGGAGCGAGCGAGCAACGATCACAATTTGCAAGGTATACATATACCTTATATTGCCTTGCATATATTTCGTGTTAGTACCTAATTTTGTCAGCCACTTCGGACATCACATTGGACTGTAGTATGTGGAAATAGTACTATTTATGTGAAACTATTCACAAACTGTAAACATTTGTCAGCAGGCAATAGGATAAAGACTTCCGGCTCCTCGGGCTGGTGCGAATGTTTCAATGTCCGTATGTGCCAAACCGTTAGATTGTGATACACCTTTACGCGTCTCTCGCTCGCTGCGCTCGCTCGAAAACTATAGCCTAACCTAAAACCAATCCCTCTTGCGTTAGTCATTCGATTTGAAGGCGACTTATTTCGAATTTGCGAACGTGTCGGATCGGATGTGAGGTTGGACTAAATTTTTACGAGCGAGCGGAGCGAGCGAGCAACGATCACAATTTGCAAGGTATACATATACCTTGCAATATGCATATATATCGTGTTAGTACCTAATTTTGTCAGCCACTTCGGACATCACATTGCACTGTAGTATGTCGAAATAGTACTATTTATGTGAAACTATTCACAAACTGTAAACATTTGTCAGTAGGCAATATGATAAAGACTCCCGGCTCCTCGGGCTGGTGCGAATGTTTCAATGTCAGTATGTGCCAAACCGTTGGATTGTGACACACCTTTACGCGTCTCTCGCTCGCTGCGCTCGCTCGAAAACTATAGCGTAACCTAAAACCAATCTATCTTGCGTTCATTATTCGATATGGTGGCGACTTATTTCGAATTTGCGAACGTGTCGGATCGGATGTGAGGTTGGACTAAATTTTTACGAGCGAGCGGAGCGAGCGAGCAACGATCACAATTTGCAAGGTATACATATACCTTGCCATATGTATATATATCGTGTTAGTACCTAATTTTGTTAGTCACTTCGGACATCACATTGGACTGTAGTATGTGGAAATAGTACTATTTATGTGAAACTATTCACAAACTGTAAACATTTGTCAGCAGGCAATAGGATAAATACTTCCGGCTCCTCTGGCTGGTGCGAATGTTTCAATGTCAGTATGTGCCAAACCGTTGGATTGTGACACACCTTTACGCGTCTCTCGCTCGCTGCGCTCGCTCGAAAACTATAGCGTAACCTAAAACCAATCCATCTTTCGTTCATTATTCGATATGGTGGCGACTTATTTCGAATTTGCGAACGTGTCGGGTCGGATGTGAGGTTGGACTAAATTTTTACGAGCGAGCGGAGCGAGCGAGCATCGATCACAATATGCAAGGTATACATATACCTTGCAATATGCATATATATCGTGTTAGTACCTAATTTCGTCAGCCACTTCGGACATCACATTGCCCTGTAGTATGTGGAAATAGTACTATTTATGTGAAACTATTCACAAACTGTAAACATTTGTCAGCAGGCAATATGATAAAGACATCCGGCTCCTCGGGCTGGTGCGAATGTTTCAATGTCAGTATGTGCCAAACCGTTGGATTGTGACACACCTTTACGCGTATCTCGCTCGCTGCGCTCGCTCGAAAGCTGTAGCCTAACCTAAACCCAATCCATCTTGCGTTAGTCATTCGATATGAAGGCAACTTATTTCGAATTTGCGAACGTGTCGGATCGTATGTGAGGTTGGACTAAATTTTTACGAGCGAGCGGAGCGAGCGAGCAACGATCACAATTTGCAAGGTATACATATACCTTATATTGCCTTGCATATATTTCGTGTTAGTACCTAATTTTGTCAGCCACTTCGGACATCACATTGGACTGTAGTATGTGGAAATAGTACTATTTATGTGAAACTATTCACAAACTGTAAACATTTGTCAGCAGGCAATAGGATAAAGACTTCCGGCTCCTCGGGCTGGTGCGAATGTTTCAATGTCCGTATGTGCCAAACCGTTGGATTGTGACACACCTTTACGCGTCTCTCGTTCGCTGCGCTCGCTCGAAAACTATAGCGTAACCTAAAACCAATCCATCTTGCGTTCATTATTCGATATGGTGGCGACTTATTTCGAATTTGCGAACGTGTCGTATCGGATGTGAGGTTGGACTAAATTTTTATGAGCGAGCGGAGCGAGCGAGCAACGATCACAATTTGCAAGGTATACATATACCTTGCAATATGTATATATATCGTGTTAGTACCTAATTTTGTTAGCCACTTCGGACATCACATTGGACTGTAGTATGTGGAAATAGTACTATTTATGTGAAACTATTCACAAACTGTAAACATTTGTCAGCAGGCAATAGGATAAATACTTCCGGCTCCTCTGGCTGGTGCGAATGTTTCAATGTCCGTATGTGCCAAACCGTTAGATTGTGATACACCTTTACGCGTCTCTCGCTCGCTGCGCTCGCTCGAAAACTATAGCCTAACCTAAAACCAATCCCTCTTGCGTTAGTCATTCGATTTGAAGGCGACTTATTTCGAATTTGCGAACGTGTCGGATCGGATGTGAGGTTGGACTAAATTTTTACGAGCGAGCGGAGCGAGCGAGCAACGATCACAATTTGCAAGGTATACATATACCTTGCAATATGCATATATATCGTGTTAGTACCTAATTTTGTCAGCCACTTCGGACATCACATTGCACTGTAGTATGTCGAAATAGTACTATTTATGTGAAACTATTCACAAACTGTAAACATTTGTCAGTAGGCAATATGATAAAGACTCCCGGCTCCTCGGGCTGGTGCGAATGTTTCAATGTCAGTATGTGCCAAACCGTTGGATTGTGACACACCTTTACGCGTCTCTCGCTCGCTGCGCTCGCTCGAAAACTATAGCGTAACCTAAAACCAATCTATCTTGCGTTCATTATTCGATATGGTGGCGACTTATTTCGAATTTGCGAACGTGTCGGATCGGATGTGAGGTTGGACTAAATTTTTACGAGCGAGCGGAGCGAGCGAGCAACGATCACAATTTGCAAGGTATACATATACCTTGCAATATGTATATATATCGTGTTAGTACCTAATTTTGTTAGCCACTTCGGACATCACATTGCCCTGTAGTATGTGGAAATAGTACTATTTATGTGAAACTATTCACAAACTGTAAACATTTGTCAGCAGGCAATATGATAAAGACATCCGGCTCCTCTGGCTGGTGCGAATGTTTCAATGTCAGTATGTGCCAAACCGTTGGATTGTGACACACCTTTACGCGTATCTCGCTCGCTGCGCTCGCTCGAAAGCTGTAGCCTAACCTAAACCCAATCCATCTTGCGTTAGTCATTCGATATGAAGGCAACTTATTTCGAATTTGCGAACGTGTCGGATCGTATGTGAGGTTGGACTAAATTTTTACGAGCGACCGGAGCGAGCGAGCAACGATCACAATTTGCAAGGTATACATATACCTTATATTGCCTTGCATATATTTCGTGTTAGTACCTAATTTTGTTAGCCACTTCGGACATCACATTGGACTGTAGTATGTGGAAATAGTACTATTTATGTGAAACTATTCACAAACTGTAAACATTTGTCAGCAGGCAATAGGATAAATACTTCCGGCTCCTCTGGCTGGTGCGAATGCTTCAATGTCCGTATGTGCCAAACCGTTCGATTGTGATACACCTTTACGCGTCTCTCGCTCGCTGCGCTCGCTCGAAAACTATAGCCTAACCTAAAACCAATCCATCTTGCGTTCATTATTCCATATGGTGGCGACTTATTTCGAATTTGCGAACGTGTCGTATCGGATGTGAGGTTGGACTAAATTTTTACGAGCGAGCGGAGCGAGCGAGCAACGATCACAATTTGCAAGGTATACATATACCTTGCAATATGTATATATATCGTGTTAGTACCTAATTTTGTCAGCCACTTCGGACATCACATTGGACTGTAGTATGTGGAAATAGTACTATTTATGTGAAACTATTCACAAACTGTAAACATTTGTCAGCAGGCAATAGGATAAAGACTTCCGGCTCCTCGGGCTGGTGCGAATGTTTCAATGTCCGTATGTGCCAAACCGTTAGATTGTGATACACCTTTACGCGTCTCTCGCTCGCTGCGCTCGCTCGAAAACTATAGCCTAACCTAAAACCAATCCCTCTTGCGTTAGTCATTCGATTTGAAGGCGACTTATTTCGAATTTGCGAACGTGTCGGATCGGATGTGAGGTTGGACTAAATTTTTACGAGCGAGCGGAGCGAGCGAGCAACGATCACAATTTGCAAGGTATACATATACCTTGCAATATGCATATATATCGTGTTAGTACCTAATTTTGTCAGCCACTTCGGACATCACATTGCACTGTAGTATGTCGAAATAGTACTATTTATGTGAAACTATTCACAAACTGTAAACATTTGTCAGTAGGCAATATGATAAAGACTCCCGGCTCCTCGGGCTGGTGCGAATGTTTCAATGTCAGTATGTGCCAAACCGTTGGATTGTGACACACCTTTACGCGTCTCTCGCTCGCTGCGCTCGCTCGAAAACTATAGCGTAACCTAAAACCAATCTATCTTGCGTTCATTATTCGATATGGTGGCGACTTATTTCGAATTTGCGAACGTGTCGGATCGGATGTGAGGTTGGACTAAATTTTTACGAGCGAGCGGAGCGAGCGAGCAACGATCACAATTTGCAAGGTATATGTATACCTTGCAATATGTATATATATCGTGTTAGTACCTAATTTTGTTAGCCACTTCGGACATCACATTGGACTGTAGTATGTGGAAATAGTACTATTTATGTGAAACTATTCACAAACTGTAAACATTTGTCAGCAGGCAATAGGATAAATACTTCCGGCTCCTCTGGCTGGTGCGAATGCTTCAATGTCCGTATGTGCCAAACCGTTCGATTGTGATACACCTTTACGCGTCTCTCGCTCGCTGCGCTCGCTCGAAAACTATAGCCTAACCTAAAACCAATCCATCTTGCGTTCATTATTCCATATGGTGGCGACTTATTTCGATTTTGCGAACGTGTCGGGTCGGATGTGAGGTTGGACTAAATTTTTACGAGCGAGCGGAGCGAGCGAGCAACGATCACAATATGCAAGGTATACATATACCTTGCAATATGCATATATATCGTGTTAGTACCTAATTTCGTCAGCCACTTCGGACATCACATTGCCCTGTAGTATGTGGAAATAGTACTATTTATGTGAAACTATTCACAAACTGTAAACATTTGTCAGCAGGCAATATGATAAAGACATCCGGCTCCTCGGGCTGGTGCGAATGTTTCAATGTCAGTATGTGCCAAACCGTTGGATTGTGACACACCTTTACGCGTATCTCGCTCGCTGCGCTCGCTCGAAAGCTGTAGCCTAACCTAAACCCAATCCATCTTGCGTTAGTCATTCGATATGAAGGCAACTTATTTCGAATTTGCGAACGTGTCGGATCGGATGTGAGGTTGGACTAAATTTTTACGAGCGAGCGGAGCGAGCGAGCAACGATCACAATTTGCAAGGTATACATATACCTTGCAATATGTATATATATCGTGTTAGTACCTAATTTTGTTAGCCACTTCGGACATCACATTGCCCTGTAGTATGTGGAAATAGTACTATTTATGTGAAACTATTCACAAACTGTAAACATTTGTCAGCAGGCAATAGGATAAAGACTTCCGGCTCCTCGGGCTGGTGCGAATGTTTCAATGTCCGTATGTGCCAAACCGTTAGATTGTGATACACCTTTACGCGTCTCTCGCTCGCTGCGCTCGCTCGAAAACTATAGCCTAACCTAAAACCAATCCCTCTTGCGTTAGTCATTCGATTTGAAGGCGACTTATTTCGAATTTGCGAACGTGTCGGATCGGATGTGAGGTTGGACTAAATTTTTACGAGCGAGCGGAGCGAGCGAGCAACGATCACAATTTGCAAGGTATACATATACCTTGCAATATGCATATATATCGTGTTAGTACCTAATTTTGTCAGCCACTTCGGACATCACATTGCACTGTAGTATGTCGAAATAGTACTATTTATGTGAAACTATTCACAAACTGTAAACATTTGTCAGTAGGCAATATGATAAAGACTCCCGGCTCCTCGGGCTGGTGCGAATGTTTCAATGTCAGTATGTGCCAAACCGTTGGATTGTGACACACCTTTACGCGTCTCTCGCTCGCTGCGCTCGCTCGAAAACTATAGCGTAACCTAAAACCAATCTATCTTGCGTTCATTATTCGATATGGTGGCGACTTATTTCGAATTTGCGAACGTGTCGGATCGGATGTGAGGTTGGACTAAATTTTTACGAGCGAGCGGAGCGAGCGAGCAACGATCACAATTTGCAAGGTATACATATACCTTGCCATATGTATATATATCGTGTTAGTACCTAATTTTGTTAGTCACTTCGGACATCACATTGGACTGTAGTATGTGGAAATAGTACTATTTATGTGAAACTATTCACAAACTGTAAACATTTGTCAGCAGGCAATAGGATAAATACTTCCGGCTCCTCTGGCTGGTGCGAATGTTTCAATGTCAGTATGTGCCAAACCGTTGGATTGTGACACACCTTTACGCGTCTCTCGCTCGCTGCGCTCGCTCGAAAACTATAGCGTAACCTAAAACCAATCCATCTTTCGTTCATTATTCGATATGGTGGCGACTTATTTCGAATTTGCGAACGTGTCGGGTCGGATGTGAGGTTGGACTAAATTTTTACGAGCGAGCGGAGCGAGCGAGCATCGATCACAATATGCAAGGTATACATATCCCTTGCAATATGCATATATATCGTGTTAGTACCTAATTTCGTCAGCCACTTCGGACATCACATTGCCCTGTAGTATGTGGAAATAGTACTATTTATGTGAAACTATTCACAAACTGTAAACATTTGTCAGCAGGCAATATGATAAAGACATCCGGCTCCTCGGGCTGGTGCGAATGTTTCAATGTCAGTATGTGCCAAACCGTTGGATTGTGACACACCTTTACGCGTATCTCGCTCGCTGCGCTCGCTCGAAAGCTGTAGCCTAACCTAAACCCAATCCATCTTGCGTTAGTCATTCGATATGAAGGCAACTTATTTCGAATTTGCGAACGTGTCGGATCGTATGTGAGGTTGGACTAAATTTTTACGAGCGAGCGGAGCGAGCGAGCAACGATCACAATTTGCAAGGTATACATATACCTTATATTGCCTTGCATATATTTCGTGTTAGTACCTAATTTTGTCAGCCACTTCGGACATCACATTGGACTGTAGTATGTGGAAATAGTACTATTTATGTGAAACTATTCACAAACTGTAAACATTTGTCAGCAGGCAATAGGATAAAGACTTCCGGCTCCTCGGGCTGGTGCGAATGTTTCAATGTCCGTATGTGCCAAACCGTTGGATTGTGACACACCTTTACGCGTCTCTCGTTCGCTGCGCTCGCTCGAAAACTATAGCGTAACCTAAAACCAATCCATCTTGCGTTCATTATTCGATATGGTGGCGACTTATTTCGAATTTGCGAACGTGTCGTATCGGATGTGAGGTTGGACTAAATTTTTATGAGCGAGCGGAGCGAGCGAGCAACGATCACAATTTGCAAGGTATACATATACCTTGCAATATGTATATATATCGTGTTAGTACCTAATTTTGTTAGCCACTTCGGACATCACATTGGACTGTAGTATGTGGAAATAGTACTATTTATGTGAAACTATTCACAAACTGTAAACATTTGTCAGCAGGCAATAGGATAAATACTTCCGGCTCCTCTGGCTGGTGCGAATGTTTCAATGTCCGTATGTGCCAAACCGTTAGATTGTGATACACCTTTACGCGTCTCTCGCTCGCTGCGCTCGCTCGAAAACTATAGCCTAACCTAAAACCAATCCCTCTTGCGTTAGTCATTCGATTTTAAGGCGACTTATTTCGAATTTGCGAACGTGTCGGATCGGATGTGAGGTTGGACTAAATTTTTACGAGCGAGCGGAGCGAGCGAGCAACGATCACAATTTGCAAGGTATACATATACCTTGCAATATGCATATATATCGTGTTAGTACCTAATTTTGTCAGCCACTTCGGACATCACATTGCACTGTAGTATGTCGAAATAGTACTATTTATGTGAAACTATTCACAAACTGTAAACATTTGTCAGTAGGCAATATGATAAAGACTCCCGGCTCCTCGGGCTGGTGCGAATGTTTCAATGTCAGTATGTGCCAAACCGTTGGATTGTGACACACCTTTACGCGTCTCTCGCTCGCTGCGCTCGCTCGAAAACTATAGCGTAACCTAAAACCAATCTATCTTGCGTTCATTATTCGATATGGTGGCGACTTATTTCGAATTTGCGAACGTGTCGGATCGGATGTGAGGTTGGACTAAATTTTTACGAGCGAGCGGAGCGAGCGAGCAACGATCACAATTTGCAAGGTATACATATACCTTGCAATATGTATATATATCGTGTTAGTACCTAATTTTGTTAGCCACTTCGGACATCACATTGCCCTGTAGTATGTGGAAATAGTACTATTTATGTGAAACTATTCACAAACTGTAAACATTTGTCAGCAGGCAATATGATAAAGACATCCGGCTCCTCTGGCTGGTGCGAATGTTTCAATGTCAGTATGTGCCAAACCGTTGGATTGTGACACACCTTTACGCGTATCTCGCTCGCTGCGCTCGCTCGAAAGCTGTAGCCTAACCTAAACCCAATCCATCTTGCGTTAGTCATTCGATATGAAGGCAACTTATTTCGAATTTGCGAACGTGTCGGATCGTATGTGAGGTTGGACTAAATTTTTACGAGCGACCGGAGCGAGCGAGCAACGATCACAATTTGCAAGGTATACATATACCTTATATTGCCTTGCATATATTTCGTGTTAGTACCTAATTTTGTTAGCCACTTCGGACATCACATTGGACTGTAGTATGTGGAAATAGTACTATTTATGTGAAACTATTCACAAACTGTAAACATTTGTCAGCAGGCAATAGGATAAATACTTCCGGCTCCTCTGGCTGGTGCGAATGCTTCAATGTCCGTATGTGCCAAACCGTTCGATTGTGATACACCTTTACGCGTCTCTCGCTCGCTGCGCTCGCTCGAAAACTATAGCCTAACCTAAAACCAATCCATCTTGCGTTCATTATTCCATATGGTGGCGACTTATTTCGAATTTGCGAACGTGTCGTATCGGATGTGAGGTTGGACTAAATTTTTACGAGCGAGCGGAGCGAGCGAGCAACGATCACAATTTGCAAGGTATACATATACCTTGCAATATGTATATATATCGTGTTAGTACCTAATTTTGTCAGCCACTTCGGACATCACATTGGACTGTAGTATGTGGAAATAGTACTATTTATGTGAAACTATTCACAAACTGTAAACATTTGTCAGCAGGCAATAGGATAAAGACTTCCGGCTCCTCGGGCTGGTGCGAATGTTTCAATGTCCGTATGTGCCAAACCGTTAGATTGTGATACACCTTTACGCGTCTCTCGCTCGCTGCGCTCGCTCGAAAACTATAGCCTAACCTAAAACCAATCCCTCTTGCGTTAGTCATTCGATTTGAAGGCGACTTATTTCGAATTTGCGAACGTGTCGGATCGGATGTGAGGTTGGACTAAATTTTTACGAGCGAGCGGAGCGAGCGAGCAACGATCACAATTTGCAAGGTATACATATACCTTGCAATATGCATATATATCGTGTTAGTACCTAATTTTGTCAGCCACTTCGGACATCACATTGCACTGTAGTATGTCGAAATAGTACTATTTATGTGAAACTATTCACAAACTGTAAACATTTGTCAGTAGGCAATATGATAAAGACTCCCGGCTCCTCGGGCTGGTGCGAATGTTTCAATGTCAGTATGTGCCAAACCGTTGGATTGTGACACACCTTTACGCGTCTCTCGCTCGCTGCGCTCGCTCGAAAACTATAGCGTAACCTAAAACCAATCTATCTTGCGTTCATTATTCGATATGGTGGCGACTTATTTCGAATTTGCGAACGTGTCGGATCGGATGTGAGGTTGGACTAAATTTTTACGAGCGAGCGGAGCGAGCGAGCAACGATCACAATTTGCAAGGTATATGTATACCTTGCAATATGTATATATATCGTGTTAGTACCTAATTTTGTTAGCCACTTCGGACATCACATTGGACTGTAGTATGTGGAAATAGTACTATTTATGTGAAACTATTCACAAACTGTAAACATTTGTCAGCAGGCAATAGGATAAATACTTCCGGCTCCTCTGGCTGGTGCGAATGCTTCAATGTCCGTATGTGCCAAACCGTTCGATTGTGATACACCTTTACGCGTCTCTCGCTCGCTGCGCTCGCTCGAAAACTATAGCCTAACCTAAAACCAATCCATCTTGCGTTCATTATTCCATATGGTGGCGACTTATTTCGATTTTGCGAACGTGTCGGGTCGGATGTGAGGTTGGACTAAATTTTTACGAGCGAGCGGAGCGAGCGAGCATCGATCACAATATGCAAGGTATACATATACCTTGCAATATGCATATATATCGTGTTAGTACCTAATTTCGTCAGCCACTTCGGACATCACATTGCCCTGTAGTATGTGGAAATAGTACTATTTATGTGAAACTATTCACAAACTGTAAACATTTGTCAGCAGGCAATATGATAAAGACATCCGGCTCCTCGGGCTGGTGCGAATGTTTCAATGTCAGTATGTGCCAAACCGTTGGATTGTGACACACCTTTACGCGTATCTCGCTCGCTGCGCTCGCTCGAAAGCTGTAGCCTAACCTAAACCCAATCCATCTTGCGTTAGTCATTCGATATGAAGGCAACTTATTTCGAATTTGCGAACGTGTCGGATCGTATGTGAGGTTGGACTAAATTTTTACGAGCGAGCGGAGCGAGCGAGCAACGATCACAATTTGCAAGGTATACATATACCTTATATTGCCTTGCATATATTTCGTGTTAGTACCTAATTTTGTCAGCCACTTCGGACATCACATTGGACTGTAGTATGTGGAAATAGTACTATTTATGTGAAACTATTCACAAACTGTAAACATTTGTCAGCAGGCAATAGGATAAAGACTTCCGGCTCCTCGGGCTGGTGCGAATGTTTCAATGTCCGTATGTGCCAAACCGTTGGATTGTGACACACCTTTACGCGTCTCTCGTTCGCTGCGCTCGCTCGAAAACTATAGCGTAACCTAAAACCAATCCATCTTGCGTTCATTATTCGATATGGTGGCGACTTATTTCGAATTTGCGAACGTGTCGTATCGGATGTGAGGTTGGACTAAATTTTTACGAGCGAGCGGAGCGAGCGAGCAACGATCACAATTTGCAAGGTATATGTATACCTTGCAATATGTATATATATCGTGTTAGTACCTAATTTTGTTAGCCACTTCGGACATCACATTGGACTGTAGTATGTGGAAATAGTACTATTTATGTGAAACTATTCACAAACTGTAAACATTTGTCAGCAGGCAATAGGATAAATACTTCCGGCTCCTCTGGCTGGTGCGAATGTTTCAATGTCCGTATGTGCCAAACCGTTAGATTGTGATACACCTTTACGCGTCTCTCGCTCGCTGCGCTCGCTCGAAAACTATAGCCTAACCTAAAACCAATCCCTCTTGCGTTAGTCATTCGATTTGAAGGCGACTTATTTCGAATTTGCGAACGTGTCGGATCGGATGTGAGGTTGGACTAAATTTTTACGAGCGAGCGGAGCGAGCGAGCAACGATCACAATTTGCAAGGTATACATATACCTTGCAATATGCATATATATCGTGTTAGTACCTAATTTTGTCAGCCACTTCGGACATCACATTGCACTGTAGTATGTCGAAATAGTACTATTTATGTGAAACTATTCACAAACTGTAAACATTTGTCAGTAGGCAATATGATAAAGACTCCCGGCTCCTCGGGCTGGTGCGAATGTTTCAATGTCAGTATGTGCCAAACCGTTGGATTGTGACACACCTTTACGCGTCTCTCGCTCGCTGCGCTCGCTCGAAAACTATAGCGTAACCTAAAACCAATCTATCTTGCGTTCATTATTCGATATGGTGGCGACTTATTTCGAATTTGCGAACGTGTCGGATCGGATGTGAGGTTGGACTAAATTTTTACGAGCGAGCGGAGCGAGCGAGCAACGATCACAATTTGCAAGGTATACATATACCTTGCAATATGTATATATATCGTGTTAGTACCTAATTTTGTTAGCCACTTCGGACATCACATTGGACTGTAGTATGTGGAAATAGTACTATTTATGTGAAACTATTCACAAACTGTAAACATTTGTCAGTAGGCAATATGATAAAGACTCCCGGCTCCTCGGGCTGGTGCGAATGTTTCAATGTCAGTATGTGCCAAACCGTTGGATTGTGACACACCTTTACGCGTCTCTCGCTCGCTGCGCTCGCTCGAAAACTATAGCGTAACCTAAAACCAATCTATCTTGCGTTCATTATTCGATATGGTGGCGACTTATTTCGAATTTGCGAACGTGTCGGATCGGATGTGAGGTTGGACTAAATTTTTACGAGCGAGCGGAGCGAGCGAGCAACGATCACAATTTGCAAGGTATACATATACCTTGCAATATGTATATATATCGTGTTAGTACCTAATTTTGTTAGCCACTTCGGACATCACATTGGACTGTAGTATGTGGAAATAGTACTATTTATGTGAAACTATTCACAAACTGTAAACATTTGTCAGCAGGCAATAGGATAAATACTTCCGGCTCCTCTGGCTGGTGCGAATGCTTCAATGTCCGTATGTGCCAAACCGTTCGATTGTGATACACCTTTACGCGTCTCTCGCTCGCTGCGCTCGCTCGAAAACTATAGCCTAACCTAAAACCAATCCATCTTGCGTTCATTATTCCATATGGTGGCGACTTATTTCGATTTTGCGAACGTGTCGGGTCGGATGTGAGGTTGGACTAAATTTTTACGAGCGAGCGGAGCGAGCGAGCATCGATCACAATATGCAAGGTATACATATACCTTGCAATATGCATATATATCGTGTTAGTACCTAATTTCGTCAGCCACTTCGGACATCACATTGCCCTGTAGTATGTGGAAATAGTACTATTTATGTGAAACTATTCACAAACTGTAAACATTTGTCAGCAGGCAATAGGATAAATACTTCCGGCTCCTCTGGCTGGTGCGAATGCTTCAATGTCCGTATGTGCCAAACCGTTCGATTGTGATACACCTTTACGCGTCTCTCGCTCGCTGCGCTCGCTCGAAAACTATAGCCTAACCTAAAACCAATCCATCTTGCGTTCATTATTCCATATGGTGGCGACTTATTTCGATTTTGCGAACGTGTCGGGTCGGATGTGAGGTTGGACTAAATTTTTACGAGCGAGCGGAGCGAGCGAGCATCGATCACAATATGCAAGGTATACATATACCTTGCAATATGCATATATATCGTGTTAGTACCTAATTTCGTCAGCCACTTCGGACATCACATTGCCCTGTAGTATGTGGAAATAGTACTATTTATGTGAAACTATTCACAAACTGTAAACATTTGTCAGCAGGCAATATGATAAAGACATCCGGCTCCTCGGGCTGGTGCGAATGTTTCAATGTCAGTATGTGCCAAACCGTTGGATTGTGACACACCTTTACGCGTATCTCGCTCGCTGCGCTCGCTCGAAAGCTGTAGCCTAACCTAAACCCAATCCATCTTGCGTTAGTCATTCGATATGAAGGCAACTTATTTCGAATTTGCGAACGTGTCGGATCGTATGTGAGGTTGGACTAAATTTTTACGAGCGAGCGGAGCGAGCGAGCAACGATCACAATTTGCAAGGTATACATATACCTTATATTGCCTTGCATATATTTCGTGTTAGTACCTAATTTTGTCAGCCACTTCGGACATCACATTGGACTGTAGTATGTGGAAATAGTACTATTTATGTGAAACTATTCACAAACTGTAAACATTTGTCAGCAGGCAATAGGATAAAGACTTCCGGCTCCTCGGGCTGGTGCGAATGTTTCAATGTCCGTATGTGCCAAACCGTTAGATTGTGATACACCTTTACGCGTCTCTCGCTCGCTGCGCTCGCTCGAAAACTATAGCCTAACCTAAAACCAATCCCTCTTGCGTTAGTCATTCGATTTGAAGGCGACTTATTTCGAATTTGCGAACGTGTCGGATCGGATGTGAGGTTGGACTAAATTTTTACGAGCGAGCGGAGCGAGCGAGCAACGATCACAATTTGCAAGGTATACATATACCTTGCAATATGCATATATATCGTGTTAGTACCTAATTTTGTCAGCCACTTCGGACATCACATTGCACTGTAGTATGTCGAAATAGTACTATTTATGTGAAACTATTCACAAACTGTAAACATTTGTCAGTAGGCAATATGATAAAGACTCCCGGCTCCTCGGGCTGGTGCGAATGTTTCAATGTCAGTATGTGCCAAACCGTTGGATTGTGACACACCTTTACGCGTCTCTCGCTCGCTGCGCTCGCTCGAAAACTATAGCGTAACCTAAAACCAATCTATCTTGCGTTCATTATTCGATATGGTGGCGACTTATTTCGAATTTGCGAACGTGTCGGATCGGATGTGAGGTTGGACTAAATTTTTACGAGCGAGCGGAGCGAGCGAGCAACGATCACAATTTGCAAGGTATACATATACCTTGCAATATGTATATATATCGTGTTAGTACCTAATTTTGTTAGCCACTTCGGACATCACATTGGACTGTAGTATGTGGAAATAGTACTATTTATGTGAAACTATTCACAAACTGTAAACATTTGTCAGCAGGCAATAGGATAAATACTTCCGGCTCCTCTGGCTGGTGCGAATGTTTCAATGTCAGTATGTGCCAAACCGTTGGATTGTGACACACCTTTACGCGTCTCTCGCTCGCTGCGCTCGCTCGAAAACTATAGCGTAACCTAAAACCAATCCATCTTTCGTTCATTATTCGATATGGTGGCGACTTATTTCGAATTTGCGAACGTGTCGGGTCGGATGTGAGGTTGGACTAAATTTTTACGAGCGAGCGGAGCGAGCGAGCATCGATCACAATATGCAAGGTATACATATACCTTGCAATATGCATATATATCGTGTTAGTACCTAATTTCGTCAGCCACTTCGGACATCACATTGCCCTGTAGTATGTGGAAATAGTACTATTTATGTGAAACTATTCACAAACTGTAAACATTTGTCAGCAGGCAATATGATAAAGACATCCGGCTCCTCGGGCTGGTGCGAATGTTTCAATGTCAGTATGTGCCAAACCGTTGGATTGTGACACACCTTTACGCGTATCTCGCTCGCTGCGCTCGCTCGAAAGCTGTAGCCTAACCTAAACCCAATCCATCTTGCGTTAGTCATTCGATATGAAGGCAACTTATTTCGAATTTGCGAACGTGTCGGATCGTATGTGAGGTTGGACTAAATTTTTACGAGCGAGCGGAGCGAGCGAGCAACGATCACAATTTGCAAGGTATACATATACCTTATATTGCCTTGCATATATTTCGTGTTAGTACCTAATTTTGTCAGCCACTTCGGACATCACATTGGACTGTAGTATGTGGAAATAGTACTATTTATGTGAAACTATTCACAAACTGTAAACATTTGTCAGCAGGCAATAGGATAAAGACTTCCGGCTCCTCGGGCTGGTGCGAATGTTTCAATGTCCGTATGTGCCAAACCGTTGGATTGTGACACACCTTTACGCGTCTCTCGTTCGCTGCGCTCGCTCGAAAACTATAGCGTAACCTAAAACCAATCCATCTTGCGTTCATTATTCGATATGGTGGCGACTTATTTCGAATTTGCGAACGTGTCGTATCGGATGTGAGGTTGGACTAAATTTTTACGAGCGAGCGGAGCGAGCGAGCAACGATCACAATTTGCAAGGTATACATATAACTTGCAATATGTATATATATCGTGTTAGTACCTAATTTTGTTAGCCACTTCGGACATCACATTGGACTGTAGTATGTGGAAATAGTACTATTTATGTGAAACTATTCACAAACTGTAAACATTTGTCAGCAGGCAATAGGATAAATACTTCCGGCTCCTCTGGCTGGTGCGAATGTTTCAATGTCCGTATGTGCCAAACCGTTAGATTGTGATACACCTTTACGCGTCTCTCGCTCGCTGCGCTCGCTCGAAAACTATAGCCTAACCTAAAACCAATCCTTCTTGCGTTAGTCATTCGATTTGAAGGCGACTTATTTCGAATTTGCGAACGTGTCGGATCGGATGTGAGGTTGGACTAAATTTTTACGAGCGAGCGGAGCGAGCGAGCAACGATCACAATTTGCAAGGTATACATATACCTTGCAATATGCATATATATCGTGTTAGTACCTAATTTTGTCAGCCACTTCGGACATCACATTGCACTGTAGTATGTCGAGATAGTACTATTTATGTGAAACTATTCACAAACTGTAAACATTTGTCAGTAGGCAATATGATAAAGACTCCCGGCTCCTCGGGCTGGTGCGAATGTTTCAATGTCAGTATGTGCCAAACCGTTGGATTGTGACACACCTTTACGCGTCTCTCGCTCGCTGCGCTCGCTCGAAAACTATAGCGTAACCTAAAACCAATCTATCTTGCGTTCATTATTCGATATGGTGGCGACTTATTTCGAATTTGCGAACGTGTCGGATCGGATGTGAGGTTGGACTAAATTTTTACGAGCGAGCGGAGCGAGCGAGCAACGATCACAATTTGCAAGGTATACATATACCTTGCAATATGTATATATATCGTGTTAGTACCTAATTTTGTTAGCCACTTCGGACATCACATTGGACTGTAGTATGTGGAAATAGTACTATTTATGTGAAACTATTCACAAACTGTAAACATTTGTCAGCAGGCAATAGGATAAATACTTCCGGCTCCTCTGGCTGGTGCGAATGTTTCAATGTCAGTATGTGCCAAACCGTTGGATTGTGACACACCTTTACGCGTCTCTCGCTCGCTGCGCTCGCTCGAAAACTATAGCGTAATCTAAAACCAATCCATCTTTCGTTCATTATTCGATATGGTGGCGACTTATTTCGAATTTGCGAACGTGTCGGGTCGGATGTGAGGTTGGACTAAATTTTTACGAGCGAGCGGAGCGAGCGAGCATCGATCACAATATGCAAGGTATACATATACCTTGCAATATGCATATATATCGTGTTAGTACCTAATTTCGTCAGCCACTTCGGACATCACATTGCCCTGTAGTATGTGGAAATAGTACTATTTATGTGAAACTATTCACAAACTGTAAACATTTGTCAGCAGGCAATATGATAAAGACATCCGGCTCCTCGGGCTGGTGCGAATGTTTCAATGTCAGTATGTGCCAAACCGTTGGATTGTGACACACCTTTACGCGTCTCTCGCTCGCTGCGCTCGCTCGAAAACTATAGCCTAACCTAAAACCAATCCCTCTTGCGTTAGTCATTCGATTTGAAGGCGACTTATTTCGAATTTGCGAACGTGTCGGATCGGATGTGAGGTTGGACTAAATTTTTACGAGCGAGCGGAGCGAGCGAGCAACGATCACAATTTGCAAGGTATACATATACCTTGCAATATGCATATATATCGTGTTAGTACCTAATTTTGTCAGCCACTTCGGACATCACATTGCACTGTAGTATGTCGAAATAGTACTATTTATGTGAAACTATTCACAAACTGTAAACATTTGTCAGTAGGCAATATGATAAAGACTCCCGGCTCCTCGGGCTGGTGCGAATGTTTCAATGTCCGTATGTGCCAAACCGTTGGATTGTGACACACCTTTACGCGTCTCTCGCTCGCTGCGCCGCTCGAAAACTATAGCGTAACCTAAAACCAATCTATCTTGCGTTCATTATTCGATATGGTGGCGACTTATTTCGAATTTGCGAACGTGTCGGATCGGATGTGAGGTTGGACTAAATTTTTACGAGCGAGCGGAGCGAGCGAGCAACGATCACAATTTGCAAGGTATACATATACCTTGCAATATGTATATATATCGTGTTAGTACCTAATTTTGTTAGCCACTTCGGACATCACATTGGACTGTGGTATGTGGAAATAGTACTATTTATGTGAAACTATTCACAAACTGTAAACATTTGTCAGCAGGCAATAGGATAAATACTTCCGGCTCCTCTGGCTGGTGCGAATGCTTCAATGTCAGTATGTGCCAAACCGTTGGATTGTGACACACCTTTACGCGTCTCTCGCTCGCTGCGCTCGCTCGAAAACTATAGCGTAACCTAAAACCAATCTATCTTGCGTTCATTATTCGATATGGTGGCGACTTATTTCGAATTTGCGAACGTGTCGGATCGGATGTGAGGTTGGACTAAATTTTTACGAGCGAGCGGAGCGAGCGAGCAACGATCACAATTTGCAAGGTATACATATACCTTGCAATATGTATATATATCGTGTTAGTACCTAATTTTGTTAGCCACTTCGGACATCACATTGGACTGTAGTATGTGGAAATAGTACTATTTATGTGAAACTATTCACAAACTGTAAACATTTGTCAGCAGGCAATAGGATAAATACTTCCGGCTCCTCTGGCTGGTGCGAATGCTTCAATGTCCGTATGTGCCAAACCGTTCGATTGTGATACACCTTTACGCGTCTCTCGCTCGCTGCGCTCGCTCGAAAACTATAGCCTAACCTAAAACCAATCCATCTTGCGTTCATTATTCCATATGGTGGCGACTTATTTCGATTTTGCGAACGTGTCGGGTCGGATGTGAGGTTGGACTAAATTTTTACGAGCGACCGGAGCGAGCGAGCATCGATCACAATATGCAAGGTATACATATACCTTGCAATATGCATATATATCGTGTTAGTACCTAATTTCGTCAGCCACTTCGGACATCACATTGCCCTGTAGTATGTGGAAATAGTACTATTTATGTGAAACTATTCACAAACTGTAAACATTTGTCAGCAGGCAATATGATAAAGACATCCGGCTCCTCGGGCTGGTGCGAATGTTTCAATGTCAGTATGTGCCAAACCGTTGGATTGTGACACACCTTTACGCGTATCTCGCTCGCTGCGCTCGCTCGAAAGCTGTAGCCTAACCTAAACCCAATCCATCTTGCGTTAGTCATTCGATATGAAGGCAACTTATTTCGAATTTGCGAACGTGTCGGATCGTATGTGAGGTTGGACTAAATTTTTACGAGCGAGCGGAGCGAGCGAGCAACGATCACAATTTGCAAGGTATACATATACCTTATATTGCCTTGCATATATTTCGTGTTAGTACCTAATTTTGTCAGCCACTTCGGACATCACATTGGACTGTAGTATGTGGAAATAGTACTATTTATGTGAAACTATTCACAAACTGTAAACATTTGTCAGCAGGCAATAGGATAAAGACTTCCGGCTCC
Source organism: Bombus terrestris (assembly GCF_910591885.1). Classification (NCBI taxonomy): domain Eukaryota; kingdom Metazoa; phylum Arthropoda; class Insecta; order Hymenoptera; family Apidae; genus Bombus; species Bombus terrestris. Next base: position 2,368,412 of record NW_025963552.1, on the reverse strand, counting down.
TCGGGCTGGTGCGAATGTTTCAATGTCCGTATGTGCCAAACCGTTGGATTGTGACACACCTTTACGCGTCTCTCGTTCGCTGCGCTCGCTCGAAAACTATAGCGTAACCTAAAACCAATCCATCTTGCGTTCATTATTCGATATGGTGGCGACTTATTTCGAATTTGCGAACGTGTCGTATCGGATGTGAGGTTGGACTAAATTTTTACGAGCGAGCGGAGCGAGCGAGCAACGATCACAATTTGCAAGGTATACATATACCTTGCAATATGTATATATATCGTGTTAGTACCTAATTTTGTTAGCCACTTCGGACATCACATTGGACTGTAGTATGTGGAAATAGTACTATTTATGTGAAACTATTCACAAACTGTAAACATTTGTCAGCAGGCAATAGGATAAATACTTCCGGCTCCTCTGGCTGGTGCGAATGTTTCAATGTCCGTATGTGCCAAACCGTTAGATTGTGATACACCTTTACGCGTCTCTCGCTCGCTGCGCTCGCTCGAAAACTATAGCCTAACCTAAAACCAATCCCTCTTGCGTTAGTCATTCGATTTGAAGGCGACTTATTTCGAATTTGCGAACGTGTCGGATCGGATGTGAGGTTGGACTAAATTTTTACGAGCGAGCGGAGCGAGCGAGCAACGATCACAATTTGCAAGGTATACATATACCTTGCAATATGCATATATATCGTGTTAGTACCTAATTTTGTCAGCCACTTCGGACATCACATTGCACTGTAGTATGTGGAAATAGTACTATTTATGTGAAACTATTCACAAACTGTAAACATTTGTCAGCAGGCAATAGGATAAATACTTCCGGCTCCTCTGGCTGGTGCGAATGTTTCAATGTCAGTATGTGCCAAACCGTTGGATTGTGACACACCTTTACGCGTCTCTCGCTCGCTGCGCTCGCTCGAAAACTATAGCCTAACCTAAAACCAATCCATCTTGCGTTCATTATTCCATATGGTGGCGACTTATTTCGATTTTGCGAACGTGTCGGATCGGATGTGAGGTTGGACTAAATTTTTACGAGCGAGCGGAGCGAGCGAGCAACGATCACAATTTGCAAGGTATACATATACCTTGCAATATGTATATATATCGTGTTAGTACCTAATTTTGTTAGCCACTTCGGACATCACATTGGACTGTAGTATGTGGAAATAGTACTATTTATGTGAAACTATTCACAAACTGTAAACATTTGTCAGCAGGCAATAGGATAAATACTTCCGGCTCCTCTGGCTGGTGCGAATGCTTCAATGTCCGTATGTGCCAAACCGTTCGATTGTGATACACCTTTACGCGTCTCTCGCTCGCTGCGCTCGCTCGAAAACTATAGCCTAACCTAAAACCAATCCATCTTGCGTTCATTATTCCATATGGTGGCGACTTATTTCGATTTTGCGAACGTGTCGGGTCGGATGTGAGGTTGGACTAAATTTTTACGAGCGAGCGGAGCGAGCGAGCATCGATCACAATATGCAAGGTATACATATACCTTGCAATATGCATATATATCGTGTTAGTACCTAATTTCGTCAGCCACTTCGGACATCACATTGCCCTGTAGTATGTGGAAATAGTACTATTTATGTGAAACTATTCACAAACTGTAAACATTTGTCAGCAGGCAATATGATAAAGACATCCGGCTCCTCGGGCTGGTGCGAATGTTTCAATGTCAGTATGTGCCAAACCGTTGGATTGTGACACACCTTTACGCGTATCTCGCTCGCTGCGCTCGCTCGAAAGCTGTAGCCTAACCTAAACCCAATCCATCTTGCGTTAGTCATTCGATATGAAGGCAACTTATTTCGAATTTGCGAACGTGTCGGATCGTATGTGAGGTTGGACTAAATTTTTACGAGCGAGCGGAGCGAGCGAGCAACGATCACAATTTGCAAGGTATACATATACCTTATATTGCCTTGCATATATTTCGTGTTAGTACCTAATTTTGTCAGCCACTTCGGACATCACATTGGACTGTAGTATGTGGAAATAGTACTATTTATGTGAAACTATTCACAAACTGTAAACATTTGTCAGCAGGCAATAGGATAAAGACTTCCGGCTCCTCGGGCTGGTGCGAATGTTTCAATGTCCGTATGTGCCAAACCGTTGGATTGTGACACACCTTTACGCGTCTCTCGTTCGCTGCGCTCGCTCGAAAACTATAGCGTAACCTAAAACCAATCCATCTTGCGTTCATTATTCGATATGGTGGCGACTTATTTCGAATTTGCGAACGTGTCGTATCGGATGTGAGGTTGGACTAAATTTTTACGAGCGAGCGGAGCGAGCGAGCAACGATCACAATTTGCAAGGTATACATATACCTTATATTGCCTTGCATATATTTCGTGTTAGTACCTAATTTTGTCAGCCACTTCGGACATCACATTGGACTGTAGTATGTGGAAATAGTACTATTTATGTGAAACTATTCACAAACTGTAAACATTTGTCAGCAGGCAATAGGATAAAGACTTCCGGCTCCTCGGGCTGGTGCGAATGTTTCAATGTCCGTATGTGCCAAACCGTTGGATTGTGACACACCTTTACGCGTCTCTCGTTCGCTGCGCTCGCTCGAAAACTATAGCGTAACCTAAAACCAATCCCTCTTGCGTTAGTCATTCGATTTGAAGGCGACTTATTTCGAATTTGCGAACGTGTCGGATCGGATGTGAGGTTGGACTAAATTTTTACGAGCGAGCGGAGCGAGCGAGCAACGATCACAATTTGCAAGGTATACATATACCTTGCAATATGCATATATATCGTGTTAGTACCTAATTTTGTCAGCCACTTCGGACATCACATTGCACTGTAGTATGTCGAAATAGTACTATTTATGTGAAACTATTCACAAACTGTAAACATTTGTCAGTAGGCAATATGATAAAGACTCCCGGCTCCTCGGGCTGGTGCGAATGTTTCAATGTCAGTATGTGCCAAACCGTTGGATTGTGACACACCTTTACGCGTCTCTCGCTCGCTGCGCTCGCTCGAAAACTATAGCGTAACCTAAAACCAATCTATCTTGCGTTCATTATTCGATATGGTGGCGACTTATTTCGAATTTGCGAACGTGTCGGATCGGATGTGAGGTTGGACTAAATTTTTACGAGCGAGCGGAGCGAGCGAGCAACGATCACAATTTGCAAGGTATACATATACCTTGCAATATGTATATATATCGTGTTAGTACCTAATTTCGTCAGCCACTTCGGACATCACATTGCCCTGTAGTATGTGGAAATAGTACTATTTATGTGAAACTATTCACAAACTGTAAACATTTGTCAGCAGGCAATATGATAAAGACATCCGGCTCCTCGGGCTGGTGCGAATGTTTCAATGTCAGTATGTGCCAAACCGTTGGATTGTGACACACCTTTACGCGTCTCTCGCTCGCTGCGCTCGCTCGAAAGCTGTAGCCTAACCTAAACCCAATCCATCTTGCGTTAGTCATTCGATATGAAGGCAACTTATTTCGAATTTGCGAACGTGTCGGATCGTATGTGAGGTTGGACTAAATTTTTACGAGCGAGCGGAGCGAGCGAGCATCGATCACAATATGCAAGGTATACATATACCTTGCAATATGCATATATATCGTGTTAGTACCTAATTTCGTCAGCCACTTCGGACATCACATTGGACTGTAGTATGTGGAAATAGTACTATTTATGTGAAACTATTCACAAACTGTAAACATTTGTCAGCAGGCAATAGGATAAAGACTTCCGGCTCCTCGGGCTGGTGCGAATGTTTCAATGTCCGTATGTGCCAAACCGTTGGATTGTGACACACCTTTACGCGTCTCTCGTTCGCTGCGCTCGCTCGAAAACTATAGCGTAACCTAAAACCAATCCATCTTGCGTTCATTATTCGATATGGTGGCGACTTATTTCGAATTTGCGAACGTGTCGTATCGGATGTGAGGTTGGACTAAATTTTTACGAGCGAGCGGAGCGAGCGAGCAACGATCACAATTTGCAAGGTATACATATACCTTGCAATATGCATATATATCGTGTTAGTACCTAATTTTGTCAGCCACTTCGGACATCACATTGCACTGTAGTATGTCGAAATAGTACTATTTATGTGAAACTATTCACAAACTGTAAACATTTGTCAGTAGGCAATATGATAAAGACTCCCGGCTCCTCGGGCTGGTGCGAATGTTTCAATGTCAGTATGTGCCAAACCGTTGGATTGTGACACACCTTTACGCGTCTCTCGCTCGCTGCGCTCGCTCGAAAACTATAGCGTAACCTAAAACCAATCTATCTTGCGTTCATTATTCGATATGGTGGCGACTTATTTCGAATTTGCGAACGTGTCGGATCGGATGTGAGGTTGGACTAAATTTTTACGAGCGAGCGGAGCGAGCGAGCAACGATCACAATTTGCAAGGTATACATATACCTTGCAATATGTATATATATCGTGTTAGTACCTAATTTTGTTAGCCACTTCGGACATCACATTGGACTGTGGTATGTGGAAATAGTACTATTTATGTGAAACTATTCACAAACTGTAAACATTTGTCAGCAGGCAATAGGATAAATACTTCCGGCTCCTCTGGCTGGTGCGAATGCTTCAATGTCAGTATGTGCCAAACCGTTGGATTGTGACACACCTTTACGCGTCTCTCGCTCGCTGCGCTCGCTCGAAAACTATAGCGTAACCTAAAACCAATCTATCTTGCGTTCATTATTCGATATGGTGGCGACTTATTTCGAATTTGCGAACGTGTCGGATCGGATGTGAGGTTGGACTAAATTTTTACGAGCGAGCGGAGCGAGCGAGCAACGATCACAATTTGCAAGGTATACATATACCTTGCAATATGTATATATATCGTGTTAGTACCTAATTTTGTTAGCCACTTCGGACATCACATTGCACTGTAGTATGTGGAAATAGTACTATTTATGTGAAACTATTCACAAACTGTAAACATTTGTCAGCAGGCAATAGGATAAATACTTCCGGCTCCTCTGGCTGGTGCGAATGTTTCAATGTCAGTATGTGCCAAACCGTTGGATTGTGACACACCTTTACGCGTCTCTCGCTCGCTGCGCTCGCTCGAAAACTATAGCCTAACCTAAAACCAATCCATCTTGCGTTCATTATTCCATATGGTGGCGACTTATTTCGATTTTGCGAACGTGTCGGATCGGATGTGAGGTTGGACTAAATTTTTACGAGCGAGCGGAGCGAGCGAGCAACGATCACAATTTGCAAGGTATACATATACCTTGCAATATGTATATATATCGTGTTAGTACCTAATTTTGTTAGCCACTTCGGACATCACATTGGACTGTAGTATGTGGAAATAGTACTATTTATGTGAAACTATTCACAAACTGTAAACATTTGTCAGCAGGCAATAGGATAAATACTTCCGGCTCCTCTGGCTGGTGCGAATGCTTCAATGTCCGTATGTGCCAAACCGTTCGATTGTGATACACCTTTACGCGTCTCTCGCTCGCTGCGCTCGCTCGAAAACTATAGCCTAACCTAAAACCAATCCATCTTGCGTTCATTATTCCATATGGTGGCGACTTATTTCGATTTTGCGAACGTGTCGGGTCGGATGTGAGGTTGGACTAAATTTTTACGAGCGAGCGGAGCGAGCGAGCATCGATCACAATATGCAAGGTATACATATACCTTGCAATATGCATATATATCGTGTTAGTACCTAATTTCGTCAGCCACTTCGGACATCACATTGCCCTGTAGTATGTGGAAATAGTACTATTTATGTGAAACTATTCACAAACTGTAAACATTTGTCAGCAGGCAATATGATAAAGACATCCGGCTCCTCGGGCTGGTGCGAATGTTTCAATGTCAGTATGTGCCAAACCGTTGGATTGTGACACACCTTTACGCGTATCTCGCTCGCTGCGCTCGCTCGAAAGCTGTAGCCTAACCTAAACCCAATCCATCTTGCGTTAGTCATTCGATATGAAGGCAACTTATTTCGAATTTGCGAACGTGTCGGATCGTATGTGAGGTTGGACTAAATTTTTACGAGCGAGCGGAGCGAGCGAGCAACGATCACAATTTGCAAGGTATACATATACCTTATATTGCCTTGCATATATTTCGTGTTAGTACCTAATTTTGTCAGCCACTTCGGACATCACATTGGACTGTAGTATGTGGAAATAGTACTATTTATGTGAAACTATTCACAAAACTGTAAACATTTGTCAGCAGGCAATAGGATAAAGACTTCCGGCTCCTCGGGCTGGTGCGAATGTTTCAATGTCCGTATGTGCCAAACCGTTGGATTGTGACACACCTTTACGCGTCTCTCGTTCGCTGCGCTCGCTCGAAAACTATAGCGTAACCTAAAACCAATCCATCTTGCGTTCATTATTCGATATGGTGGCGACTTATTTCGAATTTGCGAACGTGTCGTATCGGATGTGAGGTTGGACTAAATTTTTACGAGCGAGCGGAGCGAGCGAGCAACGATCACAATTTGCAAGGTATACATATACCTTATATTGCCTTGCATATATTTCGTGTTAGTACCTAATTTTGTCAGCCACTTCGGACATCACATTGGACTGTAGTATGTGGAAATAGTACTATTTATGTGAAACTATTCACAAACTGTAAACATTTGTCAGCAGGCAATAGGATAAAGACTTCCGGCTCCTCGGGCTGGTGCGAATGTTTCAATGTCCGTATGTGCCAAACCGTTAGATTGTGATACACCTTTACGCGTCTCTCGCTCGCTGCGCTCGCTCGAAAACTATAGCCTAACCTAAAACCAATCCCTCTTGCGTTAGTCATTCGATTTGAAGGCGACTTATTTCGAATTTGCGAACGTGTCGGATCGGATGTGAGGTTGGACTAAATTTTTACGAGCGAGCGGAGCGAGCGAGCAACGATCACAATTTGCAAGGTATACATATACCTTGCAATATGCATATATATCGTGTTAGTACCTAATTTTGTCAGCCACTTCGGACATCACATTGCACTGTAGTATGTCGAAATAGTACTATTTATGTGAAACTATTCACAAACTGTAAACATTTGTCAGTAGGCAATATGATAAAGACTCCCGGCTCCTCGGGCTGGTGCGAATGTTTCAATGTCAGTATGTGCCAAACCGTTGGATTGTGACACACCTTTACGCGTCTCTCGCTCGCTGCGCTCGCTCGAAAACTATAGCGTAACCTAAAACCAATCTATCTTGCGTTCATTATTCGATATGGTGGCGACTTATTTCGAATTTGCGAACGTGTCGGATCGGATGTGAGGTTGGACTAAATTTTTACGAGCGAGCGGAGCGAGCGAGCAACGATCACAATTTGCAAGGTATACATATACCTTGCAATATGTATATATATCGTGTTAGTACCTAATTTTGTTAGCCACTTCGGACATCACATTGGACTGTAGTATGTGGAAATAGTACTATTTATGTGAAACTATTCACAAACTGTAAACATTTGTCAGCAGGCAATAGGATAAATACTTCCGGCTCCTCTGGCTGGTGCGAATGTTTCAATGTCAGTATGTGCCAAACCGTTGGATTGTGACACACCTTTACGCGTCTCTCGCTCGCTGCGCTCGCTCGAAAACTATAGCGTAACCTAAAACCAATTCATCTTTCGTTCATTATTCGATATGGTGGCGACTTATTTCGAATTTGCGAACGTGTCGGGTCGGATGTGAGGTTGGACTAAATTTTTACGAGCGAGCGGAGCGAGCGAGCATCGATCACAATATGCAAGGTATACATATACCTTGCAATATGCATATATATCGTGTTAGTACCTAATTTCGTCAGCCACTTCGGACATCACATTGCCCTGTAGTATGTGGAAATAGTACTATTTATGTGAAACTATTCACAAACTGTAAACATTTGTCAGCAGGCAATATGATAAAGACATCCGGCTCCTCGGGCTGGTGCGAATGTTTCAATGTCAGTATGTGCCAAACCGTTGGATTGTGACACACCTTTACGCGTCTCTCGCTCGCTGCGCTCGCTCGAAAACTATAGCCTAACCTAAAACCAATCCCTCTTGCGTTAGTCATTCGATTTGAAGGCGACTTATTTCGAATTTGCGAACGTGTCGGATCGGATGTGAGGTTGGACTAAATTTTTACGAGCGAGCGGAGCGAGCGAGCAACGATCACAATTTGCAAGGTATACATATACCTTGCAATATGCATATATATCGTGTTAGTACCTAATTTTGTCAGCCACTTCGGACATCACATTGCACTGTAGTATGTCGAAATAGTACTATTTATGTGAAACTATTCACAAACTGTAAACATTTGTCAGTAGGCAATATGATAAAGACTCCCGGCTCCTCGGGCTGGTGCGAATGTTTCAATGTCAGTATGTGCCAAACCGTTGGATTGTGACACACCTTTACGCGTCTCTCGCTCGCTGCGCTCGCTCGAAAACTATAGCGTAACCTAAAACCAATCTATCTTGCGTTCATTATTCGATATGGTGGCGACTTATTTCGAATTTGCGAACGTGTCGGATCGGATGTGAGGTTGGACTAAATTTTTACGAGCGAGCGGAGCGAGCGAGCAACGATCACAATTTGCAAGGTATACATATACCTTGCAATATGTATATATATCGTGTTAGTACCTAATTTTGTTAGCCACTTCGGACATCACATTGGACTGTAGTATGTGGAAATAGTACTATTTATGTGAAACTATTCACAAACTGTAAACATTTGTCAGCAGGCAATAGGATAAATACTTCCGGCTCCTCTGGCTGGTGCGAATGTTTCAATGTCAGTATGTGCCAAACCGTTGGATTGTGACACACCTTTACGCGTCTCTCGCTCGCTGCGCTCGCTCGAAAACTATAGCGTAACCTAAAACCAATCCATCTTGCGTTCATTATTCGATATGGTGGCGACTTATTTCGAATTTGCGAACGTGTCGGGTCGGATGTGAGGTTGGACTAAATTTTTACGAGCGAGCGGAGCGAGCGAGCATCGATCACAATATGCAAGGTATACATATACCTTGCAATATGCATATATATCGTGTTAGTACCTAATTTCGTCAGCCACTTCGGACATCACATTGCCCTGTAGTATGTGGAAATAGTACTATTTATGTGAAACTATTCACAAACTGTAAACATTTGTCAGCAGGCAATATGATAAAGACATCCGGCTCCTCGGGCTGGTGCGAATGTTTCAATGTCAGTATGTGCCAAACCGTTGGATTGTGACACACCTTTACGCGTCTCTCGCTCGCTGCGCTCGCTCGAAAACTATAGCCTAACCTAAAACCAATCCCTCTTGCGTTAGTCATTCGATTTGAAGGCGACTTATTTCGAATTTGCGAACGTGTCGGATCGGATGTGAGGTTGGACTAAATTTTTACGAGCGAGCGGAGCGAGCGAGCAACGATCACAATTTGCAAGGTATACATATACCTTGCAATATGCATATATATCGTGTTAGTACCTAATTTTGTCAGCCACTTCGGACATCACATTGGACTGTAGTATGTGGAAATAGTACTATTTATGTGAAACTATTCACAAACTGTAAACATTTGTCAGCAGGCAATAGGATAAATACTTCCGGCTCCTCTGGCTGGTGCGAATGCTTCAATGTCAGTATGTGCCAAACCGTTGGATTGTGACACACCTTTACGCGTCTCTCGCTCGCTGCGCTCGCTCGAAAACTATAGCGTAACCTAAAACCAATCCATCTTGCGTTCATTATTCGATATGGTGGCGACTTATTTCGAATTTGCGAACGTGTCGGATCGGATGTGAGGTTGGACTAAATTTTTACGAGCGAGCGGAGCGAGCGAGCAACGATCACAATTTGCAAGGTATACATATACCTTGCAATATGTATATATATCGTGTTAGTACCTAATTTTGTTAGCCACTTCGGACATCACATTGGACTGTAGTATGTGGAAATAGTACTATTTATGTGAAACTATTCACAAACTGTAAACATTTGTCAGCAGGCAATAGGATAAATACTTCCGGCTCCTCTGGCTGGTGCGAATGCTTCAATGTCCGTATGTGCCAAACCGTTCGATTGTGATACACCTTTACGCGTCTCTCGCTCGCTGCGCTCGCTCGAAAACTATAGCCTAACCTAAAACCAATCCATCTTGCGTTCATTATTCCATATGGTGGCGACTTATTTCGATTTTGCGAACGTGTCGGGTCGGATGTGAGGTTGGACTAAATTTTTACGAGCGAGCGGAGCGAGCGAGCATCGATCACAATATGCAAGGTATACATATACCTTGCAATATGCATATATATCGTGTTAGTACCTAATTTCGTCAGCCACTTCGGACATCACATTGCCCTGTAGTATGTGGAAATAGTACTATTTATGTGAAACTATTCACAAACTGTAAACATTTGTCAGCAGGCAATATGATAAAGACATCCGGCTCCTCGGGCTGGTGCGAATGTTTCAATGTCAGTATGTGCCAAACCGTTGGATTGTGACACACCTTTACGCGTATCTCGCTCGCTGCGCTCGCTCGAAAGCTGTAGCCTAACCTAAACCCAATCCATCTTGCGTTAGTCATTCGATATGAAGGCAACTTATTTCGAATTTGCGAACGTGTCGGATCGTATGTGAGGTTGGACTAAATTTTTACGAGCGAGCGGAGCGAGCGAGCAACGATCACAATTTGCAAGGTATACATATACCTTATATTGCCTTGCATATATTTCGTGTTAGTACCTAATTTTGTCAGCCACTTCGGACATCACATTGGACTGTAGTATGTGGAAATAGTACTATTTATGTGAAACTATTCACAAACTGTAAACATTTGTCAGCAGGCAATAGGATAAAGACTTCCGGCTCCTCGGGCTGGTGCGAATGTTTCAATGTCCGTATGTGCCAAACCGTTGGATTGTGACACACCTTTACGCGTCTCTCGTTCGCTGCGCTCGCTCGAAAACTATAGCGTAACCTAAAACCAATCCATCTTGCGTTCATTATTCGATATGGTGGCGACTTATTTCGAATTTGCGAACGTGTCGTATCGGATGTGAGGTTGGACTAAATTTTTACGAGCGAGCGGAGCGAGCGAGCAACGATCACAATTTGCAAGGTATACATATACCTTGCAATATGTATATATATCGTGTTAGTACCTAATTTTGTTAGCCACTTCGGACATCACATTGGACTGTAGTATGTGGAAATAGTACTATTTATGTGAAACTATTCACAAACTGTAAACATTTGTCAGCAGGCAATAGGATAAATACTTCCGGCTCCTCTGGCTGGTGCGAATGTTTCAATGTCAGTATGTGCCAAACCGTTGGATTGTGACACACCTTTACGCGTCTCTCGCTCGCTGCGCTCGCTCGAAAACTATAGCGTAACCTAAAACCAATCCATCTTTCGTTCATTATTCGATATGGTGGCGACTTATTTCGAATTTGCGAACGTGTCGGGTCGGATGTGAGGTTGGACTAAATTTTTACGAGCGAGCGGAGCGAGCGAGCATCGATCACAATATGCAAGGTATACATATACCTTGCAATATGCATATATATCGTGTTAGTACCTAATTTCGTCAGCCACTTCGGACATCACATTGCCCTGTAGTATGTGGAAATAGTACTATTTATGTGAAACTATTCACAAACTGTAAACATTTGTCAGCAGGCAATATGATAAAGACATCCGGCTCCTCGGGCTGGTGCGAATGTTTCAATGTCAGTATGTGCCAAACCGTTGGATTGTGACACACCTTTACGCGTATCTCGCTCGCTGCGCTCGCTCGAAAGCTGTAGCCTAACCTAAACCCAATCCATCTTGCGTTAGTCATTCGATATGAAGGCAACTTATTTCGAATTTGCGAACGTGTCGGATCGTATGTGAGGTTGGACTAAATTTTTACGAGCGAGCGGAGCGAGCGAGCAACGATCACAATTTGCAAGGTATACATATACCTTATATTGCCTTGCATATATTTCGTGTTAGTACCTAATTTTGTCAGCCACTTCGGACATCACATTGGACTGTAGTATGTGGAAATAGTACTATTTATGTGAAACTATTCACAAACTGTAAACATTTGTCAGCAGGCAATAGGATAAATACTTCCGGCTCCTCTGGCTGGTGCGAATGTTTCAATGTCAGTATGTGCCAAACCGTTGGATTGTGACACACCTTTACGCGTCTCTCGCTCGCTGCGCTCGCTCGAAAACTATAGCGTAACCTAAAACCAATTCATCTTTCGTTCATTATTCGATATGGTGGCGACTTATTTCGAATTTGCGAACGTGTCGGGTCGGATGTGAGGTTGGACTAAATTTTTACGAGCGAGCGGAGCGAGCGAGCATCGATCACAATATGCAAGGTATACATATACCTTGCAATATGCATATATATCGTGTTAGTACCTAATTTCGTCAGCCACTTCGGACATCACATTGCCCTGTAGTATGTGGAAATAGTACTATTTATGTGAAACTATTCACAAACTGTAAACATTTGTCAGCAGGCAATATGATAAAGACATCCGGCTCCTCGGGCTGGTGCGAATGTTTCAATGTCAGTATGTGCCAAACCGTTGGATTGTGACACACCTTTACGCGTCTCTCGCTCGCTGCGCTCGCTCGAAAACTATAGCCTAACCTAAAACCAATCCCTCTTGCGTTAGTCATTCGATTTGAAGGCGACTTATTTCGAATTTGCGAACGTGTCGGATCGGATGTGAGGTTGGACTAAATTTTTACGAGCGAGCGGAGCGAGCGAGCAACGATCACAATTTGCAAGGTATACATATACCTTGCAATATGCATATATATCGTGTTAGTACCTAATTTTGTCAGCCACTTCGGACATCACATTGCACTGTAGTATGTCGAAATAGTACTATTTATGTGAAACTATTCACAAACTGTAAACATTTGTCAGTAGGCAATATGATAAAGACTCCCGGCTCCTCGGGCTGGTGCGAATGTTTCAATGTCAGTATGTGCCAAACCGTTGGATTGTGACACACCTTTACGCGTCTCTCGCTCGCTGCGCTCGCTCGAAAACTATAGCGTAACCTAAAACCAATCTATCTTGCGTTCATTATTCGATATGGTGGCGACTTATTTCGAATTTGCGAACGTGTCGGATCGGATGTGAGGTTGGACTAAATTTTTACGAGCGAGCGGAGCGAGCGAGCAACGATCACAATTTGCAAGGTATATGTATACCTTGCAATATGTATATATATCGTGTTAGTACCTAATTTTGTTAGCCACTTCGGACATCACATTGGACTGTAGTATGTGGAAATAGTACTATTTATGTGAAACTATTCACAAACTGTAAACATTTGTCAGCAGGCAATAGGATAAATACTTCCGGCTCCTCTGGCTGGTGCGAATGTTTCAATGTCAGTATGTGCCAAACCGTTGGATTGTGACACACCTTTACGCGTCTCTCGCTCGCTGCGCTCGCTCGAAAACTATAGCGTAACCTAAAACCAATCCATCTTTCGTTCATTATTCGATATGGTGGCGACTTATTTCGAATTTGCGAACGTGTCGGGTCGGATGTGAGGTTGGACTAAATTTTTACGAGCGAGCGGAGCGAGCGAGCATCGATCACAATATGCAAGGTATACATATACCTTGCAATATGCATATATATCGTGTTAGTACCTAATTTCGTCAGCCACTTCGGACATCACATTGCCCTGTAGTATGTGGAAATAGTACTATTTATGTGAAACTATTCACAAACTGTAAACATTTGTCAGCAGGCAATATGATAAAGACATCCGGCTCCTCGGGCTGGTGCGAATGTTTCAATGTCAGTATGTGCCAAACCGTTGGATTGTGACACACCTTTACGCGTCTCTCGCTCGCTGCGCTCGCTCGAAAACTATAGCCTAACCTAAAACCAATCCCTCTTGCGTTAGTCATTCGATTTGAAGGCGACTTATTTCGAATTTGCGAACGTGTCGGATCGGATGTGAGGTTGGACTAAATTTTTACGAGCGAGCGGAGCGAGCGAGCAACGATCACAATTTGCAAGGTATACATATACCTTGCAATATGCATATATATCGTGTTAGTACCTAATTTTGTCAGCCACTTCGGACATCACATTGGACTGTAGTATGTGGAAATAGTACTATTTATGTGAAACTATTCACAAACTGTAAACATTTGTCAGCAGGCAATAGGATAAATACTTCCGGCTCCTCTGGCTGGTGCGAATGCTTCAATGTCAGTATGTGCCAAACCGTTGGATTGTGACACACCTTTACGCGTCTCTCGCTCGCTGCGCTCGCTCGAAAACTATAGCGTAACCTAAAACCAATCCATCTTGCGTTCATTATTCGATATGGTGGCGACTTATTTCGAATTTGCGAACGTGTCGGATCGGATGTGAGGTTGGACTAAATTTTTACGAGCGAGCGGAGCGAGCGAGCAACGATCACAATTTGCAAGGTATACATATACCTTGCAATATGTATATATATCGTGTTAGTACCTAATTTTGTTAGCCACTTCGGACATCACATTGGACTGTAGTATGTGGAAATAGTACTATTTATGTGAAACTATTCACAAACTGTAAACATTTGTCAGCAGGCAATAGGATAAATACTTCCGGCTCCTCTGGCTGGTGCGAATGCTTCAATGTCCGTATGTGCCAAACCGTTCGATTGTGATACACCTTTACGCGTCTCTCGCTCGCTGCGCTCGCTCGAAAACTATAGCCTAACCTAAAACCAATCCATCTTGCGTTCATTATTCCATATGGTGGCGACTTATTTCGATTTTGCGAACGTGTCGGGTCGGATGTGAGGTTGGACTAAATTTTTACGAGCGAGCGGAGCGAGCGAGCATCGATCACAATATGCAAGGTATACATATACCTTGCAATATGCATATATATCGTGTTAGTACCTAATTTCGTCAGCCACTTCGGACATCACATTGCCCTGTAGTATGTGGAAATAGTACTATTTATGTGAAACTATTCACAAACTGTAAACATTTGTCAGCAGGCAATATGATAAAGACATCCGGCTCCTCGGGCTGGTGCGAATGTTTCAATGTCAGTATGTGCCAAACCGTTGGATTGTGACACACCTTTACGCGTATCTCGCTCGCTGCGCTCGCTCGAAAGCTGTAGCCTAACCTAAACCCAATCCATCTTGCGTTAGTCATTCGATATGAAGGCAACTTATTTCGAATTTGCGAACGTGTCGGATCGTATGTGAGGTTGGACTAAATTTTTACGAGCGAGCGGAGCGAGCGAGCAACGATCACAATTTGCAAGGTATACATATACCTTATATTGCCTTGCATATATTTCGTGTTAGTACCTAATTTTGTCAGCCACTTCGGACATCACATTGGACTGTAGTATGTGGAAATAGTACTATTTATGTGAAACTATTCACAAACTGTAAACATTTGTCAGCAGGCAATAGGATAAAGACTTCCGGCTCCTCGGGCTGGTGCGAATGTTTCAATGTCCGTATGTGCCAAACCGTTGGATTGTGACACACCTTTACGCGTCTCTCGTTCGCTGCGCTCGCTCGAAAACTATAGCGTAACCTAAAACCAATCCATCTTGCGTTCATTATTCGATATGGTGGCGACTTATTTCGAATTTGCGAACGTGTCGTATCGGATGTGAGGTTGGACTAAATTTTTACGAGCGAGCGGAGCGAGCGAGCAACGATCACAATTTGCAAGGTATATGTATACCTTGCAATATGTATATATATCGTGTTAGTACCTAATTTTGTTAGCCACTTCGGACATCACATTGGACTGTAGTATGTGGAAATAGTACTATTTATGTGAAACTATTCACAAACTGTAAACATTTGTCAGCAGGCAATAGGATAAATACTTCCGGCTCCTCTGGCTGGTGCGAATGTTTCAATGTCAGTATGTGCCAAACCGTTGGATTGTGACACACCTTTACGCGTCTCTCGCTCGCTGCGCTCGCTCGAAAACTATAGCGTAACCTAAAACCAATCCATCTTTCGTTCATTATTCGATATGGTGGCGACTTATTTCGAATTTGCGAACGTGTCGGGTCGGATGTGAGGTTGGACTAAATTTTTACGAGCGAGCGGAGCGAGCGAGCATCGATCACAATATGCAAGGTATACATATACCTTGCAATATGCATATATATCGTGTTAGTACCTAATTTCGTCAGCCACTTCGGACATCACATTGCCCTGTAGTATGTGGAAATAGTACTATTTATGTGAAACTATTCACAAACTGTAAACATTTGTCAGCAGGCAATATGATAAAGACATCCGGCTCCTCGGGCTGGTGCGAATGTTTCAATGTCAGTATGTGCCAAACCGTTGGATTGTGACACACCTTTACGCGTATCTCGCTCGCTGCGCTCGCTCGAAAGCTGTAGCCTAACCTAAACCCAATCCATCTTGCGTTAGTCATTCGATATGAAGGCAACTTATTTCGAATTTGCGAACGTGTCGGATCGTATGTGAGGTTGGACTAAATTTTTACGAGCGAGCGGAGCGAGCGAGCAACGATCACAATTTGCAAGGTATACATATACCTTATATTGCCTTGCATATATTTCGTGTTAGTACCTAATTTTGTCAGCCACTTCGGACATCACATTGGACTGTAGTATGTGGAAATAGTACTATTTATGTGAAACTATTCACAAACTGTAAACATTTGTCAGCAGGCAATAGGATAAAGACTTCCGGCTCCTCGGGCTGGTGCGAATGTTTCAATGTCAGTATGTGCCAAACCGTTGGATTGTGACACACCTTTACGCGTCTCTCGCTCGCTGCGCTCGCTCGAAAACTATAGCCTAACCTAAAACCAATCCCTCTTGCGTTAGTCATTCGATTTGAAGGCGACTTATTTCGAATTTGCGAACGTGTCGGATCGGATGTGAGGTTGGACTAAATTTTTACGAGCGAGCGGAGCGAGCGAGCAACGATCACAATTTGCAAGGTATACATATACCTTGCAATATGCATATATATCGTGTTAGTACCTAATTTTGTCAGCCACTTCGGACATCACATTGGACTGTAGTATGTGGAAATAGTACTATTTATGTGAAACTATTCACAAACTGTAAACATTTGTCAGCAGGCAATAGGATAAATACTTCCGGCTCCTCTGGCTGGTGCGAATGCTTCAATGTCAGTATGTGCCAAACCGTTGGATTGTGACACACCTTTACGCGTCTCTCGCTCGCTGCGCTCGCTCGAAAACTATAGCGTAACCTAAAACCAATCCATCTTGCGTTCATTATTCGATATGGTGGCGACTTATTTCGAATTTGCGAACGTGTCGGATCGGATGTGAGGTTGGACTAAATTTTTACGAGCGAGCGGAGCGAGCGAGCAACGATCACAATTTGCAAGGTATACATATACCTTGCAATATGTATATGTCGAATTATCGTTTAGATTTCGAGCGCGAGACGATTCTTCGTTAGCATTTGCCATCATGATGTTCAATAAAGGTTGTATTTACATAAAATTATATTTCTTTACAAAGTTAGTTTATCGGTTAACTAAGATATCAAACAATAAGTAAACAAATGCTTTAAATAATATTCTTGGGTTCTGTAACGAATCCACGGTCAACGGGAAACTTTCTGTACGTTTTAATATATTTTGATAGCACACTGACACGTTCACTCTGGCACAGGGTTTCTCTAAGACTCCAAAACGATGACAGTAAACTCTCCAAGGAGATTGCAAAATAAAAGACAGATACAGTTACATATATCAAATACATATCGATCGGGAATATCAACAAATTCCCAAGCGCCGTAACTAGGCAGTTCCACATAAACCAGCATTGCTCCTGATCAAGACTTGATTGTTTATACAGCGTATCCCTTAACACTGGAACCTCCTTTGTAAAACATTTCGTTCATCCCGTGACCGTGGCTACGTTCGGCGACCAGTTATGTCACCCCGAGCCCAAGTATTGAGAAATCTTCCAAAAGAAAGGCTCGATGTCTCTGCATCTCCGACACGGCCATCCTGACAATCACCCGTCCTCGGGTGCATCTAAAATATTCGGTTTTCTTAACATTAGACTCAATTTAACATCTTTTACAATTTAACAAAACATTCTAATAAGCCAAGGGTCCACCACAACAACAAAGATTCTTACTAAATATTTGTTAACAAACATAAACAACAATCTGTCATATTACAATGTCTTTCTCCAAAACTGTTATTTAGTTGCATCCTCTGATCCTCCAGTCATTAGACTTCTGAACCTCTCACCAGAACACATCACAGTACTACTCTTATACATGAATATACCAAATTATATCACAACACCACACTGGGCGTGTGTGAAACACCAAATTACTTCACAACACCACATTGGGCGTGTGTGAAACATCAAATTACTTCACAACACCACATTGGGCGTGTGTGAAACACCAAATTACTTCACAACACCACACTGGGCGTGTGTGAAACACCAAATTACTTCACAACACCACATTGGGCGTGTGTGAAACACCAAATTACTTCACAACACCACATTGGGCGTGTGTGAAACACCAAATTACTTCACAACACCACATTGGGCGTGTGTGAAACACCAAATTACTTCACAACACCACATTGGGCGTGTGTGAAATGTTATGATCAAAACATTCCTTCTCAATCACTGTACCTCAATCGTCACTGTCGTTGCCAATATCATCATTACACACATCCAATTCAGCAGGAATACAACCATCTGGCATTTTCCTTAACTTATCATGACTGTACTTATACGACCGTTTGCCATCCATCGTTTTTAAAATATATCTATCTCCTTCCAAAATCTCTGCTATTATAAATGGACCCCTGTACTTAGGATCTAATTTTGTTTGATTTCTCTCTTCATTTTTACGTAATACAAAGTCTCCAAGATTAAATTTAACTATTTTAGCCTTAGTTCTATCAAATCTTTCCTTATCATATTTAGCGTTTGACTCTATGTTTTGTATAGCCTGCTGTCTTACATTGGAGATATCTACTTCCTTTTCTACAAAGTCATCGGGAAGCAATAAACCATAAGGTCTTGCTGTTTTCCCAATTAGTAATTCCAAAGGACTTGATTTAGTCACACGATTGGTAGTGCAATTTAAAGCCAATTGTATTTCACCAATCGCCTCTTGCCAAGATCGACCAGTCGTTTCCACAGTTGTAAACATGTTTTTCAAGGTTCCCATGACACGCTCCACCTGACCATTGGCCCTACTAACACCGGTAGCTATTAAGTGAAGTTTAATATGTTTACTTTGACAAAAATCCTGAAATTCTTTACCAGTAAAACATCTACCCTGATCCGCTATAACTCG
Source organism: Bombus terrestris (assembly GCF_910591885.1). NCBI lineage: Eukaryota > Metazoa > Arthropoda > Insecta > Hymenoptera > Apidae > Bombus > Bombus terrestris. The sequence goes on along the minus strand of NW_025963552.1, from coordinate 2,349,007 downwards.
GCAAGGACTGCCGAATAAAAATATTGCTGACTTAAGCGCCTTTACTATATTAGAAGAATCTATTTTACGAGTATGATATAAATACACAAATTTTGTAAAAGCATCAATCAAAACAATGACATATTCCTTTAAATCACTTTTTCCACTCAACTTACCCGTTATGTCCATGTGCACCGTATTCCAAGGTATGCTGGTCTTAGGTATAGGGTGGAGTTCGGCTTGTGGTTTGCCCGAACTTGCTTTAGAAACCTGACAAGCATGACAGTTCTCTACGAATTTGCGAACATATTTCGCCATTCCTTCGAACCAGTAATACTCGTACAACTTCTCAAGCGTTTTATCCCAACCTAAGTGCATAATTGATTGATGCACATGGTTGATAACGGACCATCTAAAACCTCTAGGAACTATAGGTAAACGGAGAGTCTTGCCTTTCCTTTGTATCTTACGATAAAGAGTACCAGACCGTAATTCATATGTACTCGCGATGTCTTCTGTGAGTTCGTCATTTTGCAACTTTGTTACAATCTCCAAAATTTGAGGATCACGACGTTGCTCCACTAACAACCATCCTTCAGAAATTTCAGTCAAATTAATCTCTTTTTCTTTAATTTTATTATTTTTAATACGTTCTATGTCTATGGGGTTTCGTGAAAAGAAATCTACGTGAGTCATACGTTTACCTTCTCGATATACAATGTCAAAATTGAAGGTTTGTAGATAAGCCCACCACCTGTGTACTCTATCATTTAAATTCACCTTTTTACTTGATGCTTTTAAAGAATTACAATCTGTTACAACAAGAAATTCTCGTCCGTGTAAATAGTGACGGAAATGCTTAACAGCGTTCACTACCGCCAACGTCTCTAATTCATATGAATGGTACCTAGATTCCGCAGGGCTAGTTCTTTTGCTAAAATATTCTACTACTCTGTTCTTACCTTCCACCTTTTGCATAAGAATAGCCCCATATCCATCCAAACTTGCATCAGTATGTAACTCTATTGGATATTTTGGATCAAATATAATCAACACTGGCGCATCAGTCAATATAGAAATTACCTTTTGTCTTATGCTTTCGTGCCTATCTGTCCAATTTATGTTCTTAATACTAGAAGTGAGTGCATATAAAGGCTTCATTATTTGTGAAAATTTTGGAACAAATTTTCGGAAGTAAGAAGCCAGTCCAATGAACTGTCTAAGCTGTGTGACTGTCGTTGGAGGGGGTAAAGAACTCAAAGCTTGTATCTTTCCCGGGTTGGGGCGTACCTCCCCGTTATGAATTACATATCCTAAATAGAGTACTGTTGTTTTAAGGAAAGAGCATTTTGCGAAGTTAAAAGAAAAACCAGCTTCCACAAGAGTTTTCAACACAATATCCAATCTTTTTAAAGCTTGATCTATCGTATCAGCAATAATCAAAACATCGTCTAAATATACAATAACATACGAATAAGCAAGTTCACCTAAAGCTTTGAAAATGGCTCTTTGGAAAACAGATGGAGCATTTTTCAACCCAAACGGCATTGTCACATACTCGTATTGTCCATCTGGGGTAACAAACGCTGTAAACTCTGTCGAATTAGGATGAATAGGGATTTGGTGGAAACCACTAGCCATATCCAGACTTATAAAGTATTTAGCCTGTCTCAATCTCGCAATCTGATCTGCAATAAGTGGTAGAGGATACCGATCCGCAACCGTATTTTTATTTAACTCCCGGTAGTCTACACATAATCTATCTGAGCCATCTTTCTTTTTAACAAGTAATATAGGGCTGGCAAAAGGAGAATTACTGGGCCGAATAATTTCTGCTTCCATTAATTTGTTTATTCTTTCACGAACAAGCCTACGCTCTTCCTCACTAAGTCTATAAGGACTTCTTTGTACTGTGACATTAGGATCAATCAATCGTATCTCCATTTGGCCCGTATTCACACGAACACGAGGAAAACCCGTAATAAATGAATCTTTAAATTTTTCAAGAACAGAAATTAATCGGCTTTTATCTTCTCCTATAACTTCAGTATCAACATCATTAATATTAATCTCATTTTTAGTGTCTTTATTACACACATTAATTACTTTTGTTCTACTAATAGCAACACTATTTTGAGTGATTTTTATATCAAAACCCCGGCTCAAAATTTCACGACCAATCATTATGTCATATTTTAAATATTTATCAGCAAGGACATGGAAAACTATCTCCAACGTAAATTCGTTAATACACACAACAGACAAAATTTGTAAAGTACTCTTAATGGTAGTATTTCCTATTCCTCGCATCACTACTACATTCGTCTCTCTTTTACCGGAAAATTTCAAAGCCACAGATTCTTTAATCAGCGAACACTCTGCTCCAGAATCAAAATAAAATGGAAACGACTCACCCAGATGAGTTAATCTACCCATTGAAGTTTCCGTAACACAGAAGTCGACCCGACGCTCATTATTATAATCATTGCTACTCTTTGGTGTACTACTGTTATTTTTCCCCTTCCGCAACAGCGGACAATAAGGCGCAATATGTCCCTCCTCGCGACACTTAAAGCATGTCACTTTTGATGATGTAGCTGATCGCCTTTCCTCCGAGTTCTGTATGTTTTTCTGCTTTCCAAATTTTATTCTTCTCTGACAATCCACTACTTTATGACCGTAGTTACCACAGTAATGACATTTGTTTCGGTAGAAATCAGAAATCTTATATCGTTTTGCTTCAGGAGCCGCAGTAGAGTCATCCAACGAAGACACTGACCTCTTCTTCGCAAAGGAGAATGCTCTCATTTCACTTAGAAATTGATCCTCTGTTTTGATATCAGTCGTAAGTGCTATTCGCTCAATTCGTTGATCTTGCGAAGCCAATTGGAAAAGGACAGAAGCATTGATCACCTCAGCCATAGTTGAATTTTCCCACCTCGCTTTCAAGAGAGAGCGAAGACGAATTCCAAATGCTCCCAAGGTTTCATCCTTCAGCGGTTTTTCGTTGGACATTTTCATTAACGCCGAAGTTGCTGTTTCTCTACCACCAAAACGCGCAATGAAAAGGTCTTTAAATTTTGTCCAGGTAACTTCTCTACCTACTAGCACCTGCGTAAGCCATTGTGCTGCCGATCCTTCCAGTGCGCAACTTAAAGCAGAAAACAACGCACTGCCTTGTAAAGGATTCTCTTTCATATACAAATTAACAACTGCACACCATGCAGCTGAGTCAGAACCCGCAATTTCAGGATTAAAGCGCGGAAGCGATAATTTGTTTGGTTCTTCTTTCGGTTTTTGCACTAGCGTCTGAATCAACTCTCGCATGACAGTCAAATGCTCTTGCATAGTAATAAACGGCACGTATCCCACTTCTGATGTCGAATTATCGTTTAGATTTCGAGCGCGAGACGATTCTTCGTTAGCATTTGCCATCATGATGTTCAATAAAGGTTGTATTTACATAAAATTATATTTCTTTACAAAGTTAGTTTATCGGTTAACTAAGATATCAAACAATAAGTAAACAAATGCTTTAAATAATATTCTTGGGTTCTGTAACGAATCCACGGTCAACGGGAAACTTTCTGTACGTTTTAATATATTTTGATAGCACACTGACACGTTCACTCTGGCACAGGGTTTCTCTAAGACTCCAAAACGATGACAGTAAACTCTCCAAGGAGATTGCAAAATAAAAGACAGATACAGTTACATATATCAAATACATATCGATCGGGAATATCAACAAATTCCCAAGCGCCGTAACTAGGCAGTTCCACATAAACCAGCATTGCTCCTGATCAAGACTTGATTGTTTATACAGCGTATCCCTTAACACTGGAACCTCCTTTGTAAAACATTTCGTTCATCCCGTGACCGTGGCTACGTTCGGCGACCAGTTATGTCACCCCGAGCCCAAGTATTGAGAAATCTTCCAAAAGAAAGGCTCGATGTCTCTGCATCTCCGACATATATATATCGTGTTAGTACCTAATTTTGTTAGCCACTTCGGACATCACATTGGACTGTAGTATGTGGAAATAGTACTATTTATGTGAAACTATTCACAAACTGTAAACATTTGTCAGCAGGCAATAGGATAAATACTTCCGGCTCCTCTGGCTGGTGCGAATGCTTCAATGTCCGTATGTGCCAAACCGTTCGATTGTGATACACCTTTACGCGTCTCTCGCTCGCTGCGCTCGCTCGAAAACTATAGCCTAACCTAAAACCAATCCATCTTGCGTTCATTATTCCATATGGTGGCGACTTATTTCGATTTTGCGAACGTGTCGGGTCGGATGTGAGGTTGGACTAAATTTTTACGAGCGAGCGGAGCGAGCGAGCATCGATCACAATATGCAAGGTATACATATACCTTGCAATATGCATATATATCGTGTTAGTACCTAATTTCGTCAGCCACTTCGGACATCACATTGCCCTGTAGTATGTGGAAATAGTACTATTTATGTGAAACTATTCACAAACTGTAAACATTTGTCAGCAGGCAATATGATAAAGACATCCGGCTCCTCGGGCTGGTGCGAATGTTTCAATGTCAGTATGTGCCAAACCGTTGGATTGTGACACACCTTTACGCGTATCTCGCTCGCTGCGCTCGCTCGAAAGCTGTAGCCTAACCTAAACCCAATCCATCTTGCGTTAGTCATTCGATATGAAGGCAACTTATTTCGAATTTGCGAACGTGTCGGATCGTATGTGAGGTTGGACTAAATTTTTACGAGCGAGCGGAGCGAGCGAGCAACGATCACAATTTGCAAGGTATACATATACCTTATATTGCCTTGCATATATTTCGTGTTAGTACCTAATTTTGTCAGCCACTTCGGACATCACATTGGACTGTAGTATGTGGAAATAGTACTATTTATGTGAAACTATTCACAAACTGTAAACATTTGTCAGCAGGCAATAGGATAAAGACTTCCGGCTCCTCGGGCTGGTGCGAATGTTTCAATGTCCGTATGTGCCAAACCGTTGGATTGTGACACACCTTTACGCGTCTCTCGTTCGCTGCGCTCGCTCGAAAACTATAGCGTAACCTAAAACCAATCCATCTTGCGTTCATTATTCGATATGGTGGCGACTTATTTCGAATTTGCGAACGTGTCGTATCGGATGTGAGGTTGGACTAAATTTTTACGAGCGAGCGGAGCGAGCGAGCAACGATCACAATTTGCAAGGTATATGTATACCTTGCAATATGTATATATATCGTGTTAGTACCTAATTTTGTTAGCCACTTCGGACATCACATTGGACTGTAGTATGTGGAAATAGTACTATTTATGTGAAACTATTCACAAACTGTAAACATTTGTCAGCAGGCAATAGGATAAATACTTCCGGCTCCTCTGGCTGGTGCGAATGTTTCAATGTCAGTATGTGCCAAACCGTTGGATTGTGACACACCTTTACGCGTCTCTCGCTCGCTGCGCTCGCTCGAAAACTATAGCGTAACCTAAAACCAATCCATCTTTCGTTCATTATTCGATATGGTGGCGACTTATTTCGAATTTGCGAACGTGTCGGGTCGGATGTGAGGTTGGACTAAATTTTTACGAGCGAGCGGAGCGAGCGAGCATCGATCACAATATGCAAGGTATACATATACCTTGCAATATGCATATATATCGTGTTAGTACCTAATTTCGTCAGCCACTTCGGACATCACATTGCCCTGTAGTATGTGGAAATAGTACTATTTATGTGAAACTATTCACAAACTGTAAACATTTGTCAGCAGGCAATATGATAAAGACATCCGGCTCCTCGGGCTGGTGCGAATGTTTCAATGTCAGTATGTGCCAAACCGTTGGATTGTGACACACCTTTACGCGTATCTCGCTCGCTGCGCTCGCTCGAAAGCTGTAGCCTAACCTAAACCCAATCCATCTTGCGTTAGTCATTCGATATGAAGGCAACTTATTTCGAATTTGCGAACGTGTCGGATCGTATGTGAGGTTGGACTAAATTTTTACGAGCGAGCGGAGCGAGCGAGCAACGATCACAATTTGCAAGGTATACATATACCTTATATTGCCTTGCATATATTTCGTGTTAGTACCTAATTTTGTCAGCCACTTCGGACATCACATTGGACTGTAGTATGTGGAAATAGTACTATTTATGTGAAACTATTCACAAACTGTAAACATTTGTCAGCAGGCAATAGGATAAAGACTTCCGGCTCCTCGGGCTGGTGCGAATGTTTCAATGTCCGTATGTGCCAAACCGTTGGATTGTGACACACCTTTACGCGTCTCTCGTTCGCTGCGCTCGCTCGAAAACTATAGCGTAACCTAAAACCAATCCATCTTGCGTTCATTATTCGATATGGTGGCGACTTATTTCGAATTTGCGAACGTGTCGTATCGGATGTGAGGTTGGACTAAATTTTTACGAGCGAGCGGAGCGAGCGAGCAACGATCACAATTTGCAAGGTATACATATACCTTGCAATATGTATATATATCGTGTTAGTACCTAATTTTGTTAGCCACTTCGGACATCACATTGGACTGTAGTATGTGGAAATAGTACTATTTATGTGAAACTATTCACAAACTGTAAACATTTGTCAGCAGGCAATAGGATAAATACTTCCGGCTCCTCTGGCTGGTGCGAATGTTTCAATGTCAGTATGTGCCAAACCGTTGGATTGTGACACACCTTTACGCGTCTCTCGCTCGCTGCGCTCGCTCGAAAACTATAGCGTAACCTAAAACCAATCCATCTTTCGTTCATTATTCGATATGGTGGCGACTTATTTCGAATTTGCGAACGTGTCGGGTCGGATGTGAGGTTGGACTAAATTTTTACGAGCGAGCGGAGCGAGCGAGCATCGATCACAATATGCAAGGTATATGTATACCTTGCAATATGCATATATATCGTGTTAGTACCTAATTTCGTCAGCCACTTCGGACATCACATTGCCCTGTAGTATGTGGAAATAGTACTATTTATGTGAAACTATTCACAAACTGTAAACATTTGTCAGCAGGCAATATGATAAAGACATCCGGCTCCTCGGGCTGGTGCGAATGTTTCAATGTCAGTATGTGCCAAACCGTTGGATTGTGACACACCTTTACGCGTATCTCGCTCGCTCCGCTCGCTCGAAAGCTGTAGCCTAACCTAAACCCAATCCATCTTGCGTTAGTCATTCGATATGAAGGCAACTTATTTCGAATTTGCGAACGTGTCGGATCGTATGTGAGGTTGGACTAAATTTTTACGAGCGAGCGGAGCGAGCGAGCAACGATCACAATTTGCAAGGTATACATATACCTTATATTGCCTTGCATATATTTCGTGTTAGTACCTAATTTTGTCAGCCACTTCGGACATCACATTGGACTGTAGTATGTGGAAATAGTACTATTTATGTGAAACTATTCACAAACTGTAAACATTTGTCAGCAGGCAATAGGATAAAGACTTCCGGCTCCTCGGGCTGGTGCGAATGTTTCAATGTCCGTATGTGCCAAACCGTTGGATTGTGACACACCTTTACGCGTCTCTCGTTCGCTGCGCTCGCTCGAAAACTATAGCGTAACCTAAAACCAATCCATCTTGCGTTCATTATTCGATATGGTGGCGACTTATTTCGAATTTGCGAACGTGTCGTATCGGATGTGAGGTTGGACTAAATTTTTACGAGCGAGCGGAGCGAGCGAGCAACGATCACAATTTGCAAGGTATACATATACCTTGCAATATGTATATATATCGTGTTAGTACCTAATTTTGTTAGCCACTTCGGACATCACATTGGACTGTAGTATGTGGAAATAGTACTATTTATGTGAAACTATTCACAAACTGTAAACATTTGTCAGCAGGCAATAGGATAAATACTTCCGGCTCCTCTGGCTGGTGCGAATGTTTCAATGTCCGTATGTGCCAAACCGTTAGATTGTGATACACCTTTACGCGTCTCTCGCTCGCTGCGCTCGCTCGAAAACTATAGCCTAACCTAAAACCAATCCCTCTTGCGTTAGTCATTCGATTTGAAGGCGACTTATTTCGAATTTGCGAACGTGTCGGATCGGATGTGAGGTTGGACTAAATTTTTACGAGCGAGCGGAGCGAGCGAGCAACGATCACAATTTGCAAGGTATACATATACCTTGCAATATGCATATATATCGTGTTAGTACCTAATTTTGTCAGCCACTTCGGACATCACATTGCACTGTAGTATGTCGAAATAGTACTATTTATGTGAAACTATTCACAAACTGTAAACATTTGTCAGTAGGCAATATGATAAAGACTCCCGGCTCCTCGGGCTGGTGCGAATGTTTCAATGTCAGTATGTGCCAAACCGTTGGATTGTGACACACCTTTACGCGTCTCTCGCTCGCTGCGCTCGCTCGAAAACTATAGCGTAACCTAAAACCAATCTATCTTGCGTTCATTATTCGATATGGTGGCGACTTATTTCGAATTTGCGAACGTGTCGGATCGGATGTGAGGTTGGACTAAATTTTTACGAGCGAGCGGAGCGAGCGAGCAACGATCACAATTTGCAAGGTATACATATACCTTGCAATATGTATATATATCGTGTTAGTACCTAATTTTGTTAGCCACTTCGGACATCACATTGGACTGTAGTATGTGGAAATAGTACTATTTATGTGAAACTATTCACAAACTGTAAACATTTGTCAGCAGGCAATAGGATAAATACTTCCGGCTCCTCTGGCTGGTGCGAATGTTTCAATGTCAGTATGTGCCAAACCGTTGGATTGTGACACACCTTTACGCGTCTCTCGCTCGCTGCGCTCGCTCGAAAACTATAGCGTAACCTAAAACCAATCCATCTTTCGTTCATTATTCGATATGGTGGCGACTTATTTCGAATTTGCGAACGTGTCGGGTCGGATGTGAGGTTGGACTAAATTTTTACGAGCGAGCGGAGCGAGCGAGCATCGATCACAATATGCAAGATATACATATACCTTGCAATATGCATATATATCGTGTTAGTACCTAATTTCGTCAGCCACTTCGGACATCACATTGCCCTGTAGTATGTGGAAATAGTACTATTTATGTGAAACTATTCACAAACTGTAAACATTTGTCAGCAGGCAATATGATAAAGACATCCGGCTCCTCGGGCTGGTGCGAATGTTTCAATGTCAGTATGTGCCAAACCGTTGGATTGTGACACACCTTTACGCGTCTCTCGCTCGCTGCGCTCGCTCGAAAACTATAGCCTAACCTAAAACCAATCCCTCTTGCGTTAGTCATTCGATTTGAAGGCGACTTATTTCGAATTTGCGAACGTGTCGGATCGGATGTGAGGTTGGACTAAATTTTTACGAGCGAGCGGAGCGAGCGAGCAACGATCACAATTTGCAAGGTATACATATACCTTGCAATATGCATATATATCGTGTTAGTACCTAATTTTGTCAGCCACTTCGGACATCACATTGCACTGTAGTATGTCGAAATAGTACTATTTATGTGAAACTATTCACAAACTGTAAACATTTGTCAGTAGGCAATATGATAAAGACTCCCGGCTCCTCGGGCTGGTGCGAATGTTTCAATGTCAGTATGTGCCAAACCGTTGGATTGTGACACACCTTTACGCGTCTCTCGCTCGCTGCGCTCGCTCGAAAACTATAGCGTAACCTAAAACCAATCTATCTTGCGTTCATTATTCGATATGGTGGCGACTTATTTCGAATTTGCGAACGTGTCGGATCGGATGTGAGGTTGGACTAAATTTTTACGAGCGAGCGGAGCGAGCGAGCAACGATCACAATTTGCAAGGTATACATATACCTTGCAATATGTATATATATCGTGTTAGTACCTAATTTTGTTAGCCACTTCGGACATCACATTGGACTGTAGTATGTGGAAATAGTACTATTTATGTGAAACTATTCACAAACTGTAAACATTTGTCAGCAGGCAATAGGATAAATACTTCCGGCTCCTCTGGCTGGTGCGAATGCTTCAATGTCAGTATGTGCCAAACCGTTGGATTGTGACACACCTTTACGCGTCTCTCGCTCGCTGCGCTCGCTCGAAAACTATAGCGTAACCTAAAACCAATCTATCTTGCGTTCATTATTCGATATGGTGGCGACTTATTTCGAATTTGCGAACGTGTCGGATCGGATGTGAAGTTGGACTAAATTTTTACGAGCGAGCGGAGCGAGCGAGCAACGATCACAATTTGCAAGGTATACATATACCTTGCAATATGTATATATATCGTGTTAGTACCTAATTTTGTTAGCCACTTCGGACATCACATTGGACTGTAGTATGTGGAAATAGTACTATTTATGTGAAACTATTCACAAACTGTAAACATTTGTCAGCAGGCAATATGATAAAGACATCCGGCTCCTCGGGCTGGTGCGAATGTTTCAATGTCAGTATGTGCCAAACCGTTGGATTGTGACACACCTTTACGCGTCTCTCGCTCGCTGCGCTCGCTCGAAAACTATAGCCTAACCTAAAACCAATCCCTCTTGCGTTAGTCATTCGATTTGAAGGCGACTTATTTCGAATTTGCGAACGTGTCGGATCGGATGTGAGGTTGGACTAAATTTTTACGAGCGAGCGGAGCGAGCGAGCAACGATCACAATTTGCAAGGTATACATATACCTTATATTGCCTTGCATATATTTCGTGTTAGTACCTAATTTTGTCAGCCACTTCGGACATCACATTGGACTGTAGTATGTGGAAATAGTACTATTTATGTGAAACTATTCACAAACTGTAAACATTTGTCAGCAGGCAATAGGATAAAGACTTCCGGCTCCTCGGGCTGGTGCGAATGTTTCAATGTCCGTATGTGCCAAACCGTTAGATTGTGATACACCTTTACGCGTCTCTCGCTCGCTGCGCTCGCTCGAAAACTATAGCCTAACCTAAAACCAATCCCTCTTGCGTTAGTCATTCGATTTGAAGGCGACTTATTTCGAATTTGCGAACGTGTCGGATCGGATGTGAGGTTGGACTAAATTTTTACGAGCGAGCGGAGCGAGCGAGCAACGATCACAACTTGCAAGGTATACATATACCTTGCAATATGCATATATATCGTGTTAGTACCTAATTTTGTCAGCCACTTCGGACATCACATTGCACTGTAGTATGTCGAAATAGTACTATTTATGTGAAACTATTCACAAACTGTAAACATTTGTCAGTAGGCAATATGATAAAGACTCCCGGCTCCTCGGGCTGGTGCGAATGTTTCAATGTCAGTATGTGCCAAACCGTTGGATTGTGACACACCTTTACGCGTCTCTCGCTCGCTGCGCTCGCTCGAAAACTATAGCGTAACCTAAAACCAATCTATCTTGCGTTCATTATTCGATATGGTGGCGACTTATTTCGAATTTGCGAACGTGTCGGATCGGATGTGAGGTTGGACTAAATTTTTACGAGCGAGCGGAGCGAGCGAGCAACGATCACAATTTGCAAGGTATACATATACCTTGCAATATGTATATATATCGTGTTAGTACCTAATTTTGTTAGCCACTTCGGACATCACATTGGACTGTAGTATGTGGAAATAGTACTATTTATGTGAAACTATTCACAAACTGTAAACATTTGTCAGCAGGCAATAGGATAAATACTTCCGGCTCCTCTGGCTGGTGCGAATGTTTCAATGTCAGTATGTGCCAAACCGTTGGATTGTGACACACCTTTACGCGTCTCTCGCTCGCTGCGCTCGCTCGAAAACTATAGCGTAACCTAAAACCAATCCATCTTTCGTTCATTATTCGATATGGTGGCGACTTATTTCGAATTTGCGAACGTGTCGGGTCGGATGTGAGGTTGGACTAAATTTTTACGAGCGAGCGGAGCGAGCGAGCATCGATCACAATATGCAAGGTATACATATACCTTGCAATATGCATATATATCGTGTTAGTACCTAATTTCGTCAGCCACTTCGGACATCACATTGCCCTGTAGTATGTGGAAATAGTACTATTTATGTGAAACTATTCACAAACTGTAAACATTTGTCAGCAGGCAATATGATAAAGACATCCGGCTCCTCGGGCTGGTGCGAATGTTTCAATGTCAGTATGTGCCAAACCGTTGGATTGTGACACACCTTTACGCGTCTCTCGCTCGCTGCGCTCGCTCGAAAACTATAGCCTAACCTAAAACCAATCCCTCTTGCGTTAGTCATTCGATTTGAAGGCGACTTATTTCGAATTTGCGAACGTGTCGGATCGTATGTGAGGTTGGACTAAATTTTTACGAGCGAGCGGAGCGAGCGAGCAACGATCACAATTTGCAAGGTATACATATACCTTATATTGCCTTGCATATATTTCGTGTTAGTACCTAATTTTGTCAGCCACTTCGGACATCACATTGGACTGTAGTATGTGGAAATAGTACTATTTATGTGAAACTATTCACAAACTGTAAACATTTGTCAGCAGGCAATAGGATAAAGACTTCCGGCTCCTCGGGCTGGTGCGAATGTTTCAATGTCCGTATGTGCCAAACCGTTGGATTGTGACACACCTTTACGCGTCTCTCGTTCGCTGCGCTCGCTCGAAAACTATAGCGTAACCTAAAACCAATCCATCTTGCGTTCATTATTCGATATGGTGGCGACTTATTTCGAATTTGCGAACGTGTCGTATCGGATGTGAGGTTGGACTAAATTTTTACGAGCGAGCGGAGCGAGCGAGCAACGATCACAATTTGCAAGGTATACATATACCTTGCAATATGTATATATATCGTGTTAGTACCTAATTTTGTTAGCCACTTCGGACATCACATTGGACTGTAGTATGTGGAAATAGTACTATTTATGTGAAACTATTCACAAACTGTAAACATTTGTCAGCAGGCAATAGGATAAATACTTCCGGCTCCTCTGGCTGGTGCGAATGTTTCAATGTCCGTATGTGCCAAACCGTTAGATTGTGATACACCTTTACGCGTCTCTCGCTCGCTGCGCTCGCTCGAAAACTATAGCCTAACCTAAAACCAATCCCTCTTGCGTTAGTCATTCGATTTGAAGGCGACTTATTTCGAATTTGCGAACGTGTCGGATCGGATGTGAGGTTGGACTAAATTTTTACGAGCGAGCGGAGCGAGCGAGCAACGATCACAATTTGCAAGGTATACATATACCTTGCAATATGCATATATATCGTGTTAGTACCTAATTTTGTCAGCCACTTCGGACATCACATTGCACTGTAGTATGTCGAAATAGTACTATTTATGTGAAACTATTCACAAACTGTAAACATTTGTCAGTAGGCAATATGATAAAGACTCCCGGCTCCTCGGGCTGGTGCGAATGTTTCAATGTCAGTATGTGCCAAACCGTTGGATTGTGACACACCTTTACGCGTCTCTCGCTCGCTGCGCTCGCTCGAAAACTATAGCGTAACCTAAAACCAATCTATCTTGCGTTCATTATTCGATATGGTGGCGACTTATTTCGAATTTGCGAACGTGTCGGATCGGATGTGAGGTTGGACTAAATTTTTACGAGCGAGCGGAGCGAGCGAGCAACGATCACAATTTGCAAGGTATACATATACCTTGCAATATGTATATATATCGTGTTAGTACCTAATTTTGTTAGCCACTTCGGACATCACATTGGACTGTAGTATGTGGAAATAGTACTATTTATGTGAAACTATTCACAAACTGTAAACATTTGTCAGCAGGCAATAGGATAAATACTTCCGGCTCCTCTGGCTGGTGCGAATGTTTCAATGTCAGTATGTGCCAAACCGTTGGATTGTGACACACCTTTACGCGTCTCTCGCTCGCTGCGCTCGCTCGAAAACTATAGCGTAACCTAAAACCAATCCATCTTTCGTTCATTATTCGATATGGTGGCGACTTATTTCGAATTTGCGAACGTGTCGGGTCGGATGTGAGGTTGGACTAAATTTTTACGAGCGAGCGGAGCGAGCGAGCATCGATCACAATATGCAAGGTATACATATACCTTGCAATATGCATATATATCGTGTTAGTACCTAATTTCGTCAGCCACTTCGGACATCACATTGCCCTGTAGTATGTGGAAATAGTACTATTTATGTGAAACTATTCACAAACTGTAAACATTTGTCAGCAGGCAATATGATAAAGACATCCGGCTCCTCGGGCTGGTGCGAATGTTTCAATGTCAGTATGTGCCAAACCGTTGGATTGTGACACACCTTTACGCGTCTCTCGCTCGCTGCGCTCGCTCGAAAACTATAGCCTAACCTAAAACCAATCCCTCTTGCGTTAGTCATTCGATTTGAAGGCGACTTATTTCGAATTTGCGAACGTGTCGGATCGGATGTGAGGTTGGACTAAATTTTTACGAGCGAGCGGAGCGAGCGAGCAACGATCACAATTTGCAAGGTATACATATACCTTGCAATATGCATATATATCGTGTTAGTACCTAATTTTGTCGGCCACTTCGGACATCACATTGCACTGTAGTATGTCGAAATAGTACTATTTATGTGAAACTATTCACAAACTGTAAACATTTGTCAGTAGGCAATATGATAAAGACTCCCGGCTCCTCGGGCTGGTGCGAATGTTTCAATGTCAGTATGTGCCAAACCGTTGGATTGTGACACACCTTTACGCGTCTCTCGCTCGCTGCGCTCGCTCGAAAACTATAGCGTAACCTAAAACCAATCTATCTTGCGTTCATTATTCGATATGGTGGCGACTTATTTCGAATTTGCGAACGTGTCGGATCGGATGTGAGGTTGGACTAAATTTTTACGAGCGAGCGGAGCGAGCGAGCAACGATCACAATTTGCAAGGTATACATATACCTTGCAATATGTATATATATCGTGTTAGTACCTAATTTTGTTAGCCACTTCGGACATCACATTGGACTGTAGTATGTGGAAATAGTACTATTTATGTGAAACTATTCACAAACTGTAAACATTTGTCAGCAGGCAATAGGATAAATACTTCCGGCTCCTCTGGCTGGTGCGAATGCTTCAATGTCAGTATGTGCCAAACCGTTGGATTGTGACACACCTTTACGCGTCTCTCGCTCGCTGCGCTCGCTCGAAAACTATAGCGTAACCTAAAACCAATCTATCTTGCGTTCATTATTCGATATGGTGGCGACTTATTTCGAATTTGCGAACGTGTCGGATCGGATGTGAGGTTGGACTAAATTTTTACGAGCGAGCGGAGCGAGCGAGCAACGATCACAATTTGCAAGGTATACATATACCTTGCAATATGTATATATATCGTGTTAGTACCTAATTTTGTTAGCCACTTCGGACATCACATTGGACTGTAGTATGTGGAAATAGTACTATTTATGTGAAACTATTCACAAACTGTAAACATTTGTCAGCAGGCAATAGGATAAATACTTCCGGCTCCTCTGGCTGGTGCGAATGCTTCAATGTCCGTATGTGCCAAACCGTTGGATTGTGATACACCTTTACGCGTCTCTCGCTCGCTGCGCTCGCTCGAAAACTATAGCCTAACCTAAAACCAATCCATCTTGCGTTCATTATTCCATATGGTGGCGACTTATTTCGATTTTGCGAACGTGTCGGGTCGGATGTGAGGTTGGACTAAATTTTTACGAGCGAGCGGAGCGAGCGAGCATCGATCACAATATGCAAGGTATACATATACCTTGCAATATGCATATATATCGTGTTAGTACCTAATTTCGTCAGCCACTTCGGACATCACATTGCCCTGTAGTATGTGGAAATAGTACTATTTATGTGAAACTATTCACAAACTGTAAACATTTGTCAGCAGGCAATATGATAAAGACATCCGGCTCCTCGGGCTGGTGCGAATGTTTCAATGTCAGTATGTGCCAAACCGGTGGATTGTGACACACCTTTACGCGTATCTCGCTCGCTGCGCTCGCTCGAAAGCTGTAGCCTAACCTAAACCCAATCCATCTTGCGTTAGTCATTCGATATGAAGGCAACTTATTTCGAATTTGCGAACGTGTCGGATCGTATGTGAGGTTGGACTAAATTTTTACGAGCGAGCGGAGCGAGCGAGCAACGATCACAATTTGCAAGGTATACATATACCTTATATTGCCTTGCATATATTTCGTGTTAGTACCTAATTTTGTCAGCCACTTCGGACATCACATTGGACTGTAGTATGTGGAAATAGTACTATTTATGTGAAACTATTCACAAACTGTAAACATTTGTCAGCAGGCAATAGGATAAAGACTTCCGGCTCCTCGGGCTGGTGCGAATGTTTCAATGTCCGTATGTGCCAAACCGTTGGATTGTGACACACCTTTACGCGTCTCTCGTTCGCTGCGCTCGCTCGAAAACTATAGCGTAACCTAAAACCAATCCATCTTGCGTTCATTATTCGATATGGTGGCGACTTATTTCGAATTTGCGAACGTGTCGTATCGGATGTGAGGTTGGACTAAATTTTTACGAGCGAGCGGAGCGAGCGAGCAACGATCACAATTTGCAAGGTATACATATACCTTGCAATATGCATATATATCGTGTTAGTACCTAATTTTGTTAGCCACTTCGGACATCACATTGGACTGTAGTATGTGGAAATAGTACTATTTATGTGAAACTATTCACAAACTGTAAACATTTGTCAGCAGGCAATAGGATAAATACTTCCGGCTCCTCTGGCTGGTGCGAATGTTTCAATGTCCGTATGTGCCAAACCGTTAGATTGTGATACACCTTTACGCGTCTCTCGCTCGCTGCGCTCGCTCGAAAACTATAGCCTAACCTAAAACCAATCCCTCTTGCGTTAGTCATTCGATTTGAAGGCGACTTATTTCGAATTTGCGAACGTGTCGGATCGGATGTGAGGTTGGACTAAATTTTTACGAGCGAGCGGAGCGAGCGAGCAACGATCACAATTTGCAAGGTATACATATACCTTGCAATATGCATATATATCGTGTTAGTACCTAATTTTGTCAGCCACTTCGGACATCACATTGCACTGTAGTATGTGGAAATAGTACTATTTATGTGAAACTATTCACAAACTGTAAACATTTGTCAGCAGGCAATAGGATAAATACTTCCGGCTCCTCTGGCTGGTGCGAATGTTTCAATGTCAGTATGTGCCAAACCGTTGGATTGTGACACACCTTTACGCGTCTCTCGCTCGCTGCGCTCGCTCGAAAACTATAGCCTAACCTAAAACCAATCCATCTTGCGTTCATTATTCCATATGGTGGCGACTTATTTCGATTTTGCGAACGTGTCGGATCGGATGTGAGGTTGGACTAAATTTTTACGAGCGAGCGGAGCGAGCGAGCAACGATCACAATTTGCAAGGTATACATATACCTTGCAATATGTATATATATCGTGTTAGTACCTAATTTTGTTAGCCACTTCGGACATCACATTGGACTGTAGTATGTGGAAATAGTACTATTTATGTGAAACTATTCACAAACTGTAAACATTTGTCAGCAGGCAATAGGATAAATACTTCCGGCTCCTCTGGCTGGTGCGAATGCTTCAATGTCCGTATGTGCCAAACCGTTCGATTGTGATACACCTTTACGCGTCTCTCGCTCGCTGCGCTCGCTCGAAAACTATAGCCTAACCTAAAACCAATCCATCTTGCGTTCATTATTCCATATGGTGGCGACTTATTTCGATTTTGCGAACGTGTCGGGTCGGATGTGAGGTTGGACTAAATTTTTACGAGCGAGCGGAGCGAGCGAGCATCGATCACAATATGCAAGGTATACATATACCTTGCAATATGCATATATATCGTGTTAGTACCTAATTTCGTCAGCCACTTCGGACATCACATTGCCCTGTAGTATGTGGAAATAGTACTATTTATGTGAAACTATTCACAAACTGTAAACATTTGTCAGCAGGCAATATGATAAAGACATCCGGCTCCTCGGGCTGGTGCGAATGTTTCAATGTCAGTATGTGCCAAACCGTTGGATTGTGACACACCTTTACGCGTATCTCGCTCGCTGCGCTCGCTCGAAAGCTGTAGCCTAACCTAAACCCAATCCATCTTGCGTTAGTCATTCGATATGAAGGCAACTTATTTCGAATTTGCGAACGTGTCGGATCGTATGTGAGGTTGGACTAAATTTTTACGAGCGAGCGGAGCGAGCGAGCAACGATCACAATTTGCAAGGTATACATATACCTTATATTGCCTTGCATATATTTCGTGTTAGTACCTAATTTTGTCAGCCACTTCGGACATCACATTGGACTGTAGTATGTGGAAATAGTACTATTTATGTGAAACTATTCACAAACTGTAAACATTTGTCAGCAGGCAATAGGATAAAGACTTCCGGCTCCTCGGGCTGCTGCGAATGTTTCAATGTCCGTATGTGCCAAACCGTTGGATTGTGACACACCTTTACGCGTCTCTCGTTCGCTGCGCTCGCTCGAAAACTATAGCGTAACCTAAAACCAATCCATCTTGCGTTCATTATTCGATATGGTGGCGACTTATTTCGAATTTGCGAACGTGTCGTATCGGATGTGAGGTTGGACTAAATTTTTACGAGCGAGCGGAGCGAGCGAGCAACGATCACAATTTGCAAGGTATACATATACCTTGCAATATGTATATATATCGTGTTAGTACCTAATTTTGTTAGCCACTTCGGACATCACATTGGACTGTAGTATGTGGAAATAGTACTATTTATGTGAAACTATTCACAAACTGTAAACATTTGTCAGCAGGCAATAGGATAAATACTTCCGGCTCCTCTGGCTGGTGCGAATGTTTCAATGTCCGTATGTGCCAAACCGTTAGATTGTGATACACCTTTACGCGTCTCTCGCTCGCTGCGCTCGCTCGAAAACTATAGCCTAACCTAAAACCAATCCCTCTTGCGTTAGTCATTCGATTTGAAGGCGACTTATTTCGAATTTGCGAACGTGTCGGATCGGATGTGAGGTTGGACTAAATTTTTACGAGCGAGCGGAGCGAGCGAGCAACGATCACAATTTGCAAGGTATACATATACCTTGCAATATGCATATATATCGTGTTAGTACCTAATTTTGTCAGCCACTTCGGACATCACATTGCACTGTAGTATGTCGAAATAGTACTATTTATGTGAAACTATTCACAAACTGTAAACATTTGTCAGTAGGCAATATGATAAAGACTCCCGGCTCCTCGGGCTGGTGCGAATGTTTCAATGTCAGTATGTGCCAAACCGTTGGATTGTGACACACCTTTACGCGTCTCTCGCTCGCTGCGCTCGCTCGAAAACTATAGCGTAACCTAAAACCAATCTATCTTGCGTTCATTATTCGATATGGTGGCGACTTATTTCGAATTTGCGAACGTGTCGGATCGGATGTGAGGTTGGACTAAATTTTTACGAGCGAGCGGAGCGAGCGAGCAACGATCACAATTTGCAAGGTATACATATACCTTGCAATATGTATATATATCGTGTTAGTACCTAATTTTGTTAGCCACTTCGGACATCACATTGGACTGTAGTATGTGGAAATAGTACTATTTATGTGAAACTATTCACAAACTGTAAACATTTGTCAGCAGGCAATAGGATAAATACTTCCGGCTCCTCTGGCTGGTGCGAATGTTTCAATGTCAGTATGTGCCAAACCGTTGGATTGTGACACACCTTTACGCGTCTCTCGCTCGCTGCGCTCGCTCGAAGACTATAGCGTAACCTAAAACCAATCCATCTTTCGTT
Source organism: Bombus terrestris (assembly GCF_910591885.1). Classification (NCBI taxonomy): domain Eukaryota; kingdom Metazoa; phylum Arthropoda; class Insecta; order Hymenoptera; family Apidae; genus Bombus; species Bombus terrestris. The sequence continues at coordinate 2,329,253 of NW_025963552.1, read as the reverse complement.
CATTATTCGATATGGTGGCGACTTATTTCGAATTTGCGAACGTGTCGGGTCGGATGTGAGGTTGGACTAAATTTTTACGAGCGAGCGGAGCGAGCGAGCATCGATCACAATATGCAAGGTATACATATACCTTGCAATATGCATATATATCGTGTTAGTACCTAATTTCGTCAGCCACTTCGGACATCACATTGCCCTGTAGTATGTGGAAATAGTACTATTTATGTGAAACTATTCACAAACTGTAAACATTTGTCAGCAGGCAATATGATAAAGACATCCGGCTCCTCGGGCTGGTGCGAATGTTTCAATGTCAGTATGTGCCAAACCGTTGGATTGTGACACACCTTTACGCGTATCTCGCTCGCTGCGCTCGCTCGAAAGCTGTAGCCTAACCTAAACCCAATCCATCTTGCGTTAGTCATTCGATATGAAGGCAACTTATTTCGAATTTGCGAACGTGTCGGATCGTATGTGAGGTTGGACTAAATTTTTACGAGCGAGCGGAGCGAGCGAGCAACGATCACAATTTGCAAGGTATACATATACCTTATATTGCCTTGCATATATTTCGTGTTAGTACCTAATTTTGTCAGCCACTTCGGACATCACATTGGACTGTAGTATGTGGAAATAGTACTATTTATGTGAAACTATTCACAAACTGTAAACATTTGTCAGCAGGCAATAGGATAAAGACTTCCGGCTCCTCGGGCTGGTGCGAATGTTTCAATGTCCGTATGTGCCAAACCGTTGGATTGTGACACACCTTTACGCGTCTCTCGTTCGCTGCGCTCGCTCGAAAACTATAGCGTAACCTAAAACCAATCCATCTTGCGTTCATTATTCGATATGGTGGCGACTTATTTCGAATTTGCGAACGTGTCGTATCGGATGTGAGGTTGGACTAAATTTTTACGAGCGAGCGGAGCGAGCGAGCAACGATCACAATTTGCAAGGTATACATATACCTTGCAATATGTATATATATCGTGTTAGTACCTAATTTTGTTAGCCACTTCGGACATCACATTGGACTGTAGTATGTGGAAATAGTACTATTTATGTGAAACTATTCACAAACTGTAAACATTTGTCAGCAGGCAATAGGATAAATACTTCCGGCTCCTCTGGCTGGTGCGAATGTTTCAATGTCCGTATGTGCCAAACCGTTAGATTGTGATACACCTTTACGCGTCTCTCGCTCGCTGCGCTCGCTCGAAAACTATAGCCTAACCTAAAACCAATCCCTCTTGCGTTAGTCATTCGATTTGAAGGCGACTTATTTCGAATTTGCGAACGTGTCGGATCGGATGTGAGGTTGGACTAAATTTTTACGAGCGAGCGGAGCGAGCGAGCAACGATCACAATTTGCAAGGTATACATATACCTTGCAATATGCATATATATCGTGTTAGTACCTAATTTTGTCAGCCACTTCGGACATCACATTGCACTGTAGTATGTCGAAATAGTACTATTTATGTGAAACTATTCACAAACTGTAAACATTTGTCAGTAGGCAATATGATAAAGACTCCCGGCTCCTCGGGCTGGTGCGAATGTTTCAATGTCAGTATGTGCCAAACCGTTGGATTGTGACACACCTTTACGCGTCTCTCGCTCGCTGCGCTCGCTCGAAAACTATAGCGTAACCTAAAACCAATCTATCTTGCGTTCATTATTCGATATGGTGGCGACTTATTTCGAATTTGCGAACGTGTCGGATCGGATGTGAGGTTGGACTAAATTTTTACGAGCGAGCGGAGCGGGCGAGCAACGATCACAATTTGCAAGGTATACATATACCTTGCAATATGTATATATATCGTGTTAGTACCTAATTTTGTTAGCCACTTCGGACATCACATTGGACTGTAGTATGTGGAAATAGTACTATTTATGTGAAACTATTCACAAACTGTAAACATTTGTCAGCAGGCAATAGGATAAATACTTCCGGCTCCTCTGGCTGGTGCGAATGTTTCAATGTCAGTATGTGCCAAACCGTTGGATTGTGACACACCTTTACGCGTCTCTCGCTCGCTGCGCTCGCTCGAAAACTATAGCGTAACCTAAAACCAATCCATCTTTCGTTCATTATTCGATATGGTGGCGACTTATTTCGAATTTGCGAACGTGTCGGGTCGGATGTGAGGTTGGACTAAATTTTTACGAGCGAGCGGAGCGAGCGAGCATCGATCACAATATGCAAGGTATACATATACCTTGCAATATGCATATATATCGTGTTAGTACCTAATTTCGTCAGCCACTTCGGACATCACATTGCCCTGTAGTATGTGGAAATAGTACTATTTATGTGAAACTATTCACAAACTGTAAACATTTGTCAGCAGGCAATATGATAAAGACATCCGGCTCCTCGGGCTGGTGCGAATGTTTCAATGTCAGTATGTGCCAAACCGTTGGATTGTGACACACCTTTACGCGTCTCTCGCTCGCTGCGCTCGCTCGAAAACTATAGCCTAACCTAAAACCAATCCCTCTTGCGTTAGTCATTCGATTTGAAGGCGACTTATTTCGAATTTGCGAACGTGTCGGATCGGATGTGAGGTTGGACTAAATTTTTACGAGCGAGCGGAGCGAGCGAGCAACGATCACAATTTGCAAGGTATACATATACCTTGCAATATGCATATATATCGTGTTAGTACCTAATTTTGTCAGCCACTTCGGACATCACATTGCACTGTAGTATGTCGAAATAGTACTATTTATGTGAAACTATTCACAAACTGTAAACATTTGTCAGTAGGCAATATGATAAAGACTCCCGGCTCCTCGGGCTGGTGCGAATGTTTCAATGTCAGTATGTGCCAAACCGTTGGATTGTGACACACCTTTACGCGTCTCTCGCTCGCTGCGCTCGCTCGAAAACTATAGCGTAACCTAAAACCAATCTATCTTGCGTTCATTATTCGATATGGTGGCGACTTATTTCGAATTTGCGAACGTGTCGGATCGGATGTGAGGTTGGACTAAATTTTTACGAGCGAGCGGAGCGAGCGAGCAACGATCACAATTTGCAAGGTATACATATACCTTGCAATATGTATATATATCGTGTTAGTACCTAATTTTGTTAGCCACTTCGGACATCACATTGGACTGTAGTATGTGGAAATAGTACTATTTATGTGAAACTATTCACAAACTGTAAACATTTGTCAGCAGGCAATAGGATAAATACTTCCGGCTCCTCTGGCTGGTGCGAATGTTTCAATGTCAGTATGTGCCAAACCGTTGGATTGTGACACAACTTTACGCGTCTCTCGCTCGCTGCGCTCGCTCGAAAACTATAGCGTAACCTAAAACCAATCTATCTTGCGTTCATTATTCGATATGGTGGCGACTTATTTCGAATTTGCGAACGTGTCGGATCGGATGTGAGGTTGGACTAAATTTTTACGAGCGAGCGGAGCGAGCGAGCAACGATCACAATTTGCAAGGTATACATATACCTTGCAATATGTATATATATCGTGTTAGTACCTAATTTTGTTAGCCACTTCGGACATCACATTGGACTGTAGTATGTGGAAATAGTACTATTTATGTGAAACTATTCACAAACTGTAAACATTTGTCAGCAGGCAATAGGATAAATACTTCCGGCTCCTCTGGCTGGTGCGAATGCTTCAATGTCCGTATGTGCCAAACCGTTCGATTGTGATACACCTTTACGCGTCTCTCGCTCGCTGCGCTCGCTCGAAAGCTGTAGCCTAACCTAAACCCAATCCATCTTGCGTTAGTCATTCGATATGAAGGCAACTTATTTCGAATTTGCGAACGTGTCGGATCGTATGTGAGGTTGGACTAAATTTTTACGAGCGAGCGGAGCGAGCGAGCAACGATCACAATTTGCAAGGTATACATATACCTTATATTGCCTTGCATATATTTCGTGTTAGTACCTAATTTTGTCAGCCACTTCGGACATCACATTGGACTGTAGTATGTGGAAATAGTACTATTTATGTGAAACTATTCACAAACTGTAAACATTTGTCAGCAGGCAATAGGATAAAGACTTCCGGCTCCTCGGGCTGGTGCGAATGTTTCAATGTCCGTATGTGCCAAACCGTTGGATTGTGACACACCTTTACGCGTCTCTCGTTCGCTGCGCTCGCTCGAAAACTATAGCGTAACCTAAAACCAATCCATCTTGCGTTCATTATTCGATATGGTGGCGACTTATTTCGAATTTGCGAACGTGTCGTATCGGATGTGAGGTTGGACTAAATTTTTACGAGCGAGCGGAGCGAGCGAGCAACGATCACAATTTGCAAGGTATACATATACCTTGCAATATGTATATATATCGTGTTAGTACCTAATTTTGTTAGCCACTTCGGACATCACATTGGACTGTAGTATGTGGAAATAGTACTATTTATGTGAAACTATTCACAAACTGTAAACATTTGTCAGCAGGCAATAGGATAAATACTTCCGGCTCCTCTGGCTGGTGCGAATGTTTCAATGTCCGTATGTGCCAAACCGTTAGATTGTGAGACACCTTTACGCGTCTCTCGCTCGCTGCGCTCGCTCGAAAACTATAGCCTAACCTAAAACCAATCCCTCTTGCGTTAGTCATTCGATTTGAAGGCGACTTATTTCGAATTTGCGAACGTGTCGGATCGGATGTGAGGTTGGACTAAATTTTTACGAGCGAGCGGAGCGAGCGAGCAACGATCACAATTTGCAAGGTATACATATACCTTGCAATATGCATATATATCGTGTTAGTACCTAATTTTGTCAGCCACTTCGGACATCACATTGCACTGTAGTATGTCGAAATAGTACTATTTATGTGAAACTATTCACAAACTGTAAACATTTGTCAGTAGGCAATATGATAAAGACTCCCGGCTCCTCGGGCTGGTGCGAATGTTTCAATGTCAGTATGTGCCAAACCGTTGGATTGTGACACACCTTTACGCGTCTCTCGCTCGCTGCGCTCGCTCGAAAACTATAGCGTAACCTAAAACCAATCTATCTTGCGTTCATTATTCGATATGGTGGCGACTTATTTCGAATTTGCGAACGTGTCGGATCGGATGTGAGGTTGGACTAAATTTTTACGAGCGAGCGGAGCGAGCGAGCAACGATCACAATTTGCAAGGTATATGTATACCTTGCAATATGTATATATATCGTGTTAGTACCTAATTTTGTTAGCCACTTCGGACATCACATTGGACTGTAGTATGTGGAAATAGTACTATTTATGTGAAACTATTCACAAACTGTAAACATTTGTCAGCAGGCAATAGGATAAATACTTCCGGCTCCTCTGGCTGGTGCGAATGTTTCAATGTCAGTATGTGCCAAACCGTTGGATTGTGACACACCTTTACGCGTCTCTCGCTCGCTGCGCTCGCTCGAAAACTATAGCGTAACCTAAAACCAATCCATCTTTCGTTCATTATTCGATATGGTGGCGACTTATTTCGAATTTGCGAACGTGTCGGGTCGGATGTGAGGTTGGACTAAATTTTTACGAGCGAGCGGAGCGAGCGAGCATCGATCACAATATGCAAGGTATACATATACCTTGCAATATGCATATATATCGTGTTAGTACCTAATTTCGTCAGCCACTTCGGACATCACATTGCCCTGTAGTATGTGGAAATAGTACTATTTATGTGAAACTATTCACAAACTGTAAACATTTGTCAGCAGGCAATATGATAAAGACATCCGGCTCCTCGGGCTGGTGCGAATGTTTCAATGTCAGTATGTGCCAAACCGTTGGATTGTGACACACCTTTACGCGTCTCTCGCTCGCTGCGCTCGCTCGAAAACTATAGCCTAACCTAAAACCAATCCCTCTTGCGTTAGTCATTCGATTTGAAGGCGACTTATTTCGAATTTGCGAACGTGTCGGATCGGATGTGAGGTTGGACTAAATTTTTACGAGCGAGCGGAGCGAGCGAGCAACGATCACAATTTGCAAGGTATACATATACCTTGCAATATGCATATATATCGTGTTAGTACCTAATTTTGTCAGCCACTTCGGACATCACATTGCACTGTAGTATGTCGAAATAGTACTATTTATGTGAAACTATTCACAAACTGTAAACATTTGTCAGTAGGCAATATGATAAAGACTCCCGGCTCCTCGGGCTGGTGCGAATGTTTCAATGTCAGTATGTGCCAAACCGTTGGATTGTGACACACCTTTACGCGTCTCTCGCTCGCTGCGCTCGCTCGAAAACTATAGCGTAACCTAAAACCAATCTATCTTGCGTTCATTATTCGATATGGTGGCGACTTATTTCGAATTTGCGAACGTGTCGGATCGGATGTGAGGTTGGACTAAATTTTTACGAGCGAGCGGAGCGAGCGAGCAACGATCACAATTTGCAAGGTATACATATACCTTGCAATATGTATATATATCGTGTTAGTACCTAATTTTGTTAGCCACTTCGGACATCACATTGGACTGTAGTATGTGGAAATAGTACTATTTATGTGAAACTATTCACAAACTGTAAACATTTGTCAGCAGGCAATAGGATAAATACTTCCGGCTCCTCTGGCTGGTGCGAATGCTTCAATGTCCGTATGTGCCAAACCGTTCGATTGTGATACACCTTTACGCGTCTCTCGCTCGCTGCGCTCGCTCGAAAACTATAGCCTAACCTAAAACCAATCCATCTTGCGTTCATTATTCCATATGGTGGCGACTTATTTCGATTTTGCGAACGTGTCGGGTCGGATGTGAGGTTGGACTAAATTTTTACGAGCGAGCGGAGCGAGCGAGCATCGATCACAATATGCAAGGTATACATATACCTTGCAATATGCATATATATCGTGTTAGTACCTAATTTCGTCAGCCACTTCGGACATCACATTGCCCTGTAGTATGTGGAAATAGTACTATTTATGTGAAACTATTCACAAACTGTAAACATTTGTCAGCAGGCAATATGATAAAGACATCCGGCTCCTCGGGCTGGTGCGAATGTTTCAATGTCAGTATGTGCCAAACCGTTGGATTGTGACACACCTTTACGCGTATCTCGCTCGCTGCGCTCGCTCGAAAGCTGTAGCCTAACCTAAACCCAATCCATCTTGCGTTAGTCATTCGATATGAAGGCAACTTATTTCGAATTTGCGAACGTGTCGGATCGTATGTGAGGTTGGACTAAATTTTTACGAGCGAGCGGAGCGAGCGAGCAACGATCACAATTTGCAAGGTATACATATACCTTATATTGCCTTGCATATATTTCGTGTTAGTACCTAATTTTGTCAGCCACTTCGGACATCACATTGGACTGTAGTATGTGGAAATAGTACTATTTATGTGAAACTATTCACAAACTGTAAACATTTGTCAGCAGGCAATAGGATAAATACTTCCGGCTCCTCTGGCTGGTGCGAATGTTTCAATGTCAGTATGTGCCAAACCGTTGGATTGTGACACACCTTTACGCGTCTCTCGCTCGCTGCGCTCGCTCGAAAACTATAGCGTAACCTAAAACCAATCCATCTTTCGTTCATTATTCGATATGGTGGCGACTTATTTCGAATTTGCGAACGTGTCGGGTCGGATGTGAGGTTGGACTAAATTTTTACGAGCGAGCGGAGCGAGCGAGCATCGATCACAATATGCAAGGTATACATATACCTTGCAATATGCATATATATCGTGTTAGTACCTAATTTCGTCAGCCACTTCGGACATCACATTGCCCTGTAGTATGTGGAAATAGTACTATTTATGTGAAACTATTCACAAACTGTAAACATTTGTCAGCAGGCAATATGATAAAGACATCCGGCTCCTCGGGCTGGTGCGAATGTTTCAATGTCAGTATGTGCCAAACCGTTGGATTGTGACACACCTTTACGCGTCTCTCGCTCGCTGCGCTCGCTCGAAAACTATAGCCTAACCTAAAACCAATCCCTCTTGCGTTAGTCATTCGATTTGAAGGCGACTTATTTCGAATTTGCGAACGTGTCGGATCGGATGTGAGGTTGGACTAAATTTTTACGAGCGAGCGGAGCGAGCGAGCAACGATCACAATTTGCAAGGTATACATATACCTTGCAATATGCATATATATCGTGTTAGTACCTAATTTTGTCAGCCACTTCGGACATCACATTGCACTGTAGTATGTCGAAATAGTACTATTTATGTGAAACTATTCACAAACTGTAAACATTTGTCAGTAGGCAATATGATAAAGACTCCCGGCTCCTCGGGCTGGTGCGAATGTTTCAATGTCAGTATGTGCCAAACCGTTGGATTGTGACACACCTTTACGCGTCTCTCGCTCGCTGCGCTCGCTCGAAAACTATAGCGTAACCTAAAACCAATCTATCTTGCGTTCATTATTCGATATGGTGGCGACTTATTTCGAATTTGCGAACGTGTCGGATCGGATGTGAGGTTGGACTAAATTTTTACGAGCGAGCGGAGCGAGCGAGCAACGATCACAATTTGCAAGGTATACATATACCTTGCAATATGTATATATATCGTGTTAGTACCTAATTTTGTTAGCCACTTCGGACATCACATTGGACTGTAGTATGTGGAAATAGTACTATTTATGTGAAACTATTCACAAACTGTAAACATTTGTCAGCAGGCAATAGGATAAATACTTCCGGCTCCTCTGGCTGGTGCGAATGCTTCAATGTCAGTATGTGCCAAACCGTTGGATTGTGACACACCTTTACGCGTCTCTCGCTCGCTGCGCTCGCTCGAAAACTATAGCCTAACCTAAAACCAATCCCTCTTGCGTTAGTCATTCGATTTGAAGGCGACTTATTTCGAATTTGCGAACGTGTCGGATCGGATGTGAGGTTGGACTAAATTTTTACGAGCGAGCGGAGCGAGCGAGCAACGATCACAATTTGCAAGGTATACATATACCTTATATTGCCTTGCATATATTTCGTGTTAGTACCTAATTTTGTCAGCCACTTCGGACATCACATTGGACTGTAGTATGTGGAAATAGTACTATTTATGTGAAACTATTCACAAACTGTAAACATTTGTCAGCAGGCAATAGGATAAAGACTTCCGGCTCCTCGGGCTGGTGCGAATGTTTCAATGTCCGTATGTGCCAAACCGTTGGATTGTGACACACCTTTACGCGTCTCTCGTTCGCTGCGCTCGCTCGAAAACTATAGCGTAACCTAAAACCAATCCATCTTTCGTTCATTATTCGATATGGTGGCGACTTATTTCGAATTTGCGAACGTGTCGGGTCGGATGTGAGGTTGGACTAAATTTTTACGAGCGAGCGGAGCGAGCGAGCAACGATCACAATTTGCAAGGTATACATATACCTTGCAATATGTATATATATCGTGTTAGTACCTAATTTTGTTAGCCACTTCGGACATCACATTGGACTGTAGTATGTGGAAATAGTACTATTTATGTGAAACTATTCACAAACTGTAAACATTTGTCAGCAGGCAATAGGATAAATACTTCCGGCTCCTCTGGCTGGTGCGAATGTTTCAATGTCCGTATGTGCCAAACCGTTAGATTGTGATACACCTTTACGCGTCTCTCGCTCGCTGCGCTCGCTCGAAAACTATAGCCTAACCTAAAACCAATCCCTCTTGCGTTAGTCATTCGATTTGAAGGCGACTTATTTCGAATTTGCGAACGTGTCGGGTCGGATGTGAGGTTGGACTAAATTTTTACGAGCGAGCGGAGCGAGCGAGCATCGATCACAATATGCAAGGTATACATATACCTTGCAATATGCATATATATCGTGTTAGTACCTAATTTCGTCAGCCACTTCGGACATCACATTGCCCTGTAGTATGTGGAAATAGTACTATTTATGTGAAACTATTCACAAACTGTAAACATTTGTCAGCAGGCAATATGATAAAGACATCCGGCTCCTCGGGCTGGTGCGAATGTTTCAATGTCAGTATGTGCCAAACCGTTGGATTGTGACACACCTTTACGCGTATCTCGCTCGCTGCGCTCGCTCGAAAGCTGTAGCCTAACCTAAACCCAATCCATCTTGCGTTAGTCATTCGATATGAAGGCAACTTATTTCGAATTTGCGAACGTGTCGGATCGTATGTGAGGTTGGACTAAATTTTTACGAGCGAGCGGAGCGAGCGAGCAACGATCACAATTTGCAAGGTATACATATACCTTATATTGCCTTGCATATATTTCGTGTTAGTACCTAATTTTGTCAGCCACTTCGGACATCACATTGGACTGTAGTATGTGGAAATAGTACTATTTATGTGAAACTATTCACAAACTGTAAACATTTGTCAGCAGGCAATAGGATAAAGACTTCCGGCTCCTCGGGCTGGTGCGAATGTTTCAATGTCCGTATGTGCCAAACCGTTGGATTGTGACACACCTTTACGCGTCTCTCGTTCGCTGCGCTCGCTCGAAAACTATAGCGTAACCTAAAACCAATCCATCTTGCGTTCATTATTCGATATGGTGGCGACTTATTTCGAATTTGCGAACGTGTCGTATCGGATGTGAGGTTGGACTAAATTTTTACGAGCGAGCGGAGCGAGCGAGCAACGATCACAATATGCAAGGTATACATATACCTTGCAATATGCATATATATCGTGTTAGTACCTAATTTCGTCAGCCACTTCGGACATCACATTGCCCTGTAGTATGTGGAAATAGTACTATTTATGTGAAACTATTCACAAACTGTAAACATTTGTCAGCAGGCAATATGATAAAGACATCCGGCTCCTCGGGCTGGTGCGAATGTTTCAATGTCAGTATGTGCCAAACCGTTGGATTGTGACACACCTTTACGCGTCTCTCGCTCGCTGCGCTCGCTCGAAAACTATAGCGTAACCTAAAACCAATCTATCTTGCGTTCATTATTCGATATGGTGGCGACTTATTTCGAATTTGCGAACGTGTCGGATCGGATGTGAGGTTGGACTAAATTTTTACGAGCGAGCGGAGCGAGCGAGCAACGATCACAATTTGCAAGGTATACATATACCTTGCAATATGCATATATATCGTGTTAGTACCTAATTTTGTCAGCCACTTCGGACATCACATTGCACTGTAGTATGTCGAAATAGTACTATTTATGTGAAACTATTCACAAACTGTAAACATTTGTCAGTAGGCAATATGATAAAGACTCCCGGCTCCTCGGGCTGGTGCGAATGTTTCAATGTCAGTATGTGCCAAACCGTTGGATTGTGACACACCTTTACGCGTCTCTCGCTCGCTGCGCTCGCTCGAAAACTATAGCGTAACCTAAAACCAATCTATCTTGCGTTCATTATTCGATATGGTGGCGACTTATTTCGAATTTGCGAACGTGTCGGATCGGATGTGAGGTTGGACTAAATTTTTACGAGCGAGCGGAGCGAGCGAGCAACGATCACAATTTGCAAGGTATACATATACCTTGCAATATGTATATATATCGTGTTAGTACCTAATTTTGTTAGCCACTTCGGACATCACATTGGACTGTAGTATGTGGAAATAGTACTATTTATGTGAAACTATTCACAAACTGTAAACATTTGTCAGCAGGCAATAGGATAAATACTTCCGGCTCCTCTGGCTGGTGCGAATGTTTCAATGTCAGTATGTGCCAAACCGTTGGATTGTGACACACCTTTACGCGTCTCTCGCTCGCTGCGCTCGCTCGAAAACTATAGCGTAACCTAAAACCAATCCATCTTTCGTTCATTATTCGATATGGTGGCGACTTATTTCGAATTTGCGAACGTGTCGGGTCGGATGTGAGGTTGGACTAAATTTTTACGAGCGAGCGGAGCGAGCGAGCATCGATCACAATATGCAAGGTATACATATACCTTGCAATATGCATATATATCGTGTTAGTACCTAATTTCGTCAGCCACTTCGGACATCACATTGCCCTGTAGTATGTGGAAATAGTACTATTTATGTGAAACTATTCACAAACTGTAAACATTTGTCAGCAGGCAATATGATAAAGACATCCGGCTCCTCGGGCTGGTGCGAATGTTTCAATGTCAGTATGTGCCAAACCGTTGGATTGTGACACACCTTTACGCGTCTCTCGCTCGCTGCGCTCGCTCGAAAACTATAGCCTAACCTAAAACCAATCCCTCTTGCGTTAGTCATTCGATTTGAAGGCGACTTATTTCGAATTTGCGAACGTGTCGGATCGGATGTGAGGTTGGACTAAATTTTTACGAGCGAGCGGAGCGAGCGAGCAACGATCACAATTTGCAAGGTATACATATACCTTGCAATATGCATATATATCGTGTTAGTACCTAATTTTGTCAGCCACTTCGGACATCACATTGCACTGTAGTATGTCGAAATAGTACTATTTATGTGAAACTATTCACAAACTGTAAACATTTGTCAGTAGGCAATATGATAAAGACTCCCGGCTCCTCGGGCTGGTGCGAATGTTTCAATGTCAGTATGTGCCAAACCGTTGGATTGTGACACACCTTTACGCGTCTCTCGCTCGCTGCGCTCGCTCGAAAACTATAGCGTAACCTAAAACCAATCTATCTTGCGTTCATTATTCGATATGGTGGCGACTTATTTCGAATTTGCGAACGTGTCGGATCGGATGTGAGGTTGGACTAAATTTTTACGAGCGAGCGGAGCGAGCGAGCAACGATCACAATTTGCAAGGTATACATATACCTTGCAATATGTATATATATCGTGTTAGTACCTAATTTTGTTAGCCACTTCGGACATCACATTGGACTGTAGTATGTGGAAATAGTACTATTTATGTGAAACTATTCACAAACTGTAAACATTTGTCAGCAGGCAATAGGATAAATACTTCCGGCTCCTCTGGCTGGTGCGAATGTTTCAATGTCAGTATGTGCCAAACCGTTGGATTGTGACACAACTTTACGCGTCTCTCGCTCGCTGCGCTCGCTCGAAAACTATAGCGTAACCTAAAACCAATCCATCTTTCGTTCATTATTCGATATGGTGGCGACTTATTTCGAATTTGCGAACGTGTCGGGTCGGATGTGAGGTTGGACTAAATTTTTACGAGCGAGCGGAGCGAGCGAGCATCGATCACAATATGCAAGGTATACATATACCTTGCAATATGCATATATATCGTGTTAGTACCTAATTTCGTCAGCCACTTCGGACATCACATTGCCCTGTAGTATGTGGAAATAGTACTATTTATGTGAAACTATTCACAAACTGTAAACATTTGTCAGCAGGCAATATGATAAAGACATCCGGCTCCTCGGGCTGGTGCGAATGTTTCAATGTCAGTATGTGCCAAACCGTTGGATTGTGACACACCTTTACGCGTCTCTCGCTCGCTGCGCTCGCTCGAAAACTATAGCCTAACCTAAAACCAATCTATCTTGCGTTCATTATTCGATATGGTGGCGACTTATTTCGAATTTGCGAACGTGTCGGATCGGATGTGAGGTTGGACTAAATTTTTACGAGCGAGCGGAGCGAGCGAGCAACGATCACAATTTGCAATGTATACATATACCTTGCAATATGCATATATATCGTGTTAGTACCTAATTTTGTCAGCCACTTCGGACATCACATTGCACTGTAGTATGTCGAAATAGTACTATTTATGTGAAACTATTCACAAACTGTAAACATTTGTCAGTAGGCAATATGATAAAGACTCCCGGCTCCTCGGGCTGGTGCGAATGTTTCAATGTCAGTATGTGCCAAACCGTTGGATTGTGACACACCTTTACGCGTCTCTCGCTCGCTGCGCTCGCTCGAAAACTATAGCGTAACCTAAAACCAATCTATCTTGCGTTCATTATTCGATATGGTGGCGACTTATTTCGAATTTGCGAACGTGTCGGATCGGATGTGAGGTTGGACTAAATTTTTACGAGCGAGCGGAGCGAGCGAGCAACGATCACAATTTGCAAGGTATACATATACCTTGCAATATGTATATATATCGTGTTAGTACCTAATTTTGTTAGCCACTTCGGACATCACATTGGACTGTAGTATGTGGAAATAGTACTATTTATGTGAAACTATTCACAAACTGTAAACATTTGTCAGCAGGCAATAGGATAAATACTTCCGGCTCCTCTGGCTGGTGCGAATGTTTCAATGTCAGTATGTGCCAAACCGTTGGATTGTGACACACCTTTACGCGTCTCTCGCTCGCTGCGCTCGCTCGAAAACTATAGCGTAACCTAAAACCAATCCATCTTTCGTTCATTATTCGATATGGTGGCGACTTATTTCGAATTTGCGAACGTGTCGGGTCGGATGTGAGGTTGGACTAAATTTTTACGAGCGAGCGGAGCGAGCGAGCATCGATCACAATATGCAAGGTATACATATACCTTGCAATATGCATATATATCGTGTTAGTACCTAATTTCGTCAGCCACTTCGGACATCACATTGCCCTGTAGTATGTGGAAATAGTACTATTTATGTGAAACTATTCACAAACTGTAAACATTTGTCAGCAGGCAATATGATAAAGACATCCGGCTCCTCGGGCTGGTGCGAATGTTTCAATGTCAGTATGTGCCAAACCGTTGGATTGTGACACACCTTTACGCGTCTCTCGCTCGCTGCGCTCGCTCGAAAACTATAGCCTAACCTAAAACCAATCCCTCTTGCGTTAGTCATTCGATTTGAAGGCGACTTATTTCGAATTTGCGAACGTGTCGGATCGGATGTGAGGTTGGACTAAATTTTTACGAGCGAGCGGAGCGAGCGAGCAACGATCACAATTTGCAAGGTATACATATACCTTGCAATATGCATATATATCGTGTTAGTACCTAATTTTGTCAGCCACTTCGGACATCACATTGCACTGTAGTATGTCGAAATAGTACTATTTATGTGAAACTATTCACAAACTGTAAACATTTGTCAGTAGGCAATATGATAAAGACTCCCGGCTCCTCGGGCTGGTGCGAATGTTTCAATGTCAGTATGTGCCAAACCGTTGGATTGTGACACACCTTTACGCGTCTCTCGCTCGCTGCGCTCGCTCGAAAACTATAGCGTAACCTAAAACCAATCTATCTTGCGTTCATTATTCGATATGGTGGCGACTTATTTCGAATTTGCGAACGTGTCGGATCGGATGTGAGGTTGGACTAAATTTTTACGAGCGAGCGGAGCGAGCGAGCAACGATCACAATTTGCAAGGTATACATATACCTTGCAATATGTATATATATCGTGTTAGTACCTAATTTTGTTAGCCACTTCGGACATCACATTGGACTGTAGTATGTGGAAATAGTACTATTTATGTGAAACTATTCACAAACTGTAAACATTTGTCAGCAGGCAATAGGATAAATACTTCCGGCTCCTCTGGCTGGTGCGAATGCTTCAATGTCAGTATGTGCCAAACCGTTGGATTGTGACACACCTTTACGCGTCTCTCGCTCGCTGCGCTCGCTCGAAAACTATAGCCTAACCTAAAACCAATCCCTCTTGCGTTAGTCATTCGATTTGAAGGCGACTTATTTCGAATTTGCGAACGTGTCGGATCGGATGTGAGGTTGGACTAAATTTTTACGAGCGAGCGGAGCGAGCGAGCAACGATCACAATTTGCAAGGTATACATATACCTTATATTGCCTTGCATATATTTCGTGTTAGTACCTAATTTTGTCAGCCACTTCGGACATCACATTGGACTGTAGTATGTGGAAATAGTACTATTTATGTGAAACTATTCACAAACTGTAAACATTTGTCAGCAGGCAATAGGATAAAGACTTCCGGCTCCTCGGGCTGGTGCGAATGTTTCAATGTCCGTATGTGCCAAACCGTTGGATTGTGACACACCTTTACGCGTCTCTCGTTCGCTGCGCTCGCTCGAAAACTATAGCGTAACCTAAAACCAATCCATCTTGCGTTCATTATTCGATATGGTGGCGACTTATTTCGAATTTGCGAACGTGTCGTATCGGATGTGAGGTTGGACTAAATTTTTACGAGCGAGCGGAGCGAGCGAGCAACGATCACAATTTGCAAGGTATACATATACCTTGCAATATGTATATATATCGTGTTAGTACCTAATTTTGTTAGCCACTTCGGACATCACATTGGACTGTAGTATGTGGAAATAGTACTATTTATGTGAAACTATTCACAAACTGTAAACATTTGTCAGCAGGCAATAGGATAAATACTTCCGGCTCCTCTGGCTGGTGCAAATGTTTCAATGTCCGTATGTGCCAAACCGTTAGATTGTGATACACCTTTACGCGTCTCTCGCTCGCTGCGCTCGCTCGAAAACTATAGCCTAACCTAAAACCAATCCCTCTTGCGTTAGTCATTCGATTTGAAGGCGACTTATTTCGAATTTGCGAACGTGTCGGGTCGGATGTGAGGTTGGACTAAATTTTTACGAGCGAGCGGAGCGAGCGAGCATCGATCACAATATGCAAGGTATACATATACCTTGCAATATGCATATACATCGTGTTAGTACCTAATTTCGTCAGCCACTTCGGACATCACATTGCCCTGTAGTATGTGGAAATAGTACTATTTATGTGAAACTATTCACAAACTGTAAACATTTGTCAGCAGGCAATATGATAAAGACATCCGGCTCCTCGGGCTGGTGCGAATGTTTCAATGTCAGTATGTGCCAAACCGTTGGATTGTGACACACCTTTACGCGTATCTCGCTCGCTGCGCTCGCTCGAAAGCTGTAGCCTAACCTAAACCCAATCCATCTTGCGTTAGTCATTCGATATGAAGGCAACTTATTTCGAATTTGCGAACGTGTCGGATCGTATGTGAGGTTGGACTAAATTTTTACGAGCGAGCGGAGCGAGCGAGCAACGATCACAATTTGCAAGGTATACATATACCTTATATTGCCTTGCATATATTTCGTGTTAGTACCTAATTTTGTCAGCCACTTCGGACATCACATTGGACTGTAGTATGTGGAAATAGTACTATTTATGTGAAACTATTCACAAACTGTAAACATTTGTCAGCAGGCAATAGGATAAAGACTTCCGGCTCCTCG
Organism: Bombus terrestris; assembly: GCF_910591885.1. Classification (NCBI taxonomy): domain Eukaryota; kingdom Metazoa; phylum Arthropoda; class Insecta; order Hymenoptera; family Apidae; genus Bombus; species Bombus terrestris. The sequence continues at coordinate 2,312,181 of NW_025963552.1, read as the reverse complement.
GGCTGGTGCGAATGTTTCAATGTCCGTATGTGCCAAACCGTTGGATTGTGACACACCTTTACGCGTCTCTCGTTCGCTGCGCTCGCTCGAAAACTATAGCGTAACCTAAAACCAATCCATCTTGCGTTCATTATTCGATATGGTGGCGACTTATTTCGAATTTGCGAACGTGTCGGATCGGATGTGAGGTTGGACTAAATTTTTACGAGCGAGCGGAGCGAGCGAGCAACGATCACAATTTGCAAGGTATACATATACCTTGCAATATGCATATATATCGTGTTAGTACCTAATTTTGTCAGCCACTTCGGACATCACATTGCACTGTAGTATGTCGAAATAGTACTATTTATGTGAAACTATTCACAAACTGTAAACATTTGTCAGTAGGCAATATGATAAAGACTCCCGGCTCCTCGGGCTGGTGCGAATGTTTCAATGTCAGTATGTGCCAAACCGTTGGATTGTGACACACCTTTACGCGTCTCTCGCTCGCTGCGCTCGCTCGAAAACTATAGCGTAACCTAAAACCAATCTATCTTGCGTTCATTATTCGATATGGTGGCGACTTATTTCGAATTTGCGAACGTGTCGGATCGGATGTGAGGTTGGACTAAATTTTTACGAGCGAGCGGAGCGAGCGAGCAACGATCACAATTTGCAAGGTATACATATACCTTGCAATATGTATATATATCGTGTTAGTACCTAATTTTGTTAGCCACTTCGGACATCACATTGGTCTGTAGTATGTGGAAATAGTACTATTTATGTGAAACTATTCACAAACTGTAAACATTTGTCAGCAGGCAATAGGATAAATACTTCCGGCTCCTCTGGCTGGTGCGAATGTTTCAATGTCAGTATGTGCCAAACCGTTGGATTGTGACACACCTTTACGCGTCTCTCGCTCGCTGCGCTCGCTCGAAAACTATAGCGTAACCTAAAACCAATCCATCTTTCGTTCATTATTCGATATGGTGGCGACTTATTTCGAATTTGCGAACGTGTCGGGTCGGATGTGAGGTTGGACTAAATTTTTACGAGCGAGCGGAGCGAGCGAGCATCGATCACAATATGCAAGGTATACATATACCTTGCAATATGCATATATATCGTGTTAGTACCTAATTTCGTCAGCCACTTCGGACATCACATTGCCCTGTAGTATGTGGAAATAGTACTATTTATGTGAAACTATTCACAAACTGTAAACATTTGTCAGCAGGCAATATGATAAAGACATCCGGCTCCTCGGGCTGGTGCGAATGTTTCAATGTCAGTATGTGCCAAACCGTTGGATTGTGACACACCTTTACGCGTCTCTCGCTCGCTGCGCTCGCTCGAAAACTATAGCCTAACCTAAAACCAATCCCTCTTGCGTTAGTCATTCGATTTGAAGGCGACTTATTTCGAATTTGCGAACGTGTCGGATCGGATGTGAGGTTGGACTAAATTTTTACGAGCGAGCGCAGCGAGCGAGCAACGATCACAATTTGCAAGGTATATGTATACCTTGCAATATGCATATATATCGTGTTAGTACCTAATTTTGTCAGCCACTTCGGACATCACATTGCACTGTAGTATGTCGAAATAGTACTATTTATGTGAAACTATTCACAAACTGTAAACATTTGTCAGTAGGCAATATGATAAAGACTCCCGGCTCCTCGGGCTGGTGCGAATGTTTCAATGTCAGTATGTGCCAAACCGTTGGATTGTGACACACCTTTACGCGTCTCTCGCTCGCTGCGCTCGCTCGAAAACTATAGCGTAACCTAAAACCAATCTATCTTGCGTTCATTATTCGATATGGTGGCGACTTATTTCGAATTTGCGAACGTGTCGGATCGGATGTGAGGTTGGACTAAATTTTTACGAGCGAGCGGAGCGAGCGAGCAACGATCACAATTTGCAAGGTATACATATACCTTGCAATATGTATATATATCGTGTTAGTACCTAATTTTGTTAGCCACTTCGGACATCACATTGGACTGTAGTATGTGGAAATAGTACTATTTATGTGAAACTATTCACAAACTGTAAACATTTGTCAGCAGGCAATAGGATAAATACTTCCGGCTCCTCTGGCTGGTGCGAATGCTTCAATGTCAGTATGTGCCAAACCGTTGGATTGTGACACACCTTTACGCGTCTCTCGCTCGCTGCGCTCGCTCGAAAACTATAGCCTAACCTAAAACCAATCCCTCTTGCGTTAGTCATTCGATTTGAAGGCGACTTATTTCGAATTTGCGAACGTGTCGGATCGGATGTGAGGTTGGACTAAATTTTTACGAGCGAGCGGAGCGAGCGAGCAACGATCACAATTTGCAAGGTATACATATACCTTATATTGCCTTGCATATATTTCGTGTTAGTACCTAATTTTGTCAGCCACTTCGGACATCACATTGGACTGTAGTATGTGGAAATAGTACTATTTATGTGAAACTATTCACAAACTGTAAACATTTGTCAGCAGGCAATAGGATAAAGACTTCCGGCTCCTCGGGCTGGTGCGAATGTTTCAATGTCCGTATGTGCCAAACCGTTGGATTGTGACACACCTTTACGCGTCTCTCGTTCGCTGCGCTCGCTCGAAAACTATAGCGTAACCTAAAACCAATCCATCTTGCGTTCATTATTCGATATGGTGGCGACTTATTTCGAATTTGCGAACGTGTCGTATCGGATGTGAGGTTGGACTAAATTTTTACGAGCGAGCGGAGCGAGCGAGCAACGATCACAATTTGCAAGGTATACATATACCTTGCAATATGTATATATATCGTGTTAGTACCTAATTTTGTGAGCCACTTCGGACATCACATTGGACTGTAGTATGTGGAAATAGTACTATTTATGTGAAACTATTCACAAACTGTAAACATTTGTCAGCAGGCAATAGGATAAATACTTCCGGCTCCTCTGGCTGGTGCGAATGTTTCAATGTCCGTATGTGCCAAACCGTTAGATTGTGATACACCTTTACGCGTCTCTCGCTCGCTGCGCTCGCTCGAAAACTATAGCCTAACCTAAAACCAATCCCTCTTGCGTTAGTCATTCGATTTGAAGGCGACTTATTTCGAATTTGCGAACGTGTCGGGTCGGATGTGAGGTTGGACTAAATTTTTACGAGCGAGCGGAGCGAGCGAGCATCGATCACAATATGCAAGGTATACATATACCTTGCAATATGCATATATATCGTGTTAGTACCTAATTTCGTCAGCCACTTCGGACATCACATTGCCCTGTAGTATGTGGAAATAGTACTATTTATGTGAAACTATTCACAAACTGTAAACATTTGTCAGCAGGCAATATGATAAAGACATCCGGCTCCTCGGGCTGGTGCGAATGTTTCAATGTCAGTATGTGCCAAACCGTTGGATTGTGACACACCTTTACGCGTCTCTCGCTCGCTGCGCTCGCTCGAAAACTATAGCGTAACCTAAAACCAATCTATCTTGCGTTCATTATTCGATATGGTGGCGACTTATTTCGAATTTGCGAACGTGTCGGATCGGATGTGAGGTTGGACTAAATTTTTACGAGCGAGCGGAGCGAGCGAGCAACGATCACAATTTGCAAGGTATACATATACCTTGCAATATGCATATATATCGTGTTAGTACCTAATTTTGTCAGCCACTTCGGACATCACATTGCACTGTAGTATGTCGAAATAGTACTATTTATGTGAAACTATTCACAAACTGTAAACATTTGTCAGTAGGCAATATGATAAAGACTCCCGGCTCCTCGGGCTGGTGCGAATGTTTCAATGTCAGTATGTGCCAAACCGTTGGATTGTGACACACCTTTACGCGTCTCTCGCTCGCTGCGCTCGCTCGAAAACTATAGCGTAACCTAAAACCAATCTATCTTGCGTTCATTATTCGATATGGTGGCGACTTATTTCGAATTTGCGAACGTGTCGGATCGTATGTGAGGTTGGACTAAATTTTTACGAGCGAGCGGAGCGAGCGAGCAACGATCACAATTTGCAAGGTATACATATACCTTATATTGCCTTGCATATATTTCGTGTTAGTACCTAATTTTGTCAGCCACTTCGGACATCACATTGGACTGTAGTATGTGGAAATAGTACTATTTATGTGAAACTATTCACAAACTGTAAACATTTGTCAGCAGGCAATAGGATAAAGACTTCCGGCTCCTCGGGCTGGTGCGAATGTTTCAATGTCCGTATGTGCCAAACCGTTGGATTGTGACACACCTTTACGCGTCTCTCGTTCGCTGCGCTCGCTCGAAAACTATAGCGTAACCTAAAACCAATCCATCTTGCGTTCATTATTCGATATGGTGGCGACTTATTTCGAATTTGCGAACGTGTCGTATCGGATGTGAGGTTGGACTAAATTTTTACGAGCGAGCGGAGCGAGCGAGCAACGATCACAATTTGCAAGGTATACATATACCTTGCAATATGTATATATATCGTGTTAGTACCTAATTTTGTTAGCCACTTCGGACATCACATTGGACTGTAGTATGTGGAAATAGTACTATTTATGTGAAACTATTCACAAACTGTAAACATTTGTCAGCAGGCAATAGGATAAATACTTCCGGCTCCTCTGGCTGGTGCGAATGTTTCAATGTCCGTATGTGCCAAACCGTTAGATTGTGATACACCTTTACGCGTCTCTCGCTCGCTGCGCTCGCTCGAAAACTATAGCCTAACCTAAAACCAATCCCTCTTGCGTTAGTCATTCGATTTGAAGGCGACTTATTTCGAATTTGCGAACGTGTCGGATCGGATGTGAGGTTGGACTAAATTTTTACGAGCGAGCGGAGCGAGCGAGCAACGATCACAATTTGCAAGGTATACATATACCTTGCAATATGTATATATATCGTGTTAGTACCTAATTTTGTTAGCCACTTCGGACATCACATTGGACTGTAGTATGTGGAAATAGTACTATTTATGTGAAACTATTCACAAACTGTAAACATTTGTCAGCAGGCAATAGGATAAATACTTCCGGCTCCTCTGGCTGGTGCGAATGCTTCAATGTCAGTATGTGCCAAACCGTTGGATTGTGACACACCTTTACGCGTCTCTCGCTCGCTGCGCTCGCTCGAAAACTATAGCCTAACCTAAAACCAATCCCTCTTGCGTTAGTCATTCGATTTGAAGGCGACTTATTTCGAATTTGCGAACGTGTCGGATCGGATGTGAGGTTGGACTAAATTTTTACGAGCGAGCGGAGCGAGCGAGCAACGATCACAATTTGCAAGGTATACATATACCTTATATTGCCTTGCATATATTTCGTGTTAGTACCTAATTTTGTCAGCCACTTCGGACATCACATTGGACTGTAGTATGTGGAAATAGTACTATTTATGTGAAACTATTCACAAACTGTAAACATTTGTCAGCAGGCAATAGGATAAAGACTTCCGGCTCCTCGGGCTGGTGCGAATGTTTCAATGTCCGTATGTGCCAAACCGTTGGATTGTGACACACCTTTACGCGTCTCTCGTTCGCTGCGCTCGCTCGAAAACTATAGCGTAACCTAAAACCAATCCATCTTGCGTTCATTATTCGATATGGTGGCGACTTATTTCGAATTTGCGAACGTGTCGTATCGGATGTGAGGTTGGACTAAATTTTTACGAGCGAGCGGAGCGAGCGAGCAACGATCACAATTTGCAAGGTATACATATACCTTGCAATATGTATATATATCGTGTTAGTACCTAATTTTGTTAGCCACTTCGGACATCACATTGGACTGTAGTATGTGGAAATAGTACTATTTATGTGAAACTATTCACAAACTGTAAACATTTGTCAGCAGGCAATAGGATAAATACTTCCGGCTCCTCTGGCTGGTGCGAATGTTTCAATGTCCGTATGTGCCAAACCGTTAGATTGTGATACACCTTTACGCGTCTCTCGCTCGCTGCGCGCGCTCGAAAACTATAGCCTAACCTAAAACCAATCCCTCTTGCGTTAGTCATTCGATTTGAAGGCGACTTATTTCGAATTTGCGAACGTGTCGGGTCGGATGTGAGGTTGGACTAAATTTTTACGAGCGAGCGGAGCGAGCGAGCATCGATCACAATATGCAAGGTATACATATACCTTGCAATATGCATATATATCGTGTTAGTACCTAATTTCGTCAGCCACTTCGGACATCACATTGCCCTGTAGTATGTGGAAATAGTACTATTTATGTGAAACTATTCACAAACTGTAAACATTTGTCAGCAGGCAATATGATAAAGACATCCGGCTCCTCGGGCTGGTGCGAATGTTTCAATGTCAGTATGTGCCAAACCGTTGGATTGTGACACACCTTTACGCGTATCTCGCTCGCTGCGCTCGCTCGAAAGCTGTAGCCTAACCTAAACCCAATCCATCTTGCGTTAGTCATTCGATATGAAGGCAACTTATTTCGAATTTGCGAACGTGTCGGATCGTATGTGAGGTTGGACTAAATTTTTACGAGCGAGCGGAGCGAGCGAGCAACGATCACAATTTGCAAGGTATACATATACCTTATATTGCCTTGCATATATTTCGTGTTAGTACCTAATTTTGTCAGCCACTTCGGACATCACATTGGACTGTAGTATGTGGAAATAGTACTATTTATGTGAAACTATTCACAAACTGTAAACATTTGTCAGCAGGCAATAGGATAAAGACTTCCGGCTCCTCGGGCTGGTGCGAATGTTTCAATGTCCGTATGTGCCAAACCGTTGGATTGTGACACACCTTTACGCGTCTCTCGTTCGCTGCGCTCGCTCGAAAACTATAGCGTAACCTAAAACCAATCCATCTTGCGTTCATTATTCGATATGGTGGCGACTTATTTCGAATTTGCGAACGTGTCGTATCGGATGTGAGGTTGGACTAAATTTTTACGAGCGAGCGGAGCGAGCGAGCAACGATCACAATTTGCAAGGTATACATATACCTTGCAATATGTATATATATCGTGTTAGTACCTAATTTTGTTAGCCACTTCGGACATCACATTGGACTGTAGTATGTGGAAATAGTACTATTTATGTGAAACTATTCACAAACTGTAAACATTTGTCAGCAGGCAATAGGATAAATACTTCCGGCTCCTCTGGCTGGTGCGAATGTTTCAATGTCCGTATGTGCCAAACCGTTAGATTGTGATACACCTTTACGCGTCTCTCGCTCGCTGCGCTCGCTCGAAAACTATAGCCTAACCTAAAACCAATCCCTCTTGCGTTAGTCATTCGATTTGAAGGCGACTTATTTCGAATTTGCGAACGTGTCGGATCGGATGTGAGGTTGGACTAAATTTTTACGAGCGAGCGGAGCGAGCGAGCAACGATCACAATTTGCAAGGTATACATATACCTTGCAATATGCATATATATCGTGTTAGTACCTAATTTTGTCAGCCACTTCGGACATCACATTGCACTGTAGTATGTCGAAATAGTACTATTTATGTGAAACTATTCACAAACTGTAAACATTTGTCAGTAGGCAATATGATAAAGACTCCCGGCTCCTCGGGCTGGTGCGAATGTTTCAATGTCAGTATGTGCCAAACCGTTGGATTGTGACACACCTTTACGCGTCTCTCGCTCGCTGCGCTCGCTCGAAAACTATAGCGTAACCTAAAACCAATCTATCTTGCGTTCATTATTCGATATGGTGGCGACTTATTTCGAATTTGCGAACGTGTCGGATCGGATGTGAGGTTGGACTAAATTTTTACGAGCGAGCGGAGCGAGCGAGCAACGATCACAATTTGCAAGGTATACATATACCTTGCAATATGTATATATATCGTGTTAGTACCTAATTTTGTTAGCCACTTCGGACATCACATTGGACTGTAGTATGTGGAAATAGTACTATTTATGTGAAACTATTCACAAACTGTAAACATTTGTCAGCAGGCAATAGGATAAATACTTCCGGCTCCTCTGGCTGGTGCGAATGTTTCAATGTCAGTATGTGCCAAACCGTTGGATTGTGACACACCTTTACGCGTCTCTCGCTCGCTGCGCTCGCTCGAAAACTATAGCGTAACCTAAAACCAATCCATCTTTCGTTCATTATTCGATATGGTGGCGACTTATTTCGAATTTGCGAACGTGTCGGGTCGGATGTGAGGTTGGACTAAATTTTTACGAGCGAGCGGAGCGAGCGAGCATCGATCACAATATGCAAGGTATACATATACCTTGCAATATGCATATATATCGTGTTAGTACCTAATTTCGTCAGCCACTTCGGACATCACATTGCCCTGTAGTATGTGGAAATAGTACTATTTATGTGAAACTATTCACAAACTGTAAACATTTGTCAGCAGGCAATATGATAAAGACATCCGGCTCCTCGGGCTGGTGCGAATGTTTCAATGTCAGTATGTGCCAAACCGTTGGATTGTGACACACCTTTACGCGTCTCTCGCTCGCTGCGCTCGCTCGAAAACTATAGCCTAACCTAAAACCAATCCCTCTTGCGTTAGTCATTCGATTTGAAGGCGACTTATTTCGAATTTGCGAACGTGTCGGATCGGATGTGAGGTTGGACTAAATTTTTACGAGCGAGCGGAGCGAGCGAGCAACGATCACAATTTGCAAGGTATACATATACCTTGCAATATGCATATATATCGTGTTAGTACCTAATTTTGTCAGCCACTTCGGACATCACATTGCACTGTAGTATGTCGAAATAGTACTATTTATGTGAAACTATTCACAAACTGTAAACATTTGTCAGTAGGCAATATGATAAAGACTCCCGGCTCCTCGGGCTGGTGCGAATGTTTCAATGTCAGTATGTGCCAAACCGTTGGATTGTGACACACCTTTACGCGTCTCTCGCTCGCTGCGCTCGCTCGAAAACTATAGCGTAACCTAAAACCAATCTATCTTGCGTTCATTATTCGATATGGTGGCGACTTATTTCGAATTTGCGAACGTGTCGGATCGGATGTGAGGTTGGACTAAATTTTTACGAGCGAGCGGAGCGAGCGAGCAACGATCACAATTTGCAAGGTATACATATACCTTGCAATATGTATATATATCGTGTTAGTACCTAATTTTGTTAGCCACTTCGGACATCACATTGGACTGTAGTATGTGGAAATAGTACTATTTATGTGAAACTATTCACAAACTGTAAACATTTGTCAGCAGGCAATAGGATAAATACTTCCGGCTCCTCTGGCTGGTGCGAATGCTTCAATGTCAGTATGTGCCAAACCGTTTGATTGTGACACACCTTTACGCGTCTCTCGCTCGCTGCGCTCGCTCGAAAACTATAGCCTAACCTAAAACCAATCCATCTTGCGTTCATTATTCCATATGGTGGCGACTTATTTCGATTTTGCGAACGTGTCGGGTCGGATGTGAGGTTGGACTAAATTTTTACGAGCGAGCGGAGCGAGCGAGCATCGATCACAATATGCAAGGTATACATATACCTTGCAATATGCATATATATCGTGTTAGTACCTAATTTCGTCAGCCACTTCGGACATCACATTGCCCTGTAGTATGTGGAAATAGTACTATTTATGTGAAACTATTCACAAACTGTAAACATTTGTCAGCAGGCAATATGATAAAGACATCCGGCTCCTCGGGCTGGTGCGAATGTTTCAATGTCAGTATGTGCCAAACCGTTGGATTGTGACACACCTTTACGCGTATCTCGCTCGCTGCGCTCGCTCGAAAGCTGTAGCCTAACCTAAACCCAATCCATCTTGCGTTAGTCATTCGATATGAAGGCAACTTATTTCGAATTTGCGAACGTGTCGGATCGTATGTGAGGTTGGACTAAATTTTTACGAGCGAGCGCAGCGAGCGAGCAACGATCACAATTTGCAAGGTATACATATACCTTATATTGCCTTGCATATATTTCGTGTTAGTACCTAATTTTGTCAGCCACTTCGGACATCACATTGGACTGTAGTATGTGGAAATAGTACTATTTATGTGAAACTATTCACAAACTGTAAACATTTGTCAGCAGGCAATAGGATAAAGACTTCCGGCTCCTCGGGCTGGTGCGAATGTTTCAATGTCCGTATGTGCCAAACCGTTGGATTGTGACACACCTTTACGCGTCTCTCGTTCGCTGCGCTCGCTCGAAAACTATAGCGTAACCTAAAACCAATCCATCTTGCGTTCATTATTCGATATGGTGGCGACTTATTTCGAATTTGCGAACGTGTCGTATCGGATGTGAGGTTGGACTAAATTTTTACGAGCGAGCGGAGCGAGCGAGCAACGATCACAATTTGCAAGGTATACATATACCTTGCAATATGTATATATATCGTGTTAGTACCTAATTTTGTTAGCCACTTCGGACATCACATTGGACTGTAGTATGTGGAAATAGTACTATTTATGTGAAACTATTCACAAACTGTAAACATTTGTCAGCAGGCAATAGGATAAATACTTCCGGCTCCTCTGGCTGGTGCGAATGTTTCAATGTCCGTATGTGCCAAACCGTTAGATTGTGATACACCTTTACGCGTCTCTCGCTCGCTGCGCTCGCTCGAAAACTATAGCCTAACCTAAAACCAATCCCTCTTGCGTTAGTCATTCGATTTGAAGGCGACTTATTTCGAATTTGCGAACGTGTCGGATCGGATGTGAGGTTGGACTAAATTTTTACGAGCGAGCGGAGCGAGCGAGCAACGATCACAATTTGCAAGGTATACATATACCTTGCAATATGCATATATATCGTGTTAGTACCTAATTTTGTCAGCCACTTCGGACATCACATTGCACTGTAGTATGTCGAAATAGTACTATTTATGTGAAACTATTCACAAACTGTAAACATTTGTCAGTAGGCAATATGATAAAGACTCCCGGCTCCTCGGGCTGGTGCGAATGTTTCAATGTCAGTATGTGCCAAACCGTTGGATTGTGACACACCTTTACGCGTCTCTCGCTCGCTGCGCTCGCTCGAAAACTATAGCGTAACCTAAAACCAATCTATCTTGCGTTCATTATTCGATATGGTGGCGACTTATTTCGAATTTGCGAACGTGTCGGATCGGATGTGAGGTTGGACTAAATTTTTACGAGCGAGCGGAGCGAGCGAGCAACGATCACAATTTGCAAGGTATACATATACCTTGCAATATGTATATATATCGTGTTAGTACCTAATTTTGTTAGCCACTTCGGACATCACATTGGACTGTAGTATGTGGAAATAGTACTATTTATGTGAAACTATTCACAAACTGTAAACATTTGTCAGCAGGCAATAGGATAAATACTTCCGGCTCCTCTGGCTGGTGCGAATGTTTCAATGTCAGTATGTGCCAAACCGTTGGATTGTGACACACCTTTACGCGTCTCTCGCTCGCTGCGCTCGCTCGAAAACTATAGCGTAACCTAAAACCAATCCATCTTTCGTTCATTATTCGATATGGTGGCGACTTATTTCGAATTTGCGAACGTGTCGGGTCGGATGTGAGGTTGGACTAAATTTTTACGAGCGAGCGGAGCGAGCGAGCATCGATCACAATATGCAAGGTATACATATACCTTGCAATATGCATATATATCGTGTTAGTACCTAATTTCGTCAGCCACTTCGGACATCACATTGCCCTGTAGTATGTGGAAATAGTACTATTTATGTGAAACTATTCACAAACTGTAAACATTTGTCAGCAGGCAATATGATAAAGACATCCGGCTCCTCGGGCTGGTGCGAATGTTTCAATGTCAGTATGTGCCAAACCGTTGGATTGTGACACACCTTTACGCGTCTCTCGCTCGCTGCGCTCGCTCGAAAACTATAGCCTAACCTAAAACCAATCCCTCTTGCGTTAGTCATTCGATTTGAAGGCGACTTATTTCGAATTTGCGAACGTGTCGGATCGGATGTGAGGTTGGACTAAATTTTTACGAGCGAGCGGAGCGAGCGAGCAACGATCACAATTTGCAAGGTATATGTATACCTTGCAATATGCATATATATCGTGTTAGTACCTAATTTTGTCAGCCACTTCGGACATCACATTGCACTGTAGTATGTCGAAATAGTACTATTTATGTGAAACTATTCACAAACTGTAAACATTTGTCAGTAGGCAATATGATAAAGACTCCCGGCTCCTCGGGCTGGTGCGAATGTTTCAATGTCAGTATGTGCCAAACCGTTGGATTGTGACACACCTTTACGCGTCTCTCGCTCGCTGCGCTCGCTCGAAAACTATAGCGTAACCTAAAACCAATCTATCTTGCGTTCATTATTCGATATGGTGGCGACTTATTTCGAATTTGCGAACGTGTCGGATCGGATGTGAGGTTGGACTAAATTTTTACGAGCGAGCGGAGCGAGCGAGCAACGATCACAATTTGCAAGGTATACATATACCTTGCAATATGTATATATATCGTGTTAGTACCTAATTTTGTTAGCCACTTCGGACATCACATTGGACTGTAGTATGTGGAAATAGTACTATTTATGTGAAACTATTCACAAACTGTAAACATTTGTCAGCAGGCAATAGGATAAATACTTCCGGCTCCTCTGGCTGGTGCGAATGTTTCAATGTCAGTATGTGCCAAACCGTTGGATTGTGACACACCTTTACGCGTCTCTCGCTCGCTGCGCTCGCTCGAAAACTATAGCGTAACCTAAAACCAATCCATCTTTCGTTCATTATTCGATATGGTGGCGACTTATTTCGAATTTGCGAACGTGTCGGGTCGGATGTGAGGTTGGACTAAATTTTTACGAGCGAGCGGAGCGAGCGAGCATCGATCACAATATGCAAGGTATACATATACCTTGCAATATGCATATATATCGTGTTAGTACCTAATTTCGTCAGCCACTTCGGACATCACATTGCCCTGTAGTATGTGGAAATAGTACTATTTATGTGAAACTATTCACAAACTGTAAACATTTGTCAGCAGGCAATATGATAAAGACATCCGGCTCCTCGGGCTGGTGCGAATGTTTCAATGTCAGTATGTGCCAAACCGTTGGATTGTGACACACCTTTACGCGTCTCTCGCTCGCTGCGCTCGCTCGAAAACTATAGCCTAACCTAAAACCAATCCCTCTTGCGTTAGTCATTCGATTTGAAGGCGACTTATTTCGAATTTGCGAACGTGTCGGATCGGATGTGAGGTTGGACTAAATTTTTACGAGCGAGCGGAGCGAGCGAGCAACGATCACAATTTGCAAGGTATACATATACCTTGCAATATGCATATATATCGTGTTAGTACCTAATTTTGTCAGCCACTTCGGACATCACATTGCACTGTAGTATGTCGAAATAGTACTATTTATGTGAAACTATTCACAAACTGTAAACATTTGTCAGTAGGCAATATGATAAAGACTCCCGGCTCCTCGGGCTGGTGCGAATGTTTCAATGTCAGTATGTGCCAAACCGTTGGATTGTGACACACCTTTACGCGTCTCTCGCTCGCTGCGCTCGCTCGAAAACTATAGCGTAACCTAAAACCAATCTATCTTGCGTTCATTATTCGATATGGTGGCGACTTATTTCGAATTTGCGAACGTGTCGGATCGGATGTGAGGTTGGACTAAATTTTTACGAGCGAGCGGAGCGAGCGAGCAACGATCACAGTTTGCAAGGTATATGTATACCTTGCAATATGTATATATATCGTGTTAGTACCTAATTTTGTTAGCCACTTCGGACATCACATTGGACTGTAGTATGTGGAAATAGTACTATTTATGTGAAACTATTCACAAACTGTAAACATTTGTCAGCAGGCAATAGGATAAATACTTCCGGCTCCTCTGGCTGGTGCCAATGTTGCAATGTCAGTATGTGCCAAACCGTTGGATTGTGACACACCTTTACGCGTCTCTCGCTCGCTGCGCTCGCTCGAAAACTATAGCGTAACCTAAAACCAATCCATCTTTCGTTCATTATTCGATATGGTGGCGACTTATTTCGAATTTGCGAACGTGTCGGGTCGGATGTGAGGTTGGACTAAATTTTTACGAGCGAGCGGAGCGAGCGGGCATCGATCACAATATGCAAGGTATACATATACCTTGCAATATGCATATATATCGTGTTAGTACCTAATTTCGTCAGCCACTTCGGACATCACATTGCCCTGTAGTATGTGGAAATAGTACTATTTATGTGAAACTATTCACAAACTGTAAACATTTGTCAGCAGGCAATATGATAAAGACATCCGGCTCCTCGGGCTGGTGCGAATGTTTCAATGTCAGTATGTGCCAAACCGTTGGATTGTGACACACCTTTACGCGTCTCTCGCTCGCTGCGCTCGCTCGAAAACTATAGCCTAACCTAAAACCAATCCCTCTTGCGTTAGTCATTCGATTTGAAGGCGACTTATTTCGAATTTGCGAACGTGTCGGATCGGATGTGAGGTTGGACTAAATTTTTACGAGCGAGCGGAGCGAGCGAGCAACGATCACAATTTGCAAGGTATACATATACCTTGCAATATGCATATATATCGTGTTAGTACCTAATTTTGTCAGCCACTTCGGACATCACATTGCACTGTAGTATGTCGAAATAGTACTATTTATGTGAAACTATTCACAAACTGTAAACATTTGTCAGTAGGCAATATGATAAAGACTCCCGGCTCCTCGGGCTGGTGCGAATGTTTCAATGTCAGTATGTGCCAAACCGTTGGATTGTGACACACCTTTACGCGTCTCTCGCTCGCTGCGCTCGCTCGAAAACTATAGCGTAACCTAAAACCAATCTATCTTGCGTTCATTATTCGATATGGTGGCGACTTATTTCGAATTTGCGAACGTGTCGGATCGGATGTGAGGTTGGACTAAATTTTTACGAGCGAGCGGAGCGAGCGAGCAACGATCACAATTTGCAAGGTATACATATACCTTGCAATATGTATATATATCGTGTTAGTACCTAATTTTGTTAGCCACTTCGGACATCACATTGGACTGTAGTATGTGGAAATAGTACTATTTATGTGAAACTATTCACAAACTGTAAACATTTGTCAGCAGGCAATAGGATAAATACTTCCGGCTCCTCTGGCTGGTGCGAATGCTTCAATGTCAGTATGTGCCAAACCGTTGGATTGTGACACACCTTTACGCGTCTCTCGCTCGCTGCGCTCGCTCGAAAACTATAGCCTAACCTAAAACCAATCCCTCTTGCGTTAGTCATTCGATTTGAAGGCGACTTATTTCGAATTTGCGAACGTGTCGGATCGGATGTGAGGTTGGACTAAATTTTTACGAGCGAGCGGAGCGAGCGAGCAACGATCACAATTTGCAAGGTATACATATACCTTATATTGCCTTGCATATATTTCGTGTTAGTACCTAATTTTGTCAGCCACTTCGGACATCACATTGGACTGTAGTATGTGGAAATAGTACTATTTATGTGAAACTATTCACAAACTGTAAACATTTGTCAGCAGGCAATAGGATAAAGACTTCCGGCTCCTCGGGCTGGTGCGAATGTTTCAATGTCCGTATGTGCCAAACCGTTGGATTGTGACACACCTTTACGCGTCTCTCGTTCGCTGCGCTCGCTCGAAAACTATAGCGTAACCTAAAACCAATCCATCTTGCGTTCATTATTCGATATGGTGGCGACTTATTTCGAATTTGCGAACGTGTCGTATCGGATGTGAGGTTGGACTAAATTTTTACGAGCGAGCGGAGCGAGCGAGCAACGATCACAATTTGCAAGGTATACATATACCTTGCAATATGTATATATATCGTGTTAGTACCTAATTTTGTTAGCCACTTCGGACATCACATTGGACTGTAGTATGTGGAAATAGTACTATTTATGTGAAACTATTCACAAACTGTAAACATTTGTCAGCAGGCAATAGGATAAATACTTCCGGCTCCTCTGGCTGGTGCGAATGTTTCAATGTCCGTATGTGCCAAACCGTTAGATTGTGATACACCTTTACGCGTCTCTCGCTCGCTGCGCTCGCTCGAAAACTATAGCCTAACCTAAAACCAATCCCTCTTGCGTTAGTCATTCGATTTGAAGGCGACTTATTTCGAATTTGCGAACGTGTCGGGTCGGATGTGAGGTTGGACTAAATTTTTACGAGCGAGCGGAGCGAGCGAGCATCGATCACAATATGCAAGGTATACATATACCTTGCAATATGCATATATATCGTGTTAGTACCTAATTTCGTCAGCCACTTCGGACATCACATTGCCCTGTAGTATGTGGAAATAGTACTATTTATGTGAAACTATTCACAAACTGTAAACATTTGTCAGCAGGCAATATGATAAAGACATCCGGCTCCTCGGGCTGGTGCGAATGTTTCAATGTCAGTATGTGCCAAACCGTTGGATTGTGACACACCTTTACGCGTCTCTCGCTCGCTGCGCTCGCTCGAAAACTATAGCCTAACCTAAAACCAATCCCTCTTGCGTTAGTCATTCGATTTGAAGGCGACTTATTTCGAATTTGCGAACGTGTCGGATCGGATGTGAGGTTGGACTAAATTTTTACGAGCGAGCGGAGCGAGCGAGCAACGATCACAATTTGCAAGGTATACATATACCTTATATTGCCTTGCATATATTTCGTGTTAGTACCTAATTTTGTCAGCCACTTCGGACATCACATTGGACTGTAGTATGTGGAAATAGTACTATTTATGTGAAACTATTCACAAACTGTAAACATTTGTCAGCAGGCAATAGGATAAAGACTTCCGGCTCCTCGGCCTGGTGCGAATGTTTCAATGTCAGTATGTGCCAAACCGTTGGATTGTGACACACCTTTACGCGTCTCTCGCTCGCTGCGCTCGCTCGAAAACTATAGCCTAACCTAAAACCAATCCCTCTTGCGTTAGTCATTCGATTTGAAGGCGACTTATTTCGAATTTGCGAACGTGTCGGATCGGATGTGAGGTTGGACTAAATTTTTACGAGCGAGCGGAGCGAGCGAGCAACGATCACAATTTGCAAGGTATACATATACCTTGCAATATGCATATATATCGTGTTAGTACCTAATTTTGTCAGCCACTTCGGACATCACATTGCACTGTAGTATGTCGAAATAGTACTATTTATGTGAAACTATTCACAAACTGTAAACATTTGTCAGCAGGCAATAGGATAAATACTTCCGGCTCCTCTGGCTGGTGCGAATGCTTCAATGTCCGTATGTGCCAAACCGTTCGATTGTGATACACCTTTACGCGTCTCTCGCTCGCTGCGCTCGCTCGAAAACTATAGCCTAACCTAAAACCAATCCATCTTGCGTTCATTATTCCATATGGTGGCGACTTATTTCGATTTTGCGAACGTGTCGGGTCGGATGTGAGGTTGGACTAAATTTTTACGAGCGAGCGGAGCGAGCGAGCATCGATCACAATATGCAAGGTATACATATACCTTGCAATATGCATATATATCGTGTTAGTACCTAATTTCGTCAGCCACTTCGGACATCACATTGCCCTGTAGTATGTGGAAATAGTACTATTTATGTGAAACTATTCACAAACTGTAAACATTTGTCAGCAGGCAATATGATAAAGACATCCGGCTCCTCGGGCTGGTGCGAATGTTTCAATGTCAGTATGTGCCAAACCGTTGGATTGTGACACACCTTTACGCGTATCTCGCTCGCTGCGCTCGCTCGAAAGCTGTAGCCTAACCTAAACCCAATCCATCTTGCGTTAGTCATTCGATATGAAGGCAACTTATTTCGAATTTGCGAACGTGTCGGATCGTATGTGAGGTTGGACTAAATTTTTACGAGCGAGCGGAGCGAGCGAGCAACGATCACAATTTGCAAGGTATACATATACCTTATATTGCCTTGCATATATTTCGTGTTAGTACCTAATTTTGTCAGCCACTTCGGACATCACATTGGACTGTAGTATGTGGAAATAGTACTATTTATGTGAAACTATTCACAAACTGTAAACATTTGTCAGCAGGCAATAGGATAAAGACTTCCGGCTCCTCGGGCTGGTGCGAATGTTTCAATGTCCGTATGTGCCAAACCGTTGGATTGTGACACACCTTTACGCGTCTCTCGTTCGCTGCGCTCGCTCGAAAACTATAGCGTAACCTAAAACCAATCCATCTTGCGTTCATTATTCGATATGGTGGCGACTTATTTCGAATTTGCGAACGTGTCGTATCGGATGTGAGGTTGGACTAAATTTTTACGAGCGAGCGGAGCGAGCGAGCAACGATCACAATTTGCAAGGTATACATATACCTTGCAATATGTATATATATCGTGTTAGTACCTAATTTTGTTAGCCACTTCGGACATCACATTGGACTGTAGTATGTGGAAATAGTACTATTTATGTGAAACTATTCACAAACTGTAAACATTTGTCAGCAGGCAATAGGATAAATACTTCCGGCTCCTCTGGCTGGTGCGAATGTTTCAATGTCCGTATGTGCCAAACCGTTAGATTGTGATACACCTTTACGCGTCTCTCGCTCGCTGCGCTCGCTCGAAAACTATAGCCTAACCTAAAACCAATCCCTCTTGCGTTAGTCATTCGATTTGAAGGCGACTTATTTCGAATTTGCGAACGTGTCGGATCGGATGTGAGGTTGGACTAAATTTTTACGAGCGAGCGGAGCGAGCGAGCAACGATCACAATTTGCAAGGTATATGTATACCTTGCAAAATGCGTATATATCGTGTTAGTACCTAATTTTGTCAGCCACTTCGGACATCACATTGCACTGTAGTATGTCGAAATAGTACTATTTATGTGAAACTATTCACAAACTGTAAACATTTGTCAGTAGGCAATATGATAAAGACTCCCGGCTCCTCGGGCTGGTGCGAATGTTTCAATGTCAGTATGTGCCAAACCGTTGGATTGTGACACACCTTTACGCGTCTCTCGCTCGCTGCGCTCGCTCGAAAACTATAGCGTAACCTAAAACCAATCTATCTTGCGTTCATTATTCGATATGGTGGCGACTTATTTCGAATTTGCGAACGTGTCGGATCGGATGTGAGGTTGGACTAAATTTTTACGAGCGAGCGGAGCGAGCGAGCAACGATCACAATTTGCAAGGTATACATATACCTTGCAATATGTATATATATCGTGTTAGTACCTAATTTTGTTAGCCACTTCGGACATCACATTGGACTGTAGTATGTGGAAATAGTACTATTTATGTCAAACTATTCACAAACTGTAAACATTTGTCAGTAGGCAATATGATAAAGACTCCCGGCTCCTCGGGCTGGTGCGAATGTTTCAATGTCAGTATGTGCCAAACCGTTGGATTGTGACACACCTTTACGCGTCTCTCGCTCGCTGCGCTCGCTCGAAAACTATAGCGTAACCTAAAACCAATCCATCTTTCGTTCATTATTCGATATGGTGGCGACTTATTTCGAATTTGCGAACGTGTCGGGTCGGATGTGAGGTTGGACTAAATTTTTACGAGCGAGCGGAGCGAGCGAGCATCGATCACAATATGCAAGGTATACATATACCTTGCAATATGCATATATATCGTGTTAGTACCTAATTTCGTCAGCCACTTCGGACATCACATTGCCCTGTAGTATGTGGAAATAGTACTATTTATGTGAAACTATTCACAAACTGTAAACATTTGTCAGCAGGCAATATGATAAAGACATCCGGCTCCTCGGGCTGGTGCGAATGTTTCAATGTCAGTATGTGCCAAACCGTTGGATTGTGACACACCTTTACGCGTCTCTCGCTCGCTGCGCTCGCTCGAAAACTATAGCCTAACCTAAAACCAATCCCTCTTGCGTTAGTCATTCGATTTGAAGGCGACTTATTTCGAATTTGCGAACGTGTCGGATCGGATGTGAGGTTGGACTAAATTTTTACGAGCGAGCGGAGCGAGCGAGCAACGATCACAATTTGCAAGGTATACATATACCTTGCAATATGCATATATATCGTGTTAGTACCTAATTTTGTCAGCCACTTCGGACATCACATTGCACTGTAGTATGTCGAAATAGTACTATTTATGTGAAACTATTCACAAACTGTAAACATTTGTCAGTAGGCAATATGATAAAGACTCCCGGCTCCTCGGGCTGGTGCGAATGTTTCAATGTCAGTATGTGCCAAACCGTTGGATTGTGACACACCTTTACGCGTCTCTCGCTCGCTGCGCTCGCTCGAAAACTATAGCGTAACCTAAAACCAATCTATCTTGCGTTCATTATTCGATATGGTGGCGACTTATTTCGAATTTGCGAACGTGTCGGATCGGATGTGAGGTTGGACTAAATTTTTACGAGCGAGCGGAGCGAGCGAGCAACGATCACAATTTGCAAGGTATACATATACCTTGCAATATGTATATATATCGTGTTAGTACCTAATTTTGTTAGCCACTTCGGACATCACATTGGACTGTAGTATGTGGAAATAGTACTATTTATGTGAAACTATTCACAAACTGTAAACATTTGTCAGCAGGCAATAGGATAAATACTTCCGGCTCCTCTGGCTGGTGCGAATGTTTCAATGTCAGTATGTGCCAAACCGTTGGATTGTGACACACCTTTACGCGTCTCTCGTTCGCTGCGCTCGCTCAAAAACTATAGCGTAACCTAAAACCAATCCATCTTTCGTTCATTATTCGATATGGTGGCGACTTATTTCGAATTTGCGAACGTGTCGGGTCGGATGTGAGGTTGGACTAAATTTTTACGAGCGAGCGGAGCGAGCGAGCATCGATCACAATATGCAAGGTATACATATACCTTGCAATATGCATATATATCGTGTTAGTACCTAATTTCGTCAGCCACTTCGGACATCACATTGCCCTGTAGTATGTGGAAATAGTACTATTTATGTGAAACTATTCACAAACTGTAAACATTTGTCAGCAGGCAATATGATAAAGACATCCGGCTCCTCGGGCTGGTGCGAATGTTTCAATGTCAGTATGTGCCAAACCGTTGGATTGTGACACACCTTTACGCGTCTCTCGCTCGCTGCGCTCGCTCGAAAACTATAGCCTAACCTAAAACCAATCCCTCTTGCGTTAGTCATTCGATTTGAAGGCGACTTATTTCGAATTTGCGAACGTGTCGGGTCGGATGTGAGGTTGGACTAAATTTTTACGAGCGAGCGGAGCGAGCGAGCAACGATCACAATTTGCAAGGTATACATATACCTTATATTGCCTTGCATATATTTCGTGTTAGTACCTAATTTTGTCAGCCACTTCGGACATCACATTGGACTGTAGTATGTGGAAATAGTACTATTTATGTGAAACTATTCACAAACTGTAAACATTTGTCAGCAGGCAATAGGATAAAGACTTCCGGCTCCTCGGCCTGGTGCGAATGTTTCAATGTCAGTATGTGCCAAACCGTTGGATTGTGACACACCTTTACGCGTCTCTCGCTCGCTGCGCTCGCTCGAAAACTATAGCCTAACCTAAAACCAATCCCTCTTGCGTTAGTCATTCGATTTGAAGGCGACTTATTTCGAATTTGCGAACGTGTCGGATCGGATGTGAGGTTGGACTAAATTTTTACGAGCGAGCGGAGCGAGCGAGCAACGATCACAATTTGCAAGGTATACATATACCTTGCAATATGCATATATATCGTGTTAGTACCTAATTTTGTCAGCCACTTCGGACATCACATTGCACTGTAGTATGTCGAAATAGTACTATTTATGTGAAACTATTCACAAACTGTAAACATTTGTCAGCAGGCAATAGGATAAATACTTCCGGCTCCTCTGGCTGGTGCGAATGCTTCAATGTCCGTATGTGCCAAACCGTTCGATTGTGATACACCTTTACGCGTCTCTCGCTCGCTGCGCTCGCTCGAAAACTATAGCCTAACCTAAAACCAATCCATCTTGCGTTCATTATTCCATATGGTGGCGACTTATTTCGATTTTGCGAACGTGTCGGGTCGGATGTGAGGTTGGACTAAATTTTTACGAGCGAGCGGAGCGAGCGAGCATCGATCACAATATGCAAGGTATACATATACCTTGCAATATGCATATATATCGTGTTAGTACCTAATTTCGTCAGCCATTTCGGACATCACATTGCCCTGTAGTATGTGGAAATAGTACTATTTATGTGAAACTATTCACAAACTGTAAACATTTGTCAGCAGGCAATATGATAAAGACATCCGGCTCCTCGGGCTGGTGCGAATGTTTCAATGTCAGTATGTGCCAAACCGTTGGATTGTGACACACCTTTACGCGTCTCTCGCTCGCTGCGCTCGCTCGAAAACTATAGCCTAACCTAAAACCAATCCCTCTTGCGTTAGTCATTCGATTTGAAGGCGACTTATTTCGAATTTGCGAACGTGTCGGATCGGATGTGAGGTTGGACTAAATTTTTACGAGCGAGCGGAGCGAGCGAGCAACGATCACAATTTGCAAGGTATACATATACCTTGCAATATGCATATATATCGTGTTAGTACCTAATTTTGTCAGCCACTTCGGACATCACATTGCACTGTAGTATGTCGAAATAGTACTATTTATGTGAAACTATTCACAAACTGTAAACATTTGTCAGTAGGCAATATGATAAAGACTCCCGGCTCCTCGGGCTGGTGCGAATGTTTCAATGTCAGTATGTGCCAAACCGTTGGATTGTGACACACCTTTACGCGTCTCTCGCTCGCTGCGCTCGCTCGAAAACTATAGCGTAACCTAAAACCAATCTATCTTGCGTTCATTATTCGATATGGTGGCGACTTATTTCGAATTTGCGAACGTGTCGGATCGGATGTGAGGTTGGACTAAATTTTTACGAGCGAGCGGAGCGAGCGAGCAACGATCACAATTTGCAAGGTATACATATACCTTGCAATATGTATATATATCGTGTTAGTACCTAATTTTGTTAGCCACTTCGGACATCACATTGGACTGTAGTATGTGGAAATAGTACTATTTATGTGAAACTATTCACAAACTGTAAACATTTGTCAGCAGGCAATAGGATAAATACTTCCGGCTCCTCTGGCTGGTGCGAATGTTTCAATGTCAGTATGTGCCAAACCGTTGGATTGTGACACACCTTTACGCGTCTCTCGCTCGCTGCGCTCGCTCGAAAACTATAGCGTAACCTAAAACCAATCCATCTTTCGTTCATTATTCGATATGGTGGCGACTTATTTCGAATTTGCGAACGTGTCGGGTCGGATGTGAGGTTGGACTAAATTTTTACGAGCGAGCGGAGCGAGCGAGCATCGATCACAATATGCAAGGTATACATATACCTTGCAATATGCATATATATCGTGTTAGTACCTAATTTCGTCAGCCACTTCGGACATCACATTGCCCTGTAGTATGTGGAAATAGTACTATTTATGTGAAACTATTCACAAACTGTAAACATTTGTCAGCAGGCAATATGATAAAGACATCCGGCTCCTCGGGCTGGTGCGAATGTTTCAATGTCAGTATGTGCCAAACCGTTGGATTGTGACACACCTTTACGCGTCTCTCGCTCGCTGCGCTCGCTCGAAAACTATAGCCTAACCTAAAACCAATCCCTCTTGCGTTAGTCATTCGATTTGAAGGCGACTTATTTCGAATTTGCGAACGTGTCGGATCGGATGTGAGGTTGGACTAAATTTTTACGAGCGAGCGGAGCGAGCGAGCAACGATCACAATTTGCAAGGTATACATATACCTTATATTGCCTTGCATATATTTCGTGTTAGTACCTAATTTTGTCAGCCACTTCGGACATCACATTGGACTGTAGTATGTGGAAATAGTACTATTTATGTGAAACTATTCACAAACTGTAAACATTTGTCAGCAGGCAATAGGATAAAGACTTCCGGCTCCTCGGCCTGGTGCGAATGTTTCAATGTCAGTATGTGCCAAACCGTTGGATTGTGACACACCTTTACGCGTCTCTCGCTCGCTGCGCTCGCTCGAAAACTATAGCCTAACCTAAAACCAATCCCTCTTGCGTTAGTCATTCGATTTGAAGGCGACTTATTTCGAATTTGCGAACGTGTCGGATCGGATGTGAGGTTGGACTAAATTTTTACGAGCGAGCGGAGCGAGCGAGCAACGATCACAATTTGCAAGGTATACATATACCTTGCAATATGCATATATATCGTGTTAGTACCTAATTTTGTCAGCCACTTCGGACATCACATTGCACTGTAGTATGTCGAAATAGTACTATTTATGTGAAACTATTCACAAACTGTAAACATTTGTCAGCAGGCAATAGGATAAATACTTCCGGCTCCTCTGGCTGGTGCGAATGCTTCAATGTCCGTATGTGCCAAACCGTTCGATTGTGATACACCTTTACGCGTCTCTCGCTCGCTGCGCTCGCTCGAAAACTATAGCCTAACCTAAAACCAATCCATCTTGCGTTCATTATTCCATATGGTGGCGACTTATTTCGATTTTGCGAACGTGTCGGGTCGGATGTGAGGTTGGACTAAATTTTTACGAGCGAGCGGAGCGAGCGAGCATCGATCACAATATGCAAGGTATACATATACCTTGCAATATGCATATATATCGTGTTAGTACCTAATTTCGTCAGCCATTTCGGACATCACATTGCCCTGTAGTATGTGGAAATAGTACTATTTATGTGAAACTATTCACAAACTGTAAACATTTGTCAGCAGGCAATATGATAAAGACATCCGGCTCCTCGGGCTGGTGCGAATGTTTCAATGTCAGTATGTGCCAAACCGTTGGATTGTGACACACCTTTACGCGTATCTCGCTCGCTGCGCTCGCTCGAAAGCTGTAGCCTAACCTAAACCCAATCCATCTTGCGTTAGTCATTCGATATGAAGGCAACTTATTTCCAATTTGCGAACGTGTCGGATCGTATGTGAGGTTGGACTAAATTTTTACGAGCGAGCGGAGCGAGCGAGCAACGATCACAATTTGCAAGGTATACATATACCTTATATTGCCTTGCATATATTTCGTGTTAGTACCTAATTTTGTCAGCCACTTCGGACATCACATTGGACTGTAGTATGTGGAAATAGTACTATTTATGTGAAACTATTCACAAACTGTAAACATTTGTCAGCAGGCAATAGGATAAAGACTTCCGGCTCCTCGGGCTGGTGCGAATGTTTCAATGTCCGTATGTGCCAAACCGTTGGATTGTGACACACCTTTACGCGTCTCTCGTTCGCTGCGCTCGCTCGAAAACTATAGCGTAACCTAAAACCAATCCATCTTGCGTTCATTATTCGATATGGTGGCGACTTATTTCGAATTTGCGAACGTGTCGTATCGGATGTGAGGTTGGACTAAATTTTTACGAGCGAGCGGAGCGAGCGAGCAACGATCACAATTTGCAAGGTATACATATACCTTGCAATATGTATATATATCGTGTTAGTACCTAATTTTGTTAGCCACTTCGGACATCACATTGGACTGTAGTATGTGGAAATAGTACTATTTATGTGAAACTATTCACAAACTGTAAACATTTGTCAGCAGGCAATAGGATAAATACTTCCGGCTCCTCTGGCTGGTGCGAATGTTTCAATGTCCGTATGTGCCAAACCGTTAGATTGTGATACACCTTTACGCGTCTCTCGCTCGCTGCGCTCGCTCGAAAACTATAGCCTAACCTAAAACCAATCCCTCTTGCGTTAGTCATTCGATTTGAAGGCGACTTATTTCGAATTTGCGAACGTGTCGGATCGGATGTGAGGTTGGACTAAATTTTTACGAGCGAGCGGAACGAGCGAGCAACGATCACAATTTGCAAGGTATACATATACCTTGCAATATGCATATATATCGTGTTAGTACCTAATTTTGTCAGCCACTTCGGACATCACATTGCACTGTAGTATGTCGAAATAGTACTATTTATGTGAAACTATTCACAAACTGTAAACATTTGTCAGTAGGCAATATGACTAAGACTCCCGGCTCCTCGGGCTGGTGCGAATGTTTCAATGTCAGTATGTGCCAAACCGTTGGATTGTGACACACCTTTACGCGTCTCTCGCTCGCTGCGCTCGCTCGAAAACTATAGCGTAACCTAAAACCAATCTATCTTGCGTTCATTATTCGATATGGTGGCGACTTATTTCGAATTTGCGAACGTGTCGGATCGGATGTGAGGTTGGACTAAATTTTTACGAGCGAGCGGAGCGAGCGAGCAACGATCACAATTTGCAAGGTATACATATACCTTGCAATATGTATATATATCGTGTTAGTACCTAATTTTGTTAGCCACTTCGGACATCACATTGGACTGTAGTATGTGGAAATAGTACTATTTATGTGAAACTATTCACAAACTGTAAACATTTGTCAGCAGGCAATAGGATAAATACTTCCGGCTCCTCTGGCTGGTGCGAATGCTTCAATGTCAGTATGTGCCAAACCGTTGGATTGTGACACACCTTTACGCGTCTCTCGCTCGCTGCGCTCGCTCGAAAACTATAGCCTAACCTAAAACCAATCCATCTTGCGTTCATTATTCCATATGGTGGCGACTTATTTCGATTTTGCGAACGTGTCGGGTCGGATGTGAGGTTGGACTAAATTTTTACGAGCGAGCGGAGCGAGCGAGCATCGATCACAATATGCAAGGTATACATATACCTTGCAATATGCATATATATCGTGTTAGTACCTAATTTCGTCAGCCACTTCGGACATCACATTGCCCTGTAGTATGTGGAAATAGTACTATTTATGTGAAACTATTCACAAACTGTAAACATTTGTCAGCAGGCAATATGATAAAGACATCCGGCTCCTCGGGCTGGTGCGAATGTTTCAATGTCAGTATGTGCCAAACCGTTGGATTGTGACACACCTTTACGCGTATCTCGCTCGCTGCGCTCGCTCGAAAGCTGTAGCCTAACCTAAACCCAATCCATCTTGCGTTAGTCATTCGATATGAAGGCAACTTATTTCGAATTTGCGAACGTGTCGGATCGTATGTGAGGTTGGACTAAATTTTTACGAGCGAGCGGAGCGAGCGAGCATCGATCACAATATGCAAGGTATACATATACCTTGCAATATGCATATATATCGTGTTAGTACCTAATTTCGTCAGCCACTTCGGACATCACATTGGACTGTAGTATGTGGAAATAGTACTATTTATGTGAAACTATTCACAAACTGTAAACATTTGTCAGCAGGCAATAGGATAAAGACTTCCGGCTCCTCGGGCTGGTGCGAATGTTTCAATGTCCGTATGTGCCAAACCGTTGGATTGTGACACACCTTTACGCGTCTCTCGTTCGCTGCGCTCGCTCGAAAACTATAGCGTAACCTAAAACCAATCCATCTTGCGTTCATTATTCGATATGGTGGCGACTTATTTCGAATTTGCGAACGTGTCGTATCGGATGTGAGGTTGGACTAAATTTTTATGAGCGAGCGGAGCGAGCGAGCAACGATCACAATTTGCAAGGTATACATATACCTTGCAATATGTATATATATCGTGTTAGTACCTAATTTTGTTAGCCACTTCGGACATCACATTGGACTGTAGTATGTGGAAATAGTACTATTTATGTGAAACTATTCACAAACTGTAAACATTTGTCAGCAGGCAATAGGATAAAGACTTCCGGCTCCTCGGGCTGGTGCGAATGTTTCAATGTCCGTATGTGCCAAACCGTTGGATTGTGACACACCTTTACGCGTCTCTCGTTCGCTGCGCTCGCTCGAAAACTATAGCGTAACCTAAAACCAATCCATCTTGCGTTCATTATTCGATATGGTGGCGACTTATTTCGAATTTGCGAACGTGTCGTATCGGATGTGAGGTTGGACTAAATTTTTACGAGCGAGCGGAGCGAGCGAGCAACGATCACAATTTGCAAGGTATACATATACCTTGCAATATGTATATATATCGTGTTAGTACCTAATTTTGTTAGCCACTTCGGACATCACATTGGACTGTAGTATGTGGAAATAGTACTATTTATGTGAAACTATTCACAAACTGTAAACATTTGTCAGCAGGCAATAGGATAAATACTTCCGGCTCCTCTGGCTGGTGCGAATGTTTCAATGTCCGTATGTGCCAAACCGTTAGATTGTGATACACCTTTACGCGTCTCTCGCTCGCTGCGCTCGCTCGAAAACTATAGCCTAACCTAAAACCAATCCCTCTTGCGTTAGTCATTCGATTTGAAGGCGACTTATTTCGAATTTGCGAACGTGTCGGATCGGATGTGAGGTTGGACTAAATTTTTACGAGCGAGCGGAGCGAGCGAGCAACGATCACAATTTGCAAGGTATACATATACCTTGCAATATGCATATATATCGTGTTAGTACCTAATTTTGTCAGCCACTTCGGACATCACATTGCACTGTAGTATGTCGAAATAGTACTATTTATGTGAAACTATTCACAAACTGTAAACATTTGTCAGTAGGCAATATGATAAAGACTCCCGGCTCCTCGGGCTGGTGCGAATGTTTCAATGTCAGTATGTGCCAAACCGTTGGATTGTGACACACCTTTACGCGTCTCTCGCTCGCTGCGCTCGCTCGAAAACTATAGCGTAACCTAAAACCAATCTATCTTGCGTTCATTATTCGATATGGTGGCGACTTATTTCGAATTTGCGAACGTGTCGGATCGGATGTGAGGTTGGACTAACTTTTTACGAGCGAGCGGAGCGAGCGAGCAACGATCACAATTTGCAAGGTATACATATACCTTGCAATATGTATATATATCGTGTTAGTACCTAATTTTGTTAGCCACTTCGGACATCACATTGGACTGTAGTATGTGGAAATAGTACTATTTATGTGAAACTATTCACAAACTGTAAACATTTGTCAGCAGGCAATAGGATAAATACTTCCGGCTCCTCTGGCTGGTGCGAATGTTTCAATGTCAGTATGTGCCAAACCGTTGGATTGTGACACACCTTTACGCGTCTCTCGCTCGCTGCGCTCGCTCGAAAACTATAGCGTAACCTAAAACCAATCCATCTTTCGTTCATTATTCGATATGGTGGCGACTTATTTCGAATTTGCGAACGTGTCGGGTCGGATGTGAGGTTGGACTAAATTTTTACGAGCGAGCGGAGCGAGCGAGCATCGATCACAATATGCAAGGTATACATATACCTTGCAATATGCATATATATCGTGTTAGTACCTAATTTCGTCAGCCACTTCGGACATCACATTGCCCTGTAGTATGTGGAAATAGTACTATTTATGTGAAACTATTCACAAACTGTAAACATTTGTCAGCAGGCAATATGATAAAGACATCCGGCTCCTCGGGCTGGTGCGAATGTTTCAATGTCAGTATGTGCCAAACCGTTGGATTGTGACACACCTTTACGCGTCTCTCGCTCGCTGCGCTCGCTCGAAAACTATAGCCTAACCTAAAACCAATCCCTCTTGCGTTAGTCATTCGATTTGAAGGCGACTTATTTCGAATTTGCGAACGTGTCGGATCGGATGTGAGGTTGGACTAAATTTTTACGAGCGAGCGGAGCGAGCGAGCAACGATCACAATTTGCAAGGTATACATATACCTTGCAATATGCATATATATCGTGTTAGTACCTAATTTTGTCAGCCACTTCGGACATCACATTGCACTGTAGTATGTCGAAATAGTACTATTTATGTGAAACTATTCACAAACTGTAAACATTTGTCAGTAGGCAATATGATAAAGACTCCCGGCTCCTCGGGCTGGTGCGAATGTTTCAATGTCAGTATGTGCCAAACCGTTGGATTGTGACACACCTTTACGCGTCTCTCGCTCGCTGCGCTCGCTCGAAAACTATAGCGTAACCTAAAACCAATCTATCTTGCGTTCATTATTCGATATGGTGGCGACTTATTTCGAATTTGCGAACGTGTCGGATCGGATGTGAGGTTGGACTAAATTTTTACGAGCGAGCGGAGCGAGCGAGCAACGATCACAATTTGCAAGGTATACATATACCTTGCAATATGTATATATATCGTGTTAGTACCCAATTTTGTTAGCCACTTCGGACATCACATTGGACTGTAGTATGTGGAAATAGTACTATTTATGTGAAACTATTCACAAACTGTAAACATTTGTCAGCAGGCAATAGGATAAATACTTCCGGCTCCTCTGGCTGGTGCGAATGTTTCAATGTCAGTATGTGCCAAACCGTTGGATTGTGACACACCTTTACGCGTCTCTCGCTCGCTGCGCTCGCTCGAAAACTATAGCGTAACCTAAAACCAATCCATCTTTCGTTCATTATTCGATATGGTGGCGACTTATTTCGAATTTGCGAACGTGTCGGGTCGGATGTGAGGTTGGACTAAATTTTTACGAGCGAGCGGAGCGAGCGAGCATCGATCACAATATGCAAGGTATACATATACCTTGCAATATGCATATATATCGTGTTAGTACCTAATTTCGTCAGCCACTTCGGACATCACATTGCCCTGTAGTATGTGGAAATAGTACTATTTATGTGAAACTATTCACAAACTGTAAACATTTGTCAGCAGGCAATATGATAAAGACATCCGGCTCCTCGGGCTGGTGCGAATGTTTCAATGTCAGTATGTGCCAAACCGTTGGATTGTGACACACCTTTACGCGTATCTCGCTCGCTGCGCTCGCTCGAAAGCTGTAGCCTAACCTAAACCCAATCCATCTTGCGTTAGTCATTCGATATGAAGGCAACTTATTTCGAATTTGCGAACGTGTCGGATCGTATGTGAGGTTGGACTAAATTTTTACGAGCGAGCGGAGCGGGCGAGCAACGATCACAATTTGCAAGGTATACATATACCTTATATTGCCTTGCATATATTTCGTGTTAGTACCTAATTTTGTCAGCCACTTCGGACATCACATTGGACTGTAGTATGTGGAAATAGTACTATTTATGTGAAACTATTCACAAACTGTAAACATTTGTCAGCAGGCAATAGGATAAAGACTTCCGGCTCCTCGGGCTGGTGCGAATGTTTCAATGTCCGTATGTGCCAAACCGTTGGATTGTGACACACCTTTACGCGTCTCTCGTTCGCTGCGCTCGCTCGAAAACTATAGCGTAACCTAAAACCAATCCCTCTTGCGTTAGTCATTCGATTTGAAGGCGACTTATTTCGAATTTGCGAACGTGTCGGATCGGATGTGAGGTTGGACTAAATTTTTACGAGCGAGCGGAGCGAGCGAGCAACGATCACAATTTGCAAGGTATACATATACCTTGCAATATGCATATATATCGTGTTAGTACCTAATTTTGTCAGCCACTTCGGACATCACATTGGACTGTAGTATGTGGAAATAGTACTATTTATGTGAAACTATTCACAAACTGTAAACATTTGTCAGCAGGCAATAGGATAAATACTTCCGGCTCCTCTGGCTGGTGCGAATGTTTCAATGTCAGTATGTGCCAAACCGTTGGATTGTGACACACCTTTACGCGTCTCTCGCTCGCTGCGCTCGCTCGAAAACTATAGCGTAACCTAAAACCAATCCATCTTTCGTTCATTATTCGATATGGTGGCGACTTATTTCGAATTTGCGAACGTGTCG
The DNA here is from genome assembly GCF_910591885.1 of Bombus terrestris. NCBI lineage: Eukaryota > Metazoa > Arthropoda > Insecta > Hymenoptera > Apidae > Bombus > Bombus terrestris. The sequence continues at coordinate 2,280,545 of NW_025963552.1, read as the reverse complement.
GGTCGGATGTGAGGTTGGACTAAATTTTTACGAGCGAGCGGAGCGAGCGAGCATCGATCACAATATGCAAGGTATACATATACCTTGCAATATGCATATATATCGTGTTAGTACCTAATTTCGTCAGCCACTTCGGACATCACATTGCCCTGTAGTATGTGGAAATAGTACTATTTATGTGAAACTATTCACAAACTGTAAACATTTGTCAGCAGGCAATATGATAAAGACATCCGGCTCCTCGGGCTGGTGCGAATGTTTCAATGTCAGTATGTGCCAAACCGTTGGATTGTGACACACCTTTACGCGTATCTCGCTCGCTGCGCTCGCTCGAAAGCTGTAGCCTAACCTAAACCCAATCCATCTTGCGTTAGTCATTCGATATGAAGGCAACTTATTTCGAATTTGCGAACGTGTCGGATCGTATGTGAGGTTGGACTAAATTTTTACGAGCGAGCGGAGCGAGCGAGCAACGATCACAATTTGCAAGGTATACATATACCTTATATTGCCTTGCATATATTTCGTGTTAGTACCTAATTTTGTCAGCCACTTCGGACATCACATTGGACTGTAGTATGTGGAAATAGTACTATTTATGTGAAACTATTCACAAACTGTAAACATTTGTCAGCAGGCAATAGGATAAAGACTTCCGGCTCCTCGGGCTGGTGCGAATGTTTCAATGTCCGTATGTGCCAAACCGTTGGATTGTGACACACCTTTACGCGTCTCTCGTTCGCTGCGCTCGCTCGAAAACTATAGCGTAACCTAAAACCAATCCATCTTGCGTTCATTATTCGATATGGTGGCGACTTATTTCGAATTTGCGAACGTGACGTATCGGATGTGAGGTTGGACTAAATTTTTACGAGCGAGCGGAGCGAGCGAGCAACGATCACAATTTGCAAGGTATACATATACCTTGCAATATGTATATATATCGTGTTAGTACCTAATTTTGTTAGCCACTTCGGACATCACATTGGACTGTAGTATGTGGAAATAGTACTATTTATGTGAAACTATTCACAAACTGTAAACATTTGTCAGCAGGCAATAGGATAAATACTTCCGGCTCCTCTGGCTGGTGCGAATGTTTCAATGTCCGTATGTGCCAAACCGTTAGATTGTGATACACCTTTACGCGTCTCTCGCTCGCTGCGCTCGCTCGAAAACTATAGCCTAACCTAAAACCAATCCCTCTTGCGTTAGTCATTCGATTTGAAGGCGACTTATTTCGAATTTGCGAACGTGTCGGATCGGATGTGAGGTTGGACTAAATTTTTACGAGCGAGCGGAGCGAGCGAGCAACGATCACAATTTGCAAGGTATACATATACCTTGCAATATGCATATATATCGTGTTAGTACCTAATTTTGTCAGCCACTTCGGACATCACATTGCACTGTAGTATGTCGAAATAGTACTATTTATGTGAAACTATTCACAAACTGTAAACATTTGTCAGTAGGCAATATGATAAAGACTCCCGGCTCCTCGGGCTGGTGCGAATGTTTCAATGTCAGTATGTGCCAAACCGTTGGATTGTGACACACCTTTACGCGTCTCTCGCTCGCTGCGCTCGCTCGAAAACTATAGCGTAACCTAAAACCAATCTATCTTGCGTTCATTATTCGATATGGTGGCGACTTATTTCGAATTTGCGAACGTGTCGGATCGGATGTGAGGTTGGACTAAATTTTTACGAGCGAGCGGAGCGAGCGAGCAACGATCACAATTTGCAAGTTATACATATACCTTGCAATATGTATATATATCGTGTTAGTACCTAATTTTGTTAGCCACTTCGGACATCACATTGGACTGTAGTATGTGGAAATAGTACTATTTATGTGAAACTATTCACAAACTGTAAACATTTGTCAGCAGGCAATAGGATAAATACTTCCGGCTCCTCTGGCTGGTGCGAATGCTTCAATGTCCGTATGTGCCAAACCGTTCGATTGTGATACACCTTTACGCGTCTCTCGCTCGCTGCGCTCGCTCGAAAACTATAGCCTAACCTAAAACCAATCCATCTTGCGTTCATTATTCCATATGGTGGCGACTTATTTCGATTTTGCGAACGTGTCGGGTCGGATGTGAGGTTGGACTAAATTTTTACGAGCGAGCGGAGCGAGCGAGCATCGATCACAATATGCAAGGTATACATATACCTTGCAATATGCATATATATCGTGTTAGTACCTAATTTCGTCAGCCACTTCGGACATCACATTGCCCTGTAGTATGTGGAAATAGTACTATTTATGTGAAACTATTCACAAACTGTAAACATTTGTCAGCAGGCAATATGATAAAGACATCCGGCTCCTCGGGCTGGTGCGAATGTTTCAATGTCAGTATGTGCCAAACCGTTGGATTGTGACACACCTTTACGCGTATCTCGCTCGCTGCGCTCGCTCGAAAGCTGTAGCCTAACCTAAACCCAATCCATCTTGCGTTAGTCATTCGATATGAAGGCAACTTATTTCGAATTTGCGAACGTGTCGGATCGTATGTGAGGTTGGACTAAATTTTTACGAGCGAGCGGAGCGAGCGAGCAACGATCACAATTTGCAAGGTATACATATACCTTATATTGCCTTGCATATATTTCGTGTTAGTACCTAATTTTGTCAGCCACTTCGGACATCACATTGGACTGTAGTATGTGGAAATAGTACTATTTATGTGAAACTATTCACAAACTGTAAACATTTGTCAGCAGGCAATAGGATAAAGACTTCCGGCTCCTCGGGCTGGTGCGAATGTTTCAATGTCCGTATGTGCCAAACCGTTGGATTGTGACACACCTTTACGCGTCTCTCGTTCGCTGCGCTCGCTCGAAAACTATAGCGTAACCTAAAACCAATCCATCTTGCGTTCATTATTCGATATGGTGGCGACTTATTTCGAATTTGCGAACGTGTCGTATCGGATGTGAGGTTGGACTAAATTTTTACGAGCGAGCGGAGCGAGCGAGCAACGATCACAATTTGCAAGGTATACATATACCTTGCAATATGTATATATATCGTGTTAGTACCTAATTTTGTTAGCCACTTCGGACATCACATTGGACTGTAGTATGTGGAAATAGTACTATTTATGTGAAACTATTCACAAACTGTAAACATTTGTCAGCAGGCAATAGGATAAAGACTTCCGGCTCCTCGGGCTGGTGCGAATGTTTCAATGTCCGTATGTGCCAAACCGTTGGATTGTGACACACCTTTACGCGTCTCTCGTTCGCTGCGCTCGCTCGAAAACTATAGCGTAACCTAAAACCAATCCATCTTGCGTTCATTATTCGATATGGTGGCGACTTATTTCGAATTTGCGAACGTGTCGTATCGGATGTGAGGTTGGACTAAATTTTTACGAGCGAGCGGAGCGAGCGAGCAACGATCACAATTTGCAAGGTATACATATACCTTGCAATATGTATATATATCGTGTTAGTACCTAATTTTGTTAGCCACTTCGGACATCACATTGGACTGTAGTATGTGGAAATAGTACTATTTATGTGAAACTATTCACAAACTGTAAACATTTGTCAGCAGGCAATAGGATAAATACTTCCGGCTCCTCTGGCTGGTGCGAATGTTTCAATGTCCGTATGTGCCAAACCGTTAGATTGTGATACACCTTTACGCGTCTCTCGCTCGCTGCGCTCGCTCGAAAACTATAGCCTAACCTAAAACCAATCCCTCTTGCGTTAGTCATTCGATTTGAAGGCGACTTATTTCGAATTTGCGAACGTGTCGGATCGGATGTGAGGTTGGACTAAATTTTTACGAGCGAGCGGAGCGAGCGAGCAACGATCACAATTTGCAAGGTATACATATACCTTGCAATATGCATATATATCGTGTTAGTACCTAATTTTGTCAGCCACTTCGGACATCACATTGCACTGTAGTATGTCGAAATAGTACTATTTATGTGAAACTATTCACAAACTGTAAACATTTGTCAGCAGGCAATAGGATAAAGACTTCCGGCTCCTCGGGCTGGTGCGAATGTTTCAATGTCCGTATGTGCCAAACCGTTGGATTGTGACACACCTTTACGCGTCTCTCGTTCGCTGCGCTCGCTCGAAAACTATAGCGTAACCTAAAACCAATCCATCTTGCGTTCATTATTCGATATGGTGGCGACTTATTTCGAATTTGCAAACGTGTCGTATCGGATGTGAGGTTGGACTAAATTTTTACGAGCGAGCGGAGCGAGCGAGCAACGATCACAATTTGCAAGGTATACATATACCTTGCAATATGTATATATATCGTGTTAGTACCTAATTTTGTTAGCCACTTCGGACATCACATTGGACTGTAGTATGTGGAAATAGTACTATTTATGTGAAACTATTCACAAACTGTAAACATTTGTCAGCAGGCAATAGGATAAATACTTCCGGCTCCTCTGGCTGGTGCGAATGCTTCAATGTCCGTATGTGCCAAACCGTTCGATTGTGATACACCTTTACGCGTCTCTCGCTCGCTGCGCTCGCTCGAAAACTATAGCCTAACCTAAAACCAATCCATCTTGCGTTCATTATTCCATATGGTGGCGACTTATTTCGATTTTGCGAACGTGTCGGGTCGGATGTGAGGTTGGACTAAATTTTTACGAGCGAGCGGAGCGAGCGAGCATCGATCACAATATGCAAGGTATACATATACCTTGCAATATGCATATATATCGTGTTAGTACCTAATTTCGTCAGCCACTTCGGACATCACATTGCCCTGTAGTATGTGGAAATAGTACTATTTATGTGAAACTATTCACAAACTGTAAACATTTGTCAGCAGGCAATATGATAAAGACATCCGGCTCCTCGGGCTGGTGCGAATGTTTCAATGTCAGTATGTGCCAAACCGTTGGATTGTGACACACCTTTACGCGTATCTCGCTCGCTGCGCTCGCTCGAAAGCTGTAGCCTAACCTAAACCCAATCCATCTTGCGTTAGTCATTCGATATGAAGGCAACTTATTTCGAATTTGCGAACGTGTCGGATCGTATGTGAGGTTGGACTAAATTTTTACGAGCGAGCGGAGCGAGCGAGCAACGATCACAATTTGCAAGGTATACATATACCTTATATTGCCTTGCATATATTTCGTGTTAGTACCTAATTTTGTCAGCCACTTCGGACATCACATTGGACTGTAGTATGTGGAAATAGTACTATTTATGTGAAACTATTCACAAACTGTAAACATTTGTCAGCAGGCAATAGGATAAAGACTTCCGGCTCCTCTGGCTGGTGCGAATGTTTCAATGTCCGTATGTGCCAAACCGTTAGATTGTGATACACCTTTACGCGTCTCTCGCTCGCTGCGCTCGCTCGAAAACTATAGCCTAACCTAAAACCAATCCATCTTGCGTTCATTATTCCATATGGTGGCGACTTATTTCGATTTTGCGAACGTGTCGGGTCGGATGTGAGGTTGGACTAAATTTTTACGAGCGAGCGGAGCGAGCGAGCATCGATCACAATATGCAAGGTATACATATACCTTGCAATATGCATATATATCGTGTTAGTACCTAATTTCGTCAGCCACTTCGGACATCACATTGCCCTGTAGTATGTGGAAATAGTACTATTTATGTGAAACTATTCACAAACTGTAAACATTTGTCAGCAGGCAATATGATAAAGACATCCGGCTCCTCGGGCTGGTGCGAATGTTTCAATGTCAGTATGTGCCAAACCGTTGGATTGTGACACACCTTTACGCGTATCTCGCTCGCTGCGCTCGCTCGAAAGCTGTAGCCTAACCTAAACCCAATCCATCTTGCGTTAGTCATTCGATATGAAGGCAACTTATTTCGAATTTGCGAACGTGTCGGATCGTATGTGAGGTTGGACTAAATTTTTACGAGCGAGCGGAGCGAGCGAGCAACGATCACAATTTGCAAGGTATACATATACCTTATATTGCCTTGCATATATTTCGTGTTAGTACCTAATTTTGTCAGCCACTTCGGACATCACATTGGACTGTAGTATGTGGAAATAGTACTATTTATGTGAAACTATTCACAAACTGTAAACATTTGTCAGCAGGCAATAGGATAAAGACTTCCGGCTCCTCTGGCTGGTGCGAATGTTTCAATGTCCGTATGTGCCAAACCGTTAGATTGTGATACATCTTTACGCGTCTCTCGCTCGCTGCGCTCGCTCGAAAACTATAGCCTAACCTAAAACCAATCCCTCTTGCGTTAGTCATTCGATTTGAAGGCGACTTATTTCGAATTTGCGAACGTGTCGGATCGGATGTGAGGTTGGACTAAATTTTTACGAGCGAGCGGAGCGAGCGAGCAACGATCACAATTTGCAAGGTATACATATACCTTGCAATATGCATATATATCGTGTTAGTACCTAATTTTGTCAGCCACTTCGGACATCACATTGCACTGTAGTATGTCGAAATAGTACTATTTATGTGAAACTATTCACAAACTGTAAACATTTGTCAGTAGGCAATATGATAAAGACTCCCGGCTCCTCGGGCTGGTGCGAATGTTTCAATGTCAGTATGTGCCAAACCGTTGGATTGTGACACACCTTTACGCGTCTCTCGCTCGCTGCGCTCGCTCGAAAACTATAGCGTAACCTAAAACCAATCTATCTTGCGTTCATTATTCGATATGGTGGCGACTTATTTCGAATTTGCGAACGTGTCGGATCGGATGTGAGGTTGGACTAAATTTTTACGAGCGAGCGGAGCGAGCGAGCAACGATCACAATTTGCAAGGTATACATATACCTTGCAATATGTATATATATCGTGTTAGTACCTAATTTTGTTAGCCACTTCGGACATCACATTGGACTGTAGTATGTGGAAATAGTACTATTTATGTGAAACTATTCACAAACTGTAAACATTTGTCAGCAGGCAATAGGATAAATACTTCCGGCTCCTCTGGCTGGTGCGAATGTTTCAATGTCCGTATGTGCCAAACCGTTGGATTGTGACACACCTTTACGCGTCTCTCGTTCGCTGCGCTCGCTCGAAAACTATAGCGTAACCTAAAACCAATCCATCTTGCGTTCATTATTCGATATGGTGGCGACTTATTTCGAATTTGCGAACGTGTCGTATCGGATGTGAGGTTGGACTAAATTTTTACGAGCGAGCGGAGCGAGCGAGCAACGATCACAATTTGCAAGGTATACATATACCTTGCAATATGTATATATATCGTGTTAGTACCTAATTTTGTTAGCCACTTCGGACATCACATTGGACTGTAGTATGTGGAAATAGTACTATTTATGTGAAACTATTCACAAACTGTAAACATTTGTCAGCAGGCAATAGGATAAATACTTCCGGCTCCTCTGGCTGGTGCGAATGTTTCAATGTCCGTATGTGCCAAACCGTTAGATTGTGATACACCTTTACGCGTCTCTCGCTCGCTGCGCTCGCTCGAAAACTATAGCCTAACCTAAAACCAATCCCTCTTGCGTTAGTCATTCGATTTGAAGGCGACTTATTTCGAATTTGCGAACGTGTCGGATCGGATGTGAGGTTGGACTAAATTTTTACGAGCGAGCGGAGCGAGCGAGCAACGATCACAATTTGCAAGGTATACATATACCTTGCAATATGCATATATATCGTGTTAGTACCTAATTTTGTCAGCCACTTCGGACATCACATTGCACTGTAGTATGTCGAAATAGTACTATTTATGTGAAACTATTCACAAACTGTAAACATTTGTCAGTAGGCAATATGATAAAGACTCCCGGCTCCTCGGGCTGGTGCGAATGTTTCAATGTCAGTATGTGCCAAACCGTTGGATTGTGACACACCTTTACGCGTCTCTCGCTCGCTGCGCTCGCTCGAAAACTATAGCGTAACCTAAAACCAATCTATCTTGCGTTCATTATTCGATATGGTGGCGACTTATTTCGAATTTGCGAACGTGTCGGATCGGATGTGAGGTTGGACTAAATTTTTACGAGCGAGCGGAGCGAGCGAGCAACGATCACAATTTGCAAGGTATATGTATACCTTGCAATATGTATATATATCGTGTTAGTACCTAATTTTGTTAGCCACTTCGGACATCACATTGGACTGTAGTATGTGGAAATAGTACTATTTATGTGAAACTATTCACAAACTGTAAACATTTGTCAGCAGGCAATAGGATAAATACTTCCGGCTCCTCTGGCTGGTGCGAATGTTTCAATGTCAGTATGTGCCAAACCGTTGGATTGTGACACACCTTTACGCGTCTCTCGCTCGCTGCGCTCGCTCGAAAACTATAGCGTAACCTAAAACCAATCCATCTTTCGTTCATTATTCGATATGGTGGCGACTTATTTCGAATTTGCGAACGTGTCGGGTCGGATGTGAGGTTGGACTAAATTTTTACGAGCGAGCGGAGCGAGCGAGCATCGATCACAATATGCAAGGTATACATATACCTTGCAATATGCATATATATCGTGTTAGTACCTAATTTCGTCAGCCACTTCGGACATCACATTGCCCTGTAGTATGTGGAAATAGTACTATTTATGTGAAACTATTCACAAACTGTAAACATTTGTCAGCAGGCAATATGATAAAGACATCCGGCTCCTCGGGCTGGTGCGAATGTTTCAATGTCAGTATGTGCCAAACCGTTGGATTGTGACACACCTTTACGCGTATCTCGCTCGCTGCGCTCGCTCGAAAGCTGTAGCCTAACCTAAACCCAATCCATCTTGCGTTAGTCATTCGATATGAAGGCAACTTATTTCGAATTTGCGAACGTGTCGGATCGTATGTGAGGTTGGACTAAATTTTTACGAGCGAGCGGAGCGAGCGAGCAACGATCACAATTTGCAAGGTATACATATACCTTATATTGCCTTGCATATATTTCGTGTTAGTACCTAATTTTGTCAGCCACTTCGGACATCACATTGGACTGTAGTATGTGGAAATAGTACTATTTATGTGAAACTATTCACAAACTGTAAACATTTGTCAGCAGGCAATAGGATAAAGACTTCCGGCTCCTCGGGCTGGTGCGAATGTTTCAATGTCCGTATGTGCCAAACCGTTGGATTGTGACACACCTTTACGCGTCTCTCGTTCGCTGCGCTCGCTCGAAAACTATAGCGTAACCTAAAACCAATCCATCTTGCGTTCATTATTCGATATGGTGGCGACTTATTTCGAATTTGCGAACGTGTCGTATCGGATGTGAGGTTGGACTAAATTTTTACGAGCGAGCGGAGCGAGCGAGCAACGATCACAATTTGCAAGGTATACATATACCTTGCAATATGTATATATATCGTGTTAGTACCTAATTTTGTTAGCCACTTCGGACATCACATTGGACTGTAGTATGTGGAAATAGTACTATTTATGTGAAACTATTCACAAACTGTAAACATTTGTCAGCAGGCAATAGGATAAATACTTCCGGCTCCTCTGGCTGGTGCGAATGTTTCAATGTCCGTATGTGCCAAACCGTTAGATTGTGATACACCTTTACGCGTCTCTCGCTCGCTGCGCTCGCTCGAAAACTATAGCCTAACCTAAAACCAATCCCTCTTGCGTTAGTCATTCGATTTGAAGGCGACTTATTTCGAATTTGCGAACGTGTCGGATCGGATGTGAGGTTGGACTAAATTTTTACGAGCGAGCGGAGCGAGCGAGCAACGATCACAATTTGCAAGGTATACATATACCTTGCAATATGCATATATATCGTGTTAGTACCTAATTTTGTCAGCCACTTCGGACATCACATTGCACTGTAGTATGTCGAAATAGTACTATTTATGTGAAACTATTCACAAACTGTAAACATTTGTCAGTAGGCAATATGATAAAGACTCCCGGCTCCTCGGGCTGGTGCGAATGTTTCAATGTCAGTATGTGCCAAACCGTTGGATTGTGACACACCTTTACGCGTCTCTCGCTCGCTGCGCTCGCTCGAAAACTATAGCGTAACCTAAAACCAATCTATCTTGCGTTCATTATTCGATATGGTGGCGACTTATTTCGAATTTGCGAACGTGTCGGATCGGATGTGAGGTTGGACTAAATTTTTACGAGCGAGCGGAGCGAGCGAGCAACGATCACAATTTGCAAGGTATACATATACCTTGCAATATGTATATATATCGTGTTAGTACCTAATTTTGTTAGCCACTTCGGACATCACATTGGACTGTAGTATGTGGAAATAGTACTATTTATGTGAAACTATTCACAAACTGTAAACATTTGTCAGCAGGCAATAGGATAAATACTTCCGGCTCCTCTGGCTGGTGCGAATGTTTCAATGTCAGTATGTGCCAAACCGTTGGATTGTGACACACCTTTACGCGTCTCTCGCTCGCTGCGCTCGCTCGAAAACTATAGCGTAACCTAAAACCAATCCATCTTTCGTTCATTATTCGATATGGTGGCGACTTATTTCGAATTTGCGAACGTGTCGGGTCGGATGTGAGGTTGGACTAAATTTTTACGAGCGAGCGGAGCGAGCGAGCATCGATCACAATATGCAAGGTATACATATACCTTGCAATATGCATATATATCGTGTTAGTACCTAATTTTGTCAGCCACTTCGGACATCACATTGCACTGTAGTATGTCGAAATAGTACTATTTATGTGAAACTATTCACAAACTGTAAACATTTGTCAGCAGGCAATAGGATAAAGACTTCCGGCTCCTCGGGCTGGTGCGAATGTTTCAATGTCCGTATGTGCCAAACCGTTGGATTGTGACACACCTTTACGCGTCTCTCGTTCGCTGCGCTCGCTCGAAAACTATAGCGTAACCTAAAACCAATCCATCTTGCGTTCATTATTCGATATGGTGGCGACTTATTTCGAATTTGCGAACGTGTCGTATCGGATGTGAGGTTGGACTAAATTTTTACGAGCGAGCGGAGCGAGCGAGCAACGATCACAATTTGCAAGGTATACATATACCTTGCAATATGTATATATATCGTGTTAGTACCTAATTTTGTTAGCCACTTCGGACATCACATTGGACTGTAGTATGTGGAAATAGTACTATTTATGTGAAACTATTCACAAACTGTAAACATTTGTCAGCAGGCAATAGGATAAATACTTCCGGCTCCTCTGGCTGGTGCGAATGCTTCAATGTCCGTATGTGCCAAACCGTTCGATTGTGATACACCTTTACGCGTCTCTCGCTCGCTGCGCTCGCTCGAAAACTATAGCCTAACCTAAAACCAATCCATCTTGCGTTCATTATTCCATATGGTGGCGACTTATTTCGATTTTGCGAACGTGTCGGGTCGGATGTGAGGTTGGACTAAATTTTTACGAGCGAGCGGAGCGAGCGAGCATCGATCACAATATGCAAGGTATACATATACCTTGCAATATGCATATATATCGTGTTAGTACCTAATTTCGTCAGCCACTTCGGACATCACATTGCCCTGTAGTATGTGGAAATAGTACTATTTATGTGAAACTATTCACAAACTGTAAACATTTGTCAGCAGGCAATATGATAAAGACATCCGGCTCCTCGGGCTGGTGCGAATGTTTCAATGTCAGTATGTGCCAAACCGTTGGATTGTGACACACCTTTACGCGTATCTCGCTCGCTGCGCTCGCTCGAAAGCTGTAGCCTAACCTAAACCCAATCCATCTTGCGTTAGTCATTCGATATGAAGGCAACTTATTTCGAATTTGCGAACGTGTCGGATCGTATGTGAGGTTGGACTAAATTTTTACGAGCGAGCGGAGCGAGCGAGCAACGATCACAATTTGCAAGGTATACATATACCTTATATTGCCTTGCATATATTTCGTGTTAGTACCTAATTTTGTCAGCCACTTCGGACATCACATTGGACTGTAGTATGTGGAAATAGTACTATTTATGTGAAACTATTCACAAACTGTAAACATTTGTCAGCAGGCAATAGGATAAAGACTTCCGGCTCCTCGGGCTGGTGCGAATGTTTCAATGTCCGTATGTGCCAAACCGTTAGATTGTGATACACCTTTACGCGTCTCTCGCTCGCTGCGCTCGCTCGAAAACTATAGCCTAACCTAAAACCAATCCCACTTGCGTTAGTCATTCGATTTGAAGGCGACTTATTTCGAATTTGCGAACGTGTCGGATCGGATGTGAGGTTGGACTAAATTTTTACGAGCGAGCGGAGCGAGCGAGCAACGATCACAATTTGCAAGGTATACATATACCTTGCAATATGCATATATATCGTGTTAGTACCTAATTTTGTCAGCCACTTCGGACATCACATTGCACTGTAGTATGTCGAAATAGTACTATTTATGTGAAACTATTCACAAACTGTAAACATTTGTCAGCAGGCAATATGATAAAGACATCCGGCTCCTCGGGCTGGTGCGAATGTTTCAATGTCAGTATGTGCCAAACCGTTGGATTGTGACACACCTTTACGCGTCTCTCGCTCGCTGCGCTCGCTCGAAAACTATAGCGTAACCTAAAACCAATCTATCTTGCGTTCATTATTCGATTTGAAGGCGACTTATTTCGAATTTGCGAACGTGTCGGATCGGATGTGAGGTTGGACTAAATTTTTACGAGCGAGCGGAGCGAGCGAGCAACGATCACAATTTGCAAGGTATACATATACCTTGCAATATGCATATATATCGTGTTAGTACCTAATTTTGTCAGCCACTTCGGACATCACATTGCACTGTAGTATGTCGAAATAGTACTATTTATGTGAAACTATTCACAAACTGTAAACATTTGTCAGTAGGCAATATGATAAAGACTCCCGGCTCCTCGGGCTGGTGCGAATGTTTCAATGTCAGTATGTGCCAAACCGTTGGATTGTGACACACCTTTACGCGTCTCTCGCTCGCTGCGCTCGCTCGAAAACTATAGCGTAACCTAAAACCAATCTATCTTGCGTTCATTATTCGATATGGTGGCGACTTATTTCGAATTTGCGAACGTGTCGGATCGGATGTGAGGTTGGACTAAATTTTTACGAGCGAGCGGAGCGAGCGAGCAACGATCACAATTTGCAAGGTATACATATACCTTGCAATATGTATATATATCGTGTTAGTACCTAATTTTGTCAGCCACTTCGGACATCACATTGGACTGTAGTATGTGGAAATAGTACTATTTATGTGAAACTATTCACAAACTGTAAACATTTGTCAGCAGGCAATAGGATAAATACTTCCGGCTCCTCTGGCTGGTGCGAATGCTTCAATGTCCGTATGTGCCAAACCGTTCGATTGTGATACACCTTTACGCGTCTCTCGCTCGCTGCGCTCGCTCGAAAACTATAGCCTAACCTAAAACCAATCCATCTTGCGTTCATTATTCCATATGGTGGCGACTTATTTCGAATTTGCGAACGTGTCGTATCGGATGTGAGGTTGGACTAAATTTTTACGAGCGAGCGGAGCGAGCGAGCATCGATCACAATATGCAAGGTATACATATACCTTGCAATATGCATATATATCGTGTTAGTACCTAATTTCGTCAGCCACTTCGGACATCACATTGCCCTGTAGTATGTGGAAATAGTACTATTTATGTGAAACTATTCACAAACTGTAAACATTTGTCAGCAGGCAATATGATAAAGACATCCGGCTCCTCGGGCTGGTGCGAATGTTTCAATGTCAGTATGTGCCAAACCGTTGGATTGTGACACACCTTTACGCGTATCTCGCTCGCTGCGCTCGCTCGAAAGCTGTAGCCTAACCTAAACCCAATCCATCTTGCGTTAGTCATTCGATATGAAGGCAACTTATTTCGAATTTGCGAACGTGTCGGATCGTATGTGAGGTTGGACTAAATTTTTACGAGCGAGCGGAGCGAGCGAGCAACGATCACAATTTGCAAGGTATACATATACCTTATATTGCCTTGCATATATTTCGTGTTAGTACCTAATTTTGTCAGCCACTTCGGACATCACATTGGACTGTAGTATGTGGAAATAGTACTATTTATGTGAAACTATTCACAAACTGTAAACATTTGTCAGCAGGCAATAGGATAAAGACTTCCGGCTCCTCGGGCTGGTGCGAATGTTTCAATGTCCGTATGTGCCAAACCGTTAGATTGTGATACACCTTTACGCGTCTCTCGCTCGCTGCGCTCGCTCGAAAACTATAGCCTAACCTAAAACCAATCCCTCTTGCGTTAGTCATTCGATTTGAAGGCGACTTATTTCGAATTTGCGAACGTGTCGGATCGGATGTGAGGTTGGACTAAATTTTTACGAGCGAGCGGAGCGAGCGAGCAACGATCACAATTTGCAAGGTATACATATACCTTGCAATATGCGTATATATCGTGTTAGTACCTAATTTTGTCAGCCACTTCGGACATCACATTGCACTGTAGTATGTCGAAATAGTACTATTTATGTGAAACTATTCACAAACTGTAAACATTTGTCAGCAGGCAATATGATAAAGACATCCGGCTCCTCGGGCTGGTGCGAATGTTTCAATGTCAGTATGTGCCAAACCGTTGGATTGTGACACACCTTTACGCGTCTCTCGCTCGCTGCGCTCGCTCGAAAACTATAGCCTAACCTAAAACCAATCCCTCTTGCGTTAGTCATTCGATTTGAAGGCGACTTATTTCGAATTTGCGAACGTGTCGGATCGGATGTGAGGTTGGACTAAATTTTTACGAGCGAGCGGAGCGAGCGAGCAACGATCACAATTTGCAAGGTATACATATACCTTGCAATATGCATATATATCGTGTTAGTACCTAATTTTGTTAGCCACTTCGGACATCACATTGGACTGTAGTATGTGGAAATAGTACTATTTATGTGAAACTATTCACAAACTGTAAACATTTGTCAGCAGGCAATAGGATAAATACTTCCGGCTCCTCTGGCTGGTGCGAATGTTTCAATGTCAGTATGTGCCAAACCGTTGGATTGTGACACACCTTTACGCGTCTCTCGCTCGCTGCGCTCGCTCGAAAACTATAGCGTAACCTAAAACCAATCCATCTTGCGTTCATTATTCGATATGGTGGCGACTTATTTCGAATTTGCGAACGTGTCGTATCGGATGTGAGGTTGGACTAAATTTTTACGAGCGAGCGGAGCGAGCGAGCAACGATCACAATTTGCAAGGTATACATATACCTTGCAATATGTATATATATCGTGTTAGTACCTAATTTTGTTAGCCACTTCGGACATCACATTGGACTGTAGTATGTGGAAATAGTACTATTTATGTGAAACTATTCACAAACTGTAAACATTTGTCAGCAGGCAATAGGATAAATACTTCCGGCTCCTCTGGCTGGTGCGAATGCTTCAATGTCCGTATGTGCCAAACCGTTCGATTGTGATACACCTTTACGCGTCTCTCGCTCGCTGCGCTCGCTCGAAAACTATAGCCTAACCTAAAACCAATCCATCTTGCGTTCATTATTCCATATGGTGGCGACTTATTTCGATTTTGCGAACGTGTCGGGTCGGATGTGAGGTTGGACTAAATTTTTACGAGCGAGCGGAGCGAGCGAGCATCGATCACAATATGCAAGGTATACATATACCTTGCAATATGCATATATATCGTGTTAGTACCTAATTTCGTCAGCCACTTCGGACATCACATTGCCCTGTAGTATGTGGAAATAGTACTATTTATGTGAAACTATTCACAAACTGTAAACATTTGTCAGCAGGCAATATGATAAAGACATCCGGCTCCTCGGGCTGGTGCGAATGTTTCAATGTCAGTATGTGCCAAACCGTTGGATTGTGACACACCTTTACGCGTATCTCGCTCGCTGCGCTCGCTCGAAAGCTGTAGCCTAACCTAAACCCAATCCATCTTGCGTTAGTCATTCGATATGAAGGCAACTTATTTCGAATTTGCGAACGTGTCGGATCGTATGTGAGGTTGGACTAAATTTTTACGAGCGAGCGGAGCGAGCGAGCAACGATCACAATTTGCAAGGTATACATATACCTTATATTGCCTTGCATATATTTCGTGTTAGTACCTAATTTTGTCAGCCACTTCGGACATCACATTGGACTGTAGTATGTGGAAATAGTACTATTTATGTGAAACTATTCACAAACTGTAAACATTTGTCAGCAGGCAATAGGATAAAGACTTCCGGCTCCTCGGGCTGGTGCGAATGTTTCAATGTCCGTATGTGCCAAACCGTTAGATTGTGATACACCTTTACGCGTCTCTCGCTCGCTGCGCTCGCTCGAAAACTATAGCCTAACCTAAAACCAATCCCACTTGCGTTAGTCATTCGATTTGAAGGCGACTTATTTCGAATTTGCGAACGTGTCGGATCGGATGTGAGGTTGGACTAAATTTTTACGAGCGAGCGGAGCGAGCGAGCAACGATCACAATTTGCAAGGTATACATATACCTTGCAATATGCATATATATCGTGTTAGTACCTAATTTTGACAGCCACTTCGGACATCACATTGCACTGTAGTATGTCGAAATAGTACTATTTATGTGAAACTATTCACAAACTGTAAACATTTGTCAGCAGGCAATATGATAAAGACATCCGGCTCCTCGGGCTGGTGCGAATGTTTCAATGTCAGTATGTGCCAAACCGTTGGATTGTGACACACCTTTACGCGTCTCTCGCTCGCTGCGCTCGCTCGAAAACTATAGCGTAACCTAAAACCAATCTATCTTGCGTTCATTATTCGATTTGAAGGCGACTTATTTCGAATTTGCGAACGTGTCGGATCGGATGTGAGGTTGGACTAAATTTTTACGAGCGAGCGGAGCGAGCGAGCAACGATCACAATTTGCAAGGTATACATATACCTTGCAATATGCATATATATCGTGTTAGTACCTAATTTTGTCAGCCACTTCGGACATCACATTGCACTGTAGTATGTCGAAATAGTACTATTTATGTGAAACTATTCACAAACTGTAAACATTTGTCAGTAGGCAATATGATAAAGACTCCCGGCTCCTCGGGCTGGTGCGAATGTTTCAATGTCAGTATGTGCCAAACCGTTGGATTGTGACACACCTTTACGCGTCTCTCGCTCGCTGCGCTCGCTCGAAAACTATAGCGTAACCTAAAACCAATCTATCTTGCGTTCATTATTCGATATGGTGGCGACTTATTTCGAATTTGCGAACGTGTCGGATCGGATGTGAGGTTGGACTAAATTTTTACGAGCGAGCGGAGCGAGCGAGCAACGATCACAATTTGCAAGGTATACATATACCTTGCAATATGTATATATATCGTGTTAGTACCTAATTTTGTCAGCCACTTCGGACATCACATTGGACTGTAGTATGTGGAAATAGTACTATTTATGTGAAACTATTCACAAACTGTAAACATTTGTCAGCAGGCAATAGGATAAATACTTCCGGCTCCTCTGGCTGGTGCGAATGCTTCAATGTCCGTATGTGCCAAACCGTTCGATTGTGATACACCTTTACGCGTCTCTCGCTCGCTGCGCTCGCTCGAAAACTATAGCCTAACCTAAAACCAATCCATCTTGCGTTCATTATTCCATATGGTGGCGACTTATTTCGATTTTGCGAACGTGTCGGGTCGGATGTGAGGTTGGACTAAATTTTTACGAGCGAGCGGAGCGAGCGAGCATCGATCACAATATGCAAGGTATACATATACCTTGCAATATGCATATATATCGTGTTAGTACCTAATTTCGTCAGCCACTTCGGACATCACATTGCCCTGTAGTATGTGGAAATAGTACTATTTATGTGAAACTATTCACAAACTGTAAACATTTGTCAGCAGGCAATATGATAAAGACATCCGGCTCCTCGGGCTGGTGCGAATGTTTCAATGTCAGTATGTGCCAAACCGTTGGATTGTGACACACCTTTACGCGTATCTCGCTCGCTGCGCTCGCTCGAAAGCTGTAGCCTAACCTAAACCCAATCCATCTTGCGTTAGTCATTCGATATGAAGGCAACTTATTTCGAATTTGCGAACGTGTCGGATCGTATGTGAGGTTGGACTAAATTTTTACGAGCGAGCGGAGCGAGCGAGCAACGATCACAATTTGCAAGGTATACATATACCTTATATTGCCTTGCATATATTTCGTGTTAGTACCTAATTTTGTCAGCCACTTCGGACATCACATTGGACTGTAGTATGTGGAAATAGTACTATTTATGTGAAACTATTCACAAACTGTAAACATTTGTCAGCAGGCAATAGGATAAAGACTTCCGGCTCCTCGGGCTGGTGCGAATGTTTCAATGTCCGTATGTGCCAAACCGTTAGATTGTGATACACCTTTACGCGTCTCTCGCTCGCTGCGCTCGCTCGAAAACTATAGCCTAACCTAAAACCAATCCCTCTTGCGTTAGTCATTCGATTTGAAGGCGACTTATTTCGAATTTGCGAACGTGTCGGATCGGATGTGAGGTTGGACTAAATTTTTACGAGCGAGCGGAGCGAGCGAGCAACGATCACAATTTGCAAGGTATACATATACCTTGCAATATGCATATATATCGTGTTAGTACCTAATTTTGTCAGCCACTTCGGACATCACATTGCACTGTAGTATGTCGAAATAGTACTATTTATGTGAAACTATTCACAAACTGTAAACATTTGTCAGCAGGCAATATGATAAAGACATCCGGCTCCTCGGGCTGGTGCGAATGTTTCAATGTCAGTATGTGCCAAACCGTTGGATTGTGACACACCTTTACGCGTCTCTCGCTCGCTGCGCTCGCTCGAAAACTATAGCCTAACCTAAAACCAATCCCTCTTGCGTTAGTCATTCGATTTGAAGGCGACTTATTTCGAATTTGCGAACGTGTCGGATCGGATGTGAGGTTGGACTAAATTTTTACGAGCGAGCGAAGCGAGCGAGCAACGATCACAATTTGCAAGGTATACATATACCTTGCAATATGCATATATATCGTGTTAGTACCTAATTTTGTTAGCCACTTCGGACATCACATTGGACTGTAGTATGTGGAAATAGTACTATTTATGTGAAACTATTCACAAACTGTAAACATTTGTCAGCAGGCAATAGGATAAATACTTCCGGCTCCTCTGGCTGGTGCGAATGTTTCAATGTCAGTATGTGCCAAACCGTTGGATTGTGACACACCTTTACGCGTCTCTCGCTCGCTGCGCTCGCTCGAAAACTATAGCGTAACCTAAAACCAATCCATCTTTCGTTCATTATTCGATATGGTGGCGACTTATTTCGAATTTGCGAACGTGTCGGGTCGGATGTGAGGTTGGACTAAATTTTTACGAGCGAGCGGAGCGAGCGAGCATCGATCACAATATGCAAGGTATACATATACCTTGCAATATGCATATATATCGTGTTAGTACCTAATTTCGTCAGCCACTTCGGACATCACATTGCCCTGTAGTATGTGGAAATAGTACTATTTATGTGAAACTATTCACAAACTGTAAACATTTGTCAGCAGGCAATATGATAAAGACATCCGGCTCCTCGGGCTGGTGCGAATGTTTCAATGTCAGTATGTGCCAAACCGTTGGATTGTGACACACCTTTACGCGTCTCTCGCTCGCTGCGCTCGCTCGAAAACTATAGCCTAACCTAAAACCAATCCCTCTTGCGTTAGTCATTCGATTTGAAGGCGACTTATTTCGAATTTGCGAACGTGTCGGATCGGATGTGAGGTTGGACTAAATTTTTACGAGCGAGCGGAGCGAGCGAGCAACGATCACAATTTGCAAGGTATACATATACCTTGCAATATGCATATATATCGTGTTAGTACCTAATTTTGTCAGCCACTTCGGACATCACATTGCACTGTAGTATGTCGAAATAGTACTATTTATGTGAAACTATTCACAAACTGTAAACATTTGTCAGTAGGCAATATGATAAAGACTCCCGGCTCCTCGGGCTGGTGCGAATGTTTCAATGTCAGTATGTGCCAAACCGTTGGATTGTGACACACCTTTACGCGTCTCTCGCTCGCTGCGCTCGCTCGAAAACTATAGCGTAACCTAAAACCAATCTATCTTGCGTTCATTATTCGATATGGTGGCGACTTATTTCGAATTTGCGAACGTGTCGGATCGGATGTGAGGTTGGACTAAATTTTTACGAGCGAGCGGAGCGAGCGAGCAACGATCACAATTTGCAAGGTATATGTATACCTTGCAATATGTATATATATCGTGTTAGTACCTAATTTTGTTAGCCACTTCGGACATCACATTGGACTGTAGTATGTGGAAATAGTACTATTTATGTGAAACTATTCACAAACTGTAAACATTTGTCAGCAGGCAATAGGATAAATACTTCCGGCTCCTCTGGCTGGTGCGAATGTTTCAATGTCAGTATGTGCCAAACCGTTGGATTGTGACACACCTTTACGCGTCTCTCGCTCGCTGCGCTCGCTCGAAAACTATAGCGTAACCTAAAACCAATCCATCTTTCGTTCATTATTCGATATGGTGGCGACTTATTTCGAATTTGCGAACGTGTCGGATCGGATGTGAGGTTGGACTAAATTTTTACGAGCGAGCGGAGCGAGCGAGCATCGATCACAATATGCAAGGTATACATATACCTTGCAATATGCATATATATCGTGTTAGTACCTAATTTCGTCAGCCACTTCGGACATCACATTGCCCTGTAGTATGTGGAAATAGTACTATTTATGTGAAACTATTCACAAACTGTAAACATTTGTCAGCAGGCAATATGATAAAGACATCCGGCTCCTCGGGCTGGTGCGAATGTTTCAATGTCAGTATGTGCCAAACCGTTGGATTGTGACACACCTTTACGCGTCTCTCGCTCGCTGCGCTCGCTCGAAAACTATAGCCTAACCTAAAACCAATCCCTCTTGCGTTAGTCATTCGATTTGAAGGCGACTTATTTCGAATTTGCGAACGTGTCGGATCGGATGTGAGGTTGGACTAAATTTTTACGAGCGAGCGGAGCGAGCGAGCAACGATCACAATTTGCAAGGTATACATATACCTTGCAATATGCATATATATCGTGTTAGTACCTAATTTTGTCAGCCACTTCGGACATCACATTGCACTGTAGTATGTCGAAATAGTACTATTTATGTGAAACTATTCACAAACTGTAAACATTTGTCAGTAGGCAATATGATAAAGACTCCCGGCTCCTCGGGCTGGTGCGAATGTTTCAATGTCAGTATGTGCCAAACCGTTGGATTGTGACACACCTTTACGCGTCTCTCGCTCGCTGCGCTCGCTCGAAAACTATAGCGTAACCTAAAACCAATCTATCTTGCGTTCATTATTCGATATGGTGGCGACTTATTTCGAATTTGCGAACGTGTCGGATCGGATGTGAGGTTGGACTAAATTTTTACGAGCGAGCGGAGCGAGCGAGCAACGATCACAATTTGCAAGGTATACATATACCTTGCAATATGTATATATATCGTGTTAGTACCTAATTTTGTTAGCCACTTCGGACATCACATTGGACTGTAGTATGTGGAAATAGTACTATTTATGTGAAACTATTCACAAACTGTAAACATTTGTCAGCAGGCAATAGGATAAATACTTCCGGCTCCTCTGGCTGGTGCGAATGTTTCAATGTCAGTATGTGCCAAACCGTTGGATTGTGACACACCTTTACGCGTCTCTCGCTCGCTGCGCTCGCTCGAAAACTATAGCGTAACCTAAAACCAATCCATCTTTCGTTCATTATTCGATATGGTGGCGACTTATTTCGAATTTGCGAACGTGTCGGGTCGGATGTGAGGTTGGACTAAATTTTTACGAGCGAGCGGAGCGAGCGAGCATCGATCACAATATGCAAGGTATACATATACCTTGCAATATGCATATATATCGTGTTAGTACCTAATTTCGTCAGCCACTTCGGACATCACATTGCCCTGTAGTATGTGGAAATAGTACTATTTATGTGAAACTATTCACAAACTGTAAACATTTGTCAGCAGGCAATATGATAAAGACATCCGGCTCCTCGGGCTGGTGCGAATGTTTCAATGTCAGTATGTGCCAAACCGTTGGATTGTGACACACCTTTACGCGTATCTCGCTCGCTGCGCTCGCTCGAAAGCTGTAGCCTAACCTAAACCCAATCCATCTTGCGTTAGTCATTCGATATGAAGGCAACTTATTTCGAATTTGCGAACGTGTCGGATCGTATGTGAGGTTGGACTAAATTTTCACGAGCGAGCGGAGCGAGCGAGCAACGATCACAATTTGCAAGGTATACATATACCTTATATTGCCTTGCATATATTTCGTGTTAGTACCTAATTTTGTCAGCCACTTCGGACATCACATTGGACTGTAGTATGTGGAAATAGTACTATTTATGTGAAACTATTCACAAACTGTAAACATTTGTCAGCAGGCAATAGGATAAAGACTTCCGGCTCCTCGGGCTGGTGCGAATGTTTCAATGTCCGTATGTGCCAAACCGTTAGATTGTGATACACCTTTACGCGTCTCTCGCTCGCTGCGCTCGCTCGAAAACTATAGCCTAACCTAAAACCAATCCCTCTTGCGTTAGTCATTCGATTTGAAGGCGACTTATTTCGAATTTGCGAACGTGTCGGATCGGATGTGAGGTTGGACTAAATTTTTACGAGCGAGCGGAGCGAGCGAGCAACGATCACAATTTGCAAGGTATACATATACCTTGCAATATGCATATATATCGTGTTAGTACCTAATTTTGTCAGCCACTTCGGACATCACATTGCACTGTAGTATGTCGAAATAGTACTATTTATGTGAAACTATTCACAAACTGTAAACATTTGTCAGCAGGCAATATGATAAAGACATCCGGCTCCTCGGGCTGGTGCGAATGTTTCAATGTCAGTATGTGCCAAACCGTTGGATTGTGACACACCTTTACGCGTCTCTCGCTCGCTGCGCTCGCTCGAAAACTATAGCCTAACCTAAAACCAATCCCTCTTGCGTTAGTCATTCGATTTGAAGGCGACTTATTTCGAATTTGCGAACGTGTCGGATCGGATGTGAGGTTGGACTAAATTTTTACGAGCGAGCGGAGCGAGCGAGCAACGATCACAATTTGCAAGGTATACATATACCTTGCAATATGCATATATATCGTGTTAGTACCTAATTTTGTTAGCCACTTCGGACATCACATTGGACTGTAGTATGTGGAAATAGTACTATTTATGTGAAACTATTCACAAACTGTAAACATTTGTCAGCAGGCAATAGGATAAATACTTCCGGCTCCTCTGGCTGGTGCGAATGTTTCAATGTCAGTATGTGCCAAACCGTTGGATTGTGACACACCTTTACGCGTCTCTCGCTCGCTGCGCTCGCTCGAAAACTATAGCGTAACCTAAAACCAATCCATCTTTCGTTCATTATTCGATATGGTGGCGACTTATTTCGAATTTGCGAACGTGTCGGGTCGGATGTGAGGTTGGACTAAATTTTTACGAGCGAGCGGAGCGAGCGAGCATCGATCACAATATGCAAGGTATACATATACCTTGCAATATGCATATATATCGTGTTAGTACCTAATTTCGTCAGCCACTTCGGACATCACATTGCCCTGTAGTATGTGGAAATAGTACTATTTATGTGAAACTATTCACAAACTGTAAACATTTGTCAGCAGGCAATATGATAAAGACATCCGGCTCCTCGGGCTGGTGCGAATGATTCAATGTCAGTATGTGCCAAACCGTTGGATTGTGACACACCTTTACGCGTCTCTCGCTCGCTGCGCTCGCTCGAAAACTATAGCCTAACCTAAAACCAATCCCTCTTGCGTGAGTCATTCGATTTGAAGGCGACTTATTTCGAATTTGCGAACGTGTCGGATCGGATGTGAGGTTGGACTAAATTTTTACGAGCGAGCGGAGCGAGCGAGCAACGATCACAATTTGCAAGGTATACATATACCTTGCAATATGCATATATATCGTGTTAGTACCTAATTTTGTCAGCCACTTCGGACATCACATTGCACTGTAGTATGTCGAAATAGTACTATTTATGTGAAACTATTCACAAACTGTAAACATTTGTCAGTAGGCAATATGATAAAGACTCCCGGCTCCTCGGGCTGGTGCGAATGTTTCAATGTCAGTATGTGCCAAACCGTTGGATTGTGACACACCTTTACGCGTCTCTCGCTCGCTGCGCTCGCTCGAAAACTATAGCGTAACCTAAAACCAATCTATCTTGCGTTCATTATTCGATATGGTGGCGACTTATTTCGAATTTGCGAACGTGTCGGATCGGATGTGAGGTTGGACTAAATTTTTACGAGCGAGCGGAGCGAGCGAGCAACGATCACAATTTGCAAGGTATACATATACCTTGCAATATGTATATATATCGTGTTAGTACCTAATTTTGTTAGCCACTTCGGACATCACATTGGACTGTAGTATGTGGAAATAGTACTATTTATGTGAAACTATTCACAAACTGTAAACATTTGTCAGCAGGCAATAGGATAAATACTTCCGGCTCCTCGGGCTGGTGCGAATGTTTCAATGTCCGTATGTGCCAAACCGTTGGATTGTGACACACCTTTACGCGTCTCTCGTTCGCTGCGCTCGCTCGAAAACTATAGCGTAACCTAAAACCAATCCATCTTGCGTTCATTATTCGATATGGTGGCGACTTATTTCGAATTTGCGAACGTGTCGTATCGGATGTGAGGTTGGACTAAATTTTTACGAGCGGGCGGAGCGAGCGAGCAACGATCACAATTTGCAAGGTATACATATACCTTGCAATATGTATATATATCGTGTTAGTACCTAATTTTGTTAGCCACTTCGGACATCACATTGGACTGTAGTATGTGGAAATAGTACTATTTATGTGAAACTATTCACAAACTGTAAACATTTGTCAGCAGGCAATAGGATAAATACTTCCGGCTCCTCTGGCTGGTGCGAATGTTTCAATGTCCGTATGTGCCAAACCGTTAGATTGTGATACACCTTTACGCGTCTCTCGCTCGCTGCGCTCGCTCGAAAACTATAGCCTAACCTAAAACCAATCCCTCTTGCGTTAGTCATTCGATTTGAAGGCGACTTATTTCGAATTTGCGAACGTGTCGGATCGGATGTGAGGTTGGACTAAATTTTTACGAGCGAGCGGAGCGAGCGAGCAACGATCACAATTTGCAAGGTATACATATACCTTGCAATATGCATATATATCGTGTTAGTACCTAATTTTGTCAGCCACTTCGGACATCACATTGCACTGTAGTATGTCGAAATAGTACTATTTATGTGAAACTATTCACAAACTGTAAACATTTGTCAGTAGGCAATATGATAAAGACTCCCGGCTCCTCGGGCTGGTGCGAATGTTTCAATGTCAGTATGTGCCAAACCGTTGGATTGTGACACACCTTTACGCGTCTCTCGCTCGCTGCGCTCGCTCGAAAACTATAGCGTAACCTAAAACCAATCTATCTTGCGTTCATTATTCGATATGGTGGCGACTTATTTCGAATTTGCGAACGTGTCGGATCGGATGTGAGGTTGGACTAAATTTTTACGAGCGAGCGGAGCGAGCGAGCAACGATCACAATTTGCAAGGTATACATATACCTTGCAATATGTATATATATATCGTGTTAGTACCTAATTTTGTTAGCCACTTCGGCCATCACATTGGACTGTAGTATGTGGAAATAGTACTATTTATGTGAAACTATTCACAAACTGTAAACATTTGTCAGCAGGCAATAGGATAAATACTTCCGGCTCCTCTGGCTGGTGCGAATGTTTCAATGTCAGTATGTGCCAAACCGTTGGATTGTGACACACCTTTACGCGTCTCTCGCTCGCTGCGCTCGCTCGAAAACTATAGCGTAACCTAAAACCAATCCATCTTTCGTTCATTATTCGATATGGTGGCGACTTATTTCGAATTTGCGAACGTGTCGGGTCGGATGTGAGGTTGGACTAAATTTTTACGAGCGAGCGGAGCGAGCGAGCATCGATCACAATATGCAAGGTATACATATACCTTGCAATATGCATATATATCGTGTTAGTACCTAATTTCGTCAGCCACTTCGGACATCACATTGCCCTGTAGTATGTGGAAATAGTACTATTTATGTGAAACTATTCACAAACTGTAAACATTTGTCAGCAGGCAATATGATAAAGACATCCGGCTCCTCGGGCTGGTGCGAATGTTTCAATGTCAGTATGTGCCAAACCGTTGGATTGTGACACACCTTTACGCGTCTCTCGCTCGCTGCGCTCGCTCGAAAACTATAGCCTAACCTAAAACCAATCCCTCTTGCGTTAGTCATTCGATTTGAAGGCGACTTATTTCGAATTTGCGAACGTGTCGGATCGGATGTGAGGTTGGACTAAATTTTTACGAGCGAGCGGAGCGAGCGAGCAACGATCACAATTTGCAAGGTATACATATACCTTGCAATATGCATATATATCGTGTTAGTACCTAATTTTGTCAGCCACTTCGGACATCACATTGCACTGTAGTATGTCGAAATAGTACTATTTATGTGAAACTATTCACAAACTGTAAACATTTGTCAGTAGGCAATATGATAAAGACTCCCGGCTCCTCGGGCTGGTGCGAATGTTTCAATGTCAGTATGTGCCAAACCGTTGGATTGTGACACACCTTTACGCGTCTCTCGCTCGCTGCGCTCGCTCGAAAACTATAGCGTAACCTAAAACCAATCTATCTTGCGTTCATTATTCGATATGGTGGCGACTTATTTCGAATTTGCGAACGTGTCGGATCGGATGTGAGGTTGGACTAAATTTTTACGAGCGAGCGGAGCGAGCGAGCAACGATCACAATTGCAAGGTATATGTATACCTTGCAATATGTATATATATCGTGTTAGTACCTAATTTTGTTAGCCACTTCGGACATCACATTGGACTGTAGTATGTGGAAATAGTACTATTTATGTGAAACTATTCACAAACTGTAAACATTTGTCAGCAGGCAATAGGATAAATACTTCCGGCTCCTCTGGCTGGTGCGAATGTTTCAATGTCAGTATGTGCCAAACCGTTGGATTGTGACACACCTTTACGCGTCTCTCGCTCGCTGCGCTCGCTCGAAAACTATAGCGTAACCTAAAACCAACCCATCTTTCGTTCATTATTCGATATGGTGGCGACTTATTTCGAATTTGCGAACGTGTCGGGTCGGATGTGAGGTTGGACTAAATTTTTACGAGCGAGCGGAGCGAGCGAGCATCGATCACAATATGCAAGGTATACATATACCTTGCAATATGCATATATATCGTGTTAGTACCTAATTTCGTCAGCCACTTCGGACATCACATTGCCCTGTAGTATGTGGAAATAGTACTATTTATGTGAAACTATTCACAAACTGTAAACATTTGTCAGCAGGCAATATGATAAAGACATCCGGCTCCTCGGGCTGGTGCGAATGTTTCAATGTCAGTATGTGCCAAACCGTTGGATTGTGACACACCTTTACGCGTCTCTCGCTCGCTGCGCTCGCTCGAAAACTATAGCCTAACCTAAAACCAATCCCTCTTGCGTTAGTCATTCGATTTGAAGGCGACTTATTTCGAATTTGCGAACGTGTCGGATCGGATGTGAGGTTGGACTAAATTTTTACGAGCGAGCGGAGCGAGCGAGCAACGATCACAATTTGCAAGGTATACATATACCTTGCAATATGCATATATATCGTGTTAGTACCTAATTTTGTCAGCCACTTCGGACATCACATTGCACTGTAGTATGTCGAAATAGTACTATTTATGTGAAACTATTCACAAACTGTAAACATTTGTCAGTAGGCAATATGATAAAGACTCCCGGCTCCTCGGGCTGGTGCGAATGTTTCAATGTCAGTATGTGCCAAACCGTTGGATTGTGACACACCTTTACGCGTCTCTCGCTCGCTGCGCTCGCTCGAAAACTATAGCGTAACCTATAACCAATCTATCTTGCGTTCATTATTCGATATGGTGGCGACTTATTTCGAATTTGCGAACGTGTCGGATCGGATGTGAGGTTGGACTAAATTTTTACGAGCGAGCGGAGCGAGCGAGCAACGATCACAATTTGCAAGGTATACATATACCTTGCAATATGTATATATATCGTGTTAGTACCTAATTTTGTTAGCCACTTCGGACATCACATTGGACTGTAGTATGTGGAAATAGTACTATTTATGTGAAACTATTCACAAACTGTAAACATTTGTCAGCAGGCAATAGGATAAATACTTCCGGCTCCTCTGGCTGGTGCGAATGCTTCAATGTCAGTATGTGCCAAACCGTTGGATTGTGACACACCTTTACGCGTCTCTCGCTCGCTGCGCTCGCTCGAAAACTATAGCCTAACCTAAAACCAATCCCTCTTGCGTTAGTCATTCGATTTGAAGGCGACTTATTTCGAATTTGCGAACGTGTCGGATCGGATGTGAGGTTGGACTAAATTTTTACGAGCGAGCGGAGCGAGCGAGCAACGATCACAATTTGCAAGGTATACATATACCTTGCAATATGCATATATATCGTGTTAGTACCTAATTTTGTCAGCCACTTCGGACATCACATTGCACTGTAGTATGTCGAAATAGTACTATTTATGTGAAACTATTCACAAACTGTAAACATTTGTCAGTAGGCAATATGATAAAGACTCCCGGCTCCTCGGGCTGGTGCGAATGTTTCAATGTCAGTATGTGCCAAACCGTTGGATTGTGACACACCTTTACGCGTCTCTCGCTCGCTGCGCTCGCTCGAAAACTATAGCGTAACCTAAAACCAATCTATCTTGCGTTCATTATTCGATATGGTGGCGACTTATTTCGAATTTGCGAACGTGTCGGATCGGATGTGAGGTTGGACTAAATTTTTACGAGCGAGCGGAGCGAGCGAGCAACGATCACAATTTGCAAGGTATACATATACCTTGCAATATGTATATATATCGTGTTAGTACCTAATTTTGTTAGCCACTTCGGACATCACATTGGACTGTAGTATGTGGAAATAGTACTATTTATGTGAAACTATTCACAAACTGTAAACATTTGTCAGCAGGCAATAGGATAAATACTTCCGGCTCCTCTGGCTGGTGCGAATGTTTCAATGTCAGTATGTGCCAAACCGTTGGATTGTGACACACCTTTACGCGTCTCTCGCTCGCTGCGCTCGCTCGAAAACTATAGCGTAACCTAAAACCAATCCATCTTTCGTTCATTATTCGATGTGGTGGCGACTTATTTCGAATTTGCGAACGTGTCGGGTCGGATGTGAGGTTGGACTAAATTTTTACGAGCGAGCGGAGCGAGCGAGCATCGATCACAATATGCAAGGTATACATATACCTTGCAATATGCATATATATCGTGTTAGTACCTAATTTCGTCAGCCACTTCGGACATCACATTGCCCTGTAGTATGTGGAAATAGTACTATTTATGTGAAACTATTCACAAACTGTAAACATTTGTCAGCAGGCAATATGATAAAGACATCCGGCTCCTCGGGCTGGTGCGAATGTTTCAATGTCAGTATGTGCCAAACCGTTGGATTGTGACACACCTTTACGCGTCTCTCGCTCGCTGCGCTCGCTCGAAAACTATAGCCTAACCTAAAACCAATCCCTCTTGCGTTAGTCATTCGATATGAAGGCGACTTATTTCGAATTTGCGAACGTGTCGGATCGGATGTGAGGTTGGACTAAATTTTTACGAGCGAGCGGAGCGAGCGAGCAACGATCACAATTTGCAAGGTATACATATACCTTGCAATATGCATATATATCGTGTTAGTACCTAATTTTGTCAGCCACTTCGGACATCACATTGCACTGTAGTATGTCGAAATAGTACTATTTATGTGAAACTATTCACAAACTGTAAACATTTGTCAGTAGGCAATATGATAAAGACTCCCGGCTCCTCGGGCTGGTGCGAATGTTTCAATGTCAGTATGTGCCAAACCGTTGGATTGTGACACACCTTTACGCGTCTCTCGCTCGCTGCGCTCGCTCGAAAACTATAGCGTAACCTATAACCAATCTATCTTGCGTTCATTATTCGATATGGTGGCGACTTATTTCGAATTTGCGAACGTGTCGGATCGGATGTGAGGTTGGACTAAATTTTTACGAGCGAGCGGAGCGAGCGAGCAACGATCACAATTTGCAAGGTATACATATACCTTGCAATATGTATATATATCGTGTTAGTACCTAATTTTGTTAGCCACTTCGGACATCACATTGGACTGTAGTATGTGGAAATAGTACTATTTATGTGAAACTATTCACAAACTGTAAACATTTGTCAGCAGGCAATAGGATAAATACTTCCGGCTCCTCTGGCTGGTGCGAATGCTTCAATGTCAGTATGTGCCAAACCGTTGGATTGTGACACACCTTTACGCGTCTCTCGCTCGCTGCGCTCGCTCGAAAACTATAGCCTAACCTAAAACCAATCCCTCTTGCGTTAGTCATTCGATTTGAAGGCGACTTATTTCGAATTTGCGAACGTGTCGGATCGGATGTGAGGTTGGACTAAATTTTTACGAGCGAGCGGAGCGAGCGAGCAACGATCACAATTTGCAAGGTATACATATACCTTATATTGCCTTGCATATATTTCGTGTTAGTACCTAATTTTGTCAGCCACTTCGGACATCACATTGGACTGTAGTATGTGGAAATAGTACTATTTATGTGAAACTATTCACAAACTGTAAACATTTGTCAGCAGGCAATAGGATAAAGACTTCCGGCTCCTCGGGCTGGTGCGAATGTTTCAATGTCCGTATGTGCCAAACCGTTGGATTGTGACACACCTTTACGCGTCTCTCGTTCGCTGCGCTCGCTCGAAAACTATAGCGTAACCTAAAACCAATCCATCTTGCGTTCATTATTCGATATGGTGGCGACTTATTTCGAATTTGCGAACGTGTCGTATCGGATGTGAGGTTGGACTAAATTTTTACGAGCGAGCGGAGCGAGCGAGCAACGATCACAATTTGCAAGGTATACATATACCTTGCAATATGTATATATATCGTGTTAGTACCTAATTTTGTTAGCCACTTCGGACATCACATTGGACTGTAGTATGTGGAAATAGTACTATTTATGTGAAACTATTCACAAACTGTAAACATTTGTCAGCAGGCAATAGGATAAATACTTCCGGCTCCTCTGGCTGGTGCGAATGTTTCAATGTCCGTATGTGCCAAACCGTTAGATTGTGATACACCTTTACGCGTCTCTCGCTCGCTGCGCTCGCTCGAAAACTATAGCCTAACCTAAAACCAATCCCTCTTGCGTTAGTCATTCGATTTGAAGGCGACTTATTTCGAATTTGCGAACGTGTCGGATCGGATGTGAGGTTGGACTAAATTTTTACGAGCGAGCGGAGCGAGCGAGCAACGATCACAATTTGCAAGGTATACATATACCTTGCAATATGCATATATATCGTGTTAGTACCTAATTTTGTCAGCCACTTCGGACATCACATTGCACTGTAGTATGTCGAAATAGTACTATTTATGTGAAACTATTCACAAACTGTAAACATTTGTCAGTAGGCAATATGATAAAGACTCCCGGCTCCTCGGGCTGGTGCGAATGTTTCAATGTCAGTATGTGCCAAACCGTTGGATTGTGACACACCTTTACGCGTCTCTCGCTCGCTGCGCTCGCTCGAAAACTATAGCGTAACCTAAAACCAATCTATCTTGCGTTCATTATTCGATATGGTGGCGACTTATTTCGAATTTGCGAACGTGTCGGATCGGATGTGAGGTTGGACTAAATTTTTACGAGCGAGCGGAGCGAGCGAGCAACGATCACAATTTGCAAGGTATACATATACCTTGCAATATGTATATATATCGTGTTAGTACCTAATTTTGTTAGCCACTTCGGACATCACATTGGACTGTAGTATGTGGAAATAGTACTATTTATGTGAAACTATTCACAAACTGTAAACATTTGTCAGCAGGCAATAGGATAAATACTTCCGGCTCCTCTGGCTGGTGCGAATGCTTCAATGTCCGTATGTGCCAAACCGTTCGATTGTGATACACCTTTACGCGTCTCTCGCTCGCTGCGCTCGCTCGAAAACTATAGCCTAACCTAAAACCAATCCATCTTGCGTTCATTATTCCATATGGTGGCGACTTATTTCGATTTTGCGAACGTGTCGGGTCGGATGTGAGGTTGGACTAAATTTTTACGAGCGAGCGGAGCGAGCGAGCATCGATCACAATATGCAAGGTATACATATACCTTGCAATATGCATATATATCGTGTTAGTACCTAATTTCGTCAGCCACTTCGGACATCACATTGCCCTGTAGTATGTGGAAATAGTACTATTTATGTGAAACTATTCACAAACTGTAAACATTTGTCAGCAGGCAATATGATAAAGACATCCGGCTCCTCGGGCTGGTGCGAATGTTTCAATGTCAGTATGTGCCAAACCGTTGGATTGTGACACACCTTTACGCGTATCTCGCTCGCTGCGCTCGCTCGAAAGCTGTAGCCTAACCTAAACCCAATCCATCTTGCGTTAGTCATTCGATATGAAGGCAACTTATTTCGAATTTGCGAACGTGTCGGATCGTATGTGAGGTTGGACTAAATTTTTACGAGCGAGCGGAGCGAGCGAGCAACGATCACAATTTGCAAGGTATACATATACCTTATATTGCCTTGCATATATTTCGTGTTAGTACCTAATTTTGTCAGCCACTTCGGACATCACATTGGACTGTAGTATGTGGAAATAGTACTATTTATGTGAAACTATTCACAAACTGTAAACATTTGTCAGCAGGCAATAGGATAAAGACTTCCGGCTCCTCGGGCTGGTGCGAATGTTTCAATGTCCGTATGTGCCAAACCGTTGGATTGTGACACACCTTTACGCGTCTCTCGTTCGCTGCGCTCGCTCGAAAACTATAGCGTAACCTAAAACCAATCCATCTTGCGTTCATTATTCGATATGGTGGCGACTTATTTCGAATTTGCGAACGTGTCGTATCGGATGTGAGGTTGGACTAAATTTTTACGAGCGAGCGGAGCGAGCGAGCAACGATCACAATTTGCAAGGTATACATATACCTTGCAATATGTATATATATCGTGTTAGTACCTAATTTTGTTAGCCACTTCGGACATCACATTGGACTGTAGTATGTGGAAATAGTACTATTTATGTGAAACTATTCACAAACTGTAAACATTTGTCAGCAGGCAATAGGATAAATACTTCCGGCTCCTCTGGCTGGTGCGAATGTTTCAATGTCCGTATGTGCCAAACCGTTAGATTGTGATACACCTTTACGCGTCTCTCGCTCGCTGCGCTCGCTCGAAAACTATAGCCTAACCTAAAACCAATCCCTCTTGCGTTAGTCATTCGATTTGAAGGCGACTTATTTCGAATTTGCGAACGTGTCGGATCGGATGTGAGGTTGGACTAAATTTTTACGAGCGAGCGGAGCGAGCGAGCAACGATCACAATTTGCAAGGTATACATATACCTTGCAATATGCATATATATCGTGTTAGTACCTAATTTTGTCAGCCACTTCGGACATCACATTGCACTGTAGTATGTCGAAATAGTACTATTTATGTGAAACTATTCACAAACTGTAAACATTTGTCAGTAGGCAATAGGATAAATACTTCCGGCTCCTCGGGCTGGTGCGAATGTTTCAATGTCAGTATGTGCCAAACCGTTGGATTGTGACACACCTTTACGCGTCTCTCGCTCGCTGCGCTCGCTCGAAAACTATAGCGTAACCTAAAACCAATCCATCTTTCGTTCATTATTCGATATGGTGGCGACTTATTTCGAATTTGCGAACGTGTCGGGTCGGATGTGAGGTTGGACTAAATTTTTACGAGCGAGCGGAGCGAGCGAGCATCGATCACAATATGCAAGGTATACATATACCTTGCAATATGCATATATATCGTGTTAGTACCTAATTTCGTCAGCCACTTCGGACATCACATTGCCCTGTAGTATGTGGAAATAGTACTATTTATGTGAAACTATTCACAAACTGTAAACATTTGTCAGCAGGCAATATGATAAAGACATCCGGCTCCTCGGGCTGGTGCGAATGTTTCAATGTCAGTATGTGCCAAACCGTTGGATTGTGACACACCTTTACGCGTCTCTCGCTCGCTGCGCTCGCTCGAAAACTATAGCCTAACCTAAAACCAATCCCTCTTGCGTTAGTCATTCGATTTGAAGGCGACTTATTTCGAATTTGCGAACGTGTCGGATCGGATGTGAGGTTGGACTAAATTTTTACGAGCGAGCGGAGCGAGCGAGCAACGATCACAATTTGCAAGGTATACATATACCTTGCAATATGCATATATATCGTGTTAGTACCTAATTTTGTCAGCCACTTCGGACATCACATTGGACTGTAGTATGTGGAAATAGTACTATTTATGTGAAACTATTCACAAACTGTAAACATTTGTCAGCAGGCAATAGGATAAAGACTTCCGGCTCCTCGGGCTGGTGCGAATGTTTCAATGTCCGTATGTGCCAAACCGTTGGATTGTGACACACCTTTACGCGTCTCTCGTTCGCTGCGCTCGCTCGAAAACTATAGCGTAACCTAAAACCAATCCATCTTGCGTTCATTATTCGATATGGTGGCGACTTATTTCGAATTTGCGAACGTGTCGTATCGGATGTGAGGTTGGACTAAATTTTTACGAGCGAGCGGAGCGAGCGAGCAACGATCACAATTTGCAAGGTATACATATACCTTGCAATATGTATATATATCGTGTTAGTACCTAATTTTGTTAGCCACTTCGGACATCACATTGGACTGTAGTATGTGGAAATAGTACTATTTATGTGAAACTATTCACAAACTGTAAACATTTGTCAGCAGGCAATAGGATAAATACTTCCGGCTCCTCTGGCTGGTGCGAATGTTTCAATGTCCGTATGTGCCAAACCGTTAGATTGTGATACACCTTTACGCGTCTCTCGCTCGCTGCGCTCGCTCGAAAACTATAGCCTAACCTAAAACCAATCCCTCTTGCGTTAGTCATTCGATTTGAAGGCGACTTATTTCGAATTTGCGAACGTGTCGGATCGGATGTGAGGTTGGACTAAATTTTTACGAGCGAGCGGAGCGAGCGAGCAACGATCACAATTTGCAAGGTATACATATACCTTGCAATATGCATATATATCGTGTTAGTACCTAATTTTGTCAGCCACTTCGGACATCACATTGCACTGTAGTATGTCGAAATAGTACTATTTATGTGAAACTATTCACAAACTGTAAACATTTGTCAGTAGGCAATATGATAAAGACTCCCGGCTCCTCGGGCTGGTGCGAATGTTTCAATGTCAGTATGTGCCAAACCGTTGGATTGTGACACACCTTTACGCGTCTCTCGCTCGCTGCGCTCGCTCGAAAACTATAGCGTAACCTAAAACCAATCTATCTTGCGTTCATTATTCGATATGGTGGCGACTTATTTCGAATTTGCGAACGTGTCGGATCGGATGTGAGGTTGGACTAAATTTTTACGAGCGAGCGGAGCGAGCGAGCAACGATCACAATTTGCAAGGTATACATATACCTTGCAATATGTATATATATCGTGTTAGTACCTAATTTTGTTAGCCACTTCGGACATCACATTGGACTGTAGTATGTGGAAATAGTACTATTTATGTGAAACTATTCACAAACTGTAAACATTTGTCAGCAGGCAATAGGATAAATACTTCCGGCTCCTCTGGCTGGTGCGAATGTTTCAATGTCAGTATGTGCCAAACCGTTGGATTGTGACACACCTTTACGCGTCTCTCGCTCGCTGCGCTCGCTCGAAAACTATAGCGTAACCTAAAACCAATCCATCTTTCGTTCATTATTCGATATGGTGGCGACTTATTTCGAATTTGCGAACGTGTCGGGTCGGATGTGAGGTTGGACTAAATTTTTACGAGCGAGCGGAGCGAGCGAGCATCGATCACAATATGCAAGGTATACATATACCTTGCAATATGCATATATATCGTGTTAGTACCTAATTTCGTCAGCCACTTCGGACATCACATTGCCCTGTAGTATGTGGAAATAGTACTATTTATGTGAAACTATTCACAAACTGTAAACATTTGTCAGCAGGCAATATGATAAAGACATCCGGCTCCTCGGGCTGGTGCGAATGTTTCAATGTCAGTATGTGCCAAACCGTTGGATTGTGACACACCTTTACGCGTCTCTCGCTCGCTGCGCTCGCTCGAAAACTATAGCCTAACCTAAAACCAATCCCTCTTGCGTTAGTCATTCGATTTGAAGGCGACTTATTTCGAATTTGCGAACGTGTCGGATCGGATGTGAGGTTGGACTAAATTTTTACGAGCGAGCGGAGCGAGCGAGCAACGATCACAATTTGCAAGGTATACATATACCTTGCAATATGCATATATATCGTGTTAGTACCTAATTTTGTCAGCCACTTCGGACATCACATTGGACTGTAGTATGTGGAAATAGTACTATTTATGTGAAACTATTCACAAACTGTAAACATTTGTCAGTAGGCAATATGATAAAGACTCCCGGCTCCTCGGGCTGGTGCGAATGTTTCAATGTCAGTATGTGCCAAACCGTTGGATTGTGACACACCTTTACGCGTCTCTCGCTCGCTGCGCTCGCTCGAAAACTATAGCGTAACCTAAAACCAATCTATCTTGCGTTCATTATTCGATATGGTGGCGACTTATTTCGAATTTGCGAACGTGTCGGATCGGATGTGAGGTTGGACTAAATTTTTACGAGCGAGCGGAGCGAGCGAGCAACGATCACAATTTGCAAGGTATACATATACCTTGCAATATGCATATATATCGTGTTAGTACCTAATTTTGTCAGCCACTTCGGACATCACATTGCACTGTAGTATGTCGAAATAGTACTATTTATGTGAAACTATTCACAAACTGTAAACATTTGTCAGTAGGCAATATGATAAAGACTCCCGGCTCCTCGGGCTGGTGCGAATGTTTCAATGTCAGTATGTGCCAAACCGTTGGATTGTGACACACCTTTACGCGTCTCTCGCTCGCTGCGCTCGCTCGAAAACTATAGCGTAACCTAAAACCAATCTATCTTGCGTTCATTATTCGATATGGTGGCGACTTATTTCGAATTTGCGAACGTGTCGGATCGGATGTGAGGTTGGACTAAATTTTTACGAGCGAGCGGAGCGAGCGAGCAACGATCACAATTTGCAAGGTATACATATACCTTGCAATATGTATATATATCGTGTTAGTACCTAATTTTGTTAGCCACTTCGGACATCACATTGGACTGTAGTATGTGGAAATAGTACTATTTATGTGAAACTATTCACAAACTGTAAACATTTGTCAGCAGGCAATATGATAAAGACATCCGGCTCCTCGGGATGGTGCGAATGTTTCAATGTCAGTATGTGCCAAACCGTTGGATTGTGACACACCTTTACGCGTATCTCGCTCGCTGCGCTCGCTCGAAAGCTGTAGCCTAACCTAAACCCAATCCATCTTGCGTTAGTCATTCGATATGAAGGCAACTTATTTCGAATTTGCGAACGTGTCGGATCGTATGTGAGGTTGGACTAAATTTTTACGAGCGAGCGGAGCGAGCGAGCAACGATCACAATTTGCAAGGTATACATATACCTTATATTGCCTTGCATATATTTCGTGTTAGTACCTAATTTTGTCAGCCACTTCGGACATCACATTGGACTGTAGTATGTGGAAATAGTACTATTTATGTGAAACTATTCACAAACTGTAAACATTTGTCAGCAGGCAATAGGATAAAGACTTCCGGCTCCTCGGGCTGGTGCGAATGTTTCAATGTCCGTATGTGCCAAACCGTTGGATTGTGACACACCTTTACGCGTCTCTCGTTCGCTGCGCTCGCTCGAAAACTATAGCGTAACCTAAAACCAATCCATCTTGCGTTCATTATTCGATATGGTGGCGACTTATTTCGAATTTGCGAACGTGTCGTATCGGATGTGAGGTTGGACTAAATTTTTACGAGCGAGCGGAGCGAGCGAGCAACGATCACAATTTGCAAGGTATACATATACCTTGCAATATGTATATATATCGTGTTAGTACCTAATTTTGTTAGCCACTTCGGACATCACATTGGACTGTAGTATGTGGAAATAGTACTATTTATGTGAAACTATTCACAAACTGTAAACATTTGTCAGCAGGCAATAGGATAAATACTTCCGGCTCCTCTGGCTGGTGCGAATGCTTCAATGTCAGTATGTGCCAAACCGTTGGATTGTGACACACCTTTACGCGTCTCTCGCTCGCTGCGCTCGCTCGAAAACTATAGCGTAACCTAAAACCAATCTATCTTGCGTTCATTATTCGATATGGTGGCGACTTATTTCGAATTTGCGAACGTGTCGGATCGGATGTGAGGTTGGACTAAATTTTTACGAGCGAGCGGAGCGAGCGAGCAACGATCACAATTTGCAAGGTATACATATACCTTGCAATATGTATATATATCGTGTTAGTACCTAATTTTGTTAGCCACTTCGGACATCACATTGGACTGTAGTATGTGGAAATAGTACTATTTATGTGAAACTATTCACAAACTGTAAACATTTGTCAGCAGGCAATAGGATAAATACTTCCGGCTCCTCTGGCTGGTGCGAATGCTTCAATGTCCGTATGTGCCAAACCGTTCGATTGTGATACACCTTTACGCGTCTCTCGCTCGCTGCGCTCGCTCGAAAACTATAGCCTAACCTAAAACCAATCCATCTTGCGTTCATTATTCCATATGGTGGCGACTTATTTCGATTTTGCGAACGTGTCGGGTCGGATGTGAGGTTGGACTAAATTTTTACGAGCGAGCGGAGCGAGCGAGCATCGATCACAATATGCAAGGTATATGTATACCTTGCAATATGCATATATATCGTGTTAGTACCTAATTTCGTCAGCCACTTCGGACATCACATTGCCCTGTAGTATGTGGAAATAGTACTATTTATGTGAAACTATTCACAAACTGTAAACATTTGTCAGCAGGCAATATGATAAAGACATCCGGCTCCTCGGGCTGGTGCGAATGTTTCAATGTCAGTATGTGCCAAACCGTTGGATTGTGACACACCTTTACGCGTATCTCGCTCGCTGCGCTCGCTCGAAAGCTGTAGCCTAACCTAAACCCAATCCATCTTGCGTTAGTCATTCGATATGAAGGCAACTTATTTCGAATTTGCGAACGTGTCGGATCGTATGTGAGGTTGGACTAAATTTTTACGAGCGAGCGGAGCGAGCGAGCAACGATCACAATTTGCAAGGTATACATATACCTTATATTGCCTTGCATATATTTCGTGTTAGTACCTAATTTTGTCAGCCACTTCGGACATCACATTGGACTGTAGTATGTGGAAATAGTACTATTTATGTGAAACTATTCACAAACTGTAAACATTTGTCAGCAGGCAATAGGATAAAGACTTCCGGCTCCTCGGGCTGGTGCGAATGTTTCAATGTCCGTATGTGCCAAACCGTTGGATTGTGACACACCTTTACGCGTCTCTCGTTCGCTGCGCTCGCTCGAAAACTATAGCGTAACCTAAAACCAATCCATCTTGCGTTCATTATTCGATATGGTGGCGACTTATTTCGAATTTGCGAACGTGTCGTATCGGATGTGAGGTTGGACTAAATTTTTACGAGCGAGCGGAGCGAGCGAGCAACGATCACAATTTGCAAGGTATACATATACCTTGCAATATGTATATATATCGTGTTAGTACCTAATTTTGTTAGCCACTTCGGACATCACATTGGACTGTAGTATGTGGAAATAGTACTATTTATGTGAAACTATTCACAAACTGTAAACATTTGTCAGCAGGCAATAGGATAAATACTTCCGGCTCCTCTGGCTGGTGCGAATGTTTCAATGTCCGTATGTGCCAAACCGTTAGATTGTGATACACCTTTACGCGTCTCTCGCTCGCTGCGCTCGCTCGAAAACTATAGCCTAACCTAAAACCAATCCCTCTTGCGTTAGTCATTCGATTTGAAGGCGACTTATTTCGAATTTGCGAACGTGTCGGATCGGATGTGAGGTTGGACTAAATTTTTACGAGCGAGCGGAGCGAGCGAGCAACGATCACAATTTGCAAGGTATACATATACCTTGCAATATGCATATATATCGTGTTAGTACCTAATTTTGTCAGCCACTTCGGACATCACATTGCACTGTAGTATGTCGAAATAGTACTATTTATGTGAAACTATTCACAAACTGTAAACATTTGTCAGTAGGCAATATGATAAAGACTCCCGGCTCCTCGGGCTGGTGCGAATGTTTCAATGTCAGTATGTGCCAAACCGTTGGATTGTGACACACCTTTACGCGTCTCTCGCTCGCTGCGCTCGCTCGAAAACTATAGCGTAACCTAAAACCAATCTATCTTGCGTTCATTATTCGATATGGTGGCGACTTATTTCGAATTTGCGAACGTGTCGGATCGGATGTGAGGTTGGACTAAATTTTTACGAGCGAGCGGAGCGAGCGAGCAACGATCACAATTTGCAAGGTATACATATACCTTGCAATATGTATATATATCGTGTTAGTACCTAATTTTGTTAGCCACTTCGGACATCACATTGGACTGTAGTATGTGGAAATAGTACTATTTATGTGAAACTATTCACAAACTGTAAACATTTGTCAGCAGGCAATAGGATAAATACTTCCGGCTCCTCTGCCTGGTGCGAATGTTTCAATGTCAGTATGTGCCAAACCGTTGGATTGTGACACACCTTTACGCGTCTCTCGCTCGCTGCGCTCGCTCGAAAACTATAGCGTAACCTAAAACCAATCCATCTTTCGTTCATTATTCGATATGGTGGCGACTTATTTCGAATTTGCGAACGTGTCGGATCGGATGTGAGGTTGGACTAAATTTTTACGAGCGAGCGGAGCGAGCGAGCATCGATCACAATATGCAAGGTATATGTATACCTTGCAATATGCATATATATCGTGTTAGTACCTAATTTCGTCAGCCACTTCGGACATCACATTGCCCTGTAGTATGTGGAAATAGTACTATT
Source organism: Bombus terrestris (assembly GCF_910591885.1). Classification (NCBI taxonomy): domain Eukaryota; kingdom Metazoa; phylum Arthropoda; class Insecta; order Hymenoptera; family Apidae; genus Bombus; species Bombus terrestris. The sequence continues at coordinate 2,239,265 of NW_025963552.1, read as the reverse complement.
TATGTGAAACTATTCACAAACTGTAAACATTTGTCAGCAGGCAATATGATAAAGACATCCGGCTCCTCGGGCTGGTGCGAATGTTTCAATGTCAGTATGTGCCAAACCGTTGGATTGTGACACACCTTTACGCGTCTCTCGCTCGCTGCGCTCGCTCGAAAACTATAGCCTAACCTAAAACCAATCCCTCTTGCGTTAGTCATTCGATTTGAAGGCGACTTATTTCGAATTTGCGAACGTGTCGGATCGGATGTGAGGTTGGACTAAATTTTTACGAGCGAGCGGAGCGAGCGAGCAACGATCACAATTTGCAAGGTATACATATACCTTGCAATATGCATATATATCGTGTTAGTACCTAATTTTGTCAGCCACTTCGGACATCACATTGCACTGTAGTATGTCGAAATAGTACTATTTATGTGAAACTATTCACAAACTGTAAACATTTGTCAGTAGGCAATATGATAAAGACTCCCGGCTCCTCGGGCTGGTGCGAATGTTTCAATGTCAGTATGTGCCAAACCGTTGGATTGTGACACACCTTTACGCGTCTCTCGCTCGCTGCGCTCGCTCGAAAACTATAGCGTAACCTAAAACCAATCTATCTTGCGTTCATTATTCGATATGGTGGCGACTTATTTCGAATTTGCGAACGTGTCGGATCGGATGTGAGGTTGGACTAAATTTTTACCAGCGAGCGGAGCGAGCGAGCAACGATCACAATTTGCAAGGTATACATATACCTTGCAATATGTATATATATCGTGTTAGTACCTAATTTTGTTAGCCACTTCGGACATCACATTGGACTGTAGTATGTGGAAATAGTACTATTTATGTGAAACTATTCACAAACTGTAAACATTTGTCAGCAGGCAATAGGATAAATACTTCCGGCTCCTCTGGCTGGTGCGAATGCTTCAATGTCCGTATGTGCCAAACCGTTCGATTGTGATACACCTTTACGCGTCTCTCGCTCGCTGCGCTCGCTCGAAAACTATAGCCTAACCTAAAACCAATCCATCTTGCGTTCATTATTCCATATGGTGGCGACTTATTTCGATTTTGCGAACGTGTCGGGTCGGATGTGAGGTTGGACTAAATTTTTACGAGCGAGCGGAGCGAGCGAGCATCGATCACAATATGCAAGGTATACATATACCTTGCAATATGCATATATATCGTGTTAGTACCTAATTTCGTCAGCCACTTAGGACATCACATTGCCCTGTAGTATGTGGAAATAGTACTATTTATGTGAAACTATTCACAAACTGTAAACATTTGTCAGCAGGCAATATGATAAAGACATCCGGCTCCTCGGGCTGGTGCGAATGTTTCAATGTCAGTATGTGCCAAACCGTTGGATTGTGACACACCTTTACGCGTATCTCGCTCGCTGCGCTCGCACGAAAGCTGTAGCCTAACCTAAACCCAATCCATCTTGCGTTAGTCATTCGATATGAAGGCAACTTATTTCGAATTTGCGAACGTGTCGGATCGTATGTGAGGTTGGACTAAATTTTTACGAGCGAGCGGAGCGAGCGAGCAACGATCACAATTTGCAAGGTATACATATACCTTATATTGCCTTGCATATATTTCGTGTTAGTACCTAATTTTGTCAGCCACTTCGGACATCACATTGGACTGTAGTATGTGGAAATAGTACTATTTATGTGAAACTATTCACAAACTGTAAACATTTGTCAGCAGGCAATAGGATAAAGACTTCCGGCTCCTCGGGCTGGTGCGAATGTTTCAATGTCCGTATGTGCCAAACCGTTGGATTGTGACACACCTTTACGCGTCTCTCGTTCGCTGCGCTCGCTCGAAAACTATAGCGTAACCTAAAACCAATCCATCTTGCGTTCATTATTCGATATGGTGGCGACTTATTTCGAATTTGCGAACGTGTCGTATCGGATGTGAGGTTGGACTAAATTTTTACGAGCGAGCGGAGCGAGCGAGCAACGATCACAATTTGCAAGGTATACATATACCTTGCAATATGTATATATATCGTGTTAGTACCTAATTTTGTTAGCCACTTCGGACATCACATTGGACTGTAGTATGTGGAAATAGTACTATTTATGTGAAACTATTCACAAACTGTAAACATTTGTCAGCAGGCAATAGGATAAATACTTCCGGCTCCTCTGGCTGGTGCGAATGTTTCAATGTCCGTATGTGCCAAACCGTTAGATTGTGATACACCTTTACGCGTCTCTCGCTCGCTGCGCTCGCTCGAAAACTATAGCCTAACCTAAAACCAATCCCTCTTGCGTTAGTCATTCGATTTGAAGGCGACTTATTTCGAATTTGCGAACGTGTCGGATCGGATGTGAGGTTGGACTAAATTTTTACGAGCGAGCGGAGCGAGCGAGCAACGATCACAATTTGCAAGGTATACATATACCTTGCAATATGCATATATATCGTGTTAGTACCTAATTTTGTCAGCCACTTCGGACATCACATTGCACTGTAGTATGTCGAAATAGTACTATTTATGTGAAACTATTCACAAACTGTAAACATTTGTCAGTAGGCAATATGATAAAGACTCCCGGCTCCTCGGGCTGGTGCGAATGTTTCAATGTCAGTATGTGCCAAACCGTTGGATTGTGACACACCTTTACGCGTCTCTCGCTCGCTGCGCTCGCTCGAAAACTATAGCGTAACCTAAAACCAATCTATCTTGCGTTCATTATTCGATATGGTGGCGACTTATTTCGAATTTGCGAACGTGTCGGATCGGATGTGAGGTTGGACTAAATTTTTACGAGCGAGCGGAGCGAGCGAGCAACGATCACAATTTGCAAGGTATACATATACCTTGCAATATGTATATATATCGTGTTAGTACCTAATTTTGTTAGCCACTTCGGACATCACATTGGACTGTAGTATGTGGAAATAGTACTATTTATGTGAAACTATTCACAAACTGTAAACATTTGTCAGCAGGCAATAGGATAAATACTTCCGGCTCCTCTGGCTGGTGCGAATGCTTCAATGTCCGTATGTGCCAAACCGTTCGATTGTGATACACCTTTACGCGTCTCTCGCTCGCTGCGCTCGCTCGAAAACTATAGCCTAACCTAAAACCAATCCATCTTGCGTTCATTATTCCATATGGTGGCGACTTATTTCGATTTTGCGAACGTGTCGGGTCGGATGTGAGGTTGGACTAAATTTTTACGAGCGAGCGGAGCGAGCGAGCATCGATCACAATATGCAAGGTATATGTATACCTTGCAATATGCATATATATCGTGTTAGTACCTAATTTCGTCAGCCACTTCGGACATCACATTGCCCTGTAGTATGTGGAAATAGTACTATTTATGTGAAACTATTCACAAACTGTAAACATTTGTCAGCAGGCAATATGATAAAGACATCCGGCTCCTCGGGCTGGTGCGAATGTTTCAATGTCAGTATGTGCCAAACCGTTGGATTGTGACACACCTTTACGCGTATCTCGCTCGCTGCGCTCGCTCGAAAGCTGTAGCCTAACCTAAACCCAATCCATCTTGCGTTAGTCATTCGATATGAAGGCAACTTATTTCGAATTTGCGAACGTGTCGGATCGTATGTGAGGTTGGACTAAATTTTTACGAGCGAGCGGAGCGAGCGAGCAACGATCACAATTTGCAAGGTATACATATACCTTATATTGCCTTGCATATATTTCGTGTTAGTACCTAATTTTGTCAGCCACTTCGGACATCACATTGGACTGTAGTATGTGGAAATAGTACTATTTATGTGAAACTATTCACAAACTGTAAACATTTGTCAGCAGGCAATAGGATAAAGACTTCCGGCTCCTCGGGCTGGTGCGAATGTTTCAATGTCCGTATGTGCCAAACCGTTGGATTGTGACACACCTTTACGCGTCTCTCGTTCGCTGCGCTCGCTCGAAAACTATAGCGTAACCTAAAACCAATCCATCTTGCGTTCATTATTCGATATGGTGGCGACTTATTTCGAATTTGCGAACGTGTCGTATCGGATGTGAGGTTGGACTAAATTTTTACGAGCGAGCGGAGCGAGCGAGCAACGATCACAATTTGCAAGGTATACATATACCTTGCAATATGTATATATATCGTGTTAGTACCTAATTTTGTTAGCCACTTCGGACATCACATTGGACTGTAGTATGTGGAAATAGTACTATTTATGTGAAACTATTCACAAACTGTAAACATTTGTCAGCAGGCAATAGGATAAATACTTCCGGCTCCTCTGGCTGGTGCGAATGTTTCAATGTCCGTATGTGCCAAACCGTTAGATTGTGATACACCTTTACGCGTCTCTCGCTCGCTGCGCTCGCTCGAAAACTATAGCCTAACCTAAAACCAATCCCTCTTGCGTTAGTCATTCGATTTGAAGGCGACTTATTTCGAATTTGCGAACGTGTCGGATCGGATGTGAGGTTGGACTAAATTTTTACGAGCGAGCGGAGCGAGCGAGCAACGATCACAATTTGCAAGGTATACATATACCTTGCAATATGCATATATATCGTGTTAGTACCTAATTTTGTCAGCCACTTCGGACATCACATTGCACTGTAGTATGTCGAAATAGTACTATTTATGTGAAACTATTCACAAACTGTAAACATTTGTCAGTAGGCAATATGATAAAGACTCCCGGCTCCTCGGGCTGGTGCGAATGTTTCAATGTCAGTATGTGCCAAACCGTTGGATTGTGACACACCTTTACGCGTCTCTCGCTCGCTGCGCTCGCTCGAAAACTATAGCGTAACCTAAAACCAATCTATCTTGCGTTCATTATTCGATATGGTGGCGACTTATTTCGAATTTGCGAACGTGTCGGATCGGATGTGAGGTTGGACTAAATTTTTACGAGCGAGCGGAGCGAGCGAGCAACGATCACAATTGCAAGGTATATGTATACCTTGCAATATGTATATATATCGTGTTAGTACCTAATTTTGTTAGCCACTTCGGACATCACATTGGACTGTAGTATGTGGAAATAGTACTATTTATGTGAAACTATTCACAAACTGTAAACATTTGTCAGCAGGCAATAGGATAAATACTTCCGGCTCCTCTGGCTGGTGCGAATGTTTCAATGTCAGTATGTGCCAAACCGTTGGATTGTGACACACCTTTACGCGTCTCTCGCTCGCTGCGCTCGCTCGAAAACTATAGCGTAACCTAAAACCAATCCATCTTTCGTTCATTATTCGATATGGTGGCGACTTATTTCGAATTTGCGAACGTGTCGGGTCGGATGTGAGGTTGGACTAAATTTTTACGAGCGAGCGGAGCGAGCGAGCATCGATCACAATATGCAAGGTATACATATACCTTGCAATATGCATATATATCGTGTTAGTACCTAATTTCGTCAGCCACTTCGGACATCACATTGCCCTGTAGTATGTGGAAATAGTACTATTTATGTGAAACTATTCACAAACTGTAAACATTTGTCAGCAGGCAATATGATAAAGACATCCGGCTCCTCGGGCTGGTGCGAATGTTTCAATGTCAGTATGTGCCAAACCGTTGGATTGTGACACACCTTTACGCGTCTCTCGCTCGCTGCGCTCGCTCGAAAACTATAGCCTAACCTAAAACCAATCCCTCTTGCGTTAGTCATTCGATTTGAAGGCGACTTATTTCGAATTTGCGAACGTGTCGGATCGGATGTGAGGTTGGACTAAATTTTTACGAGCGAGCGGAGCGAGCGAGCAACGATCACAATTTGCAAGGTATACATATACCTTGCAATATGCATATATATCGTGTTAGTACCTAATTTTGTCAGCCACTTCGGACATCACATTGCACTGTAGTATGTCGAAATAGTACTATTTATGTGAAACTATTCACAAACTGTAAACATTTGTCAGTAGGCAATATGATAAAGACTCCCGGCTCCTCGGGCTGGTGCGAATGTTTCAATGTCAGTATGTGCCAAACCGTTGGATTGTGACACACCTTTACGCGTCTCTCGCTCGCTGCGCTCGCTCGAAAACTATAGCGTAACCTAAAACCAATCTATCTTGCGTTCATTATTCGATATGGTGGCGACTTATTTCGAATTTGCGAACGTGTCGGATCGGATGTGAGGTTGGACTAAATTTTTACGAGCGAGCGGAGCGAGCGAGCAACGATCACAATTTGCAAGGTATACATATACCTTGCAATATGTATATATATCGTGTTAGTACCTAATTTTGTTAGCCACTTCGGACATCACATTGGACTGTAGTATGTGGAAATAGTACTATTTATGTGAAACTATTCACAAACTGTAAACATTTGTCAGCAGGCAATAGGATAAAGACTTCCGGCTCCTCTGGCTGGTGCGAATGCTTCAATGTCAGTATGTGCCAAACCGTTGGATTGTGACACACCTTTACGCGTCTCTCGCTCGCTGCGCTCGCTCGAAAACTATAGCGTAACCTAAAACCAATCTATCTTGCGTTCATTATTCGATATGGTGGCGACTTATTTCGAATTTGCGAACGTGTCGGATCGGATGTGAGGTTGGACTAAATTTTTACGAGCGAGCGGAGCGAGCGAGCAACGATCACAATTTGCAAGGTATACATATACCTTGCAATATGTATATATATCGTGTTAGTACCTAATTTTGTTAGCCACTTCGGACATCACATTGGACTGTAGTATGTGGAAATAGTACTATTTATGTGAAACTATTCACAAACTGTAAACATTTGTCAGCAGGCAATAGGATAAATACTTCCGGCTCCTCTGGCTGGTGCGAATGCTTCAATGTCCGTATGTGCCAAACCGTTCGATTGTGATACACCTTTACGCGTCTCTCGCTCGCTGCGCTCGCTCGAAAACTATAGCCTAACCTAAAACCAATCCATCTTGCGTTCATTATTCCATATGGTGGCGACTTATTTCGATTTTGCGATCGTGTCGGGTCGGATGTGAGGTTGGACTAAATTTTTACGAGCGAGCGGAGCGAGCGAGCATCGATCACAATATGCAAGGTATACATATACCTTGCAATATGCATATATATCGTGTTAGTACCTAATTTCGTCAGCCACTTCGGACATCACATTGCCCTGTAGTATGTGGAAATAGTACTATTTATGTGAAACTATTCACAAACTGTAAACATTTGTCAGCAGGCAATATGATAAAGACATCCGGCTCCTCGGGCTGGTGCGAATGTTTCAATGTCAGTATGTGCCAAACCGTTGGATTGTGACACACCTTTACGCGTATCTCGCTCGCTGCGCTCGCTCGAAAGCTGTAGCCTAACCTAAACCCAATCCATCTTGCGTTAGTCATTCGATATGAAGGCAACTTATTTCGAATTTGCGAACGTGTCGGATCGTATGTGAGGTTGGACTAAATTTTTACGAGCGAGCGGAGCGAGCGAGCAACGATCACAATTTGCAAGGTATACATATACCTTATATTGCCTTGCATATATTTCGTGTTAGTACCTAATTTTGTCAGCCACTTCGGACATCACATTGGACTGTAGTATGTGGAAATAGTACTATTTATGTGAAACTATTCACAAACTGTAAACATTTGTCAGCAGGCAATAGGATAAAGACTTCCGGCTCCTCGGGCTGGTGCGAATGTTTCAATGTCCGTATGTGCCAAACCGTTGGATTGTGACACACCTTTACGCGTCTCTCGTTCGCTGCGCTCGCTCGAAAACTATAGCGTAACCTAAAACCAATCCATCTTGCGTTCATTATTCGATATGGTGGCGACTTATTTCGAATTTGCGAACGTGTCGTATCGGATGTGAGGTTGGACTAAATTTTTACGAGCGAGCGGAGCGAGCGAGCAACGATCACAATTTGCAAGGTATACATATACCTTGCAATATGTATATATATCGTGTTAGTACCTAATTTTGTTAGCCACTTCGGACATCACATTGGACTGTAGTATGTGGAAATAGTACTATTTATGTGAAACTATTCACAAACTGTAAACATTTGTCAGCAGGCAATAGGATAAATACTTCCGGCTCCTCTGGCTGGTGCGAATGCTTCAATGTCCGTATGTGCCAAACCGTTCGATTGTGATACACCTTTACGCGTCTCTCGCTCGCTGCGCTCGCTCGAAAACTATAGCCTAACCTAAAACCAATCCATCTTGCGTTCATTATTCCATATGGTGGCGACTTATTTCGATTTTGCGAACGTGTCGGGTCGGATGTGAGGTTGGACTAAATTTTTACGAGCGAGCGGAGCGAGCGAGCATCGATCACAATATGCAAGGTATACATATACCTTGCAATATGCATATATATCGTGTTAGTACCTAATTTCGTCAGCCACTTCGGACATCACATTGCCCTGTAGTATGTGGAAATAGTACTATTTATGTGAAACTATTCACAAACTGTAAACATTCGTCAGCAGGCAATATGATAAAGACATCCGGCTCCTCGGGCTGGTGCGAATGTTTCAATGTCAGTATGTGCCAAACCGTTGGATTGTGACACACCTTTACGCGTATCTCGCTCGCTGCGCTCGCTCGAAAGCTGTAGCCTAACCTAAACCCAATCCATCTTGCGTTAGTCATTCGATATGAAGGCAACTTATTTCGAATTTGCGAACGTGTCGGATCGTATGTGAGGTTGGACTAAATTTTTACGAGCGAGCGGAGCGAGCGAGCAACGATCACAATTTGCAAGGTATACATATACCTTATATTGCCTTGCATATATTTCGTGTTAGTACCTAATTTTGTCAGCCACTTCGGACATCACATTGGACTGTAGTATGTGGAAATAGTACTATTTATGTGAAACTATTCACAAACTGTAAACATTTGTCAGCAGGCAATAGGATAAAGACTTCCGGCTCCTCGGGCTGGTGCGAATGTTTCAATGTCCGTATGTGCCAAACCGTTGGATTGTGACACACCTTTACGCGTCTCTCGTTCGCTGCGCTCGCTCGAAAACTATAGCGTAACCTAAAACCAATCCATCTTGCGTTCATTATTCGATATGGTGGCGACTTATTTCGAATTTGCGAACGTGTCGTATCGGATGTGAGGTTGGACTAAATTTTTACGAGCGAGCGGAGCGAGCGAGCAACGATCACAATTTGCAAGGTATACATATACCTTGCAATATGCATATATATCGTGTTAGTACCTAATTTTGTTAGCCACTTCGGACATCACATTGGACTGTAGTATGTGGAAATAGTACTATTTATGTGAAACTATTCACAAACTGTAAACATTTGTCAGCAGGCAATAGGATAAATACTTCCGGCTCCTCTGGCTGGTGCGAATGTTTCAATGTCCGTATGTGCCAAACCGTTAGATTGTGATACACCTTTACGCGTCTCTCGCTCGCTGCGCTCGCTCGAAAACTATAGCCTAACCTAAAACCAATCCCTCTTGCGTTAGTCATTCGATTTGAAGGCGACTTATTTCGAATTTGCGAACGTGTCGGATCGGATGTGAGGTTGGACTAAATTTTTACGAGCGAGCGGAGCGAGCGAGCAACGATCACAATTTGCAAGGTATACATATACCTTGCAATATGCATATATATCGTGTTAGTACCTAATTTTGTCAGCCACTTCGGACATCACATTGCACTGTAGTATGTCGAAATAGTACTATTTATGTGAAACTATTCACAAACTGTAAACATTTGTCAGTAGGCAATATGATAAAGACTCCCGGCTCCTCGGGCTGGTGCGAATGTTTCAATGTCAGTATGTGCCAAACCGTTGGATTGTGACACACCTTTACGCGTCTCTCGCTCGCTGCGCTCGCTCGAAAACTATAGCGTAACCTAAAACCAATCTATCTTGCGTTCATTATTCGATATGGTGGCGACTTATTTCGAATTTGCGAACGTGTCGGATCGGATGTGAGGTTGGACTAAATTTTTACGAGCGAGCGGAGCGAGCGAGCAACGATCACAATTTGCAAGGTATACATATACCTTGCAATATGTATATATATCGTGTTAGTACCTAATTTTGTTAGTCACTTCGGACATCACATTGGACTGTAGTATGTGGAAATAGTACTATTTATGTGAAACTATTCACAAACTGTAAACATTTGTCAGCAGGCAATAGGATAAATACTTCCGGCTCCTCTGGCTGGTGCGAATGCTTCAATGTCCGTATGTGCCAAACCGTTCGATTGTGATACACCTTTACGCGTCTCTCGCTCGCTGCGCTCGCTCGAAAACTATAGCCTAACCTAAAACCAATCCATCTTGCGTTCATTATTCCATATGGTGGCGACTTATTTCGATTTTGCGAACGTGTCGGGTCGGATGTGAGGTTGGACTAAATTTTTACGAGCGAGCGGAGCGAGCGAGCATCGATCACAATATGCAAGGTATACATATACCTTGCAATATGCATATATATCGTGTTAGTACCTAATTTCGTCAGCCACTTCGGACATCACATTGCCCTGTAGTATGTGGAAATAGTACTATTTATGTGAAACTATTCACAAACTGTAAACATTTGTCAGCAGGCAATATGATAAAGACATCCGGCTCCTCGGGCTGGTGCGAATGTTTCAATGTCAGTATGTGCCAAACCGTTGGATTGTGACACACCTTTACGCGTATCTCGCTCGCTGCGCTCGCTCGAAAGCTGTAGCCTAACCTAAACCCAATCCATCTTGCGTTAGTCATTCGATATGAAGGCAACTTGTTTCGAATTTGCGAACGTGTCGGATCGTATGTGAGGTTGGACTAAATTTTTACGAGCGAGCGGAGCGAGCGAGCAACGATCACAATTTGCAAGGTATACATATACCTTATATTGCCTTGCATATATTTCGTGTTAGTACCTAATTTTGTCAGCCACTTCGGACATCACATTGGACTGTAGTATGTGGAAATAGTACTATTTATGTGAAACTATTCACAAACTGTAAACATTTGTCAGCAGGCAATAGGATAAAGACTTCCGGCTCCTCGGGCTGGTGCGAATGTTTCAATGTCCGTATGTGCCAAACCGTTGGATTGTGACACACCTTTACGCGTCTCTCGTTCGCTGCGCTCGCTCGAAAACTATAGCGTAACCTAAAACCAATCCATCTTGCGTTCATTATTCGATATGGTGGCGACTTATTTCGAATTTGCGAACGTGTCGTATCGGATGTGAGGTTGGACTAAATTTTTACGAGCGAGCGGAGCGAGCGAGCAACGATCACAATTTGCAAGGTATACATATACCTTGCAATATGTATATATATCGTGTTAGTACCTAATTTTGTTAGCCACTTCGGACATCACATTGGACTGTAGTATGTGGAAATAGTACTATTTATGTGAAACTATTCACAAACTGTAAACATTTGTCAGCAGGCAATAGGATAAATACTTCCGGCTCCTCTGGCTGGTGCGAATGTTTCAATGTCCGTATGTGCCAAACCGTTAGATTGTGATACACCTTTACGCGTCTCTCGCTCGCTGCGCTCGCTCGAAAACTATAGCCTAACCTAAAACCAATCCCTCTTGCGTTAGTCATTCGATTTGAAGGCGACTTATTTCGAATTTGCGAACGTGTCGGATCGGATGTGAGGTTGGACTAAATTTTTACGAGCGAGCGGAGCGAGCGAGCAACGATCACAATTTGCAAGGTATACATATACCTTGCAATATGCATATATATCGTGTTAGTACCTAATTTTGTCAGCCACTTCGGACATCACATTGCACTGTAGTATGTCGAAATAGTACTATTTATGTGAAACTATTCACAAACTGTAAACATTTGTCAGTAGGCAATATGATAAAGACTCCCGGCTCCTCGGGCTGGTGCGAATGTTTCAATGTCAGTATGTGCCAAACCGTTGGATTGTGACACACCTTTACGCGTCTCTCGCTCGCTGCGCTCGCTCGAAAACTATAGCGTAACCTAAAACCAATCTATCTTGCGTTCATTATTCGATATGGTGGCGACTTATTTCGAATTTGCGAACGTGTCGGATCGGATGTGAGGTTGGACTAAATTTTTACGAGCGAGCGGAGCGAGCGAGCAACGATCACAATTTGCAAGGTATACATATACCTTGCAATATGTATATATATCGTGTTAGTACCTAATTTTGTTAGCCACTTCGGACATCACATTGGACTGTAGTATGTGGAAATAGTACTATTTATGTGAAACTATTCACAAACTGTAAACATTTGTCAGCAGGCAATAGGATAAATACTTCCGGCTCCTCTGGCTGGTGCGAATGTTTCAATGTCAGTATGTGCCAAACCGTTGGATTGTGACACACCTTTACGCGTCTCTCGCTCGCTGCGCTCGCTCGAAAACTATAGCCTAACCTAAAACCAATCCATCTTTCCTTCATTATTCGATATGGTGGCGACTTATTTCGAATTTGCGAACGTGTCGGGTCGGATGTGAGGTTGGACTAAATTTTTACGAGCGAGCGGAGCGAGCGAGCATCGATCACAATATGCAAGGTATACATATACCTTGCAATATGCATATATATCGTGTTAGTACCTAATTTCGTCAGCCACTTCGGACATCACATTGCCCTGTAGTATGTGGAAATAGTACTATTTATGTGAAACTATTCACAAACTGTAAACATTTGTCAGCAGGCAATATGATAAAGACATCCGGCTCCTCGGGCTGGTGCGAATGTTTCAATGTCAGTATGTGCCAAACCGTTGGATTGTGACACACCTTTACGCGTCTCTCGCTCGCTGCGCTCGCTCGAAAACTATAGCCTAACCTAAAACCAATCCCTCTTGCGTTAGTCATTCGATTTGAAGGCGACTTATTTCGAATTTGCGAACGTGTCGGATCGGATGTGAGGTTGGACTAAATTTTTACGAGCGAGCGGAGCGAGCGAGCAACGATCACAATTTGCAAGGTATACATATACCTTGCAATATGCATATATATCGTGTTAGTACCTAATTTTGTCAGCCACTTCGGACATCACATTGCACTGTAGTATGTCGAAATAGTACTATTTATGTGAAACTATTCACAAACTGTAAACATTTGTCAGTAGGCAATATGATAAAGACTCCCGGCTCCTCGGGCTGGTGCGAATGTTTCAATGTCAGTATGTGCCAAACCGTTGGATTGTGACACACCTTTACGCGTCTCTCGCTCGCTGCGCTCGCTCGAAAACTATAGCGTAACCTAAAACCAATCTATCTTGCGTTCATTATTCGATATGGTGGCGACTTATTTCGAATTTGCGAACGTGTCGGATCGGATGTGAGGTTGGACTAAATTTTTACGAGCGAGCGGAGCGAGCGAGCAACGATCACAATTTGCAAGGTATACATATACCTTGCAATATGTATATATATCGTGTTAGTACCTAATTTTGTTAGCCACTTCGGACATCACATTGGACTGTAGTATGTGGAAATAGTACTATTTATGTGAAACTATTCACAAACTGTAAACATTTGTCAGCAGGCAATAGGATAAATACTTCCGGCTCCTCTGGCTGGTGCGAATGCTTCAATGTCAGTATGTGCCAAACCGTTGGATTGTGACACACCTTTACGCGTCTCTCGCTCGCTGCGCTCGCTCGAAAACTATAGCGTAACCTAAAACCAATCTATCTTGCGTTCATTATTCGATATGGTGGCGACTTATTTCGAATTTGCGAACGTGTCGGATCGGATGTGAGGTTGGACTAAATTTTTACGAGCGAGCGGAGCGAGCGAGCAACGATCACAATTTGCAAGGTATACATATACCTTGCAATATGTATATATATCGTGTTAGTACCTAATTTTGTTAGCCACTTCGGACATCACATTGGACTGTAGTATGTGGAAATAGTACTATTTATGTGAAACTATTCACAAACTGTAAACATTTGTCAGCAGGCAATAGGATAAATACTTCCGGCTCCTCTGGCTGGTGCGAATGCTTCAATGTCCGTATGTGCCAAACCGTTCGATTGTGATACACCTTTACGCGTCTCTCGCTCGCTGCGCTCGCTCGAAAACTATAGCCTAACCTAAAACCAATCCATCTTGCGTTCATTATTCCATATGGTGGCGACTTATTTCGATTTTGCGAACGGGTCGGGTCGGATGTGAGGTTGGACTAAATTTTTACGAGCGAGCGGAGCGAGCGAGCATCGATCACAATATGCAAGGTATACATATACCTTGCAATATGCATATATATCGTGTTAGTACCTAATTTCGTCAGCCACTTCGGACATCACATTGCCCTGTAGTATGTGGAAATAGTACTATTTATGTGAAACTATTCACAAACTGTAAACATTTGTCAGCAGGCAATATGATAAAGACATCCGGCTCCTCGGGCTGGTGCGAATGTTTCAATGTCAGTATGTGCCAAACCGTTGGATTGTGACACACCTTTACGCGTATCTCGCTCGCTGCGCTCGCTCGAAAGCTGTAGCCTAACCTAAACCCAATCCATCTTGCGTTAGTCATTCGATATGAAGGCAACTTATTTCGAATTTGCGAACGTGTCGGATCGTATGTGAGGTTGGACTAAATTTTTACGAGCGAGCGGAGCGAGCGAGCAACGATCACAATTTGCAAGGTATACATATACCTTATATTGCCTTGCATATATTTCGTGTTAGTACCTAATTTTGTCAGCCACTTCGGACATCACATTGGACTGTAGTATGTGGAAATAGTACTATTTATGTGAAACTATTCACAAACTGTAAACATTTGTCAGCAGGCAATAGGATAAAGACTTCCGGCTCCTCGGGCTGGTGCGAATGTTTCAATGTCCGTATGTGCCAAACCGTTGGATTGTGACTCACCTTTACGCGTCTCTCGTTCGCTGCGCTCGCTCGAAAACTATAGCGTAACCTAAAACCAATCCATCTTGCGTTCATTATTCGATATGGTGGCGACTTATTTCGAATTTGCGAACGTGTCGTATCGGATGTGAGGTTGGACTAAATTTTTACGAGCGAGCGGAGCGAGCGAGCAACGATCACAATTTGCAAGGTATACATATACCTTGCAATATGTATATATATCGTGTTAGTACCTAATTTTGTTAGCCACTTCGGACATCACATTGGACTGTAGTATGTGGAAATAGTACTATTTATGTGAAACTATTCACAAACTGTAAACATTTGTCAGCAGGCAATAGGATAAATACTTCCGGCTCCTCTGGCTGGTGCGAATGTTTCAATGTCCGTATGTGCCAAACCGTTAGATTGTGATACACCTTTACGCGTCTCTCGCTCGCTGCGCTCGCTCGAAAACTATAGCCTAACCTAAAACCAATCCCTCTTGCGTTAGTCATTCGATTTGAAGGCGACTTATTTCGAATTTGCGAACGTGTCGGATCGGATGTGAGGTTGGACCAAATTTTTACGAGCGAGCGGAGCGAGCGAGCAACGATCACAATTTGCAAGGTATACATATACCTTGCAATATGCATATATATCGTGTTAGTACCTAATTTTGTCAGCCACTTCGGACATCACATTGCACTGTAGTATGTCGAAATAGTACTATTTATGTGAAACTATTCACAAACTGTAAACATTTGTCAGTAGGCAATATGATAAAGACTCCCGGCTCCTCGGGCTGGTGCGAATGTTTCAATGTCAGTATGTGCCAAACCGTTGGATTGTGACACACCTTTACGCGTCTCTCGCTCGCTGCGCTCGCTCGAAAACTATAGCGTAACCTAAAACCAATCTATCTTGCGTTCATTATTCGATATGGTGGCGACTTATTTCGAATTTGCGAACGTGTCGGATCGGATGTGAGGTTGGACTAAATTTTTACGAGCGAGCGGAGCGAGCGAGCAACGATCACAATTTGCAAGGTATACATATACCTTGCAATATGTATATATATCGTGTTAGTACCTAATTTTGTTAGCCACTTCGGACATCACATTGGACTGTAGTATGTGGAAATAGTACTATTTATGTGAAACTATTCACAAACTGTAAACATTTGTCAGCAGGCAATAGGATAAATACTTCCGGCTCCTCTGGCTGGTGCGAATGCTTCAATGTCCGTATGTGCCAAACCGTTCGATTGTGATACACCTTTACGCGTCTCTCGCTCGCTGCGCTCGCTCGAAAACTATAGCCTAACCTAAAACCAATCCATCTTGCGTTCATTATTCCATATGGTGGCGACTTATTTCGATTTTGCGAACGTGTCGGGTCGGATGTGAGGTTGGACTAAATTTTTACGAGCGAGCGGAGCGAGCGAGCATCGATCACAATATGCAAGGTATACATATACCTTGCAATATGCATATATATCGTGTTAGTACCTAATTTCGTCAGCCACTTCGGACATCACATTGCCCTGTAGTATGTGGAAATAGTACTATTTATGTGAAACTATTCACAAACTGTAAACATTTGTCAGCAGGCAATATGATAAAGACATCCGGCTCCTCGGGCTGGTGCGAATGTTTCAATGTCAGTATGTGCCAAACCGTTGGATTGTGACACACCTTTACGCGTATCTCGCTCGCTGCGCTCGCTCGAAAGCTGTAGCCTAACCTAAACCCAATCCATCTTGCGTTAGTCATTCGATATGAAGGCAACTTATTTCGAATTTGCGAACGTGTCGGATCGTATGTGAGGTTGGACTAAATTTTTACGAGCGAGCGGAGCGAGCGAGCAACGATCACAATTTGCAAGGTATACATATACCTTATATTGCCTTGCATATATTTCGTGTTAGTACCTAATTTTGTCAGCCACTTCGGACATCACATTGGACTGTAGTATGTGGAAATAGTACTATTTATGTGAAACTATTCACAAACTGTAAACATTTGTCAGCAGGCAATAGGATAAATACTTCCGGCTCCTCTGGCTGGTGCGAATGTTTCAATGTCCGTATGTGCCAAACCGTTAGATTGTGATACACCTTTACGCGTCTCTCGCTCGCTGCGCTCGCTCGAAAACTATAGCCTAACCTAAAACCAATCCCTCTTGCGTTAGTCATTCGATTTGAAGGCGACTTATTTCGAATTTGCGAACGTGTCGGATCGGATGTGAGGTTGGACTAAATTTTTACGAGCGAGCGGAGCGAGCGAGCAACGATCACAATTTGCAAGGTATACATATACCTTGCAATATGCATATATATCGTGTTAGTACCTAATTTTGTCAGCCACTTCGGACATCACATTGCACTGTAGTATGTCGAAATAGTACTATTTATGTGAAACTATTCACAAACTGTAAACATTTGTCAGTAGGCAATATGATAAAGACTCCCGGCTCCTCGGGCTGGTGCGAATGTTACAATGTCAGTATGTGCCAAACCGTTGGATTGTGACACACCTTTACGCGTCTCTCGCTCGCTGCGCTCGCTCGAAAACTATAGCGTAACCTAAAACCAATCTATCTTGCGTTCATTATTCGATATGGTGGCGACTTATTTCGAATTTGCGAACGTGTCGGATCGGATGTGAGGTTGGACTAAATTTTTACGAGCGAGCGGAGCGAGCGAGCAACGATCACAATTTGCAAGGTATACATATACCTTGCAATATGTATATATATCGTGTTAGTACCTAATTTTGTTAGCCACTTCGGACATCACATTGGACTGTAGTATGTGGAAATAGTACTATTTATGTGAAACTATTCACAAACTGTAAACATTTGTCAGCAGGCAATAGGATAAATACTTCCGGCTCCTCTGGCTGGTGCGAATGTTTCAATGTCAGTATGTGCCAAACCGTTGGATTGTGACACACCTTTACGCGTCTCTCGCTCGCTGCGCTCGCTCGAAAACTATAGCGTAACCTAAAACCAATCCATCTTTCGTTCATTATTCGATATGGTGGCGACTTATTTCGAATTTGCGAACGTGTCGGGTCGGATGTGAGGTTGGACTAAATTTTTACGAGCGAGCGGAGCGAGCGAGCATCGATCACAATATGCAAGGTATACATATACCTTGCAATATGCATATATATCGTGTTAGTACCTAATTTCGTCAGCCACTTCGGACATCACATTGCCCTGTAGTATGTGGAAATAGTACTATTTATGTGAAACTATTCACAAACTGTAAACATTTGTCAGCAGGCAATATGATAAAGACATCCGGCTCCTCGGGCTGGTGCGAATGTTTCAATGTCAGTATGTGCCAAACCGTTGGATTGTGACACACCTTTACGCGTCTCTCGCTCGCTGCGCACGCTCGAAAACTATAGCCTAACCTAAAACCAATCCCTCTTGCGTTAGTCATTCGATTTGAAGGCGACTTATTTCGAATTTGCGAACGTGTCGGATCGGATGTGAGGTTGGACTAAATTTTTACGAGCGAGCGGAGCGAGCGAGCAACGATCACAATTTGCAAGGTATACATATACCTTGCAATATGCATATATATCGTGTTAGTACCTAATTTTGTCAGCCACTTCGGACATCACATTGCACTGTAGTATGTCGAAATAGTACTATTTATGTGAAACTATTCACAAACTGCAAACATTTGTCAGTAGGCAATATGATAAAGACTCCCGGCTCCTCGGGCTGGTGCGAATGTTTCAATGTCAGTATGTGCCAAACCGTTGGATTGTGACACACCTTTACGCGTCTCTCGCTCGCTGCGCTCGCTCGAAAACTATAGCGTAACCTAAAACCAATCTATCTTGCGTTCATTATTCGATATGGTGGCGACTTATTTCGAATTTGCGAACGTGTCGGATCGGATGTGAGGTTGGACTAAATTTTTACGAGCGAGCGGAGCGAGCGAGCAACGATCACAATTTGCAAGGTATACATATACCTTGCAATATGTATATATATCGTGTTAGTACCTAATTTTGTTAGCCACTTCGGACATCACATTGGACTGTAGTATGTGGAAATAGTACTATTTATGTGAAACTATTCACAAACTGTAAACATTTGTCAGCAGGCAATAGGATAAATACTTCCGGCTCCTCTGGCTGGTGCGAATGCTTCAATGTCAGTATGTGCCAAACCGTTGGATTGTGACACACCTTTACGCGTCTCTCGCTCGCTGCGCTCGCTCGAAAACTATAGCGTAACCTAAAACCAATCTATCTTGCGTTCATTATTCGATATGGTGGCGACTTATTTCGAATTTGCGAACGTGTCGGATCGGATGTGAGGTTGGACTAAATTTTTACGAGCGAGCGGAGCGAGCGAGCAACGATCACAATTTGCAAGGTATACATATACCTTGCAATATGTATATATATCGTGTTAGTACCTAATTTTGTTAGCCACTTCGGACATCACATTGGACTGTAGTATGTGGAAATAGTACTATTTATGTGAAACTATTCACAAACTGTAAACATTTGTCAGCAGGCAATAGGATAAATACTTCCGGCTCCTCTGGCTGGTGCGAATGCTTCAATGTCCGTATGTGCCAAACCGTTCGATTGTGATACACCTTTACGCGTCTCTCGCTCGCTGCGCTCGCTCGAAAACTATAGCCTAACCTAAAACCAATCCATCTTGCGTTCATTATTCCATATGGTGGCGACTTATTTCGATTTTGCGAACGTGTCGGGTCGGATGTGAGGTTGGACTAAATTTTTACGAGCGAGCGGAGCGAGCGAGCATCGATCACAATATGCAAGGTATACATATACCTTGCAATATGCATATATATCGTGTTAGTACCTAATTTCGTCAGCCACTTCGGACATCACATTGCCCTGTAGTATGTGGAAATAGTACTATTTATGTGAAACTATTCACAAACTGTAAACATTTGTCAGCAGGCAATATGATAAAGACATCCGGCTCCTCGGGCTGGTGCGAATGTTTCAATGTCCGTATGTGCCAAACCGTTGGATTGTGACACACCTTTACGCGTATCTCGCTCGCTGCGCTCGCTCGAAAGCTGTAGCCTAACCTAAACCCAATCCATCTTGCGTTAGTCATTCGATATGAAGGCAACTTATTTCGAATTTGCGAACGTGTCGGATCGTATGTGAGGTTGGACTAAATTTTTACGAGCGAGCGGAGCGAGCGAGCAACGGTCACAATTTGCAAGGTATACATATACCTTATATTGCCTTGCATATATTTCGTGTTAGTACCTAATTTTGTCAGCCACTTCGGACATCACATTGGACTGTAGTATGTGGAAATAGTACTATTTATGTGAAACTATTCACAAACTGTAAACATTTGTCAGCAGGCAATAGGATAAAGACTTCCGGCTCCTCGGGCTGGTGCGAATGTTTCAATGTCCGTATGTGCCAAACCGTTGGATTGTGACACACCTTTACGCGTCTCTCGTTCGCTGCGCTCGCTCGAAAACTATAGCGTAACCTAAAACCAATCCATCTTGCGTTCATTATTCGATATGGTGGCGACTTATTTCGAATTTGCGAACGTGTCGTATCGGATGTGAGGTTGGACTAAATTTTTACGAGCGAGCGGAGCGAGCGAGCAACGATCACAATTTGCAAGGTATACATATACCTTGCAATATGTATATATATCGTGTTAGTACCTAATTTTGTTAGCCACTTCGGACATCACATTGGACTGTAGTATGTGGAAATAGTACTATTTATGTGAAACTATTCACAAACTGTAAACATTTGTCAGCAGGCAATAGGATAAATACTTCCGGCTCCTCTGGCTGGTGCGAATGTTTCAATGTCCGTATGTGCCAAACCGTTAGATTGTGATACACCTTTACGCGTCTCTCGCTCGCTGCGCTCGCTCGAAAACTATAGCCTAACCTAAAACCAATCCCTCTTGCGTTAGTCATTCGATTTGAAGGCGACTTATTTCGAATTTGCGAACGTGTCGGATCGGATGTGAGGTTGGACTAAATTTTTACGAGCGAGCGGAGCGAGCGAGCAACGATCACAATTTGCAAGGTATACATATACCTTGCAATATGCATATATATCGTGTTAGTACCTAATTTTGTCAGCCACTTCGGACATCACATTGCACTGTAGTATGTCGAAATAGTACTATTTATGTGAAACTATTCACAAACTGTAAACATTTGTCAGTAGGCAATATGATAAAGACTCCCGGCTCCTCGGGCTGGTGCGAATGTTACAATGTCAGTATGTGCCAAACCGTTGGATTGTGACACACCTTTACGCGTCTCTCGCTCGCTGCGCTCGCTCGAAAACTATAGCGTAACCTAAAACCAATCTATCTTGCGTTCATTATTCGATATGGTGGCGACTTATTTCGAATTTGCGAACGTGTCGGATCGGATGTGAGGTTGGACTAAATTTTTACGAGCGAGCGGAGCGAGCGAGCAACGATCACAATTTGCAAGGTATACATATACCTTGCAATATGTATATATATCGTGTTAGTACCTAATTTTGTTAGCCACTTCGGACATCACATTGGACTGTAGTATGTGGAAATAGTACTATTTATGTGAAACTATTCACAAACTGTAAACATTTGTCAGCAGGCAATAGGATAAATACTTCCGGCTCCTCTGGCTGGTGCGAATGCTTCAATGTCCGTATGTGCCAAACCGTTCGATTGTGATACACCTTTACGCGTCTCTCGCTCGCTGCGCTCGCTCGAAAACTATAGCCTAACCTAAAACCAATCCATCTTGCGTTCATTATTCCATATGGTGGCGACTTATTTCGATTTTGCGAACGTGTCGGGTCGGATGTGAGGTTGGACTAAATTTTTACGAGCGAGCGGAGCGAGCGAGCATCGATCACAATATGCAAGGTATACATATACCTTGCAATATGCATATATATCGTGTTAGTACCTAATTTCGTCAGCCACTTCGGACATCACATTGCCCTGTAGTATGTGGAAATAGTACTATTTATGTGAAACTATTCACAAACTGTAAACATTTGTCAGCAGGCAATATGATAAAGACATCCGGCTCCTCGGGCTGGTGCGAATGTTTCAATGTCAGTATGTGCCAAACCGTTGGATTGTGACACACCTTTACGCGTATCTCGCTCGCTGCGCTCGCTCGAAAGCTGTAGCCTAACCTAAACCCAATCCATCTTGCGTTAGTCATTCGATATGAAGGCAACTTATTTCGAATTTGCGAACGTGTCGGATCGTATGTGAGGTTGGACTAAATTTTTACGAGCGAGCGGAGCGAGCGAGCAACGATCACAATTTGCAAGGTATACATATACCTTATATTGCCTTGCATATATTTCGTGTTAGTACCTAATTTTGTCAGCCACTTCGGACATCACATTGGACTGTAGTATGTGGAAATAGTACTATTTATGTGAAACTATTCACAAACTGTAAACATTTGTCAGCAGGCAATAGGATAAAGACTTCCGGCTCCTCGGGCTGGTGCGAATGTTTCAATGTCCGTATGTGCCAAACCGTTGGATTGTGACACACCTTTACGCGTCTCTCGTTCGCTGCGCTCGCTCGAAAACTATAGCGTAACCTAAAACCAATCCATCTTGCGTTCATTATTCGATATGGTGGCGACTTATTTCGAATTTGCGAACGTGTCGTATCGGATGTGAGGTTGGACTAAATTTTTACGAGCGAGCGGAGCGAGCGAGCAACGATCACAATTTGCAAGGTATACATATACCTTGCAATATGTATATATATCGTGTTAGTACCTAATTTTGTTAGCCACTTCGGACATCACATTGGACTGTAGTATGTGGAAATAGTACTATTTATGTGAAACTATTCACAAACTGTAAACATTTGTCAGCAGGCAATAGGATAAATACTTCCGGCTCCTCTGGCTGGTGCGAATGTTTCAATGTCCGTATGTGCCAAACCGTTAGATTGTGATACACCTTTACGCGTCTCTCGCTCGCTGCGCTCGCTCGAAAACTATAGCCTAACCTAAAACCAATCCCTCTTGCGTTAGTCATTCGATTTGAAGGCGACTTATTTCGAATTTGCGAACGTGTCGGATCGGATGTGAGGTTGGACTAAATTTTTACGAGCGAGCGGAGCGAGCGAGCAACGATCACAATTTGCAAGGTATACATATACCTTGCAATATGCATATATATCGTGTTAGTACCTAATTTTGTCAGCCACTTCGGACATCACATTGCACTGTAGTATGTCGAAATAGTACTATTTATGTGAAACTATTCACAAACTGTAAACATTTGTCAGTAGGCAATATGATAAAGACTCCCGGCTCCTCGGGCTGGTGCGAATGTTTCAATGTCAGTATGTGCCAAACCGTTGGATTGTGACACACCTTTACGCGTCTCTCGCTCGCTGCGCTCGCTCGAAAACTATAGCGTAACCTAAAACCAATCTATCTTGCGTTCATTATTCGATATGGTGGCGACTTATTTCGAATTTGCGAACGTGTCGGATCGGATGTGAGGTTGGACTAAATTTTTACGAGCGAGCGGAGCGAGCGAGCAACGATCACAATTTGCAAGGTATACATATACCTTGCAATATGTATATATATCGTGTTAGTACCTAATTTTGTTAGCCACTTCGGACATCACATTGGACTGTAGTATGTGGAAATAGTACTATTTATGTGAAACTATTCACAAACTGTAAACATTTGTCAGCAGGCAATAGGATAAATACTTCCGGCTCCTCTGGCTGGTGCGAATGCTTCAATGTCCGTATGTGCCAAACCGTTCGATTGTGACACACCTTTACGCGTCTCTCGCTCGCTGCGCTCGCTCAAAAACTATAGCCTAACCTAAAACCAATCCATCTTGCGTTCATTATTCCATATGGTGGCGACTTATTTCGATTTTGCGAACGTGTCGGGTCGGATGTGAGGTTGGACTAAATTTTTACGAGCGAGCGGAGCGAGCGAGCAACGATCACAATTTGCAAGGTATACATATACCTTGCAATATGCATATATATCGTGTTAGTACCTAATTTCGTCAGCCACTTCGGACATCACATTGCCCTGTAGTATGTGGAAATAGTACTATTTATGTGAAACTATTCACAAACTGTAAACATTTGTCAGCAGGCAATATGATAAAGACATCCGGCTCCTCGGGCTGGTGCGAATGTTTCAATGTCAGTATGTGCCAAACCGTTGGATTGTGACACACCTTTACGCGTATCTCGCTCGCTGCGCTCGCTCGAAAGCTGTAGCCTAACCTAAACCCAATCCATCTTGCGTTAGTCATTCGATATGAAGGCAACTTATTTCGAATTTGCGAACGTGTCGGATCGTATGTGAGGTTGGACTAAATTTTTACGAGCGAGCGGAGCGAGCGAGCAACGATCACAATTTGCAAGGTATACATATACCTTATATTGCCTTGCATATATTTCGTGTTAGTACCTAATTTTGTCAGCCACTTCGGACATCACATTGGACTGTAGTATGTGGAAATAGTACTATTTATGTGAAACTATTCACAAACTGTAAACATTTGTCAGCAGGCAATAGGATAAAGACTTCCGGCTCCTCGGGCTGGTGCGAATGTTTCAATGTCCGTATGTGCCAAACCGTTGGATTGTGACACACCTTTACGCGTCTCTCGTTCGCTGCGCTCGCTCGAAAACTATAGCGTAACCTAAAACCAATCCATCTTGCGTTCATTATTCGATATGGTGGCGACTTATTTCGAATTTGCGAATGTGTCGTATCGGATGTGAGGTTGGACTAAATTTTTACGAGCGAGCGGAGCGAGCGAGCAACGATCACAATTTGCAAGGTATACATATACCTTGCAATATGTATATATATCGTGTTAGTACCTAATTTTGTTAGCCACTTCGGACATCACATTGGACTGCAGTATGTGGAAATAGTACTATTTATGTGAAACTATTCACAAACTGTAAACATTTGTCAGCAGGCAATAGGATAAATACTTCCGGCTCCTCTGGCTGGTGCGAATGTTTCAATGTCCGTATGTGCCAAACCGTTAGATTGTGATACACCTTTACGCGTCTCTCGCTCGCTGCGCTCGCTCGAAAACTATAGCCTAACCTAAAACCAATCCCTCTTGCGTTAGTCATTCGATTTGAAGGCGACTTATTTCGAATTTGCGAACGTGTCGGATCGGATGTGAGGTTGGACTAAATTTTTACGAGCGAGCGGAGCGAGCGAGCAACGATCACAATTTGCAAGGTATACATATACCTTGCAATATGCATATATATCGTGTTAGTACCTAATTTTGTCAGCCACTTCGGACATCACATTGCACTGTAGTATGTCGAAATAGTACTATTTATGTGAAACTATTCACAAACTGTAAACATTTGTCAGTAGGCAATATGATAAAGACTCCCGGCTCCTCGGGCTGGTGCGAATGTTTCAATGTCAGTATGTGCCAAACCGTTGGATTGTGACACACCTTTACGCGTCTCTCGCTCGCTGCGCTCGCTCGAAAACTATAGCGTAACCTAAAACCAATCTATCTTGCGTTCATTATTCGATATGGTGGCGACTTATTTCGAATTTGCGAACGTGTCGGATCGGATGTGAGGTTGGACTAAATTTTTACGAGCGAGCGGAGCGAGCGAGCAACGATCACAATTTGCAAGGTATACATATACCTTGCAATATGTATATATATCGTGTTAGTACCTAATTTTGTTAGCCACTTCGGACATCACATTGGACTGTAGTATGTGGAAATAGTACTATTTATGTGAAACTATTCACAAACTGTAAAAATTTGTCAGCAGGCAATAGGATAAATACTTCCGGCTCCTCTGGCTGGTGCGAATGCTTCAATGTCCGTATGTGCCAAACCGTTCGATTGTGATACACCTTTACGCGTCTCTCGCTCGCTGCGCTCGCTCGAAAACTATAGCCTAACCTAAAACCAATCCATCTTGCGTTCATTATTCCATATGGTGGCGACTTATTTCGATTTTGCGAACGTGTCGGGTCGGATGTGAGGTTGGACTAAATTTTTACGAGCGAGCGGAGCGAGCGAGCATCGATCACAATATGCAAGGTATACATATACCTTGCAATATGCATATATATCGTGTTAGTACCTAATTTCGTCAGCCACTTCGGACATCACATTGCCCTGTAGTATGTGGAAATAGTACTATTTATGTGAAACTATTCACAAACTGTAAACATTTGTCAGCAGGCAATATGATAAAGACATCCGGCTCCTCGGGCTGGTGCGAATGTTTCAATGTCAGTATGTGCCAAACCGTTGGATTGTGACACACCTTTACGCGTATCTCGCTCGCTGCGCTCGCTCGAAAGCTGTAGCCTAACCTAAACCCAATCCATCTTGCGTTAGTCATTCGATATGAAGGCAACTTATTTCGAATTTGCGAACGTGTCGGATCGTATGTGAGGTTGGACTAAATTTTTACGAGCGAGCGGAGCGAGCGAGCAACGATCACAATTTGCAAGGTATACATATACCTTATATTGCCTTGCATATATTTCGTGTTAGTACCTAATTTTGTCAGCCACTTCGGACATCACATTGGACTGTAGTATGTGGAAATAGTACTATTTATGTGAAACTATTCACAAACTGTAAACATTTGTCAGCAGGCAATAGGATAAAGACTTCCGGCTCCTCGGGCTGGTGCGAATGTTTCAATGTCCGTATGTGCCAAACCGTTGGATTGTGACACACCTTTACGCGTCTCTCGTTCGCTGCGCTCGCTCGAAAACTATAGCGTAACCTAAAACCAATCCATCTTGCGTTCATTATTCGATATGGTGGCGACTTATTTCGAATTTGCGAACGTGTCGTATCGGATGTGAGGTTGGACTAAATTTTTACGAGCGAGCGGAGCGAGCGAGCAACGATCACAATTTGCAAGGTATACATATACCTTGCAATATGTATATATATCGTGTTAGTACCTAATTTTGTTAGCCACTTCGGACATCACATTGGACTGTAGTATGTGGAAATAGTACTATTTATGTGAAACTATTCACAAACTGTAAACATTTGTCAGCAGGCAATAGGATAAATACTTCCGGCTCCTCTGGCTGGTGCGAATGTTTCAATGTCCGTATGTGCCAAACCGTTAGATTGTGATACACCTTTACGCGTCTCTCGCTCGCTGCGCTCGCTCGAAAACTATAGCCTAACCTAAAACCAATCCCTCTTGCGTTAGTCATTCGATTTGAAGGCGACTTATTTCGAATTTGCGAACGTGTCGGATCGGATGTGAGGTTGGACTAAATTTTTACGAGGGAGCGGAGCGAGCGAGCAACGATCACAATTTGCAAGGTATACATATACCTTGCAATATGCATATATATCGTGTTAGTACCTAATTTTGTCAGCCACTTCGGACATCACATTGCACTGTAGTATGTCGAAATAGTACTATTTATGTGAAACTATTCACAAACTGTAAACATTTGTCAGTAGGCAATATGATAAAGACTCCCGGCTCCTCGGGCTGGTGCGAATGTTTCAATGTCAGTATGTGCCAAACCGTTGGATTGTGACACACCTTTACGCGTCTCTCGCTCGCTGCGCTCGCTCGAAAACTATAGCGTAACCTAAAACCAATCTATCTTGCGTTCATTATTCGATATGGTGGCGACTTATTTCGAATTTGCGAACGTGTCGGATCGGATGTGAGGTTGGACTAAATTTTTACGAGCGAGCGGAGCGAGCGAGCAACGATCACAATTTGCAAGGTATACATATACCTTGCAATATGTATATATATCGTGTTAGTACCTAATTTTGTTAGCCACTTCGGACATCACATTGGACTGTAGTATGTGGAAATAGTACTATTTATGTGAAACTATTCACAAACTGTAAACATTTGTCAGCAGGCAATAGGATAAATACTTCCGGCTCCTCTGGCTGGTGCGAATGTTTCAATGTCAGTATGTGCCAAACCGTTGGATTGTGACACACCTTTACGCGTCTCTCGCTCGCTGCGCTCGCTCGAAAACTATAGCGTAACCTAAAACCAATCCATCTTTCGTTCATTATTCGATATGGTGGCGACTTATTTCGAATTTGCGAACGTGTCGGGTCGGATGTGAGGTTGGACTAAATTTTTACGAGCGAGCGGAGCGAGCGAGCATCGATCACAATATGCAAGGTATACATATACCTTGCAATATGCATATATATCGTGTTAGTACCTAATTTCGTCAGCCACTTCGGACATCACATTGCCCTGTAGTATGTGGAAATAGTACTATTTATGTGAAACTATTCACAAACTGTAAACATTTGTCAGCAGGCAATATGATAAAGACATCTGGCTCCTCGGGCTGGTGCGAATGTTTCAATGTCAGTATGTGCCAAACCGTTGGATTGTGACACACCTTTACGCGTCTCTCGCTCGCTGCGCTCGCTCGAAAGCTGTAGCCTAACCTAAACCCAATCCATCTTGCGTTAGTCATTCGATATGAAGGCAACTTATTTCGAATTTGCGAACGTGTCAGATCGTATGTGAGGTTGGACTAAATTTTTACGAGCGAGCGGAGCGAGCGAGCAACGATCACAATTTGCAAGGTATACATATACCTTACATTGCCTTGCATATATTTCGTGTTAGTACCTAATTTTGTCAGCCACTTCGGACATCACATTGGACTGTAGTATGTGGAAATAGTACTATTTATGTGAAACTATTCACAAACTGTAAACATTTGTCAGCAGGCAATAGGATAAAGACTTCCGGCTCCTCGGGCTGGTGCGAATGTTTCAATGTCAGTATGTGCCAAACCGTTGGATTGTGACACACCTTTACGCGTCTCTCGCTCGCTGCGCTCGCTCGAAAACTATAGCCTAACCTAAAACCAATCCATCTTGCGTTCATTATTCCATATGGTGGCGACTTATTTCGAATTTGCGAACGTGTCGTATCGGATGTGAGGTTGGACTAAATTTTTACGAGCGAGCGGAGCGAGCGAGCAACGATCACAATTTGCAAGGTATACATATACCTTGCAATATGTATATATATCGTGTTAGTACCTGATTTTGTGAGCCACTTCGGACATCACATTGGACTGTAGTATGTGGAAATAGTACTATTTATGTGAAACTATTCACAAACTGTAAACATTTGTCAGCAGGCAATATGATAAAGACATCCGGCTCCTCGGGCTGGTGCGAATGTTTCAATGTCAGTATGTGCCAAACCGTTGGATTGTGACACACCTTTACGCGTCTCTCGCTCGCTGCGCTCGCTCGAAAGCTGTAGCCTAACCTAAACCCAATCCATCTTGCGTTAGTCATTCGATATGAAGGCAACTTATTTCGAATTTGCGAACGTGTCGGATCGTATGTGAGGTTGGACTAAATTTTTACGAGCGAGCGGAGCGAGCGAGCATCGATCACAATTTGCAAGGTATACATATACCTTGCAATATGTATATATATCGTGTTAGTACCTAATTTTGTTAGCCACTTCGGACATCACATTGAACTGTAGTATGTGGAAATAGTACTATTTATGTGAAACTATTCACAAACTGTAAACATTTGTCAGCAGGCAATAGGATAAAAACTTCCGGCTCCTCTGGCTGGTGCGAATGTTTCAATGTCCGTATGTGCCAAACCGTTAGATTGTGATACACCTTTACGCGTCTCTCGCTCGCTGCGCTCGCTCGAAAACTATAGCCTAACCTAAAACCAATCCCTCTTGCGTTAGTCATTCGATCTGAAGGCGACTTATTTCGAATTTGCGAACGTGTCGGATCGGATGTGAGGTTGGACTAAATTTTTACGAGCGAGCGGAGCGAGCGAGCAACGATCACAATTTGCAAGGTATACATATACCTTGCAATATGCATATATATCGTGTTAGTACCTAATTTTGTCAGCCACTTCGGACATCACATTGCACTGTAGTATGTCGAAATAGTACTATTTATGTGAAAAAATTCACAAACTGTAAACATTTGTCAGTAGGCAATATGATAAAGACTTCCGGCTCCTCGGGCTGGTGCGAATGTTTCAATGTCAGTATGTGCCAAACCGTTGGATTGTGACACACCTTTACGCGTCTCTCGCTCGCTGCGCTCGCTCGAAAACTATAGCGTAACCTAAAACCAATCTATCTTGCGTTCATTATTCGATATGGTGGCGACTTATTTCGAATTTGCGAACGTGTCGGATCGGATGTGAGGTTGGACTAAATTTTTACGAGCGAGCGGAGCGAGCGAGCAACGATCACAATTTGCAAGGTATACATATACCTTGCAATATGTATATATATCGTGTTAGTACCTAATTTTGTTAGCCACTTCGGACATCACATTGGACTGTAGTATGTGGAAATAGTACTATTTATGTGAAACTATTCACAAACTGTAAACATTTGTCAGCAGGCAATAGGATAAATACTTCCGGCTCCTCTGGCTGGTGCGAATGTTTCAATGTCAGTATGTGCCAAACCGTTGGATTGTGACACACCTTTACGCGTCTCTCGCTCGCTG
Organism: Bombus terrestris; assembly: GCF_910591885.1. Classification (NCBI taxonomy): domain Eukaryota; kingdom Metazoa; phylum Arthropoda; class Insecta; order Hymenoptera; family Apidae; genus Bombus; species Bombus terrestris. Next base: position 2,208,914 of record NW_025963552.1, on the reverse strand, counting down.
CGCTCGCTCGAAAACTATAGCGTAACCTAAAACCAATCCATCTTTCGTTCATTATTCGATATGGTGGCGACTTATTTCGAATTTGCGAACGTGTCGGATCGGATGTGAGGTTGGACTAAATTTTTACGAGCGAGCGGAGCGAGCGAGCAACGATCACAATTTGCAAGGTATACATATACCTTGCAATATGCATATATATCGTGTTAGTACCTAATTTTGTCAGCCACTTCGGACATCACATTGCACTGTAGTATGTCGAAATAGTACTATTTATGTGAAAAAATTCACAAACTGTAAACATTTGTCAGTAGGCAATATGATAAAGACTTCCGGCTCCTCGGGCTGGTGCGAATGTTTCAATGTCAGTATGTGCCAAACCGTTGGATTGTGACACACCTTTACGCGTCTCTCGCTCGCTGCGCTCGCTCGAAAACTATAGCGTAACCTAAAACCAATCTATCTTGCGTTCATTATTCGATATGGTGGCGACTTATTTCGAATTTGCCAACGTGTCGGGTCGGATGTGACGTTGGACTAAATTTTTACGAGCGAGCGGAGCGAGCGAGCATCGATCACAATATGCAAGGTATACATATACCTTGCAATATGCATATATATCGTGTTAGTACCTAATTTCGTCAGCCACTTCGGACATCACATTGCCCTGTCGTATGTGGAAATAGTACTATTTATGTGAAACTATTCACAAACTGTAAACATTTGTCAGCAGGCAATAGGATAAATACTTCCGGCTCCTCTGGCTGGTGCGAATGTTTCAATGTCCGTATGTGCCAAACCGTTAGATTGTGATACACCTTTACGCGTCGCTCGCTCGCTGCGCTCGCTCGAAAACTATAGCCTAACCTAAAACCAATCCCTCTTGCGTTAGTCATTCGATTTGAAGGCGACTTATTTCGAATTTGCGAACGTGTCGGATCGGATGTGAGGTTGGACTAAATTTTTACGATCGAGCGGAGCGAGCGAGCAACGATCACAATTTGCAAGGTATACATATACCTTGCAATATGCATATATATCGTGTTAGTACCTAATTTTGTCAGCCACTTCGGACATCACATTGCACTGTAGTATGTCGAAATAGTACTATTTATGTGAAACTATTCACAAACTGTAAACATTTGTCAGTAGGCAATATGATAAAGACTTCCGGCTCCTCGGGCTGGTGCGAATGTTTCAATGTCAGTATGTGCCAAACCGTTGGATTGTGACACACCTTTACGCGTATCTCGCTCGCTGCGCTCGCTCGAAAGCTGTAGCCTAACCTAAACCCAATCCATCTTGCGTTAGTCATTCGATATGAAGGCAACTTATTTCGAATTTGCGAACGTGTCGGATCGTATGTGAGGTTGGACTAAATTTTTACGAGCGAGCGGAGCGAGCGAGCAACGATCACAATTTGCAAGGTATACATATACCTTATATTGCCTTGCATATATTTCGTGTTAGTACCTAATTTTGTCAGCCACTTCGGACATCACATTGGACTGTAGTATGTGGAAATAGTACTATTTATGTGAAACTATTCACAAACTGTAAACATTTGTCAGCAGGCAATAGGATAAAGACTTCCGGCTCCTCGGGCTGGTGCGAATGTTTCAATGTCCGTATGTGCCAAACCGTTGGATTGTGACACACCTTTACGCGTCTCTCGTTCGCTGCGCTCGCTCGAAAACTATAGCGTAACCTAAAACCAATCCATCTTGCGTTCATTATTCGATATGGTGGCGACTTATTTCGAATTTGCGAACGTGTCGTATCGGATGTGAGGTTGGACTAAATTTTTACGAGCGAGCGGAGCGAGCGAGCAACGATCACAATTTGCAAGGTATACATATACCTTGCAATATGTATATATATCGTGTTAGTACCTAATTTTGTTAGCCACTTCGGACATCACATTGGACTGTAGTATGTGGAAATAGTACTATTTATGTGAAACTATTCACAAACTGTAAACATTTGTCAGCAGGCAATAGGATAAATACTTCCGGCTCCTCTGGCTGGTGCGAATGTTTCAATGTCCGTATGTGCCAAACCGTTAGATTGTGATACACCTTTACGCGTCTCTCGCTCGCTGCGCTCGCTCGAAAACTATAGCCTAACCTAAAACCAATCCCTCTTGCGTTAGTCATTCGATTTGAAGGCGACTTATTTCGAATTTGCGAACGTGTCGGATCGGATGTGAGGATGGACTAAATTTTTACGAGCGAGCGGAGCGAGCGAGCAACGATCACAATTTGCAAGGTATACATATACCTTGCAATATGCATATATATCGTGTTAGTACCTAATTTTGTCAGCCACTTCGGACATCACATTGCACTGTAGTATGTCGAAATAGTACTATTTATGTGAAACTATTCACAAACTGTAAACATTTGTCAGTAGGCAATATGATAAAGACTCCCGGCTCCTCGGGCTAGTGCGAATGTTTCAATGTCAGTATGTGCCAAACCGTTGGATTGTGACACACCTTTACGCGTCTCTCGCTCGCTGCGCTCGCTCGAAAACTATAGCGTAACCTAAAACCAATCTATCTTGCGTTCATTATTCGATATGGTGGCGACTTATTTCGAATTTGCGAACGTGTCGGATCGGATGTGAGGTTGGACTAAATTTTTACGAGCGAGCGGAGCGAGCGAGCAACGATCACAATTTGCAAGGTATACATATACCTTGCAATATGTATATATATCGTGTTAGTACCTAATTTTGTTAGCCACTTCGGACATCACATTGGACTGTAGTATGTGGAAATAGTACTATTTATGTGAAACTATTCACAAACTGTAAACATTTGTCAGCAGGCAATAGGATAAATACTTCCGGCTCCTCTGGCTGGTGCGAATGTTTCAATGTCAGTATGTGCCAAACCGTTGGATTGTGACACACCTTTACGCGTCTCTCGCTCGCTGCGCTCGCTCGAAAACTATAGCGTAACCTAAAACCAATCCATCTTGCGTTCATTATTCGGTATGGTGGCGACTTATTTCGAATTTGCGAACGTGTCGGGTCGGATGTGAGGTTGGACTAAATTTTTACGAGCGAGCGGAGCGAGCGAGCATCGATCACAATATGCAAGGTATACATATACCTTGCAATATGCATATATATCGTGTTAGTACCTAATTTCGTCAGCCACTTCGGACATCACATTGCCCTGTAGTATGTGGAAATAGTACTATTTATGTGAAACTATTCACAAACTGTAAACATTTGTCAGCAGGCAATATGATAAAGACATCCGGCTCCTCGGGCTGGTGCGAATGTTTCAATGTCAGTATGTGCCAAACCGTTGGATTGTGACACATCTTTACGCGTCTCTCGCTCGCTGCGCTCGCTCGAAAGCTGTAGCCTAACCTAAACCCAATCCATCTTGCGTTAGTCATTCGATATGAAGGCAACTTATTTCGAATTTGCGAACGTGTCGGATCGTATGTGAGGTTGGACTAAATTTTTACGAGCGAGCGGAGCGAGCGAGCAACGATCACAATTTGCAAGGTATACATATACCTTACATTGCCTTGCATATATTTCGTGTTAGTACTTAATTTTGTCAGCCACTTCGGACATCACATTGGACTGTAGTATGTGGAAATAGTACTATTTATGTGAAACTATTCACAAACTGTAAACATTTGTCAGCAGGCAATAGGATAAAGACTTCCGGCTCCTCGGGCTGGTGCGAATGTTTCAATGTCAGTATGTGCCAAACCGTTGGATTGTGACACACCTTTACGCGTATCTCGCTCGCTGCGCTCGCTCGAAAGTTGTAGCCTAACCTAAACCCAATCCATCTTGCGTTAGTCATTCGATATGGTGGCGACTTATTTCGAATTTGCGAACGTGTCGTATCGGATGTGAGGTTGGACTAAATTTTTACGAGCGAGCGGAGCGAGCGAGCAACGATCACAATTTGCAAGGTATACATATACCTTGCAATATGTATATATATCGTGTTAGTACCTAATTTTGTTAGCCACTTCGGACATCACATTGGACTGTAGTATGTGGAAATAGTACTATTTATGTGAAACTATTCACAAACTGTAAACATTTGTCAGCAGGCAATAGGATAAATACTTCCGGCTCCTCTGGCTGGTGCGAATGTTTCAATGTCCGTATGTGCCAAACCGTTAGATTGTGATACACCTTTACGCGTCTCTCGCTCGCTGCGCTCGCTCGAAAACTATAGCCTAACCTAAAACCAATCCCTCTTGCGTTAGTCATTCGATTTGAAGGCGACTTATTTCGAATTTGCGAACGTGTCGGATCGGATGTGAGGTTGGACTAAATTTATACGAGCGAGCGGAGCGAGCGAGCAACGATCACAATTTGCAAGGTATACATATACCTTGCAATATGCATATATATCGTGTTAGTACCTAATTTTGTCAGCCACTTCGGACATCACATTGCACTGTAGTATGTCGAAATAGTACTATTTATGTGAAACTATTCACAAACTGTAAACATTTGTCAGTAGGCAATATGATAAAGACTCCCGGCTCCTCGGGCTAGTGCGAATGTTTCAATGTCAGTATGTGCCAAACCGTTGGATTGTGACACACCTTTACGCGTCTCTCGCTCGCTGCGCTCGCTCGAAAACTATAGCGTAACCTAAAACCAATCTATCTTGCGTTCATTATTCGATATGGTGGCGACTTATTTCGAATTTGCGAACGTGTCGGATCGGATGTGAGGTTGGACTAAATTTTTACGAGCGAGCGGAGCGAGCGAGCAACGATCACAATTTGCAAGGTATACATATACCTTGCAATATGTATATATATCGTGTTAGTACCTAATTTTGTTAGCCACTTCGGACATCACATTGGACTGTAGTATGTGGAAATAGTACTATTTATGTGAAACTATTCACAAACTGTAAACATTTGTCAGCAGGCAATAGGATAAATACTTCCGGCTCCTCTGGCTGGTGCGAATGTTTCAATGTCAGTATGTGCCAAACCGTTGGATTGTGACACACCTTTACGCGTCTCTCGCTCGCTGCGCTCGCTCGAAAACTATAGCGTAACCTAAAACCAATCCATCTTGCGTTCATTATTCGATATGGTGGCGACTTATTTCGAATTTGCGAACGTGTCGGGTCGGATGTGAGGTTGGACTAAATTTTTACGAGCGAGCGGAGCGAGCGAGCATCGATCACAATATGCAAGGTATACATATACCTTGCAATATGCATATATATCGTGTTAGTACCTAATTTCGTCAGCCACTTCGGACATCACATTGCCCTGTAGTATGTGGAAATAGTACTATTTATGTGAAACTATTCACAAACTGTAAACATTTGTCAGCAGGCAATATGATAAAGACATCCGGCTCCTCGGGCTGGTGCGAATGTTTCAATGTCAGTATGTGCCAAACCGTTGGATTGTGACACACCTTTACGCGTCTCTCGCTCGCTGCGCTCGCTCGAAAGCTGTAGCCTAACCTAAACCCAATCCATCTTGCGTTAGTCATTCGATATGAAGGCAACTTATTTCGAATTTGCGAACGTGTCGGATCGTATGTGAGGTTGGACTAAATTTTTACGAGCGAGCGGAGCGAGCGAGCAACGATCACAATTTGCAAGGTATACATATACCTTACATTGCCTTGCATATATTTCGTGTTAGTACCTAATTTTGTCAGCCACTTCGGACATCACATTGGACTGTAGTATGTGGAAATAGTACTATTTATGTGAAACTATTCACAAACTGTAAACATTTGTCAGCAGGCAATAGGATAAAGACTTCCGGCTCCTCGGGCTGGTGCGAATGTTTCAATGTCAGTATGTGCCAAACCGTTGGATTGTGACACACCTTTACGCGTATCTCGCTCGCTGCGCTCGCTCGAAAGCTGTAGCCTAACCTAAACCCAATCCATCTTGCGTTAGTCATTCGATATGGTGGCGACTTATTTCGAATTTGCGAACGTGTCGTATCGGATGTGAGGTTGGACTAAATTTTTACGAGCGAGCGGAGCGAGCGAGCAACGATCACAATTTGCAAGGTATACATATACCTTGCAATATGTATATATATCGTGTTAGTACCTAATTTTGTTAGCCACTTCGGACATCACATTGGACTGTAGTATGTGGAAATAGTACTATTTATGTGAAACTATTCACAAACTGTAAACATTTGTCAGCAGGCAATAGGATAAATACTTCCGGCTCCTCTGGCTGGTGCGAATGTTTCAATGTCCGTATGTGCCAAACCGTTAGATTGTGATACACCTTTACGCGTCTCTCGCTCGCTGCGCTCGCTCGAAAACTATAGCCTAACCTAAAACCAATCCCTCTTGCGTTAGTCATTCGATTTGAAGGCGACTTATTTCGAATTTGCGAACGTGTCGGATCGGATGTGAGGTTGGACTAAATTTTTACGAGCGAGCGGAGCGAGCGAGCAACGATCACAATTTGCAAGGTATACATATACCTTGCAATATGCATATATATCGTGTTAGTACCTAATTTTGTCAGCCACTTCGGACATCACATTGCACTGTAGTATGTCGAAATAGTACTATTTATGTGAAAAAATTCACAAACTGTAAACATTTGTCAGTAGGCAATATGATAAAGACTTCCGGCTCCTCGGGCTGGTGCGAATGTTTCAATGTCAGTATGTGCCAAACCGTTGGATTGTGACACACCTTTACGCGTCTCTCGCTCGCTGCGCTCGCTCGAAAACTATAGCGTAACCTAAAACCAATCTATCTTGCGTTCATTATTCGATATGGTGGCGACTTATTTCGAATTTTCCAACGTGTCGGGTCGGATGTGACGTTGGACTAAATTTTTACGAGCGAGCGGAGCGAGCGAGCATCGATCACAATATGCAAGGTATACATATACCTTGCAATATGCATATATATCGTGTTAGTACCTAATTTCGTCAGCCACTTCGGACATCACATTGCCCTGTCGTATGTGGAAATAGTACTATTTATGTGAAACTATTCACAAACTGTAAACATTTGTCAGCAGGCAATAGGATAAATACTTCCGGCTCCTCTGGCTGGTGCGAATGTTTCAATGTCCGTATGTGCCAAACCGTTAGATTGTGATACACCTTTACGCGTCTCTCGCTCGCTGCGCTCGCTCGAAAACTATAGCCTAACCTAAAACCAATCCCTCTTGCGTTAGTCATTCGATTTGAAGGCGACTTATTTCGAATTTGCGAACGTGTCGGATCGGATGTGAGGTTGGACTAAATTTTTACGAGCGAGCGGAGCGAGCGAGCAACGATCACAATTTGCAAGGTATACATATACCTTGCAATATGCATATATATCGTGTTAGTACCTAATTTTGTCAGCCACTTCGGACATCACATTGCACTGTAGTATGTCGAAATAGTACTATTTATGTGAAACTATTCACAAACTGTAAACATTTGTCAGTAGGCAATATGATAAAGAGTTCCGGCTCCTCGGGCTGGTGCGAATGTTTCAATGTCAGTATGTGCCAAACCGTTGGATTGTGACACACCTTTACGCGTCTCTCGCTCGCTGCGCTCGCTCGAAAACTATAGCGTAACCTAAAACCAATCCATCTTGCGTTCATTATTCGATATGGTGGCGACTTATTTCGAATTTGCGAACGTGTCGGGTCGGATGTGAGGTTGGACTAAATTTTTACGAGCGAGCGGAGCGAGCGAGCATCGATCACAATATGCAAGGTATACATATACCTTGCAATATGCATATATATCGTGTTAGTACCTAATTTCGTCAGCCACTTCGGACATCACATTGCCCTGTAGTATGTGGAAATAGTACTATTTATGCGAAACTATTCACAAACTGTAAACATTTGTCAGCAGGCAATAGGATAAATACTTCCGGCTCCTCGGGCTGGTGCGAATGTTTCAACGTCAGTATGTGCCAAACCGTTGGATTGTGACACACCTTTACGCGTGTCTCGCTCGCTGCGCTCGCTCGAGAGCTGTAGCCTAACCTAAACCCAATCCATCTTGCGTTAGTCATTCGATATGAAGGCAACTTATTTCGAATTTGCGAACGTGTCGGATCGTATGTGAGGTTGGACTAAATTTTTACGAGCGAGCGGAGCGAGCGAGCAACGATCACAGTTTGCAAGGTATACATATACCTTATATTGCCTTGCATATATTTCGTGTTAGTACCTAATTTTGTCAGCCACTTCGGACATCACATTGGTCTGTAGTATGTGGAAATAGTACTATTTATGTGAAACTATTCACAAACTGTAAACATTTGTCAGCAGGCAATAGGATAAAGACTTCCGGCTCCTCGGGCTGGTGCGAATGTTTCAATGTCAGTATGTGCCAAACCGTTGGATTGTCACACACCTGTACGCGTCTCTCGCTCGCTGCGCTCGCTCGAAAACTATAGCCTAAGCTATAAGAAATCCATCTTGCGTTCATTATTCGATATGGTGGCGACATATTTCGAATTTGCGAACGTGTCGGATCGGTTGTGAGGTTGGAGTAGATTTTTACGAGCGAGCGGAACGAGCGAGCAACGATCACAATTTCCAAGCTATACATATACCTTATATTGCCTTGCATATATTTCGTGTTACTACCTAATTTTGTCAGCCATTTCGGACATCACATTGCACTGTACTATGTGGAAACAGTACTATTTATGTGGAACTATTCACAAACTGTAAACATTTGTCAGCAGGCAATATGATAAAGACTTCCGGCTCCTCGGGCTGGTGCGAATGTTTCAATGTCAGTATGTGCCAAACCGTTGGATTGTGACACACTTTTACGCGTCTCTCGCTCGCTGCGCTCGCTCGAAAACTATAGCCTAACCTAAAACCAATCCCTCTTGCGTTAATCATTCGATATGAAGGCGACTTATTTCGAATTTGCGAACGTGTCGGATCGGATGTGAGGTTGGACTAAATTTTTACGAGCGAGCGGAGCGAGCGAGCAACGATCACAATTTGCAAGGTATACATATACCTTGCAATATGCATATATATCGTGTTAGTACCTAATTTTGTTAGCCACTTCGGACATCACATTGGACTGTAGTATGTGGAAATAGTACTATTTATGTGAAACTATTCACAAGCTGTAAACATTTGTCAGCAGGCAATAGGATAAATGCTTCCGGCTCCTCTGGCTGGTGCGAATGTTTCAATGTCAGTATGTGCCAAACCGTTGGATTGTGACACACCTTTACGCGTATCTCGCTCGCTGCGCTCGCTCGAAAACTATAGCGTAACCTAAAACCAATCCATCTTGCGTTAGTCATTCGATATGAAGGCAACTTATTTCGAATTTGCGAACGTGTCGGATCGTATGTGAGGTTGGACTAAATTTTTACGAGCGAGCGGAGCGAGCGAGCAACGATCACAATTTGCAAGGTATACATATACCTTATATTGCCTTGCATATATTTCGTGTTAGTACCTAATTTTGTCAGCCACTTCGGACATCACATTGGACTGTAGTATGTGGAAATAGTACTATTTATGTGAAACTATTCACAAACTGTAAACATTTGTCAGCAGGCAATAGGATAAAGACTTCCGGCTCCTCGGGCTGGTGCGAATGTTTCAATGTCAGTATGTGCCAAACCGTTGGATTGTCACACACCTGTACGCGTCTCTCGCTCGCTGCGCTCGCTCGAAAACTATAGCCTAACCTAAAAGAAATCCATCTTGCGTTCATTATTCGATATGGTGGCGACATATTTCGAATTTGCGAACGTGTCGGATCGGTTGTGAGGTTGGAGTAGATTTTTACGAGCGAGCGGAACGAGCGAGCAACGATCACAATTTCCAAGCTATACATATACCTTATATTGCCTTGCATATATTTCGTGTTACTACCTAATTTTGTCAGCCATTTCGGACATCACATTGCACTGTACTATGTGGAAACAGTACTATTTATGTGGAACTATTCACAAACTGTAAACACTTGTCAGTAGGCAATATGATAAAGACTTCCGGCTCCTCGGGCTGGTGCGAATGTTTCAATGTCAGTTTGTGCCAAACCGTTGGATTGTGACACACCTTTACGCGTCTCTCGCTCGCTGCGCTCGCTCGAAAACTATAGCCTAACCTAAAACCAATCCCTCTTGCGTTAGTCATTCGATATGAAGGCGACTTATTTCGAATTTGCGAACGTGTCGGATCGGATGTGAGGTTGGACTAAATTTTTACGAGCGAGCGGAGCGAGCGAGCAACGATCACAATTTGCAAGGTATACATATACCTTGCAATATGCATACATATCGTGTTAGTACGTAATTTTGTCAGGCACTTCGGACATCACATTGCACTGTAGTATGTGGAAATAGTACTATTTATGTGGAACTATTCACAAACTGTAAACACTTGTCAGTAGGCAATATGATAAAGACATCCGGCTCCTCGGGCTGGTGCGAATGTTTCAATGTCAGTATGTGCCAAAACGTTGGATTGTGACACACCTTTACGCGTCTCTCGCTCGCTGCGCTCGCTCGAAAGCTGTAGCCTAACCTAAACCCAATCCATCTTGCGTTAGTCATTCGATATGAAGGCAACTTATTTCGAATTTGCGAACGTGTCGGATCGTATGTGAGGTTGGACTAAATTTTTACGAGCGAGCGGAGCGAGCGAGCAACGATCACAATTTGCATGGTATACATATACCTTATATTGCCTTGCATATATTTCGTGTTAGTACCTTATTTTGTCAGCCACTTCGGACATCACATTGGACTGTAGTATGTGGAAATAGTACTATTTATGTGAAACTATTCACAAACTGTAAACATTTGTCAGCAGGCAATAGGATAAAGACTTCCGGCTCCTCGTGCTGGTGCGAATGTTTCAATGTCCGTATGTGCCAAACCGTTGGATTGTGACACACCTTTACGCGTCTCTCGTTCGCTGCGCTCGCTCGAAAACTATAGCGTAACCTAAAACCAATCCATCTTGCGTTCATTATTCGATATGGTGGCGACTTATTTCGAATTTGCGAACGTGTCGGATCGGATGTGAGGTTGGACTAAATTTTTACGAGCGAGCGGAGCGAGCGAGCAACGATCACAATTTGCAAGGTATACATATACCTTGCAATATGCATATATATCGTGTTAGTACCTAATTTTGTGAGCCACTTCGGACATCACATTGGACTGTAGTATGTGGAAACAGTACTATTTATGTGAAACTATTCACAAACTCTAAACATTTGTCAGCAGGCAATAGGATAAAGACTTCCGGCTCCTCGGGCTGGTGCGAATGTTTCAATGTCCGTATGTTTCAAACCGTTGGATTGTGACACACCTTTACGCGTCTCTCGTTCGCTGCGCTCGCTCGAAAACTATAGCGTAACCTAAAACCAATCCATCTTGCGTTCATTATTCGATATGGTGATGACTTATTTCGAATTTGCGAACGTGTCGGATCGGATGTGAGGTTGGACTAAATTTTTACGAGCGAGCGGAGCGAGCGAGCAACGATCACAATTTGCAAGGTATACATATACCTTGCAATATGCATATATATCGTGTTAGTACCTAATTTTGTTAGCCACTTCGGACATCACATTGGACTGTAGTATGTGGAAATAGTACTATTTATGTGAAACTATTCACAAACTGTAAACATTTGTCAGCAGGCAATAGGATAAATACTTCCGGCTCCTCTGGCTGGTGCGAATGTTTCAATGTCCGTATGTGCCAAACCGTTAGATTGTGATACACCTATACGCGTCTCTCGCTCGCTGCGCTCGCTCGAAAACTATAGCCTAACCTAAAACCAATCCCTCTTGCGTTAGTCATTCGATATGAAGGCGACTTATTTCGAATTTGCGAACGTGTCGGATCGGATGTGAGGTTGGACTAAATTTTTACGAGCGAGCGGAGCGAGCGAGCAACGATCACAATTTGCAAGGTATACATATACCTTGCAATATGCATATATATCGTGTTAGTACCTAATTTTGTCAGCCACTTCGGACATCACATTGCACTGTAGCATGTCGAAATAGTACTATTTATGTGAAACTATTCACAAACTGTAAACATTTGTCAGTAGGCAATATGATAAAGACTTCCGGCTCATCGGGCTGGTGCGAAAGTTTCAATGTCAGTATGTGCCAAACCGTTGGATTGTGACACACCTTTACGCGTCTCTCGCTCGCTGCGCTCGCTCGAAAACTATAGCGTAACCTAAAACCAATCCATCTTGCGTTCATTATTCGATATGGTGGCGACATATTTCGAATTTGCGAACGTGTCGGATCGGATATGAGGTTGGACTAAATTTTTACGAGCGAGCGGAGCGAGCGAGCATCGATCACAATATGCAAGGTATACATATACCTTGCAATATGCATATATATCGTGTTAGTACCTAATTTTGTCAGCCACTTCGGACATCACATTGCCCTGTAGTATGTCGAAATAGTACTATTTATGTGAAACTATTCACAAACTGTAAACATTTGTCAGTAGGCAATATGATAAAGACTTCCGGCTCCTCGGGCTGGTGCGAATGTTTCAATGTCAGTATGTGCCAAACCGTTGGATTGTGACACACCTTTACGCGTCTCTGGCTCGCTGCGCTCGCTCGAAAACTATAGCGTAACCTAAAACCAATCCATCTTGCGTTCATTATTCGATATGCTGGCGACTTATTTCGAATTTGCGAACGTGTCGGGTCGGATGTGAGGATGGACTAAATTTTTACGAGCGAGCGGAGCGAGCGAGCATCGATCACAATATGCAAGGTATACATATACCTTGCAATATGCATATATATCGTGTTAGTACCTAATTTCGTCAGCCACTTCGGACATCACATTGCCCTGTAGTATGTGGAAATAGTACTATTTATGTGAAACTATTCACAAACTGTAAACATTTGTCAGCAGGCAATATGATAAAGACATCCGGCTCCTCGGGCTGGTGCGAATGTTTCAATGTCAGTATGTGCCAAACCGTTGGACTGTGACACACCTTTACGCGTCTCTCGCTCGCTGCGCTCGCTCGAAAGCTGTAGCCTAACCTAAACCCAATCCATCTTGCGTTAGTCATTCGATATGAAGGCAACTTATTTCGAATTTGCGAACGTGTCGGATCGTATGTGAGGTTGGACTAAATTTTTACGAGCGAGCGGAGCGAGCGAGCAACGATCACAATTTGCAAGGTATACATATACCTTATATTGCCTTGCATATATTTCGTGTTAGTACCTAATTTTGTCAGCCACTTCGGACATCACATTGGACTGTAGTATGTGGAAATAGTACTATTTATGTGAAACTATTCACAAACTGTAAACATTTGTCAGCAGGCAATAGGATAAAGACTTCCGGCTCCTCGGGCTGGTGCGAATGTTTCAATGTCCGTATGTTTCAAACCGTTGGATTGTGACACACCTTTACGCGTCTCTCGCTCGCTGCGCTCGCTCGAAAACTATAGCGTAACCTAAAACCAATCCATCTTGCGTTCATTATTCGATATGGTGATGACTTATTTCGAATTTGCGAACGTGTCGGATCGGATGTGAGGTTGGACTAAATTTTTACGAGCGAGCGGAGCGAGCGAGCAACGATCACAATTTGCAAGGTATACATATACCTTGCAATATGCATATATATCGTGTTAGTACCTAATTTTGTTAGCCACTTCGGACATCACATTGGACTGTAGTATGTGGAAATAGTACTATTTATGTGAAACTATTCACAAACTGTAAACATTTGTCAGCAGGCAATAGGATAAATACTTCCGGCTCCTCTGGCTGGTGCGAATGTTTCAATGTCCGTATGTGCCAAACCGTTAGATTGTGATACACCTATACGCGTCTCTCGCTCGCTGCGCTCGCTCGAAAACTATAGCCTAACCTAAAACCAATCCATCTTGCGTTAGTCATTCGATATGAAGGCAACTTATTTCGAATTTGCGAACGTGTCGGATCGTATGTGAGGTTGGACTAAATTTTTACGAGCGAGCGGAGCGAGCGAGCAACGATCCCAATTTGCAAGGTATACATATACCTTATATTGCCTTGCATATATTTCGTGTTAGTACCTAATTTTGTCAGCCACTTCGGACATCACATTGGACTGTAGTATGTGGAAATAGTACTATTTATGTGAAACTATTCACAAACTGTAAACATTTGTCAGCAGGCAATAGGATAAAGACTTCCGGCTCCTCGGGCTGGTGCGAATGTTTCAATGTCCGTATGTGCCAAACCGTTGGATTGTGACACACCTTTACGCGTCTCTCGTTCGCTGCGCTCGCTCGAAAACTATAGCGTAACCTAAAACCAATCCATCTTGCGTTCATTATTCGATATGGTGGCGACTTATTTCGAATTTGCGAACGTGTCGGGTCGGATGTGAGGTTGGACTAAATTTTTACGAGCGAGCGGAGCGAGCGAGCATCGATCACAATATGCAAGGTATACATATACCTTGCAATATGCATATATATCGTGTTAGTACCTAATTTCGTCAGCCACTTCGGACATCACATTGCCCTGTAGTATGTGGAAATAGTACTATTTATGTGGAACTATTCACAAACTGTAAACATTTTTCAGCAGGCAATATGATAAAGACATCCGGCTCCTCGGGCTGGTGCGAATGTTTCAATGTCAGTATGTGCCAAACCGTTGGACTGTGACACACCTTTACGCGTCTCTCGCTCGCTGCGCTCGCTCGAAAGCTGTAGCCTAACCTAAACCCAATCCATCTTGCGTTAGTCATTCGATATGAAGGCGACTTATTTCGAATTTGCGAACGTGTCGGATCGGATGTGATGTTGGACTAAATTTTTACGAGCGAGCGGAGCGAGCGAGCAACGATCACAATTTGCAAGGTATACATATACCTTGCAATATGCATATATATCGTGTTAGTACGTAATTTTGTCAGGCACTTCGGACATCACATTGCACTGTAGTATGTGGAAATAGTACTATTTATGTGAAACTATTCACAAACTGTAAACATTTGTCACTAGACAATATGATAAAAACTTCCGGTTCCTCGGGCGGGTGCGAATGTTTCAATGTCAGTATGTGCCAAACCGTTGGATTGTGACACACCTTTACGCGTCTCTCGCTCGCTGCGCTCGCTCGAAAACTATAGCCTAACCTAAAACCAATCCCTCTTGCGTTAGTCATTCGATGTGAAGGCGACTTATTTCGAATTTGCGAACGTGTCGGATCGGATGTGTGGTTGGACTAAATTTTTACGAGCGAGCGGAGCGAGCGAGCAACGATCACAATTTGCAAGGTATACATATACCTTGCAATATGCATATATATCGTGTTAGTACGTAATTTTGTCAGGCACTTCGGACATCATATTGCACTGTAGTATGTGGAAATAGTACTATTTATGTGAAACTATTCACAAACTGTAAACATTTGTCACTAGACAATATGATAAAAACTTCCGGTTCCTCGGGCGGGTGCGAATGTTTCAATGTCAGTATGTGCCAAACCGTTGGATTGTGACACACCTTTACGCGTCTCTCGCTCGCTGCGCTCGCTCGAAAACTATAGCCTAACCTAAAACCAATCCCTCTTGCGTTAGTCATTCGATATGAAGGCGACTTATTTCGAATTTGCGAACGTGTCGGATCGGATGTGAGGTTGGACCAAATTTTTACGAGCGAGCGGAGCGAGCGAGCAACGATCACAATTTGCAAGGTATACATATACCTTGCAATATGCATATATATCGTGTTAGTACCTAATTTTGTGAGCCACTTCGGACATCACATTGGACTGTAGTATGTGGAAATAGTACTATTTATGTGAAACTATTCACAAACTGTAAACATTTGTCAGCAGGCAATAGGATAAAGACTTCCGGCTCCTCGGGCTGGTGCGAATGTTTCAATGTCCGTATGTGCCAAACCGTTGGATTGTGACACACCTTTACGCGTCTCTCGTTCGCTGCGCTCGCTCGAAAACTATAGCGTAACCTAAAACCAATCTATCTTGCGTTCATTATTCGATATGGTGGCGACTTATTTCGAATTTGCGAACGTGTCGGATCGGATGTGAGGTTGGACTAAATTTTTACGAGCGAGCGGAGCGAGCGAGCGACGATCACAATTTGCAAGGTATACATATACCTTGCAATATGCATATATATCGTGTTAGTACCTAATTTTGTTAGCCACTTCGGACATCACATTGGACTGTAGTATGTGGAAATAGTACTATTTATGTGAAACTATTCACAAACTGTAAACATTTGTCAGCAGGCAATATGATAAAGACATCCGGCTCCTCGGGCTGGTGCGAATGTTTCAATGTCAGTATGTGCCAAACCGTTGGACTGTGACACACCTTTACGCGTCTCTCGCTCGCTGCGCTCGCTCGAAAGCTGTAGCCTAACCTAAACCCAATCCATCTTGCGTTAGTCATTCGATATGAAGGCAACTTATTTCGAATTTGCGAACGTGTCGGATCGTATGTGAGGTTGGACTAAATTTTTACGAGCGAGCGGAGCGAGCGAGCAACGATCCCAATTTGCAAGGTATACATATACCTTATATTGCCTTGCATATATTTCGTGTTAGTACCTAATTTTGTCAGCCACTTCGGACATCACATTGGACTGTAGTATGTGGAAATAGTACTATTTATGTGAAACTATTCACAAACTGTAAACATTTGTCAGCAGGCAATAGGATAAAGACTTCCGGCTCCTCGGGCTGGTGCGAATGTTTCAATGTCCGTATGTGCCAAACCGTTGGATTGTGACACACCTTTACGCGTCTCTCGTTCGCTGCGCTCGCTCGAAAACTATAGCGTAACCTAAAACCAATCCATCTTGCGTTCATTATTCGATATGGTGGCGACTTATTTCGAATTTGCGAACGTGTCGGGTCGGATGTGAGGTTGGACTAAATTTTTACGAGCGAGCGGAGCGAGCGAGCATCGATCACAATATGCAAGGTATACATATACCTTGCAATATGCATATATATCGTGTTAGTACGTAATTTTGTCAGGCACTTCGGACATCACATTGCACTGTAGTATGTGGAAATAGTACTATTTATGTGAAACTATTCACAAACTGTAAACATTTGTCACTAGACAATATGATAAAAACTTCCGGTTCCTCGGGCGGGTGCGAATGTTTCAATGTCAGTATGTGCCAAACCGTTGGATTGTGACACACCTTTACGCGTCTCTCGCTCGCTGCGCTCGCTCGAAAACTATAGCCTAACCTAAAACCAATCCCTCTTGCGTTAGTCATTCGATATGAAGGCGACTTATTTCGAATTTGCGAACGTGTCGGATCGGATGTGAGGTTGGACCAAATTTTTACGAGCGAGCGGAGCGAGCGAGCAACGATCACAATTTGCAAGGTATACATATACCTTGCAATATGCATATATATCGTGTTAGTACCTAATTTTGTGAGCCACTTCGGACATCACATTGGACTGTAGTATGTGGAAATAGTACTATTTATGTGAAACTATTCACAAACTGTAAACATTTGTCAGCAGGCAATAGGATAAAGACTTCCGGCTCCTCGGGCTGGTGCGAATGTTTCAATGTCCGTATGTGCCAAACCGTTGGATTGTGACACACCTTTACGCGTCTCTCGTTCGCTGCGCTCGCTCGAAAACTATAGCGTAACCTAAAACCAATCTATCTTGCGTTCATTATTCGATATGGTGGCGACTTATTTCGAATTTGCGAACGTGTCGGATCGGATGTGAGGTTGGACTAAATTTTTACGAGCGAGCGGAGCGAGCGAGCGACGATCACAATTTGCAAGGTATACATATACCTTGCAATATGCATATATATCGTGTTAGTACCTAATTTTGTTAGCCACTTCGGACATCACATTGGACTGTAGTATGTGGAAATAGTACTATTTATGTGAAACTATTCACAAACTGTAAACATTTGTCAGCAGGCAATATGATAAAGACATCCGGCTCCTCGGGCTGGTGCGAATGTTTCAATGTCAGTATGTGCCAAACCGTTGGACTGTGACACACCTTTACGCGTCTCTCGCTCGCTGCGCTCGCTCGAAAGCTGTAGCCTAACCTAAACCCAATCCATCTTGCGTTAGTCATTCGATATGAAGGCAACTTATTTCGAATTTGCGAACGTGTCGGATCGTATGTGAGGTTGGACTAAATTTTTACGAGCGAGCGGAGCGAGCGAGCAACGATCCCAATTTGCAAGGTATACATATACCTTATATTGCCTTGCATATATTTCGTGTTAGTACCTAATTTTGTCAGCCACTTCGGACATCACATTGGACTGTAGTATGTGCAAATAGTACTATTTATGTGAAACTCTTCACAAACTGTAAACATTTGTCAGCAGGCAATAGGATAAAGACTTCCGGCTCCTCGGGCTGGTGCGAATGTTTCAATGTCCGTATGTGCCAAACCGTTGGATTGTGACACACCTTTACGCGTCTCTCGTTCGCTGCGCTCGCTCGAAAACTATAGCGTAACCTAAAACCAATCCATCTTGCGTTCATTATTCGATATGGTGGCGACTTATTTCGAATTTGCGAACGTGTCGGGGCGGATGTGAGGTTGGACTAAATTTTTACGAGCGAGCATCGATCACAATATGCAAGGTATACATATACCTTGCAATATGCATATATATCGTGTTAGTACCTAATTTCGTCAGCCACTTCGGACATCACATTGCCCTGTAGTATGTGGAAATAGTACTATTTATGTGGAACTATTCACAAACTGTAAACATTTTTCAGCAGGCAATATGATAAAGACATCCGGCTCCTCGGGCTGGTGCGAATGTTTCAATGTCAGTATGTGCCAAACCGTTGGACTGTGACACACCTTTACGCGTCTCTCGCTCGCTGCGCTCGCTCGAAAACTATAGCCTAACCTAAAACCAATCCCTCTTGCGTTAGTCATTCGATATGAAGGCGACTTATTTCGAATTTGCGAACGTGTCGGATCGGATGTGAGGTTGGACCAAATTTTTACGAGCGAGCGGAGCGAGCGAGCAACGATCACAATTTGCAAGGTATACATATACCTTGCAATATGCATATATATCGTGTTAGTACCTAATTTTGTGAGCCACTTCGGACATCACATTGGACTGTAGTATGTGGAAATAGTACTATTTATGTGAAACTATTCACAAACTGTAAACATTTGTCAGCAGGCAATAGGATAAAGACTTCCGGCTCCTCGGGCTGGTGCGAATGTTTCAATGTCCGTATGTGCCAAACCGTTGGATTGTGACACACCTTTACGCGTCTCTCGTTCGCTGCGCTCGCTCGAAAACTATAGCGTAACCTAAAACCAATCTATCTTGCGTTCATTATTCGATATGGTGGCGACTTATTTCGAATTTGCGAACGTGTCGGATCGGATGTGAGGTTGGACTAAATTTTTACGAGCGAGCGGAGCGAGCGAGCGGAGAGAGCGAGCGACGATCACAATTTGCAAGGTATACATATACCTTGCAATATGCATATATATCGTGTTAGTACCTAATTTTGTTAGCCACTTCGGACATCATATTGGACTGTAGTATGTGGAAATAGTACTATTTATGTGAAACTATTCACAAACTGTAAACATTTGTCAGCAGGCAATATGATAAAGACATCCGGCTCCTTGGGCTGGTGCGAATGTTTCAATGTCAGTATGTGCCAAACCGTTGGACTGTGACACACCTTTACGCGTCTCTCGCTCGCTGCGCTCGCTCGAAAGCTGTAGCCTAACCTAAACCCAATCCATCTTGCGTTAGTCATTCGATATGAAGGCAACTTATTTCGAATTTGCGAACGTGTCGGATCGTATGTGAGGTTGGACTAAATTTTTACGAGCGAGCGGAGCGAGCGAGCAACGATCCCAATTTGCAAGGTATACATATACCTTATATTGCCTTGCATATATTTCGTGTTAGTACCTAATTTTGTCAGCCACTTCGGACATCACATTGGACTGTAGTATGTGGAAATAGTACTATTTATGTGAAACTATTCACAAACTGTAAACATTTGTCAGCAGGCAATAGGATAAAGACTTCCGGCTCCTCGGGCTGGTGCGAATGTTTCAATGTCCGTATGTGCCAAACCGTTGGATTGTGACACACCTTTACGCGTCTCTCGTTCGCTGCGCTCGCTCGAAAACTATAGCGTAACCTAAAACCAATCCATCTTGCGTTCATTATTCGATATGGTGGCGACTTATTTCGAATTTGCGAACGTGTCGGGTCGGATGTGAGGTTGGACTAAATTTTTACGAGCGAGCGGAGCGAGCGAGCATCGATCACAATATGCAAGGTATACATATACCTTGCAATATGCATATATATCGTGTTAGTACCTAATTTCGTCAGCCACTTCGGACATCACATTGCCCTGTAGTATGTGGAAATAGTACTATTTATGTGAAACTATTCACAAACTGTAAACATTTGTCAGCAGGCAATATGATAAAGACATCCGGCTCCTCGGGCTGGTGCGAATGTTTCAATGTCAGTATGTGCCAAACCGTTGGACTGTGACACACATTTACGCGTCTCTCGCTCGCTGCGCTCGCTCGAAAGCTGTAGCCTAACCTAAACCCAATCCATCTTGCGTTAGTCATTCGATATGAAGGCAACTTATTTCGAATTTGCGAACGTGTCGGATCGTATGTGAGGTTGGACTAAATTTTTACGAGCGAGCGGAGCGAGCGAGCAACGATCACAATTTGCAAGGTATACATATACCTTATATTGCCTTGCATATATTTCGTGTTAGTACCTAATTTTGTCAGCCACTTCGGACATCACATTGGACTGTAGTATGTGGAAATAGTACTATTTATGTGAAACTATTCACAAACTGTAAACATTTGTCAGCAGGCAATAGGATAAAGACTTCCGGCTCCTCGGGCTGGTGCGAATGTTTCAATGTCAGTATGTGCCAAACCGTTGGATTGTCACACACCTGTACGCGTCTCTCGCTCGCTGCGCTCGCTCGAAAACTATAGCCTAACCTAAAAGAAATCCATCTTGCGTTCATTATTCGATATGGTGGCGACATATTTCGAATTTGCGAACGTGTCGGATCGGTTGTGAGGTTGGAGTAGATTTTTACGAGCGAGCGGAACGAGAGAGCAACGATCACAATTTCCAAGCTATACATATACCTTATATTGCCTTGCATATATTTCGTGTTACTACCTAATTTTGTCAGCCATTTCGGACATCACATTGCACTGTACTATGTGGAAACAGTACTATTTATGTGGAACTATTCACAAACTGTAAACACTTGTCAGTAGGCAATATGATAAAGACTTCCGGCTCCTCGGGCTGGTGCGAATGTTTCAATGTCAGTATGTGCCAAACCGTTGGATTGTGACACACCTTTACGCGTCTCTCGCTCGCTGCGCTCGCTCGAAAACTATAGCCTAACCTAAAACCAATCCCTCTTGCGTTAGTCATTCGATATGAAGGCGACTTATTTCGAATTTGCGAACGTGTCGGATCGGATGTGATGTTGGACTAAATTTTTACGAGCGAGCGGAGCGAGCGAGCAACGATCACAATTTGCAAGGTATACATATACCTTGCAATATGCATATATATCGTGTTAGTACGTAATTTTGTCAGGCACTTCGGACATCACATTGCACTGTAGTATGTGGAAATAGTACTATTTATGTGAAACTATTCACAAACTGTAAACATTTGTCACTAGACAATATGATAAAAACTTCCGGTTCCTCGGGCGGGTGCGAATGTTTCAATGTCAGTATGTGCCAAACCGTTGGATTGTGACACACCTTTACGCGTCTCTCGCTCGCTGCGCTCGCTCGAAAACTATAGCCTAACCTAAAACCAATCCCTCTTGCGTTAGTCATTCGATATGAAGGCGACTTATTTCGAATTTGCGAACGTGTCGGATCGGATGTGAGGTTGGACTAAATTTTTACGAGCGAGCGGAGCGAGCGAGCAACGATCACAATTTGCAAGGTATACATATACCTTGCAATATGCATATATATCGTGTTAGTACGTAATTTTGTCAGGCACTTCGGGCATCACATTGCACTGTAGTATGTGGAAATAGTACTATTTATGTGAAACTATTCACAAACTGTAAACATTTGTCACTAGACAATATGATAAAAACTTCCGGTTCCTCGGGCGGGTGCGAATGTTTCAATGTCAGTATGTGCCAAACCGTTGGATTGTGACACACCTTTACGCGTCTCTCGCTCGCTGCGCTCGCTCGAAAACTATAGCCTAACCTAAAACCAATCCCTCTTGCGTTAGTCATTCGATATGAAGGCGACTTATTTCGAATTTGCGAACGTGTCGGATCGGATGTGAGGTTGGACTAAATTTTTACGAGCGAGCGGAGCGAGCGAGCAACGATCACAATTTGCAAGGTATACATATACCTTGCAATATGCATATATATCGTGTTAGTACCTAATTTTGTGAGCCACTTCGGACATCACATTGGACTGTAGTATGTGGAAATAGTACTATTTATGTGAAACTATTCACAAACTGTAAACATTTGTCAGCAGGCAATAGGATAAAGACTTCCGGCTCCTCGGGCTGGTGCGAATGTTTCAATGTCCGTATGTGCCAAACCGTTGGATTGTGACACACCTTTACGCGTCTCTCGTTCGCTGCGCTCGCTCGAAAACTATAGCGTAACCTAAAACCAATCTATCTTGCGTTCATTATTCGATATGGTGGCGACTTATTTCGAATTTGCGAACGTGTCGGATCGGATGTGAGGTTGGACTAAATTTTTACGAGCGAGCGGAGCGAGCGAGCGACGATCACAATTTGCAAGGTATACATATACCTTGCAATATGCATATATATCGTGTTAGTACCTAATTTTGTTAGCCACTTCGGACATCACATTGGACTGTAGTATGTGGAAATAGTACTATTTATGTGAAACTATTCACAAACTGTAAACATTTGTCAGCAGGCAATAGGATAAAGACTTCCGGCTCCTCGGGCTGGTGCGAATGTTTTAATGTCCGTATGTGCCAAACCGTTGGATTGTGACACACCTTTACGCGTCTCTCGCTCGCTGCGCTCGCTCGAAAGCTGTAGCCTAACCTAAACCCAATCCATCTTGCGTTAGTCATTCGATATGAAGGCAACTTATTTCGAATTTGCGAACGTGTCGGATCGTATGTGAGGTTGGACTAAATTTTTACGAGCGAGCGGAGCGAGCAAGCAACGATCCCAATTTGCATGGTATACATATACCTTATATTGCCTTGCATATATTTCGTGTTAGTACCTAATTTTGTCAGCCACTTCGGACATCACATTGGACTGTAGTATGTGGAAATAGTACTATTTATGTGAAACTATTCACAAACTGTAAACATTTGTCAGCAGGCAATAGGATAAAGACTTCCGGCTCCTCGGGCTGGTGCGAATGTTTCAATGTCCGTATGTGCCAAACCGTTGGATTGTGACACACCTTTACGCGTCTCTCGTTCGCTGCGCTCGCTCGAAAACTATAGCGTAACCTAAAACCAATCCATCTTGCGTTCATTATTCGATATGGTGGCGACTTATTTCGAATTTGCGAACGTGTCGGATCGGATGTGAGGTTGGACTAAATTTTTACGAGCGAGCGGAGCGAGCGAGCAACGATCCCAATTTGCAAGGTATACATATACCTTATATTGCCTTGCATATATTTCGTGTTAGTACCTAATTTTGTCAGCCACTTCGGACATCACATTGGACTGTAGTATGTGGAAATAGTACTATTTATGTGAAACTATTCACAAACTGTAAACATTTGTCAGCAGGCAATAGGATAAAGACTTCCGGCTCCTCGGGCTGGTGCGAATGTTTCAATGTCCGTATGTGCCAAACCGTTGGATTGTGACACACCTTTACGCGTCTCTCGTTCGCTGCGCTCGCTCGAAAGCTGTAGCCTAACCTAAACCAAATCCATCTTGCGTTAGTCATTCGATATGAAGGCAACTTATTTCGAATTTGCGAACGTGTCGGATCGTATGTGAGGTTGGACTAAATTTTTACGAGCGAGCGGAGCGAGCGAGTAACGATCACAATTTGCAAGGTATACATATACCTTGCAATATGCATATATATCGTGTTAGTACCTAATTTTGTGAGCCACTTCGGACATCACATTGGACTGTAGTATGTGGAAATAGTACTATTTATGTGAAACTATTCACAAACTGTAAACATTTGTCAGCAGGCAATAGGATAAAGACTTCCGGCTCCTCGGGCTGGTGCGAATGTTTCAATGTCCGTATGTGCCAAACCGTTGGATTGTGACACACCTTTACGCGTCTCTCGTTCGCTGCGCTCGCTCGAAAACTATAGCGTAACCTAAAACCAATCTATCTTGCGTTCATTATTCGATATGGTGGCGACTTATTTCGAATTTGCGAACGTGTCGGATCGGATGTGAGGTTGGACTAAATTTTTACGAGCGAGCGGAGCGAGCGAGCGACGATCACAATTTGCAAGGTATACATATACCTTGCAATATGCATATATATCGTGTTAGTACCTAATTTTGTTAGCCACTTCGGACATCACATTGGACTGTAGTATGTGGAAATAGTACTATTTATGTGAAACTATTCACAAACTGTAAACATTTGTCAGCAGGCAATAGGATAAAGACTTCCGGCTCCTCGGGCTGGTGCGAATGTTTTAATGTCCGTATGTGCCAAACCGTTGGATTGTGACACACCTTTACGCGTCTCTCGCTCGCTGCGCTCGCTCGAAAGCTGTAGCCTAACCTAAACCCAATCCATTTTGCGTTAGTCATTCGATATGAAGGCAACTTATTTCGAATTTGCGAACGTGTCGGATCGTATGTGAGGTTGGACTAAATTTTTACGAGCGAGCGGAGCGAGCGAGCAACGATCCCAATTTGCAAGGTATACATATACCTTATATTGCCTTGCATATATTTCGTGTTAGTACCTAATTTTGTCAGCCACTTCGGACATCACATTGGACTGTAGTATGTGGAAATAGTACTATTTATGTGAAACTATTCACAAACTGTAAACATTTGTCAGCAGGCAATAGGATAAAGACTTCCGGCTCCTCGGGCTGGTGCGAATGTTTCAATGTCCGTATGTGCCAAACCGTTGGATTGTGACACACCTCTACGCGTCTCTCGTTCGCTGCGCTCGCTCGAAAGCTGTAGCCTAACCTAAACCCAATCCATCTTGCGTTAGTCATTCGATATGAAGGCAACTTATTTCGAATTTGCGAACGTGTCGGATCGTATGTGAGGTTGGACTAAATTTTTACGAGCGAGCGGAGCGAGCGAGCAACGATCACAATTTGCAAGGTATACATATACCTTATATTGCCTTGCATATATTTCGTGTTAGTACCTAATTTTGTCAGCCACTTCGGACATCACATTGGACTGTAGTATGTGGAAATAGTACTATTTATGTGAAACTATTCACAAACTGTAAACATTTGTCAGCAGGCGATAGGATAAAGACTTCCGGCTCCTCGGGCTGGTGCGAATGTTTCAATGTCAGTATGTGCCAAACCGTTGGATTGTCACACACCTGTACGCGTCTCTCGCTCGCTGCGCTCGCTCGAAAACTATAGCCTAACCTAAAAGAAATCCATCTTGCGTTCATTATTCGATATGGTGGCGACATATTTCGAATTTGCGAACGTGTCGGATCGGTTGTGAGGTTGGAGTAGATTTTTACGAGCGAGCGGAACGAGAGAGCAACGATCACAATTTCCAAGCTATACATATACCTTATATTGCCTTGCATATATTTCGTGTTACTACCTAATTTTGTCAGCCATTTCGGACATTACATTGCACTGTACTATGTGGAAACAGTACTATTTATGTGGAACTATTCACAAACTGTAAACACTTGTCAGTAGG
This sequence comes from Bombus terrestris, assembly GCF_910591885.1. NCBI lineage: Eukaryota > Metazoa > Arthropoda > Insecta > Hymenoptera > Apidae > Bombus > Bombus terrestris. The sequence continues at coordinate 2,182,983 of NW_025963552.1, read as the reverse complement.
CAATATGATAAAGACTTCCGGCTCCTCGGGCTGGTGCGAATGTTTCAATGTCAGTATGTGCCAAACCGTTGGATTGTGACACACCTTTACGCGTCTCTCGCTCGCTGCGCTCGCTCGAAAACTATAGCCTAACCTAAAACCAATCCCTCTTGCGTTAGTCATTCGATATGAAGGCGACTTATTTCGAATTTGCGAACGTGTCGGATCGGATGTGATGTTGGACTAAATTTTTACGAGCGAGCGGAGCGAGCGAGCAACGATCACAATTTGCAAGGTATACATATACCTTGCAATATGCATATATATCGTGTTAGTACGTAATTTTGTCAGGCACTTCGGACATCACATTGCACTGTAGTATGTGGAAATAGTACTATTTATGTGAAACTATTCACAAACTGTAAACATTTGTCACTAGACAATATGATAAAAACTTCCAGTTCCTCGGGCGGGTGCGAATGTTTCAATGTCAGTATGTGCCAAACCGTTGGATTGTGACACACCTTTACGCGTCTCTCGCTCGCTGCGCTCGCTCGAAAACTATAGCCTAACCTAAAACCAATCCCTCTTGCGTTAGTCATTCGATATGAAGGCGACTTATTTCGAATTTGCGAACGTGTCGGATCGGATGTGAGGTTGGACTAAATTTTTACGAGCGAGCGGAGCGAGCGAGCAACGATCACAATTTGCAAGGTATACATATACCTTATATTGCCTTGCATATATTTCGTGTTAGTACCTAATTTTGTGAGCCACTTCGGACATCACATTGGACTGCAGTATGTGGAAATAGTACTATTTATGTGAAACTATTCACAAACTGTAAACATTTGTCAGCAGGCAATAGGATAAAGACTTCCGGCTCCTCGGGCTGGTGCGAATGTTTCAATGTCCGTATGTGCCAAACCGTTGGATTGTGACACACCTTTACGCGTCTCTCGTTCGCTGCGCTCGCTCGAAAACTATAGCGTAACCTAAAACCAATCCATCTTGCGTTCATTATTCGATATGGTGGCGACTTATTTCGAATTTGCGAACGTGTCGGATCGGATGTGAGGTTGGACTAAATTTTTACGAGCGAGCGGAGCGAGCGAGCAACGATCCCAATTTGCAAGGTATACATATACCTTATATTGCCTTGCATATATTTCGTGTTAGTACCTAATTTTGTCAGCCACTTCGGACATCACATTGGACTGTAGTATGTGGAAATAGTACTATTTATGTGAAACTATTCACAAACTGTAAACATTTGTCAGCAGGCAATAGGATAAAGACTTCCGGCTCCTCGGGCTGGTGCGAATGTTTCAATGTCCGTATGTGCCAAACCGTTGGATTGTGACACACCTTTACGCGTCTCTCGTTCGCTGCGCTCGCTCGAAAGCTGTAGCCTAACCTAAACCCAATCCATCTTGCGTTAGTCATTCGATATGAAGGCAACTTATTTCGAATTTGCGAACGTGTCGGATCGTATGTGAGGTTGGACTAAATTTTTACGAGCGAGCGGAGCGAGCGAGCAACGATCACAATTTGCAAGGTATACATATACCTTATATTGCCTTGCATATATTTCGTGTTAGTACCTAATTTTGTCAGCCACTTCGGACATCACATTGGACTGTAGTATGTGGAAATAGTACTATTTATGTGAAACTATTCACAAACTGTAAACATTTGTCAGCAGGCAATAGGATAAAGACTTCCGGCTCCTCGGGCTGGTGCGAATGTTTCAATGTCAGCATGTGCCAAACCGTTGGATTGTCACACACCTGTACGCGTCTCTCGCTCGCTGCGCTCGCTCGAAAACTATAGCCTAACCTAAAAGAAATCCATCTTGCGTTCATTATTCGATATGGTGGCGACATATTTCGAATTTGCGAACGTGTCGGATCGGTTGTGAGGTTGGAGTAGATTTTTACGAGCGAGCGGAACGAGAGAGCAACGATCACAATTTCCAAGCTATACATATACCTTATATTGCCTTGCATATATTTCGTGTTACTACCTAATTTTGTCAGCCATTTCGGACATTACATTGCACTGTACTATGTGGAAACAGTACTATTTATGTGGAACTATTCACAAACTGTAAACACTTGTCAGTAGGCAATATGATAAAGACTTCCGGCTCCTCGGGCTGGTGCGAATGTTTCAATGTCAGTATGTGCCAAACCGTTGGATTGTGACACACCTTTACGCGTCTCTCGCTCGCTGCGCTCGCTCGAAAACTATAGCCTAACCTAAAACCAATCCCTCTTGCGTTAGTCATTCGATATGAAGGCGACTTATTTCGAATTTGCGAACGTGTCGGATCGGATGTGAGGTTGGACTAAATTTTTACGAGCGAGCGGAGCGAGCGAGCAACGATCCCAATTTGCAAGGTATACATATACCTTATATTGCCTTGCATATATTTCGTGTTAGTACCTAATTTTGTCAGCCACTTCGGACATCACATTGGACTGTAGTATGTGGAAATAGTACTATTTATGTGAAACTATTCACAAACTGTAAACATTTGTCAGCAGGCAATAGGATAAAGACTTCCGGCTCCTCGGGCTGGTGCGAATGTTTCAATGTCCGTATGTGCCAAACCGTTGGATTGTGACACACCTTTACGTGTCTCTCGTTCGCTGCGCTCGCTCGAAAACTATAGCGTAACCTAAAACCAATCCATCTTGCGTTCATTATTCGATATGGTGGCGACTTATTTCGAATTTGCGAACGTGTCGGGTCGGATGTGAGGTTGGACTAAATTTTTACGAGCGAGCGGAGCGAGCGAGCATCGATCACAATATGCAAGGTATACATATACCTTGCAATATGCATATATATCGTGTTAGTACCTAATTTCGTCAGCCACTTCGGACATCACATTGCCCTGTAGTATGTGGAAATAGTACTATTTATGTGAAACTATTCACAAACTGTAAACATTTGTCAGCAGGCAATATGATAAAGACACCCGGCTCCTCGGGCTGGTGCGAATGTTTCAATGTCAGTATGTGCCAAACCGTTGGACTGTGACACACCTTTACGCGTCTCTCGCTCGCTGCGCTCGCTCGAAAGCTGTAGCCTAACCTAAACCCAATCCATCTTGCGTTAGTCATTCGATATGAAGGCAACTTATTTCGAATTTGCGAACGTGTCGGATCGTATGTGAGGTTGGACTAAATTTTTACGAGCGAGCGGAGCGAGCGAGCAACGATCACAATTTGCAAGGTATACATATACCTTATATTGCCTTGCATATATTTCGTGTTAGTACCTAATTTTGTCAGCCACTTCGGACATCACATTGGACTGTAGTATGTGGAAATAGTACTATTTATGTGAAACTATTCACAAACTGTAAACATTTGTCAGCAGGCAATAGGATAAAGACTTCCGGCTCCTCGGGCTGGTGCGAATGTTTCAATGTCAGTATGTGCCAAACCGTTGGATTGTCAGACACCTGTACGCGTCTCTCGCTCGCTGCGCTCGCTCGAAAACTATAGCCTAACCTAAAAGAAATCCATCTTGCGTTCATTATTCGATATGGTGGCGACATATTTCGAATTTGCGAACGTGTCGGATCGGTTGTGAGGTTGGAGTAGATTTTTACGAGCGAGCGGAACGAGAGAGCAACGATCACAATTTCCAAGCTATACATATACCTTATATTGCCTTGCATATATTTCGTGTTACTACCTAATTTTGTCAGCCATTTCGGACATCACATTGCACTGTACTATGTGGAAACAGTACTATTTATGTGGAACTATTCACAAACTGTAAACACTTGTCAGTAGGCAATATGATAAAGACTTCCGGCTCCTCGGGCTGGTGCGAATGTTTCAATGTCAGTATGTGCCAAACCGTTGGATTGTGACACACCTTTACGCGTCTCTCGCTCGCTGCGCTCGCTCGAAAACTATAGCCTAACCTAAAACCAATCCCTCTTGCGTTAGTCATTCGATATGAAGGCGACTTATTTCGAATTTGCGAACGTGTCGGATCGGATGTGAGGTTGGACTAAATTTTTACGAGCGAGCGGAGCGAGCGAGCAACGATCACAATTTGCAAGGTATACATATACCTTGCAATATGCATATATATCGTGTTAGTACGTAATTTTGTCAGGCACTTCGGGCATCACATTGCACTGTAGTATGTGGAAATAGTACTATTTATGTGAAACTATTCACAAACTGTAAACATTTGTCACTAGACAATATGATAAAAACTTCCGGTTCCTCGGGCGGGTGCGAATGTTTCAATGTCAGTATGTGCCAAACCGTTGGATTGTGACACACCTTTACGCGTCTCTCGCTCGCTGCGCTCGCTCGAAAACTATAGCCTAACCTAAAACCAATCCCTCTTGCGTTAGTCATTCGATATGAAGGCGACTTATTTCGAATTTGCGAACGTGTCGGATCGGATGTGAGGTTGGACTAAATTTTTACGAGCGAGCGGAGCGAGCGAGCAACGATCACAATTTGCAAGGTATACATATACCTTGCAATATGCATATATATCGTGTTAGTACCTAATTTTGTTAGCCACTTCGGACATCACATTGGACTGTAGTATGTGGAAATAGTACTATTTATGTGAAACTATTCACAAACTGTAAACATTTGTCAGCAGGCAATATGATAAAGACATCCGGCTCCTTGGGCTGGTGCGAATGTTTCAATGTCAGTATGTGCCAAACCGTTGGACTGTGACACACCTTTACGCGTCTCTCGCTCGCTGCGCTCGCTCGAAAGCTGTAGCCTAACCTAAACCCAATCCATCTTGCGTTAGTCATTCGATATGAAGGCAACTTATTTCGAATTTGCGAACGTGTCGGATCGTATGTGAGGTTGGACTAAATTTTTACGAACGAGCGGAGCGAGCGAGCAACGATCACAATTTGCAAGGTATACATATACCTTATATTGCCTTGCATATATTTCGTGTTAGTACCTAATTTTGTCAGCCACTTCGGACATCACATTGGACTGTAGTATGTGGAAATAGTACTATTTATGTGAAACTATTCACAAACTGTAAACATTTGTCAGCAGGCAATAGGATAAAGACTTCCGGCTCCTCGGGCTGGTGCGAATGTTTCAATGTCAGTATGTGCCAAACCGTTGGATTGTCACACACCTGTACGCGTCTCTCGCTCGCTGCGCTCGCTCGAAAACTATAGCCTAACCTAAAAGAAATCCATCTTGCGTTCATTATTCGATATGGTGGCGACATATTTCGAATTTGCGAACGTGTCGGATCGGTTGTGAGGTTGGAGTAGATTTTTACGAGCGAGCGGAACGAGAGAGCAACGATCACAATTTCCAAGCTATACATATACCTTATATTGCCTTGCATATATTTCGTGTTACTACCTAATTTTGTCAGCCATTTCGGACATCACATTGCACTGTACTATGTGGAAACAGTACTATTTATGTGGAACTATTCACAAACTGTAAACACTTGTCAGTAGGCAATATGATAAAGACTTCCGGCTCCTCGGGCTGGTGCGAATGTTTCAATGTCAGTATGTGCCAAACCGTTGGATTGTGACACACCTTTACGCGTCTCTCGCTCGCTGCGCTCGCTCGAAAACTATAGCCTAACCTAAAACCAATCCCTCTTGCGTTAGTCATTCGATATGAAGGCGACTTATTTCGAATTTGCGAACGTGTCGGATCGGATGTGAGGTTGGACTAAATTTTTACGAGCGAGCGGAGCGAGCGAGCAACGATCACAATTTGCAAGGTATACATATACCTTGCAATATGCATATATATCGTGTTAGTACGTAATTTTGTCAGGCACTTCGGGCATCACATTGCACTGTAGTATGTGGAAATAGTACTATTTATATGAAACTATTCACAAACTGTAAACATTTGTCACTAGACAATATGATAAAAACTTCCGGTTCCTCGGGCGGGTGCGAATGTTTCAATGTCTGTATGTGCCAAACCGTTGGATTGTGACACACCTTTACGCGTCTCTCGCTCGCTGCGCTCGCTCGAAAACTATAGCGTAACCTAAAACCAATCCATCTTGCGTTCATTATTCGATATGGTGGCGACTTATTTCGAATTTGCGAACGTGTCGGGTCGGATGTGAGGTTGGACTAAATTTTTACGAGCGAGCGGAGCGAGCGAGCATCGATCACAATATGCAAGGTATACATATACCTTGCAATATGCATATATATCGTGTTAGTACCTAATTTCGTCAGCCACTTCGGACATCACATTGCCCTGTAGTATGTGGAAACAGTACTATTTATGTGAAACTATTCTCAAACAGTAAACATTTGTCAGCAGGCAATAGGATAAAGACTTCCGGCTCCTCGGGCTGGTGCGAATGTTTCAATGTCAGTATGTGCCAAACTGTTGGATTGTCACACACCTGTACGCGTCTCTCGCTCGCTGCGCTCGCTCGAAAACTATAGCCTAACCTAAAAGAAATCCATCTTGCGTTCATTATTCGATATGGTGGCGACATATTTCGAATTTGCGAACGTGTCGGATCGGTTGTGAGGTTGGAGTAGATTTTTACGAGCGAGCGGAACGAGAGAGCAACGATCACAATTTCCAAGCTATACATATACCTTATATTGCCTTGCATATATTTCGTGTTACTACCTAATTTTGTCAGCCATTTCGGACATCACATTGCACTGTACTATGTGGAAACAGTACTATTTATGTGGAACTATTCACAAACTGTAAACACTTGTCAGTAGGCAATATGATAAAGACTTCCGGCTCCTCGGGCTGGTGCGAATGTTTCAATGTCAGTATGTGCCAAACCGTTGGATTGTGACACACCTTTACGCGTCTCTCGCTCGCTGCGCTCGCTCGAAAACTATAGCCTAACCTAAAACCAATCCCTCTTGCGTTAGTCATTCGATATGAAGGCGACTTATTTCGAATTTGCGAACGTGTCGGATCGGATGTGAGGTTGGACTAAATTTTTACGAGCGAGCGGAGCGAGCGAGCAACGATCACAATTTGCAAGGTATACATATACCTTGCAATATGCATATATATCGTGTTAGTACGTAATTTTGTCAGGCACTTCGGGCATCACATTGCACTGTAGTATGTGGAAATAGTACTATTTATGTGAAACTATTCACAAACTGTAAACATTTGTCACTAGACAATATGATAAAAACTTCCGGTTCCTCGGGCGGGTGCGAATGTTTCAATGTCAGTATGTGCCAAACCGTTGGATTGTGACACACCTTTACGCGTCTCTCGCTCGCTGCGCTCGCTCGAAAACTATAGCCTAACCTAAAACCAATCCCTCTTGCGTTAGTCATTCGATATGAAGGCGACTTATTTCGAATTTGCGAACGTGTCGGATCGGATGTGAGGTTGGACTAAATTTTTACGAGCGAGCGGAGCGAGCGAGCAACGATCACAATTTGCAAGGTATACATATACCTTGCAATATGCATATATATCGTGTTAGTACCTAATTTTGTGAGCCACTTCGGACATCACATTGGACTGTAGTATGTGGAAATAGTACTATTTATGTGAAACTATTCACAAACTGTAAACATTTGTCAGCAGGCAATAGGATAAATACTTCCGGCTCCTCGGGCTGGTGCGAATGTTTCAATGTCCGTATGTGCCAAACCGTTGGATTGTGACACACCTTTACGCGTCTCTCGTTCGCTGCGCTCGCTCGAAAACTATAGCGTAACCTAAAACCAATCTATCTTGCGTTCATTATTCGATATGGTGGCGACTTATTTCGAATTTGCGAACGTGTCGGATCGGATGTGAGGTTGGACTAAATTTTTACGAGCGAGCGGAGCGAGCGAGCGACGATCACAATTTGCAAGGTATACATATACCTTGCAATATGCATATATATCGTGTTAGTACCTAATTTTGTTAGCCACTTCGGACATCACATTGGACTGTAGTATGTGGAAATAGGACTATTTATGTGAAACTATTCACAAACTGTATACATTTGTCAGCAGGCAATATGATAAAGACATCCGGCTCCTCGGGCTGGTGCGAATGTTTCAATGTCAGTATGTGCCAAACCGTTGGACTGTGACACACCTTTACGCGTCTCTCGCTCGCTGCGCTCGCTCGAAAGCTGTAGCCTAACCTAAACCCAATCCATCTTGCGTTAGTCATTCGATATGAAGGCAACTTATTTCGAATTTGCGAACGTGTCGGATCGTATGTGAGGTTGGACTAAATTTTTACGAGCGAGCGGAGCGAGCGAGCAACGATCACAATTTGCAAGGTATACATATACCTTATATTGCCTTGCATATATTTCGTGTTAGTACCTAATTTTGTCAGCCACTTCGGACATCACATTGGACTGTAGTATGTGGAAATAGTACTATTTATGTGAAACTATTCATAAACTGTAAACATTTGTCAGCAGGCAATAGGATAAAGACTTCCGGCTCCTCGGGCTGGTGCGAATGTTTCAATGTCAGTATGTGCCAAACCGTTGGATTGTCACACACCTGTACGCGTCTCTCGCTCGCTGCGCTCGCTCGAAAACTATAGCCTAACCTAAAAGAAATCCATCTTGCGTTCATTATTCGATATGGTGGCGACATATTTCGAATTTGCGAACGTGTCGGATCGGTTGTGAGGTTGGAGTAGATTTTTACGAGCGAGCGGAACGAGAGAGCAACGATCACAATTTCCAAGCTATACATATACCTTATATTGCCTTGCATATATTTCGTGTTACTACCTAATTTTGTCAGCCATTTCGGACATCACATTGCACTGTACTATGTGGAAACAGTACTATTTATGTGGAACTATTCACAAACTGTAAACACTTGTCAGTAGGCAATATGATAAAGACTTCCGGCTCCTCGGGCTGGTGCGAATGTTTCAATGTCAGTATGTGCCAAACCGTTGGATTGTGACACACCTTTACGCGTCTCTCGCTCGCTGCGCTCGCTCGAAAACTATAGCCTAACCTAAAACCAATCCCTCTTGCGTTAGTCATTCGATATGAAGGCGACTTATTTCGAATTTGCGAACGTGTCGGATCGGATGTGAGGTTGGACTAAATTTTTACGAGCGAGCGGAGCGAGCGAGCAACGATCACAATTTGCAAGGTATACATATACCTTGCAATATGCATATATATCGTGTTAGTACGTAATTTTGTCAGGCACTTCGGGCATCACATTGCACTGTAGTATGTGGAAATAGTACTATTTATATGAAACTATTCACAAACTGTAAACATTTGTCACTAGACAATATGATAAAAACTTCCGGTTCCTCGGGCGGGTGCGAATGTTTCAATGTCTGTATGTGCCAAACCGTTGGATTGTGACACACCTTTACGCGTCTCTCGCTCGCTGCGCTCGCTCGAAAACTATAGCCTAACCTAAAACCAATCCCTCTTGCGTTAGTCATTCGATATGAAGGCGACTTATTTCGAATTTGCGAACGTGTCGGATCGGATGTGAGGTTGGACTAAATTTTTACGAGCGAGCGGAGCGAGCGAGCAACGATCACAATTTGCAAGGTATACATATACCTTGCAATATGCATATATATCGTGTTAGTACCTAATTTTGTGAGCCACTTCGGACATCACATTGGACTGTAGTATGTGGAAATAGTACTATTTATGTGAAACTATTCACAAACTGTAAACATTTGTCAGCAGGCAATAGGATAAAGACTTCCGGCTCCTCGGGCTGGTGCGAATGTTTCAATGTCCGTATGTGCCAAACCGTTGGATTGTGACACACCTTTACGCGTCTCTCGTTCGCTGCGCTCGCTCGAAAACTATAGCGTAACCTAAAACCAATCCATCTTGCGTTCATTATTCGATATGGTGGCGACTTATTTCGAATTTGCGAACGTGTCGGATCGGATGTGAGGTTGGACTAAATTTTTACGAGCGAGCGGAGCGAGCGGAGCGAGCGAGCAACGATCACAATTTGCAAGGTATACATATACCTTGCAATATGCATATATATCGTGTTAGTACCTAATTTTGTGAGCCACTTCGGACATCACATTGGACTGTAGTATGTGGAAACAGTACTATTTATGTGAAGCTATTCACAAACTGTAAACATTTGTCAGCAGGCAATAGGATAAAGACTTCCGGCTCCTCGGGCTGGTGCGAATGTTTCAATGTCCGTATGTTTCAAACCGTTGGATTGTGACACACCTTTACGCGTCTCTCGTTCGCTGCGCTCGCTCGAAAACTATAGCGTAACCTAAAACCAATCCATCTTGCGTTCATTATTCGATATGGTGGCGACTTATTTCGAATTTGCGAACGTGTCGGATCGGATGTGAGGTTGGACTAAATTTTTACGAGCGAGCGGAGCGAGCGAGCAACGATCACAATTTGCAAGGTATACATATACCTTGCAATATGCATATATATCGTGTTAGTACGTAATTTTGTCAGGCACTTCGGACATCACATTGCACTGTAGTATGTGGAAATAGTACTATTTATGTGAAACTATTCACAAACTGTAAACATTTGTCACTAGACAATATGATAAAAACTTCCGGTTCCTCGGGCGGGTGCGAATGTTTCAATGTCAGTATGTGCCAAACCGTTGGATTGTGACACACCTTTACGCGTCTCTCGCTCGCTGCGCTCGCTCGAAAACTATAGCCTAACCTAAAACCAATCCCTCTTGCGTTAGTCATTCGATATGAAGGCGACTTATTTCGAATTTGCGAACGTGTCGGATCGGATGTGAGGTTGGACTAAATTTTTACGAGCGAGCGGAGCGAGCGAGCAACGATCACAATTTGCAAGGTATACATATACCTTGCAATATGCATATATATCGTGTTAGTACGTAATTTTGTCAGGCACTTCGGACATCACATTGCACTGTAGTATGTGGAAATAGTACTATTTATGTGAAACTATTCACAAACTGTAAACATTTGTCACTAGACAATATGATAAAAACTTCCGGTTCCTCGGGCGGGTGCGAATGTTTCAATGTCAGTATGTGCCAAACCGTTGGATTGTGACACACCTTTACGCGTCTCTCGCTCGCTGCGCTCGCTCGAAAACTATAGCCTAACCTAAAACCAATCCCTCTTGCGTTAGTCATTCGATATGAAGGCGACTTATTTCGAATTTGCGAACGTGTCGGATCGGATGTGAGGTTGGACCAAATTTTTACGAGCGAGCGGAGCGAGCGAGCAACGATCACAATTTGCAAGGTATACATATACCTTGCAATATGCATATATATCGTGTTAGTACCTAATTTTGTGAGCCACTTCGGACATCACATTGGACTGTAGTATGTGGAAATAGTACTATTTATGTGAAACTATTCACAAACTGTAAACATTTGTCAGCAGGCAATATGATAAAGACATCCGGCTCCTCGGGCTGGTGCGAATGTTTCAATGTCAGTATGTGCCAAACCGTTAGACTGTGACACACCTTTACGCGTCTCTCGCTCGCTGCGCTCGCTCGAAAGCTGTAGCCTAACCTAAACCCAATCCATCTTGCGTTAGTCATTCGATATGAAGGCAACTTATTCCGAATTTGCGAACGTGTCGGATCGTATGTGAGGTTGGACTAAATTTTTACGAGCGAGCGGAGCGAGCGAGCAACGATCCCAATTTGCAAGGTATACATATACCTTATATTGCCTTGCATATATTTCGTGTTAGTACCTAATTTTGTCAGCCACTTCGGACATCACATTGGACTGTAGTATGTGGAAATAGTACTATTTATGTGAAACTATTCACAAACTGTAAACATTTGTCAGCAGGCAATAGGATATAGACTTCCGGCTCCTCGGGCTGGTGCGAATGTTTCAATGTCCGTATGTGCCAAACCGTTGGATTGTGACACACCTTTACGCGTCTCTCGTTCGCTGCGCTCGCTCGAAAACTATAGCGTAACCTAAAACCAATCCATCTTGCGTTCATTATTCGATATGGTGGCGACTTATTTCGAATTTGCGAACGTGTCGGGTCGGATGTGAGGTTGGACTAAATTTTTACGAGCGAGCGGAGCGAGCGAGCATCGATCACAATATGCAAGGTATACATATACCTTGCAATATGCATATATATCGTGTTAGTACCTAATTTCGTCAGCCACTTCGGACATCACATTGCCCTGTAGTATGTGGAAATAGTACTATTTATGTGAAACTATTCACAAACTGTAAACATTTGTCAGCAGGCAATATGATAAAGACATCCGGCTCCTCGGGCTGGTGCGAATGTTTCAATGTCAGTATGTGCCAAACCGTTGGACTGTGACACACCTTTACGCGTCTCTCGCTCGCTGCGCTCGCTCGAAAGCTGTAGCCTAACCTAAACCCAATCCATCTTGCGTTAGTCATTCGATATGAAGGCAACTTATTTCGAATTTGCGAACGTGTCGGATCGTATGTGAGGTTGGACTAAATTTTTACGAGCGAGCGGAGCGAGCGAGCAACGATCACAATTTGCAAGGTATACATATACCTTATATTGCCTTGCATATATTTCGTGTTAGTACCTAATTTTGTCAGCCACTTCGGACATCACATTGGACTGTAGTATGTGGAAATAGTACTATTTATGTGAAACTATTCACAAACTGTAAACATTTGTCAGCAGGCAATAGGATAAAGACTTCCGGCTCCTCGGGCTGGTGCGAATGTTTCAATGTCAGTATGTGCCAAACCGTTGGATTGTCACACACCTGTACGCGTCTCTCGCTCGCTGCGCTCGCTCGAAAACTATAGCCTAACCTAAAAGAAATCCATCTTGCGTTCATTATTCGATATGGTGGCGACATATTTCGAATTTGCGAACGTGTCGGATCGGTTGTGAGGTTGGAGTAGATTTTTACGAGCGAGCGGAACGAGAGAGCAACGATCACAATTTCCAAGCTATACATATACCTTATATTGCCTTGCATATATTTCGTGTTACTACCTAATTTTGTCAGCCATTTCGGACATCACATTGCACTGTACTATGTGGAAACAGTACTATTTATGTGGAACTATTCACAAACTGTAAACACTTGTCAGTAGGCAATATGATAAAGACTTCCGGCTCCTCGGGCTGGTGCGAATGTTTCAATGTCAGTATGTGCCAAACCGTTGGATTGTGACACACCTTTACGCGTCTCTCGCTCGCTGCGCTCGCTCGAAAACTATAGCCTAACCTAAAACCAATCCCTCTTGCGTTAGTCATTCGATATGAAGGCGACTTATTTCGAATTTGCGAATGTGTCGGATCGGATGTGATGTTGGACTAAATTTTTACGAGCGAGCGGAGCGAGCGAGCAACGATCACAATTTGCAAGGTATACATATACCTTGCAATATGCATATATATCGTGTTAGTACGTAACTTTGTCAGGCACTTCGGACATCACATTGCACTGTAGTATGTGGAAATAGTACTATTTATGTGAAACTATTCACAAACTGTAAACATTTGTCACTAGACAATATGATAAAAACTTCCGGTTCCTCGGGCGGGTGCGAATGTTTCAATGTCAGTATGTGCCAAACCGTTGGATTGTGACACACCTTTACGCGTCTCTCGCTCGCTGCGCTCGCTCGAAAACTATAGCCTAACCTAAAACCAATCCCTCTTGCGTTAGTCATTCGATATGAAGGCGACTTATTTCGAATTTGCGAACGTGTCGGATCGGATGTGAGGTTGGACTAAATTTTTACGAGCGAGCGGAGCGAGCGAGCAACGATCACAATTTGCAAGGTATACATATACCTTGCAATATGCATATATATCGTGTTAGTACCTAATTTTGTCAGCCACTTCGGACATCACATTGGACTGTAGTATGTGGAAATAGTACTATTTATGTGAAACTATTCACAAACTGTAAACATTTGTCAGCAGGCAATAGGATAAAGACTTCCGGCTCCTCGGGCTGGTGCGAATGTTTCAATGTCCGTATGTGCCAAACCGTTGGATTGTGACACACCTTTACGCGTCTCTCGTTCGCTGCGCTCGCTCGAAAACTATAGCGTAACCTAAAACCAATCCATCTTGCGTTCATTATTCGATATGGTGGCGACTTATTTCGAATTTGCGAACGTGTCGGATCGGATGTGAGGTTGGACTAAATTTTTACGAGCGAGCGGAGCGAGCGAGCAACGATCACAATTTGCAAGGTATACATATACCTTGCAATATGCATATATATCGTGTTAGTACCTAATTTTGTGAGCCACTTCGGACATCACATTGGACTGTAGTATGTGGAAACAGTACTATTTATGTGAAGCTATTCACAAACTGTAAACATTTGTCAGCAGGCAATAGGATAAAGACTTCCGGCTCCTCGGGCTGGTGCGAATGTTTCAATGTCCGTATGTTTCAAACCGTTGGATTGTGACACACCTTTACGCGTCTCTCGTTCGCTGCGCTCGCTCGAAAACTATAGCGTAACCTAAAACCAATCCATCTTGCGTTCATTATTCGATATGGTGGCGACTTATTTCGAATTTGCGAACGTGTCGGATCGGATGTGAGGTTGGACTAAATTTTTACGAGCGAGCGGAGCGAGCGAGCAACGATCACAATTTGCAAGGTATACATATACCTTGCAATATGCATATATATCGTGTTAGTACGTAATTTTGTCAGGCACTTCGGACATCACATTGCACTGTAGTATGTGGAAATAGTACTATTTATGTGAAACTATTCACAAACTGTAAACATTTGTCACTAGACAATATGATAAAAACTTCCGGTTCCTCGGGCGGGTGCGAATGTTTCAATGTCAGTATGTGCCAAACCGTTGGATTGTGACACACCTTTACGCGTCTCTCGCTCGCTGCGCTCGCTCGAAAACTATAGCCTAACCTAAAACCAATCCCTCTTGCGTTAGTCATTCGATATGAAGGCGACTTATTTCGAATTTGCGAACGTGTCGGATCGGATGTGAGGTTGGACTAAATTTTTACGAGCGAGCGGAGCGAGCGAGCAACGATCACAATTTGCAAGGTATACATATACCTTGCAATATGCATATATATCGTGTTAGTACGTAATTTTGTCAGGCACTTCGGACATCACATTGCACTGTAGTATGTGGAAATAGTACTATTTATGTGAAACTATTCACAAACTGTAATCATTTGTCACTAGACAATATGATAAAAACTTCCGGTTCCTCGGGCGGGTGCGAATGTTTCAATGTCAGTATGTGCCAAACCGTTGGATTGTGACACACCTTTACGCGTCTCTCGCTCGCTGCGCTCGCTCGAAAACTATAGCCTAACCTAAAACCAATCCCTCTTGCGTTAGTCATTCGATATGAAGGCGACTTATTTCGAATTTGCAAACGTGTCGGATCGGATGTGAGGTTGGACCAAATTTTTACGAGCGAGCGGAGCGAGCGAGCAACGATCACAATTTGCAAGGTATACATATACCTTGCAATATGCATATATATCGTGTTAGTACCTAATTTTGTGAGCCACTTCGGACATCACATTGGACTGTAGTATGTGGAAATAGTACTATTTATGTGAAACTATTCACAAATTGTAAACATTTGTCAGCAGGCAATAGGATAAAGACTTCCGGCTCCTCGGGCTGGTGCGAATGTTTCAATGTCCGTATGTGCCAAACCGTTGGATTGTGACACACCTTTACGCGTCTCTCGTTCGCTGCGCTCGCTCGAAAACTATAGCGTAACCTAAAACCAATCTATCTTGCGTTCATTATTCGATATGGTGGCGACTTATTTCGAATTTGCGAACGTGTCGGATCGGATGTGAGGTTGGACTAAATTTTTACGAGCGAGCGGAGCGAGCGAGCGACGATCACAATTTGCAAGGTATACATATACCTTGCAATATGCATATATATCGTGTTAGTACCTAATTTTGTTAGCCACTTCGGACATCACATTGGACTGTAGTATGTGGAAATAGTACTATTTATGTGAAACTATTCACAAACTGTAAACATTTGTCAGCAGGCAATATGATAAAGACATCCGGCTCCTCGGGCTGGTGCGAATGTTTCAATGTCAGTATGTGCCAAACCGTTAGACTGTGACACACCTTTACGCGTCTCTCGCTCGCTGCGCTCGCTCGAAAGCTGTAGCCTAACCTAAACCCAATCCATCTTGCGTTAGTCATTCGATATGAAGGCAACTTATTCCGAATTTGCGAACGTGTCGGATCGTATGTGAGGTTGGACTAAATTTTTACGAGCGAGCGGAGCGAGCGAGCAACGATCCCAATTTGCAAGGTATACATATACCTTATATTGCCCTGCATATATTTCGTGTTAGTACCTAATTTTGTCAGCCACTTCGGACATCACATTGGACTGTAGTATGTGGAAATAGTACTATTTATGTGAAACTATTCACAAACTGTAAACATTTGTCAGCAGGCAATAGGATATAGACTTCCGGCTCCTCGGGCTGGTGCGAATGTTTCAATGTCCGTATGTGCCAAACCGTTGGATTGTGACACACCTTTACGCGTCTCTCGTTCGCTGCGCTCGCTCGAAAACTATAGCGTAACCTAAAACCAATCCATCTTGCGTTCATTATTCGATATGGTGGCGACTTATTTCGAATTTGCGAACGTGTCGGGTCGGATGTGAGGTTGGACTAAATTTTTACGAGCGAGCGGAGCGAGCGAGCGTCGATCACAATATGCAAGGTATACATATACCTTGCAATATGCATATATATCGTGTTAGTACCTAATTTCGTCAGCCACTTCGGACATCACATTGCCCTGTAGTATGTGGAAATAGTACTATTTATGTGAAACTATTCACAAACTGTAAACATTTGTCAGCAGGCAATATGATAAAGACATCCGGCTCCTCGGGCTGGTGCGAATGTTTCAATGTCAGTATGTCCCAAACCGTTGGACTGTGACAGACCTTTACGCGTCTCTCGCTCGCTGCGCTCTCTCGAAAGCTGTAGCCTAACCTAAACCCAATCCATCTTGCGTTAGTCATTCGATATGAAGGCAACTTATTTCGAATTTGCGAACGTGTCGGATCGGTTGTGAGGTTGGAGTAGATTTTTACGAGCGAGCGGAACGAGAGAGCAACGATCACAATTTCCAAGCTATACATATACCTTATATTGCCTTGCATATATTTCGTGTTACTACCTAATTTTGTCAGCCATTTCGGACATCACATTGCACTGTACTATGTGGAAACAGTACTATTTATGTGGAACTATTCACAAACTGTAAACACTTGTCAGTAGGCAATATGATAAAGACTTCCGGCTCCTCGGGCTGGTGCGAATGTTTCAATGTCAGTATGTGCCAAACCGTTGGATTGTGACACACCTTTACGCGTCCCTCGCTCGCTGCGCTCGCTCGAAAACTATAGCCTAACCTAAAACCAATCCCTCTTGCGTTAGTCATTCGATATGAAGGCGACTTATTTCGAATTTGCGAATGTGTCGGATCGGATGTGATGTTGGACTAAATTTTTACGAGCGAGCGGAGCGAGCGAGCAACGATCACAATTTGCAAGGTATACATATACCTTGCAATATGCATATATATCGTGTTAGTACGTAACTTTGTCAGGCACTTCGGACATCACATTGCACTGTAGTATGTGGAAATAGTACTATTTATGTGAAACTATTCACAAACTGTAAACATTTGTCACTAGACAATATGATAAAAACTTCCGGTTCCTCGGGCGGGTGCGAATGTTTCAATGTCAGTATGTGCCAAACCGTTGGATTGTGACACACCTTTACGCGTCTCTCGCTCGCTGCGCTCGCTCGAAAACTATAGCCTAACCTAAAACCAATCCCTCTTGCGTTAGTCATTCGATATGAAGGCGACTTATTTCGAATTTGCGAACGTGTCGGATCGGATGTGAGGTTGGACTAAATTTTTACGAGCGAGCGGAGCGAGCGAGCAACGATCACAATTTGCAAGGTATACATATACCTTGCAATATGCATATATATCGTGTTAGTACCTAATTTTGTCAGCCACTTCGGACATCACATTGGACTGTAGTATGTGGAAATAGTACTATTTATGTGAAACTATTCACAAACTGTAAACATTTGTCAGCAGGCAATAGGATAAAGACTTCCGGCTCCTCGGGCTGGTGCGAATGTTTCAATGTCCGTATGTGCCAAACCGTTGGATTGTGACACACCTTTACGCGTCTCTCGTTCGCTGCGCTCGCTCGAAAACTATAGCGTAACCTAAAACCAATCCATCTTGCGTTCATTATTGGATATGGTGGCGACTTATTTCGAATTTGCGAACGTGTCGGATCGGATGTGAGGTTGGACTAAATTTTTACGAGCGAGCGGAGCGAGCGAGCAACGATCACAATTTGCAAGGTATACATATACCTTGCAATATGCATATATATCGTGTTAGTACCTAATTTTGTGAGCCACTTCGGACATCACATTGGACTGTAGTATGTGGAAGCAGTACTATTTATGTGAAGCTATTCACAAACTGTAAACATTTGTCAGCAGGCAATAGGATAAAGACTTCCGGCTCCTCGGGCTGGTGCGAATGTTTCAATGTCCGTATGTTTCAAACCGTTGGATTGTGACACACCTTTACGCGTCTCTCGTTCGCTGCGCTCGCTCGAAAACTATAGCGTAACCTAAAACCAATCCATCTTGCGTTCATTATTCGATATGGTGGCGACTTATTTCGAATTTGCGAACGTGTCGGATCGGATGTGAGGTTGGACTAAATTTTTACGAGCGAGCGGAGCGAGCGAGCAACGATCACAATTTGCAAGGTATACATATACCTTGCAATATGCATATATATCGTGTTAGTACGTAATTTTGTCAGGCACTTCGGACATCACATTGCACTGTAGTATGTGGAAATAGTACTATTTATGTGAAACTATTCACAAACTGTAAACATTTGTCACTAGACAATATGATAAAAACTTCCGGTTCCTCGGGCGGGTGCGAATGTTTCAATGTCAGTATGTGCCAAACCGTTGGATTGTGACACACCTTTACGCGTCTCTCGCTCGCTGCGCTCGCTCGAAAACTATAGCCTAACCTAAAACCAATCCCTCTTGCGTTAGTCATTCGATATGAAGGCGACTTATTTCGAATTTGCGAACGTGTCGGATCGGATGTGAGGTTGGACTAAATTTTTACGAGCGAGCGGAGCGAGCGAGCAACGATCACAATTTGCAAGGTATACATATACCTTGCAATATGCATATATATCGTGTTAGTACGTAATTTTGTCAGGCACTTCGGACATCACATTGCACTGTAGTATGTGGAAATAGTACTATTTATGTGAAACTATTCACAAACTGTAATCATTTGTCACTAGACAATATGATAAAAACTTCCGGTTCCTCGGGCGGGTGCGAATGTTTCAATGTCAGTATGTGCCAAACCGTTGGATTGTGACACACCTTTACGCGTCTCTCGCTCGCTGCGCTCGCTCGAAAACTATAGCCTAACCTAAAACCAATCCCTCTTGCGTTAGTCATTCGATATGAAGGCGACTTATTTCGAATTTGCGAACGTGTCGGATCGGATGTGAGGTTGGACCAAATTTTTACGAGCGAGCGGAGCGAGCGAGCAACGATCACAATTTGCAAGGTATACATATACCTTGCAATATGCATATATATCGTGTTAGTACCTAATTTTGTGAGCCACTTCGGACATCACATTGGACTGTAGTATGTGGAAATAGTACTATTTATGTGAAACTATTCACAAATTGTAAACATTTGTCAGCAGGCAATAGGATAAAGACTTCCGGCTCCTCGGGCTGGTGCGAATGTTTCAATGTCCGTATGTGCCAAACCGTTGGATTGTGACACACCTTTACGCGTCTCTCGTTCGCTGCGCTCGCTCGAAAACTATAGCGTAACCTAAAACCAATCTATCTTGCGTTCATTATTCGATATGGTGGCGACTTATTTCGAATTTGCGAACGTGTCGGATCGGATGTGAGGTTGGACTAAATTTTTACGAGCGAGCGGAGCGAGCGAGCGACGATCACAATTTGCAAGGTATACATATACCTTGCAATATGCATATATATCGTGTTAGTACCTAATTTTGTTAGCCACTTCGGACATCACATTGGACTGTAGTATGTGGAAATAGTACTATTTATGTGAAACTATTCACAAACTGTAAACATTTGTCAGCAGGCAATAGGATATAGACTTCCGGCTCCTCGGGCTGGTGCGAATGTTTCAATGTCCGTATGTGCCAAACCGTTGGATTGTGACACACCTTTACGCGTCTCTCGTTCGCTGCGCTCGCTCGAAAACTATAGCGTAACCTAAAACCAATCCATCTTGCGTTCATTATTCGATATGGTGGCGACTTATTTCGAATTTGC
Organism: Bombus terrestris; assembly: GCF_910591885.1. Lineage (NCBI taxonomy): Eukaryota > Metazoa > Arthropoda > Insecta > Hymenoptera > Apidae > Bombus > Bombus terrestris. The sequence continues at coordinate 2,162,618 of NW_025963552.1, read as the reverse complement.
GAACGTGTCGGGTCGGATGTGAGGTTGGACTAAATTTTTACGAGCGAGCGGAGCGAGCGAGCAACGATCCCAATTTGCAAGGTATACATATACCTTATATTGCCCTGCATATATTTCGTGTTAGTACCTAATTTTGTCAGCCACTTCGGACATCACATTGGACTGTAGTATGTGGAAATAGTACTATTTATGTGAAACTATTCACAAACTGTAAACATTTGTCAGCAGGCAATAGGATATAGACTTCCGGCTCCTCGGGCTGGTGCGAATGTTTCAATGTCCGTATGTGCCAAACCGTTGGATTGTGACACACCTTTACGCGTCTCTCGTTCGCTGCGCTCTCTCGAAAGCTGTAGCCTAACCTAAACCCAATCCATCTTGCGTTAGTCATTCGATATGAAGGCAACTTATTTCGAATTTGCGAACGTGTCGGATCGTATGTGAGGTTGGACTAAATTTTTACGAGCGAGCGGAGCGAGCCAGCAACGATCACAATTTGCAAGGTATACATATACCTTATATTGCCTTGCATATATTTCGTGTTAGTACCTAATTTTGTCAGCCACTTCGGACATCACATTGGACTGTAGTATGTGGAAATAGTACTATTTATGTGAAACTATTCACAAACTGTAAACATTTGTCAGCAGGCAATAGGATAAAGACTTCCGGCTCCTCGGGCTGGTGCGAATGTTTCAATGTCCGTATGTGCCAAACCGTTGGATTGTGACACACCTTTACGCGTCTCTCGTTCGCTGCGCTCGTTCGAAAACTATAGCGTAACCTAAAACCAATCCATCTTGCGTTCATTATTCGATATGGTGGCGACTTATTTCGAATTTGCGAACGTGTCGGATCGGATGTGAGGTTGGACTAAATTTTTACGAGCGAGCGGAGCGAGCGAGCAACGATCACAATTTGCAAGGTATACATATACCTTGCAATATGCATATATATCGTGTTAGTACCTAATTTTGTGAGCCACTTCGGACATCACATTGGACTGTAGTATGTGGAAACAGTACTATTTATGTGAAACTATTCACAAACTGTAAACATTTGTCAGCAGGCAATAGGATAAAGACTTCCGGCTCCTCGGGCTGGTGCGAATGTTTCAATGTCCGTATGTTTCAAACCGTTGGATTGTGACACACCTTTACGCGTCTCTCGTTCGCTGCGCTCGCTCGAAAACTATAGCGTCACCTAAAACCAATCCATCTTGCGTTCATTATTCGATATGGTGGCGACTTATTTCGAATTTGCGAACGTGTCGGATCGGATGTGAGGTTGGACTAAATTTTTACGAGCGAGCGGAGCGAGCGAGCAACGATCACAATTTGCAAGGTATACATATACCTTGCAATATGCATATATATCGTGTTAGTACCTAATTTTGTTAGCCACTTCGGACATCACATTGGACTGTAGTATGTGGAAATAGTACTATTTATGTGAAACTATACACAAACTGTAAACATTTGTCAGCAGGCAATAGGATAAATACTTCCGGCTCCTCTGGCTGGTGCGAATGTTTCAATGTCCGTATGTGCCAAACCGTTAGATTGTGATACACCTTTACGCGTCTCTCGCTCGCTGCGCTCGCTCGAAAACTATAGCCTAACCTAAAACCAATCCCTCTTGCGTTAGTCATTCGATATGAAGGCGACTTATTTCGAATTTGCGAACGTGTCGGATCGGATGTGAGGTTGGACTATATTTTTACGAGCGAGCGGAGCGAGCGAGCAACGATCACAATTTGCAAGGTATACATATACCTTGCAATATGCATATATATATCGTGTTAGTACCTAATTTTGTCAGCCACTTCGGACATCACATTGCACTGTAGCATGTCGAAATAGTACTATTTCTGTGAAACTATTCACAAACTGTAAACATTTGTCAGTAGGCAACATGATAAAGACTTCCGGCTCCTCGGGCTGGTGCGAATGTTTCAATGTCAGTATGTGCCAAACCGTTGGATTGTGACACACCTTTACGCGTCTCTCGCTCGCTGCGCTCGCTCGAAAGCTGTAGCCTAACCTAAACCCAATTCATCTTGCGTTAGTCATTCGATATGAAGGCAACTTATTTCGAATTTGCGAACGTGTCGGATCGTATGTGAGGTTGGACTAAATTTTTACGAGCGAGCGGAGCGAGCGAGCAACGATCACAATTTGCAAGGTATACATATACCTTATATTGCCTTGCATATATTTCGTGTTAGTACCTAATTTTGTCAGCCACTTCGGACATCACATTGGGCTGTAGTATGTGGAAATAGTACTATTTATGTGAAACTATTCACAAACTGTAAACATTTGTCAGCAGGCAATAGGATAAAGGCTTCCGGCTCCTCGGGCTGGTGCGAATGTTTCAATGTCCGTATGTGCCAAACCGTTGGATTGTGACACACCTTTACGCGTCTCTCGTTCGCTGCGCTCGCTCGAAAACTATAGCGTAACCTAAAACCAATCCATCTTGCGTTCATTATTCGATATGGTGATGACTTATTTCGAATTTGCGAACGTGTCGGATCGGATGTGAGGTTGGACTAAATTTTTACGAGCGAGCGGAGCGAGCGAGCAACGATCACAATTTGCAAGGTATACATATACCTCGCAATATGCATATATATCGTGTTAGTACCTAATTTTGTTAGCCACTTCGGACATCACATTGGACTGTAGTATGTGGAAATAGTACTATTTATGTGAAGCTATTCACAAACTGTAAACATTTGTCAGCAGGCAATAGGATAAATACTTCCGGCTCCTCTGGCTGGTGCGAATGTTTCAATGTCCGTATGTGCCAAACCGTTAGATTGTGAGACACCTTTACGCGTCTCTCGCTCGCTGCGCTCGCTCGAAAACTATAGCCTAACCTAAAACCAATCCCTCTTGCGTTAGTCATTCGATATGAAGGCGACTTATTTCGAATTTGCGAACGTGTCGGATCGGATGTGAGGTTGGACTAAATTTTTACGAGCGAGCGGAGCGAGCGAGCAACGATCACAATTTGCAAGGTATATATATACCTCGCAATATGCATATATATCGTGTTAGTACCTAATTTTGTCAGCCACTTTGGACATCACATTGCACTGTAGTATGTGGAAATAGTACTATTTATGTGAAACTATTCACAAACTGTAAACATTTGTCAGCAGGCAATAGGATAAATACTTCTGTCTCCTCTGGCTGGCGCGAATGTTTCAATGTCCGTATGTGCCAAACCGTCAGATTGTGATACACCTTTACGCGTCTCTCGCTCGCTGCGCTCGCTCGAAAACTATAGCCTAACCTAAAACCAATCCATCTTGCGTTCATTATTCGATATGGTGATGACTTATTTCGAATTTGCGAACGTGTCGGATCGGATGTGAGGTTGGACTAAATTTTTACGAGCGAGCGAAGCGAGCGAGCAACGATCACAATTTGCAAGGTATACATATACCTTGCAATATGCATATATATCGTGTTAGTACCTAATTTTGTCAGCCACTTCGGACATCACATTGCACTGTAGTATGTGGAAATAGTACTATTTATGTGAAACTATTCACAAACTGTAAACATTTGTCAGTAGGCAATAGGATAAAGACTTCCGGCTCCTCGGGCTGGTGCGAATGTTTCAATGTCAGTATGTGCCAAACCGTTGCATTGTGACACACCTTTACGCGTCTCTGGCTCGCTGCGCTCGCTCGAAAACTATAGCGTAACCTAAAACCAATCCATCTTGCGTTCATTATTCGATATGGTGGCGACTTATTTCGAATTTGCGAACGTGTCGGGTCGGATGTGAGGTTGGACTAAATTTTTACGAGCGAGCGGAGCGAGCGAGCATCGATCACAATATGCAAGGTATACATATACCTTGCAATATGCATATATATCGTGTTAGTACCTAATTTCGTCAGCCACTTCGGACATCACATTGCCCTGTAGTATGTGGAAATAGTACTATTTATGTGAAACTATTCACAAACTGTAAACATTTGTCAGCAGGCAATATGATAAAGACATCCGGCTCCTCGGGCTGGTGCGAATGTTTCAATGTCAGTATGTGCCAAACCGTTGGACTGTGACACACCTTTACGCGTCTCTCGCTCGCTGCGCTCGCTCGAAAGCTGTAGCCTAACCTAAACCCAATCCATCTTGCGTTAGTCATTCGATATGAAGGCAACTTATTTCGAATTTGCGAACGTGTCGGATCGTATGTGAGGTTGGACTAAATTTTTACGAGCGAGCGGAGCGAGCGAGCAACGATCACAATTTGCAAGGTATACATATACCTTATATTGCCTTGCATATATTTCGTGTTAGTACCTAATTTTGTCAGCCACTTCGGACATCACATTGGACTGTAGTATGTGGAAGTAGTACTATTTATGTGAAACTATTCACAAACTGTAAACATTTGTCAGCAGGCAATAGGATAAAGACTTCCGGCTCCTCGGGCTGGTGCGAATGTTTCAATGTCCGTATGTTTCAAACCGTTGGATTGTGACACACCTTTACGCGTCTCTCGTTCGCTGCGCTCGCTCGAAAACTATAGCGTAACCTAAAACCAATCCATCTTGCGTTCATTATTCGATATGGTGATGACTTATTTCGAATTTGCGAACGTGTCGGATCGGATGTGAGGTTGGACTAAATTTTTACGAGCGAGCGGAGCGAGCGAGCAACGATCACAATTTGCAAGGTATACATATACCTTGCAATATGCATATATATCGTGTTAGTACCTAATTTTGTTAGCCACTTCGGACATCACATTGGACTGTAGTATGTGGAAATAGTACTATTTATGTGAAACTATTCACAAACTGTAAACATTTGTCAGCAGGCAATAGGATAAAGACTTCCGGCTCCTCGGGCTGGTGCGAATGTTTCAATGTCCGTATGTTTGAAACCGTTGGATTGTGACACACCTTTACGCGTCTCTCGTTCGCTGCGCTCGCTCGAAAACTATAGCGTAACCTAAAACCAATCCATCTTGCGTTCATTATTCGATATGGTGGCGACTTATTTCGAATTTGCGAACGTGTCGGATCGGATGTGAGGTTGGACTAAATTTTTACGAGCGAGCGGAGCGAGCGAGCAACGATCACAATTTGCAAGGTATACATATACCTGGCAATATGCATATATATCGTGTTAGTACCTAATTTTGTGAGCCACTTCGGACATCACATTGGACTGTAGTATGTGGAAACAGTACTATTTATGTGAAACTATTCACAAACTGTAAACATTTGTCAGCAGGCAATAGGATAAAGACTTCCGGCTCCTCGGGCTGGTGCGAAAGTTTCAATGTCAGTATGTGCCAATCCGTTGGATTGTGACACACCTTTACGCGTCTCTCGCTCGCTGCGCTCGCTCGAAAACTATAGCGTAACCTAAAACCAATCCATCTTGCGTTCATTATTCGATATGGTGGCGACTTATTTCGAATTTGCGAACGTGTCGGATCGGATGTGAGTTTGGACTAAATTTTTACGAGCGAGCGGAGCGAGCGAGCATCGATCACAATATGCAAGGTATACATATACCTTGCAATATGCATATATATCGTGTTAGTACCTAATTTTGTCAGCCACTTCGGACATCACATTGCCCTGTAGTATGTCGAAATAGTACTATTTATGTGAAACTATTCACAAACTGTAAACATTTGTCAGTAGGCAATATGATAAAGACTTCCGGCTCCTCGGGCTGGTGCGAATGTTTCAATGTCAGTATGTGCCAAACCGTTGGATTGTGACACACCTTTTCGCGTCTCTGGCTCGCTGCGCTCGCTCGAAAACTATAGCGTAACCTAAAACAAATCCATCTTGCGTTCATTATTCGATATGGTGGCGACTTATTTCGAATTTGCGAACGTGTCGGGTCGGATGTGAGGTTGGACTAAATTTTTACGAGCGAGCGGAGCGAGCGAGCATCGATCACAATATGCAAGGTATACATATACCTTGCAATATGCATATATATCGTGTTAGTACCTAATTTCGTCAGCCACTTCGGACATCACATTGCCCTGTAGTATGTGGAAATAGTACTATTTATGTGAAACTATTCACAAACTGTAAACATTTGTCAGCAGGCAATATGATAAAGACATCCGGCTCCTCGGGCTGGTGCGAATGTTTCAATGTCAGTATGTGCTAAACCGTTGGACTGTGACACACCTTTACGCGTCTCTCGCTCGCTGCGCTCGCTCGAAAGCTGTAGCCTAACCTAAACCCAATCCATCTTGCGTTAGTCATTCGATATGAAGGCAACTTATTTCGAATTTGCGAACGTGTCGGATCGTATGTGAGGTTGGACTAAATTTTTACGAGCGAGCGGAGCGAGCGAGCAACGATCACAATTTGCAAGGTATACATATACCTTATATTGCCTTGCATATATTTCGTGTTAGTACCTAATTTTGTCAGCCACTTCGGACATCACATTGGACTGTAGTATGTGGAAATAGTACTATTTATGTGAAACTATTCACAAACTGTAAACATTTGTCAGCAGGCAATAGGATAAAGACTTCCGGCTCCTCGGGCTGGTGCGAATGTTTCAATGTCAGTATGTGCCAAACCGTTGGATTGACACACACCTGTACGCGTCTCTCGCTCGCTGCGCTCGCTCGAAAACTATAGCCTAACCTAAAAGAAATCCATCTTGCGTTCATTATTCGATATGGTGGCGACATATTTCGAATTTGCGAACGTGTCGGATCGGTTGTGAGGTTGGAGTAGATTTTTACGAGCGAGCGGAACGAGAGAGCAACGATCACAATTTCCAAGCTATACATATACCTTATATTGCCTTGCATATATTTCGTGTTACTACCTAATTTTGTCAGCCATTTCGGACATCACATTGCACTGTACTATGTGGAAACAGTACTATTTATGTGGAACTATTCACAAACTGTAAACACTTGTCAGTAGGCAATATGATAAAGACTTCCGGCTCCTCGGGCTGGTGCGAATGTTTCAATGTCAGTATGTGCCAAACCGTTGGATTGACACACACCTTTACGCGTCTCTCGCTCGCTGCGCTCGCTCGAAAACTATAGCCTAACCTAAAACCAATCCCTCTTGCGTTAGTCATTCGATATGAAGGCGACTTATTTCGAATTTGCGAACGTGTCGGATCGGATGTGATGTTGGACTAAATTTTTACGAGCGAGCGGAGCGAGCGAGCAACGATCACAATTTGCAAGGTATACATATACCTTGCAATATGCATATATATCGTGTTAGTACGTAATTTTGTCAGGCACTTCGGACATCACATTGCACTGTAGTATGTGGAAATAGTACTATTTATGTGAAACTATTCACAAACTGTAAACATTTGTCACTAGACAATATGATAAAAACTTCCGGTTCCTCGGGCGGGTGCGAATGTTTCAATGTCAGTATGTGCCAAACCGTTGGATTGTGACACACCTTTACGCGTCTCTCGCTCGCTGCGCTCGCTCGAAAACTATAGCCTAACCTAAAACCAATCCCTCTTGCGTTAGTCATTCGATATGAAGGCGACTTATTTCGAATTTGCGAACGTGTCGGATCGGATGTGAGGTTGGACTAAATTTTTACGAGCGAGCGGAGCGAGCGAGCAACGATCACAATTTGCAAGGTATACATATACCTTGCAATATGCATATATATCGTGTTAGTACGTAATTTTGTCAGGCACTTCGGACATCACATTGCACTGTAGTATGTGGAAATAGTACTATTTATGTGAAACTATTCACAAACTGTAAACATTTGTCACTAGACAATATGATAAAAACTTCCGGTTCCTCGGGCGGGTGCGAATGTTTCAATGTCAGTATGTGCCAAACCGTTGGATTGTGACACACCTTTACGCGTCTCTCGTTCGCTGCGCTCGCTCGAAAACTATAGCGTAACCTAAAACCAATCTATCTTGCGTTCATTATTCGATATGGTGGCGACTTATTTCGAATTTGCGAACGTGTCGGATCGGATGTGAGGTTGGACTAAATTTTTACGAGCGAGCGGAGCGAGCTAGCAACGATCACAATTTGCAAGGTATACATATACCTCGCAATATGCATATATATCGTGTTAGTACCTAATTTTGTTAGCCACTTCGGACATCACATTGGACTGTAGTATGTGGAAATAGTACTATTTATGTGAAGCTATTCACAAACTGTAAACATTTGTCAGCAGGCAATAGGATAAATACTTCCGGCTCCTCTGGCTGGTGCGAATGTTTCAATGTCCGTATGTGCCAAACCGTTAGATTGTGAGACACCTTTACGCGTCTCTGGCTCGCTGCGCTCGCTCGAAAACTATAGCGTAACCTAAAACCAATCCATCTTGCGTTCATTATTCGATATGGTGGCGACTTATTTCGAATTTGCGAACGTGTCGGGTCGGATGTGAGGTTGGACTAAATTTTTACGAGCGAGCGGAGCGAGCGAGCATCGATCACAATATGCAAGGTATACATATACCTTGCAATATGCATATATATCGTGTTAGTACCTAATTTCGTCAGCCACTTCGGACATCACATTGCCCTGTAGTATGTGGAAATAGTACTATTTATGTGAAACTATTCACAAACTGTAAACATTTGTCAGCAGGCAATATGATAAAGACATCCGGCTCCTCGGGCTGGTGCGAATGTTTCAATGTCAGTATGTGCCAAACCGTTGGACTGTGACACACCTTTACGCGTCTCTCGCTCGCTGCGCTCGCTCGAAAGCTGTAGCCTAACCTAAACCCAATCCATCTTGCGTTAGTCATTCGATATGAAGGCAACTTATTTCGAATTTGCGAACGTGTCGGATCGTATGTGAGGTTGGACTAAATTTTTACGAGCGAGCGGAGCGAGCGAGCAACGATCACAATTTGCAAGGTATACATATACCTTATATTGCCTTGCATATATTTCGTGTTAGTACCTAATTTTGTCAGCCACTTCGGACATCACATTGCACTGTAGTATGTGGAAATAGTACTATTTATGTGAAACTATTCACAAACTGTAAACATTTGTCACTAGACAATATGATAAAGACTTCCGGCTCCTCGGGCTGGTGCGAATGTTTCAATGTCCGTATGTTTGAAACCGTTGGATTGTGACACACCTTTACGCGTCTCTCGTTCGCTGCGCTCGCTCGAAAACTATAGCGTAACCTAAAACCAATCCATCTTGCGTTCATTATTCGATATGGTGGCGACTTATTTCGAATTTGCGAACGTGTCGGATCGGATGTGAGGTTGGACTAAATTTTTACGAGCGAGCGGAGCGAGCGAGCAACGATCACAATTTGCAAGGTATACATATACCTGGCAATATGCATATATATCGTGTTAGTACCTAATTTTGTGAGCCACTTCGGACATCACATTGGACTGTAGTATGTGGAAACAGTACTATTTATGTGAAACTATTCACAAACTGTAAACATTTGTCAGCAGGCAATAGGATAAAGACTTCCGGCTCCTCGGGCTGGTGCGAAAGTTTCAATGTCAGTATGTGCCAATCCGTTGGATTGTGACACACCTTTACGCGTCTCTCGCTCGCTGCGCTCGCTCGAAAACTATAGCGTAACCTAAAACCAATCCATCTTGCGTTCATTATTCGATATGGTGGCGATTTATTTCGAATTTGCGAACGTGTCGGATCGGATGTGAGTTTGGACTAAATTTTTACGAGCGAGCGGAGCGAGCGAGCATCGATCACAATATGCAAGGTATACATATACCTTGCAATATGCATATATATCGTGTTAGTACCTAATTTTGTCAGCCACTTCGGACATCACATTGCCCTGTAGTATGTCGAAATAGTACTATTTATGTGAAACTATTCACAAACTGTAAACATTTGTCAGTAGGCAATATGATAAAGACTTCCGGCTCCTCGGGCTGGTGCGAATGTTTCAATGTCAGTATGTGCCAAACCGTTGGATTGTGACACACCTTTTCGCGTCTCTGGCTCGCTGCGCTCGCTCGAAAACTATAGCGTAACCTAAAACCAATCCATCTTGCGTTCATTATTCGATATGGTGGCGACTTATTTCGAATTTGCGAACGTGTCGGGTCGGATGTGAGGTTGGACTAAATTTTTACGAGCGAGCGGAGCGAGCGAGCATCGATCACAATATGCAAGGTATACATATACCTTGCAATATGCATATATATCGTGTTAGTACCTAATTTCGTCAGCCACTTCGGACATCACATTGCCCTGTAGTATGTGGAAATAGTACTATTTATGTGAAACTATTCACAAACTGTAAACATTTGTCAGCAGGCAATATGATAAAGACATCCGGCTCCTCGGGCTGGTGCGAATGTTTCAATGTCAGTATGTGCTAAACCGTTGGACTGTGACACACCTTTACGCGTCTCTCGCTCGCTGCGCTCGCTCGAAAGCTGTAGCCTAACCTAAACCCAATCCATCTTGCGTTAGTCATTCGATATGAAGGCAACTTATTTCGAATTTGCGAACGTGTCGGATCGTATGTGAGGTTGGACTAAATTTTTACGAGCGAGCGGAGCGAGCGAGCAACGATCACAATTTGCAAGGTATACATATACCTTATATTGCCTTGCATATATTTCGTGTTAGTACCTAATTTTGTCAGCCACTTCGGACATCACATTGGACTGTAGTATGTGGAAATAGTACTATTTATGTGAAACTATTCACAAACTGTAAACATTTGTCAGCAGGCAATAGGATAAAGACTTCCGGCTCCTCGGGCTGGTGCGAATGTTTCAATGTCAGTATGTGCCAAACCGTTGGATTGACACACACCTGTACGCGTCTCTCGCTCGCTGCGCTCGCTCGAAAACTATAGCCTAACCTAAAAGAAATCCATCTTGCGTTCATTATTCGATATGGTGGCGACATATTTCGAATTTGCGAACGTGTCGGATCGGTTGTGAGGTTGGAGTAGATTTTTACGAGCGAGCGGAACGAGAGAGCAACGATCACAATTTCCAAGCTATACATATACCTTATATTGCCTTGCATATATTTCGTGTTACTACCTAATTTTGTCAGCCATTTCGGACATCACATTGCACTGTACTATGTGGAAACAGTACTATTTATGTGAAACTATTCACAAACTGTAAACATTTGTCACTAGACAATATGATAAAAACTTCCGGTTCCTCGGGCGGGTGCGAATGTTTCAATGTCAGTATGTGCCAAACCGTTGGATTGTGACACACCTTTACGCGTCTCTCGCTCGCTGCGCTCGCTCGAAAACTATAGCCTAACCTAAAACCAATCCCTCTTGCGTTAGTCATTCGATATGAAGGCGACTTATTTCGAATTTGCGAACGTGTCGGATCGGATGTGAGGTTGGACTAAATTTTTACGAGCGAGCGGAGCGAGCGAGCAACGATCACAATTTGCAAGGTATACATATACCTTGCAATATGCATATATATCGTGTTAGTACGTAATTTTGTCAGGCACTTCGGACATCACATTGCACTGTAGTATGTGGAAATAGTACTATTTATGTGAAACTATTCACAAACTGTAAACATTTGTCACTAGACAATATGATAAAAACTTCCGGTTCCTCGGGCGGGTGCGAATGTTTCAATGTCAGTATGTGCCAAACCGTTGGATTGTGACACACCTTTACGCGTCTCTCGTTCGCTGCGCTCGCTCGAAAACTATAGCGTAACCTAAAACCAATCTATCTTGCGTTCATTATTCGATATGGTGGCGACTTATTTCGAATTTGCGAACGTGTCGGATCGGATGTGAGGTTGGACTAAATTTTTACGAGCGAGCGGAGCGAGCGAGCAACGATCACAATTTGCAAGGTATACATATACCTCGCAATATGCATATATATCGTGTTAGTACCTAATTTTGTTAGCCACTTCGGACATCACATTGGACTGTAGTATGTGGAAATAGTACTATTTATGTGAAGCTATTCACAAACTGTAAACATTTGTCAGCAGGCAATAGGATAAATACTTCCGGCTCCTCTGGCTGGTGCGAATGTTTCAATGTCCGTATGTGCCAAACCGTTAGATTGTGAGACACCTTTACGCGTCTCTGGCTCGCTGCGCTCGCTCGAAAACTATAGCGTAACCTAAAACCAATCCATCTTGCGTTCATTATTCGATATGGTGGCGACTTATTTCGAATTTGCGAACGTGTCGGGTCGGATGTGAGGTTGGACTAAATTTTTACGAGCGAGCGGAGCGAGCGAGCATCGATCACAATATGCAAGGTATACATATACCTTGCAATATGCATATATATCGTGTTAGTACCTAATTTCGTCAGCCACTTCGGACATCACATTGCCCTGTAGTATGTGGAAATAGTACTATTTATGTGAAACTATTCACAAACTGTAAACATTTGTCAGCAGGCAATATGATAAAGACATCCGGCTCCTCGGGCTGGTGCGAATGTTTCAATGTCAGTATGTGCCAAACCGTTGGACTGTGACACACCTTTACGCGTCTCTCGCTCGCTGCGCTCGCTCGAAAGCTGTAGCCTAACCTAAACCCAATCCATCTTGCGTTAGTCATTCGATATGAAGGCAACTTATTTCGAATTTGCGAACGTGTCGGATCGTATGTGAGGTTGGACTAAATTTTTACGAGCGAGCGGAGCGAGCGAGCAACGATCACAATTTGCAAGGTATACATATACCTTATATTGCCTTGCATATATATCGTGTTAGTACCTAATTTCGTCAGCCACTTCGGACATCACATTGCCCTGTAGTATGTGGAAATAGTACTATTTATGTGAAACTATTCACAAACTGTAAACATTTGTCAGCAGGCAATATGATAAAGACATCCGGCTCCTCGGGCTGGTGCGAATGTTTCAATGTCAGTATGTGCTAAACCGTTGGACTGTGACACACCTTTACGCGTCTCTCGCTCGCTGCGCTCGCTCGAAAGCTGTAGCCTAACCTAAACCCAATCCATCTTGCGTTAGTCATTCGATATGAAGGCAACTTATTTCGAATTTGCGAACGTGTCGGATCGTATGTGAGGTTGGACTAAATTTTTACGAGCGAGCGGAGCGAGCGAGCAACGATCACAATTTGCAAGGTATACATATACCTTATATTGCCTTGCATATATTTCGTGTTAGTACCTAATTTTGTCAGCCACTTCGGACATCACATTGGACTGTAGTATGTGGAAATAGTACTATTTATGTGAAACTATTCACAAACTGTAAACATTTGTCAGCAGGCAATAGGATAAAGACTTCCGGCTCCTCGGGCTGGTGCGAATGTTTCAATGTCAGTATGTGCCAAACCGTTGGATTGACACACACCTGTACGCGTCTCTCGCTCGCTGCGCTCGCTCGAAAACTATAGCCTAACCTAAAAGAAATCCATCTTGCGTTCATTATTCGATATGGTGGCGACATATTTCGAATTTGCGAACGTGTCGGATCGGTTGTGAGGTTGGAGTAGATTTTTACGAGCGAGCGGAACGAGAGAGCAACGATCACAATTTCCAAGCTATACATATACCTTATATTGCCTTGCATATATTTCGTGTTACTACCTAATTTTGTCAGCCATTTCGGACATCACATTGCACTGTACTATGTGGAAACAGTACTATTTATGTGGAACTATTCACAAACTGTAAACACTTGTCAGTAGGCAATATGATAAAGACTTCCGGCTCCTCGGGCTGGTGCGAATGTTTCAATGTCAGTATGTGCCAAACCGTTGGATTGTGACACACCTTTACGCGTCTCTCGCTCGCTGCGCTCGCTCGAAAACTATAGCCTAACCTAAAACCAATCCCTCTTGCGTTAGTCATTCGATATGAAGGCGACTTATTTCGAATTTGCGAACGTGTCGGATCGGATGTGATGTTGGACTAAATTTTTACGAGCGAGCGGAGCGAGCGAGCAACGATCACAATTTGCAAGGTATACATATACCTTGCAATATGCATATATATCGTGTTAGTACGTAATTTTGTCAGGCACTTCGGACATCACATTGCACTGTAGTATGTGGAAATAGTACTATTTATGTGAAACTATTCACAAACTGTAAACATTTGTCACTAGACAATATGATAAAAACTTCCGGTTCCTCGGGCGGGTGCGAATGTTTCAATGTCAGTATGTGCCAAACCGTTGGATTGTGACACACCTTTACGCGTCTCTCGTTCGCTGCGCTCGCTCGAAAACTATAGCGTAACCTAAAACCAATCTATCTTGCGTTCATTATTCGATATGGTGGCGACTTATTTCGAATTTGCGAACGTGTCGGATCGGATGTGAGGTTGGACTAAATTTTTACGAGCGAGCGGAGCGAGCGAGCAACGATCACAATTTGCAAGGTATACATATACCTCGCAATATGCATATATATCGTGTTAGTACCTAATTTTGTTAGCCACTTCGGACATCACATTGGACTGTAGTATGTGGAAATAGTACTATTTATGTGAAGCTATTCACAAACTGTAAACATTTGTCAGCAGGCAATAGGATAAATACTTCCGGCTCCTCTGGCTGGTGCGAATGTTTCAATGTCCGTATGTGCCAAACCGTTAGATTGTGAGACACCTTTACGCGTCTCTGGCTCGCTGCGCTCGCTCGAAAACTATAGCGTAACCTAAAACCAATCCATCTTGCGTTCATTACTCGATATGGTGGCGACTTATTTCGAATTTGCGAACGTGTCGGGTCGGATGTGAGGTTGGACTAAATTTTTACGAGCGAGCGGAGCGAGCGAGCATCGATCACAATATGCAAGGTATACATATACCTTGCAATATGCATATATATCGTGTTAGTACCTAATTTCGTCAGCCACTTCGGACATCACATTGCCCTGTAGTATGTGGAAATAGTACTATTTATGTGAAACTATTCACAAACTGTAAACATTTGTCAGCAGGCAATATGATAAAGACATCCGGCTCCTCGGGCTGGTGCGAATGTTTCAATGTCAGTATGTGCCAAACCGTTGGACTGTGACACACCTTTACGCGTCTCTCGCTCGCTGCGCTCGCTCGAAAGCTGTAGCCTAACCTAAACCCAATCCATCTTGCGTTAGTCATTCGATATGAAGGCAACTTATTTCGAATTTGCGAACGTGTCGGATCGTATGTGAGGTTGGACTAAATTTTTACGAGCGAGCGGAGCGAGCGAGCAACGATCACAATTTGCAAGGTATACATATACCTTATATTGCCTTGCATATATTTCGTGTTAGTACCTAATTTTGTCAGCCACTTCGGACATCACATTGGACTGTAGTATGTGGAAGTAGTACTATTTATGTGAAACTATTCACAAACTGTAAACATTTGTCAGCAGGCAATAGGATAAAGACTTCCGGCTCCTCGGGCTGGTGCGAATGTTTCAATGTCCGTATGTTTCAAACCGTTGGATTGTGACACACCTTTACGCGTCTCTCGTTCGCTGCGCTCGCTCGAAAACTATAGCGTAACCTAAAACCAATCCATCTTGCGTTCATTATTCGATATGGTGATGACTTATTTCGAATTTGCGAACGTGTCGGATCGGATGTGAGGTTGGACTAAATTTTTACGAGCGAGCGGAGCGAGCGAGCAACGATCACAATTTGCAAGGTATACATATACCTGGCAATATGCATATATATCGTGTTAGTACCTAATTTTGTGAGCCACTTCGGACATCACATTGCCCTGTAGTATGTGGAAATAGTACTATTTATGTGAAACTATTCACAAACTGTAAACATTTGTCAGCAGGCAATAGGATAAAGACTTCCGGCTCCTCGGGCTGGTGCGAATGTTTCAATGTCAGTATGTGCCAAACCGTTGGATTGACACACACCTGTACGCGTCTCTCGCTCGCTGCGCTCGCTCGAAAACTATAGCCTAACCTAAAAGAAATCCATCTTGCGTTCATTATTCGATATGGTGGCGACTTATTTCGAATTTGCGAACGTGTCGGATCGGATGTGAGGTTGGACTAAATTTTTACGAGCGAGCGGAGCGAGCGAGCAACGATCCCAATTTGCAAGGTATACATATACCTTATATTGCCTTGCATATATTTCGTGTTAGTACCTAATTTTGTCAGCCACTTCGGACATCACATTGGACTGTAGTATGTGGAAATAGTACTATTTATGTGAAACTATTCACAAACTGTAAACATTTGTCAGCAGGCAATAGGATAAAGACTTCCGGCTCCTCGGGCTGGTGCGAATGTTTCAATGTCCGTATGTTTGAAACCGTTGGATTGTGACACACCTTTACGCGTCTCTCGTTCGCTGCGCTCGCTCGAAAACTATAGCGTAACCTAAAACCAATCCATCTTGCGTTCATTATTCGATATGGTGGCGACTTATTTCGAATTTGCGAACGTGTCGGATCGGATGTGAGGTTGGACTAAATTTTTACGAGCGAGCGGAGCGAGCGAGCAACGATCACAATTTGCAAGGTATACATATACCTGGCAATATGCATATATATCGTGTTAGTACCTAATTTTGTGAGCCACTTCGGACATCACATTGGACTGTAGTATGTGGAAACAGTACTATTTATGTGAAACTATTCACAAACTGTAAACATTTGTCAGCAGGCAATAGGATAAAGACTTCCGGCTCCTCGGGCTGGTGCGAATGTTTCAATGTCCGTATGTTTCAAACCGTTGGATTGTGACACACCTTTACGCGTCTCTCGTTCGCTGCGCTCGCTCGAAAACTATAGCGTAACCTAAAACCAATCCATCTTGCGTTCATTATTCGATATGGTGGCGACTTATTTCGAATTTGCGAACGTGTCGGATCGGATGTGAGGTTGGACTAAATTTTTACGAGCGAGCGGAGCGAGCGAGCAACGATCACAATTTGCAAGGTATACATATACCTTGCAATATGCATATATATCGTGTTAGTACCTAATTTTGTGAGCCACTTCGGACATCACATTGGACTGTAGTATGTGGAAATAGTACTATTTATGTGAAACTATTCACAAACTGTAAACATTTGTCAGCAGGCAATAGGATAAAGACTTCCGGCTCCTCGGGCTGGTGCGAATGTTTCAATGTCCGTATGTGCCAAACCGTTGGATTGTGACACACCTTTACGCGTCTCTCGTTCGCTGCGCTCGCTCGAAAACTATAGCGTAACCTAAAACCAATCCATCTTGCGTTCATTATTCGATATGGTGGCGACTTATTTCGAATTTGCGAACGTGTCGGACCGGATGTGAGGTTGGACTAAATTTTTACGAGCGAGCGGAGCGAGCGAGCATCGATCACAATATGCAAGGTATACATATACCTTGCAATATGCATATATATCGTGTTAGTACCTAATTTCGTCAGCCACTTCGGAAATCACATTGCCCTGTAGTATGTCGAAATAGTACTATTTATGTGAAACTATTCACAAACTGTAAACATTTGTCAGTAGGCAATATGATAAAGACTTCCGGCTCCTCGGGCTGGTGCAAATGTTTCAATGTCAGTATGTGCCAAACCGTTGGATTGTGACACACCTTTACGCGTCTCTCGCTCGCTGCGCTCGCTCGAAAGCTGTAGCCTAACCTAAACCCAATTCATCTTGCGTTAGTCATTCGATATGAAGGCAACTTATTTCGAATTTGCGAACGTGTCGGATCGGTTGTGAGGTTGGAGTAGATTTTTACGAGCGAGCGGAACGAGAGAGCAACGATCACAATTTCCAAGCTATACATATACCTTATATTGCCTTGCATATATTTCGTGTTACTACCTAATTTTGTCAGCCATTTCGGACATCACATTGCACTGTACTATGTGGAAACAGTACTATTTATGTGGAACTATTCACAAACTGTAAACACTTGTCAGTAGGCAATATGATAAAGACTTCCGGCTCCTCGGGCTGGTGCGAATGTTTCAATGTCAGTATGTGCCAAACCGTTGGATTGTGACACACCTTTACGCGTCTCTCGCTCGCTGCGCTCGCTCGAAAACTATAGCCTAACCTAAAACCAATCCCTCTTGCGTTAGTCATTCGATATGAAGGCGACTTATTTCGAATTTGCGAATGTGTCGGATCGGATGTGATGTTGGACTAAATTTTTACGAGCGAGCGGAGCGAGCGAGCAACGATCACAATTTGCAAGGTATACATATACCTTGCAATATGCATATATATCGTGTTAGTACGTAATTTTGTCAGGCACTTCGGACATCACATTGCACTGTAGTATGTGGAAATAGTACTATTTATGTGGAACTATTCACAAACTGTAAACATTTGTCACTAGACAATATGATAAAAACTTCCGGTTCCTCGGGCGGGTGCGAATGTTTCAATGTCAGTATGTGCCAAACCGTTGGATTGTGACACACCTTTACGCGTCTCTCGCTCGCTGCGCTCGCTCGAAAACTATAGCCTAACCTAAAACCAATCCCTCTTGCGTTAGTCATTCGATATGAAGGCGACTTATTTCGAATTTGCGAACGTGTCGGATCGGATGTGAGGTTGGACTAAATTTTTACGAGCGAGCGGAGCGAGCGAGCAACGATCACAATTTGCAAGGTATACATATACCTTGCAATATGCATATATATCGTGTTAGTACGTAATTTTGTCAGGCACTTCGGACATCACATTGCACTGTAGTATGTGGAAATAGTACTATTTATGTGAAACTATTCACAAACTGTAAACATTTGTCAGCAGGCAATAGGATAAAGACTTCCGGCTCCTCGGTCTGGTGCGAATGTTTTAATGTCCGTATGTGCCAAACCGTTGGATTGTGACACACCTTTACGCGTCTCTCGCTCGCTGCGCTCGCTCGAAAGCTGTAGCCTAACCTAACCCCAATCCATCTTGCGTTAGTCATTCAATATGAAGGCAACTTATTTCGAATTTGCGAACGTGTCGGATCGTATGTGAGGTTGGACTAAATTTTTACGAGCGAGCGGAGCGAGCGAGCAACGATCCCAATTTGCAAGGTATACATATACCTTATATTGCCTTGCATATATTTCGTGTTAGTACCTAATTTTGTCAGCCACTTCGGACATCACATTGGACTGTAGTATGTGGAAATAGTACTATTTATGTGAAACTATTCACAAACTGTAAACATTTGTCAGCAGGCAATAGGATAAAGACTTCCGGCTCCTCGGGCTGGTGCGAATGTTTCAATGTCCGTATGTTTGAAACCGTTGGATTGTGACACACCTTTACGCGTCTCTCGTTCGCTGCGCTCGCTCGAAAACTATAGCGTAACCTAAAACCAATCCATCTTGCGTTCATTATTCGATATGGTGGCGACTTATTTCGAATTTGCGAACGTGTCGGATCGGATGTGAGGTTGGACTAAATTTTTACGAGCGAGCGGAGCGAGCGAGCAACGATCACAATTTGCAAGGTATACATATACCTGGCAATATGCATATATATCGTGTTAGTACCTAATTTTGTGAGCCACTTCGGACATCACATTGGACTGTAGTATGTGGAAACAGTACTATTTATGTGAAACTATTCACAAACTGTAAACATTTGTCAGCAGGCAATAGGATAAAGACTTCCGGCTCCTCGGGCTGGTGCGAATGTTTCAATGTCCGTCTGTTTCAAACCGTTGGATTGTGACACACCTTTACGCGTCTCTCGTTCGCTGCGCTCGCTCGAAAACTATAGCGTAACCTAAAACCAATCCATCTTGCGTTCATTATTCGATATGGTGGCGACTTATTTCGAATTTGCGAACGTGTCGGATCGGATGTGAGGTTGGACTAAATTTTTACGAGCGAGCGGAGCGAGCGAGCAACGATCACAATTTGCAAGGTATACATATACCTCGCAATATGCATATATATCGTGTTAGTACCTAATTTTGTTAGCCACTTCGGACATCACATTGGACTGTAGTATGTGGAAATAGTACTATTTATGTGAAGCTATTCACAAACTGTAAACATTTGTCAGCAGGCAATAGGATAAATACTTCTGTCTCCTCTGGCTGGCGCGAATGTTTCAATGTCAGTATGTGCCAAACCGTTGGATTGTGATACACCTTTACGCGTCTTTCGCTCGCTGCGCTCGCTCGAAAGCTGTAGCCTAACCTAAACCCAATCCATCTTGCGTTAGTCATTCGATATGAAGGCAACTTATTTCGAATTTGCGAACGTGTCGGATCGCATGTGAGGTTGGACTAAATTTTTACGAGGGAGCGGAGCGAGCGGGCAACGATCACAATTTGCAAGGAATACATATACCTTATATTGCCTTGCATATATTTCGTGTTAGTACCTAATTTTGTCAGCCACTTCGGACATCACATTGGACTGTAGTATGTGGAAATAGTACTATTTATGTGAAACTATTCACAAACTGTAAACATTTGTCAGCAGGCAATAGGATAAAGACTTCCGGCTCCTCGGGTTGGTGCGAATGTTTCAATGTCCGTATGTGCCAAACCGTTGGATTGTGACACACCTTTACGCGTCTCTCGTTCGCTGCGCTCGCTCGAAAACTATAGCGTAACCTAAAACCAATCCATCTTGCGTTCATTATTCGATATGGTGGCGACTTATTTCGAATTTGCGAACGTGTCGGATCGGATGTGAGGTTGGACTAAATTTTTACGAGCGAGCGGAGCGAGCGAGCAACGATCACAATTTGCAAGGTATACATATACCTTGCAATATGCATATATATCGTGTTAGTACCTAATTTTGTGAGCCACTTCGGACATCACATTGGACTGTAGTATGTGGAAATAGTACTATTTATGTGAAACTATTCACAAACTGTAAACATTTGTCAGCAGGCAATAGGATAAAGACTTCCGGCTCCTCGGGCTGGTGCGAATGTTTCAATGTCCGTATGTGCCAAACCGTTG
Organism: Bombus terrestris; assembly: GCF_910591885.1. Classification (NCBI taxonomy): domain Eukaryota; kingdom Metazoa; phylum Arthropoda; class Insecta; order Hymenoptera; family Apidae; genus Bombus; species Bombus terrestris. The sequence continues at coordinate 2,141,737 of NW_025963552.1, read as the reverse complement.
GATTGTGACACACCTTTACGCGTCTCTCGTTCGCTGCGCTCGCTCGAAAACTATAGCGTAACCTAAAACCAATCCATCTTGCGTTCATTATTCGATATGGTGGCGACTTATTTCGAATTTGCGAACGTGTCGGACCGGATGTGAGGTTGGACTAAATTTTTACGAGCGAGCGGAGCGAGCGAGCATCGATCACAATATGCAAGGTATACATATACCTTGCAATATGCATATATATCGTGTTAGTACCTAATTTCGTCAGCCACTTCGGAAATCACATTGCCCTGTAGTATGTCGAAATAGTACTATTTATGTGAAACTATTCACAAACTGTAAACATTTGTCAGTAGGCAATATGATAAAGACTTCCGGCTCCTCGGGCTGGTGCAAATGTTTCAATGTCAGTATGTGCCAAACCGTTGGATTGTGACACACCTTTACGCGTCTCTCGCTCGCTGCGCTCGCTCGAAAGCTGTAGCCTAACCTAAACCCAATTCATCTTGCGTTAGTCATTCGATATGAAGGCAACTTATTTCGAATTTGCGAACGTGTCGGATCGTATGTGAGGTTGGACTAAATTTTTACGAGCGAGCGGAGCGAGCGAGCAACGATCACAATTTGCAAGGTATACATATACCTTATATTGCCTTGCATATATTTCGTGTTAGTACCTAATTTTGTCAGCCACTTCGGACATCACATTGGACTGTAGTATGTGGAAATAGTACTATTTATGTGAAACTATTCACAAACTGTAAACATTTGTCAGCAGGCAATAGGATAAAGGCTTCCGGCTCCTCGGGCTGGTGCGAATGTTTCAATGTCCGTATGTGCCAAACCGTTGGATTGTGACACACCTTTACGCGTCTCTCGTTCGCTGCGCTCGCTCGAAAACTATAGCGTAACCTAAAACCAATCCATCTTGCGTTCATTATTCGATATGGTGGCGACTTATTTCGAATTTGCGAACGTGTCGGATCGGATGTGAGGTTGGACTAAATTTTTACGAGCGAGCGGAGCGAGCGAGCAACGATCACAATTTGCAAGGTATACATATACCTTGCAATATGCATATATATCGTGTTAGTACCTAATTTTGTTAGCCACTTCGGACATCACATTGGACTGTAGTATGTGGAAATAGTACTATTTATGTGAAACTATTCACAAACTGTAAACATTTGTCAGCAGGCAATAGGATAAATACTTCCGGCTCCTCTGGCTGGTGCGAATGTTTCAATGTCCGTATGTGCCAAACCGTTAGATTGTGATACACCTTTACGCGTCTCTCGCTCGCTGCGCTCGCTCGAAAACTATAGCCTAACCTAAAACCAATCCCTCTTGCGTTAGTCATTCGATATGAAGGCGACTTATTTCGAATTTGCGAACGTGTCGGATCGGATGTGAGGTTGGACTAAATTTTTACGAGCGAGCGGAGCGAGCGAGCAACGATCCCAATTTGCAAGGTATACATATACCTTATATTGCCTTGCATATATTTCGTGTTAGTACCTAATTTTGTCAGCCACTTCGGACATCACATTGGACTGTAGTATGTGGAAATAGTACTATTTATGTGAAACTATTCACAAACTGTAAACATTTGTCAGCAGGCAATAGGATAAAGACTTCCGGCTCCTCGGGCTGGTGCGAATGTTTCAATGTCCGTATGTTTGAAACCGTTGGATTGTGACACACCTTTACGCGTCTCTCGTTCGCTGCGCTCGCTCGAAAACTATAGCGTAACCTAAAACCAATCCATCTTGCGTTCATTATTCGATATGGTGGCGACTTATTTCGAATTTGCGAACGTGTCGGATCGGATGTGAGGTTGGACTAAATTTTTACGAGCGAGCGGAGCGAGCGAGCAACGATCACAATTTGCAAGGTATACATATACCTGGCAATATGCATATATATCGTGTTAGTACCTAATTTTGTGAGCCACTTCGGACATCACATTGGACTGTAGTATGTGGAAACAGTACTATTTATGTGAAACTATTCACAAACTGTAAACATTTGTCAGCAGGCAATAGGATAAAGACTTCCGGCTCCTCGGGCTGGTGCGAATGTTTCAATGTCCGTATGTTTCAAACCGTTGGATTGTGACACACCTTTACGCGTCTCTCGTTCGCTGCGCTCGCTCGAAAACTATAGCGTAACCTAAAACCAATCCATCTTGCGTTCATTATTCGATATGGTGGCGACTTATTTCGAATTTGCGAACGTGTCGGATCGGATGTGAGGTTGGACTAAATTTTTACGAGCGAGCGGAGCGAGCGAGCAACGATCACAATTTGCAAGGTATACATATACCTCGCAATATGCATATATATCGTGTTAGTACCTAATTTTGTTAGCCACTTCGGACATCACATTGGACTGTAGTATGTGGAAATAGTACTATTTATGTGAAGCTATTCACAAACTGTAAACATTTGTCAGCAGGCAATAGGATAAATACTTCTGTCTCCTCTGGCTGGCGCGAATGTTTCAATGTCCGTATGTGCCAAACCGTTAGATTGTGATACACCTTTACGCGTCTCTCGCTCGCTGCGCTCGCTCGAAAACTATAGCCTAACCTAAAACCAATCCCTCTTGCGTTAGTCATTCGATATGAAGGCGACTTATTTCGAATTTGCGAACGTGTCGGATCGGATGTGAGGTTGGACTAAATTTTTACGAGCGAGTGGTGCGAGCGAGCAACGATCACAATTTGCAAGGTATACATATACCTTGCAATATGCATATATAACGTGTTAGTACCTAATTTTGTCAGCCACTTCGGACATCACATTGCACTGTAGTATGTGGAAATAGTACTATTTCTGTGAAACTATTCACAAACTGTAAACATTTGTCAGCAGGCAATATGATAAAGACATCCGGCTCCTCGGGCTGGTGCGAATGTTTCAATGTCAGTATGTGCCAAACCGTTGGATTGTCACACACCTTTACGCGTCTCTCGCTCGCTGCGCTCGCTCGAAAGCTGTAGCCTAACCTAAACCCAATCCATCTTGCGTTCATTATTCGATATGGTGGCGACTTATTTCGAATTTGCGAACGTGTCGGACCGGATGTGAGGTTGGACTAAATTTTTACGAGCGAGCGGAGCGAGCGAGCATCGATCACAATACGCAAGGTATACATATACCTTGCAATATGCATATATATCGTGTTAGTACCTAATTTCGTCAGCCACTTCGGACATCACATTGCCCTGTAGTATGTGGAAATAGTACTATTTATGTGAAACTATTCACAAACTGTAAACATTTGTCAGCAGGCAATATGATAAAGACATCCGGCTCCTCGGGCTGGTGCGAATGTTTCAATGTCAGTATGTGCCAAACCGTTGGATTGTGACACACCTTTACGCGTCTTTCGCTCGCTGCGCTCGCTCGAAAGCTGTAGCCTAACCTAAACCCAATCCATCTTGCGTTAGTCATTCGATATGAAGGCAACTTATTTCGAATTTGCGAACGTGTCGGATCGCATGTGAGGTTGGACTAAATTTTTACGAGGGAGCGGAGCGAGCGGGCAACGATCACAATTTGCAAGCAATACATATACCTTATATTGCCTTGCATATATTTCGTGTTAGTACCTAATTTTGTCAGCCACTTCGGACATCACATTGGACTGTAGTATGTGGAAATAGTACTATTTATGTGAAACTATTCACAAACTGTAAACATTTGTCAGCAGGCAATAGGATAAAGACTTCCGGCTCCTCGGGTTGGTGCGAATGTTTCAATGTCCGTATGTGCCAAACCGTTGGATTGTGACACACCTTTACACGTCTCTCGTTCGCTGCGCTCGCTCGAAAACTATAGCGTAACCTAAAACCAATCCATCTTGCGTTCATTATTCGATATGGTGGCGACTTATTTCGAATTTGCGAACGTGTCGGATCGGATGTGAGGTTGGACTAAATTTTTACGAGCGAGCGGAGCGAGCGAGCAACGATCACAATTTGCAAGGTATACATATACCTTGCAATATGCATATATATCGTGTTAGTACCTAATTTTGTGAGCCACTTCGGACATCACATTGGACTGTAGTATGTGGAAATAGTACTATTTATGTGAAACTATTCACAAACTGTAAACATTTGTCAGCAGGCAATAGGATAAAGACTTCCGGCTCCTCGGGCTGGTGCGAATGTTTCAATGTCCGTATGTGCCAAACCGTTGGATTGTGACACACCTTTACGCGTCTCTCGTTCGCTGCGCTCGCTCGAAAACTATAGCGTAACCTAAAACCAATCCATCTTGCGTTCATTATTCGATATGGTGGCGACTTATTTCGAATTTGCGAACGTGTCGGACCGGATGTGAGGTTGGACTAAATTTTTACGAGCGAGCGGAGCGAGCGAGCATCGATCACAATATGCAAGGTATACATATACCTTGCAATATGCATATATATCGTGTTAGTACCTAATTTCGTCAGCCACTTCGGAAATCACATTGCCCTGTAGTATGTCGAAATAGTACTATTTATGTGAAACTATTCACAAACTGTAAACATTTGTCAGTAGGCAATATGATAAAGACTTCCGGCTCCTCGGGCTGGTGCAAATGTTTCAATGTCAGTATGTGCCAAACCGTTGGATTGTGACACACCTTTACGCGTCTCTCGCTCGCTGCGCTCGCTCGAAAGCTGTAGCCTAACCTAAACCCAATTCATCTTGCGTTAGTCATTCGATATGAAGGCAACTTATTTCGAATTTGCGAACGTGTCGGATCGTATGTGAGGTTGGACTAAATTTTTACGAGCGAGCGGAGCGAGCGAGCAACGATCACAATTTGCAAGGTATACATATACCTTATATTGCCTTGCATATATTTCGTGTTAGTACCTAATTTTGTCAGCCACTTCGGACATCACATTGGACTGTAGTATGTGGAAATAGTACTATTTATGTGAAACTATTCACAAACTGTAAACATTTGTCAGCAGGCAATAGGATAAAGGCTTCCGGCTCCTCGGGCTGGTGCGAATGTTTCAATGTCCGTATGTGCCAAACCGTTGGATTGTGACACACCTTTACGCGTCTCTCGTTCGCTGCGCTCGCTCGAAAACTATAGCGTAACCTAAAACCAATCCATCTTGCGTTCATTATTCGATATGGTGGCGACTTATTTCGAATTTGCGAACGTGTCGGATCGGATGTGAGGTTGGACTAAATTTTTACGAGCGAGCGGAGCGAGCGAGCAACGATCACAATTTGCAAGGTATACATATACCTTGCAATATGCATATATATCGTGTTAGTACCTAATTTTGTTAGCCACTTCGGACATCACATTGGACTGTAGTATGTGGAAATAGTACTATTTATGTGAAACTATTCACAAACTGTAAACATTTGTCAGCAGGCAATAGGATAAATACTTCCGGCTCCTCTGGCTGGTGCGAATGTTTCAATGTCCGTATGTGCCAAACCGTTAGATTGTGATACACCTTTACGCGTCTCTCGCTCGCTGCGCTCGCTCGAAAACTATAGCCTAACCTAAAACCAATCCCTCTTGCGTTAGTCATTCGATATGAAGGCGACTTATTTCGAATTTGCGAACGTGTCGGATCGGATGTGAGGTTGGACTAAATTTTTACGAGCGAGCGGAGCGAGCGAGCAACGATCCCAATTTGCAAGGTATACATATACCTTATATTGCCTTGCATATATTTCGTGTTAGTACCTAATTTTGTCAGCCACTTCGGACATCACATTGGACTGTAGTATGTGGAAATAGTACTATTTATGTGAAACTATTCACAAACTGTAAACATTTGTCAGCAGGCAATAGGATAAAGACTTCCGGCTCCTCGGGCTGGTGCGAATGTTTCAATGTCCGTATGTTTGAAACCGTTGGATTGTGACACACCTTTACGCGTCTCTCGTTCGCTGCGCTCGCTCGAAAACTATAGCGTAACCTAAAACCAATCCATCTTGCGTTCATTATTCGATATGGTGGCGACTTATTTCGAATTTGCGAACGTGTCGGATCGGATGTGAGGTTGGACTAAATTTTTACGAGCGAGCGGAGCGAGCGAGCAACGATCACAATTTGCAAGGTATACATATACCTGGCAATATGCATATATATCGTGTTAGTACCTAATTTTGTGAGCCACTTCGGACATCACATTGGACTGTAGTATGTGGAAACAGTACTATTTATGTGAAACTATTCACAAACTGTAAACATTTGTCAGCAGGCAATAGGATAAAGACTTCCGGCTCCTCGGGCTGGTGCGAATGTTTCAATGTCCGTATGTTTCAAACCGTTGGATTGTGACACACCTTTACGCGTCTCTCGTTCGCTGCGCTCGCTCGAAAACTATAGCGTAACCTAAAACCAATCCATCTTGCGTTCATTATTCGATATGGTGGCGACTTATTTCGAATTTGCGAACGTGTCGGATCGGATGTGAGGTTGGACTAAATTTTTACGAGCGAGCGGAGCGAGCGAGCAACGATCACAATTTGCAAGGTATACATATACCTCGCAATATGCATATATATCGTGTTAGTACCTAATTTTGTTAGCCACTTCGGTCATCACATTGGACTGTAGTATGTGGAAATAGTACTATTTATGTGAAGCTATTCACAAACTGTAAACATTTGTCAGCAGGCAATAGGATAAATACTTCTGTCTCCTCTGGCTGGCGCGAATGTTTCAATGTCCGTATGTGCCAAACCGTTAGATTGTGATACACCTTTACGCGTCTCTCGCTCGCTGCGCTCGCTCGAAAACTATAGCCTAACCTAAAACCAATCCCTCTTGCGTTAGTCATTCGATATGAAGGCGACTTATTTCGAATTTGCGAACGTGTCGGATCGGATGTGAGGTTGGACTAAATTTTTACGAGCGAGCGGTGCGAGCGAGCAACGATCACAATTTGCAAGGTATACATATACCTTGCAATATGCATATATATCGTGTTAGTACCTAATTTTGTCAGCCACTTCGGACATCACATTGCACTGTAGTATGTGGAAATAGTACTATTTCTGTGAAACTATTCACAAACTGTAAACATTTGTCAGCAGGCAATATGATAAAGACATCCGGCTCCTCGGGCTGGTGCGAATGTTTCAATGTCAGTATGTGCCAAACCGTTGGATTGTGACACACCTTTACGCGTCTTTCGCTCGCTGCGCTCGCTCGAAAGCTGTAGCCTAACCTAAACCCAATCCATCTTGCGTTAGTCATTCGATATGAAGGCAACTTATTTCGAATTTGCGAACGTGTCGGATCGCATGTGAGGTTGGACTAAATTTTTACGAGGGAGCGGAGCGAGCGGGCAACGATCACAATTTGCAAGCAATACATATACCTTATATTGCCTTGCATATATTTCGTGTTAGTACCTAATTTTGTCAGCCACTTCGGACATCACATTGGACTGTAGTATGTGGAAATAGTACTATTTATGTGAAACTATTCACAAACTGTAAACATTTGTCAGCAGGCAATAGGATAAAGACTTCCGGCTCCTCGGGTTGGTGCGAATGTTTCAATGTCCGTATGTGCCAAACCGTTGGATTGTGACACACCTTTACACGTCTCTCGTTCGCTGCGCTCGCTCGAAAACTATAGCGTAACCTAAAACCAATCCATCTTGCGTTCATTATTCGATATGGTGGCGACTTATTTCGAATTTGCGAACGTGTCGGATCGGATGTGAGGTTGGACTAAATTTTTACGAGCGAGCGGAGCGAGCGAGCAACGATCACAATTTGCAAGGTATACATATACCTTGCAATATGCATATATATCGTGTTAGTACCTAATTTTGTGAGCCACTTCGGACATCACATTGGACTGTAGTATGTGGAAATAGTACTATTTATGTGAAACTATTCACAAACTGTAAACATTTGTCAGCAGGCAATAGGATAAAGACTTCCGGCTCCTCGGGCTGGTGCGAATGTTTCAATGTCCGTATGTGCCAAACCGTTGGATTGTGACACACCTTTACGCGTCTCTCGTTCGCTGCGCTCGCTCGAAAACTATAGCGTAACCTAAAACCAATCCATCTTGCGTTCATTATTCGATATGGTGGCGACTTATTTCGAATTTGCGAACGTGTCGGACCGGATGTGAGGTTGGACTAAATTTTTACGAGCGAGCGGAGCGAGCGAGCATCGATCACAATATGCAAGGTATACATATACCTTGCAATATGCATATATATCGTGTTAGTACCTAATTTCGTCAGCCACTTCGGAAATCACATTGCCCTGTAGTATGTCGAAATAGTACTATTTATGTGAAACTATTCACAAACTGTAAACATTTGTCAGTAGGCAATATGATAAAGACTTCCGGCTCCTCGGGCTGGTGCAAATGTTTCAATGTCAGTATGTGCCAAACCGTTGGATTGTGACACACCTTTACGCGTCTCTCGCTCGCTGCGCTCGCTCGAAAGCTGTAGCCTAACCTAAACCCAATTCATCTTGCGTTAGTCATTCGATATGAAGGCAACTTATTTCGAATTTGCGAACGTGTCGGATCGTATGTGAGGTTGGACTAAATTTTTACGAGCGAGCGGAGCGAGCGAGCAACGATCACAATTTGCAAGGTATACATATACCTTATATTGCCTTGCATATATTTCGTGTTAGTACCTAATTTTGTCAGCCACTTCGGACATCACATTGGACTGTAGTATGTGGAAATAGTACTATTTATGTGAAACTATTCACAAACTGTAAACATTTGTCAGCAGGCAATAGGATAAAGGCTTCCGGCTCCTCGGGCTGGTGCGAATGTTTCAATGTCCGTATGTGCCAAACCGTTGGATTGTGACACACCTTTACGCGTCTCTCGTTCGCTGCGCTCGCTCGAAAACTATAGCGTAACCTAAAACCAATCCATCTTGCGTTCATTATTCGATATGGTGGCGACTTATTTCGAATTTGCGAACGTGTCGGATCGGATGTGAGGTTGAACTAAATTTTTACGAGCGAGCGGAGCGAGCGAGCAACGATCACAATTTGCAAGATATACATATACCTTGCAATATGCATATATATCGTGTTAGTACCTAATTTTGTTAGCCACTTCGGACATCACATTGGACTGTAGTATGTGGAAATAGTACTATTTATGTGAAACTATTCGCAAACTGTAAACATTTGTCAGCAGGCAATAGGATAAATACTTCCGGCTCCTCTGGCTGGTGCGAATGTTTCAATGTCCGTATGTGCCAAACCGTTAGATTGTGATACACCTTTACGCGTCTCTCGCTCGCTGCGCTCGCTCGAAAACTATAGCCTAACCTAAAACCAATCCCTCTTGCGTTAGTCATTCGATATGAAGGCGACTTATTTCGAATTTGCGAACGTGTCGGATCGGATGTGAGGTTGGACTAAATTTTTACGAGCGAGCGGAGCGAGCGAGCAACGATCACAATTTGCAAGGTATACATATACCTCGCAATATGCATATATATCGTGTTAGTACCTAATTTTGTCAGCCACTTCGGACATCACATTGCACTGTAGTATGTGGAAATAGTACTATTTATGTGAAACTATTCACAAACTGTAAACATTTGTCAGCAGGCAATAGGATAAATACTTCTGGCTCCTCTGGCTGGCGCGAATGTTTCAATGTCCGTATGTGCCAAACCGTTAGATTGTGATACACCTTTACGCGTCTCTCGCTCGCTGCGCTCGCTCGAAAACTATAGCCTAACCTAAAACCAATCCCTCTTGCGTTAGTCATTCGATATGAAGGCGACTTATTTCGAATTTGCGAACGTGTCGGATCGGATGTGAGGTTGGACTAAATTTTTACGAGCGAGCGGTGCGAGCGAGCAACGATCACAATTTGCAAGGTATACATATACCTTGCAATATGCATATATATCGTGTTAGTACCTAATTTTGTCAGCCACTTCGGACATCACATTGCACTGTAGTATGTGGAAATAGTACTATTTATGTGAAACTATTCACAAACTGTAAACATCTGTCAGCAGGCAATAGGATAAAGACTTCCGGCTCCTCGGGCTGGTGCGAATGTTTCAATGTCCGTATGTGCCAAACCGTTGGATTGTGACGCACCTTTACGCGTCTCTCGTTCGCTGCGCTCGCTCGAAAACTATAGCGTAACCTAAAACCAATCCATCTTGCGTTCATTATTCGATATGGTGGCGACTTACTTCGAATTTGCGAACGTGTCGGATCGGATGTGAGGTTGGACTAAATTTTTACGAGCGAGCGGAGCGAGCGAGCAACGATCACAATTTGCAAGGTATACATATACCTTGCAATATGCATATATATCGTGTTAGTACCTAATTTTGTCAGCCACTTCGGACATCACATTGCACTGTAGTATGTGGAAATAGTACTATTTATGTGAAACTATTCACAAACTGTAAACATCTGTCAGCAGGCAACAGGATAAAGACTTCCGGCTCCTCGGGCTGGTGCGAATGTTTCAATGTCCGTATGTGCCAAACCGTTGGATTGTGACGCACCTTTACGCGTCTCTCGTTCGCTGCGCTCGCTCGAAAACTATAGCGTAACCTAAAACCAATCCATCTTGCGTTCATTATTCGATATGTTGGCGACTTATTTCGAATTTGCGAACGTGTCGGATCGGATGTGAGGTTGGACTAAATTTTTACGAGCGAGCGGAGCGAGCGAGCAACGAACACAGTTTGCAAGGTATACATATACCTTATATTGCCTTGCATATATTTCGTGTTAGTACCTAATTTTGTCAGCCACTTCGGACATCACATTGGACTGTAGTATGTGGAAATAGTACTATTTATGTGAAATTATTCACAAACTGTAAACATTTGTCAGCAGGAAATAGGATAAATACTTCCGGCTCCTCTGGCTGGTGCGAATGTTTCAATGTCCGTATGTGCCAAACCGTTAGATTGTGATACACCTTTACGCGTCTCTCGCTCGCTGCGCTCGCTCGAAAACTATAGCCTAACCTAAAACCAATCCCTCTTGCGTTAGTCATTCGATATGAAGGCGACTTATTTCGAATTTGCGAAAGTGTCGGATCGGATGTGAGGTTGGACTAAATTTTTACGAGCGAGCGGAGCGAGCGAGCATCGATCACAATATGCAAGGTATACATATACCTTGCAATATGCATATATATCGTGTTAGTACCTAATTTCGTCAGCCACTTCGGACATCACATTGCCCTGTAGTATGTGGAAATAGTACTATTTCTGTGAAACTATTCACAAACTGTAAACATTTGTCAGCAGGCAATATGATAAAGACATCCGGCTCCTCGGGCTGGTGCGAATGTTTCAATGTCAGTATGTGCCAAACCGTTGGATTGTGACACACCTTTACGCGTCTCTCGCTCGCTACGCTCGCTCGAAAGCTGTAGCCTAACCTAAACCCAATCCATCTTGCGTTAGTCATTCGATATGAAGGCAACTTATTTCGAATTTGCGAACGTGTCGGATCGTATGTGAGGTTGGACTAAATTTTTACGAGCGAGCGGAGCGAGCGAGCAACGATCACAATTTGCAAGGTATACATATACCGTATATTGCCTTGCATATATTTCGTGTTAGTACCTAATTTTGTCAGCCACTTCGGACATCACATTGGACTGTAGTATGTGGAAGTAGTACTATTTATGTGAAACTATTCACAAACTGTAGACATTTGTCAGCAGGCAATAGGATAAAGACTTCCGGCTCCTCGGGCTGGTGCGAATGTTTCAATGTCCGTATGTGCCAAACCGTTGGATTGTGACACACCTTTACGCGTCTCTCGTTCGCTGCGCTCGCTCGAAAACTATAGCGTAACCTAAAACCAATCCATCTTGCGTTCATTATTCGATATGGTGGCGACTTATTTCGAATTTGCGAACGTGTCGGACCGGATGTGAGGTTGGACTAAATTTTTACGAGCGAGCGGAGCGAGCGAGCATCGATCACAATACGCAAGGTATTCATATACCTTGCAATATGCATATATATCGTGTTAGTACCTAATTTCGTCAGCCACTTCGGACATCACATTGCCCTGTAGTATGTGGAAATAGTACTATTTATGTGAAACTATTCACAAACTGTAAACATTTGTCAGCAGGCAATATGATAAAGACATCCGGCTCCTCGGGCTGGTGCGAATGTTTCAATGTCCGTATGTGCCAAACCGTTGGATTGTGACACACCTTTACGCGTCTCTCGCTCGCTGCGCTCGCTCGAAAGCTGTAGCCTTACCTAAACCCAATCCATCTTGCGTTAGTCATTCGATATGAAGGCAACTTATTTCGAATTTGCGAACGTGTCGGATCGTATGAGAGGTTGGACTAAATTTTTACGAGCGAGCGGAGCGAGCGAGCAACGATCACAATTTGCAAGGTATACATATACCTTGCAATATGCATATATATCGTGTTAGTACCTAATTTCGTCAGCCACTTCGGACATCACATTGCCCTGTAGTATGTGGAAATAGTACTATTTCTGTGAAACTATTCACAAACTGTAAACATTTGTCAGCAGGCAATATGATAAAGACATCCGGCTCCTCGGGCTGGTGCGAATGTTTCAATGTCAGTATGTGCCAAACCGTTGGATTGTGACACACCTTTACGCGTCTCTCGCTCGCTACGCTCGCTCGAAAGCTGTAGCCTAACCTAAACCCAATCCATCTTGCGTTAGTCATTCGATATGAAGGCAACTTATTTCGAATTTGCGAACGTGTCGGATCGTATGTGAGGTTGGACTAAATTTTTACGAGCGAGCGGAGCGAGCGAGCAACGATCACAATTTGCAAGGTATACATATACCGTATATTGCCTTGCATATATTTCGTGTTAGTACCTAATTTTGTCAGCCACTTCGGACATCACATTGGACTGTAGTATGTGGAAGTAGTACTATTTATGTGAAACTATTCACAAACTGTAAACATTTGTCAGCAGGCAATAGGATAAAGACTTCCGGCTCCTCGGGCTGGTGCGAATGTTTCAATGTCCGTATGTGCCAAACCGTTGGATTGTGACACACCTTTACGCGTCTCTCGTTCGCTGCGCTCGCTCGAAAACTATAGCGTAACCTAAAACCAATCCATCTTGCGTTCATTATTCGATATGGTGGCGACTTATTTCGAATTTGCGAACGTGTCGGACCGGATGTGAGGTTGGACTAAATTTTTACGAGCGAGCGGAGCGAGCGAGCATCGATCACAATACGCAAGGTATTCATATACCTTGCAATATGCATATATATCGTGTTAGTACCTAATTTCGTCAGCCACTTCGGACATCACATTGCCCTGTAGTATGTGGAAATAGTACTATTTATGTGAAACTATTCACAAACTGTAAACATTTGTCAGCAGGCAATATGATAAAGACATCCGGCTCCTCGGGCTGGTGCGAATGTTTCAATGTCAGTATGTGCCAAACCGTTGGATTGTGACACACCTTTACGCGTCTCTCGCTCGCTGCGCTCGCTCGAAAGCTGTAGCCTTACCTAAACCCAATCCATCTTGCGTTAGTCATTCGATATGAAGGCAACTTATTTCGAATTTGCGAACGTGTCGGATCGTATGTGAGGTTGGACTAAATTTTTACGAGCGAGCGGAGCGAGCGAGCAACGATCACAATTTGCAAGGTATACATATACCTTATATTGCCTTGCATATATTTCGTGTTAGTACCTAATTTTGTCAGCCACTTCGGACATCACATTGGACTGTAGTATGTGGAAATAGTACTATTTATGTGAAACTATTCACAAACTGTAAACATTTGTCAGCAGGCAATAGGATAAATACTTCCGGCTCCTCTGGCTGGTGCGAATGTTTCAATGTCCGTATGTGCCAAACCGTTATATTGTGATACACCGTTACGCGTCTCTCGCTCGCTGCGCTCGCTCGAAAACTATAGCCTAACCTAAAACCAATCCCTCTTGCGTTAGTCATTCGATATGAAGGCGACTTATTTCGAATTTGCGAACGTGTCGGATCGGATGTGAGGTTGGACTAAATTTTTACGAGCGAGCGGAGCGAGCGAGCAACGATCACAATTTGCAAGGTATACATATACCTTGCAATATGCATATATATCGTGTTAGTACCTAATTTTGTCAGCCACTTCGGACATCACATTGCACTGTAGTATGTCGAAATAGTACTATTTATGTGAAACTATTCACAAACTGTAAACATTTGTCAGTAGGCAATATGATAAAGACTTCCGACTCCTCGGGCTGGTGCGAATGTTTCAATGTCAGTATGTGCCAAACCGTTGGATTGTGACACACCTTTACGCGTCTCTCGTTCGCTGCGCTCGCTCGAAAACTATAGCGTAACCTAAAACCAATCCATCTTGCGTTCATTATTCGATATGGTGGCGACTTATTTCGAATTTGCGAACGTGTCGGATCGGATGTGAGGTTGGACTAAATTTTTACGAGCGAGCGGAGCGAGCGAGCATCGATCACAATATGCAAGGTATACATATACCTTGCAATATGCATATATATCGTGTTAGTACCTAATTTCGTCAGCCACTTCGGACATCACATTGCCCTGTAGTATGTGGAAATAGTACTATTTATGTGAAACTATTCACAAACTGTAAACATTTGTCAGCAGGCAATATGATAAAGACATCCGGCTCCTCGGGCTGGTGCGAATGTTTCAATGTCCGTATGTGCCAAACCGTTGGATTGAGACACACCTTTACGCGTCTCTCGCTCGCTGCGCTCGCTCGAAAGCTGTAGCCTAACCTAAACCCAATCCATCTTGCGTTAGTCATTCGATATGAAGGCAACTTATTTCGAATTTGCGAACGTGTCGGATCGTATGAGAGGTTGGACTAAATTTTTACGAGCGAGCGGAGCTAGCGAGCAACGATCACAATTTGCAAGGTATACATATACCTTATATTGCCTTGCATATATTTCGTGTTAGTACCTAATTTTGTCAGACACTTCGGACATCACATTGGACTGTAGTATGTGGAAATAGTACTATTTATGTGAAACTATTCACAAACTGTAAACATTTGTCAGCAGGCAATAGGATAAATACTTCCGGCTCCTCTGGCTGGTGCGAATGTTTCAATGTCCGTATGTGCCAAACCGTTATATTGTGATACACCGTTACGCGTCTCTCGCTCGCTGCGCTCGCTCGAAAACTATAGCCTAACCTAAAACCAATCCCTCTTGCGTTAGTCATTCGATATGAAGGCGACTTATTTCGAATTTGCGAACGTGTCGGATCGGATGTGAGGTTGGACTAAATTTTTACGAGCGAGCGGAGCGAGCGAGCAACGATCACAATTTGCAAGGTATACATATACCTTGCAATATGCATATATATCGTGTTAGTACCTAATTTTGTCAGCCACTTCGGACATCACATTGCACTGTAGTATGTCGAAATAGTACTATTTATGTGAAACTATTCACAAACTGTAAACATTTGTCAGTAGGCAATATGATAAAGACATCCGACTCCTCGGGCTGGTGCGAATGTTTCAATGTCAGTATGTGCCAAACCGTTGGATTGTGACACACCTTTACGCGTCTCTCGTTCGCTGCGCTCGCTCGAAAACTATAGCGTAACCTAAAACCAATCCATCTTGCGTTCATTATTCGATATGGTGGCGACTTATTTCGAATTTGCGAACGTGTCGGATCGGATGTGAGGTTGGACTAAATTTTTACGAGCGAGCGGAGCGAGCGAGCATCGATCACAATATGCAAGGTATACATATACCTTGCAATATGCATATATATCGTGTTAGTACCTAATTTCGTCAGCCACTTCGGACATCACATTGCCCTGTAGTATGTGGAAATAGTACTATTTATGTGAAACTATTCACAAACTGTAAACATTTGTCAGCAGGCAATATGATAAAGACATCCGGCTCCTCGGGCTGGTGCGAATGTTTCAATGTCCGTATGTGCCAAACCGTTGGATTGAGACACACCTTTACGCGTCTCTCGCTCGCTGCGCTCGCTCGAAAGCTGTAGCCTAACCTAAACCCAATCCATCTTGCGTTAGTCATTCGATATGAAGGCAACTTATTTCGAATTTGCGAACGTGTCGGATCGTATGAGAGGTTGGACTAAATTTTTACGAGCGAGCGGAGCTAGCGAGCAACGATCACAATTTGCAAGGTATACATATACCTTATATTGCCTTGCATATATTTCGTGTTAGTACCTAATTTTGTCAGACACTTCGGACATCACATTGGACTGTAGTATGTGGAAATAGTACTATTTATGTGAAACTATTCACAAACTGTAAACATTTGTCAGCAGGCAATAGGATAAATACTTCCGGCTCCTCTGGCTGGTGCGAATGTTTCAATGTCCGTATGTGCCAAACCGTTATATTGTGATACACCGTTACGCGTCTCTCGCTCGCTGCGCTCGCTCGAAAACTATAGCCTAACCTAAAACCAATCCCTCTTGCGTTAGTCATTCGATATGAAGGCGACTTATTTCGAATTTGCGAACGTGTCGGATCGGATGTGAGGTTGGACTAAATTTTTACGAGCGAGCGGAGCGAGCGAGCAACGATCACAATTTGCAAGGTATACATATACCTTGCAATATGCATATATATCGTGTTAGTACCTAATTTTGTCAGCCACTTCGGACATCACATTGCACTGTAGTATGTCGAAATAGTACTATTTATGTGAAACTATTCACAAACTGTAAACATTTGTCAGTAGGCAATATGATAAAGACTTCCGACTCCTCGGGCTGGTGCGAATGTTTCAATGTCAGTATGTGCCAAACCGTTGGATTGTGACACACCTTTACGCGTCTCTCGTTCGCTGCGCTCGCTCGAAAACTATAGCGTAACCTAAAACCAATCCATCTTGCGTTCATTATTCGATATGGTGGCGACTTATTTCGAATTTGCGAACGTGTCGGATCGGATGTGAGGTTGGACTAAATTTTTACGAGCGAGCGGAGCGAGCGAGCATCGATCACAATATGCAAGGTATACATATACCTTGCAATATGCATATATATCGTGTTAGTACCTAATTTCGTCAGCCACTTCGGACATCACATTGCCCTGTAGTATGTGGAAATAGTACTATTTATGTGAAACTATTCACAAACTGTAAACATTTGTCAGCAGGCAATATGATAAAGACATCCGGCTCCTCGGGCTGGTGCGAATGTTTCAATGTCCGTATGTGCCAAACCGTTGGATTGAGACACACCTTTACGCGTCTCTCGCTCGCTGCGCTCGCTCGAAAGCTGTAGCCTAACCTAAACCCAATCCATCTTGCGTTAGTCATTCGATATGAAGGCAACTTATTTCGAATTTGCGAACGTGTCGGATCGTATGAGAGGTTGGACTAAATTTTTACGAGCGAGCGGAGCGAGCGAGCATCGATCACAATATGCAAGGTATACATATACCTTGCAATATGCATATATATCGTGTTAGTACCTAATTTCGTCAGCCACTTCGGACATCACATTGCCCTGTAGTATGTGGAAATAGTACTATTTCTGTGAAACTATTCACAAACTGTAAACATTTGTCAGCAGGCAATATGATAAAGACATCCGGCTCCTCGGGCTGGTGCGAATGTTTCAATGTCAGTATGTGCCAAACCGTTGGATTGTGACACACCTTTACGCGTCTCTCGCTCGCTACGCTCGCTCGAAAGCTGTAGCCTAACCTAAACCCAATCCATCTTGCGTTAGTTATTCGATATGAAGGCAACTTATTTCGAATTTGCGAACGTGTCGGATCGTATGTGAGGTTGGACTAAATTTTTACGAGCGAGCGGAGCGAGCGAGCAACGATCACAATTTGCAAGGTATACATATACCGTATATTGCCTTGCATATATTTCGTGTTAGTACCTAATTTTGTCAGCCACTTCGGACATCACATTGGACTGTAGTATGTGGAAGTAGTACTATTTATGTGAAACTATTCACAAACTGTAAACATTTGTCAGCAGGCAATAGGATAAAGACTTCCGGCTCCTCGGGCTGGTGCGAATGTTTCAATGTCCGTATGTGCCAAACCGTTGGATTGTGACACACCTTTACGCGTCTCTCGTTCGCTGCGCTCGCTCGAAAACTATAGCGTAACCTAAAACCAATCCATCTTGCGTTCATTATTCGATATGGTGGCGACTTATTTCGAATTTGCGAACGTGTCGGACCGGATGTGAGGTTGGACTAAATTTTTACGAGCGAGCGGAGCGAGCGAGCATCGATCACAATACGCAAGGTATTCATATACCTTGCAATATGCATATATATCGTGTTAGTACCTAATTTCGTCAGCCACTTCGGACATCACATTGCCCTGTAGTATGTGGAAATAGTACTATTTATGTGAAACTATTCACAAACTGTAAACATTTGTCAGCAGGCAATATGATAAAGACATCCGGCTCCTCGGGCTGGTGCGAATGTTTCAATGTCAGTATGTGCCAAACCGTTGGATTGTGACACACCTTTACGCGTCTCTCGCTCGCTGCGCTCGCTCGAAAGCTGTAGCCTTACCTAAACCCAATCCATCTTGCGTTAGTCATTCGATATGAAGGCAACTTATTTCGAATTTGCGAACGTGTCGGATCGTATGTGAGGTTGGACTAAATTTTTACGAGCGAGCGGAGCGAGCGAGCAACGATCACAATTTGCAAGGTATACATATACCTTATATTGCCTTGCATATATTTCGTGTTAGTACCTAATTTTGTCAGCCACTTCGGACATCACATTGGACTGTAGTATGTGGAAATAGTACTATTTATGTGAAACTATTCACAAACTGTAAACATTTGTCAGCAGGCAATAGGATAAATACTTCCGGCTCCTCTGGCTGGTGCGAATGTTTCAATGTCCGTATGTGCCAAACCGTTATATTGTGATACACCGTTACGCGTCTCTCGCTCGCTGCGCTCGCTCGAAAACTATAGCCTAACCTAAAACCAATCCCTCTTGCGTTAGTCATTCGATATGAAGGCGACTTATTTCGAATTTGCGAACGTGTCGGATCGGATGTGAGGTTGGACTAAATTTTTACGAGCGAGCGGAGCGAGCGAGCAACGATCACAATTTGCAAGGTATACATATACCTTGCAATATGCATATATATCGTGTTAGTACCTAATTTTGTCAGCCACTTCGGACATCACATTGCACTGTAGTATGTCGAAATAGTACTATTTATGTGAAACTATTCACAAACTGTAAACATTTGTCAGTAGGCAATATGATAAAGACTTCCGACTCCTCGGGCTGGTGCGAATGTTTCAATGTCAGTATGTGCCAAACCGTTGGATTGTGACACACCTTTACGCGTCTCTCGTTCGCTGCGCTCGCTCGAAAACTATAGCGTAACCTAAAACCAATCCATCTTGCGTTCATTATTCGATATGGTGGCGACTTATTTCGAATTTGCGAACGTGTCGGATCGGATGTGAGGTTGGACTAAATTTTTACGAGCGAGCGGAGCGAGCGAGCATCGATCACAATATGCAAGGTATACATATACCTTGCAATATGCATATATATCGTGTTAGTACCTAATTTCGTCAGCCACTTCGGACATCACATTGCCCTGTAGTATGTGGAAATAGTACTATTTATGTGAAACTATTCACAAACTGTAAACATTTGTCAGCAGGCAATATGATAAAGACATCCGGCTCCTCGGGCTGGTGCGAATGTTTCAATGTCCGTATGTGCCAAACCGTTGGATTGAGACACACCTTTACGCGTCTCTCGCTCGCTGCGCTCGCTCGAAAGCTGTAGCCTAACCTAAACCCAATCCATCTTGCGTTAGTCATTCGATATGAAGGCAACTTATTTCGAATTTGCGAACGTGTCGGATCGTATGAGAGGTTGGACTAAATTTTTACGAGCGAGCGGAGCTAGCGAGCAACGATCACAATTTGCAAGGTATACATATACCTTATATTGCCTTGCATATATTTCGTGTTAGTACCTAATTTTGTCAGACACTTCGGACATCACATTGGACTGTAGTATGTGGAAATAGTACTATTTATGTGAAACTATTCACAAACTGTAAACATTTGTCAGCAGGCAATAGGATAAATACTTCCGGCTCCTCTGGCTGGTGCGAATGTTTCAATGTCCGTATGTGCCAAACCGTTATATTGTGATACACCGTTACGCGTCTCTCGCTCGCTGCGCTCGCTCGAAAACTATAGCCTAACCTAAAACCAATCCCTCTTGCGTTAGTCATTCGATATGAAGGCGACTTATTTCGAATTTGCGAACGTGTCGGATCGGATGTGAGGTTGGACTAAATTTTTACGAGCGAGCGGAGCGAGCGAGCAACGATCACAATTTGCAAGGTATACATATACCTTGCAATATGCATATATATCGTGTTAGTACCTAATTTTGTCAGCCACTTCGGACATCACATTGCACTGTAGTATGTGGAAATAGTACTATTTATGTGAAACTATTCACAAACTGTAAACATTTGTCAGCAGGCAATAGGATAAAGACTTCCGGCTCCTCGGGCTGGTGCGAATGTTTCAATGTCCGTATGTGCCAAACCGTTGGATTGAGACACACCTTTACGCGTCTCTCGTTCGCTGCGCTCGCTTGAAAACTATAGCGTAACCTAAAACCAATCCATCTTGCGTTCATTATTCGATGTGGTGGCGACTTATTTCGAATTTGCGAACGTGTCGGATCGGATGTGAGGTTGGACTAAATTTTTTACGAGCGAGCGGAGCGAGCGAGCAACGATCACAATTTGCAAGGTATACATATACCTTATATTGCCTTGCATATATTTCGTGTCAGTACCTAATTTTGTCAGCCACTTCGGACATCACATTGGACTGTAGTATGTGGAAATAGTACTATTTATGTGAAACTATTCACAAACTGTAAACATTTGTCAGCAGGCAATAGGATAAAGACTTCCGGCTCCTCGGGCTGGTGCGAATGTTTCAATGTCCGTATGTGCCAAACGGTTGGATTGTGACACACCTTTACGCGTCTCTCGTTCGCTGCGCTCGCTCGAAAACTATAGCGTAACCTAAAACCAATCCATCTTGCGTTCATTATTCGATATGGTGGCGACTTATTTCGAATTTGCGAACGTGTCGGATCGGATGTGAGGTTGGACTAAATTTTTACGAGCGAGCGGAGCGAGCGAGCATCGATCACAATATGCAAGGTATACATATACCTTGCAATATGCATATATATCGTGTTAGTACCTAATTTCGTCAGCCACTTCGGACATCACATTGCCCTGTAGTATGTTGAAATAGTACTATTTATGTGAAACTATTCACAAACTGTAAACGTTTGTCAGCAGGCAATATGATAAAGACATCCGGCTCCTCGGGCTGGTGCGAATGTTTCAATGTCAGTATGTGCCAAACCGTTGGATTGTGACACACCTTTACGCGTCTCTCGCTCGCTGCGCTCGCTCGAAAGCTGTAGCCTAACCTAATCCCAATCCATCTTGCGTTAGTCATTCGATATGAAGGCAACTTATTTCGAATTTGCGAACGTGTCGGATCGTATGTGAGGTTGGACTAAATTTTTACGAGCGAGCGGAGCGAGAGAGCAACGATCACAATTTGCAAGGTATACATATACCTTGCAATATGCCTATATATCGTGTTAGAACCTAATTTTGTCAGGCACTTCGGACAGCACATTGCACTGTAGTATGTGCAAATAGTACTATTTATGTGAAACTATTCACAAACTGTAAACATTTGTCAGCAGGCAATAGGATAAAGACTTCCGGCTCCTCGGGCTGGTGCGAATGTTTCAATGTCCGTATGTGCCAAACCGTTGGATTGTGACACACCTTTACGCGTCTCTCGTTCGCTGCGCTCGCTCGAAAACTATAGCGTAACCTAAAACCAATCCATCTTGCGTTCATTATTCGATATGGTGGCGACTTATTTCGAATTTGCGAACGTGTCGGATCGGATGTGAGGTTGGACTAAATTTTTACGAGCGAGCGGAGCTAGCGAGCAACGATCACAATTTGCAAGGTATACATATACCTTATATTGCCTTGCATATATTTCGTGTTAGTACCTAATTTTGTCAGACACTTCGGACATCACATTGGACTGTAGTATGTGGAAATAGTACTATTTATGTGAAACTATTCACAAACTGTAAACATTTGTCAGCAGGCAATAGGATAAATACTTCCGGCTCCTCTGGCTGGTGCGAATGTTTCAATGTCCGTATGTGCCAAACCGTTATATTGTGATACACCGTTACGCGTCTCTCGCTCGCTGCGCTCGCTCGAAAACTATAGCCTAACCTAAAACCAATCCCTCTTGCGTTAGTCATTCGATATGAAGGCGACTTATTTCGAATTTGCGAACGTGTCGGATCGGATGTGAGGTTGGACTAAATTTTTACGAGCGAGCGGAGCGAGCGAGCAACGATCACAATTTGCAAGGTATACATATACCTTGCAATATGCATATATATCGTGTTAGTACCTAATTTTGTCAGCCACTTCGGACATCACATTGCACTGTAGTATGTGGAAATAGTACTATTTATGTGAAACTATTCACAAACTGTAAACATTTGTCAGCAGGCAATAGGATAAAGACTTCCGGCTCCTCGGGCTGGTGCGAATGTTTCAATGTCCGTATGTGCCAAACCGTTGGATTGAGACACACCTTTACGCGTCTCTCGTTCGCTGCGCTCGCTCGAAAACTATAGCGTAACCTAAAACCAATCCATCTTGCGTTCATTATTCGATGTGGTGGCGACTTATTTCGAATTTGCGAACGTGTCGGATCGGATGTGAGGTTGGACTAAATTTTTTACGAGCGAGCGGAGCGAGCGAGCAACGATCACAATTTGCAAGGTATACATATACCTTATATTGCCTTGCATATATTTCGTGTCAGTACCTAATTTTGTCAGCCACTTCGGACATCACATTGGACTGTAGTATGTGGAAATAGTACTATTTATGTGAAACTATTCACAAACTGTAAACATTTGTCAGCAGGCAATAGGATAAAGACTTCCGGCTCCTCGGGCTGGTGCGAATGTTTCAATGTCCGTATGTGCCAAACGGTTGGATTGTGACACACCTTTACGCGTCTCTCGTTCGCTGCGCTCGCTCGAAAACTATAGCGTAACCTAAAACCAATCCATCTTGCGTTCATTATTCGATATGGTGGCGACTTATTTCGAATTTACGAACGTGTCGGATCGGATGTGAGGTTGGACTAAATTTTTACGAGCGAGCGGAGCGAGCGAGCATCGATCACAATATGCAAGGTATACATATACCTTGCAATATGCATATATATCGTGTTAGTACCTAATTTCGTCAGCCACTTCGGACATCACATTGCCCTGTAGTATGTTGAAATAGTACTATTTATGTGAAACTATTCACAAACTGTAAACATTTGTCAGCAGGCAATATGATAAAGACATCCGGCTCCTCGGGCTGGTGCGAATGTTTCAATGTCAGTATGTGCCAAACCGTTGGATTGTGACACACCTTTACGCGTCTCTCGCTCGCTGCGCTCGCTCGAAAGCTGTAGCCTAACCTAATCCCAATCCATCTTGCGTTAGTCATTCGATATGAAGGCAACTTATTTCGAATTTGCGAACGTGTCGGATCGTATGTGAGGTTGGACTAAATTTTTACGAGCGAGCGGAGCGAGAGAGCAACGATCACAATTTGCAAGGTATACATATACCTTGCAATATGCCTATATATCGTGTTAGAACCTAATTTTGTCAGCCACTTCGGACATCACATTGCACTGTAGTATGTGCAAATAGTACTATTTATGTGAAACTATTCACAAACTGTAAACATTTGTCAGCAGGCAATAGGATAAAGACTTCCGGCTCCTCGGGCTGGTGCGAATGTTTCAATGTCCGTATGTGCCAAACCGTTGGATTGTGACACACCTTTACGCGTCTCTCGTTCGCTGCGCTCGCTCGAAAACTATAGCGTAACCTAAAACCAATCCATCTTGCGTTCATTATTCGATATGGTGGCGACTTATTTCGAATTTGCGAACGTGTCGGATCGGATGTGAGGTTGGACTAAATTTTTACGAGCGAGCGGAGCGAGCGAGCAACGATCACAATTTGCAAGGTATACATATACCTTGCAATATGCATATATATCGTGTTAGTACCTAATTTTGTCAGCCACTTCGGACATCACATTGCACTGTAGTATGTCGAAATAGTACTATTTATGTGAAACTATTCACAAACTGTAAACATTTGTCAGTAGGCAATATGATAAAGACTTCCGGCTCCTCGGGCTGGTGCGAATGTTTCAATGTCAGTATGTGCCAAACCGTTGGATTGTGACACACCTTTACGCGTCTCTCGTTCGCTGCGCTCGCTCGAAAACTATAGCGTAACCTAAAACCAATCCATCTTGCGTTCATTATTCGATGTGGTGCCGACTTATTTCGAATTTGCGAACGTGTCGGATCGGATGTGAGGTTGGACTAAATTTTTTACGAGCGAGCGGAGCGAGCGAGCAACGATCACAATTTGCAAGGTATACATATACCTTATATTGCCTTGCATATATTTCGTGTCAGTACCTAATTTTGTCAGCCACTTCGGACATCACATTGCCCTGTAGTATGTTGAAATAGTACTATTTATGTGAAACTATTCACAAACTGTAAACGTTTGTCAGCAGGCAATATGATAAAGACATCCGGCTCCTCGGGCTGGTGCGAATGTTTCAATGTCAGTATGTGCCAAACCGTTGGATTGTGACACACCTTTACGCGTCTCTCGCTCGCTGCGCTCGCTCGAAAGCTGTAGCCTAACCTAATCCCAATCCATCTTGCGTTAGTCATTCGATATGAAGGCAACTTATTTCGAATTTGCGAACGTGTCGGATCGTATGTGAGGTTGGACTAAATTTTTACGAGCGAGCGGAGCGAGAGAGCAACGATCACAATTTGCAAGGTATACATATACCTTGCAATATGCCTATATATCGTGTTAGAACCTAATTTTGTCAGGCACTTCGGACAGCACATTGCACTGTAGTATGTGCAAATAGTACTATTTATGTGAAACTATTCACAAACTGTAAACATTTGTCAGCAGGCAATAGGATAAAGACTTCCGGCTCCTCGGGCTGGTGCGAATGTTTCAATGTCCGTATGTGCCAAACCGTTGGATTGTGACACACCTTTACGCGTCTCTCGTTCGCTGCGCTCGCTCGAAAACTATAGCGTAACCTAAAACCAATCCATCTTGCGTTCATTATTCGATATGGTGGCGACTTATTTCGAATTTGCGAACGTGTCGGATCGGATGTGAGGTTGGACTAAATTTTTACGAGCGAGCGGAGCTAGCGAGCAACGATCACAATTTGCAAGGTATACATATACCTTATATTGCCTTGCATATATTTCGTGTTAGTACCTAATTTTGTCAGACACTTCGGACATCACATTGGACTGTAGTATGTGGAAATAGTACTATTTATGTGAAACTATTCACAAACTGTAAACATTTGTCAGCAGGCAATAGGATAAATACTTCCGGCTCCTCTGGCTGGTGCGAATGTTTCAATGTCCGTATGTGCCAAACCGTTATATTGTGATACACCGTTACGCGTCTCTCGCTCGCTGCGCTCGCTCGAAAACTATAGCCTAACCTAAAACCAATCCCTCTTGCGTTAGTCATTCGATATGAAGGCGACTTATTTCGAATTTGCGAACGTGTCGGATCGGATGTGAGGTTGGACTAAATTTTTACGAGCGAGCGGAGCGAGCGAGCAACGATCACAATTTACAAGGTATACATATACCTTGCAATATGCATATATATCGTGTTAGTACCTAATTTTGTCAGCCACTTCGGACATCACATTGCACTGTAGTATGTGGAAATAGTACTATTTATGTGAAACTATTCACAAACTGTAAACATTTGTCAGCAGGCAATAGGATAAAGACTTCCGGCTCCTCGGGCTGGTGCGAATGTTTCAATGTCCGTATGTGCCAAACCGTTGGATTGAGACACACCTTTACGCGTCTCTCGTTCGCTGCGCTCGCTCGAAAACTATAGCGTAACCTAAAACCAATCCATCTTGCGTTCATTATTCGATGTGGTGGCGACTTATTTCGAATTTGCGAACGTGTCGGATCGGATGTGAGGTTGGACTAAATTTTTTACGAGCGAGCGGAGCGAGCGAGCAACGATCACAATTTGCAAGGTATACATATACCTTATATTGCCTTGCATATATTTCGTGTCAGTACCTAATTTTGTCAGCCACTTCGGACATCACATTGGACTGTAGTATGTGGAAATAGTACTATTTATGTGAAACTATTCACAAACTGTAAACATTTGTCAGCAGGCAATAGGATAAAGACTTCCGGCTCCTCGGGCTGGTGCGAATGTTTCAATGTCCGTATGTGCCAAACGGTTGGATTGTGACACACCTTTACGCGTCTCTCGTTCGCTGCGCTCGCTCGAAAACTATAGCGTAACCTAAAACCAATCCATCTTGCGTTCATTATTCGATATGGTGGCGACTTATTTCGAATTTACGAACGTGTCGGATCGGATGTGAGGTTGGACTAAATTTTTACGAGCGAGCGGAGCGAGCGAGCATCGATCACAATATGCAAGGTATACATATACCTTGCAATATGCATATATATCGTGTTAGTACCTAATTTCGTCAGCCACTTCGGACATCACATTGCCCTGTAGTATGTTGAAATAGTACTATTTATGTGAAACTATTCACAAACTGTAAACATTTGTCAGCAGGCAATATGATAAAGACATCCGGCTCCTCGGGCTGGTGCGAATGTTTCAATGTCAGTATGTGCCAAACCGTTGGATTGTGACACACCTTTACGCGTCTCTCGCTCGCTGCGCTCGCTCGAAAGCTGTAGCCTAACCTAATCCCAATCCATCTTGCGTTAGTCATTCGATATGAAGGCAACTTATTTCGAATTTGCGAACGTGTCGGATCGTATGTGAGGTTGGACTAAATTTTTACGAGCGAGCGGAGCGAGAGAGCAACGATCACAATTTGCAAGGTATACATATACCTTGCAATATGCCTATATATCGTGTTAGAACCTAATTTTGTCAGCCACTTCGGACATCACATTGCACTGTAGTATGTGCAAATAGTACTATTTATGTGAAACTATTCACAAACTGTAAACATTTGTCAGCAGGCAATAGGATAAAGACTTCCGGCTCCTCGGGCTGGTGCGAATGTTTCAATGTCCGTATGTGCCAAACCGTTGGATTGTGACACACCTTTACGCGTCTCTCGTTCGCTGCGCTCGCTCGAAAACTATAGCGTAACCTAAAACCAATCCATCTTGCGTTCATTATTCGATATGGTGGCGACTTATTTCGAATTTGCGAACGTGTCGGATCGGATGTGAGGTTGGACTAAATTTTTACGAGCGAGCGGAGCGAGCGAGCAACGATCACAATTTGCAAGGTATACATATACCTTGCAATATGCATATATATCGTGTTAGTACCTAATTTTGTCAGCCACTTCGGACATCACATTGCACTGTAGTATGTCGAAATAGTACTATTTATGTGAAACTATTCACAAACTGTAAACATTTGTCAGTAGGCAATATGATAAAGACTTCCGTCTCCTCGGGCTGGTGCGAATGTTTCAATGTCAGTATGTGCCAAACCGTTGGATTGTGACACACCTTTACGCGTCTCTCGTTCGCTGCGCTCGCTCGAAAACTATAGCGTAACCTAAAACCAATCCATCTTGCGTTCATTATTCGATGTGGTGCCGACTTATTTCGAATTTGCGAACGTGTCGGATCGGATGTGAGGTTGGACTAAATTTTTTACGAGCGAGCGGAGCGAGCGAGCAACGATCACAATTTGCAAGGTATACATATACCTTATATTGCCTTGCATATATTTCGTGTCAGTACCTAATTTTGTCAGCCACTTCGGACATCACATTGGACTGTAGTATGTGGAAATAGTACTATTTATGTGAAACTATTCACAAACTGTAAACATTTGTCAGCAGGCAATAGGATAAAGACTTCCGGCTCCTCGGGCTGGTGCGAATGTTTCAATGTCCGTATGTGCCAAACGGTTGGATTGTGACACACCTTTACGCGTCTCTCGTTCGCTGCGCTCGCTCGAAAACTATAGCGTAACCTAAAACCAATCCATCTTGCGTTCATTATTCGATATGGTGGCGACTTATTTCGAATTTGCGAACGTGTCGGATCGGATGTGAGGTTGGACTAAATTTTTACGAGCGAGCGGAGCGAGCGAGCATCGATCACAATATGCAAGGTATACATATACCTTGCAATATGCATATATATCGTGTTAGTACCTAATTTCGTCAGCCACTTCGGACATCACATTGCCCTGTAGTATGTTGAAATAGTACTATTTATGTGAAACTATTCACAAACTGTAAACATTTGTCAGCAGGCAATATGATAAAGACATCCGGCTCCTCGGGCTGGTGCGAATGTTTCAATGTCAGTATGTGCCAAACCGTTGGATTGTGACACACCTTTACGCGTCTCTCGCTCGCTGCGCTCGCTCGAAAGCTGTAGCCTAACCTAATCCCAATCCATCTTGCGTTAGTCATTCGATATGAAGGCAACTTATTTCGAATTTGCGAACGTGTCGGATCGGATGTGAGGTTGGACTAAATTTTTACGAGCGAGCGGAGCGAGCGAGCAACGATCACAATTTGCAAGGTATACATATACCTTGCAATATGCATATATATCGTGTTAGTACCTAATTTTGTCAGCCACTTCGGACATCACATTGCACTGTAGTATGTCGAAATAGTACTATTTATGTGAAACTATTCACAAACTGTAAACATTTGTCAGTAGGCAATATGATAAAGACTTCCGGCTCCTCGGGCTGGTGCGAATGTTTCAATGTCAGTATGTGCCAAACCGTTGGATTGTGACACACCTTTACGCGTCTCTCGTTCGCTGCGCTCGCTCGAAAACTATAGCGTAACCTAAAACCAATCCATCTTGCGTTCATTATTCGATATGGTGGCGACTTATTTCGAATTTGCGAACGTGTCGGATCGGATGTGAGGTTGGACTAAATTTTTACGAGCGAGCGGAGCGAGCGAGCATCGATCACAATATGCAAGGTATACATATACCTTGCAATATGCATATATATCGTGTTAGTACCTAATTTCGTCAGCCACTTCGGACATCACATTGCCCTGTAGTATGTGGAAATAGTACTATTTATGTGAAACTATTCACAAACTGTAAACATTTGTCAGCAGGCAATATGATAAAGACATCCGGCTCCTCGGGCTGGTGCGAATGTTTCAATGTCAGTATCTGCCAAACCGTTGGATTGTGACACACCTTTACGCGTCTCTCGCTCGCTGCGCTCGCTCGAAAGCTGTAGCCTAACCTAAACCCAATCCATCTTGCGTTAGTCATTCGATATGAAGGCAACTTATTTCGAATTTGCGAACGTGTCGGATCGTATGAGAGGTTGGACTAAATTTTTACGAGCGAGCGGAGCTAGCACGCAACGATCACAATTTGCAAGGTATACATATACCTTATATTGCCTTGCATATATTTCGTGTTAGTACCTAATTTTGTCAGACACTTCGGACATCACATTGGACTGTAGTATGTGGAAATAGTACTATTTATGTGAAACTATTCACAAACTGTAAACATTTGTCAGCAGGCAATAGGATAAATACTTCCGGCTCCTCTGGCTGGTGCGAATGTTTCAATGTCCGTATGTGCCAAACCGTTGGATTGTGACACACCTTTACGCGTCTCTCGCTCGCTGCGCTCGCTCGAAAGCTGTAGCCTAACCTAAACCCAATCCATCTTGCGTTAGTCATTCGATATGAAGGCAACTTATTTCGAATTTGCGAACGTGTCGGATCGTATGAGAGGTTGGACTAAATTTTTACGAGCGAGCGGAGCTAGCGAGCAACGATCACAATTTGCAAGGTATACATATACCTTATATTGCCTTGCATATATTTCGTGTTAGTACCTAATTTTGTCAGACACTTCGGACATCACATTGGACTGTAGTATGTGGAAATAGTACTATTTATGTGAAACTATTCACAAACTGTAAACATTTGTCAGCAGGCAATAGGATAAATACTTCCGGCTCCTCTGGCTGGTGCGAATGTTTCAATGTCCGTATGTGCCAAACCGTTATATTGTGATACACCGTTACGCGTCTCTCGCTCGCTGCGCTCGCTCGAAAACTATAGCCTAACCTAAAACCAATCCCTCTTGCGTTAGTCATTCGATATGAAGGCGACTTATTTCGAATTTGCGAACGTGTCGGATCGGATGTGAGGTTGGACTAAATTTTTACGAGCGAGCGGAGCGAGCGAGCAACGATCACAATTTGCAAGGTATACATATACCTTGCAATATGCATATATATCGTGTTAGTACCTAATTTTGTCAGCCACTTCGAACATCACATTGCACTGTAGTATGTGGAAATAGTACTATTTATGTGAAACTATTCACAAACTGTAAACATTTGTCAGCAGGCAATAGGATAAAGACTTCCGGCTCCTCGGGCTGGTGCGAATGTTTCAATGTCCGTATGTGCCAAACCGTTGGATTGTGACACACCTTTACGCGTCTCTCGTTCGCTGCGCTCGCTCGAAAACTATAGCGTAACCTAAAACCAATCCATCTTCCGTTCATCATTCGATATGGTGGCGACTTATTTCGTATTTGCGAACGTGTCGGATCGGATGTGAGGTTGGACTAAATTTTTACGAGCGAGCAACGATCACAATTTGCAAGGTATACATATACCTTGCAATATGCATATATATCGTGTTAGTACCTAATTTTGTTAGCCACTTCGGACATCACATTGGACTGTAGTATGTGGAAATAGTACTATTTATGTGAAACTATTCACAAACTGTAAACATTTGTCAGCAGGCAATAGGATAAAGACTTCCGGCTCCTCGGGCTGGTGCGAATGTTTCAATGTCCGTATGTGCCAAACGGTTGGATTGTGACACACCTTTACGCGTCTCTCGTTCGCTGCGCTCGCTCGAAAACTATAGCGTAACCTAAAACCAATCCATCTTGCGTTCATTATTCGATATGGTGGCGACTTATTTCGAATTTGCGAACGTGTCGGATCGGATGTGAGGTTGGACTAAATTTTTACGAGCGAGCGGAGCGAGCGAGCAACGATCACAATTTGCAAGGTATACATATACCTTGCAATATGCATATATATCGTGTTAGTACCTAATTTCGTCAGCCACTTCGGACATCACATTGCCCTGTAGTATGTGGAAATAGTACTATTTATGTGAAACTGTTCACAAACTGTAAACATTTGTCAGCAGGCAATATGATAAAGACATCCGGCTCCTCGGGCTGGTGCGAATGTTTCAATGTCAGTATGTGCCAAACCGTTGGATTGTGACACACATTTACGCGTCTCTCGCTCGCTGCGCTCGCTCGAAAACTATAGCGTAACCTAAAACCAATCCATCTTGCGTTCATTATTCGATATGGTGGCGACTTATTTCGAATTTGCGAACGTGTCGGATCGGATGTGAGGTTGGACTAAATTTTTACGAGCGAGCGGAGCGAGCGAGCAACGATCACAATTTGCAAGGTATACATATACCTTATATTGCCTTGCATATATTTCGTGTTAGTACCTAATGTTGTCAGCCACTTCGGACATCACATTGGACTGTAGTATGTGGAAATAGTACTATTTATGTGAAACTATTCACAAACTGTAAACATTTGTCAGCAGGCAATAGGATAAAGACTTCCGGCTCCTCGGGCTGGTGCGAATGTTTCAATGTCCGTATGTGCCAAACCGTTGGACTGTGACACACATTTACGCGTCTCTCGTTCGCTGCGCTCGCTCGAAAACTATAGCGTAACCTAAAACCAATCCATCTTGCGTTCATTATTCGATATGGTGGCGACTTATTTCGAATTTGCGAATGTGTCGGATCGGATGTGAGGTTGGACTAAATTTTTACGAGCGAGCGGAGCGAGCGAGCAACGATCACAATTTGCAAGGTATACATATACCTTACATTGCCTTGCATATATTTCGTGTTAGTACCTAATTTTGTCAGCCACTTCGGACATCACATTGGACTGTAGTATGTGGAAATAGTACTATTTATGTGAAACTATTCACAAACTGTAAACATTTGTCAGCAGGCAATAGGATAAAGACTTCCGGCTCCTCGGGCTGGTGCGAATGTTTCAATGTCCGTATGTGCCAAACTGTTGGATTGTGACACACCTTTACGCGTCTCTCGTTCGCTGCGCTCGCTCGAAAACCATAGCGTAACCTAAAACCAATCCATCTTGCGTTCATTATTCGATATGGTGGCGACTTATTTCGAATTTGCGAACGTGTCGGATCGGATGTGAGGTTGGACTAAATTTTTACGAGCGAGCGGAGCGAGCGAGCATCGATCACAATATGCAAGGTATACATATACCTTACAATATGCATATATATCGTGTTAGTACCTATTTTTGTTAGCCACTTCGGACATCACATTGGACTGTAGTATGTGGAAATAGTACTATTTATGTGAAACTATTCACAAACAGTAAACATTTGTCAGCGGGCAATAGGATAAAGACTTCCGGCTCCTCGGGCTGGTGCGAATGTTTCAATGTCCGTATGTGCCAAACCGTTGGATTGTGACACACCTTTACGCGTCTCTCGTTCGCTGCGCTCGCTCGAAGACTATAGCGTAACCTAAAACCAATCCATCTTGCGTTCATTATTCGAAATGGTGGCGACTTATTTCGAATTTGCGAACGTGTCGGATCGGATGTGAGGTTGGACTAAATTTTTACGAGCGAGCGGAGCGAGCGAGCATCGATCACAATATGCAAGGTATACATATACCTTGCAATATGCATATATATCGTGTTAGAACCTAATTTCGTCAGCCACTTCGGACATCACATTGCACTGTAGTATGTGCAAATAGTACTATTTATGTGAAACTATTCACAAACTGTAAACATTTGTCAGCAGGCAATATGATAAAGACATCCGGCTCCTCGGGCTGGTGCGAATGTTTCAATGTCAGTATGTGCCAAACCGTTGGATTGTGACACACCTTTACGCGTCTCTCGCTCGCTGCGCTCGCTCGAAAGCTGTAGCCTAACCTAAACCCGATCCATCTTGCGTTAGTCATTCGATATGAAGGCAACCTATTTCGAATTTGCGAACGTGTCGGATCGTATGTGAGGTTGGACTAAATTTTTACGAGCGAGCGAAGCGAGCGAGCAACGATCACAATTTGCAAGGTATACATATACCTTATATTGCCTTGCATATATTTCGTGTTAGTACCTTATTTTGTAAGCCACTTCGGACATCACATTGGACTGTAGTATGTGGAAATAGTACTATTTATGTGAAACAATTCACAAACTGTAAACATTTGTCAGCAGGCAATAGGATAAAGACTTCCGGCTCCTCTGGCTGGTGCGAATGTTTCAATGTCCGTATGTGCCAAACCGTTAGATTGTGATACACCTTTACGCGTCTCTCGCACGCTGCGCTCGCTCGAAAACTATAGCCTAACCTAAAACCAATCCCTCTTGCGTTAGTTATTCGATATGAAGGCGACTTATTTCGAATTTGCGAACGTGTCGGATCGGATGTGAGGTTCGACTAAATTTTTACGAGCGAGCGGAGCGAGCGAGCAACGATCACAATTTGCAAGGTATACATATACCTTGCAATATGCATATATATCGTGTTAGTACCTAATTTTGTCAGCCACTTCGGACATCACATTGCACTGTAGTATGTGGAAATAGTACTATTTATGTGAAACTATTCACAAACTGTAAACATTTGTCAGCAGCCAATAGGATAAATACTTCCGGCTCCTCTGGCTGGTGCGAATGTTTCAATGTCCGTATGTGCCAAACCGTTAGATTGTGATACACCTTTACGCGTCTCTCGCTCGCTGCGCTCGCTCGAAAACTATAGCCTAACCTAAAACCAATCCCTCTTGCGTTAGTCATTCGATATGAAGGCGACTTATTTCGAATTTGCGGACGTGTCGGATCGGATGTGAGGTTGGACTAAATTTTTACGAGCGAGCGGAGCGAGGGAGCAACGATCACAATTTGCAAGGTATACATATACCTTGCAATATGCATATATATCGTGTTAGTACCTAATTTTGTCAGCCACTTCGGACATCACATTGCACTGTAGTATGTGCAAATAGTACTATTTATGTGAAACTATTCACAAACTGTAAACATTTGTCAGCAGGCAATAGGATATATACCTCCGGCTCCTCTGGCTGGTGCGAATGTTTCAATGTCCGTATGTGCCAAACCGTTGGATTGTGACACACCTTTACGCGTCTCTCGCTCGCTGCGCTCGCTCGAAAGCTGTAGCCTAACCTAAACCCAATCCATCTTGCGTTAGTCATTCGATATGAAGGCAACTTATTTCGAATTTGCGAACGTGTCGGATCGGATGTGAGGTTGGACTAAATTTTTACGAGCGAGCGGAGCGAGCGAGCAACAATCACAATTTCCAAGCTATACATATACCTTATATTGCCTTGCATATATTTCGTGTTATTACCTAATTTTGTCAGCCATTTCGGACATCACATTGCACTGTACTATGTGGAAACAGTACTATTTATGTGGAACTATTCACAAACTGTAAACACTTGTCAGTAGGCAATATGATAAAGACTTCCGGCTCCTCGGGCTGGTGCGAATGTTTCAATGTCAGTATGTGCCAAATCGTTGGATTGTGACACACCTTTACGCGTCTCTCGCTCGCTGCGCTCGCTCGAAAACTATAGCCTAACCTAAAAGAAATCCATCTTGCGTTCATTATTCGATATGGTGGCGACATATTTCGAATTTGCGAACGTGTCGGATCGGTTGTGAGGTTGGAGTAGATTTTTACGAGCGAGCGGAGCGAGCGAGCAACGATCACAATTTCCAAGCTATACATATACCTTATATTGCCTTGCATATATTTCGTGTTATTACCTAATTTTGTCAGCCATTTCGGACATCACATTGCACTGTACTATGTGGAAACAGTACTATTTATGTGGAACTATTCACAAACTGTAAACACTTGTCAGTAGGCAATATGATAAAGACTTCCGGCTCCTCGGGCTGGTGCGAATGTTTCAATGTCAGTATGTGCCAAACCGTTGGATTGTGACACACCTGTACGCGTCTCTCGCTCGCTGCGCTCGCTCGAAAACTATAGCCTAACCTAAAAGAAATCCATCTTGCGTTCATTATTCGATATGGTGGCGACATATTTCGAATTTGCGAACGTGTCGGATCGTATGTGAGGTTGGACTAAATTTTTACGAGCGAGCGAAGCGAGCGAGCAACGATCACAATTTGCAAGGTATACATATACCTTATATTGCCTTGCATATATTTCGTGTTAGTACCTAATTTTGTCAGCCACTTCGGACATCACATTGGACTGTAGTATGTGGAAATAGTACCATTTATGTGAAACAATTCACAAACTGTAAACATTTGTCAGCAGGCAATAGGATAAAGACTTCCGGCTCCTCTGGCTGGTGCGAATGTTTCAATGTCCGTATGTGCCAAACCGTTAGATTGTGATACACCTTTACGCGTCTCTCGCACGCTGCGCTCGCTCGAAAACTATAGCCTAACCTAAAACCAATCCCTCTTGCGTTAGTTATTCGATATGAAGGCGACTTATTTCGAATTTGCGAACCTGTCGGATCGGATGTGAGGTTCGACTAAATTTTTACGAGCGAGCGGAGCGAGCGAACAACGATCACAATTTGCAAGGTATACATATACCTTGCAATATGCATATATATCGTGTTAGTACCTAATTTTGTCAGCCACTTCGGACATCACATTGCACTGTAGTATGTGCAAATAGTACTATTTATGTGAAACTATTCACAAACTGTAAACATTTGTCAGCAGGCAATAGGATAAATACCTCCGGCTCCTCTGGCTGGTGCGAATGATTCAATGTCCGTATGTGCCAAACCGTTGGATTGTGACACACCTTTACGCGTCTCTCGCTCGCTGCGCTCGCTCGAAAGCTGTAGCCTAACCTAAACCCAATCCATCTTGCGTTAGTCATTCGATATGAAGGCAACCTATTTCGAATTTGTGAACGTGTCGGATCGTATGTGAGGTTGGACTAAATTTTTACGAGCGAGCGAAGCGAGCGAGCAACGATCACAATTTGCAAGGTATACATATACCTTATATTGCCTTGCATATATTTCGTGTTAGTACCTTATTTTGTAAGCCACTTCGGACATCACATTGGACTGCAGTATGTGGAAATAGTACTATTTATGTGAAACAATTCACAAACTGTAAACATTTGTCAGCAGGCAATAGGATAAAGACTTCCGGCTCCTCTGGCTGGTGCGAATGTTTCAATGTCCGTATGTGCCAAACCGTTAGATTGTGATACACCTTTACGCGTCTCTCGCACGCTGCGCTCGCTCGAAAACTATAGCCTAACCTAAAACCAATCCCTCTTGCGTTAGTTATTCGATATGAAGGCGACTTATTTCGAATTTGCGAACGTGTCGGATCGGATGTGAGGTTCGACTAAATTTTTACGAGCGAGCGGAGCGAGCGAGCAACGATCACAATTTGCAAGGTATACATATACCTTGCAATATGCATATATATCGTGTTAGTACCTAATTTTGTCAGCCACTTCGGACATCACATTGCACTGTAGTATGTCGAAATAGTACTATTTATGTGATACTATTCATAAACTGTAAACATTTGTCAGTAGGCAATACGATAAAGACTTCCGGCTCCTCGGGCTGGTGCGAATGTTTCAATGTCAGTATGTGCCAAACCGTTGGATTGTGACACACCTGTACGCGTCTCTCGCTCGCTGCGCTCGCTCGAAAACTATAGCCTAACCTAAAAGAAATCCATCTTGCGTTCATTATTCGATATGGTGGCGAAATATTTCGAATTTGCGAACGTGTCGGATCGGTTGTGAGGTTGGAGTAGATTTTTACGAGCGAGCGGAGCGAGCGAGCAACGATCACAATTTCCAAGCTATACATATACCTTATATTGCCTTGCATATATTTCGTGTTATTACCTAATTTTGTCAGCCATTTCGGACATCACATTGCACTGTACTGTGTGGAAACAGTACTATTTATGTGGAACTATTCACAAACTGTAAACACTTGTCAGTAGGCAATATGATAAAGACTTCCGGCTCCTCGGGCTGGTGCGAATGTTTCAATGTCAGTATGTGCCAAACCGTTGGATTGTGACACACCTTTACGCGTCTCTCGCTCGCTGCGCTCGCTGGAAAACTATAGCGTAACCTAAAACCAATCCATCTTGCGTTCATTATTCGATATGATGGCTACTTATTTCGAATTTGCGAACGTGTCGGATCGGATGTGAGGTTGGACTAAATTTTTACGAGCGAGCGGAGCGAGCGAGCAACGATCACAATTTGCAAGGTATACATATACCTCGCAATATGCATATATATCGTGTTAGTACCTAATTTTGTCAGCCACTTCGGACATCACATTGCACTGTAGTATGTCGAACTAGTACTATTTATGTGAAACTATTCACAAACTGTAAACATTTGTCAGTAGGCAATATGATAAAGACTTCCGGCTCCTCGGGCTGGTGCGAATGTTTCAATGTCATTATGTGCCAAACCGTTGGATTGTGACACACCTTTACGCGTCTCTCGCTCGCTGCGCTCGCTCGAAAACTATAGCGTAACCTAAAACCAATCCATCTTGCGTTCATTATTCGATATGGTGGCGACTTATTTCGAATTTGCGAACGTGTCGGATCGGATGTGAGGTTGGACTAAATTTTTACGAGCGAGCGGAGCGAGCGAGCATCGATCACAATATGCAAGGTATACATATACCTTGCAATATGCATATATATCGTGTTAGTACCTAATTTCGTCAGCCACTTCGGAAATCACATTGTCCTGTAGTATGTGGAAATAGTACTATTTATGTGAAACTATTCACAAACTGTAAACATTTGTCAGCAGGCAATAGGATAAAGACTTCCGGCTCCTCGGGCTGGTGCGAATGTTTCAATGTCCGTATGTGTCAAACCGTTGGATTGTGACACACCTTTACGCGTCTCTCGTTCGCTGCGCTCGCTCGAAAACTATAGCGTAACCTAAAACCAATCCATCTTGCGTTCATTATTCGATATGGTGGCGACTTATTTCGAATTTGCGAACGTGTCGGATCGGATGTGAGGTTGGACTAAATTTTTACGAGCGAGCGGAGCGAGCGAGCAACGATCACAATTTGCAAGGTATACATATACCTTGCAATATGCATATATATCGTGTTAGTACCTAATTTTGTCAGCCACTTCGGACATCACATTGCACTGTAGTATGTCGAAATAGTACTATTTATGTGAAACTATTCACAAACTGTAAACATTTGTCAGTAGGCAATATGATAAAGACTTCCGGCTCCTCTGGCTGGTGCGAATGTTTCAATGTCCGTATGTGCCAAACCGTTGGATTGTGATACACCTTTACGCGTCTCTCGCTCGCTGCGCTCGCTCGAAAACTATAGCCTAACCTAAAACCAATCCCTCTTGCGTTAGTCATTCGATATGAAGGCGACTTATTTCGAATTTGCGGACGTGTCGGATCGGATGTGAGGTTGGACTAAATTTTTACGAGCGAGCGGAGCGAGCGAGCAACGATCACAATTTGCAAGGTATACATATACCTTGCAATATGCATATATATCGTGTTAGTACCTAATTTTGTCAGCCACTTCGGACATCACATTGCACTGTAGTATGTGCAAATAGTACTATTTATGTGAAACTATTCACAAACTGTAAACATTTGTCAGCAGGCAATAGGATAAATACCTCCGGCTCCTCTGGCTGGTGCGAATGATTCAATGTCCGTATGTGCCAAACCGTTGGATTGTGACACACCTTTACGCGTCTCTCGCTCGCTGCGCTCGCTCGAAAGCTGTAGCCTAACCTAAACCCAATCCATCTTGCGTTAGTCATTCGATATGAAGGCAACTTATTTCGAATTTGCGAACGTGTCGGATCGGATGTGAGGTTGGACTAAATTTTTACGAGCGAGCGGATCGAGCGAGCAACGATCACAATTTGCAAGGTATACATATACCTTGCAATATGCATATATATCGTGTTAGTACCTAATTTTGTCAGCCACTTCGGACATCACATTGCACTGTAGTATGTCGAAATAGTACTATTTATGTGATACTATTCATAAACTGTAAACATTTGTCAGTAGGCAATACGATAAAGACTTCCGGCTCCTCGGGCTGGTGCGAATGTTTCAATGTCAGTATGTGCCAAACCGTTGGATTGTGACACACCTGTACGCGTCTCTCGCTCGCTGCGCTCGCTCGAAAACTATAGCCTAACCTAAAAGAAATCCATCTTGCGTTCATTATTCGATATGGTGGCGACATATTTCGAATTTGCGAACGTGTCGGATCGGTTGTGAGGTTGGAGTAGATTTTTACGAGCGAGCGGAGCGAGCGAGCAACGATCACAATTTCCAAGCTATACATATACCTTATATTGCCTTGCATATATTTCGTGTTATTACCTAATTTTGTCAGCCATTTCGGACATCACATTGCACTGTACTATGTGGAAACAGTACTA
Source organism: Bombus terrestris (assembly GCF_910591885.1). Taxonomy (NCBI): domain Eukaryota; kingdom Metazoa; phylum Arthropoda; class Insecta; order Hymenoptera; family Apidae; genus Bombus; species Bombus terrestris. The sequence goes on along the minus strand of NW_025963552.1, from coordinate 2,101,952 downwards.
TTTATGTGGAACCATTCACAAACTGTAAACACTTGTCAGTAGGCAATATGATAAAGACTTCCGGCTCCTCGGGCTGGTGCGAATGTTTCAATGTCAGTATGTGCCAAACCGTTGGATTGTGACACACCTTTACGCGTCTCTCGCTCGCTGCGCTCGCTGGAAAACTATAGCGTAACCTAAAACCAATCCATCTTGCGTTCATTATTCGATATGATGGCTACTTATTTCGAATTTGCGAACGTGTCGGATCGGATGTGAGGTTGGACTAAATTTTTACGAGCGAGCGGAGCGAGCGAGCAACGATCACAATTTGCAAGGTATACATATACCTTGCAATATGCATATATATCGTGTTAGTACCTAATTTTGTGAGCCACTTCGGACATCACATTGGACTGTAGTATGTGGAAATAGTACTATTTATGTGAAACTATTCACAAACTGTAAACATTTGTCAGCAGGCAATAGGATAAAGACTTCCGGCTCCTCTGGCTGGTGCGAATGTTTCAATGTCCGTATGTGCCAAACCGTTAGATTGTGATACACCTTTACGCTTCTCTCGCACGCTGCGCTCGCTCGAAAACTATAGCCTAACCTAAAACCAATCCCTCTTGCGTTAGTCATTCGATATGAAGGCGACTTATTTCGAATTTGCGAACGTGTCGGATCGGATGTGAGGTTGGACTAAATTTTTACGAGCGAGCGGAGCGAGCGAGCAACGATCACAATTTCCAAGCTATACATATACCGTATATTGCCTTGCATATATTTCGTGTTAGTACCTAATTTTGTCAGCCACTTCGGACATCACATTGCACTGTAGTATGTCGGAATAGTACTATTTATGTGAAACTATTCACAAACTGTAAACATTTGTCAGTAGGCAATATGATAAAGACTTCCGGCTCCTCGGGCGGGTGCGAATGTTTCAATGTCAGTATGTGCCAAACCGTTGGATTGTGACACACCTTTACGCGTCTCTCGCTCGCTGCGCTCGCTCGAAAACTATAGCCTAACCTAAAACCAATCCCTCTTGCGTTAGTCATTCGATATGAAGGCGACTTATTTCGAATTTGCGAACGTGTCGGATCGGATGTGAGGTTGGACTAAATTTTTACGAGCGAGCGGAGCGAGCGAGCAACGATCACAATTTGCAAGGTATACATATACCTTGCAATATGCATATATATCGTGTTAGTACGTAATTTGGTCAGGCACTTCGGACATCACATTGCACTGTAGTATGTGGAAATAGTACTATTTATGTGAAACTATTCACAAACTGTAAACATTTGTCACTAGACAATATGATAAAAACTTCCGGTTCCTCGGGCGGGTGCGAATGTTTCAATGTCAGTATGTGCCAAACCGTTGGATTGTGACACACCTTTACGCGTATCTCGCTCGCTGCGCTCGCTCGAAAACTATAGCCTAACCCAAAACCAATCCCGTCTGTGTTAGTCATTCGATATGGAGGCGACTTATTTCAAATTTGGGAACGTGTCGGATCGGTTATGAGGTTGGACTCATTTTTTACGAGCGAGCGGAGCGTGCGAGCAACGGTCACAATTTCCAAGCTATACATGTACCTTATATTGCCTACCAGATATTTCGTGTTATTACCTAATTTTGTCAGCTATTTCGGACATCACATTGCACTGTAGTATGTGGAAATAGTACTATTTATGTGAAACTCTTCATAAACTGTAAACATTTGTCAGTATGCAATATGATAAAGACTTCCGGCTCCTCGGGCTGGTGCGCATGTTTCAATGTCCCCATGTGCCACACCGTTCGATTGTGACACACCTTTACGAGTATCTCGCTCGCTGAGCTCGCTCGAAAACTATAGCCTAACCTAAAACCAATCCCGTCTGTGTTAGTCATTCGATATGGAGGCGACTTATTTCAAATTTGGGAACGTGTCGGATCGGTTGTGAGGTTGGACTCATTTTTTACGAGCGAGCGGAGCGTGCGAGCAACGGTCACAACTTCCAAGCTATACATATACCTTATATTGCCTAGCAGATATTTCGTGTTATTACCTAATTTTGTCGGCTATTTCGGACATCACATTGCACTGTAGTATGTGGAAATAGTACTATTTATGTGAAACTATTCATAAACTGTAAACATTTGTCAGTAGGCAATAGGATAAAGACTTCCGGCTCCTCGGGCTGGTGCGCATGTTTCAATGTCCGTATGTGCCAAACCGTTGGATTTCGACACACCTTTACGCGTATCTCGCTCGCTGCGCTCGCTCGAAAACTATAGGCTAACCTAATACCAATCCCGTCTGTGTTAGTCATTCGATATGGAGGCGACTTATTTTAAATTTGGGAACGTGTTGGATCGGATATGAGGTTGGACTAATTTTTTACGAGCGAGCGGAGCGAGCGAGCAACGGTCACAATTTCCAGGCTATACAAATACCTTATATTGCCTAGCAGATATTTCGCGTTATTACCTAATTTTGTCAGCCATTTCGGACATCACATTGCATTGTAGTATGTAGAAGTAGTACTATTTATGTGAAACTATTCATAAACTGTAAACATTTGTTAGTAGGCAATAGGATAAAGACTTCCGGCTCCTCGGGCTGGTGCGCATCTTTCAATGTCCGTATGTGCCAAACCGTTGGATTGTGATACACCTTTACGCGTCTCTCGCTCGCTGCGCTCGCTCGAAAACTATAGCCTAACCTAAAACCAATCCCTCTTGCGTTAGTCATTCGATATGAAGGCGACTTATTTCGAATTTGCGGACGTGTCGGATCGGATGTGAGGTTGGACTAAATTTTTACGAGCGAGCGGAGCGAGCGAGCAACGATCACAATTTGCAAGGTATACATATACCTTGCAATATGCATATATATCGTGTTAGTACCTAATTTTGTCAGCCACTTCGGACATCACATTGCACTGTAGTATGTGGAAATAGTACTATTTATGTGAAACTATTCACAAACTGTAAACATTTGTCAGCAGGCAATAGGATAAATACCTCCGGCTCCTCTGGCTGGTGCGAATGATTCAATGTCCGTATGTGCCAAACCGTTGGATTGTGACACACCTTTACGCGTCTCTCGCTCGCTGCGCTCGCTCGAAAGCTGTAGCCTAACCTAAACCCAATCCATCTTGCGTTAGTCATTCGATATACCTTGCATGTTGTTATCGATGCTCGCTCGCTCCGCTCGCTCGTAAAAATTTAGTCCAACCTCACATCCGATCCGACACGTTCGCAAATTCGAAATAAGTCGCCACCATATCGAATGACTAACGCTAGAGGGATTGGTTTTAGGTTACGCTATAGTTTTCGAATCGAGCGCAGCGAGCGAGAGACGCGTAAAGGTGTATCACAATCTAACGGTTTGGCACATACGGACATTGAAACATTCGCACCAGCCAGAGGAGCCGGAAGTATTTATCCTATTGCCTGCTGACAAATGTTTACAGTTTGTGAATAGTTTCACATAAATAGTACTATTTCCACATACTACAGTCCAATGTGATGTCCGAAGTGGCTAACAAAATTAGGTACTAACACGATATATATGCATATTGCAAGGTATATGTATACCTTGCAAATTGTGATCGTTGCTTGCTCGCTCCGCTCGCTCGTAAAAATTTAGTCCAACCTCACATCCCATCCGACACGTTCGCAAATTCGAAATAAGTCGCCTTCATATCGAATGACTAACGCAAGAGGGATTGGTTTTAGGTTAGGCTATAGTTTTCGAGCGAGCGCAGCGAGCGAGAGACGCGTAAAGGTGTGTCACAATCCAACGGTTTGGCACATACTGACATTGAAACATTCGCACCAGGCCGAGGAGCCGGAAGGCTTTATCATATTGCCTACTGACAAATGTTTACAGTTTGTGAATAGTTTCACATAAATAGTACTATTTCCACATACTACAGTGCAATGTGATGTCCGAAGTGGCGGACAAAATTAGGTACTAACACGAAATATATGCAAGGCAATATAAGGTATATGCATACCTTGCAAATTGTGATCGTTGCTCGCTCGCTCCGCTCGCTCGTAAAAATTTAGTCCAACCTCACATCCGATCCGACACGTTCGCAAATTCGAAATAAGTTGCCTTCATATCGAATGACTAACGCAAGATGGATTGGGTTTAGGTTAGGCTACAGCTTTCGAGCGGGCGCAGCGAGCGAGAGACGCGTAAAGGTGTGTCACAATCCAACGGTTTGGCACATACTGACATTGAAACATTCGCACCAGCCCGAGGAGCCGGATGTCTTTATCATATTGCCTGCTGACAAATGTTTACAGTTTGTGAATAGTTTCACATAAATAGTACTATTTCCACATACTACAGGGCAATGTGATGTCCGAAGTGGCTGACGAAATTAGGTACTAACACGATATATATGCATATTGCAAGGTATATGTACACCTTGCATATTGTGATCGATGATCGCTCGCTCCGCTCGCTCGTAAAAGTTTAGTCCAACCTCACATCCGATCCGACACGTTCGCAAATTCGAAATAAGTCGCCACCATATCGAATAATGAACGCAAGATGGATTGGTTTTAGGTTACGCTATAGTTTTCGAGCGAGCGCAGCGAACGAGAGACGCGTAAAGGTGTGTCACAATCCAACGGTTTGGCACATACGGACATTGAAACATTCGCACCAGCCCGAGGAGCCGGAAGTCTTTATCCTATTGCCTGCTGACAAATGTTTACAGTTTGTGAATAGTTTCACATAAATAGTACTATTTCCACATACTACAGTCCAATGTGATGTCCGAAGTGGCTGACAAAATTAGGTACTAACACGAAATATATGCAAGGCAATATAAGGTATATGCATACCTTGCAAATTGTGATCGTTGCTCGCTCGCTCCGCTCGCTCGTAAAAATTTAGTCCAACCTCACATCCGATCCGACACGTTCGCAAATTCGAAATAAGTCGCCACCATATCGAATAATGAACGCAAGATGGATTGGTTTTAGGTTACGCTATAGTTTTCGAGCGAGCGCAGCGAACGAGAGACGCGTAAAGGTGTGTCACAATCCAACGGTTTGGCACATACGGACATTGAAACATTCGCACCAGCCCGAGGAGCCGGAAGTCTTTATCCTATTGCCTGCTGACAAATGTTTACAGTTTGTGAAAAGTTTCACATAAATAGTACTATTACCACATACTACAGTCCAATGTGATGTCCGAAGTGGCTGACAAAATTAGGTACTAACACGAAATATATGCAAGGCAATATAAGGTATATGTATACCTTGCAAATTGTGATCGTTGCTCGCTCGCTCCGCTCGCTCGAAAAAATTTAGTCCAACCTCACATACGATCCGACACGTTCGCAAATTCGAAATAAGTCGCCACCATATCGAATAATGAACGCAAGATGGATTGGTTTTAGGTTACGCTATAGTTTTCGAGCGAGCGCAGCGAGCGAGAGACGCGTAAAGGTGTGTCACAATCCAACGGTTTGGCACATACTGACATTGAAACATTCGCACCAGCCCGAGGAGCCGGATGTCTTTATCATATTGCCTGCTGACAGATGTTTACAGTTTGTGAATAGTTTCACATAAATAGTACTATTTCCACATACTACAGGGCAATGTGATGTCCGAAGTGGCTGACGAAATTAGGTACTAACACGATATATATGCATATTGCAAGGTATATGTATACCTTGCATGTTGTTATCGATGCTCGCTCGCTCCGCTCGCTCGTAAAAATTTAGTCCAACCTCACATCCGATCCGACACGTTCGCAAATTCGAAATAAGTCGCCACCATATCGAATGACTAACGCTAGAGGGATTGGTTTTAGGTTACGCTATAGTTTTCGAATCGAGCGCAGCGAGCGAGAGACGCGTAAAGGTGTATCACAATCTAACGGTTTGGCACATACGGACATTGAAACATTCGCACCAGCCAGAGGAGCCGGAAGTATTTATCCTATTGCCTGCTGACAAATGTTTACAGTTTGTGAATAGTTTCACATAAATAGTACTATTTCCACATACTACAGTCCAATGTGATGTCCGAAGTGGCTAACAAAATTAGGTACTAACACGATATATATGCATATTGCAAGGTATATGTATACCTTGCAAATTGTGATCGTTGCTTGCTCGCTCCGCTCGCTCGTAAAAATTTAGTCCAACCTCACATCCCATCCGACACGTTCGCAAATTCGAAATAAGTCGCCTTCATATCGAATGACTAACGCAAGAGGGATTGGTTTTAGGTTAGGCTATAGTTTTCGAGCGAGCGCAGCGATCGAGAGACGCGTAAAGGTGTATCACAATCTAACGGTTTGGCACATACGGACGTTGAAACATTCGCACCAGCCAGAGGAGCCGGAAGTATTTATCCTATTGCCTGCTGACAAATGTTTACAGTTTGTGAATAGTTTCACATAAATAGTACTATTTCCACATACTACAGTGCAATGTGATGTCCGAAGTGGCGGACAAAATTAGGTACTAACACGATATATATGCATATTGCAAGGTATATGTATACCTTGCAAATTGTGATCGTTGCTCGCTCGCTCCGCTCGCTCGTAAAAATTTAGTCCAACCTCACATCCGATCCGACACGTTCGCAATTTCGGAATAAGTTGCCTTCATATCGAATGACTAACGCAAGGTGGATTGGGTTTAGGTTAGGCTACAGCTTTCGAGCGGGCGCAGCGAGCGAGAGACGCGTAAAGGTGTGTCACAATCCAACGGTTTGGCACATACTGACATTGAAACATTCGCACCAGCCCGAGGAGCCGGATGTCTTTATCATATTGCCTGCTGACAGATGTTTACAGTTTGTGAATAGTTTCACATAAATAGTACTATTTCCACATACTACAGGGCAATGTGATGTCCGAAGTGGCTGACAAAATTAGGTACTAACACGATATATATGCATATTGCAAGGTATATGTATACCTTGCATATTGTGATCGATGCTCGCTCGCTCCGCTCGCTCGTAAAAATTTAGTCCAACCTCACATCCGATCCGACACGTTCGCAAATTCGAAATAAGTCGCCAACATATCGAATAATGAACGCAAGATGGATTGGTTTTAGGTTACGCTATAGTTTTCGAGCGAGCGCAGCGAACGAGAGACGCGTAAAGGTGTGTCACAATCCAACGGTTTGGCACATACGGACATTGAAACATTCGCACCAGCCCGAGGAGCCGGAAGTCTTTATCCTATTGCCTGCTGACAAATGTTTACAGTTTGTGAATAGTTTCACATAAATAGTACTATTTCCACATACTACAGGGCAATGTGATGTCCGAAGTGGCTGACGAAATTAGGTACTAACACGATATATATGCATATTGCAAGGTATATGTACACCTTGCATATTGTGATCGATGCTCGCACGCTCCGCTCGCTCGTAAAAATTTAGTCCAACCTCACATCCGATCCGACACGTTCGCAAATTCGAAATAAGTCGCCACCATATCGAATAATGAACGCAAGATGGATTGGTTTTAGGTTACGCTATAGTTTTCGAGCGAACGCAGCGAGCGAGAGACGCGTAAAGGTGTGTCACAATCCAACGGTTTGGCACATACGGACATGGAAACATTCGCACCAGCCAGAGGAGCCGGAAGTACTTATCGTATTGCCTGCTGACAAATGTTTACAGTTTGTGAATAGTTTCACATAAATAGTACTATTTCCACATACTACAGGGCAATGTGATGTCCGAAGTGGCTGACGAAATTAGGTACTAACACGATATATATGCATATTGCAAGGTATATGTATACCTTGCATATTGTGATCGATGCTCGCTCGCTCCGCTCGCTCGTAAAAATTTAGTCCAACCTCACATCCGATCCGACACGTTCGCAAATTCGAAATAAGTCGCCACCATATCGAATAATGAACGCAAGATGGATTGGTTTTAGGTTACGCTATAGTTTTCGAGCGAACGCAGCGAGCGAGAGACGCGTAAAGGTGTGTCACAATCCAACGGTTTGGCACATACTGACATTGAAACATTCGCACCAGCCCGAGGAGCCGGATGTCTTTATCATATTGCCTGCTGACAGATGTTTACAGTTTGTGAATAGTTTCACATAAATAGTACTATTTCCACATGCTACAGGGCAATGTGATGTCCGAAGTGGCTGACGAAATTAGGTACTAACACGATATATATGCATATTGCAAGGTATATGTATACCTTGCATGTTGTGATCGATGCTCGCTCGCTCCGCTCGCTCGTAAAAATTTAGTCCAACCTCACATCCGATCCGACACGTTCGCAAATTCGAAATAAGTCGCCACCATATCGAATGACTAACGCTAGAGGGATTGGTTTTAGGTTACGCTATAGTTTTCGAATCGAGCGCAGCGAGCGAGAGACGCGTAAAGGTGTATCACAATCTAACGGTTTGGCACATACGGACATTGAAACATTCGCACCAGCCAGAGGAGCCGGAAGTATTTATCCTATTGCCTGCTGACAAATGTTTACAGTTTGTGAATAGTTTCACATAAATAGTACTATTTCCACATACTACAGTCCAATGTGATGTCCGAAGTGGCTAACAAAATTAGGTACTAACACGATATATATGCATATTGCAAGGTATATGTATACCTTGCAAATTGTGATCGTTGCTTGCTCGCTCCGCTCGCTCGTAAAAATTTAGTCCAACCTCACATCCCATCCGACACGTTCGCAAATTTGAAATAAGTCGCCTTCATATCGAATGACTAACGCAAGAGGGATTGGTTTTACGTTAGGCTATAGTTTTCGAGCGAGCGCAGCGAGCGAGAGACGCGTAAAGGTGTATCACAATCTAACGGTTTGGCACATACGGACGTTGAAACATTCGCACCAGCCAGAGGAGCCGGAAGTATTTATCCTATTGCCTGCTGACAAATGTTTACAGTTTGTGAATAGTTTCACATAAATAGTACTATTTCCACATACTACAGGGCAATGTGGTGTCCGAAGTGGCTGACGAAATTAGGTACTAACACGATATATATGCATATTGCAAGGTATATGTATACCTTGCATATTGTGATCGATGCTCGCTCGCTCCGCTCGCTCGTAAAAATTTAGTCCAACCTCACATCCGATCCGACACGTTCGCAAATTCGAAATAAGTCGCCAACATATCGAATAATGAACGCAAGATGGATTGGTTTTAGGTTACGCTATAGTTTTCGAGCGAGTGCAGCGAACGAGAGACGCGTAAAGGTGTGTCACAATCCAACGGTTTGGCACATACGGACATTGAAACATTCGCACCAGCCCGAGGAGCCGGAAGTCTTTATCCTATTGCCTGCTGACAAATGTTTGCAGTTTGTGAATAGTTTCACATAAATAGTACTATTTCCACATACTACAGGGCAATGTGATGTCCGAAGTGGCTGACGAAATTAGGTACTAACACTATATATATGCATATTGCAAGGTATATGTATACCTTGCATATTGTGATCGATGCTCGCTCGCTCCGCTCGCTCGTAAAAATTTAGTCCAACCTCACATCCGATCCGACACGTTCGCAAATTCGAAATAAGTCGCCACCATATCGAATAATGAACGCAAGATGGATTGGTTTTAGGTTACGCTATAGTTTTCGAGCGAACGCAGCGAGCGAGAGACGCGTAAAGGTGTGTCACAATCCAACGGTTTGGCACATACGGACATGGAAACATTCGCACCAGCCAGAGGAGCCGGAAGTACTTATCGTATTGCCTGCTGACAAATGTTTACAGTTTGTGAATAGTTTCACATAAATAGTACTATTTCCACATACTACAGGGCAATGTGATGTCCGATGTGGCTGACGAAATTAGGTACTAACACGATATATATGCATATTGCAAGGTATATGTATACCTTGCATATTGTGATCGATGCTCGCTCGCTCCGCTCGCTCGTAAAAATTTAGTCCAACCTCACATCCGATCCGACACGTTCGCAAATTCGAAATAAGTCGCCACCATATCGAATAATGAGCGCAAGATGGATTGGTTTTAGGTTACGCTATAGTTTTCGAGCGAGCGCAGCGAACGAGAGACGCGTAAAGGTGTGTCACAATCCAACGGTTTGGCACATACGGACATTGAAACATTCGCACCAGCCCGAGGAGCCGGAAGTCTTTATCCTATTGCCTGCTGACAAATGTTTACAGTTTGTGAATAGTTTCACATAAATAGTACTATTTCCACATACTACAGGGCAATGTGATGTCCGAAGTGGCTGACGAAATTAGGTACTAACACTATATATATGCATATTGCAAGGTATATGTATACCTTGCATATTGTGATCGATGCTCGCTCGCTCCTCTCGCTCGTAAAAATTTAGTCCAACCTCACATCCGATCCGACACGTTCGCAAATTCGAAATAAGTCGCCACCATATCGAATAATGAACGCAAGATGGATTGGTTTTAGGTTACGCTATAGTTTTCGAGCGAACGCAGCGAGCGAGAGACGCGTAAAGGTGTGTCACAATCCAACGGTTTGGCACATACGGACATGGAAACATTCGCACCAGCCAGAGGAGCCGGAAGTACTTATCGTATTGCCTGCTGACAAATGTTTACAGTTTGTGAATTGTTTCACATAAATAGTACTATTTCCACATACTACAGTGCAATGTGATGTCCGAAGTGGCTGACAAAATTAGGTACTAACACGATATATATGCATATTGCAAGGTATATGTATAGCTTGCATATTGTGATCGATGCTCGCTCGCTCCGCTCGCTCGTAAAAATTTAGTCCAACCTCACATCCGATCCGACACGTTCGCAAATTCGAAATAAGTCGCCACCATATCGAATAATGAACGCAAGATGGATTGGTTTTAGGTTACGCTATAGTTTTCGAGCGAACGCAGCGAGCGAGAGACGCGTAAAGGTGTGTCACAATCCAACGGTTTGGCACATACTGACATTGAAACATTCGCACCAGCCCGAGGAGCCGGATGTCTTTATCATATTGCCTGCTGACAGATGTTTACAGTTTGTGAATAGTTTCACATAAATAGTACTATTTCCACATGCTACAGGGCAATGTGATGTCCGAAGTGGCTGACAAAGTTAGGTACTAACACGAAATATATGCAAGGCAATATAAGGTATATGTATACCTTGCAAATTGTGATCGTTGCTCGCTCGCTCCGCTCGCTCGTAAAAATTTAGTCCAACCTCACATCCGATCCGACACGTTCGCAAATTCGAAATAAGTCGCCACCATATCGAATAATGAACGCAAGATGGATTGGTTTTAGGTTACGCTATAGTTTTCGAGCGAGCGCAGCGAACGAGAGACGCGTAAAGGTGTGTCACAATCCAACGGTTTGGCACATACGGACATTGAAACATTCGCACCAGCCCGAGGAGCCGGAAGTCTTTATCATATTGCCTACTGACAAATGTTTACAGTTTGTGAATAGTTTCACATAAATAGTACTATTTCGACATACTACAGTGCAATGTGATATCCGAAGTAGCTGACACAATTAGGTACTAACACGATATATACGCATATTGCAAGGTATATGTATACCTTGCAAATTGTGATCGTTGCTCGCTCGCTCCGCTCGCTCGTAAAAATTTAGTCCAACCTCACATCCGATCCGACACGTTCGCAAATTCGAAATAAGTCGCCTTCATATCGAATGACTAACGCTAGAGGGATTGGTTTTAGGTTACGCTATAGTTTTCGAATCGAGCGCAGCGAGCGAGAGACGCGTAAAGGTGTATCGCAATCTAACGGTTTGGCACATACGGACATTGAAACATTCGCACCAGCCAGAGGAGCCGGAAGTATTTATCCTATTGCCTGCTGACAAATGTTTACAGTTTGTGAATAGTTTCACATAAATAGTACTATTTCCACATACTACAGGGCAATGTGATGTCCGAAGTGGCTGACGAAATTAGGTACTAACACTATATATATGCATATTGCAAGGTATATGTATACCTTGCATATTGTGATCGATGCTCGCTCGCTCCGCTCGCTCGTAAAAATTTAGTCCAACCTCACATCCGATCCGACACGTTCGCAAATTCGAAATAAGTCGCCACCATATCGAATAATGAACGCAAGATGGATTGGTTTTAGGTTACGCTATAGTTTTCGAGCGAACGCAGCGAGCGAGAGACGCGTAAAGGTGTGTCACAATCCAACGGTTTGGCACATACGGACATGGAAACATTCGCACCAGCCAGAGGAGCCGGAAGTACTTATCGTATTGCCTGCTGACAAATGTTTACAGTTTGTGAATAGTTTCACATAAATAGTACTATTTCCACATACTACAGTGCAATGTGATGTCCGAAGTGGCGGACAAAATTAGGTACTAACACGATATATATGCATATTGCAAGGTATATGTATACCTTGCAAATTGTGATCGTTGCTCGCTCGCTCCGCTCGCTCGTAAAAATTTAGTCCAACCTCACATCCGATCCGACACGTTCGCAAATTCGAAATAAGTTGCCTTCATATCGAATGACTAACGCAAGATGGATTGGGTTTAGGTTACGCTATAGTTTTCGAGCGAGCGCAGCGAACGAGAGACGCGTAAAGGTGTGTCACAATCCAACGGTTTGGCACATACGGACATTGAAACATTCGCACCAGCCCGAGGAGCCGGAAGTCTTTATCCTATTGCCTGCTGACAAATGTTTACAGTTTGTGAATAGTTTCACATAAATAGTACTATTTCCACATACTACAGGGCAATGTGATGTCCGAAGTGGCTGACGAAATTAGGTACTAACACTATATATATGCATATTGCAAGGTATATGTATACCTTGCATATTGTGATCGATGCTCGCTCGCTCCTCTCGCTCGTAAAAATTTAGTCCAACCTCACATCCGATCCGACACGTTCGCAAATTCGAAATAAGTCGCCACCATATCGAATAATGAACGCAAGATGGATTGGTTTTAGGTTACGCTATAGTTTTCGAGCGAACGCAGCGAGCGAGAGACGCGTAAAGGTGTGTCACAATCCAACGGTTTGGCACATACGGACATGGAAACATTCGCACCAGCCAGAGGAGCCGGAAGTACTTATCGTATTGCCTGCTGACAAATGTTTACAGTTTGTGAATAGTTTCACATAAATAGTACTATTTCCACATACTACAGTGCAATGTGATGTCCGAAGTGGCTGACAAAATTAGGTACTAACTCGATATATATGCATATTGCAAGGTATATGTATAGCTTGCATATTGTGATCGATGCTCGCTCGCTCCGCTCGCTCGTAAAAATTTAGTCCAACCTCACATCCGATCCGACACGTTCGCAAATTCGAAATAAGTCGCCACCATATCGAATAATGAACGCAAGATGGATTGGTTTTAGGTTACGCTATAGTTTTCGAGCGAACGCAGCGAGCGAGAGACGCGTAAAGGTGTGTCACAATCCAACGGTTTGGCACATACTGACATTGATACATTCGCACCAGCCCGAGGAGCCGGATGTCTTTATCATATTGCCTGCTGACAGATGTTTACAGTTTGTGAATAGTTTCACATAAATAGTACTATTTCCACATGCTACAGGGCAATGTGATGTCCGAAGTGGCTGACAAAGTTAGGTACTAACACGAAATATATGCAAGGCAATATAAGGTATATGTATACCTTGCAAATTGTGATCGTTGCTCGCTCGCTCCGCTCGCTCGTAAAAATTTAGTCCAACCTCACATACGATCCGACACGTTCGCAAATTCGAAATAAGTTGCCTTCATATCGAATAATGAACGCAAGGTGGATTGGTTTTAGGTTACGCTATAGTTTTCGAGCGAGCGCAGCGAGCGAGAGACGCGTAAAGGTGTGTCACAATCCAACGGTTTGGCACATACTGACATTGAAACATTCGCACCAGCCCGAGGAGCCGGAAGTCTTTATCATATTGCCTACTGACAAATGTTTACAGTTTCTGAATAGTTTCACATAAATAGTACTATTTCGACATACTACAGTGCAATGTGATATCCGAAGTAGCTGACACAATTAGGTACTAACACGATATATACGCATATTGCAAGGTATATGTATACCTTGCAAATTGTGATCGTTGCTCGCTCGCTCCGCTCGCTCGTAAAAATTTAGTCCAACCTCACATCCGATCCGACACGTTCGCAAATTCGAAATAAGTCGCCTTCATATCGAATGACTAACGCTAGAGGGATTGGTTTTAGGTTACGCTATAGTTTTCGAATCGAGCGCAGCGAGCGAGAGACGCGTAAAGGTGTATCGCAATCTAACGGTTTGGCACATACGGACATTGAAACATTCGCACCAGCCAGAGGAGCTGGAAGTATTTATCCTATTGCCTGCTGACAAATGTTTACAGTTTGTGAATAGTTTCACATAAATAGTACTATTTCCACATACTACAGGGCAATGTGATGTCCGAAGTGGCTGACGAAATTAGGTACTAACACTATATATATGCATATTGCAAGGTATATGTATACCTTGCATATTGTGATCGATGCTCGCTCGCTCCGCTCGCTGGTAAAAATTTAGTCCAACCTCACATCCGATCCGACACGTTCGCAAATTCGAAATAAGTCGCCACCATATCGAATAATGAATGCAAGATGGATTGGTTTTAGGTTACGCTATAGTTTTCGAGCGAACGCAGCGAGCGAGAGACGCGTAAAGGTGTGTCACAATCCAACGGTTTGGCACATACGGACATGGAAACATTCGCACCAGCCAGAGGAGCCGGAAGTACTTATCGTATTGCCTGCTGACAAATGTTTACAGTTTGTGAATAGTTTCACATAAATAGTACTATTTCCACATACTACAGTGCAATGTGATGTCCGAAGTGGCGGACAAAATTAGGTACTAACACGATATATATGCATATTGCAAGGTATATGTATACCTTGCAAATTGTGATCGTTGCTCGCTCGCTCCGCTCGCTCGTAAAAATTTAGTCCAACCTCACATCCGATCCGACACGTTCGCAAATTCGAAATAAGTTGCCTTCATATCGAATGACTAACGCAAGATGGATTGGGTTTAGGTTACGCTATAGTTTTCGAGCGAGCGCAGCGAACGAGAGACGCGTAAAGGTGTGTCACAATCCAACGGTTTGGCACATACGGACATTGAAACATTCGCACCAGCCCGAGGAGCGGGAAGTCTTTATCCTATTGCCTGCTGACAAATGTTTACAGTTTGTGAATAGTTTCACATAAATAGTACTATTTCCACATACTACAGGGCAATGTGATGTCCGAAGTGGCTGACGAAATTAGGTACTAACACTATATATATGCATATTGCAAGGTATATGTATACCTTGCATATTGTGATCGATGCTCGCTCGCTCCTCTCGCTCGTAAAAATTTAGTCCAACCTCACATCCGATCCGACACGTTCGCAAATTCGAAATAAGTCGCCACCATATCGAATAATGAACGCAAGATGGATTGGTTTTAGGTTACGCTATAGTTTTCGAGCGAACGCAGCGAGCGAGAGACGCGTAAAGGTGTGTCACAATCCAACGGTTTGGCACATACGGACATGGAAACATTCGCACCAGCCAGAGGAGCCGGAAGTACTTATTGTATTGCCTGCTGACAAATGTTTACAGTTTGTGAATAGTTTCACATAAATAGTACTATTTCCACATACTACAGTGCAATGTGATGTCCGAAGTGGCTGACAAAATTAGGTACTAACACGATACATATGCATATTGCAAGGTATATGTATAGCTTGCATATTGTGATCGATGCTCGCTCGCTCCGCTCGCTCGTAAAAATTTAGTCCAACCTCACATCCGATCCGACACGTTCGCAAATTCGAAATAAGTCGCCACCATATCGAATAATGAACGCAAGATGGATTGGTTTTAGGTTACGCTATAGTTTTCGAGCGAACGCAGCGAGCGAGAGACGCGTAAAGGTGTGTCACAATCCAACGGTTTGGCACATACTGACATTGAAACATTCGCACCAGCCCGAGGAGCCGGATGTCTTTATCATATTGCCTGCTGACAGATGTTTACAGTTTGTGAATAGTTTCACATAAATAGTACTATTTCCACATGCTACAGGGCAATGTGATGTCCGAAGTGGCTGACAAAGTTAGGTACTAACACGAAATATATGCAAGGCAATATAAGGTATATGTATACCTTGCAAATTGTGATCGTTGCTCGCTCGCTCCGCTCGCTCGTAAAAATTTAGTCCAACCTCACATACGATCCGACACGTTCGCAAATTCGAAATAAGTTGCCTTCATATCGAATAATGAACGCAAGGTGGATTGGTTTTAGGTTACGCTATAGTTTTCGAGCGAGCGCAGCGAGCGAGAGACGCGTAAAGGTGTGTCACAATCCAACGGTTTGGCACATACTGACATTGAAACATTCGCACCAGCCCGAGGAGCCGGAAGTCTTTATCATATTGCCTACTGACAAATGTTTACAGTTTGTGAATAGTTTCACATAAATAGTACTATTTCGACATACTACAGTGCAATGTGATATCCGAAGTGGCTGACAAAATTAGGTACTAACACGATATATACGCATATTGCAAGGTATATGTATACCTTGCAAATTGTGATCGTTGCTCGCTCGCTCCGCTCGCTCGTAAAAATTTAGTCCAACCTCACATCCGATCCGACACGTTCGCAAATTCGAAATAAGTCGCCTTCATATCGAATGACTAACGCTAGAGGGATTGGTTTTAGGTTACGCTATAGTTTTCGAATCGAGCGCAGCGAGCGAGAGACGCGTAAATGTGTATCACAATCTAACGGTTTGGCACATACGGACATTGAAACATTCGCACCAGCCAGAGGAGCCGGAAGTATTTATCCTATTGCCTGCTGACAAATGTTTACAGTTTGTGAATAGTTTCACATAAATAGTACTATTTCCACATACTACAGTCCAATGTGATGTCCGAAGTGGCTAACAAAATTAGGTACTAACACGATATATATGCATATTGCAAGGTATATGTATACCTTGCAAATTGTGATCGTTGCTTGCTCGCTCCGCTCGCTCGTAAAAATTTAGTCCAACCTCACATCCCATCCGACACGTTCGCAAATTCGAAATAAGTCGCCTTCATATCGAATAATGAACGCAAGATGGATTGGTTTTAGGTTACGCTATAGTTTTCGAGCGAACGCAGCGAGCGAGAGACGCGTAAAGGTGTGTCACAATCCAACGGTTTGGCACATACGGACATGGAAACATTCGCACCAGCCAGAGGAGCCGGAAGTACTTATCGTATTGCCTGCTGACAAATGTTTACAGTTTGTGAATAGTTTCACATAAATAGTACTATTTCCACATACTACAGTGCAATGTGATGTCCGAAGTGGCTGACAAAATTAGGTACTAACACGATATATATGCATATTGCAAGGTATATGTATACCTTGCATATTGTGATCGATGCTCGCTCGCTCCGCTCGCTCGTAAAAATTTAGTCCAACCTCACATCCGATCCGACACGTTCGCAAATTCGAAATAAGTCGCCACCATATCGAATAATGAACGCAAGATGGATTGGTTTTAGGTTACGCTATAGTTTTCGAGCGAACGCAGCGAGCGAGAGACGCGTAAAGGTGTGTCACAATCCAACGGTTTGGCACATACGGACATGGAAACATTCGCACCAGCCAGAGGAGCCGGAAGTACTTATCGTATTGCCTGCTGACAAATGTTTACAGTTTGTGAATAGTTTCACATAAATAGTACTATTTCCACATACTACAGGGCAATGTGATGTCCGAAGTGGCTGACGAAATTAGGTACTAACACGATATATATGCATATTGCAAGGTATATGTATACCTTGCATATTGTGATCGATGCTCGCTCGCTCCGCTCGCTCGTAAAAATTTAGTCCAACCTCACATCCGATCCGACACGTTCGCAAATTCGAAATAAGTCGCCAACATATCGAATAATGAACGCAAGATGGATTGGTTTTAGGTTACGCTATAGTTTTCGAGCGAGCGCAGCGAACCAGAGACGCGTAAAGGTGTGTCACAATCCAACGGTTTGGCACATACGGACATTGAAACATTCGCACCAGCCCGAGGAGCCGGAAGTCTTTATCCTATTGCCTGCTGACAAATGTTTACAGTTTGTGAATAGTTTCACATAAATAGTACTATTTCCACATACTACAGGGCAATGTGATGTCCGAAGTGGCTGACGAAATTAGGTACTAACACGATATATATGCATATTGCAAGGTATATGTATACCTTGCATATTGTGATCGATGCTCGCTCGCTCCGCTCGCTCGTAATAATTTAGTCCAACCTCACATCCGATCCGACACGTTCGCAAATTCGAAATAAGTCGCCACCATATCGAATAATGAACGCAAGATGGATTGGTTTTAGGTTACGCTATAGTTTTCGAGCGAACGCAGCGAGCGAGAGACGCGTAAAGGTGTGTCACAATCCAACGGTTTGGCACATACGGACATGGAAACATTCGCACCAGCCAGAGGAGCCGGAAGTACTTATCGTATTGCCTGCTGACAAATGTTTACAGTTTGTGAATAGTTTCACATAAATAGTACTATTTCCACATACTACAGTGCAATGTGATGTCCGAAGTGGCGGACAAAATTAGGTACTAACACGATATATATGCATATTGCAAGGTATATGTATACCTTGCAAATTGTGATCGTTGCTCGCTCGCTCCGCTCGCTCGTAAAAATTTAGTCCAACCTCACATCCGATCCGACACGTTCGCAAATTCGAAATAAGTTGCCTTCATATCGAATGACTAACGCAAGATGGATTGGGTTTAGGTTAGGCTACAGCTTTCGAGCGGGCGCAGCGAGCGAGAGACGCGTAAAGGTGTGTCACAATCCAACGGTTTGGCACATACGGACATTGAAACATTCGCACCAGCCCGAGGAGCCGGAAGTCTTTATCCTATTGCCTGCTGACAAATGTTTACAGTTTGTGAATAGTTTCACATAAATAGTACTATTTCCACATACTACAGGGCAATGTGATGTCCGAAGTGGCTGACGAAATTAGGTACTAACACTATATATATGCATATTGCAAGGTATATGTATACCTTGCATATTGTGATCGATGCTCGCTCGCTCCGCTCGCTCGTAAAAATTTAGTCCAACCTCACATCCGATCCGACACGTTCGCAAATTCGAAATAAGTCGCCACCATATCGAATAATGAACGCAAGATGGATTGGTTTTAGGTTACGCTATAGTTTTCGAGCGAACGCAGCGAGCGAGAGACGCGTAAAGGTGTGTCACAATCCAACGGTTTGGCACATACGGACATGGAAACATTCGCACCAGCCAGAGGAGCCGGAAGTACTTATCGTATTGCCTGCTGACAAATGTTTACAGTTTGTGAATAGTTTCACATAAATAGTACTATTTCCACATACTACAGTGCAATGTGATGTCCGAAGTGGCTGACAAAATTAGGTACTAACACGATATATATGCATATTGCAAGGTATATGTATACCTTGCATATTGTGATCGATGCTCGCTCGCTCCGCTCGCTCGTAAAAATTTAGTCCAACCTCACATCCGATCCGACACGTTCGCAAATTCGAAATAAGTCGCCACCATATCGAATAATGAACGCAAGATGGATTGGTTTTAGGTTACGCTATAGTTTTCGAGCGAACGCAGCGAGCGAGAGACGCGTAAAGGTGTGTCACAATCCAACGGTTTGGCACATACGGACATGGAAACATTCGCACCAGCCAGAGGAGCCGGAAGTACTTATCGTATTGCCTGCTGACAAATGTTTACAGTTTGTGAATAGTTTCACATAAATAGTACTATTTCCACATACTACAGTGCAATGTGATGTCCGAAGTGGCTGACAAAATTAGGTACTAACACGATATATATGCATATTGCAAGGTATATGTATAGCTTGCATATTGTGATCGATGCTCGCTCGCTCCGCTCGCTCGTAAAAATTTAGTCCAACCTCACATCCGATCCGACACGTTCGCAAATTCGAAATAAGTCGCCACCATATCGAATAATGAACGCAAGATGGATTGGTTTTAGGTTACGCTATAGTTTTCGAGCGAGCGCAGCGAGCGAGAGACGCGTAAAGGTGTGTCACAATCCAACGGTTTGGCACATACTGACATTGAAACATTCGCACCAGCCCGAGGAGCCGGATGTCTTTATCATATTGCCTGCTGACAGATGTTTACAGTTTGTGAATAGTTTCACATAAATAGTACTATTTCCACATGCTACAGGGCAATGTGATGTCCGAAGTGGCTGACAAAGTTAGGTACTAACACGAAATATATGCAAGGCAATATAAGGTATATGTATACCTTGCAAATTGTGATCGTTGCTCGCTCGCTCCGCTCGCTCGTAAAAATTTAGTCCAACCTCACATACGATCCGACACGTTCGCAAATTCGAAATAAGTTGCCTTCATATCGAATAATGAACGCAAGGTGGATTGGTTTTAGGTTACGCTATAGTTTTCGAGCGAGCGCAGCGAGCGAGAGACGCGTAAAGGTGTGTCACAATCCAACGGTTTGGCACATACTGACATTGAAACATTCGCACCAGCCCGAGGAGCCGGAAGTCTTTATCATATTGCCTACTGACAAATGTTTACAGTTTGTGAATAGTTTCACATAAATAGTACTATTTCGACATACTACAGTGCAATGTGATATCCGAAGTGGCTGACAAAATTAGGTACTAACACGATATATACGCATATTGCAAGGTATATGTATACCTTGCAAATTGTGATCGTTGCTCGCTCGCTCCGCTCGCTCGTAAAAATTTAGTCCAACCTCACATCCGATCCGACACGTTCGCAAATTCGAAATAAGTCGCCTTCATATCGAATGACTAACGCTAGAGGGATTGGTTTTAGGTTACGCTATAGTTTTCGAATCGAGCGCAGCGAGCGAGAGACGCGTAAAGGTGTATCACAATCTAACGGTTTGGCACATACGGACATTGAAACATTCGCACCAGCCAGAGGAGCCGGAAGTATTTATCCTATTGCCTGCTGACAAATGTTTACAGTTTGTGAATAGTTTCACATAAATAGTACTATTTCCACATACTACAGTCCAATGTGATGTCCGAAGTGGCTAACAAAATTAGGTACTAACACGATATATATGCATATTGCAAGGTATATGTATACCTTGCAAATTGTGATCGTTGCTTGCTCGCTCCGCTCGCTCGTAAAAATTTAGTCCAACCTCACATCCCATCCGACACGTTCGCAAATTCGAAATAAGTCGCCTTCATATCGAATAATGAACGCAAGATGGATTGGTTTTAGGTTACGCTATAGTTTTCGAGCGAACGCAGCGAGCGAGAGACGCGTAAAGGTGTGTCACAATCCAACGGTTTGGCACATACGGACATGGAAACATTCGCACCAGCCAGAGGAGCCGGAAGTACTTATCGTATTGCCTGCTGACAAATGTTTACAGTTTGTGAATAGTTTCACATAAATAGTACTATTTCCACATACTACAGTGCAATGTGATGTCCGAAGTGGCTGACAAAATTAGGTACTAACACGATATATATGCATATTGCAAGGTATATGTATACCTTGCATATTGTGATCGATGCTCGCTCGCTCCGCTCGCTCGTAAAAATTTAGTCCAACCTCACATCCGATCCGACACGTTCGCAAATTCGAAATAAGTCGCCACCATATCGAATAATGAACGCAAGATGGATTGGTTTTAGGTTACGCTATAGTTTTCGAGCGAACGCAGCGAGCGAGAGACGCGTAAAGGTGTGTCACAATCCAACGGTTTGGCACATACGGACATGGAAACATTCGCACCAGCCAGAGGAGCCGGAAGTACTTATCGTATTGCCTGCTGACAAATGTTTACAGTTTGTGAATAGTTTCACATAAATAGTACTATTTCCACATACTACAGGGCAATGTGATGTCCGAAGTGGCTGACGAAATTAGGTACTAACACGATATATATGCATATTGCAAGGTATATGTATACCTTGCATATTGTGATCGATGCTCGCTCGCTCCGCTCGCTCGTAAAAATTTAGTCCAACCTCACATCCGATCCGACACGTTCGCAAATTCGAAATAAGTCGCCAACATATCGAATAATGAACGCAAGATGGATTGGTTTTAGGTTACGCTATAGTTTTCGAGCGAGCGCAGCGAACCAGAGACGCGTAAAGGTGTGTCACAATCCAACGGTTTGGCACATACGGACATTGAAACATTCGCACCAGCCCGAGGAGCCGGAAGTCTTTATCCTATTGCCTGCTGACAAATGTTTACAGTTTGTGAATAGTTTCACATAAATAGTACTATTTCCACATACTACAGGGCAATGTGATGTCCGAAGTGGCTGACGAAATTAGGTACTAACACTATATATATGCATATTGCAAGGTATATGTATACCTTGCATATTGTGATCGATGCTCGCTCGCTCCGCTCGCTCGTAATAATTTAGTCCAACCTCACATCCGATCCGACACGTTCGCAAATTCGAAATAAGTCGCCACCATATCGAATAATGAACGCAAGATGGATTGGTTTTAGGTTACGCTATAGTTTTCGAGCGAACGCAGCGAGCGAGAGACGCGTAAAGGTGTGTCACAATCCAACGGTTTGGCACATACGGACATGGAAACATTCGCACCAGCCAGAGGAGCCGGAAGTACTTATCGTATTGCCTGCTGACAAATGTTTACAGTTTGTGAATAGTTTCACATAAATAGTACTATTTCCACATACTACAGTGCAATGTGATGTCCGAAGTGGCGGACAAAATTAGGTACTAACACGATATATATGCATATTGCAAGGTATATGTATACCTTGCAAATTGTGATCGTTGCTCGCTCGCTCCGCTCGCTCGTAAAAATTTAGTCCAACCTCACATCCGATCCGACACGTTCGCAAATTCGAAATAAGTTGCCTTCATATCGAATGACTAACGCAAGATGGATTGGGTTTAGGTTAGGCTACAGCTTTCGAGCGGGCGCAGCGAGCGAGAGACGCGTAAAGGTGTGTCACAATCCAACGGTTTGGCACATACGGACATTGAAACATTCGCACCAGCCCGAGGAGCCGGAAGTCTTTATCCTATTGCCTGCTGACAAATGTTTACAGTTTGTGAATAGTTTCACATAAATAGTACTATTTCCACATACTACAGGGCAATGTGATGTCCGAAGTGGCTGACGAAATTAGGTACTAACACTATATATATGCATATTGCAAGGTATATGTATACCTTGCATATTGTGATCGATGCTCGCTCGCTCCGCTCGCTCGTAATAATTTAGTCCAACCTCACATCCGATCCGACACGTTCGCAAATTCGAAATAAGTCGCCACCATATCGAATAATGAACGCAAGATGGATTGGTTTTAGGTTACGCTATAGTTTTCGAGCGAACGCAGCGAGCGAGAGACGCGTAAAGGTGTGTCACAATCCAACGGTTTGGCACATACGGACATGGAAACATTCGCACCAGCCAGAGGAGCCGGAAGTACTTATCGTATTGCCTGCTGACAAATGTTTACAGTTTGTGAATAGTTTCACATAAATAGTACTATTTCCACATACTACAGTGCAATGTGATGTCCGAAGTGGCGGACAAAATTAGGTACTAACACGATATATATGCATATTGCAAGGTATATGTATACCTTGCAAATTGTGATCGTTGCTCGCTCGCTCCGCTCGCTCGTAAAAATTTAGTCCAACCTCACATCCGATCCGACACGTTCGCAAATTCGAAATAAGTTGCCTTCATATCGAATGACTAACGCAAGATGGATTGGGTTTAGGTTAGGCTACAGCTTTCGAGCGGGCGCAGCGAGCGAGAGACGCGTAAAGGTGTGTCACAATCCAACGGTTTGGCACATACGGACATTGAAACATTCGCACCAGCCCGAGGAGCCGGAAGTCTTTATCCTATTGCCTGCTGACAAATGTTTACAGTTTGTGAATAGTTTCACATAAATAGTACTATTTCCACATACTACAGGGCAATGTGATGTCCGAAGTGGCTGACGAAATTAGGTACTAACACTATATATATGCATATTGCAAGGTATATGTATACCTTGCATATTGTGATCGATGCTCGCTCGCTCCGCACGCTCGTAAAAATTTAGTCCAACCTCACATCCGATCCGACACGTTCGCAAATTCGAAATAAGTCGCCACCATATCGAATAATGAACGCAAGATGGATTGGTTTTAGGTTACGCTATAGTTTTCGAGCGAACGCAGCGAGCGAGAGACGCGTAAAGGTGTGTCACAATCCAACGGTTTGGCACATACGGACATGGAAACATTCGCACCAGCCAGAGGAGCCGGAAGTACTTATCGTATTGCCTGCTGACAAATGTTTACAGTTTGTGAATAGTTTCACATAAATAGTACTATTTCCACATACTACAGTGCAATGTGATGTCCGAAGTGGCGGACAAAATTGGGTACTAACACGATATATATGCATATTGCAAGGTATATGTATACCTTGCAAATTGTGATCGTTGCTCGCTCGCTCCGCTCGCTCGTAAAAATTTAGTCCAACCTCACATCCGATCCGACACGTTCGCAAATTCGAAATAAGTTGCCTTCATATCGAATGACTAACGCAAGATGGATTGGGTTTAGGTTAGGCTACAGCTTTCGAGCGGGCGCAGCGAGCGAGAGACGCGTAAAGGTGTGTCACAATCCAACGGTTTGGCACATACTGACATTGAAACATTCGCACCAGCCCGAGGAGCCGGATGTCTTTATCATATTGCCTGCTGACAGATGTTTACAGTTTGTGAATAGTTTCACATAAATAGTACTATTTCCACATGCTACAGGGCAATGTGATGTCCGAAGTGGCTGACGAAATTAGGTACTAACACGATATATATGCATATTGCAAGGTATATGTATACCTTGCATGTTGTGATCGATGCTCGCTCGCTCCGCTCGCTCGTAAAAATTTAGTCCAACCTCACATCCGATCCGACACGTTCACAAATTCGAAATAAGTCGCCACCATATCGAATAATGAACGCAAGATGGATTGGTTTTAGGTTACGCTATAGTTTTCGAGCGAGCGCAGCGAACGAGAGACGCGTAAAGGTGTGTCACAATCCAACGGTTTGGCGCATACGGACATTGAAACATTCGCACCAGCCCGAGGAGCCGGAAGTCTTTATCCTATTGCCTGCTGACAAATGTTTACAGTTTGTGAATAGTTTCACATAAATAGTACTATTTCCACATACTACAGGGCAATGTGATGTCCGAAGTGGCTGACGAAATTAGGTACTAACACTATATATATGCATATTGCAAGGTATATGTATACCTTGCATATTGTGATCGATGCTCGCTCGCTCCGCTCGCTCGTAAAAATTTAGTCCAACCTCACATCCTATCCGACACGTTCGCAAATTCGAAATAAGTCGCCACCATATCGAATAATGAACGCAAGATGGATTGGTTTTAGGTTACGCTATAGTTTTCGAGCGAGCGCAGCGAACGAGAGACGCGTAAAGGTGTGTCACAATCCAACGGTTTGGCGCATACGGACATTGAAACATTCGCACCAGCCCGAGGAGCCGGAAGTCTTTATCCTATTGCCTGCTGACAAATGTTTACAGTTTGTGAATAGTTTCACATAAATAGTACTATTTCCACATACTACAGGGCAATGTGATGTCCGAAGTGGCTGACGAAATTAGGTACTAACACGATATATATGCATATTGCAAGGTATATGTATACCTTGCATATTGTGATCGATGCTCGCTCGCTCCGCTCGCTCGTAAAAATTTAGTCCAACCTCACATCCGATCCGACACGTTCGCAAATTCGAAATAAGTCGCCACCATATCGAATAATGAACGCAAGATGGATTGGTTTTAGGTTACGCTATAGTTTTCGAGCGAGCGCAGCGAACGAGAGACGCGTAAAGGTGTGTCACAATCCAACGGTTTGGCGCATACGGACATTGAAACATTCGCACCAGCCCGAGGAGCCGGAAGTCTTTATCCTATTGCCTGCTGACAAATGTTTACAGTTTGTGAATAGTTTCACATAAATAGTACTATTTCCACATACTACAGGGCAATGTGATGTCCGAAGTGGCTGACGAAATTAGGTACTAACACGATATATATGCATATTGCAAGGTATATGTATACCTTGCATATTGTGATCGATGCTCGCTCGCTCCGCTCGCTCGTAAATATTTAGTCCAACCTCACATCCGATCCGACACGTTCGCAAATTCGAAATAAGTCGCCACCATATCGAATAATGAACGCAAGATGGATTGGTTTTAGGTTACGCTATAGTTTTCGAGCGAACGCAGCGAGCGAGAGACGCGTAAAGGTGTGTCACAATCCAACGGTTTGGCAGATACAGACATGGAAACATTCGCACCAGCCAGAGGAGCCGGAAGTACTTAT
Organism: Bombus terrestris; assembly: GCF_910591885.1. NCBI lineage: Eukaryota > Metazoa > Arthropoda > Insecta > Hymenoptera > Apidae > Bombus > Bombus terrestris. Next base: position 2,075,453 of record NW_025963552.1, on the reverse strand, counting down.
CGTATTGCCTGCTGACAAATGTTTACAGTTTGTGAATAGTTTCACATAAATAGTACTATTTCCACATACTACAGTGCAATGTGATGTCCGAAGTGGCTGACAAAATTAGATACTAACACGATATATATGCATATTGCAAGGTATATGTATACCTTGCATATTGTGATCGATGCTCGCTCGCTCCGCTCGCTCGTAAAGATTTAGTCCAACCTCACATCCGATCCGACACGTTCGCAAATTCGAAATAAGTCGCCACCATATCGAATAATGAACGCAAGATGGATTGGTTTTAGGTTACGCTATAGTTTTCGAGCGAACGCAGCGAGCGAGAGACGCGTAAAGGTGTGTCACAATCCAACGGTTTGGCACATACTGACATTGAAACATTCGCACCAGGCCGAGGAGCCGGAAGTCTTGATCCTATTGCCTACTGACAAATGTTTACAGTTTGTGAATAGTTTCACATAAATAGTACTATTTCCACATACTACAGTCCAATGTGATGTCCGAAGTGGCTGACAAAATTAGGTACTAACACGAAATATATGCAAGGCAATATAAGGTATATGCATACCTTGCAAATTGAGATCGTAACTCGCTCGCTCCGCTCGCTCGTAAAAATTTAGTCCAACCTCACATCCGATCCGACACGTTCGCAAATTCGAAATAAGTCGCCACCATATCGAATAATGAACGCAAGATGGATTGGTTTTAGGTTACGCTATAGTTTTCGAGCGATCGCAGCGAGCGAGAGACGCGTAAAGGTGTGTCACAATCCAACGGTTTGGCACATACGGACATGGAAACATTCGCACCAGCCAGAGGAGCCGGAAGTACTTATCGTATTGCCTGCTGTCAAATGTTTACAGTTTGTGAATAGTTTCACATAAATAGTACTATTTCCACATACTACAGTGCAATGTGATGTCCGAAGTGGCTGACAAAATTAGGTACTAACACGATATATATGCATATTGCAAGGTATATGTATTCCTTGCATATTGTGATCGATGCTCGCTCGCTCCGCTCGCTCGTAAAAATTTAGTCCAACCTCACATCCGATCCGACACGTTCGCAAATTCGAAATAAGTCGCCACCATATCGAATAATGAACGCAAGATGGATTGGTTTTAGGTTACGCTATAGTTTTCGAGCGAACGCAGCGAGCGAGAGACGCGTAAAGGTGTGTCACAATCCAACGGTTTGGCACATACTGACATTGAAACATTCGCACCAGGCCGAGGAGCCGGAAGTCTTGATCCTATTGCCTACTGACAAATGTTTACAGTTTGTGAATAGTTTCACATAAATAGAACTATTTCCACATACTACAGTCCAATGTGATGTCCGAAGTGGCTGACAAAATTAGGTACTAACACGAAATATATGCAAGGCAATATAAGGTATATGCATACCTTGCAAATTGTGATCGTAGCTCGCTCGCTCCGCTCGCTCGTAAAAATTTAGTCCAACCTCACATCCGATCCGACACGTTCGCAAATTCGAAATAAGTCGCCACCATATCGAATAATGAACGCAAGATGGATTGGTTTTAGGTTACGCTATAGTTTTCGAGCGAGCGCAGCGAACGAGAGACGCGTAAAGGTGTGTCACAATCCAACGGTTTGGCACATACGGACATTGAAACATTCGCACCAGCCCGAGGAGCCGGAAGTCTTTATCCTATTGCCTGCTGACAAATGTTTACAGTTTGTGAATAGTTTCACATAAATAGTACTATTACCACATACTACAGTCCAATGTGATGTCCGAAGTGGCTGACAAAATTAGGTACTAACACTATATATATGCATATTGCAAGGTATATGTATACCTTGCATATTGTGATCGATGCTCGCTCGCTCCGCTCGCTCGTAAAAATTTAGTCCAACCTCACATCCGATCCGACACGTTCGCAAATTCGAAATAAGTCGCCACCATATCGAATAATGAACGCAAGATGGATTGGTTTTAGGTTACGCTATAGTTTTCGAGCGAACGCAGCGAGCGAGAGACGCGTAAAGGTGTGTCACAATCCAACGGTTTGGCACATACAGACATGGAAACATTCGCACCAGCCAGAGGAGCCGGAAGTACTTATCGTATTGCCTGCTGACAAATGTTTACAGTTTGTGAATAGTTTCACATAAATAGTACTATTTCCACATACTACAGTGCAATGTGATGTCCGAAGTGGCTGACAAAATTAGATACTAACACGATATATATGCATATTGCAAGGTATATGTATACCTTGCATATTGTGATCGATGCTCGCTCGCTCCGCTCGCTCGTAAAGATTTAGTCCAACCTCACATCCGATCCGACACGTTCGCAAATTCGAAATAAGTCGCCACCATATCGAATAATGAACGCAAGATGGATTGGTTTTAGGTTACGCTATAGTTTTCGAGCGAACGCAGCGAGCGAGAGACGCGTAAAGGTGTGTCACAATCCAACGGTTTGGCACATACTGACATTGAAACATTCGCACCAGGCCGAGGAGCCGGAAGTCTTGATCCTATTGCCTACTGACAAATGTTTACAGTTTGTGAATAGTTTCACATAAATAGTACTATTTCGACATACTACAGTCCAATGTGATGTCCGAAGTGGCTGACAAAATTAGGTACTAACACGAAATATATGCAAGGCAATATAAGGTATATGCATACCTTGCAAATTGTGATCGTAGCTCGCTCGCTCCGCTCGCTCGTAAAAATTTAGTCCAACCTCACATCCGATCCGACACGTTCGCAAATTCGAAATAAGTCGCCACCATATCGAATAATGAACGCAAGATGGATTGGTTTTAGGTTACGCTATAGTTTTCGAGCGAGCGCAGCGAACGAGAGACGCGTAAAGGTGTGTCACAATCCAACGGTTTGGCACATACGGACATTGAAACATTCGCACCAGCCCGAGGAGCCGGAAGTCTTTATCCTATTGCCTGCTGACAAATGTTTACAGTTTGTGAATAGTTTCACATAAATAGTACTATTACCACATACTACAGTCCAATGTGATGTCCGAAGTGGCTGACAAAATTAGGTACTAACACTATATATATGCATATTGCAAGGTATATGTATACCTTGCATATTGTGATCGATGCTCGCTCGCTCCGCTCGCTCGTAAAAATTTAGTCCAAACTCACATCCGATCCGACACGTTCGCAAATTCGAAATAAGTCGCCACCATATCGAAAAATGAACGCAAGATGGATTGGTTTTAGGTTACGCTATAGTTTTCGAGCGAACGCAGCGAGCGAGAGACGCGTAAAGGTGTGTCACAATCCAACGGTTTGGCACATACGGACATGGAAACATTCGCACCAGCCAGAGGAGCCGGAAGTACTTATCGTATTGCCTGCTGTCAAATGTTTACAGTTTGTGAATAGTTTCACATAAATAGTACTATTTCCACATACTACAGTGCAATGTGATGTCCGAAGTGGCTCACAAAATTAGGTACTAACACGATATATATGCATATTGCAAGGTATATGTATTCCTTGCATATTGTGATCGATGCTCGCTCGCTCCGCTCGCTCGTAAAAATTTAGTCCAACCTCACATCCGATCCGACACGTTCGCAAATTCGAAATAAGTCGCCACCATATCGAATAATGAACGCAAGATGGATTGGTTTTAGGTTACGCTATAGTTTTCGAGCGAACGCAGCGAGCGAGAGACGCGTAAAGGTGTGTCACAATCCAACGGTTTGGCACATACTGACATTGAAACATTCGCACCAGCCCGAGGAGCCGGATGTCTTTATCATATTGCCTGCTGACAGATGTTTACAGTTTGTGAATAGTTTCACATAAATAGTACTATTTCCACATACTACAGGGCAATGTGATGTCCGAAGTGGCTGACGAAATTAGGTACTAACACGATATATATGCATATTGCAAGGTATATGTATACCTTGCATGTTGTGATCGATGCTCGCTCGCTCCGCTCGCTCGTAAAAATTTAGTCCAACCTCACATCCGATCCGACACGTTCGCAAATTCGAAATAAGTCGCCACCATATCGAATAATGAACGCAAGATGGATTGGTTTTAGGTTACGCTATAGTTTTCGAGCGAGCGCAGCGAACGAGAGACGCGTAAAGGTGTGTCACAATCCAACGGTTTGGCGCATACGGACATTGAAACATTCGCACCAGCCCGAGGAGCCGGAAGTCTTTATCCTATTGCCTGCTGACAAATGTTTACAGTTTGTGAATAGTTTCACATAAATAGTACTATTTCCACATACTACAGTCCAATGTGATGTCCGAAGTGGCTGACAAAGTTAGGTACTAACACGAAATATATGCAAGGCAATATAAGGTATATGTATACCTTGCAAATTGTGATCGTTGCTCGCTCGCTCCGCTCGCTCGTAAAAATTTAGTCCAACCTCACATCCGATCCGACACGTTCGCAAATTCGAAATAAGTCGCCACCATATCGAATAATGAACGCAAGATGGATTGGTTTTAGGTTACGCTATAGTTTTCGAGCGAACGCAGCGAGCGAGAGACGCGTAAAGGTGTGTCACAATCCAACGGTTTGGCACATACTGACATTGAAACATTCGCACCAGGCCGAGGAGCCGGAAGTCTTTATCATATTGCCTACTGACAAATGTTTACAGTTTGTGAATAGTTTCACATAAATAGTACTATTTCCACATACTACAGTGCAATGTGATGTCCGAAGTGGCGGACAAAATTAGGTACTAACACGATATATATGCATATTGCAAGGTATATGTATACCTTGCAAATTGTGATCGTTGCTCGCTCGCTCCGCTCGCTCGTAAAAATTTAGTCCAACCTCACATCCGATCCGACACGTTCGCAAATTCGAAATAAGTCGCCACCATATCGAATAATGAACGCAAGATGGATTGGTTTTAGGTTACGCTATAGTTTTCGAGCGAGCGCAGCGAACGAGAGACGCGTAAAGGTGTGTCACAATCCAACGGTTTGGCACATACGGACATTGAAACATTCGCACCAGCCCGAGGAGCCGGAAGTCTTTATCCTATTGCCTGCTGACAAATGTTTACAGTTTGTGAATAGTTTCACATAAATAGTACTATTACCACATACTACAGTCCAATGTGATGTCCGAAGTGGCTGACAAAATTAGGTACTAACACTATATATATGCATATTGCAAGGTATATGTATACCTTGCATATTGTGATCGATGCTCGCTCGCTCCGCTCGCTCGTAAAAATTTAGTCCAAACTCACATCCGATCCGACACGTTCGCAAATTCGAAATAAGTCGCCACCATATCGAAAAATGAACGCAAGATGGATTGGTTTTAGGTTACGCTATAGTTTTCGAGCGAACGCAGCGAGCGAGAGACGCGTAAAGGTGTGTCACAATCCAACGGTTTGGCACATACGGACATGGAAACATTCGCACCAGCCAGAGGAGCCGGAAGTACTTATCGTATTGCCTGCTGTCAAATGTTTACAGTTTGTGAATAGTTTCACATAAATAGTACTATTTCCACATACTACAGTGCAATGTGATGTCCGAAGTGGCTCACAAAATTAGGTACTAACACGATATATATGCATATTGCAAGGTATATGTATTCCTTGCATATTGTGATCGATGCTCGCTCGCTCCGCTCGCTCGTAAAAATTTAGTCCAACCTCACATCCGATCCGACACGTTCGCAAATTCGAAATAAGTCGCCACCATATCGAATAATGAACGCAAGATGGATTGGTTTTAGGTTACGCTATAGTTTTCGAGCGAACGCAGCGAGCGAGAGACGCGTAAAGGTGTGTCACAATCCAACGGTTTGGCACATACTGACATTGAAACATTCGCACCAGCCCGAGGAGCCGGATGTCTTTATCATATTGCCTGCTGACAGATGTTTACAGTTTGTGAATAGTTTCACATAAATAGTACTATTTCCACATACTACAGGGCAATGTGATGTCCGAAGTGGCTGACGAAATTAGGTACTAACACGATATATATGCATATTGCAAGGTATATGTATACCTTGCATGTTGTGATCGATGCTCGCTCGCTCCGCTCGCTCGTAAAAATTTAGTCCAACCTCACATCCGATCCGACACGTTCGCAAATTCGAAATAAGTCGCCACCATATCGAATAATGAACGCAAGATGGATTGGTTTTAGGTTACGCTATAGTTTTCGAGCGAGCGCAGCGAACGAGAGACGCGTAAAGGTGTGTCACAATCCAACGGTTTGGCGCATACGGACATTGAAACATTCGCACCAGCCCGAGGAGCCGGAAGTCTTTATCCTATTGCCTGCTGACAAATGTTTACAGTTTGTGAATAGTTTCACATAAATAGTACTATTTCCACATACTACAGTCCAATGTGATGTCCGAAGTGGCTGACAAAGTTAGGTACTAACACGAAATATATGCAAGGCAATATAAGGTATATGTATACCTTGCAAATTGTGATCGTTGCTCGCTCGCTCCGCTCGCTCGTAAAAATTTAGTCCAACCTCACATACGATCCGACACGTTCGCAAATTCGAAATAAGTTGCCTTCATATCGAATGACTAACGCAAGATGGATTGGGTTTAGGTTAGGCTACAGCTTTCGAGCGGGCGCAGCGAGCGAGAGACGCGTAAAGGTGTGTCACAATCCAACGGTTTGGCACATACTGACATTGAAACATTCGCACCAGCCCGAGGAGCCGGATGTCTTTATCATATTGCCTGCTGACAAATGTTTACAGTTTGTGAATAGTTTCACATAAATAGTACTATTTCCACATACTACAGGGCAATGTGATGTTCGAAGTGGCTGACGAAATTAGGTACTAACACGATATATATGCATATTGCAAGGTATATGTATACCTTGCATATTGTGATCGATGCTCGCTCGCTCCGCTCGCTCGTAAAAATTTAGTCCAACCTCACATCCGATCCGACACGTTCGCAAATTCGAAATAAGTCGCCACCATATCGAATAATGAACGCAAGATGGATTGGTTTTAGGTTGCGCTATAGTTTTCGAGCGAGCGCAGCGAACGAGAGACGCGTAAAGGTGTGTCACAATCCAACGGTTTGGCACATACGGACATTGAAACATTCGCACCAGCCCGAGGAGCCGGAAGTCTTTATCCTATTGCCTGCTGACAAATGTTTACAGTTTGTGAATAGTTTCACATAAATAGTACTATTTCCACATACTACAGGGCAATGTGATGTCCGAAGTGGCTGACGAAATTAGGTACTAACACTATATATATGCATATTGCAAGGTATATGTATACCTTGCATATTGTGATCGATGCTCGCTCGCTCCGCTCGCTCGTAAAAATTTAGTCCAACCTCACATCCGATCCGACACGTTCGCAAATTCGAAATAAGTCGCCACCATATCGAATAATGAACGCAAGATGGATTGGTTTTAGGTTACGCTATAGTTTTCGAGCGAACGCAGGGAGCGAGAGACGCGTAAAGGTGTGTCACAATCCAACGGTTTGGCACATACAGACATGGAAACATTCGCACCAGCCAGAGGAGCCGGAAGTACTTATCGTATTGCCTGCTGACAAATGTTTACAGTTTGTGAATAGTTTCACATAAATAGTACTATTTCCACATACTACAGTGCAATGTGATGTCCGAAGTGGCTGACAAAATTAGGTACTAACACGATATATATGCATATTGCAAGGTATATGTATACCTTGCATATTGTGATCGATGCTCGCTCGCTCCGCTCGCTCGTAAAGATTTAGTCCAACCTCACATCCGATCCGACACGTTCGCAAATTCGAAATAAGTCGCCACCATATCGAATAATGAACGCAAGATGGATTGGTTTTAGGTTACGCTATAGTTTTCGAGCGAACGCAGCGAGCGAGAGACGCGTAAAGGTGTGTCACAATCCAACGGTTTGGCACATACTGACATTGAAACATTCGCACCAGGCCGAGGAGCCGGAAGTCTTTATCATATTGCCTACTGACAAATGTTTACAGTTTGTGAATAGTTTCACATAAATAGTACTATTTCCACATACTACAGTGCAATGTGATGTCCGAAGTGGCGGACAAAATTAGGTACTAACACGATATATATACATATTGCAAGGTATATGTATACCTTGCAAATTGTGATCGTTGCTCGCTCGCTCCGCTCGCTCGTAAAAATTTAGTCCAACCTCACATCCGATCCGACACGTTCGCAAATTCGAAATAAGTTGCCTTCATATCGAATGACTAACGCAAGATGGATTGGGTTTAGGTTAGGCTACAGCTTTCGAGCGGGCGCAGCGAGCGAGAGACGCGTAAAGGTGTGTCACAATCCAACGGTTTGGCACATACTGACATTGAAACATTCGCACCAGCCCGAGGAGCCGGATGTCTTTATCATATTGCCTGCTGACAGATGTTTACAGTTTGTGAATAGTTTCACATAAATAGTACTATTTCCACATACTACAGGGCAATGTGATGTCCGACGTGGCTGACGAAATTAGGTACTAACACGATATATATGCATATTGCAAGGTATATGTATACCTTGCATGTTGTGATCGATGCTCGCTCGCTCCGCTCGCTCGTAAAAATTTAGTCCAACCTCACATCCGATCCGACACGTTCGCAAATTCGAAATAAGTCGCCACCATATCGTATAATGAACGCAAGATGGATTGGTTTTAGGTTACGCTATAGTTTTCGAGCGAGCGCAGCGAACGAGAGACGCGTAAAGGTGTGTCACAATCCAACGGTTTGGCGCATACGGACATTGAAACATTCGCACCAGGCCGAGGAGCCGGAAGTCTTTATCATATTGCCTACTGACAAATGTTTACAGTTTGTGAATAGTTTCACATAAATAGTACTATTTCCACATACTACAGTGCAATGTGATGTCCGAAGTGGCGGACAAAATTAGGTACTAACACGATATATATACATATTGCAAGGTATATGTATACCTTGCAAATTGTGATCGTTGCTCGCTCGCTCCGCTCGCTCGTAAAAATTTAGTCCAACCTCACATCCGATCCGACACGTTCGCAAATTCGAAATAAGTTGCCTTCATATCGAATGACTAACGCAAGATGGATTGGGTTTAGGTTAGGCTACAGCTTTCGAGCGGGCGCAGCGAGCGAGAGACGCGTAAAGGTGTGTCACAATCCAACGGTTTGGCACATACTGACATTGAAACATTCGCACCAGCCCGAGGAGCCGGATGTCTTTATCATATTGCCTGCTGACAGATGTTTACAGTTTGTGAATAGTTTCACATAAATAGTACTATTTCCACATACTACAGGGCAATGTGATGTCCGACGTGGCTGACGAAATTAGGTACTAACACGATATATATGCATATTGCAAGGTATATGTATACCTTGCATGTTGTGATCGATGCTCGCTCGCTCCGCTCGCTCGTAAAAATTTAGTCCAACCTCACATCCGATCCGACACGTTCGCAAATTCGAAATAAGTCGCCACCATATCGTATAATGAACGCAAGATGGATTGGTTTTAGGTTACGCTATAGTTTTCGAGCGAGCGCAGCGAACGAGAGACGCGTAAAGGTGTGTCACAATCCAACGGTTTGGCGCATACGGACACTGAAACATTCGCACCAGCCCGAGGAGCCGGAAGTCTTTATCCTATTGCCTGCTGACAAATGTTTACAGTTTGTGAATAGTTTCACATAAATAGTACTATTTCCACATACTACAGTCCAATGTGATGTCCGAAGTGGCTGACAAAGTTAGGTACTAACACGAAATATATGCAAGGCAATATAAGGTATATGTATACCTTGCAAATTGTGATCGTTGCTCGCTCGCTCCGCTCGCTCGTAAAAATTTAGTCCAACCTCACATCCGATCCGACACGTTCGCAAATTCGAAATAAGTCGCCACCATATCGAATAATGAACGCAAGATGGATTGGTTTTAGGTTACGCTATAGTTTTCGAGCGAACGCAGCGAGCGAGAGACGCGTAAAGGTGTGTCACAATCCAACGGTTTGGCACATACTGACATTGAAACATTCGCACCAGGCCGAGGAGCCGGAAGTCTTTATCATATTGCCTACTGACAAATGTTTACAGTTTGTGAATAGTTTCACATAAATAGTACTATTTCCACATACTACAGTGCAATGTGATGTCCGAAGTGGCGGACAAAATTAGGTACTAACACGATATATATGCATATTGCAAGGTATATGTATACCTTGCAAATTGTGATCGTTGCTCGCTCGCTCCGCTCGCTCGTAAAAATTTAGTCCAACCTCACATCCGATCCGACACGTTCGCAAATTCGAAATAAGTCGCCACCATATCGAATAATGAACGCAAGATGGATTGGTTTTAGGTTACGCTATAGTTTTCGAGCGAACGCAGCGAGCGAGAGACGCGTAAAGGTGTGTCACAATCCAACGGTTTGGCACATACTGACATTGAAACATTCGCACCAGGCCGAGGAGCCGGAAGTCTTTATCATATTGCCTACTGACAAATGTTTGCAGCTTGTGAATAGTTTCACATAAATAGTACTATTTCCACATACTACAGGGCAATGTGATGTCCGAAGTGGCTGACGAAATTAGGTACTAACACGATATATATGCATATTGCAAGGTATATGTATACCTTGCATGTTGTGATCGATGCTCGCTCGCTCCGCTCGCTCGTAAAAATTTAGTCCAACCTCACATCCGATCCGACACGTTCGCAAATTCGAAATAAGTCGCCACCATATCGAATAATGAACGCAAGATGGATTGGTTTTAGGTTACGCTATAGTTTTCGAGCGAGCGCAGCGAACGAGAGACGCGTAAAGGTGTGTCACAATCCAACGGTTTGGCGCATACGGACATTGAAACATTCGCACCAGCCCGAGGAGCCGGAAGTCTTTATCCTATTGCCTGCTGACAAATGTTTACAGTTTGTGAATAGTTTCACATAAATAGTACTATTTCCACATACTACAGGGCAATGTGATGTCCGAAGTGGCTAACGAAATTAGGTACTAACACTATATATATGCATATTGCAAGGTATATGTATACATTGCATATTGTGATCGATGCTCGCTCGCTCCGCTCGCTCGTAAAAATTTAGTCCAAACTCACATCCGATCCGACACGTTCGCAAATTCGAAATAAGTCGCCACCATATCGAATAATGAACGCAAGATGGATTGGTTTTCGGTTACGCTATAGTTTTCGAGCGAACGCAGCGAGCGAGAGACGCGTAAAGGTGTGTCACAATCCAACGGTTTGGCACATACGGACATGGAAACATTCGCACCAGCCAGAGGTGCCGGAACTACTTATCGTATTGCCTGCTGACAAATGTTTACAGTTTGTGAATAGTTTCACATAAATAGTACTATTTCCACATACTACAGTGCAATGTGATGTCCGAAGTGGCTGACAAAATTAGGTACTAACACGATATATATGCATATTGCAAGGTATATGTATACCTTGCATATTGTGATCGATGCTCGCTCGCTCCGCTCGCTCGTAAAAATTTAGTCCAACCTCACATCCGATCCGACACGTTCGCAAATTCGAAATAAGTCGCCAACATATCGAATAATGAACGCAAGATGGATTGGTTTTAGGTTACGCTATAGTTTTCGAGCGAACGCAGCGAGCGAGAGACGCGTAAAGGTGTGTCACAATCCAACGGTTTGGCACATACTGACATTGAAACATTCGCACCAGCCCGAGGAGCCGGATGTCTTTATCATATTGCCTGCTGACAGATGTTTACAGTTTGTGAATAGTTTCACATAAATAGTACTATTTCCACATACTACAGGGCAATGTGATGTCCGAAGTGGCTGACGAAATTAGGTACTAACACGATATATATGCATATTGCAAGGTATATGTATACCTTGCATGTTGTGATCGATGCTCGCTCGCTCCGCTCGCTCGTAAAAATTTAGTCCAACCTCACATCCGATCCGACACGTTCGCAAATTCGAAATAAGTCGCCACCATATCGAATAATGAACGCAAGATGCATTGGTTTTAGGTTACGCTATAGTTTTCGAGCGAGCGCAGCGAACGAGAGACGCGTAAAGGTGTGTCACAATCCAACGGTTTGGCGCATACGGACATTGAAACATTCACACCAGCCCGAGGAGCCGGAAGTCTTTATCCTATTGCCTGCTGACAAATGTTTACAGTTTGTGAATAGTTTCACATAAATAGTACTATTTCCACATACTACAGTCCAATGTGATGTCCGAAGTGGCTGACAAAGTTAGGTACTAACACGAAATATATGCAAGGCAATATAAGGTATATGTATACCTTGCAAATTGTGATCGTTGCTCGCTCGCTCCGCTCGCTCGTAAAAATTTAGTCCAACCTCACATACGATCCGACACGTTCGCAAATTCGAAATAAGTTGCCTTCATATCGAATGACTAACGCAAGATGGATTGGGTTTAGGTTAGGCTACAGCTTTCGAGCGGGCGCAGCGAGCGAGAGACGCGTAAAGGTGTGTCACAATCCAACGGTTTGGCACATACTGACATTGAAACATTCGCACCAGCCCGAGGAGGCGGATGTCTTTATCATATTGCCTGCTGACAAATGTTTACAGTTTGTGAATAGTTTCACATAAATAGTACTATTTCCACATACTACAGGGCAATGTGATGTCCGAAGTGGCTGACGAAATTAGGTACTAACACGATATATATGCATATTGCAAGGTATATGTATACCTTGCATATTGTGATCGATGCTCGCTCGCTCCGCTCGCTCGTAAAAATTTAGTCCAACCTCACATCCGATCCGACACGTTCGCAAATTCGAAATAAGTCGCCACCATATCGAATAATGAACGCAAGATGGATTGGTTTTAGGTTACGCTATAGTTTTCGAGCGAGCGCAGCGAACGAGAGACGCGTAAAGGTGTGTCACAATCCAACGGTTTGGCACATACGGACATTGAAACATTCGCACCAGCCCGAGGAGCCGGAAGTCTTTATCCTATTGCCTGCTGACAAATGTTTACAGTTTGTGAATAGTTTCACATAAATAGTACTATTTCCACATACTACAGGGCAATGTGATGTCCGAAGTGGCTGACGAAATTAGGTACTAACACTATATATATGCATATTGCAAGGTATATGTATACCTTGCATATTGTGATCGATGCTCGCTCGCTCCGCTCGCTCGTAAAAATTTAGTCCAACCTCACATCCGATCCGACTCGTTCGCAAATTCGAAATAAGTCGCCACCATATCGAATAATGAACGCAAGATGGATTGGTTTTAGGTTACGCTATAGTTTTCGAGCGAACGCAGCGAGCGAGAGACGCGTAAAGGTGTGTCACAATCCAACGGTTTGGCACATACGGACATGGAAACATTCGCACCAGCCAGAGGAGCCGGAAGTACTTATCGTATTGCCTGCTGACAAATGTTTACAGTTTGTGAATAGTTTCACATAAATAGTACTATTTCCACATACTACAGTGCAATGTGATGTCCGAAGTGGCTGACAAAATTAGGTACTAACACGATATATATGCATATTGCAAGGTATATGTATACCTTGCATATTGTGATCGATGCTCGCTCGCTCCGCTCGCTCGTAAAGATTTAGTCCAACCTCACATCCGATCCGACACGTTCGCAAATTCGAAATAAGTCGCCACCATATCGAATAATGAACGCAAGATGGATTGGTTTTAGGTTACGCTATAGTTTTCGAGCGAACGCAGCGAGCGAGAGACGCGTAAAGGTGTGTCACAATCCAACGGTTTGGCACATACTGACATTGAAACATTCGCACCAGGCCGAGGAGCCGGAAGTCTTTATCATATTGCCTACTGACAAATGTTTACAGTTTGTGAATAGTTTCACATAAATAGTACTATTTCCACATACTACAGTGCAATGTGATGTCCGAAGTGGCGGACAAAATTAGGTACTAACACGATATATATGCATATTGCAAGGTATATGTATACCTTGCAAATTGTGATCGTTGCTCGCTCGCTCCGCTCGCTCGTAAAAATTTCGTCCAACCTCACATCCGATCCGACACGTTCGCAAATTCGAAATAAGCTGCCTTCATATCGAATGACTAACGCAAGATGGATTGGGTTTAGGTTAGGCTACAGCTTTCGAGCGGGCGCAGCGAGCGAGAGACGCGTAAAGGTGTGTCACAATCCAACGGTTTGGCACATACTGACATTGAAACATTCGCACCAGCCCGAGGAGCCGGAAGTCTTTATCCTATTGCCTGCTGACAAATGTTTACAGTTTGTGAATAGTTTCACATAAATAGTACTATTTCCACATACTACGGGGCAATGTGATGTCCGAAGTGGCTGACGAAATTAGGTACTAACACGATATATATGCATATTGCAAGGTATATGTATACCTTGCATATTGTGATCGATGCTCGCTCGCTCCGCTCGCTCGTAAAAATTTAGTCCAACCTCACATCCGATCCGACACGTTCGCAAATTCGAAATAAGTCGCCACCATATCGAATAATGAACGCAAGATGGATTGGTTTTAGGTTGCGCTATAGTTTTCGAGCGAGCGCAGCGAACGAGAGACGCGTAAAGGTGTGTCACAATCCAACGGTTTGGCACATACGGACATTGAAACATTCGCACCAGCCCGAGGAGCCGGAAGTCTTTATCCTATTGCCTGCTGACAAATGTTTACAGTTTGTGAATAGTTTCACATAAATAGTACTATTTCCACATACTACAGGGCAATGTGATGTCCGAAGTGGCTGACGAAATTAGGTACTAACACTATATATATGCATATTGCAAGGTATATGTATACCTTGCATATTGTGATCGATGCTCGCTCGCTCCGCTCGCTCGTAAAAATTTAGTCCAACCTCACATCCGATCCGACACGTTCGCAAATTCGAAATAAGTCGCCACCATATCGAATAATGAACGCAAGATGGATTGGTTTTAGGTTACGCTATAGTTTTCGAGCGAACGCAGCGAGCGAGAGACGCGTAAAGGTGTGTCACAATCCAACGGTTTGGCACATACAGACATGGAAACATTCGCACCAGCCAGAGGAGCCGGAAGTACTTATCGTATTGCCTGCTGACAAATGTTTACAGTTTGTGAATAGTTTCACATAAATAGTACTATTTCCACATACTACAGTGCAATGTGATGTCCGAAGTGGCTGACAAAATTAGGTACTAACACGATATATATGCATATTGCAAGGTATATGTATACCTTGCATATTGTGATCGATGCTCGCTCGCTCCGCTCGCTCGTAAAGATTTAGTCCAACCTCACATCCGATCCGACACGTTCGCAAATTCGAAATAAGTCGCCACCATATCGAATAATGAACGCAAGATGGATTGGTTTTAGGTTACGCTATAGTTTTCGAGCGAACGCAGCGAGCGAGAGACGCGTAAAGGTGTGTCACAATCCAACGGTTTGGCACATACTGACATTGAAACATTCGCACCAGGCCGAGGAGCCGGAAGTCTTTATCATATTGCCTACTGACAAATGTTTACAGTTTGTGAATAGTTTCACATAAATAGTACTATTTCCACATACTACAGTGCAATGTGATGTCCGAAGTGGCGGACAAAATTAGGTACTAACACGATATATATACATATTGCAAGGTATATGTATACCTTGCAAATTGTGATCGTTGCTCGCTCGCTCCGCTCGCTCGTAAAAATTTAGTCCAACCTCACATCCGATCCGACACGTTCGCAAATTCGAAATAAGTTGCCTTCATATCGAATGACTAACGCAAGATGGATTGGGTTTAGGTTAGGCTACAGCTTTCGAGCGGGCGCAGCGAGCGAGAGACGCGTAAAGGTGTGTCACAATCCAACGGTTTGGCACATACTGACATTGAAACATTCGCACCAGCCCGAGGAGCCGGATGTCTTTATCATATTGCCTGCTGACAGATGTTTACAGTTTGTGAATAGTTTCACATAAATAGTACTATTTCCACATACTACAGGGCAATGTGATGTCCGACGTGGCTGACGAAATTAGGTACTAACACGATATATATGCATATTGCAAGGTATATGTATACCTTGCATGTTGTGATCGATGCTCGCTCGCTCCGCTCGCTCGTAAAAATTTAGTCCAACCTCACATCCGATCCGACACGTTCGCAAATTCGAAATAAGTCGCCACCATATCGTATAATGAACGCAAGATGGATTGGTTTTAGGTTACGCTATAGTTTTCGAGCGAGCGCAGCGAACGAGAGACGCGTAAAGGTGTGTCACAATCCAACGGTTTGGCGCATACGGACATTGAAACATTCGCACCAGCCCGAGGAGCCGGAAGTCTTTATCCTATTGCCTGCTGACAAATGTTTACAGTTTGTGAATAGTTTCACATAAATAGTACTATTTCCACATACTACAGTCCAATGTGATGTCCGAAGTGGCTGACAAAGTTAGGTACTAACACGAAATATATGCAAGGCAATATAAGGTATATGTATACCTTGCAAATTGTGATCGTTGCTCGCTCGCTCCGCTCGCTCGTAAAAATTTAGTCCAACCTCACATCCGATCCGACACGTTCGCAAATTCGAAATAAGTCGCCACCATATCGAATAATGAACGCAAGATGGATTGGTTTTAGGTTACGCTATAGTTTTCGAGCGAACGCAGCGAGCGAGAGACGCGTAAAGGTGTGTCACAATCCAACGGTTTGGCACATACTGACATTGAAACATTCGCACCAGGCCGAGGAGCCGGAAGTCTTTATCATATTGCCTACTGACAAATGTTTGCAGCTTGTGAATAGTTTCACATAAATAGTACTATTTCCACATACTACAGGGCAATGTGATGTCCGAAGTGGCTGACGAAATTAGGTACTAACACGATATATATGCATATTGCAAGGTATATGTATACCTTGCATGTTGTGATCGATGCTCGCTCGCTCCGCTCGCTCGTAAAAATTTAGTCCAACCTCACATCCGATCCGACACGTTCGCAAATTCGAAATAAGTCGCCACCATATCGAATAATGAACGCAAGATGGATTGGTTTTAGGTTACGCTATAGTTTTCGAGCGAGCGCAGCGAACGAGAGACGCGTAAAGGTGTGTCACAATCCAACGGTTTGGCACATACTGACATTGAAACATTCGCACCAGCCCGAGGAGCCGGAAGTACTTATCGTATTGCCTGCTGACAAATGTTTACAGTTTGTGAATAGTTTCACATAAATAGTACTATTTCCACATACTACAGTGCAATGTGATGTCCGAAGTGGCTGACAAAATTAGGTACTAACACGATATATATGCATATTGCAAGGTATATGTATACCTTGCATATTGTGATCGATGCTCGCTCGCTCCGCTCGCTCGTAAAAATTTAGTCCAACCTCACATCCGATCCGACACGTTCGCAAATTCGAAATAAGTCGCCACCATATCGAATAATGAACGCAAGATGGATTGGTTTTAGGTTACGCTATAGTTTTCGAGCGAGCGCAGCGAACGAGAGACGCGTAAAGGTGTGTCACAATCCAACGGTTTGGCACATACGGACATTGAAACATTCGCACCAGCCCGAGGAGCCGGAAGTCTTTATCCTATTGCCTGCTGACAAATGTTTACAGTTTGTGAATAGTTTCACATAAATAGTACTATTTCCACATACTACAGGGCAATGTGATGTCCGAAGTGGCTGACGAAATTAGGTACTAACACTATATATATGCATATTGCAAGGTATATGTATACCTTGCATATTGTGATCGATGCTCGCTCGCTCCGCTCGCTCGTAAAAATTTAGTCCAACCTCACATCCGATCCGACTCGTTCGCAAATTCGAAATAAGTCGCCACCATATCGAATAATGAACGCAAGATGGATTGGTTTTAGGTTACGCTATAGTTTTCGAGCGAACGCAGCGAGCGAGAGACGCGTAAAGGTGTGTCACAATCCAACGGTTTGGCACATACGGACATGGAAACATTCGCACCAGCCAGAGGAGCCGGAAGTACTTATCGTATTGCCTGCTGACAAATGTTTACAGTTTGTGAATAGTTTCACATAAATAGTACTATTTCCACATACTACAGTGCAATGTGATGTCCGAAGTGGCTGACAAAATTAGGTACTAACACGATATATATGCATATTGCAAGGTATATGTATACCTTGCATATTGTGATCGATGCTCGCTCGCTCCGCTCGCTCGTAAAGATTTAGTCCAACCTCACATCCGATCCGACACGTTCGCAAATTCGAAATAAGTCGCCACCATATCGAATAATGAACGCAAGATGGATTGGTTTTAGGTTACGCTATAGTTTTCGAGCGAACGCAGCGAGCGAGAGACGCGTAAAGGTGTGTCACAATCCAACGGTTTGGCACATACTGACATTGAAACATTCGCACCAGGCCGAGGAGCCGGAAGTCTTTATCATATTGCCTACTGACAAATGTTTACAGTTTGTGAATAGTTTCACATAAATAGTACTATTTCCACATACTACAGTGCAATGTGATGTCCGAAGTGGCGGACAAAATTAGGTACTAACACGATATATATGCATATTGCAAGGTATATGTATACCTTGCAAATTGTGATCGTTGCTCGCTCGCTCCGCTCGCTCGTAAAAATTTCGTCCAACCTCACATCCGATCCGACACGTTCGCAAATTCGAAATAAGCTGCCTTCATATCGAATGACTAACGCAAGATGGATTGGGTTTAGGTTAGGCTACAGCTTTCGAGCGGGCGCAGCGAGCGAGAGACGCGTAAAGGTGTGTCACAATCCAACGGTTTGGCACATACTGACATTGAAACATTCGCACCAGCCCGAGGAGCCGGAAGTCTTTATCCTATTGCCTGCTGACAAATGTTTACAGTTTGTGAATAGTTTCACATAAATAGTACTATTTCCACATACTACGGGGCAATGTGATGTCCGAAGTGGCTGACGAAATTAGGTACTAACACGATATATATGCATATTGCAAGGTATATGTATACCTTGCATATTGTGATCGATGCTCGCTCGCTCCGCTCGCTCGTAAAAATTTAGTCCAACCTCACATCCGACCCGACACGTTCGCAAATTCGAAATAAGTCGCCACCATATCGAATAATGAACGCAAGATGGATTGGTTTTAGGTTACGCTATAGTTTTCGAGCGAGCGCAGCGAACGAGAGACGCGTAAAGGTGTGTCACAATCCAACGGTTTGGCACATACGGACATTGAAACATTCGCACCAGCCCGAGGAGCCGGAAGTCTTTATCCTATTGCCTGCTGACAAATGTTTACAGTTTGTGAATAGTTTCACATAAATAGTACTATTTCCACATACTACGGGGCAATGTGATGTCCGAAGTGGCTGACGAAATTAGGTACTAACACGATATATATGCATATTGCAAGGTATATGTATACCTTGCATATTGTGATCGATGCTCGCTCGCTCCGCTCGCTCGTAAAAATTTAGTCCAACCTCACATCCGATCCGACACGTTCGCAAATTCGAAATAAGTCGCCACCATATCGAATAATGAACGCAAGATGGATTGGTTTTAGGTTACGCTATAGTTTTCGAGCGAGCGCAGCGAACGAGAGACGCGTAAAGGTGTGTCACAATCCAACGGTTTGGCACATACGAACATTGAAACATTCGCACCAGCCCGAGGAGCCGGAAGTCTTTATCCTATTGCCTGCTGACAAATGTTTACAGTTTGTGAATAGTTTCACATAAATAGTACTATTTCCACATACTACAGGGCAATGTGATGTCCGAAGTGGCTGACGAAATTAGGTACTAACACTATATATATGCATATTGCAAGGTATATGTATACCTTGCATATTGTGATCGATGCTCGCTCGCTCCGCTCGCTCGTAAAAATTTAGTCCAACCTCACATCTGATCCGACACGTTCGCAAATTCGAAATAAGTCGCCACCATATCGAATAATGAACGCAAGATGGATTGGTTTTAGGTTACGCTATAGTTTTCGAGCGAACGCAGCGAGCGAGAGACGCGTAGAGGTGTGTCACAATCCAACGGTTTGGCACATACGGACATGGAAACATTCGCACCAGCCAGAGGAGCCGGAAGTACTTATCGTATTGCCTGCTGACAAATGTTTACAGTTTGTGAATAGTTTCACATAAATAGTACTATTTCCACATACTACAGTGCAATGTGATGTCCGAAGTGGCTGACAAAATTAGGTACTAACACGATATATATGCATATTGCAAGGTATATGTATACCTTGCATATTGTGATCGATGCTCGCTCGCTCCGCTCGCTCGTAAAAATTTAGTCCAACCTCACATCCGATCCGACACGTTCGCAAATTCGAAATAAGTCGCCACCATATCGAATAATGAACGCAAGATGGATTGGTTTTAGGTTACGCTATAGTTTTCGAGCGAACGCAGCGAGCGAGAGACGCGTAAAGGTGTGTCACAATCCAACGGTTTGGCACATACGGACATGGAAACATTCGCACCAGCCAGAGGAGCCGGAAGTACTTATCGTATTGCCTGCTGACAAATGTTTACAGTTTGTGAATAGTTTCACATAAATAGTACTATTTCCACATACTACAGTGCAATGTGATGTCCGAAGTGGCTGACAAAATTAGGTACTAACACGATATATATGCATATTGCAAGGTATATGTATACCTTGCATACTGTGATCGATGCTCGCTCGCTCCGCTCGCTCGTAAAAATTTAGTCCAAGCTCACATCCGATCCGACACGTTCGCAAATTCGAAATAAGTCGCCACCATATCGAATAATGAACGCAAGATGGATTGGTTTTAGGTTACGCTATAGTTTTCGAGCGAACGCAGCGAGCGAGAGACGCGTAAAGGTGTGTCACAATCCAACGGTTTGGCACATACTGACATTGAAACATTCGCACCAGGCCGAGGAGCCGGAAGTCTTTATCATATTGCCTACTGACAAATGTTTACAGTTTGTGAATAGTTTCACATAAATAGTACTATTTCCACATACTACAGTGCAATGTGATGTCCGAAGTGGCTGACAAAATTAGGTACTAACACGATATATATGCATATTGCAAGGTATATGTATACCTTGCATATTGTGATCGATGCTCGCTCGCTCCGCTCGCTCGTAAAGATTTAGTCCAACCTCACATCCGATCCGACACGTTCGCAAATTCGAAATAAGTCGCCACCATATCGAATAATGAACGCAAGATGGATTGGTTTTAGGTTACGCTATAGTTTTCGAGCGAACGCAGCGAGCGAGAGACGCGTAAAGGTGTGTCACAATCCAACGGTTTGGCACATACTGACATTGAAACATTCGCACCAGGCCGAGGAGCCGGAAGTCTTTATCATATTGCCTACTGACAAATGTTTACAGTTTGTGAATAGTTTCACATAAATAGTACTATTTCCACATACTACAGTGCAATGTGATGTCCGAAGTGGCGTACAAAATTAGGTACTAACACTTTATATATGCATATTGCAAGGTATATGTATACCTTGCAAATTGTGATCGTTGCTCGCTCGCTCCGCTCGCTCGTAAAAATTTAGTCCAACCTCACATCCGATCCGACACGTTCGCAAATTCGAAATAAGTTGCCTTCATATCGAATGACTAACGCAAGATGGATTGGGTTTAGGTTAGGCTACAGCTTTCGAGCGGGCGCAGCGAGCGAGAGACGCGTAAAGGTGTGTCACAATCCAACGGTTTGGCACATACTGACATTGAAACATTCGCACCAGCCCGAGGAGCCGGATGTCTTTATCATATTGCCTGCTGACAGATGTTTACAGTTTGTGAATAGTTTCACATAAATAGTACTATTTCCACATACTACAGGGCAATGTGATGTCCGACGTGGCTGACGAAATTAGGTACTAACACGATATATATGCATATTGCAAGGTATATGTATACCTTGCATGTTGTGATCGATGCTCGCTCGCTCCGCTCGCTCGTAAAAATTTAGTCCAACCTCACATCCGATCCGACACGTTCGCAAATTCGAAATAAGTGGCCACCATATCGAATAATGAACGCAAGATGGATTGGTTTTAGGTTACGCTATAGTTTTCGAGCGAGCGCAGCGAACGAGAGACGCGTAAAGGTGTGTCACAATCCAACGGTTTGGCGCATACGGACATTGAAACATTCGCACCAGCCCGAGGAGCCGGAAGTCTTTATCCTATTGCCTGCTCACAAATGTTTACAGTTTGTGAATAGTTTCACATAAATAGTACTATTTCCACATACTACAGTCCAATGTGATGTCCGAAGTGGCTGACAAAGTTAGGTACTAACACGAAATATATGCAAGGCAATATAAGGTATATGTATACCTTGCAAATTGTGATCGTTGCTCGCTCGCTCCGCTCGCTCGTAAAAATTTAGTCCAACCTCACATACGATCCGACACGTTCGCAAATTCGAAATAAGTTGCCTTCATATCGAATGACTAACGCAAGATGGATTGGGTTTAGGTTAGGCTACAGCTTTCGAGCGGGCGCAGCGAGCGAGAGACGCGTAAAGGTGTGTCACAATCCAACGGTTTGGCACATACTGACATTGAAACATTCGCACCAGCCCGAGGAGCCGGATGTCTTTATCATATTGCCTGCTGACAGATGCTTACAGTTTGTGAATAGTTTCACATAAATAGTACTATTTCCACATACTACAGTCCAATGTGATGTCCGAAGTGGCTGACAAAGTTTGGTACTAACACGAAATATATGCAAGGCAATATAAGGTATATGTATACCTTGCAAATTGTGATCGTTGCTCGCTCGCTCCGCTCGCTCGTAAAAATTTAGTCCAACCTCACATACGATCCGACACGTTCGCAAATTCGAAATAAGTTGCCTTCATATCGAATGACTAACGCAAGATGGATTGGGTTTAGGTTAGGCTACAGCTTTCGAGCGGGCGCAGCGAGCGAGAGACGCGTAAAGGTGTGTCACAATCCAACGGTTTGGCACATACTGACATTGAAACATTCGCACCAGCCCGAGGAGCCGGATGTCTTTATCATATTGCCTGCTGACAAATGTTTACAGTTTGTGAATAGTTTCACATAAATAGTACTATTTCCACATACTACAGGGCAATGTGATGTCCGAAGTGGCTGACGAAATTAGGTACTAACACGATATATATGCATATTGCAAGGTATATGTATACCTTGCATATTGTGATCGATGCTCGCTCGCTCCGCTCGCTCGTAAAAATTTAGTCCAACCTCACATCCGATCCGACACGTTCGCAAATTCGAAATAAGTCGCCACCATATCGAATAATGAACGCAAGATGGATTGGTTTTAGGTTACGCTATAGTTTTCGAGCGAACGCAGCGAGCGAGAGACGCGTAGAGGTGTGTCACAATCCAACGGTTTGGCACATACGGACATGGAAACATTCGCACCAGCCAGAGGAGCCGGAAGTACTTATCGTATTGCCTGCTGACAAATGTTTACAGTTTGTGAATAGTTTCACATAAATAGTACTATTTCCACATACTACAGTGCAATGTGATGTCCGAAGTGGCTGACAAAATTAGGTACTAACACGATATATATGCATATTGCAAGGTATATGTATACCTTGCATATTGTGATCGATGCTCGCTCGCTCCGCTCGCTCGTAAAAATTTAGTCCAACCTCACATCCGATCCGACACGTTCGCAAATTCGAAATAAGTCGCCACCATATCGAATAATGAACGCAAGATGGATTGGTTTTAGGTTACGCTATAGTTTTCGAGCGAACGCAGCGAGCGAGAGACGCGTAAAGGTGTGTCACAATTCAACGGTTTGGCACATACTGACATTGAAACATTCGCACCAGGCCGAGGAGCCGGAAGTCTTTATCATATTGCCTACTGACAAATGTTTAAAGTTTGTGAATAGTTTCACATAAATAGTACTATTTCCACATACTACAGTGCAATGTGATGTCCGAAGTGGCGGACAAAATTAGGTACTAACACGATATATATGCATATTGCAAGGTATATGTATACCTTGCAAATTGTGATCGTTGCTCGCTCGCTCCGCTCGCTCGTAAAAATTTAGTCCAACCTCACATCCGATCCGACACGTTCGCAAATTCGAAATAAGTTGCCTTCATATCGAATGACTAACGCAAGATGGATTGGGTTTAGGTTAGGCTACAGCTTTCGAGCGGGCGCAGCGAGCGAGAGACGCGTAAAGGTGTGTCACAATCCAACGGTTTGGCACATACTGACATTGAAACATTCGCACCAGCCCGAGGAGCCGGATGTCTTTATCATATTGCCTGCTGACAGATGTTTACAGTTTGTGAATAGTTTCACATAAATAGTACTATTTCCACATACTACAGTGCAATGTGATGTCCGAAGTGGCTGACAAAATTAGGTACTAACACGATATATATGCATATTGCAAGGTATATGTATACCTTGCAAATTGTGATCGTTGCTCGCTCGCTCCGCTCGCTCGTAAAAATTTAGTCCAACCTCACATACGATCCGACACGTTCGCAAATTCGAAATAAGTTGCCTTCATATCGAATGACTAACGCAAGATGGATTGGGTTTAGGTTAGGCTACAGCTTTCGAGCAGGCGCAGCGAGCGAGAGACGCGTAAAGGTGTGTCACAATCCAACGGTTTGGCACATACTGACATTGAAACATTCGCACCAGCCCGAGGAGCCGGATGTCTTTATCATATTGCCTGCTGACAGATGCTTACAGTTTGTGAATAGTTTCACATAAATAGTACTATTTCCACATACTACAGTCCAATGTGATGTCCGAAGTGGCTGACAAAGTTAGGTACTAACACGAAATATATGCAAGGCAATATAAGGTATATGTATACCTTGCAAATTGTGATCGTTGCTCGCTCGCTCCGCTCGCTCGTAAAAATTTAGTCCAACCTCACATACGATCCGACACGTTCGCAAATTCGAAATAAGTTGCCTTCATATCGAATGACTAACGCAAGATGGATTGGGTTTAGGTTAGGCTACAGCTTTCGAGCGGGCGCAGCGAGCGAGAGACGCGTAAAGGTGTGTCACAATCCAACGGTTTGGCACATACTGACATTGAAACATTCGCACCAGCCCGAGGAGCCGGATGTCTTTATCATATTGCCTGCTGACAAATGTTTACAGTTTGTGAATAGTTTCACATAAATAGTACTATTTCCACATACTACGGGGCAATGTGATGTCCGAAGTGGCTGACGAAATTAGGTACTAACACGATATATATGCATATTGCAAGGTATATGTATACCTTGCATATTGTGATCGATGCTCGCTCGCTCCGCTCGCTCGTAAAAATTTAGTCCAACCTCACATCCGATCCGACACGTTCGCAAATTCGAAATAAGTCGCCACCATATCGAATAATGAACGCAAGATGGATTGGATTTAGGTTACGCTATAGTTTTCGAGCGAACGCAGCGAGCGAGAGACGCGTAGAGGTGTGTCACAATCCAACGGTTTGGCACATACGGACATGGAAACATTCGCACCAGCCAGAGGAGCCGGAAGTACTTATCGTATTGCCTGCTGACAAATGTTTACAGTTTGTGAATAGTTTCACATAAATAGTACTATTTCCACATACTACAGTGCAATGTGATGTCCGAAGTGGCTGACAAAATTAGGTACTAACACGATATATATGCATATTGCAAGGTATATGTATACCTTGCATATTGTGATCGATGCTCGCTCGCTCCGCTCGCTCGTAAAAATTTAGTCCAACCTCACATCCGATCCGACACGTTCGCAAATTCGAAATAAGTCGCCACCATATCGAATAATGAACGCAAGATGGATTGGTTTTAGGTTACGCTATAGTTTTCGAGCGAACGCAGCGAGCGAGAGACGCGTAAAGGTGTGTCACAATCCAACGGTTTGGCACATACTGACATTGAAACATTCGCACCAGGCCGAGGAGCCGGAAGTCTTTATCATATTGCCTACTGACAAATGTTTAAAGTTTGTGAATAGTTTCACATAAATAGTACTATTTCCACATACTACAGTGCAATGTGATGTCCGAAGTGGCGGACAAAATTAGGTACTAACACGATATATATGCATATTGCAAGGTATATGTATACCTTGCAAATTGTGATCGTTGCTCGCTCGCTCCGCTCGCTCGTAAAAATTTAGTCCAACCTCACATCCGATCCGACACGTTCGCAAATTCGAAATAAGTTGCCTTCATATCGAATGACTAACGCAAGATGGATTGGGTTTAGGTTAGGCTACAGCTTTCGAGCGGGCGCAGCGAGCGAGAGACGCGTAAAGGTGTGTCACAATCCAACGGTTTGGCACATACTGACATTGAAACATTCGCACCAGCCCGAGGAGCCGGATGTCTTTATCATATTGCCTGCTGACAGATGTTTACAGTTTGTGAATAGTTTCACATAAATAGTACTATTTCCACATACTACAGTGCAATGTGATGTCCGAAGTGGCTGACAAAATTAGGTACTAACACGATATATATGCATATTGCAAGGTATATGTATACCTTGCAAATTGTGATCGTTGCTCGCTCGCTCCGCTCGCTCGTAAAAATTTAGTCCAACCTCACATCCGATCCGACACGTTCGCAAATTCGAAATAAGTTGCCTTCATATCGAATGTCTAACGCAAGATGGATTGGGTTTAGGTTAGGCTACAGCTTTCGAGCGGGCGCAGCGAGCGAGAGACGCGTAAAAGTGTGTCACAATCCAACGGTTTGGCACATACTGACATTGAAACATTCGCACCAGTCCGAGGAGCCGGAAGTCTTTATCCTATTGCCTGCTGACAAATGTTATAGTTTGTGAATAGTTTCACATAAATAGTACTATTTCCACATACTACAGTCCAATGTGATGTCCGAAGTGGCTGACAAAGTTAGGTACTAACACGAAATATATGCAAGGCAATATAACGTATATGTATACCTTGCAAATTGTGATCGATGCTCGCTCGCTCCGCTCGCTCGTAAAAATTTAGTCCAACCTCACATCCGATCCGACACGTTCGCAAATTCGAAATAAGTCGCCACCATATCGAATAATGAACGCAAGATGGATTGGTTTTAGGTTACGCTATAGTTTTCGAGCGAGCGCAGCGAACGAGAGACGCGTAAAGGTGTGTCACAATCCAACGGTTTGGCACATACGGACATTGAAACATTCGCACCAGCCCGAGGAGCCGGAAGTCTTTATCCTATTGCCTGCTGACAAATGTTTACAGTTTGTGAATAGTTTCACATAAATAGTACTATTTCCACATACTACAGGGCAATGTGATGTCCGAAGTGGCTGACGAAATTAGGTACTAACACTATATATATGCATATTGCAAGGTATATGTATACCTTGCATATTGTGATCGATGCTCGCTCGATCCGCTCGCTCGTAAAAATTTAGTCCAACCTCACATCCGATCCGACACGTTCGCAAATTCGAAATAAGTCGCCACCATATCGAATAATGAACGCAAGATGGATTGGTTTTAGGTTACGCTATAGTTTTCGAGCGAACGCAGCGAGCGAGAGACGCGTAAAGGTGTGTCACAATCCAACGGTTTGGCACATACGGACATGGAAACATTCGCACCAGCCAGAGGAGCCGGAAGTACTTATCGTATTGCCTGCTGACAAATGTTTACAGTTTGTGAATAGTTTCACATAAATAGTACTATTTCCACATACTACAGTGCAATGTGATGTCCGAAGTGGCTGACAAAATTAGGTACTAACACGATATATATGCATATTGCAAGGTATATGTATACCTTGCATATTGTGATCGATGCTCGCTCGCTCCGCTCGCTCGTAAAAATTTAGTCCAACCTCACATCCGATCCGACACGTTCGCAAATTCGAAATAAGTCGCCACCATATCGAATAATGAACGCAAGATGGATTGGTTTTAGGTTACGCTATAGTTTTCGAGCGAACGCAGCGAGCGAGAGACGCGTAAAGGTGTGTCACAATCCAACGGTTTGGCACATACTGACATTGAAACATTCGCACCAGGCCGAGGAGCCGGAAGTCTTTATCATATTGCCTACTGACAAATGTTTACAGTTTGTGAATAGTTTCACATAAATAGTACTATTTCCACATACTACAGTGCAATGTGATGTCCGAAGTGGCGGACAAAATTAGGTACTAACACGATATATATGCATATTGCAAGGTATATGTATACCTTGCATGTTGTGATCGATGCTCGCTCGCTCCGCTCGCTCGTAAAAATTTAGTCCAACCTCACATCCGATCCGACACGTTCGCAAATTCGAAATAAGTCGCCACCATATCGAATAATGAACGCAAGATGGGTTGGTTTTAGGTTACGCTATAGTTTTCGAGCGAGCGCAGCGAACGAGAGACGCGTAAAGGTGTGTCACAATCCAACGGTTTGGCGCATACGGACATTGAAACATTCGCACCAGCCCGAGGAGCCGGAAGTCTTTATCCTATTGCCTGCTGACAAATGTTTACAGTTTGTGAATAGTTTCACATAAGTAGTACTATTTCCACATACTACAGTCCAATGTGATGTCCGAAGTGGCTGACAAAGTTAGGTACTAACACGAAATATATGCAAGGCAATATAAGGTATATGTATACCTTGCAAATTGTGATCGTTGCTCGCTCGCTCCGCTCGCTCGTAAAAATTTAGTCCAACCTCACATACGATCCGACACGTTCGCAAATTCGAAATAAGTTGCCTTCATATCGAATGACTAACGCAAGATGGATTGGGTTTAGGTTAGGCTACAGCTTTCGAGCGGGCGCAGCGAGCGAGAGACGCGTAAAGGTGTGTCACAATCCAACGGTTTGGCACATACTGACATTGAAACATTCGCACCAGCCCGAGGAGCCGGATGTCTTTATTATATTGCCTGCTGACAAATGTTCACAGTTTGTGAATAGTTTCACATAAATAGTACTATTTCCACATACTACAGGGCAATGTGATGTCCGAAGTGGCTGACGAAATTAGGTACTAACACGATATATATGCATATTGCAAGGTATATGTATACCTTGCATATTGTGATCGATGCTCGCTCGCTCCGCTCGCTCATAAAAATTTAGTCCAACCTCACATACGATCCGACACGTTCGCAAATTCGAAATAAGTCGCCACCATATCGAATAATGAACGCAAGATGGATTGGTTTTAGGTTACGCTATAGTTTTCGAGCGAGCGCAGCGAGCGAGAGACGCTTAAAGGTGTGTCGCAATCCAACGGTTTGGCACATACTGACATTGAAACATTCGCACCAGCCCGAGGAGCCGGATGTCTTTATCATATTGCCTGCTGACAAATGTTTACAGTTTGTGAATAGTTTCACATAAATAGTACTATTTCCACATACTACAGGGCAATGTGATATCCGAAGTGGCTGACAAAATTAGGTACTAACACGATATATATGCATATTGCAAGGTATATGTATACCTTGCAAATTGTGATCGTTGCTCGCTCGCTCCGCTCGCTCGTAAAAATTTAGTCCAACCTCACATCCGATCCGACACGTTCGCAAATTCGAAATAAGTCGCCTTCATATCGAATGACTAACGCAAGAGGGATTGGTTTTAGGTTAGGCTATAGTTTTCGAATCGAGCGCAGCGAGCGAGAGACGCGTAAAGGTGTATCACAATCTAACGGTTTGGCACATACGGACATTGAAACATTCGCACCAGCCAGAGGAGCCGGAAGTATTTATCCTATTGCCTGCTGACAAATGTTTACAGTTTGTGAATAGTTTCACATAAATAGTACTATTTCCACATACTACAGTCCAATGTGATGTCCGAAGTGGCTAACAAAATTAGGTACTAACACTATATATATGCATATTGCAAGGTATATGTATACCTTGCAAATTGTGATCGTTGCTTGCTCGCTCCGCTCGCTCGTAAAAATTTAGTCCAACCTCACATCCCATCCGACACGTTCGCAAATTCGAAATAAGTCGCCTTCATATCGAATGACTAACGCAAGAGGGATTGGTTTTAGGTTAGGCTATAGTTTTCGAGCGAGCGCAGCGAGCGAGAGACGCGTAAAGGTGTATCACAATCTAACGGTTTGGCACATACGGACATTGAAACATTCGCACCAGCCAGAGGAGCCGGAAGTATTTATCCTATTGCCTGCTGACAAATGTTTACAGTTTGAGAATAGTTTCACATAAATAGTACTATTTCCACATACTACAGTCCAATGTGATGTCCGAAGTGGCTAACAAAATTAGGTACTAACACGATATATATGCATATTGCAAGGTATATGTATACCTTGCAAATTGTGATCGTTGCTCGCTCGCTCCGCTCGCTCGTAAAAATTTAGTCCAACCTCACATCCGATCCGACACGTTCGCAAATTCGAAATAAGTCGCCACCATATCGAATGACTAACGCAAGATGGATTGGGTTTAGGTTAGGCTACAGCTTTCGAGCGAGCGCAGCGAGCGAGAGACGCGTAAAGGTGTGTCACAATCCAACGGTTTGGCACATACTGACATTGAAACATTCGCACCAGCTCGAGGAGCCGGAAGTCTTTATCATATTGCCTACTGACAAATGTTTACAGTTTGTGAATAGTTTCACATAAATAGTACTATTTCGACATACTACAGTGCAATGTGATGTCCGAAGTGGCTGACAAAATTAGGTACTAACACGATATATATGCATATTGCAAGGTATATGTATACCTTGCATATTGTGATCGTTGCTCGCTCGCTCCGCACGCTCGTAAAAATTTAGTCCAACCTCACATACGATCCGACACGTTCGCAAATTCGAAATAAGTTGCCTTCATATCGAATGACTAACGCAAGATGGATTGGGTTTAGGTTAGGCTACAGCTTTCGAGCGAGCGCAGCGAGCGAGAGACGCGTAAAGGTGTGTCACAATCCAACGGTTTGGCACATACTGACATTGAAACATTCGCACCAGCCCGAGGAGCCGGAAGTCTTTATCCTATTGCCTGCTGACAAATGTTTACAGTTTGTGAATAGTTTCACATAAATAGTACTATTTCCACATACTACAGTCCAATGTGATGTCCGAAGTGGCTGACAAAATTAGGTACTAACACGAAATATATGCAAGGCAATATACGGTATATGTATACCTTGCAAATTGTGATCGTTGCTCGCTCGCTCCGCTCGCTCGTAAAAATTTAGTCCAACCTCACATACGATCCGACACGTTCGCAAATTCGAAATAAGTTGCCTTCATATCGAATGACTAACGCAGGATGGATTGGGTTTAGGTTAGGCTACAGCTTTCGAGCGAGCGCAGCGAGCGAGAGACGCGTAAAGGTGTGTCACAATCCAACGGTTTGGCACATACTGACATTGAAACATTCGCACCAGCCCGAGGAGCCGGATGTCTTTATCATATTGCCTGCTGACAAATGTTTACAGTTTGTGAATAGTTTCACATAAATAGTACTATTTCCACATACTACAGGGCAATGTGATGTCCGAAGTGGCTGACGAAATTAGGTACTAACACGATATATATGCATATTGCAAGGTATATGTATACCTTGCATATTGTGATCGATGCTCGCTCGTTCCGCTCGCTCGTAAAAATTTAGTCCAACCTCACATCCGATCCGACACGTTCGCAAATTCGAAATAAGTCGCCACCATATCGAATAAAGAACGCAAGATGGATTGGTTTTAGGTTACGCTATAGTTTTCGAGCGAGCGCAGCGAACGAGAGACGCGTAAAGGTGTGTCACAATCCAACGGTTTGGCACATACGGACATTGAAACATTCGCACCAGCCCGAGGAGCCGGAAGTCTTTATCCTATTGCCTGCTGACAAATGTTTACAGTTTGTGAATAGTTTCACATAAATAGTACTATTTCCAACTACTACAGTCCAAAGTGATGTCCGAAGTGGCTGACAAAATTAGGTACTAACACGATATATATGCATATTGCAAGGTATATGTATACCTTGCAAATTGTGATCGTCGCTCGCTCGCTCCGCTCGCTCGTAAAAATTTAGTCCAACCTCAAATCCGATCCGACACGTTCGCAAATTCGAAATAAGTCGCCTTCATATCGAATGACTAACGCAAGGGGGATTGGTTTTAGGTTAGGCTATAGTTTTCGAGCGAGCGCAGCGAGCGAGAGACGCGTAAAGGTGTGTCACAATCCAACGGTTTGGCACATACGGACATTGAAACATTCGCACCAGCCCGAGGAGCCGGAAGTCTTTATCCTATTGCCTGCTGACAAATGTTTACAGTTTGTGAATAGTTTCACATAAATAGTACTATTTCCACATACTACAGTCCAATGTGATGTCCGAAGTGGCTGACAAAATTAGGTACTAACACGAAAAATATGCAAGGCAATATACGGTATATGTATACCTTGCAAATTGTGATCGTTGCTCGCTCGCTCCGCTCGCTCGTAAAAATTTAGTCCAACCTCACATACGATCCGACACGTTCGCAAATTCGAAATAAGTTGCCTTCATATCGAATGACTAACGCAAGATGGATTGGGTTTAGGTTAGGCTACAGCTTTCGAGCGAGCGCAGCGAGCGAGAGACGCGTAAAGGTGTGTCACAATCCAACGGTTTGGCACATACTGACATTGAAACATTCGCATCAGCCCGAGGAGCCGGATGTCTTTATCATATTGCCTGCTGACAAATGTTTACAGTTTGTGAATAGTTTCACATAAATAGTACTATTTCCACATACTACAGGGCAATGTGATGTCCGAAGTGGCTGACGAAATTAGGTACTAACACGATATATATGCATATTGCAAGGTATATGTATACCTTGCATATTGTGATCGATGCTCGCTCGTTCCGCTCGCTCGTAAAAATTTAGTCCAACCTCACATCCGATCCGACACGTTCGCAAATTCGAAATAAGTCGCCACCATATCGAATAAAGAACGCAAGATGGATTGGTTTTAGGTTACGCTATAGTTTTCGAGCGAGCGCAGCGAACGAGAGACGCGTAAAGGTGTGTCACAATCCAACGGTTTGGCACATACGGACATTGAAACATTCGCACCAGCCCGAGGAGCCGGAAGTCTTTATCCTATTGCCTGCTGACAAATGTTTACAGTTTGTGAATAGTTTCACATAAATAGTACTATTTCCAACTACTACAGTCCAATGTGATGTCCGAAGTGGCTGACAAAATTAGGTACTAACACGATATATATGCATATTGCAAGGTATATGTATACCTTGCAAATTGTGATCGTCGCTCGCTCGCTCCGCTCGCTCGTAAAAATTTAGTCCAACCTCAAATCCGATCCGACACGTTCGCAAATTCGAAATAAGTCGCCTTCATATCGAATGACTAACGCAAGGGGGATTGGTTTTAGGTTAGGCTATAGTTTTCGAGCGAGCGCAGCGAGCGAGAGACGCGTAAAGGTGTATCACAATCTAACGGTTTGGCACATACGGACATTGAAACATTCGCACCAGCCAGAGTAGCCGGAAGTCTTTATCCTATTGCCTGCTGACAAATGTTTACAGTTTGTGAATAGTTTCACATAAATGGTACTATTTGCACATGTTACAGTGCAATGTGATGTCCGAAGTGGCTGACAAAATTAGGTACTAACACGAAAAATATGCAAAGCAATATACGGTATATGTATACCTTGCAAATTGTGATCGTTGCTCGCTCGCTCCGCTCGCTCGTAAAAATTTAGTCCAACCTCACATACGATCCGACACGTTCGCAAATTCGAAATAAGTTGCCTTCATATCGAATGACTAACGCAAGATGGATTGGGTTTATGTTAGGCTACAGCTTTCGAGCGAGCGCAGCGAGCGAGAGACGCGTAAAGGTGTGTCACAATTCAACGGTTTGGCACATACTGACATTGAAACATTCGCACCAGCCCGAGGAGCCGGATGTCTTTATCATATTGCCTGCTGACAAATGTTTACAGTTTGTGAATAGTTTCACATAAATAGTACTATTTCCACATACTACAGGGCAATGTGATGTCCGAAGTGGCTGACGAAATTAGGTACTAACACGATATATATGCATATTGCAAGGTATATGTATACCTTGCATATTGTGATCGATGCTCGCTCGTTCCGCTCGCTCGTAAAAATTTAGTCCAACCTCACATCCGATCCGACACGTTCGCAAATTCGAAATAAGTCGCCACCATATCGAATAATGAACGCAAGATGGATTGGTTTTAGGTTACGCTATAGTTTTCGAGCGAGCGCAGCGAACGAGAGACGCGTAAAGGTGTGTCACAATCCAACGGTTTGGCACATACGGACATTGAAACATTCGCACCAGCCCGAGGAGCCGGAAGTCTTTATCCTATTGCCTGCTGACAAATGTTTACAGTTTGTGAATAGTTTCACATAAATAGTACTATTTCCACATACTACAGTTCAATGTGATGTCCGAAGTGGCTGACAAAATTAGGTACTAACACGATATATATGCATATTGCAAGGTATATGTATACCTTGCAAATTGTGATCGTTGCTCGCTCGCTCCGCTCGCTCGTAAAAATTTAGTCCAACCTCACATCCGATCCGACACGTTCGCAAATTCGAAATACGTCGCCACCATATCGAATGACTAACGCAAGATGGATTGGGTTTAGGTTAGGCTACAGCTTTCGAGCGAGCGCAGCGAGCGAGAGACGCGTAAAGGTGTGTCACAATCCAACGGTTTGGCACATACTGACATTGAAACATTCGCACCAGCTCGAGGAGCCGGAAGTCTTTATCATATTGCCTACTGACAAATGTTTACAGTTTGTGAATAGTTTCACATAAATAGTACTATTTCGACATACTACAGTGCAATGTGATGTCCGAAGTGGCTGACAAAATTAGGTACTAACACGATATATATGCATATTGCAAGGTATATGTATACCTTGCATATTGTGATCGTTGCTCGCTCGCTCCGCACGCTCGTAAAAATTTAGTCCAACCTCACATACGATCCGACACGTTCGCAAATTCGAAATAAGTTGCCTTCATATCGAATGACTAACGCAAGATGGATTGGGTTTAGGTTAGGCTACAGCTTTCGAGCGAGCGCAGCGAGCGAGAGACGCGTAAAGGTGTGTCACAATCCAACGGTTTGGCACATACTGACATTGAAACATTCGCACCAGCCCGAGGAGCCGGATGTCTTTATCATATTGCCTGCTGACAAATGTTTACAGTTTGTGAATAGTTTCACATAAATAGTACTATTTCCACATACTACAGGGCAATGTGATGTCCGAA
This sequence comes from Bombus terrestris, assembly GCF_910591885.1. Lineage (NCBI taxonomy): Eukaryota > Metazoa > Arthropoda > Insecta > Hymenoptera > Apidae > Bombus > Bombus terrestris. Next base: position 2,040,117 of record NW_025963552.1, on the reverse strand, counting down.
GTGGCTGACGAAATTAGGTACTAACACGATATATATGCATATTGCAAGGTATATGTATACCTTGCATATTGTGATCGATGCTCGCTCGTTCCGCTCGCTCGTAAAAATTTAGTCCAACCTCACATCCGATCCGACACGTTCGCAAATTCGAAATAAGTCGCCACCATATCGAATAAAGAACGCAAGATGGATTGGTTTTAGGTTACGCTATAGTTTTCGAGCGAGCGCAGCGAACGAGAGACGCGTAAAGGTGTGTCACAATCCAACGGTTTGGCACATACGGACATTGAAACATTCGCACCAGCCCGAGGAGCCGGAAGTCTTTATCCTATTGCCTGCTGACAAATGTTTACAGTTTGTGAATAGTTTCACATAAATAGTACTATTTCCAACTACTACAGTCCAAAGTGATGTCCGAAGTGGCTGACAAAATTAGGTACTAACACGATATATATGCATATTGCAAGGTATATGTATACCTTGCAAATTGTGATCGTCGCTCGCTCGCTCCGCTCGCTCGTAAAAATTTAGTCCAACCTCAAATCCGATCCGACACGTTCGCAAATTCGAAATAAGTCGCCTTCATATCGAATGACTAACGCAAGGGGGATTGGTTTTAGGTTAGGCTATAGTTTTCGAGCGAGCGCAGCGAGCGAGAGACGCGTAAAGGTGTGTCACAATCCAACGGTTTGGCACATACGGACATTGAAACATTCGCACCAGCCCGAGGAGCCGGAAGTCTTTATCCTATTGCCTGCTGACAAATGTTTACAGTTTGTGAATAGTTTCACATAAATAGTACTATTTCCACATACTACAGTCCAATGTGATGTCCGAAGTGGCTGACAAAATTAGGTACTAACACGAAAAATATGCAAGGCAATATACGGTATATGTATACCTTGCAAATTGTGATCGTTGCTCGCTCGCTCCGCTCGCTCGTAAAAATTTAGTCCAACCTCACATACGATCCGACACGTTCGCAAATTCGAAATAAGTTGCCTTCATATCGAATGACTAACGCAAGATGGATTGGGTTTAGGTTAGGCTACAGCTTTCGAGCGAGCGCAGCGAGCGAGAGACGCGTAAAGGTGTGTCACAATCCAACGGTTTGGCACATACTGACATTGAAACATTCGCATCAGCCCGAGGAGCCGGATGTCTTTATCATATTGCCTGCTGACAAATGTTTACAGTTTGTGAATAGTTTCACATAAATAGTACTATTTCCACATACTACAGGGCAATGTGATGTCCGAAGTGGCTGACGAAATTAGGTACTAACACGATATATATGCATATTGCAAGGTATATGTATACCTTGCATATTGTGATCGATGCTCGCTCGTTCCGCTCGCTCGTAAAAATTTAGTCCAACCTCACATCCGATCCGACACGTTCGCAAATTCGAAATAAGTCGCCACCATATCGAATAAAGAACGCAAGATGGATTGGTTTTAGGTTACGCTATAGTTTTCGAGCGAGCGCAGCGAACGAGAGACGCGTAAAGGTGTGTCACAATCCAACGGTTTGGCACATACGGACATTGAAACATTCGCACCAGCCCGAGGAGCCGGAAGTCTTTATCCTATTGCCTGCTGACAAATGTTTACAGTTTGTGAATAGTTTCACATAAATAGTACTATTTCCAACTACTACAGTCCAATGTGATGTCCGAAGTGGCTGACAAAATTAGGTACTAACACGATATATATGCATATTGCAAGGTATATGTATACCTTGCAAATTGTGATCGTCGCTCGCTCGCTCCGCTCGCTCGTAAAAATTTAGTCCAACCTCAAATCCGATCCGACACGTTCGCAAATTCGAAATAAGTCGCCTTCATATCGAATGACTAACGCAAGGGGGATTGGTTTTAGGTTAGGCTATAGTTTTCGAGCGAGCGCAGCGAGCGAGAGACGCGTAAAGGTGTATCACAATCTAACGGTTTGGCACATACGGACATTGAAACATTCGCACCAGCCAGAGTAGCCGGAAGTCTTTATCCTATTGCCTGCTGACAAATGTTTACAGTTTGTGAATAGTTTCACATAAATGGTACTATTTGCACATGTTACAGTGCAATGTGATGTCCGAAGTGGCTGACAAAATTAGGTACTAACACGAAATATATGCAAGGCAATATAAGGTATATGTATACCTTGCAAATTGTGATCGTTGCTCGCTCGCTCCGCTCGCTCGTAAAAATTTAGTCCAACCTCACATCCGATCCGACACGTTCGCAAATTCGAAATAAGTCGCCACCATATCGAATAATGAACGCAAGATGGATTGGTTTTAGGTTACGCTATAGTTTTCGAGCGAGCGCAGCGAACGAGAGACGCGTAAAGGTGTGTCACAATCCAACGGTTTGGCACATACTGACATTGAAACATTCGCACCAGCCCGAGGAGCCGGAAGTCTTTATCATATTGCCTACTGACAAATGTTTACAGTTTGTGAATAGTTTCACATAAATAGTACTATTTCGACATACTACAGTGTAATGTGATGTCCGAAGTGGCTGACAAAATTAGGTACTAACACGAAAAATATGCAAAGCAATATACGGTATATGTATACCTTGCAAATTGTGATCGTTGCTCGCTCGCTCCGCTCGCTCGTAAAAATTTAGTCCAACCTCACATACGATCCGACACGTTCGCAAATTCGAAATAAGTTGCCTTCATATCGAATGACTAACGCAAGATGGATTGGGTTTATGTTAGGCTACAGCTTTCGAGCGAGCGCAGCGAGCGAGAGACGCGTAAAGGTGTGTCACAATTCAACGGTTTGGCACATACTGACATTGAAACATTCGCACCAGCCCGAGGAGCCGGATGTCTTTATCATATTGCCTGCTGACAAATGTTTACAGTTTGTGAATAGTTTCACATAAATAGTACTATTTCCACATACTACAGGGCAATGTGATGTCCGAAGTGGCTGACGAAATTAGGTACTAACACGATATATATGCATATTGCAAGGTATATGTATACCTTGCATATTGTGATCGATGCTCGCTCGTTCCGCTCGCTCGTAAAAATTTAGTCCAACCTCACATCCGATCCGACACGTTCGCAAATTCGAAATAAGTCGCCACCATATCGAATAATGAACGCAAGATGGATTGGTTTTAGGTTACGCTATAGTTTTCGAGCGAGCGCAGCGAACGAGAGACGCGTAAAGGTGTGTCACAATCCAACGGTTTGGCACATACGGACATTGAAACATTCGCACCAGCCCGAGGAGCCGGAAGTCTTTATCCTATTGCCTGCTGACAAATGTTTACAGTTTGTGAATAGTTTCACATAAATAGTACTATTTCCACATACTACAGTTCAATGTGATGTCCGAAGTGGCTGACAAAATTAGGTACTAACACGATATATATGCATATTGCAAGGTATATGTATACCTTGCAAATTGTGATCGTTGCTCGCTCGCTCCGCTCGCTCGTAAAAATTTAGTCCAACCTCACATCCGATCCGACACGTTCGCAAATTCGAAATACGTCGCCACCATATCGAATGACTAACGCAAGATGGATTGGGTTTAGGTTAGGCTACAGCTTTCGAGCGAGCGCAGCGAGCGAGAGACGCGTAAAGGTGTGTCACAATCCAACGGTTTGGCACATACTGACATTGAAACATTCGCACCAGCTCGAGGAGCCGGAAGTCTTTATCATATTGCCTACTGACAAATGTTTACAGTTTGTGAATAGTTTCACATAAATAGTACTATTTCGACATACTACAGTGCAATGTGATGTCCGAAGTGGCTGACAAAATTAGGTACTAACACGATATATATGCATATTGCAAGGTATATGTATACCTTGCATATTGTGATCGTTGCTCGCTCGCTCCGCACGCTCGTAAAAATTTAGTCCAACCTCACATACGATCCGACACGTTCGCAAATTCGAAATAAGTTGCCTTCATATCGAATGACTAACGCAAGATGGATTGGGTTTAGGTTAGGCTACAGCTTTCGAGCGAGCGCAGCGAGCGAGAGACGCGTAAAGGTGTGTCACAATCCAACGGTTTGGCACATACTGACATTGAAACATTCGCACCAGCCCGAGGAGCCGGATGTCTTTATCATATTGCCTGCTGACAAATGTTTACAGTTTGTGAATAGTTTCACATAAATAGTACTATTTCCACATACTACAGGGCAATGTGATGTCCGAAGTGGCTGACGAAATTAGGTACTAACACGATATATATGCATATTGCAAGGTATATGTATACCTTGCATATTGTGATCGATGCTCGCTCGTTCCGCTCGCTCGTAAAAATTTAGTCCAACCTCACATCCGATCCGACACGTTCGCAAATTCGAAATAAGTCGCCACCATATCGAATAATGAACGCAAGATGGATTGGTTTTAGGTTACGCTATAGTTTTCGAGCGAGCGCAGCGAGCGAGAGACGCGTAAAGGTGTGTCACAATCCAACGGTTTGGCACATAAACACATTGAAACATTCGCACCAGCCCGAGGAGCCGGAAGTCTTTATCATATTGCCTACTGACAAATGTTTACAGTTTGTGAATAGTTTCACATAAATAGTACTATTTCGACATACTACAGTGCAATGTGATGTCCGAAGTGGCTGACAAAATTAGGTACTAACACGATATATATGCATATTGCAAGGTATATGTATACCTTGCAAATTGTGATCGTTGCTCGCTCGATCCGCTCGCTCGTAAAAATTTAGTCCAACCTCACATCCGATCCGACACGTTCGCAAATTCGAAATAAGTCGCCACCATATCGAATAATGAACGCAAGATGGATTGGTTTTAGGTTACGCTATAGTTTTCGAGCGAGCGCAGCGAGCGAGAGACGCGTAAAGGTGTGTCACAATCCAACGGTTTGGCACATACGGACATTGAAACATTCGCACCAGCCAGAGGAGCCGGAGGTATTTATCCTATTGCCTGCTGACAAATGTTTACAGTTTGTGAATAGTTTCACATAAATAGTACTATTTGCACATACTACAGTGCAATGTGATGTCCGAAGTGGCTGACAAAATTAGGTACTAACACGAAATATATGCAAGGCAATATAAGGTATATGTATACCTTGCAAATTGTGATCGTTGCTCGCTCGCTCCGCTCGCTCGTAAAAATTTAGTCCAACCTCACATCCGATCCGACACGTTCGCAAATTCGAAATAAGTCGCCACCATATCGAATAATGAACGCAAGATGGATTGGTTTTAGGTTACGCTATAGTTTTCGAGCGAGCGCAGCGAACGAGAGACGCGTAAAGGTGTGTCACAATCCAACGGTTTGGCACATACGGACATTGAAACATTCGCACCAGCCCGAGGAGCCGGAAGTCTCTATCCTATTGCCTGCTGACAAATGTTTACAGTTTGTGAATAGTTTCACATAAATAGTACTATTTCCACATAATACAGTCCAATGTGATGTCCGAAGTGGCTGACAAAATTAGGTACTAACACGAAAAATATGCAAGGCAATATACGGTATATGTATACCTTGCAAATTGTGATCGTTGCTCGCTCGCTCCGCTCGCTCGTAAAAATTTAGTCCAACCTCACATACGATCCGACACGTTCGCAAATTCGAAATAAGTTGCCTTCATATCGAATGACTAACGCAAGATGGATTGGGTTTAGGTTAGGCTACAGCTTTCGAGCGAGCGCAGCGAGCGAGAGACGCGTAAAGGTGTGTCACAATCCAACGGTTTGGCACATACTGACATTGAAACATTCGCACCAGCCCGAGGAGCCGGATGTCTTTATCATATTGCCTGCTGACAAATGTTTACAGTTTGTGAATAGTTTCACATAAATAGTACTATTTCCACATACTACAGGGCAATGTGATGTCCGAAGTGGCTGACGAAATTAGGTACTAACACGATATATATGCATATTGCAAGGTATATGTATACCTTGCATATTGTGATCGATGCTCGCTCGTTCCGCTCGCTCGTAAAAATTTAGTCCAACCTCACATCCGATCCGACACGTTCGCAAATTCGAAATAAGTCGCCACCATATCGAATAATGAACGCAAGATGGATTGGTTTTAGGTTACGCTATAGTTTTCGAGCGAGCGCAGCGAGCGAGAGACGCGTAAAGGTGTATCACAATCTAACGGTTTGGCACATACGGACATTGAAACATTCGCACCAGCCAGAGTAGCCGGAACTCTTTATCCTATTGCCTGCTGACAAATGTTTACAGTTTGTGAATAGTTTCACATAAATAGTACTATTTGCACATACTACAGTGCAATGTGATGTCCGAAGTGGCTGACAAAATTAGGTACTAACACGAAATATATGCAAGGCAATATAAGGTATATGTATACCTTGCAAATTGTGATCGTTGCTCGCTCGCTCCGCTCGCTCGTAAAAATTTAGTCCAACCTCACATCCGATCCGACACGTTCGCAAATTCGAAATAAGTCGCCACCATATCGAATAATGAACGCAAGATGGATTGGTTTTAGGTTACGCTATAGTTTTCGAGCGAGCGCAGCGAACGAGAGACGCGTAAAGGTGTGTCACAATCCAACGGTTTGGCACATACGGACATTGAAACATTCGCACCAGCCCGAGGAGCCGGAAGTCTTTATCCTATTGCCTGCTGACAAATGTTTACAGTTTGTGAATAGTTTCACATAAATAGTACTATTTCCACATACTACAGTTCAATGTGATGTCCGAAGTGGCTGACAAAATTAGGTACTAACACGATATATATGCATATTGCAAGGTATATGTATACCTTGCAAATTGTGATCGTTGCTCGCTCGCTCCGCTCGCTCGTAAAAATTTAGTCCAACCTCACATCCGATCCGACACGTTCGCAAATTCGAAATACGTCGCCACCATATCGAATGACTAACGCAAGATGGATTGGGTTTAGGTTAGGCTACAGCTTTCGAGCGAGCGCAGCGAGCGAGAGACGCGTAAAGGTGTGTCACAATCCAACGGTTTGGCACATACTGACATTGAAACATTCGCACCAGCTCGAGGAGCCGGAAGTCTTTATCATATTGCCTACTGACAAATGTTTACAGTTTGTGAATAGTTTCACATAAATAGTACTATTTCGACATACTACAGTGCAATGTGATGTCCGAAGTGGCTGACAAAATTAGGTACTAACACGATATATATGCATATTGCAAGGTATATGTATACCTTGCATATTGTGATCGTTGCTCGCTCGCTCCGCACGCTCGTAAAAATTTAGTCCAACCTCACATACGATCCGACACGTTCGCAAATTCGAAATAAGTTGCCTTCATATCGAATGACTAACGCAAGATGGATTGGGTTTAGGTTAGGCTACAGCTTTCGAGCGAGCGCAGCGAGCGAGAGACGCGTAAAGGTGTGTCACAATCCAACGGTTTGGCACATACTGACATTGAAACATTCGCACCAGCCCGAGGAGCCGGATGTCTTTATCATATTGCCTGCTGACAAATGTTTACAGTTTGTGAATAGTTTCACATAAATAGTACTATTTCCACATACTACAGGGCAATGTGATGTCCGAAGTGGCTGACGAAATTAGGTACTAACACGATATATATGCATATTGCAAGGTATATGTATACCTTGCATATTGTGATCGATGCTCGCTCGTTCCGCTCGCTCGTAAAAATTTAGTCCAACCTCACATCCGATCCGACACGTTCGCAAATTCGAAATAAGTCGCCACCATATCGAATAATGAACGCAAGATGGATTGGTTTTAGGTTACGCTATAGTTTTCGAGCGAGCGCAGCGAGCGAGAGACGCGTAAAGGTGTGTCACAATCCAACGGTTTGGCACATAAACACATTGAAACATTCGCACCAGCCCGAGGAGCCGGAAGTCTTTATCATATTGCCTACTGACAAATGTTTACAGTTTGTGAATAGTTTCACATAAATAGTACTATTTCGACATACTACAGTGCAATGTGATGTCCGAAGTGGCTGACAAAATTAGGTACTAACACGATATATATGCATATTGCAAGGTATATGTATACCTTGCAAATTGTGATCGTTGCTCGCTCGATCCGCTCGCTCGTAAAAATTTAGTCCAACCTCACATCCGATCCGACACGTTCGCAAATTCGAAATAAGTCGCCACCATATCGAATAATGAACGCAAGATGGATTGGTTTTAGGTTACGCTATAGTTTTCGAGCGAGCGCAGCGAGCGAGAGACGCGTAAAGGTGTGTCACAATCCAACGGTTTGGCACATACGGACATTGAAACATTCGCACCAGCCAGAGGAGCCGGAGGTATTTATCCTATTGCCTGCTGACAAATGTTTACAGTTTGTGAATAGTTTCACATAAATAGTACTATTTGCACATACTACAGTGCAATGTGATGTCCGAAGTGGCTGACAAAATTAGGTACTAACACGAAATATATGCAAGGCAATATAAGGTATATGTATACCTTGCAAATTGTGATCGTTGCTCGCTCGCTCCGCTCGCTCGTAAAAATTTAGTCCAACCTCACATCCGATCCGACACGTTCGCAAATTCGAAATAAGTCGCCACCATATCGTATAATGAACGCAAGATGGATTGGTTTTAGGTTACGCTATAGTTTTCGAGCGAGCGCAGCGAACGAGAGACGCGTAAAGGTGTGTCACAATCCAACGGTTTGGCACATACGGACATTGAAACATTCGCACCAGCCCGAGGAGCCGGAAGTCTCTATCCTATTGCCTGCTGACAAATGTTTACAGTTTGTGAATAGTTTCACATAAATAGTACTATTTCCACATAATACAGTCCAATGTGATGTCCGAAGTGGCTGACAAAATTAGGTACTAACACGAAAAATATGCAAGGCAATATACGGTATATGTATACCTTGCAAATTGTGATCGTTGCTCGCTCGCTCCGCTCGCTCGTAAAAATTTAGTCCAACCTCACATACGATCCGACACGTTCGCAAATTCGAAATAAGTTGCCTTCATATCGAATGACTAACGCAAGATGGATTGGGTTTAGGTTAGGCTACAGCTTTCGAGCGAGCGCAGCGAGCGAGAGACGCGTAAAGGTGTGTCACAATCCAACGGTTTGGCACATACTGACATTGAAACATTCGCACCAGCCCGAGGAGCCGGATGTCTTTATCATATTGCCTGCTGACAAATGTTTACAGTTTGTGAATAGTTTCACATAAATAGTACTATTTCCACATACTACAGGGCAATGTGATGTCCGAAGTGGCTGACGAAATTAGGTACTAACACGATATATATGCATATTGCAAGGTATATGTATACCTTGCATATTGTGATCGATGCTCGCTCGTTCCGCTCGCTCGTAAAAATTTAGTCCAACCTCACATCCGATCCGACACGTTCGCAAATTCGAAATAAGTCGCCACCATATCGAATAATGAACGCAAGATGGATTGGTTTTAGGTTACGCTATAGTTTTCGAGCGAGCGCAGCGAGCGAGAGACGCGTAAAGGTGTATCACAATCTAACGGTTTGGCACATACGGACATTGAAACATTCGCACCAGCCAGAGTAGCCGGAACTCTTTATCCTATTGCCTGCTGACAAATGTTTACAGTTTGTGAATAGTTTCACATAAATAGTACTATTTGCACATACTACAGTGCAATGTGATGTCCGAAGTGGCTGACAAAATTAGGTACTAACACGAAATATATGCAAGGCAATATAAGGTATATGTATACCTTGCAAATTGTGATCGTTGCTCGCTCGCTCCGCTCGCTCGTAAAAATTTAGTCCAACCTCACATCCGATCCGACACGTTCGCAAATTCGAAATAAGTCGCCACCATATCGAATAATGAACGCAAGATGGATTGGTTTTAGGTTACGCTATAGTTTTCGAGCGAGCGCAGCGAACGAGAGACGCGTAAAGGTGTGTCACAATCCAACGGTTTGGCACATACGGACATTGAAACATTCGCACCAGCCCGAGGAGCCGGAAGTCTCTATCCTATTGCCTGCTGACAAATGTTTACAGTTTGTGAATAGTTTCACATAAATAGTACTATTTCCACATAATACAGTCCAATGTGATGTCCGAAGTGGCTGACAAAATTAGGTACTAACACGAAAAATATGCAAGGCAATATACGGTATATGTATACCTTGCAAATTGTGATCGTTGCTCGCTCGCTCCGCTCGCTCGTAAAAATTTAGTCCAACCTCACATACGATCCGACACGTTCGCAAATTCGAAATAAGTTGCCTTCATATCGAATGACTAACGCAAGATGGATTGGGTTTAGGTTAGGCTACAGCTTTCGAGCGAGCGCAGCGAGCGAGAGACGCGTAAAGGTGTGTCACAATCCAACGGTTTGGCACATACTGACATTGAAACATTCGCACCAGCCCGAGGAGCCGGATGTCTTTATCATATTGCCTGCTGACAAATGTTTACAGTTTGTGAATAGTTTCACATAAATAGTACTATTTCCACATACTACAGGGCAATGTGATGTCCGAAGTGGCTGACGAAATTAGGTACTAACACGATATATATGCATATTGCAAGGTATATGTATACCTTGCATATTGTGATCGATGCTCGCTCGTTCCGCTCGCTCGTAAAAATTTAGTCCAACCTCACATCCGATCCGACACGTTCGCAAATTCGAAATAAGTCGCCACCATATCGAATAATGAACGCAAGATGGATTGGTTTTAGGTTACGCTATAGTTTTCGAGCGAGCGCAGCGAGCGAGAGACGCGTAAAGGTGTATCACAATCTAACGGTTTGGCACATACGGACATTGAAACATTCGCACCAGCCAGAGTAGCCGGAACTCTTTATCCTATTGCCTGCTGACAAATGTTTACAGTTTGTGAATAGTTTCACATAAATAGTACTATTTCCACATACTACAGGGCAATGTGATGTCCGAAGTGGCTGACGAAATTAGGTACTAACACGATATATATGCATATTGCAAGGTATATGTATACCTTGCATATTGTGATCGATGCTCGCTCGTTCCGCTCGCTCGTAAAAATTTAGTCCAACCTCACATCCGATCCGACACGTTCGCAAATTCGAAATAAGTCGCCACCATACCGAATAATGAACGCAAGATGGATTGGTTTTAGGTTACGCTATAGTTTTCGAGCGAGAGCAGCGAACGAGAGACGCGTAAAGGTGTGTCACAATCCAACGGTTTGGCACATACGGACATTGAAACATTCGCACCAGCCAGAGGAGCCGGAAGTATTTATCCTACTGCCTGCTGACAAATGTTTACAGTTCGTGAATAGTTTCACATAAATAGTACTATTTGCACATACTACAGTGCAATGTGATGTCCGAAGTGGCTGACAAAATTAGGTACTAACACGAAATATATGCAAGGCAATATAAGGTATATGTATACCTTGCAAATTGTGATCGTTGCTCGCTCGCACCGCTCGCTCGTAAAAATTTAGTCCAACCTCACATCCGATCCGACACGTTCGCAAATTCGAAATAAGTCGCCACCATATCGAATAATGAACGCAAGATGGATTGGTTTTAGGTTACGCTATAGTTTTCGAGCGAGCGCAGCGAACGAGAGACGCGTAAAGGTGTGTCACAATCCAACGGTTTGGCACATACGGACATTGAAACATTCGCACCAGCCCGAGGAGCCGGAAGTCTTTATCCTATTGCCTGCTGACAAATGTTTACAGTTTGTGAATAGTTTCACATAAATAGTACTATTTCCACATACTACAGTCCAATGTGATGTCCGAAGTGGCTGACAAAATTAGGTACTAACACGATATATATGCATATTGCAAGGTATATGTATACCTTGCAAATTGTGATCGTTGCTCGCTCGCTCCGCTCGCTCGTAAAAATTTAGTCCAACCTCACATCCGATCCGACACGTTCGCAAATTCGAAATAAGTCGCCTTCATATCGAATGACTAACGCAAGAGGGATTGGTTTTAGGTTAGGCTATAGTTTTCGAGCGAGCGCAGCGAGCGAGAGACGCGTAAAGGTGTATCACAATCTAACGGTTTGGCACATACGGACATTGAAACATTCGCACCAGCCAGAGTAGCCGGAAGTCTTTATCCTATTGCCTGCTGACAAATGTTTACAGTTTGTGAATAGTTTCACATAAATAGTACTATTTCCACATACTACAGTCCAATGTGATGTCCGAAGTGGCTGACAAAATTAGGTACTAACACGATATATATGCATATTGCAAGGTATATGTATACCTTGCAAATTGTGATCGTTGCTCGCTCGCTCCGCTCGCTCGTAAAAATTTAGTCCAACCTCACATCCGATCCGACACGTTCGCAAATTCGAAATAAGTTGCCTTCATATCGAATGACTAACGCAAGAGGGATTGGTTTTAGGTTAGGCTATAGTTTTCGAGCGAGCGCAGCGAGCGAGAGACGCGTAAAGGTGTATCACAATCTAACGGTTTGGCACATACGGACATTGAAACATTCGCACCAGCCAGAGTAGCCGGAAGTCTTTATCCTATTGCCTGCTGACAAATGTTTACAGTTTGTGAATAGTTTCACATAAATAGTACTATTTCCACATACTACAGGGCAATGTGATGTCCGAAGTGGCTGACGAAATTAGGTACTAACACGATATATATTCATATTGCAAGGTATATGTATACCTTGCATATTGTGATCGATGCTCGCTCGTTCCGCTCGCTCGTAAAAATTTAGTCCAACCTCACATCCGATCCGACACGTTCGCAAATTCGAAATAAGTCGCCACCATACCGAATAATGAACGCAAGATGGATTGGTTTTAGGTTACGCTATAGTTTGCGAGCGAGCGCAGCGAACGAGAGACGCGTAAAGGTGTGTCACAATCCAACGGTTTGGCACATACGGACATTGAAACATTCGCACCAGCCAGAGGAGCCGGAAGTATTTATCATATTGCCTACTGACAAATGTTTACAGTTTGTGAATAGTTTCACATAAATAGTACTATTTCGACATACTACAGTGCAATGTGATGTCCGAAGTGGCTGACAAAATTAGGTACTAACACGAAAAATATGCAAGGCAATATACGGTATATGTATACCTTGCAAATTGTGATCGTAGCTCGCTCGCTCCGCACGCTCGTAAAAATTTAGTCCAACCTCACATACGATCCGACACGTTCGCAAATTCGAAATAAGTTGCCTTCATATCGAATGACTAACGCAAGATGGATTGGGTTTAGGTTAGGCTACAGCTTTCGAGCGAGCGCAGCGAGCGAGAGACGCGTAAAGGTGTGTCACAATCCAACGGTTTGGCACATACTGACATTGAAACATTCGCACCAGCCCGTGGAGCCGGATGTCTTTATCATATTGCCTGCTGACAAATGTTTACAGTTTGTGAATAGTTTCACATAAATAGTACTATCTCCACATACTACAGGGCAATGTGATGTCCGAAGTGGCTGACGAAATTAGGTACTAACACGATATATATGCATATTGCACGGTATATGTATACCTTGCATATTGTGATCGATGCTCGCTCGTTCCGCTCGCTCGTAAAAATTTAGTCCAACCTCACATCCGATCCGACACGTTCGCAAATTCGAAATAAGTCGCCACCATATCGAATAATGAACGCAAGATGGATTGGTTTTAGGTTACGCTATAGTTTTCGAGCGAGCGCAGCGAACGAGAGACGCGTAAAGGTGTGTCACAATCCAACGGTTTGGCACATACGGACATTGAAACATTCGCACCAGCCCGAGGAGCCGGAAGTACTTATCGTATTGCCTGCTGACAAATGTTTACAGTTTGTGAATAGTTTCACATAAATAGTACTATTTCCACATACTACAGTGCAATGTGATGTCCGAAGTGGCTGACAAAATTAGGTACTAACACGATATATATGCATATTGCAAAGTGTATGTATACCTTGCATATTGTGATCGATGCTCGCTCGTTCCGCTCGCTCGTAAAAATTTAGTCCAACCTCACATCCGATCCGACACGTTCGCAAATTCGAAATAAGTCGCCACCATACCGAATAATGAACGCAAGATGGATTGGTTTTAGGTTACGCTATAGTTTGCGAGCGAGCGCAGCGAACGAGAGACGCGTAAAGGTGTGTCACAATCCAACGGTTTGGCACATACGGACATTGAAACATTCGCACCAGCCAGAGGAGCCGGAAGTATTTATCATATTGCCTACTGACAAATGTTTACAGTTTGTGAATAGTTTCACATAAATAGTACTATTTCGACATACTACAGTGCAATGTGATGTCCGAAGTGGCTGACAAAATTAGGTACTAACACGAAAAATATGCAAGGCAATATACGGTATATGTATACCTTGCAAATTGTGAACGTTGCTCGCTCGCTCCGCACGCTCGTAAAAATTTAGTCCAACCTCACATACGATCCGACACGTTCGCAAATTCGAAATAAGTTGCCTTCATATCGAATGACTAACGCAAGATGGATTGGGTTTAGGTTAGGCTACAGCTTTCGAGCGAGCGCAGCGAGCGAGAGACGCGTAAAGGTGTGTCACAATCCAACGGTTTGGCACATACTGACATTGAAACATTCGCACCAGCCCGAGGAGCCGGATGTCTTTATCATATTGCCTGCTGACAAATGTTTACAGTTTGTGAATAGTTTCACATAAATAGTACTATTTCCACATACTACAGGGCAATGTGATGTCCGAAGTGGCTGACGAAATTAGGTACTAACACGATATATATGCATATTGCACGGTATATGTATACCTTGCATATTGTGATCGATGCTCGCTCGTTCCGCTCGCTCGTAAAAATTTAGTCCAACCTCACATCCGATCCGACACGTTCGCAAATTCGAAATAAGTCGCCACCATATCGAATAATGAACGCAAGATGGATTGGTTTTAGGTTACGCTATAGTTTTCGAGCGAGCGCAGCGAACGAGAGACGCGTAAAGGTGTGTCACAATCCAACGGTTTGGCACATACGGACATTGAAACATTCGCACCAGCCCGAGGAGCCGGAAGTACTTATCGTATTGCCTGCTGACAAATGTTTACAGTTTGTGAATAGTTTCGCATAAATAGTACTATTTCCACATACTACAGTGCAATGTGATGTCCGAAGTGGCTGACAAAATTAGGTACTAACACGATATATATGCATATTGCAAAGTGTATGTATACCTTGCAAATTGTGATCGTTGCTCGCTCGCTCCGCTCGCTCGTAAAAATTTAGTCCAACCTCACATCCGATCCGACACGTTCGCAAATTCGAAATAAGTCGCCTTCATATCGAATGACTAACGCAGGAGGGATTGGTTTTAGGTAAGGCTATAGTTTTCGAGCGAGCGCAGCGAGCGAGAGACGCGTAAAGGTGTATCACAATCTAACGGTTTGGCACATACGGACATTGAAACATTCGCACCAGCCAGAGTAGCCGGAAGTCTTTATCCTATTGCCTGCTGACAAATGTTTACAGTTTGTGAATAGTTTCACATAAATAGTACTATTTCCACATACTACAGTCCAATGTGATGTCCGAAGTGGCTGACAAAATTAGGTACTAACACGATATATATGCATATTGCAAGGTATATGTATACCTTGCAAATTGTGATCGTTACTCGCTCGCTCCGCTCGCTCGTAAAAATTTAGTCCAACCTCACATCCGATCCGACACGTTCGCAAATTCGAAATAAGTCGCCTTCATATCGAATGACTAACGCAAGAGGGATTGGTTTTAGGTTAGGCTATAGTTTTCGAGCGAGCGCAGCGAGCGAGAGACGCGTAAAGGTGTATCACAATCTAACGGTTTGGCACATACGGACATTGAAACATTCGCACCAGCCAGAGTAGCCGGAAGTCTTTATCCTATTGCGTGCTGACAAATGTTTACAGTTTGTGAATAGTTTCACATAAATAGTACTATTTCCACATACTACAGGGCAATGTGATGTCCGAAGTGGCTGACGAAATTAGGTACAAACACGATATATATGCATATTGCAAGGTATATGTATACCTTGCATATTGTGATCGATGCTCGCTCGTTCCGCTCGCTCGTAAAAATTTAGTCCAACCTCACATCCGATCCGACACGTTCGCAAATTCGAAATAAGTCGCCACCATATCGAATAATGAACGCAAGATGGATTGGTTTTAGGTTACGCTATAGTGTTCGAGCGAGCGCAGCGAACGAGAGACGCGTAAAGGTGTGTCACAATCCAACGGTTTGGCACATACGGACATTGAAACATTCGCACCAGCCAGAGGAGCCGGAAGTATTTATCCTACTGCCTGCTGACAAATGTTTACAGTTTGTGAATAGTTTCACATAAATAGTACTATTTGCACATACTACAGTGCAATGTGATGTCCGAAGTGGCTGACAAAATTAGGTACTAACACGAAATATATGCAAGGCAATATAAGGTATATGTATACCTTGCAAATTGTGATCGTTGCTCGCTCGCTCCGCTCGCTCGTAAAAATTTAGGCCAACCTCACATCCGATCCGACACGTTCGCAAATTCGAAATAAGTCGCCACCATAACGAATAATGAACGCAAGATGGATTGGTTTTAGGTTACGCTATAGTTTTCGAGCGAGCGCAGCGAACGAGAGACGCGTAAAGGTGTGTCACAATCCAACGGTTTGGCACATACGGACATTGAAACATTCGCACCAGCCCGAGGAGCCGGAAGTCTTTATCCTATTGCCTGCTGACAAATGTTTACAGTTTGTGAATAGTTTCACATAAATAGTACTATTTCCACATACTACAGTCCAATGTGATGTCCGAAGTGGCTGACAAAATTAGGTACTAACACGATATATATGCATATTGCAAGGTATATGTATACCTTGCAAATTGTGATCGTTGCTCGCTCGCTCCGCTCGCTCGTAAAAATTTAGTCCAACCTCACATCCGATCCGACACGTTCGCAAATTCGAAATAAGTCGCCTTCATATCGAATGACTAACGCAAGAGGGATTGGTTTTAGGTTAGGCTATAGTTTTCGAGCGAGCGCAGCGAGCGAGAGACGCGTAAAGGTGTATCACAATCTAACGGTTTGGCACATACGGACATTGAAACATTCGCACCAGCCAGAGTAGCCGGAAGTCTTTATCCTATTGCCTGCTGACAAATGTTTACAGTTTGTGAATAGTTTCACATAAATAGTACTATTTCCACATACTACAGTCCAATGTGATGTCCGAAGTGGCTGACAAAATTAGGTGCTAACACGATATATATGCATATTGCAAGGTATATGTATACCTTGCAAATTGTGATCGTTGCTCGCTCGCTCCGCTCGCTCGTAAAAATTTAGTCCAACCTCACATCCGATCCGACACGTTCGCAAATTCGAAATAAGTCGCCACCATACCGAATAATGAACGCAAGATGGATTGGTTTTAGGTTACGCTATAGTGTTCGAGCGAGCGCAGCGAACGAGAGACGCGTAAAGGTGTGTCACAATCCAACGGTTTGGCACATACGGACATTGAAACATTCGCACCAGCCAGAGGAGCCGGAAGTATTTATCCTACTGCCTGCTGACAAATGTTTACAGTTTGTGAATTGTTTCACATAAATAGTACTATTTGCACATACTACAGTGCAATGTGATGTCCGAAGTGGCTGACAAAATTAGGTACTAACACGAAATATATGCAAGGCAATATAAGGTATATGTATACCTTGCAAATTGTGATCGTTGCTCGCTCGCTCCGCTCGCTCGTAAAAATTTAGTCCAACCTCACATCCGATCCGACACGTTCGCAAATTCGAAATAAGTCGCCACCATATCGAATAATGAACGCAAGATGGATTGGTTTTAGGTTACGCTATAGTTTTCGAGCGAGCGCAGCGAACGAGAGATGCGTAAAGGTGTGTCACAATCCAACGGTTTGGCACATACTGACATTGAAACATTCGCACCAGCCCGAGGAGCCGGAAGTCTTTATCATATTGCCTACTGACAAATGTTTACAGTTTGTGAATAGTTTCACATAAATAGTACTATTTCGACATACTACAGTGCAATGTGATGTCCGAAGTGGCTGACAAAATTAGGTACTAACACGAAAAATATGCAAGGCAATATACGGTATATGTATACCTTGCAAATTGTGATCGTTGCTCGCTCGCTCCGCACGCTCGTAAAAATTTAGTCCAACCTCACATACGATCCGACACGTTCGCAAATTCGAAATAAGTTGCCTTCATATCGAATGACTAACGCAAGATGGATTGGGTTTAGGTTAGGCTACAGCTTTCGAGCGAGCGCAGCGAGCGAGAGACGCGTAAAGGTGTGTCACAATCCAACGGTTTGGCACATAATGACATTGAAACATTCGCACCAGCCCGAGGAGCCGGAAGTCTTTATCCTATTGCCTGCTGACAAATGTTTACAGTCTGTGAATAGTTTCACATAAATAGTACTATTTCCACATACTACAGTCCAATGTGATGTCCGATGTGGCTGACAACATTAGGTACTAACACGAAATATATGCAAGGCAATATAAGGTATATGTATACCTTGCAAATTGTGATCGTTGCTCGCTCGCTCCGCTCGCTCGTAAAAATTTGGTCCAACCTCACATCCGATCCGACACGTTCGCAAATTCGAAATAAGTCGCCACCATATCGAATAATGAACGCAAGATGGATTGGTTTTAGGTTACGCTATAGTTTTCGAGCGAGCGCAGCGAACGAGAGACGCGTAAAGGTGTGTCACAATCCAACGGTTTGGCACATACGGACATTGAAACATTCGCACCAGCCCGAGGAGCCGGAAGTCTTTATCCTATTGCCTGCTGACAAATGTTTACAGTTTGTGAATAGTTTCACATAAATAGTACTATTTCCACATACTACAGTCCAATGTGATGTCCGAAGTGGCTGACAAAATTAGGTACTAACACGATATATATGCATATTGCAAGGTATATGTATACCTTGCAAATTGTGATCGTTGCTCGCTCGCTCCGCTCGCTCGTAAAAATTTAGTCCAACCTCACATCCGATCCGACACGTTCGCAAATTCGAAATAAGTCGCCTTCATATCGAATGACTAACGCAAGAGGGATTGGTTTTAGGTTAGGCTATAGTTTTCGAGCGAGCGCAGCGAGCGAGAGACGCGTAAAGGTGTATCACAATCTAACGGTTTGGCACATACGGACATTGAAACATTCGCACCAGCCAGAGTAGCCGGAAGTCTTTATCCTATTGCCTGCTGACAAATGTTTACAGTTTGTGAATAGTTTCACATAAATAGTACTATTTCGACATACTACAGTGTAATGTGATGTCCGAAGTGGCTGACAAAATTAGGTACTAACACGAAAAATATGCAAGGCATTATACGGTATATGTATACCTTGCAAATTGTGATCGTTGCTCGCTCGCTCCGCTCGCTCGTAAAAATTTAGTCCAACCTCACATACGATCCGACACGTTCGCAAATTCGAAATAAGTTGCCTTCATATCGAATGACTAACGCAAGATGGATTGGGTTTAGGTTAGGCTACAGCTTTCGAGCGAGCGCAGCGAGCGAGAGACGCGTAAAGGTGTGTCACAATCCAACGGTTTGGCACATACTGACATTGAAACATTCGCACCAGCCCGAGGAGCCGGATGTCTTTATCATATTGCCTGCTGACAAATGTTTACAGTTTGTGAATAGTTTCACATAAATAGTACTATTTCCACATACTACAGGGCAATGTGATGTCCGAAGTGGCTGACGAAATTAGGTACTAACACGATATATATGCATATTGCAAGGTATATGTATACCTTGCATATTGTGATCGATGCTCGCTCGTTCCGCTCGCTCGTAAAAATTTAGTCCAACCTCACATCCGATCCGACACGTTCGCAAATTCGAAATAAGTCGCCACCATATCGAATAATGAACGCAAGATGGATTGGTTTTAGGTTACGCTATAGTTTTCGAGCGAGCGCAGCGAGCGAGAGACGCGTAAAGGTGTGTCACAATCCAACGGTTTGGCACATAAACACATTGAAACATTCGCACCAGCCCGAGGAGCCGGAAGTCTTTATCATATTGCCTACTGACAAATGTTTACAGTTTGTGAATAGTTTCACATAAATAGTACTATTTCGACATACTACAGTGCAATGTGATGTCCGAAGTGGCTGACAAAATTAGGTACTAACACGATATATATGCATATTGCAAGGTATATGTATACCTTGCAAATTGTGATCGTTGCTCGCTCGATCCGCTCGCTCGTAAAAATTTAGTCCAACCTCACATCCGATCCGACACGTTCGCAAATTCGAAATAAGTCGCCACCATATCGAATAATGAACGCAAGATGGATTGGTTTTAGGTTACGCTATAGTTTTCGAGCGAGCGCAGCGAGCGAGAGACGCGTAAAGGTGTGTCACAATCCAACGGTTTGGCACATACGGACATTGAAACATTCGCACCAGCCAGAGGAGCCGGAGGTATTTATCCTATTGCCTGCTGACAAATGTTTACAGTTTGTGAATAGTTTCACATAAATAGTACTATTTGCACATACTACAGTGCAATGTGATGTCCGAAGTGGCTGACAAAATTAGGTACTAACACGAAATATATGCAAGGCAATATAAGGTATATGTATACCTTGCAAATTGTGATCGTTGCTCGCTCGCTCCGCTCGCTCGTAAAAATTTAGTCCAACCTCACATCCGATCCGACACGTTCGCAAATTCGAAATAAGTCGCCACCATATCGAATAATGAACGCAAGATGGATTGGTTTTAGGTTACGCTATAGTTTTCGAGCGAGCGCAGCGAACGAGAGACGCGTAAAGGTGTGTCACAATCCAACGGTTTGGCACATACGGACATTGAAACATTCGCACCAGCCCGAGGAGCCGGAAGTCTCTATCCTATTGCCTGCTGACAAATGTTTACAGTTTGTGAATAGTTTCACATAAATAGTACTATTTCCACATACTACAGTCCAATGTGATGTCCGAAGTGGCTGACAAAATTAGGTACTAACACGAAAAATATGCAAGGCAATATACGGTATATGTATACCTTGCAAATTGTGATCGTTGCTCGCTCGCTCCGCTCGCTCGTAAAAATTTAGTCCAACCTCACATACGATCCGACACGTTCGCAAATTCGAAATAAGTTGCCTTCATATCGAATGACTAACGCAAGATGGATTGGGTTTAGGTTAGGCTACAGCTTTCGAGCGAGCGCAGCGAGCGAGAGACGCGTAAAGGTGTGTCACAATCCAACGGTTTGGCACATACGGACATTGAAACATTCGCACCAGCCAGAGGAGCCGGAGGTATTTATCCTATTGCCTGCTGACAAATGTTTACAGTTTGTGAATAGTTTCACATAAATAGTACTATTTCCACATACTACAGGGCAATGTGATGTCCGAAGTGGCTGACGAAATTAGGTACTAACACGATATATATGCATATTGCAAGGTATATGTATACCTTGCATATTGTGATCGATGCTCGCGCGCTCCGCTCGCTCGTAAAAATTTAGTCCAACCTCACATCCGATCCGACACGTTCGCAAATTCGAAATAAGTCGCCACCATATCGAATAATGAACGCAAGATGGATTGGTTTTAGGTTACGCTATAGTTTTCGAGCGAGCGCAGCGAACGAGAGACGCGTAAAGGTGTGTCACAATCCAACGGTTTGGCACATACGGACATTGAAACATTCGCACCAGCCAGAGGAGCCGGAAGTATTTATCCTATTGCCTGCTGACAAATGTTTACAGTTTGTGAATAGTTTCACATAAATAGTACTATTTCCACATACTACAGTGCAATGTGATGTCCGAAGTGGCTGACAAAATTAGGTACTAACACGAAATATATGCAAGGCAATATACGGTATATGTATACCTTGCAAATTGTGATCGTTGCTCGCTCGCTCCGCTCGCTCGTAAAAATTTAGTCCAACCTCACATACGATCCGACACGTTCGCAAATTCGAAATATGTTGCCTTCATATCGAATGACTAACGCAAGATGGATTGGGTTTAGGTTAGGCTATAGTTTTCGAGCGAGCGCAGCGAACGAGAGACGCGTAAAGGTGTGTCACAATCCAACGGTTTGGCACATACGGACATTGAAACATTCGCACCAGCCAGAGTAGCCGGAAGTCTTTATCCTATTGCCTGCTGACAAATGTTTACAGTTTGTGAATAGTTTCACATAAATAGTACTATTTCGACATACTACAGTGTAATGTGATGTCCGAAGTGGCTGACAAAATTAGGTACTAACACGAAAAATATGCAAGGCATTATACGGTATATGTATACCTTGCAAATTGTGATCGTTGCTCGCTCGCTCCGCTCGCTCGTAAAAATTTAGTCCAACCTCACATACGATCCGACACGTTCGCAAATTCGAAATAAGTTGCCTTCATATCGAATGACTAACGCAAGATGGATTGGGTTTAGGTTAGGCTACAGCTTTCGAGCGAGCGCAGCGAGCGAGAGACGCGTAAAGGTGTGTCACAATCCAACGGTTTGGCACATACTGACATTGAAACATTCGCACCAGCCCGAGGAGCCGGATGTCTTTATCATATTGCCTGCTGACAAATGTTTACAGTTTGTGAATAGTTTCACATAAATAGTACTATTTCCACATACTACAGGGCAATGTGATGTCCGAAGTGGCTGACGAAATTAGGTACTAACACGATATATATGCATATTGCAAGGTATATGTATACCTTGCATATTGTGATCGATGCTCGCTCGCTCCGCTCGCTCGTAAAAATTTAGTCCAACCTCACATCCGATCCGACACGTTCGCAAATTCGAAATAAGTCGCCACCATATCGAATAATGAACGCAAGATGGATTGGTTTTAGGTTACGCTATAGTTTTCGAGCGAGCGCAGCGAGCGAGAGACGCGTAAAGGTGTGTCACAATCCAACGGTTTGGCACATACGGACATTGAAACATTCGCACCAGCCAGAGGAGCCGGAGGTATTTATCCTATTGCCTGCTGACAAATGTTTACAGTTTGTGAATAGTTTCACATAAATAGTACTATTTGCACATACTACAGTGCAATGTGATGTCCGAAGTGGCTGACAAAATTAGGTACTAACACGAAATATATGCAAGGCAATATAAGGTATATGTATACCTTGCAAATTGTGATCGTTGCTCGCTCGCTCCGCTCGCTCGTAAAAATTTAGTCCAACCTCACATCCGATCCGACACGTTCGCAAATCCGAAATAAGTCGCCACCATATCGAATAATGAACGCAAGATGGATTGGTTTTAGGTTACGCTATAGTTTTCGAGCGAGCGCAGCGAACGAGAGACGCGTAAAGGTGTGTCACAATCCAACGGTTTGGCACATACGGACATTGAAACATTCGCACCAGCCCGAGGAGCCGGAAGTCTCTATCCTATTGCCTGCTGACAAATGTTTACAGTTTGTGAATAGTTTCACATAAATAGTACTATTTCCACATACTACAGTCCAATGTGATGTCCGAAGTGGCTGACAAAATTAGGTACTAACACGAAAAATATGCAAGGCAATATACGGTATATGTATACCTTGCAAATTGTGATCGTTGCTCGCTCGCTCGTAAAAATTTAGTCCAACCTCACATACGATCCGACACGTTCGCAAATTCGAAATAAGTTGCCTTCATATCGAATGACTAACGCAAGATGGATTGGGTTTAGGTTAGGCTACAGCTTTCGAGCGAGCGCAGCGAGCGAGAGACGCGTAAAGGTGTGTCACAATCCAACGGTTTGGCACATACGGACATTGAAACATTCGCACCAGCCAGAGGAGCCGGAGGTATTTATCCTATTGCCTGCTGACAAATGTTTACAGTTTGTGAATAGTTTCACATAAATAGTACTATTTCCACATACTACAGGGCAATGTGATGTCCGAAGTGGCTGACGAAATTAGGTACTAACACGATATATATGCATATTGCAAGGTATATGTATACCTTGCATATTGTGATCGATGCTCGCGCGCTCCGCTCGCTCGTAAAAATTTAGTCCAACCTCACATCCGATCCGACACGTTCGCAAATTCGAAATAAGTCGCCACCATATCGAATAATGAACGCAAGATGGATTGGTTTTAGGTTACGCTATAGTTTTCGAGCGAGCGCAGCGAACGAGAGACGCGTAAAGGTGTGTCACAATCCAACGGTTTGGCACATACGGACATTGAAACATTCGCACCAGCCAGAGGAGCCGGAAGTATTTATCCTATTGCCTGCTGACAAATGTTTACAGTTTGTGAATAGTTTCACATAAATAGTACTATTTCCACATACTACAGTGCAATGTGATGTCCGAAGTGGCTGACAAAATTAGGTACTAACACGAAATATATGCAAGGCAATATACGGTATATGTATACCTTGCAAATTGTGATCGTTGCTCGCTCGCTCCGCTCGCTCGTAAAAATTTAGTCCAACCTCACATACGATCCGACACGTTCGCAAATTCGAAATATGTTGCCTTCATATCGAATGACTAACGCAAGATGGATTGGGTTTAGGTTAGGCTACAGCTTTCGAGCGAGCGCAGCGAGCGAGAGACGCGTAAAGGTGTGTCACAATCCAACGGTTTGGCACATACTGACATTGAAACATTCGCACCAGCCCGACGAGCCGGATGTCTTTATCATATTGCCTGCTGACAAATGTTTACAGTTTGTTAATAGTTTCACATAAATAGTACTATTTCCACATACTACAGGGCAATGTGATGTCCGAAGTGGCTGACGAAATTAGGTACTAACACGATATATATGCATATTGCAAGGTATACATATACCTTGCAATATTGTGATCGATGCTCGCTCGTTCCGCTCGCTCGTAAAAATTTAGTCCAACCTCACATCCGATCCGACACGTTCGCAAATTCGAAATAAGTCGCCACCATATCGAATAATGAACGCAAGATGGATTGGTTTTAGGTTAGGCTATAGTTTTCGAGCGAGCGCAGCGAGCGAGAGACGCGTAAAGGTGTATCACAACCTAACGGTTTGGCACATACGGACATTGAAACATTCGCACCAGCCAGAGTAGCCGGAAGTCTTTATCCTATTGCCTGCTGACAAATGTTTACAGTTTGTGAATAGTTTCACATAAATAGTACTATTTCGACATACTACAGTGTAATGTGATGTCCGAAGTGGCTGACAAAATTAGGTACTAACACGAAAAATATGCAAGGCATTATACGGTATATGTATACCTTGCAAATTGTGATCGTTGCTCGCTCGCTCCGCTCGCTCGTAAAAATTTAGTCCAACCTCACATACGATCCGACACGTTCGCAAATTCGAAATAAGTTGCCTTCATATCGAATGACTAACGCAAGATGGATTGGGTTTAGGTTAGGCTACAGCTTTCGAGCGAGCGCAGCGAGCGAGAGACGCGTAAAGGTGTGTCACAATCCAACGGTTTGGCACATACGGACATTGAAACATTCGCACCAGCCCGAGGAGCCGGAAGTCTTTATCCTATTGCCTGCTGACAAATGTTTACAGTTTGTGAATAGTTTCACATAAATAGTACTATTTCCACATACTACAGTCCAATGTGATGTCCGAAGTGGCTGACAAAATTAGGTACTAACACGAAAAATATGCAAGGCAATATACGGTATATGTATACCATGCAAATTGTGATCGTTGCTCGCTCGCTCCGCTCGCTCGTAAAAATTTAGTCCAACCTCACATACGATCCGACACGTTCGCAAATTCGAAATAAGTTGCCTTCATATCGAATGACTAACGCAAGATGGATTGGGTTTAGGTTAGGCTACAGCTTTCGAGCGAGCGCAGCGAGCGAGAGACGCGTAAAGGTGTGTCACAATCCAACGGTTTGGCACATACGGACATTGAAACATTCGCACCAGCCAGAGGAGCCGGAGGTATTTATCCTATTGCCTGCTGACAAATGTTTACAGTTTGTGAATAGTTTCACATAAATAGTACTATTTCCACATACTACAGGGCAATGTGATGTCCGAAGTGGCTGACGAAATTAGGTACTAACACGATATATATGCATATTGCAAGGTATATGTATACCTTGCATATTGTGATCGATGCTCGCTCGCTCCGCTCGCTCGTAAAAATTTAGTCCAACCTCACATCCGATCCGACACGTTCGCAAATTCGAAATAAGTCGCCACCATATCGAATAATGAACGCAAGATGGATTGGTTTTAGGTTACGCTATAGTTTTCGAGCGAGCGCAGCGAACGAGAGACGCGTAAAGGTGTGTCACAATCCAACGGTTTGGCACATACGGACATTGAAACATTCGCACCAGCCAGAGGAGCCGGAAGTATTTATCCTATTGCCTGCTGACAAATGTTTACAGTTTGTGAATAGTTTCACATAAATAGTACTATTTCCACATACTACAGTGCAATGTGATGTCCGAAGTGGCTGACAAAATTAGGTACTAACACGAAATATATGCAAGGCAATATACGGTATATGTATACCTTGCAAATTGTGATCGTTGCTCGCTCGCTCCGCTCGCTCGTAAAAATTTAGTCCAACCTCACATACGATCCGACACGTTCGCAAATTCGAAATATGTTGCCTTCATATCGAATGACTAACGCAAGATGGGTTGGGTTTAGGTTAGGCTACAGCTTTCGAGCGAGCGCAGCGAGCGAGAGACGCGTAAAGGTGTGTCACAATCCAACGGTTTGGCACATACTGACATTGAAACATTCGCACCAGCCCGACGAGCCGGATGTCTTTATCATATTGCCTGCTGACAAATGTTTACAGTTTGTTAATAGTTTCACATAAATAGTACTATTTCCACATACTACAGGGCAATGTGATGTCCGAAGTGGCTGACGAAATTAGGTACTAACACGATATATATGCATATTGCAAGGTATATGTATACCTTGCATATTGTGATCGATGCTCGCTCGTTCCGCTCGCTCGTAAAAATTTAGTCCAACCTCACATCCGATCCGACACGTTCGCAAATTCGAAATAAGTCGCCACCATATCGAATAATGAACGCAAGATGGATTGGTTTTAGGTTAGGCTATAGTTTTCGAGCGAGCGCAGCGAGCGAGAGACGCGTAAAGGTGTATCACAATCTAACGGTTTGGCACATACGGACATTGAAACATTCGCACCAGCCAGAGTAGCCGGAAGTCTTTATCCTATTGCCTGCTGACAAATGTTTACAGTTTGTGAATAGTTTCACATAAATAGTACTATTTCGACATACTACAGTGTAATGTGATGTCCGAAGTGGCTGACAAAATTAGGTACTAACACGAAAAATATGCAAGGCATTATACGGTATATGTATACCTTGCAAATTGTGATCGTTGCTCGCTCGCTCCGCTCGCTCGTAAAAATTTAGTCCAACCTCACATACGATCCGACACGTTCGCAAATTCGAAATAAGTTGCCTTCATATCGAATGACTAACGCAAGATGGATTGGGTTTAGGTTAGGCTACAGCTTTCGAGCGAGCGCAGCGAGCGAGAGACGCGTAAAGGTGTGTCACAATCCAACGGTTTGGCACATACTGACATTGAAACATTCGCACCAGCCCGAGGAGCCGGATGTCTTTATCATATTGCCTGCTGACAAATGTTTACAGTTTGTGAATAGTTTCACATAAATAGTACTATTTCCACATACTACAGTGTAATGTGATGTCCGAAGTGGCTGACGAAATTAGGTACTAACACGATATATATGCATATTGCAAGGTATACATATACCTTGCATATTGTGATCGATGCTCGCTCGTTCCGCTCGCTCGTAAAAATTTAGTCCAACCTCACATCCGATCCGACACGTTCGCAAATTCGAAATAAGTCGCCACCATATCGAATAATGAACGCAAGATGGATTGGTTTTAGGTTACGCTATAGTTTTCGAGCGAGCGCAGCGAGCGAGAGACGCGTAAAGGTGTGTCACAATCCAACGGTTTGGCACATAAACACATTGAAACATTCGCACCAGCCCGAGGAGCCGGAAGTCTTTATCATATTGCCTACTGACAAATGTTTACAGTTTGTGAATAGTTTCACATAAATAGTACTATTTCGACATACTACAGTGCAATGTGATGTCCGAAGTGGCTGACAAAATTAGGTACTAACACGATATATATGCATATTGCAAGGTATATGTATACCTTGCAAATTGTGATCGTTGCTCGCTCGATCCGCTCGCTCGTAAAAATTTAGTCCAACCTCACATCCGATCCGACACGTTCGCAAATTCGAAATAAGTCGCCACCATATCGAATAATGAACGCAAGATGGATTGGTTTTAGGTTACGCTATAGTTTTCGAGCGAGCGCAGCGAGCGAGAGACGCGTAAAGGTGTGTCACAATCCAACGGTTTGGCACATACGGACATTGAAACATTCGCACCAGCCAGAGGAGCCGGAGGTATTTATCCTATTGCCTGCTGACAAATGTTTACAGTTTGTGAATAGTTTCACATAAATAGTACTATTTGCACATACTACAGTGCAATGTGATGTCCGAAGTGGCTGACAAAATTAGGTACTAACACGAAATATATGCAAGGCAATATAAGGTATATGTATACCTTGCAAATTGTGATCGTTGCTCGCTCGCTCCGCTCGCTCGTAAAAATTTAGTCCAACCTCACATCCGATCCGACACGTTCGCAAATTCGAAATAAGTCGCCACCATATCGAATAATGAACGCAAGATGGATTGGTTTTAGGTTACGCTATAGTTTTCGAGCGAGCGCAGCGAACGAGAGACGCGTAAAGGTGTGTCACAATCCAACGGTTTGGCACATACGGACATTGAAACATTCGCACCAGCCCGAGGAGCCGGAAGTCTTTATCCTATTGCCTGCTGACAAATGTTTACAGTTTGTGAATAGTTTCACATAAATAGTACTATTTCCACATACTACAGTCCAATGTGATGTCCGAAGTGGCTGACAAAATTAGGTACTAACACGAAAAATATGCAAGGCAATATACGGTATATGTATACCATGCAAATTGTGATCGTTGCTCGCTCGCTCCGCTCGCTCGTAAAAATTTAGTCCAACCTCACATACGATCCGACACGTTCGCAAATTCGAAATAAGTTGCCTTCATATCGAATGACTAACGCAAGATGGATTGGGTTTAGGTTAGGCTACAGCTTTCGAGCGAGCGCAGCGAGCGAGAGACGCGTAAAGGTGTGTCACAATCCAACGGTTTGGCACATACGGACATTGAAACATTCGCACCAGCCAGAGGAGCCCGAGGTATTTATCCTATTGCCTGCTGACAAATGTTTACAGTTTGTGAATAGTTTCACATAAATAGTACTATTTCCACATACTACAGGGCAATGTGATGTCCGAAGTGGCTGACGAAATTAGGTACTAACACGATATATATGCATATTGCAAGGTATATGTATGCCTTGCATATTGTGATCGATGCTCGCGCGCTCCGCTCGCTCGTAAAAATTTAGTCCAACCTCACATCCGATCCGACACGTTCGCAAATTCGAAATAAGTCGCCACCATATCGAATAATGAACGCAAGATGGATTGGTTTTAGGTTACGCTATAGTTTTCGAGCGAGCGCAGCGAACGAGAGACGCGTAAAGGTGTGTCACAATCCAACGGTTTGGCACATACGGACATTGAAACATTCGCACCAGCCAGAGGAGCCGGAAGTATTTATCCTATTGCCTGCTGACAAATGTTTACAGTTTGTGAATAGTTTCACATAAATAGTACTATTTCCACATACTACAGTGCAATGTGATGTCCGAAGTGGCTGACAAAATTAGGTACTAACACGAAATATATGCAAGGCAATATACGGTGTATGTATACCTTGCAAATTGTGATCGTTGCTCGCTCGCTCCGCTCGCTCGTAAAAATTTAGTCCAACCTCACATACGATCCGACACGTTCGCAAATTCGAAATATGTTGCCTTCATATCGAATGACTAACGCAAGATGGATTGGGTTTAGGTTAGGCTACAGCTTTCGAGCGAGCGCAGCGAGCGAGAGACGCGTAAAGGTGTGTCACAATCCAACGGTTTGGCACATACTGACATTGAAACATTCGCACCAGCCCGACGAGCCGGATGTCTTTATCATATTGCCTGCTGACAAATGTTTACAGTTTGTTAATAGTTTCACATAAATAGTACTATTTCCACATACTACAGGGCAATGTGATGTCCGAAGTGGCTGACGAAATTAGGTACTAACACGATATATATGCATATTGCAAGGTATATGTATACCTTGCATATTGTGATCGATGCTCGCTCGTTCCGCTCGCTCGTAAAAATTTAGTCCAACCTCACATACGATCCGACACGTTCGCAAATTCGAAATAAGTCGCCACCATATCGAATAATGAACGCAAGATGGATTGGTTTTAGGTTAGGCTATAGTTTTCGAGCGAGCGCAGCGAGCGAGAGACGCGTAAAGGTGTATCACAATCTAACGGTTTGGCACATACGGACATTGAAACATTCGCACCAGCCAGAGTAGCCGGAAGTCTTTATCCTATTGCCTGCTGACAAATGTTTACAGTTTGTGAATAGTTTCACATAAATAGTACTATTTCGACATACTACAGTGTAATGTGATGTCCGAAGTGGCTGACAAAATTAGGTACTAACACGAAAAATATGCAAGGCATTATACGGTATATGTATACCTTGCAAATTGTGATCGTTGCTCGCTCGCTCCGCTCGCTCGTAAAAATTTAGTCCAACCTCACATACGATCCGACACGTTCGCAAATTCGAAATAAGTTGCCTTCATATCGAATGACTAACGCAAGATGGATTGGGTTTAGGTTAGGCTACAGCTTTCGAGCGAGCGCAGCGAGCGAGAGACGCGTAAAGGTGTGTCACAATCCAACGGTTTGGCACATACTGACATTGAAACATTCGCACCAGCCCGAGGAGCCGGATGTCTTTATCATATTGCCTGCTGACAAATGTTTACAGTTTGTGAATAGTTTCACATAAATAGTACTATTTCCACATACTACAGGGCAATGTGATGTCCGAAGTGGCTGACGAAATTAGGTACTAACACGATATATATGCATATTGCAAGGTATACATATACCTTGCATATTGTGATCGATGCTCGCTCGTTCCGCTCGCTCGTAAAAATTTAGTCCAACCTCACATCCGATCCGACACGTTCGCAAATTCGAAATAAGTCGCCACCATATCGAATAATGAACGCAAGATGGATTGGTTTTAGGTTACGCTATAGTTTTCGAGCGAGCGCAGCGAGCGAGAGACGCGTAAAGGTGTGTCACAATCCAACGGTTTGGCACATAAACACATTGAAACATTCGCACCAGCCCGAGGAGCCGGAAGTCTTTATCATATTGCCTACTGACAAATGTTTACAGTTTGTGAATAGTTTCACATAAATAGTACTATTTCGACATACTACAGTGCAATGTGATGTCCGAAGTGGCTGACAAAATTAGGTACTAACACGATATATATGCATATTGCAAGGTATATGTATACCTTGCAAATTGTGATCGTTGCTCGCTCGATCCGCTCGCTCGTAAAAATTTAGTCCAACCTCACATCCGATCCGACACGTTCGCAAATTCGAAATAAGTCGCCACCATATCGAATAATGAACGCAAGATGGATTGGTTTTAGGTTACGCTATAGTTTTCGAGCGAGCGCAGCGAGCGAGAGACGCGTAAAGGTGTGTCACAATCCAACGGTTTGGCACATACGGACATTGAAACATTCGCACCAGCCAGAGGAGCCGGAGGTATTTATCCTATTGCCTGCTGACAAATGTTTACAGTTTGTGAATAGTTTCACATAAATAGTACTATTTGCACATACTACAGTGCAATGTGATGTCCGAAGTGGCTGACAAAATTAGGTACTAACACGAAATATATGCAAGGCAATATAAGGTATATGTATACCTTGCAAATTGTGATCGTTGCTCGCTCGCTCCGCTCGCTCGTAAAAATTCAGTCCAACCTCACATCCGATCCGACACGTTCGCAAATTCGAAATAAGTCGCCACCATATCGAATAATGAACGCAAGATGGATTGGTTTTAGGTTACGCTATAGTTTTCGAGCGAGCGCAGCGAACGAGAGACGCGTAAAGGTGTGTCACAATCCAACGGTTTGGCACATACGGACATTGAAACATTCGCACCAGCCCGAGGAGCCGGAAGTCTTTATCATATTGCCTGCTGACAAATGTTTACAGTTTGTTAATAGTTTCACATAAATAGTACTATTTCCACATACTACAGGGCAATGTGATGTCCGAAGTGGCTGACGAAATTAGGTACTAACACGATATATATGCATATTGCAAGGTATATGTATACCTTGCATATTGTGATCGATGCTCGCTCGTTCCGCTCGCTCGTAAAAATTTAGTCCAACCTCACATCCGATCCGACACGTTCGCAAATTCGAAATAAGTCGCCACCATATCGAATAATGAACGCAAGATGGATTGGTTTTAGGTTAGGCTATAGTTTTCGAGCGAGCGCAGCGAGCGAGAGACGCGTAAAGGTGTATCACAACCTAACGGTTTGGCACATACGGACATTGAAACATTCGCACCAGCCAGAGTAGCCGGAAGTCTTTATCCTATTGCCTGCTGACAAATGTTTACAGTTTGTGAATAGTTTCACATAAATAGTACTATTTCGACATACTACAGTGTAATGTGATGTCCGAAATGGCTGACAAAATTAGGTACTAACACGAAAAATATGCAAGGCATTATACGGTATATGTATACCTTGCAAATTGTGATCGTTGCTCGCTCGCTCCGCTCGCTCGTAAAAATTTAGTCCAACCTCACATACGATCCGACACGTTCGCAAATTCGAAATAAGTTGCCTTCATATCGAATGACTAACGCAAGATGGATTGGGTTTAGGTTAGGCTACAGCTTTCGAGCGAGCGCAGCGAGCGAGAGACGCGTAAAGGTGTGTCACAATCCAACGGTTTGGCACATACGGACATTGAAACATTCGCACCAGCCCGAGGAGCCGGAAGTCTTTATCCTATTGCCTGCTGACAAATGTTTACAGTTTGTGAATAGTTTCACATAAATAGTACTATTTCCACATACTACAGTCCAATGTGATGTCCGAAGTGGCTGACAAAATTAGGTACTAACACGAAAAATATGCAAGGCAATATACGGTATATGTATACCATGCAAATTGTGATCGTTGCTCGCTCGCTCCGCTCGCTCGTAAAAATTTAGTCCAACCTCACATACGATCCGACACGTTCGCAAATTCGAAATAAGTTGCCTTCATATCGAATGACTAACGCAAGATGGATTGGGTTTAGGTTAGGCTACAGCTTTCGAGCGAGCGCAGCGAGCGAGAGACGCGTAAAGGTGTGTCACAATCCAACGGTTTGGCACATACGGACATTGAAACATTCGCACCAGCCAGAGGAGCCGGAGGTATTTATCCTATTGCCTGCTGACAAATGTTTACAGTTTGTGAATAGTTTCACATAAATAGTACTATTTCCACATACTACAGGGCAATGTGATGTCCGAAGTGGCTGACGAAATTAGGTACTAACACGATATATATGCATATTGCAAGGTATATGTATACCTTGCATATTGTGATCGATGCTCGCTCGCTCCGCTCGCTCGTAAAAATTTAGTCCAACCTCACATCCGATCCGACACGTTCGCAAATTCGAAATAAGTCGCCACCATATCGAATAATGAACGCAAGATGGATTGGTTTTAGGTTACGCTATAGTTTTCGAGCGAGCGCAGCGAACGAGAGACGCGTAAAGGTGTGTCACAATCCAACGGTTTGGCACATACGGACATTGAAACATTCGCACCAGCCAGAGGAGCCGGAAGTATTTATCCTATTGCCTGCTGACAAATGTTTACAGTTTGTGAATAGTTTCACATAAATAGTACTATTTCCACATACTACAGTGCAATGTGATGTCCGAAGTGGCTGACAAAATTAGGTACTAACACGAAATATATGCAAGGCAATATACGGTATATGTATACCTTGCAAATTGTGATCGTTGCTCGCTCGCTCCGCTCGCTCGTAAAAATTTAGTCCAACCTCACATACGATCCGACACGTTCGCAAATTCGAAATATGTTGCCTTCATATCGAATGACTAACGCAAGATGGATTGGGTTTAGGTTAGGCTACAGCTTTCGAGCGAGCGCAGCGAGCGAGAGACGCGTAAAGGTGTGTCACAATCCAACGGTTTGGCACATACTGACATTGAAACATTCGCACCAGCCCGACGAGCCGGATGTCTTTATCATATTGCCTGCTGACAAATGTTTACACTTTGTTAATAGTTTCACATAAATAGTACTATTTCCACATACTACAGGGCAATGTGATGTCCGAAGTGGCTGACGAAATTAGGTACTAACACGATATATATGCATATTGCAAGGTATATGTATACCTTGCATATTGTGATCGATGCTCGCTCGTTCCGCTCGCTCGTAAAAATTTAGTCCAACCTCACATCCGATCCGACACGTTCGCAAATTCGAAATAAGTCGCCACCATATCGAATAATGAACGCAAGATGGATTGGTTTTAGGTTAGGCTATAGTTTTCGAGCGAGCGCAGCGAGCGAGAGACGCGTAAAGGTGTATCACAATCTAACGGTTTGGCACATACGGACATTGAAACATTCGCACCAGCCAGAGTAGCCGGAAGTCTTTATCCTATTGCCTGCTGACAAATGTTTACAGTTTGTGAATAGTTTCACATAAATAGTACTATTTCGACATACTACAGTGTAATGTGATGTCCGAAGTGGCTGACAAAATTAGGTACTAACACGAAAAATATGCAAGGCATTATACGGTATATGTATACCTTGCAAATTGTGATCGTTGCTCGCTCGCTCCGCTCGCTCGTAAAAATTTAGTCCAACCTCACATACGATCCGACACGTTCGCAAATTCGAAATAAGTTGCCTTCATATCGAATGACTAACGCAAGATGGATTGGGTTTAGGTTAGGCTACAGCTTTCGAGCGAGCGCAGCGAGCGAGAGACGCGTAAAGGTGTGTCACAATCCAACGGTTTGGCACATACTGACATTGAAACATTCGCACCAGCCCGAGGAGCCGGATGTCTTTATCATATTGCCTGCTGACAAATGTTTACAGTTTGTGAATAGTTTCACATAAATAGTACTATTTCCACATACTACAGGGCAATGTGATGTCCGAAGTGGCTGACGAAATTAGGTACTAACACGATATATATGCATATTGCAAGGTATATGTATACCTTGCATATTGTGATCGATGCTCGCTCGTTCCGCTCGCTCGTAAAAATTTAGTCCAACCTCACATCCGATCCGACACGTTCGCAAATTCGAAATAAGTCGCCACCATATCGAATAATGAACGCAAGATGGATTGGTTTTAGGTTACGCTATAGTTTTCGAGCGAGCGCAGCGAGCGAGAGACGCGTAAAGGTGTGTCACAATCCAACGGTTTGGCACATAAACACATTGAAACATTCGCACCAGCCCGAGGAGCCGGAAGTCTTTATCATATTGCCTACTGACAAATGTTTACAGTTTGTGAATAGTTTCACATAAATAGTACTATTTCGACATACTACAGTGCAATGTGATGTCCGAAGTGGCTGACAAAATTAGGTACTAACACGATATATATGCATATTGCAAGGTATACATATACCTTGCAAATTGTGATCGTTGCTCGCTCGATCCGCTCGCTCGTAAAAATTTAGTCCAACCTCACATCCGATCCGACACGTTCGCAAATTCGAAATAAGTCGCCACCATATCGAATAATGAACGCAAGATGGATTGGTTTTAGGTTACGCTATAGTTTTCGAGCGAGCGCAGCGAGCGAGAGACGCGTAAAGGTGTGTCACAATCCAACGGTTTGGCACATACGGACATTGAAACATTCGCACCAGCCAGAGGAGCCGGAGGTATTTATCCTATTGCCTGCTGACAAATGTTTACAGTTTGTGAATAGTTTCACATAAATAGTACTATTTGCACATACTACAGTGCAATGTGATGTCCGAAGTGGCTGACAAAATTAGGTACTAACACGAAATATATGCAAGGCAATATAAGGTATATGTATACCTTGCAAATTGTGATCGTTGCTCGCTCGCTCCGCTCGCTCGTAAAAATTTAGTCCAACCTCACATCCGATCCGACACGTTCGCAAATTCGAAATAAGTCGCCACCATATCGAATAATGAACGCAAGATGGATTGGTTTTAGGTTACGCTATAGTTTTCGAGCGAGCGCAGCGAACGAGAGACGCGTAAAGGTGTGTCACAATCCAACGGTTTGGCACATACGGACATTGAAACATTCGCACCAGCCCGAGGAGCCGGAAGTCTTTATCCTATTGCCTGCTGACAAATGTTTACAGTTTGTGAATAGTTTCACATAAATAGTACTATTTCCACATACTACAGTCCAATGTGATGTCCGAAGTGGCTGACAAAATTAGGTACTAACACGAAAAATATGCAAGGCAATATACGGTATATGTATACCATGCAAATTGTGATCGTTGCTCGCTCGCTCCGCTCGCTCGTAAAAATTTAGTCCAACCTCACATACGATCCGACACGTTCGCAAATTCGAAATAAGTTGCCTTCATATCGAATGACTAACGCAAGATGGATTGGGTTTAGGTTAGGCTACAGCTTTCGAGCGAGCGCAGCGAGCGAGAGACGCGTAAAGGTGTGTCACAATCCAACGGTTTGGCACATACGGACATTGAAACATTCGCACCAGCCAGAGGAGCCCGAGGTATTTATCCTATTGCCTGCTGACAAATGTTTACAGTTTGTGAATAGTTTCACATAAATAGTACTATTTCCACATACTACAGGGCAATGTGATGTCCGAAGTGGCTGACGAAATTAGGTACTAACACGATATATATGCATATTGCAAGGTATATGTATGCCTTGCATATTGTGATCGATGCTCGCGCGCTCCGCTCGCTCGTAA
Organism: Bombus terrestris; assembly: GCF_910591885.1. Classification (NCBI taxonomy): domain Eukaryota; kingdom Metazoa; phylum Arthropoda; class Insecta; order Hymenoptera; family Apidae; genus Bombus; species Bombus terrestris. Next base: position 2,003,029 of record NW_025963552.1, on the reverse strand, counting down.
AAATTTAGTCCAACCTCACATCCGATCCGACACGTTCGCAAATTCGAAATAAGTCGCCACCATATCGAATAATGAACGCAAGATGGATTGGTTTTAGGTTACGCTATAGTTTTCGAGCGAGCGCAGCGAACGAGAGACGCGTAAAGGTGTGTCACAATCCAACGGTTTGGCACATACGGACATTGAAACATTCGCACCAGCCAGAGGAGCCGGAAGTATTTATCCTATTGCCTGCTGACAAATGTTTACAGTTTGTGAATAGTTTCACATAAATAGTACTATTTCCACATACTACAGTGCAATGTGATGTCCGAAGTGGCTGACAAAATTAGGTACTAACACGAAATATATGCAAGGCAATATACGGTATATGTATACCTTGCAAATTGTGATCGTTGCTCGCTCGCCCCGCTCGCTCGTAAAAATTTAGTCCAACCTCACATACGATCCGACACGTTCGCAAATTCGAAATAAGTTGCCTTCATATCGAATGACTAACGCAAGATGGATTGGGTTTAGGTTAGGCTACAGCTTTCGAGCGAGCGCAGCGAGCGAGAGACGCGTAAAGGTGTGTCACAATCCAACGGTTTGGCACATACTGACATTGAAACATTCGCACCAGCCCGACGAGCCGGATGTCTTTATCATATTGCCTGCTGACAAATGTTTACAGTTTGTTAATAGTTTCACATAAATAGTACTATTTCCACATACTACAGGGCAATGTGATGTCCGAAGTGGCTGACGAAATTAGGTACTAACACGATATATATGCATATTGCAAGGTATATGTATACCTTGCATATTGTGATCGATGCTCGCTCGTTCCGCTCGCTCGTAAAAATTTAGTCCAACCTCACATCCGATCCGACACGTTCGCAAATTCGAAATAAGTCGCCACCATATCGAATAATGAACGCAAGATGGATTGGTTTTAGGTTAGGCTATAGTTTTCGAGCGAGCGCAGCGAGCGAGAGACGCGTAAAGGTGTATCACAATCTAACGGTTTGGCACATACGGACATTGAAACATTCGCACCAGCCAGAGTAGCCGGAAGTCTTTATCCTATTGCCTGCTGACAAATGTTTACAGTTTGTGAATAGTTTCACATAAATAGTACTATTTCGACATACTACAGTGTAATGTGATGTCCGAAGTGGCTGACAAAATTAGGTACTAACACGAAAAATATGCAAGGCATTATACGGTATATGTATACCTTGCAAATTGTGATCGTTGCTCGCTCGCTCCGCTCGCTCGTAAAAATTTAGTCCAACCTCACATACGATCCGACACGTTCGCAAATTCGAAATAAGTTGCCTTCATATCGAATGACTAACGCAAGATGGATTGGGTTTAGGTTAGGCTACAGCTTTCGAGCGAGCGCAGCGAGCGAGAGACGCGTAAAGGTGTGTCACAATCCAACGGTTTGGCACATACTGACATTGAAACATTCGCACCAGCCCGAGGAGCCGGATGTCTTTATCATATTGCCTGCTGACAAATGTTTACAGTTTGTGAATAGTTTCACATAAATAGTACTATTTCCACATACTACAGGGCAATGTGATGTCCGAAGTGGCTGACGAAATTAGGTACTAACACGATATATATGCATATTGCAAGGTATATGTATACCTTGCATATTGTGATCGATGCTCGCTCGTTCCGCTCGCTCGTAAAAATTTAGTCCAACCTCACATCCGATCCGACACGTTCGCAAATTCGAAATAAGTCGCCACCATATCGAATAATGAACGCAAGATGGATTGGTTTTAGGTTACGCTATAGTTTTCGAGCGAGCGCAGCGAGCGAGAGACGCGTAAAGGTGTGTCACAATCCAACGGTTTGGCACATAAACACATTGAAACATTCGCACCAGCCCGAGGAGCCGGAAGTCTTTATCATATTGCCTACTGACAAATGTTTACAGTTTGTGAATAGTTTCACATAAATAGTACTATTTCGACATACTACAGTGCAATGTGATGTCCGAAGTGGCTGACAAAATTAGGTACTAACACGATATATATGCATATTGCAAGGTATACATATACCTTGCAAATTGTGATCGTTGCTCGCTCGATCCGCTCGCTCGTAAAAATTTAGTCCAACCTCACATCCGATCCGACACGTTCGCAAATTCGAAATAAGTCGCCACCATATCGAATAATGAACGCAAGATGGATTGGTTTTAGGTTACGCTATAGTTTTCGAGCGAGCGCAGCGAGCGAGAGACGCGTAAAGGTGTGTCACAATCCAACGGTTTGGCACATACGGACATTGAAACATTCGCACCAGCCAGAGGAGCCGGAGGTATTTATCCTATTGCCTGCTGACAAATGTTTACAGTTTGTGAATAGTTTCACATAAATAGTACTATTTGCACATACTACAGTGCAATGTGATGTCCGAAGTGGCTGACAAAATTAGGTACTAACACGAAATATATGCAAGGCAATATAAGGTATATGTATACCTTGCAAATTGTGATCGTTGCTCGCTCGCTCCGCTCGCTCGTAAAAATTCAGTCCAACCTCACATCCGATCCGACACGTTCGCAAATTCGAAATAAGTCGCCACCATATCGAATAATGAACGCAAGATGGATTGGTTTTAGGTTACGCTATAGTTTTCGAGCGAGCGCAGCGAACGAGAGACGCGTAAAGGTGTGTCACAATCTAACGGTTTGGCACATACGGACATTGAAACATTCGCACCAGCCAGAGTAGCCGGAAGTCTTTATCCTATTGCCTGCTGACAAATGTTTACAGTTTGTGAATAGTTTCACATAAATAGTACTATTTCGACATACTACAGTGTAATGTGATGTCCGAAGTGGCTGACAAAATTAGGTACTAACACGAAAAATATGCAAGGCATTATACGGTATATGTATACCTTGCAAATTGTGATCGTTGCTCGCTCGCTCCGCTCGCTCGTAAAAATTTAGTCCAACCTCACATACGATCCGACACGTTCGCAAATTCGAAATAAGTTGCCTTCATATCGAATGACTAACGCAAGATGGATTGGGTTTAGGTTAGGCTACAGCTTTCGAGCGAGCGCAGCGAGCGAGAGACGCGTAAAGGTGTGTCACAATCCAACCGTTTGGCACATACTGACATTGAAACATTCGCACCAGCCCGAGGAGCCGGATGTCTTTATCATATTGCCTGCTGACAAATGTTTACAGTTTGTGAATAGTTTCACATAAATAGTACTATTTCCACATACTACAGGGCAATGTGATGTCCGAAGTGGCTGACGAAATTAGGTACTAACACGATATATATGCATATTGCAAGGTATATGTATACCTTGCATATTGTGATCGATGCTCGCTCGTTCCGCTCGCTCGTAAAAATTTAGTCCAACCTCACATCCGATCCGACACGTTCGCAAATTCGAAATAAGTCGCCACCATATCGAATAATGAACGCAAGATGGATTGGTTTTAGGTTACGCTATAGTTTTCGAGCGAGCGCAGCGAGCGAGAGACGCGTAAAGGTGTGTCACAATCCAACGGTTTGGCACATAAACACATTGAAACATTCGCACCAGCCCGAGGAGCCGGAAGTCTTTATCATATTGCCTACTGACAAATGTTTACAGTTTGTGAATAGTTTCACATAAATAGTACTATTTCGACATACTACAGTGCAATGTGATGTCCGAAGTGGCTGACAAAATTAGGTACTAACACGATATATATGCATATTGCAAGGTATATGTATACCTTGCAAATTGTGATCGTTGCTCGCTCGATCCGCTCGCTCGTAAAAATTTAGTCCAACCTCACATCCGATCCGACACGTTCGCAAATTCGAAATAAGTCGCCACCATATCGAATAATGAACGCAAGATGGATTGGTTTTAGGTTACGCTATAGTTTTCGAGCGAGCGCAGCGAGCGAGAGACGCGTAAAGGTGTGTCACAATCCAACGGTTTGGCACATACGGACATTGAAACATTCGCACCAGCCAGAGGAGCCGGAGGTATTTATCCTATTGCCTGCTGACAAATGTTTACAGTTTGTGAATAGTTTCACATAAATAGTACTATTTGCACATACTACAGTGCAATGTGATGTCCGAAGTGGCTGACAAAATTAGGTACTAACACGAAATATATGCAAGGCAATATAAGGTATATGTATACCTTGCAAATTGTGATCGTTGCTCGCTCGCTCCGCTCGCTCGTAAAAATTTAGTCCAACCTCACATCCGATCCGACACGTTCGCAAATTCGAAATAAGTCGCCACCATATCGAATAATGAACGCAAGATGGATTGGTTTTAGGTTACGCTATAGTTTTCGAGCGAGCGCAGCGAACGAGAGACGCGTAAAGGTGTGTCACAATCCAACGGTTTGGCACATACGGACATTGAAACATTCGCACCAGCCCGAGGAGCCGGAAGTCTTTATCCTATTGCCTGCTGACAAATGTTTACAGTTTGTGAATAGTTTCACATAAATAGTACTATTTCCACATACTACAGTCCAATGTGATGTCCGAAGTGGCTGACAAAATTAGGTACTAACACGAAAAATATGCAAGGCAATATACGGTATATGTATACCATGCAAATTGTGATCGTTGCTCGCTCGCTCCGCTCGCTCGTAAAAATTTAGTCCAACCTCACATACGATCCGACACGTTCGCAAATTCGAAATAAGTTGCCTTCATATCGAATGACTAACGCAAGATGGATTGGGTTTAGGTTAGGCTACAGCTTTCGAGCGAGCGCAGCGAGCGAGAGACGCGTAAAGGTGTGTCACAATCCAACGGTTTGGCACATACGGACATTGAAACATTCGCACCAGCCAGAGGAGCCCGAGGTATTTATCCTATTGCCTGCTGACAAATGTTTACAGTTTGTGAATAGTTTCACATAAATAGTACTATTTCCACATACTACAGGGCAATGTGATGTCCGAAGTGGCTGACGAAATTAGGTACTAACACGATATATATGCATATTGCAAGGTATATGTATGCCTTGCATATTGTGATCGATGCTCGCGCGCTCCGCTCGCTCGTAAAAATTTAGTCCAACCTCACATCCGATCCGACACGTTCGCAAATTCGAAATAAGTCGCCACCATATCGAATAATGAACGCAAGATGGATTGGTTTTAGGTTACGCTATAGTTTTCGAGCGAGCGCAGCGAACGAGAGACGCGTAAAGGTGTGTCACAATCCAACGGTTTGGCACATACGGACATTGAAACATTCGCACCAGCCAGAGGAGCCGGAAGTATTTATCCTATTGCCTGCTGACAAATGTTTACAGTTTGTGAATAGTTTCACATAAATAGTACTATTTCCACATACTACAGTGCAATGTGATGTCCGAAGTGGCTGACAAAATTAGGTACTAACACGAAATATATGCAAGGCAATATACGGTATATGTATACCTTGCAAATTGTGATCGTTGCTCGCTCGCTCCGCTCGCTCGTAAAAATTTAGTCCAACCTCACATACGATCCGACACGTTCGCAAATTCGAAATATGTTGCCTTCATATCGAATGACTAACGCAAGATGGATTGGGTTTAGGTTAGGCTACAGCTTTCGAGCGAGCGCAGCGAGCGAGAGACGCGTAAAGGTGTGTCACAATCCAACGGTTTGGCACATACTGACATTGAAACATTCGCACCAGCCCGACGAGCCGGATGTCTTTATCATATTGCCTGCTGACAAATGTTTACAGTTTGTTAATAGTTTCACATAAATAGTACTATTTCCACATACTACAGGGCAATGTGATGTCCGAAGTGGCTGACGAAATTAGGTACTAACACGATATATATGCATATTGCAAGGTATATGTATACCTTGCATATTGTGATCGATGCTCGCTCGTTCCGCTCGCTCGTAAAAATTTAGTCCAACCTCACATCCGATCCGACACGTTCGCAAATTCGAAATAAGTCGCCACCATATCGAATAATGAACGCAAGATGGATTGGTTTTAGGTTAGGCTATAGTTTTCGAGCGAGCGCAGCGAGCGAGAGACGCGTAAAGGTGTATCACAATCTAACGGTTTGGCACATACGGACATTGAAACATTCGCACCAGCCAGAGTAGCCGGAAGTCTTTATCCTATTGCCTGCTGACAAATGTTTACAGTTTGTGAATAGTTTCACATAAATAGTACTATTTCGACATACTACAGTGTAATGTGATGTCCGAAGTGGCTGACAAAATTAGGTACTAACACGAAAAATATGCAAGGCAATATACGGTATATGTATACCTTGCAAATTGTGATCGTTGCTCGCTCGCTCCGCTCGCTCGTAAAAATTTAGTCCAACCTCACATACGATCCGACACGTTCGCAAATTCGAAATAAGTTGCCTTCATATCGAATGACTAACGCAAGATGGATTGGGTTTAGGTTAGGCTACAGCTTTCGAGCGAGCGCAGCGAGCGAGAGACGCGTAAAGGTGTGTCACAATCCAACGGTTTGGCACATACTGACATTGAAACATTCGCACCAGCCCGAGGAGCCGGATGTCTTTATCATATTGCCTGCTGACAAATGTTTACAGTTTGTGAATAGTTTCACATAAATAGTACTATTTCCACATACTACAGGGCAATGTGATGTCCGAAGTGGCTGACGAAATTAGGTACTAACACGATATATATGCATATTGCAAGGTATATGTATACCTTGCATATTGTGATCGATGCTCGCTCGTTCCGCTCGCTCGTAAAAATTTAGTCCAACCTCACATCCGATCCGACACGTTCGCAAATTCGAAATAAGTCGCCACCATATCGAATAATGAACGCAAGATGGATTGGTTTTAGGTTACGCTATAGTTTTCGAGCGAGCGCAGCGAGCGAGAGACGCGTAAAGGTGTGTCACAATCCAACGGTTTGGCACATAAACACATTGAAACATTCGCACCAGCCCGAGGAGCCGGAAGTCTTTATCATATTGCCTACTGACAAATGTTTACAGTTTGTGAATAGTTTCACATAAATAGTACTATTTCGACATACTACAGTGCAATGTGATGTCCGAAGTGGCTGACAAAATTAGGTACTAACACGATATATATGCATATTGCAAGGTATATGTATACCTTGCAAATTGTGATCGTTGCTCGCTCGATCCGCTCGCTCGTAAAAATTTAGTCCAACCTCACATCCGATCCGACACGTTCGCAAATTCGAAATAAGTCGCCACCATATCGAATAATGAACGCAAGATGGATTGGTTTTAGGTTACGCTATAGTTTTCGAGCGAGCGCAGCGAGCGAGAGACGCGTAAAGGTGTGTCACAATCCAACGGTTTGGCACATACGGACATTGAAACATTCGCACCAGCCAGAGGAGCCGGAGGTATTTATCCTATTGCCTGCTGACAAATGTTTACAGTTTGTGAATAGTTTCACATAAATAGTACTATTTGCACATACTACAGTGCAATGTGATGTCCGAAGTGGCTGACAAAATTAGGTACTAACACGAAATATATGCAAGGCAATATAAGGTATATGTATACCTTGCAAATTGTGATCGTTGCTCGCTCGCTCCGCTCGCTCGTAAAAATTCAGTCCAACCTCACATCCGATCCGACACGTTCGCAAATTCGAAATAAGTCGCCACCATATCGAATAATGAACGCAAGATGGATTGGTTTTAGGTTACGCTATAGTTTTCGAGCGAGCGCAGCGAACGAGAGACGCGTAAAGGTGTGTCACAATCCAACGGTTTGGCACATACGGACATTGAAACATTCGCACCAGCCCGAGGAGCCGGAAGTCTTTATCCTATTGCCTGCTGACAAATGTTTACAGTTTGTGAATAGTTTCACATAAATAGTACTATTTCCACATACTACAGTCCAATGTGATGTCCGAAGTGGCTGACAAAATTAGGTACTAACACGAAAAATATGCAAGGCAATATACGGTATATGTATACCATGCAAATTGTGATCGTTGCTCGCTCGCTCCGCTCGCTCGTAAAAATTTAGTCCAACCTCACATACGATCCGACACGTTCGCAAATTCGAAATAAGTTGCCTTCATATCGAATGAATAACGCAAGATGGATTGGGTTTAGGTTAGGCTACAGCTTTCGAGCGAGCGCAGCGAGCGAGAGACGCGTAAAGGTGTGTCACAATCCAACGGTTTGGCACATACGGACATTGAAACATTCGCACCAGCCAGAGGAGCCGGAGGTATTTATCCTATTGCCTGCTGACAAATGTTTACAGTTTGTGAATAGTTTCACATAAATAGTACTATTTCCACATACTACAGGGCAATGTGATGTCCGAAGTGGCTGACGAAATTAGGTACTAACACGATATATATGCATATTGCAAGGTATATGTATACCTTGCATATTGTGATCGATGCTCGCGCGCTCCGCTCGCTCGTAAAAATTTAGTCCAACCTCACATCCGATCCGACACGTTCGCAAATTCGAAATAAGTCGCCACCATATCGAATAATGAACGCAAGATGGATTGGTTTTAGGTTACGCTATAGTTTTCGAGCGAGCGCAGCGAACGAGAGACGCGTAAAGGTGTGTCACAATCCAACGGTTTGGCACATACGGACATTGAAACATTCGCACCAGCCAGAGGAGCCGGAAGTATTTATCCTATTGCCTGCTGACAAATGTTTACAGTTTGTGAATAGTTTCACATAAATAGTACTATTTCCACATACTACAGTGCAATGTGATGTCCGAAGTGGCTGACAAAATTAGGTACTAACACGAAATATATGCAAGGCAATATACGGTATATGTATACCTTGCAAATTGTGATCGTTGCTCGCTCGCTCCGCTCGCTCGTAAAAATTTAGTCCAACCTCACATACGATCCGACACGTTCGCAAATTCGAAATATGTTGCCTTCATATCGAATGACTAACGCAAGATGGATTGGGTTTAGGTTAGGCTACAGCTTTCGAGCGAGCGCAGCGAGCGAGAGACGCGTAAAGGTGTGTCACAATCCAACGGTTTGGCACATACTGACATTGAAACATTCGCACCAGCCCGACGAGCCGGATGTCTTTATCATATTGCCTGCTGACAAATGTTTACAGTTTGTTAATAGTTTCACATAAATAGTACTATTTCCACATACTACAGGGCAATGTGATGTCCGAAGTGGCTGACGAAATTAGGTACTAACACGATATATATGCATATTGCATGGTATATGTATACCTTGCATATTGTGATCGATGCTCGCTCGTTCCGCTCGCTCGTAAAAATTTAGTCCAACCTCACATCCGATCCGACACGTTCGCAAATTCGAAATAAGTCGCCACCATATCGAATAATGAACGCAAGATGGATTGGTTTTAGGTTACGCTATAGTTTTCGAGCGAGCGCAGCGAGCGAGAGACGCGTAAAGGTGTGTCACAATCCAACGGTTTGGCACATAATGACATTGAAACATTCGCACCAGCCCGAGGAGCCGGAAGTCTTTATCATATTGCCTACTGACAAATGTTTACAGTTTGTGAATAGTTTCACATAAATAGTACTATTTCGACATACTACAGTGCAATGTGATGTCCGAAGTGGCTGACAAAATTAGGTACTAACACGATATATATGCATATTGCAAGGTATATGTATACCTTGCAAATTGTGATCGTTGCTCGCTCGCTCCGCTCGCTCGTAAAAATTTAGTCCAACCTCACATCCGATCCGACACGTTCGCAAATTCGAAATAAGTCGCCTTCATATCGAATGACTAACGCAAGAGGGATTGGTTTTAGGTTAGGCTATAGTTTTCGAGCGAGCGCAGCGAGCGAGAGACGCGTAAAGGTGTATCACAATCTAACGGTTTGGCACATACGGACATTGAAACATTCGCACCAGCCAGAGTAGCCGGAAGTCTTTATCCTATTGCCTGCTGACAAATGTTTACAGTTTGTGAATAGTTTCACATAAATAGTACTATTTCGACATACTACAGTGTAATGTGATGTCCGAAGTGGCTGACAAAATTAGGTACTAACACGAAAAATATGCAAGGCATTATACGGTATATGTATACCTTGCAAATTGTGATCGTTGCTCGCTCGCTCCGCTCGCTCGTAAAAATTTAGTCCAACCTCACATACGATCCGACACGTTCGCAAATTCGAAATAAGTTGCCTTCATATCGAATGACTAACGCAAGATGGATTGGGTTTAGGTTAGGCTACAGCTTTCGAGCGAGCGCAGCGAGCGAGAGACGCGTAAAGGTGTGTCACAATCCAACGGTTTGGCACATACTGACATTGAAACATTCGCACCAGCCCGAGGAGCCGGATGTCTTTATCATATTGCCTGCTGACAAATGTTTACAGTTTGTGAATAGTTTCACATAAATAGTACTATTTCCACATACTACAGGGCAATGTGATGTCCGAAGTGGCTGACGAAATTAGGTACTAACACGATATATATGCATATTGCAAGGTATATGTATACCTTGCATATTGTGATCGATGCTCGCTCGTTCCGCTCGCTCGTAAAAATTTAGTCCAACCTCACATCCGATCCGACACGTTCGCAAATTCGAAATAAGTCGCCACCATATCGAATAATGAACGCAAGATGGATTGGTTTTAGGTTACGCTATAGTTTTCGAGCGAGCGCAGCGAACGAGAGACGCGTAAAGGTGTGTCACAATCCAACGGTTTGGCACATACGGACATTGAAACATTCGCACCAGCCCGAGGAGCCGGAAGTCTTTATCCTATTGCCTGCTGACAAATGTTTACAGTTTGTGAATAGTTTCACATAAATAGTACTATTTCCACATACTACAGTCCAATGTGATGTCCGAAGTGGCTGACAAAATTAGGTACTAACACGAAATATATGCAAGGCAATATACGGTATATGTATACCTTGCAAATTGTGATCGTTGCTCGCTCGCTCCGCTCGCTCGTAAAAATTTAGTCCAACCTCACATACGATCCGACACGTTCGCAAATTCGAAATATGTTGCCTTCATATCGAATGACTAACGCAAGATGGATTGGGTTTAGGTTAGGCTACAGCTTTCGAGCGAGCGCAGCGAGCGAGAGACGCGTAAAGGTGTGTCACAATCCAACGGTTTGGCACATACTGACATTGAAACATTCGCACCAGCCCGACGAGCCGGATGTCTTTATCATATTGCCTGCTGACAAATGTTTACAGTTTGTGAATAGTTTCACATAAATAGTACTATTTCCACATACTACAGGGCAATGTGATGTCCGAAGTGGCTGACGAAATTAGGTACTAACACGATATATATGCATATTGCAAGGTATATGTATACCTTGCATATTGTGATCGATGCTCGCTCGTTCCGCTCGCTCGTAAAAATTTAGTCCAACCTCACATCCGATCCGACACGTTCGCAAATTCGAAATAAGTCGCCACCATATCGAATAATGAACGCAAGATGGATTGGTTTTAGGTTACGCTATAGTTTTCGAGCGAGCGCAGCGAGCGAGAGACGCGTAAAGGTGTGTCACAATCCAACGGTTTGGCACATAATGACATTGAAACATTCGCACCAGCCCGAGGAGCCGGAAGTCTTTATCATATTGCCTACTGACAAATGTTTACAGTTTGTGAATAGTTTCACATAAATAGTACTATTTCGACATACTACAGTGCAATGTGATGTCCGAAGTGGCTGACAAAATTAGGTACTAACACGATATATATGCATATTGCAAGGTATATGTATACCTTGCAAATTGTGATCGTTGCTCGCTCGCTCCGCTCGCTCGTAAAAATTTAGTCCAACCTCACATCCGATCCGACACGTTCGCAAATTCGAAATAAGTCGCCTTCATATCGAATGACTAACGCAAGAGGGATTGGTTTTAGGTTAGGCTATAGTTTTCGAGCGAGCGCAGCGAGCGAGAGACGCGTAAAGGTGTATCACAATCTAACGGTTTGGCACATACGGACATTGAAACATTCGCACCAGCCAGAGTAGCCGGAAGTCTTTATCCTATTGCCTGCTGACAAATGTTTACAGTTTGTGAATAGTTTCACATAAATAGTACTATTTCGACATACTACAGTGTAATGTGATGTCCGAAGTGGCTGACAAAATTAGGTACTAACACGAAAAATATGCAAGGCATTATACGGTATATGTATACCTTGCAAATTGTGATCGTTGCTCGCTCGCTCCGCTCGCTCGTAAAAATTTAGTCCAACCTCACATCCGATCCGACACGTTCGCAAATTCGAAATAAGTCGCCACCATATCGAATAATGAACGCAAGATGGATTGGTTTTAGGTTACGCTATAGTTTTCGAGCGAGCGCAGCGAACGAGAGACGCGTAAAGGTGTGTCACAATCCCACGGTTTGGCACATACGGACATTGAAACATTCGCACCAGCCCGAGGAGTCGGATGTCTTTATCCTATTGCCTGCTGACAAATGTTTACAGTTTGTGAATAGTTTCACATAAATAGTACTATTTCCACATACTACAGTCCAATGTGATGTCCGAAGTGGCTAACAAAATTAGGTACTAACACGATATATATGCATATTGCAAGGTATATGTATACCTTGCAAATTGTGATCGTTGCTCGCTCGCTCCGCTCGCTCGTAAAAATTTAGTCCAACCTCACATCCGATCCGACACGTTCGCAAATTCGAAATAAGTCGCCACCATATCGAATGACTAACGCAAGATGGATTGGGTTTAGGTTAGGCTACAGCTTTCGAGCGAGCGCAGCGAGCGAGAGACGCGTAAAGGTGTGTCACAATCCAACGGTTTGGCACATTCTGACATTGAAACATTCGCACCAGCTCGAGGAGCCGGAAGTCTTTATCATATTGCCTACTGACAAATGTTTACAGTTTGTGAATAGTTTCACATAAATAGTACTATTTCGACATACTACAGTGCAATGTGATGTCCGAAGTGGCTGACAAAATTAGGTACTAACACGATATATATGCATATTGCAAGGTATATGTATACCTTGCAAATTGTGATCGTTGCTCGCTCGCTCCGCTCGCTCGTAAAAATTTAGTCCAACCTCACATCCGATCCGACACGTTCGCAAATTCGAAATAAGTCGCCACCATATCGAATAATGAACGCAAGATGGATTAGTTTTAGGTTACGCTATAGTTTTCGAGCGAGCGCAGCGAACGAGAGACGCGTAAAGGTGTGTCACAATCCCACGGTTTGGCACATACGGACATTGAAACATTCGCACCAGCCCGAGGAGCCGGAAGTCTTTATCCTATTGCCTGCTGACAAATGTTTACAGTTTGTGAATAGTTTCCCATAAATAGTACTATTTCCACATACTACAGTCCAATGTGATGTCCGAAGTGGCTGACAAAATTAGGTACTAACACGAAATATATGCAAGGCAATATACGGTATATGTATACCTTGCAAATTGTGATCGTTGCTCGCTCGCTCCGCTCGCTCGTAAAAATTTAGTCCAACCTCACATACGATCCGACACGTTCGCAAATTCGAAATATGTTGCCTTCATATCGAATGACTAACGCAAGATGGATTGGGTTTAGGTTAGGCTACAGCTTTCGAGCGAGCGCAGCGAGCGAGAGACGCGTAAAGGTGTGTCACAATCCAACGGTTTGGCACATACTGACATTGAAACATTCGCACCAGCCCGACGAGCCGGATGTCTTTATCATATTGCCTGCTGACAAATGTTTACAGTTTGTGAATAGTTTCACATAAATAGTACTATTTCCACATACTACAGGGCAATGTGATGTCCGAAGTGGCTGACGAAATTAGGTACTAACACGATATATATGCATATTGCAAGGTATATGTATACCTTGCATATTGTGATCGATGCTCGCTCGTTCCGCTCGCTCGTAAAAATTTAGTCCAACCTCACATCCGATCCGACACGTTCGCAAATTCGAAATAAGTCGCCACCATATCGAATAATGAACGCAAGATGGATTGGTTTTAGGTTACGCTATAGTTTTCGAGCGAGCGCAGCGAGCGAGAGACGCGTAAAGGTGTGTCACAATCCAACGGTTTGGCACATAATGACATTGAAACATTCGCACCAGCCCGAGGAGCCGGAAGTCTTTATCATATTGCCTACTGACAAATGTTTACAGTTTGTGAATAGTTTCACATAAATAGTACTATTTCGACATACTACAGTGCAATGTGATGTCCGAAGTGGCTGACAAAATTAGGTACTAACACGATATATATGCATATTGCAAGGTATATGTATACCTTGCAAATTGTGATCGTTGCTCGCTCGCTCCGCTCGCTCGTAAAAATTTAGTCCAACCTCACATCCGATCCGACACGTTCGCAAATTCGAAATAAGTCGCCACCATATCGAATAATGAACGCAAGATGGATTGGTTTTAGGTTACGCTATAGTTTTCGAGCGAGCGCAGCGAACGAGAGACGCGTAAAGGTGTGTCTCAATCCAACGGTTTGGCACATACGGACATTGAAACATTCGCACCAGCCCGAGGAGCCGGAAGTCTTTATCCTATTGCCTGCTGACAAATGTTTACAGTTTGTGAATAGTTTCACATAAATAGTACTACTTCCACATACTACAGTCCAATGTGATGTTCGAAGTGGCTGACAAAATCAGGTACTAACACGATATATATGCATATTGCAAGGTATATGTATACCTTGCAAATTGTGATCGTTGCTCTCTCGCTCCGCTCGCTCGTAAAAATTTAGTCCAACCTCACATCCGATCCGACACGTTCGCAAATTCGAAATAAGTCGCCTTCATATCGAATGACTAACGCAAGAGGGATTGGTTTTAGGTTAGGCTATAGTTTTCGAGCGAGCGCAGCGAGCGAGAGACGCGTAAAGGTGTGTCACAATCCAACGGTTTGGCACATACGGACATTGAAACATTCGCACCAGCCAGAGGAGCCGGAAGTCTTTATCCTATTGCCTGCTGACAAATGTTTACAGTTTGTGAATAGTTTCACATAAATAGTACTATTTCCACATACTACAGTCCAATGTGATGTCCGAAGTGGCTGACAAAATTAGGTACTAACACGAAAAATATGCAAGGCAATATACGGTATATGTATACCTTGCAAATTGTGATCGTTGCTCGCTCGCTCCGCTCGCTCGTAAAAATTTAGTCCAACCTCACATACGATCCGACACGTTCGCAAATTCGAAATAAGTTGCCTTCATATCGAATGACTAACGCAAGATGGATTGGGTTTAGGTTAGGCTACAGCTTTCGAGCGAGCGCAGCGAGCGAGAGACGCGTAAAGGTGTGTCACAATCCAACGGTTTGGCACATACGGACATTGAAACATTCGCACCAGCCAGAGGAGCCGGAGGTATTTATCCTATTGCCTGCTGACAAATGTTTACAGTTTGTGAATAGTTTCACATAAATAGTACTATTTCCACATACTACAGGGCAATGTGATGTCCGAAGTGGCTGACGAAATTAGGTACTAACACGATATATATGCATATTGCAAGGTATATGTATACCTTGCATATTGTGATCGATGCTCGCTCGCTCCGCTCGCTCGTAAAAATTTAGTCCAACCTCACATCCGATCCGACACGTTCGCAAATTCGAAATAAGTCGCCACCATATCGAATAATGAACGCAAGATGGATTGGTTTTAGGTTACGCTATAGTTTTCGAGCGAGCGCAGCGAACGAGAGACGCGTAAAGGTGTGTCACAATCCAACGGTTTGGCACATACGGACATTGAAACATTCGCACCAGCCAGAGGAGCCGGAGGTATTTATCCTATTGCCTGCTGACAAATGTTTACAGTTTGTGAATAGTTTCACATAAATAGTACTATTTCCACATACTACAGGGCAATGTGATGTCCGAAATGGCTGACGAAATTAGGTACTAACACGATATATATGCATATTGCAAGGTATATGTATACCTTGCATATTGTGATCGATGCTCGCTCGCTCCGCTCGCTCGTAAAAATTTAGTCCAACCTCACATCCGATCCGACACGTTCGCAAATTCGAAATAAGTCGCCACCATATCGAATAATGAACGCAAGATGGATTGGTTTTAGGTTACGCTATAGTTTTCGAGCGAGCGCAGCGAACGAGAGACGCGTAAAGGTGTGTCACAATCCAACAGTTTGGCACATACGGACATTGAAACATTCGCACCAGCCAGAGGAGCCGGAAGTATTTATCCTATTGCCTGCTGACAAATGTTTACAGTTTGTGAATAGTTTCACATAAATAGTACTATTTCCACATACTACAGTCCAATGTGATGTCCGAAGTGGCTAACAAAATTAGGTACTAACACGATATATATGCATATTGCAAGGTATATGTATACCTTGCATATTGTGATCGATGCTCGCTCGTTCCGCTCGCTCGTAAAAATTTAGTCCAACCTCACATACGATCCGACACGTTCGCAAATTCGAAATAAGTTGCCTTCATATCGAATGACTAACGCAAGATGGATTGGGTTTAGGTTAGGCTACAGCTTTCGAGCGAGCGCAGCGAGCGAGAGACGCGTAAAGGTGTGTCACAATCCGACGGTTTGGCACATACGGACATTGCAACATTCGCACCAGCCAGAGGAGCCGGAAGTATTTATCCTATTGCCTGCTGACAAATGTTTACAGTTTGTGAATAGTTTCACATAAATAGTACTATTTCCACATACTACAGGGCAATGTGATGTCCGAAGTGGCTGACGAAATTAGGTACTAACACGATATATATGCATATTGCAAGGTATATGTATACCTTGCATATTGTGATCGATGCTCGCTCGCTCCGCTCGCTCGTAAAAATTTAGTCCAACCTCACATCCGATCTGACACGTTCGCAAATTCGAAATAAGTCGCCACCATATCGAATAATGAACGCAAGATGGATTGGTTTTAGGTTACGCTATAGTTTTCGAGCGAGCGCAGCGAACGAGAGACGCGTAAAGGTGTGTCACAATCCAACGGTTTGGCACATACGGACATTGAAACATTCGCACCAGCCCGAGGAGCCGGAAGTCTTTATCCTATTGCCTACTGACAAATGTTTACAGTTTGTGAATAGTTTCACATATATAGTACTATTTCCACATACTACAGTCCAATGTGATGTCCGAAGTGGCTGACAAAATTAGGTACTAACACGAAATATATGCAAGGCAATATACGGTATATGTATACCTTGCAAATTGTGATCGTTGCTCGCTCGCTCCGCTCGCTCGTAAAAATTTAGTCCAACCTCACATACGATCCGACACGTTCGCAAATTCGAAATAAGTTGCCCTCATATCGAATGACTAACGCAAGATGGATTGGGTTTAGGTTAGGCTACAGCTTTCGAGCGAGCGCAGCGAGCGAGAGATGCGTAAAGGTGTGTCACAATCCAACGGTTTGGCACATACGGACATTGAAACATTCGCACCAGCCCGAGGAGCCGGAAGTCTTTATCCTATTGCCTGCTGACAAATGTTTACAGTTTGTGAATAGTTTCACATAAATAGTACTATTTCCACATATTACAGTCCAATGTGATGTCCGAAGTGGCTAACAAAATTAGGTACTAACACGATATATATGCATATTGCAAGGTATATGTATACCTTGCATATTGTGATCGATGCTCGCTCGCTCCGCTCGCTCGTAAAAATTTAGTCCAACCTCACATCCGATCCGACACGTTCGAAAATTCGAAATAAGTCGCCACCATATCGAATAATGAACGCAAGATGGATTGGTTTTAGGTTACGCTATAGTTTTCGAGCGAGCGCAGCGAGCGAGAGACGCGTAAAGGTGTGTCACAATCCAACGGTTTGGCACATACTGACATTGAAACATTCGCACCAGCCCGAGGAGCCGGAAGTCTTTATCATATTGCCTACTGACAAATGTTTACAGTTTGTGAATAGTTTCACATAAATAGTACTATTTCGACATACTACAGTGCAATGTGATGTCCGAAGTGGCTGACAAAATTAGGTACTAACACGATATATATGCATGTTGCAAGGTATATGTATACCTTGCAAATTGTGATCGTTGCTCGCTCGCTCCGCTCGCTCGTAAAAATTTAGTCCAACCTCACATCCGATCCGACACGTTCGCAAATTCGAAATAAGTCGCCACCATATCGAATAATGAATGCAAGGTGGATTGGTTTTAGGTTACGCTATAGTTTTCGAGCGAGCGCAGCGAACGAGAGACGCGTAAAGGTGTGTCACAATCCAACGGTTTGGCACATACGGACATTGAAACATTCGCACCAGCACGAGGAGCCGGAAGTCTTTATCCTATTGCCTGCTGACAAATGTTTACAGTTTGTGAATAGCTTCACATATATAGTACTATTTCCACATACTACAGTCCAATGTGATGTCCGAAGTGGCTGACAAAATTAGGTACTAACACGAAATATATGCAAGGCAATATACGGTATATGTATACCTTGCAAATTGTGATCGTTGCTCGCTCGCTCCGCTCGCTCGTAAAAATTTAGTCCAACCTCACATACGATCCGACACGTTCGCAAATTCGAAATAAGTTGCCCTCATATCGAATGACTAACGCAAGATGGATTGGGTTTAGGTTAGGCTACAGCTTTCGAGCGAGCTCAGCGAGCGAGAGACGCGTAAAGGTGTGTCACAATCCAACGGTTTGGCACATACTGACATTGAAACATTCGCACCAGCCCGAGGAGCCGGATGTCTTTATCATATTGCCTGCTGACAAATGTTTACAGTTTGTGAATAGTTTCACATAAATAGTACTATTTCCACATACTACAGGGCAATGTGATGTCCGAAGTGGCTGACGAAATTAGGTACTAACACGATATATATGCATATTGCAAGGTATATGTATACCTTGCATATTGTGATCGATGCTCGCTCGCTCCGCTCGCTCGTAAAAATTTAGTCCAACCTCACATCCGATCCGACACGTTCGCAAATTCGAAATAAGTCGCCACCATATCGAATAATGAACGCAAGATGGATTGGTTTTAGGTTACGCTATAGTTTTCGAGCGAGCGCAGCGAGCGAGCGACGCGTAAAGGTGTGTCACAATCCAACGGTTTGGCACATAATGACATTGAAACATTCGCACCAGCCCGAGAAGCCGGAAGTCTTTATCATATTGCCTACTGACAAATGTTTACAGTTTGTGAATAGTTTCACATAAATGGTACTATTTCGACATACTACAGTGCAATGTGATGTCCGAAGTGGCTGACGAAATTAGGTACTAACACGATATATATGCATATTGCAAGGTATATGTATACCTTGCATATTGTGATCGATGCTCGCTCGCTCTGCTCGCTCGTAAAAATTTAGTCCAACCTCACATCCGATCCGACACGTTCGCAAATTCGAAATAAGTCGCCAACATATCGAATAATGAACGCAAGATGGATTGGTTTTAGGTTACGCTATAGTTTTCGAGCGTGCGCAGCGAGCGAGCGACGCGTAAAGGTGTGTCACAATCCAACGGTTTGGCACATAATGACATTGAAACATTCGCACCAGCCCGAGGAGCCGGAAGTCTTTATCCTATTGCCTGCTGACAAATGTTTACAGTCTGTGAATAGTTTCACATAAATAGTACTATTTCCACATACTACAGTCCAATGTGATGTCCGAAGTGGCTGACAACATTAGGTACTAACACGATATATATGCATATTGCAAGGTATATGTATACCTTGCAAATTGTGACCGTTGCTCGCTCGCTCCGCTCGCTCGTAAAAATTTAGTCCAACCTCACATCCGATCCGACACGTTCGCAAATTCGAAATAAGTAGCCATCATATCGAATAATGAACGCAAGATGGATTGGTTTTAGGTTACGCTATAGTTTTCAAGCGAGCGCAGCGAACGAGAGACGCGTAAAGGTGTGTCACAATCCAACGGTTTGGCACATACGGACATTGAAACATTCGCACCAGCCCGAGGAGCCGGAAGTCTTTATCCTATTGCCTGCTGACAAATGTTTACAGTTTGTGAATAGTTTCACATAAATAGTACTATTTCCACATACTACAGGGCAATGTGATGTCCGAAGTGGCTGACGAAATTAGGTACTAACACGATATATATGCATATTGCAAGGTATATGTATACCTTGCATATTGTGATCGATGCTCGCTCGCTCCGCTCGCTCGTAAAAATTTAGTCCAACCTCACATCCGATCCGACACGTTCGCAAATTCGAAATAAGTCGCCACCATATCGAATAATGAACGCAAGATGGATTGGTTTTAGGTTACGCTATAGTTTTCGAGCGAGCGCAGCGAACGAGAGACGCGTAAAGGTGTGTCACAATCCAACGGTTTGACACATACGGACATTGAAACATTCGCACCAGCCCGAGGAGCCGGAGGTCTTTATCCTATTGCCTGCTGACAAATGTTTACAGTTTGTGAATAGTTTCACATAAATAGTACTATTTCGACATACTACAGTGCAATGTGATGTCCGAAGTGGCTGACAAAATTAGGTACTAACACGATATATATGCATATTGCAAGGTATATGTATACCTTGCAAATTGTGACCGTTGCTCGCTCGCTCCGCTCGCTCGTAAAAATTTAGTCCAACCTCACATCCGATCCGACACGTTCGCAAATTCGAAATAAGTAGCCATCATATCGAATAATGAACGCAAGATGGATTGGTTTTAGGTTACGCTATAGTTTTCCAGCGAGCGCAGCGAGCGAGAGACGCGTAAAGGTGTGTCACAATCCAACGGTTTGGCACATACTGACATTGAAACATTCGCACCAGCCCGAGGAGCCGGAAGTCTTTATCATATTGCCTACTGACAAGTGTTTACAGTTTGTGAATAGTTCCACATAAATAGTACTGTTTCCACATAGTACAGTGCAATGTGATGTCCGAAATGGCTGACAAAATTAGGTAATAACACGAAATATATGCAAGGCAATATAAGGTATATGTATAGCTTGGAAATTGTGATCGTTGCTCGCTCGCTCCGCTCGCTCGTAAAAATCTACTCCAACCTCACAACCGATCCGACACGTTCGCAAATTCGAAATATGTCGCCACCATATCGAATAATGAACGCAAGATGGATTTCTTTTAGGTTAGGCTATAGTTTTCGAGCGAGCGCAGCGAGCGAGAGACGCGTACAGGTGTGTCACAATCCAACGGTTTGGCACATACTGACATTGAAACATTCGCACCAGCCCGAGGAGCCGGAAGTCTTTATCGTATTGCCTACTGACAAATGTTTACAGTTTATGAATAGTATCACATAAATAGTACTATTTCGACATACTACAGTGCAATGTGATGTCCGAAGTGGCTGACAAAATTAGGTACTAACACGATATATATGCATATTGCAAGGTATATGTATACCTTGCAAATTGTGATCGTTGCTCCCTCGCTCCGCTCGCTCGTAAAAATTTAGTCCAACCTCACATCCGATCCGACACGTTCGCAAATTCGAAATAGGTTGCCCTCATATCGAATGACTAACGCAAGATGGATTGGTTTTAGGTTACGCTATAGTTTTCGAGCGAGCGCAGCGAGCGAGAGACGCGTAAAGGTGTGTCACAATCCAACGGTTTGGCACATACTGACATTGAAACATTCGCACCAGCCCGAGGAGCCGGATGTCTTTATCATATTGCCTGCTGACAAATGTTTACAGTTTGTGAACAGTTTCACATAAATAGTACTATTTCCACATACTACAGGGCAATGTGATGTCCGAAGTGGCTGACGAAATTAGGTACTAACACGATATATATGCATATTGCAAGGTATATGTATACCTTGCATATTGTGATCGATGCTCGCTCGCTCTGCTCGCTCGTAAAAATTTAGTCCAACCTCACATCCGATCCGACACGTTCGCAAATTCGAAATAAGTCGCCAACATATCGAATAATGAACGCAAGATGGATTGGTTTTAGGTTACGCTATAGTTTTCGAGCGTGCGCAGCGAGCGAGCGACGCGTAAAGGTGTGTCACAATCCAACGGTTTGGCACATAATGACATTGAAACATTCGCACCAGCCGGAGGAGCCGGAAGTCTTTATCCTATTGCCTGCTGACAAATGTTTACAGTCTGTGAATAGTTTCACATAAATAGTACTATTTCCACATACTACAGTCCAATGTGATGTCCGAAGTGGCTGACAACATTAGGTACTAACACGATATATATGCATATTGCAAGGTATATGTATACCTTGCAAATTGTGACCGTTGCTCGCTCGCTCCGCTCGCTCGTAAAAATTTAGTCCAACCTCACATCCGATCCGACACGTTCGCAAATTCGAAATAAGTAGCCATCATATCGAATAATGAACGCAAGATGGATTGGTTTTAGGTTACGCTATAGTTTTCGAGCGAGCGCAGCGAACGAGAGACGCGTAAAGGTGTGTCACAATCCAACGGTTTGGCACATACTGACATTGAAACATTCGCACCAGCCCGAGGAGCCGGAAGTCTTTATCATATTGCCTACTGACAAATGTTTACAGTTTGTGAATAGTTTCACATAAATAGTACTATTTCGACATACTACAGTGCAATGTGATGTCCGAAGTGGCTGACAAAATTAGGTACTAACACGATATATATGCATGTTGCAAGGTATATGTATACCTTGCAAATTGTGATCGTTGCTCGCTCGCTCCGCTCGCTCGTAAAAATTTAGTCCAACCTCACATCCGATCCGACACGTTCGCAAATTCGAAATAAGTCGCCACCATATCGAATAATGAATGCAAGATGGATTGGTTTTAGGTTACGCTATAGTTTTCGAGCGAGCGCAGCGAACGAGAGACGCGTAAAGGTGTGTCACAATCCAACGGTTTGGCACATACGGACATTGAAACATTCGCACCAGCCCGAGGAGCCGGAAGTCTTTATCCTATTGCCTGCTGACAAATGTTTACAGTTTGTGAATAGCTTCACATATATAGTACTATTTCCACATACTACAGTCCAATGTGATGTCCGAAGTGGCTGACAAAATTAGGTACTAACACGAAATATATGCAAGGCAATATACGGTATATGTATACCTTGCAAATTGTGATCGTTGCTCGCTCGCTCCGCTCGCTCGTAAAAATTTAGTCCAACCTCACATACGATCCGACACGTTCGCAAATTCGAAATAAGTTGCCCTCATATCGAATGACTAACGCAAGATGGATTGGGTTTAGGTTAGGCTACAGCTTTCGAGCGAGCGCAGCGAGCGAGAGACGCGTAAAGGTGTGTCACAATCCAACGGTTTGGCACATACTGACATTGAAACATTCGCACCAGCCCGAGGAGCCGGATGTCTTTATCATATTGCCTGCTGACAAATGTTTACAGTTTGTGAATAGTTTCACATAAATAGTACTATTTCCACATACTACAGGGCAATGTGATGTCCGAAGTGGCTGACGAAATTAGGTACTAACACGATATATATGCATATTGCAAGGTATATGTATACCTTGCATATTGTGATCGATGCTCGCTCGCTCCGCTCGCTCGTAAAAATTTAGTCCAACCTCACATCCGATCCGACACGTTCGCAAATTCGAAATAAGTCGCCACCATATCGAATAATGAACGCAAGATGGATTGGTTTTAGGTTACGCTATAGTTTTCGAGCGAGCGCAGCGAGCGAGCGACGCGTAAAGGTGTGTCACAATCCAACGGTTTGGCACATAATGACATTGAAACATTCGCACCAGCCCGAGAAGCCGGAAGTCTTTATCATATTGCCTACTGACAAATGTTTACAGTTTGTGAATAGTTTCACATAAATGGTACTATTTCGACATACTACAGTGCAATGTGATGTCCGAAGTGGCTGACGAAATTAGGTACTAACACGATATATATGCATATTGCAAGGTATATGTATACCTTGCATATTGTGATCGATGCTCGCTCGCTCTGCTCGCTCGTAAAAATTTAGTCCAACCTCACATCCGATCCGACACGTTCGCAAATTCGAAATAAGTCGCCAACATATCGAATAATGAACGCAAGATGGATTGGTTTTAGGTTACGCTATAGTTTTCGAGCGAGCGCAGCGAACGAGAGACGCGTAAAGGTGTGTCACAATCCAACGGTTTGGCACATACTGACATTGAAACATTCGCACCAGCCCGAGGAGCCGGAAGTCTTTATCATATTGCCTACTGACAAATGTTTACAGTTTGTGAATAGTTTCACATAAATAGTACTATTTCGACATACTACAGTGCAATGTGATGTCCGAAGTGGCTGACAAAATTAGGTACTAACACGATATATATGCATGTTGCAAGGTATATGTATACCTTGCAAATTGTGATCGTTGCTCGCTCGCTCCGCTCGCTCGTAAAAATTTAGTCCAACCTCACATCCGATCCGACACGTTCGCAAATTCGAAATAAGTCGCCACCATATCGAATAATGAATGCAAGATGGATTGGTTTTAGGTTACGCTATAGTTTTCGAGCGAGCGCAGCGAACGAGAGACGCGTAAAGGTGTGTCACAATCCAACGGTTTGGCACATACGGACATTGAAACATTCGCACCAGCCCGAGGAGCCGGAAGTCTTTATCCTATTGCCTGCTGACAAATGTTTACAGTTTGTGAATAGCTTCACATATATAGTACTATTTCCACATACTACAGTCCAATGTGATGTCCGAAGTGGCTGACAAAATTAGGTACTAACACGAAATATATGCAAGGCAATATACGGTATATGTATACCTTGCAAATTGTGATCGTTGCTCGCTCGCTCCGCTCGCTCGTAAAAATTTAGTCCAACCTCACATACGATCCGACACGTTCGCAAATTCGAAATAAGTTGCCCTCATATCGAATGACTAACGCAAGATGGATTGGGTTTAGGTTAGGCTACAGCTTTCGAGCGAGCGCAGCGAGCGAGAGACGCGTAAAGGTGTGTCACAATCCAACGGTTTGGCACATACTGACATTGAAACATTCGCACCAGCCCGAGGAGCCGGATGTCTTTATCATATTGCCTGCTGACAAATGTTTACAGTTTGTGAATAGTTTCACATAAATAGTACTATTTCCACATACTACAGGGCAATGTGATGTCCGAAGTGGCTGACGAAATTAGGTACTAACACGATATATATGCATATTGCAAGGTATATGTATACCTTGCATATTGTGATCGATGCTCGCTCGCTCCGCT
This sequence comes from Bombus terrestris, assembly GCF_910591885.1. NCBI lineage: Eukaryota > Metazoa > Arthropoda > Insecta > Hymenoptera > Apidae > Bombus > Bombus terrestris. The sequence goes on along the minus strand of NW_025963552.1, from coordinate 1,977,835 downwards.
CGCTCGTAAAAATTTAGTCCAACCTCACATCCGATCCGACACGTTCGCAAATTCGAAATAAGTCGCCACCATATCGAATAATGAACGCAAGATGGATTGGTTTTAGGTTACGCTATAGTTTTCGAGCGAGCGCAGCGAGCGAGCGACGCGTAAAGGTGTGTCACAATCCAACGGTTTGGCACATAATGACATTGAAACATTCGCACCAGCCCGAGAAGCCGGAAGTCTTTATCATATTGCCTACTGACAAATGTTTACAGTTTGTGAATAGTTTCACATAAATGGTACTATTTCGACATACTACAGTGCAATGTGATGTCCGAAGTGGCTGACGAAATTAGGTACTAACACGATATATATGCATATTGCAAGGTATATGTATACCTTGCATATTGTGATCGATGCTCGCTCGCTCTGCTCGCTCGTAAAAATTTAGTCCAACCTCACATCCGATCCGACACGTTCGCAAATTCGAAATAAGTCGCCAACATATCGAATAATGAACGCAAGATGGATTGGTTTTAGGTTACGCTATAGTTTTCGAGCGTGCGCAGCGAGCGAGCGACGCGTAAAGGTGTGTCACAATCCAACGGTTTGGCACATAATGACATTGAAACATTCGCACCAGCCCGAGGAGCCGGAAGTCTTTATCCTATTGCCTGCTGACAAATGTTTACAGTCTGTGAATAGTTTCACATAAATAGTACTATTTCCACATACTACAGTCCAATGTGATGTCCGAAGTGGCTGACAACATTAGGTACTAACACGATATATATGCATATTGCAAGGTATATGTATACCTTGCAAATTGTGACCGTTGCTCGCTCGCTCCGCTCGCTCGTAAAAATTTAGTCCAACCTCACATCCGATCCGACACGTTCGCAAATTCGAAATAAGTAGCCATCATATCGAATAATGAACGCAAGATGGATTGGTTTTAGGTTACGCTATAGTTTTCGAGCGAGCGCAGCGAACGAGAGACGCGTAAAGGTGTGTCACAATCCAACGGTTTGGCACATACGGACATTGAAACATTCGCACCAGCCCGAGGAGCCGGAAGTCTTTATCCTATTGCCTGCTGACAAATGTTTACAGTTTGTGAATAGTTTCACATAAATAGTACTATTTCCACATACTACAGGGCAATGTGATGTCCGAAGTGGCTGACGAAATTAGGTACTAACACGATATATATGCATATTGCAAGGTATATGTATACCTTGCATATTGTGATCGATGCTCGCTCGCTCCGCTCGCTCGTAAAAATTTAGTCCAACCTCACATCCGATCCGACACGTTCGCAAATTCGAAATAAGTCGCCACCATATCGAATAATGAACGCAAGATGGATTGGTTTTAGGTTACGCTATAGTTTTCGAGCGAGCGCAGCGAACGAGAGACGCGTAAAGGTGTGTCACAATCCAACGGTTTGACACATACGGACATTGAAACATTCGCACCAGCCCGAGGAGCCGGAGGTCTTTATCCTATTGCCTGCTGACAAATGTTTACAGTTTGTGAATAGTTTCACATAAATAGTACTATTTCCACATACTACAGGGCAATGTGATTTCCGAAGTGGCTGACGAAATTAGGTACTAACACGATATATATGCATATTGCAAGGTATATGTATACCTTGCATATTGTGATCGATGCTCGCTCGCTCCGCTCGCTCGTAAAAATTTAGTCCAACCTCACATCCGATCCGACACGTTCGCAAATTCGAAATAAGTCGCCACCATATCGAATAATGAACGCAAGATGGATTGGTTTTAGGTTACGCTATAGTTTTCGAGCGAGCGCAGCGAGCGAGAGACGCGTAAAGGTGTGTCACAATCCAACGGTTTGGCACATAATGACATTGAAACACTCGCACCAGCCCGAGGAGCCGGAAGTCTTTATCATATTGCCTACTGACAAATGTTTACAGTTTGTGAATAGTTTCACATAAATAGTACTATTTCGACATACTACAGTGCAATGTGATGTCCGAAGTGGCTGACAAAATTAGGTACTAACACGATATATATGCATATTGCAAGGTATATGTATACCTTGCAAATTGTGACCGTTGCTCGCTCGCTCCGCTCGCTCGGAAAAATTTAGTCCAACCTCACATCCGATCCGACACGTTCGCAAATTCGAAATAAGTAGCCATCATATCGAATAATGAACGCAAGATGGATTGGTTTTAGGTTACGCTATAGTTTTCCAGCGAGCGCAGCGAGCGAGAGACGCGTAAAGGTGTGTCACAATCCAACGGTTTGGCACATACTGACATTGAAACATTCGCACCAGCCCGAGGAGCCGGAAGTCTTTATCATATTGCCTACTGACAAGTGTTTACAGTTTGTGAATAGTTCCACATAAATAGTACTGTTTCCACATAGTACAGTGCAATGTGATGTCCGAAATGGCTGACAAAATTAGGTAATAACACGAAATATATGCAAGGCAATATAAGGTATATGTATAGCTTGGAAATTGTGATCGTTGCTCGCTCGCTCCGCTCGCTCGTAAAAATCTACTCCAACCTCACAACCGATCCGACACGTTCGCAAATTCGAAATATGTCGCCACCATATCGAATAATGAACGCAAGATGGATTTCTTTTAGGTTAGGCTATAGTTTTCGAGCGAGCGCAGCGAGCGAGTGACGCGTACAGGTGTGTCACAATCCAACGGTTTGGCACATACTGACATTGAAACATTCGCACCAGCCCGAGGAGCCGGAAGTCTTTATCGTATTGCCTACTGAAAAAGGTTAACAGTTTATGAATAGTATCACATAAATAGTACTATTTCGACATACTACAGTGCAATGTGATGTCCGAAGTGGCTGACAAAATTAGGTACTAACACGATATATATGCATATTGCAAGGTATATGTATACCTTGCAAATTGTGATCGTTGCTCGCTCGCTCCGCTCGCTCGTAAAAATTTAGTCCAACCTCACATCCGATCCGACACGTTCGCAAATTCGAAATAGGTTGCCCTCATATCGAATGACTAACGCAAGATGGATTGGTTTTAGGTTACGCTATAGTTTTCGAGCGAGCGCAGCGAGCGAGAGACGCGTAAAGGTGTGTCACAATCCAACGGTTTGGCACATACTGACATTGAAACATTCGCACCAGCCCGAGGAGCCGGATGTCTTTATCATATTGCCTGCTGACAAATGTTTACAGTTTGTGAACAGTTTCACATAAATAGTACTATTTCCACATACTACAGGGCAATGTGATGTCCGAAGTGGCTGACGAAATTAGGTACTAACACGATATATATGCATATTGCAAGGTATATGTATACCTTGCATATTGTGATCGATGCTCGCTCGCTCCGCTCGCTCGTAAAAATTTAGTCCAACCTCACATCCGATCCGACACGTTCGCAAATTCGAAATAAGTCGCCACCATATCGAATAATGAACGCAAGATGGATTGGTTTTAGGTTACGCTATAGTTTTCGAGCGAGCGCAGCGAACGAGAGACGCGTAAAGGTGTGTCACAATCCAACGGTTTGACACATACGGACATTGAAACAATCGCACCAGCCCGAGGAGCCGGAGGTCTTTATCCTATTGCCTGCTGACAAATGTTTACAGTTTGTGAATAGTTTCACATAAATAGTACTATTTCCACATACTACAGGGCAATGTGATTTCCGAAGTGGCTGACGAAATTAGGTACTAACACGATATATATGCATATTGCAAGGTATATGTATACCTTGCATATTGTGATCGATGCTCGCTCGCTCCGCTCGCTCGTAAAAATTTAGTCCAACCTCACATCCGATCCGACACGTTCGCAAATTCGAAATAAGTCGCCACCATATCGAATAATGAACGCAAGATGGATTGGTTTTAGGTTACGCTATAGTTTTCGAGCGAGCGCAGCGAGCGAGAGACGCGTAAAGGTGTGTCACAATCCAACGGTTTGGCACATAATGACATTGAAACACTCGCACCAGCCCGAGGAGCCGGAAGTCTTTATCATATTGCCTACTGACAAATGTTTACAGTTTGTGAATAGTTTCACATAAATAGTACTATTTCGACACACTACAGTGCAATGTGATGTCCGAAGTGGCTGACAAAATTAGGTACTAACACGATATATATGCATATTGCAAGGTATATGTATACCTTGCAAATTGTGATCGTTGCTCGCTCGCTCCGCTCGCTCGTAAAAATTTAGTCCAACCTCACATCCGATCCGACACGTTCGCAAATTCGAAATAGGTTGCCCTCATATCGAATGACTAACGCAAGATGGATTGGTTTTAGGTTACGCTATAGTTTTCGAGCGAGCGCAGCGAGCGAGAGACGCGTAAAGGTGTGTCACAATCCAACGGTTTGGCACATACTGACATTGAAACATTCGCACCAGCCCGAGGAGCCGGATGTCTTTATCATATTGCCTGCTGACAAATGTTTACAGTTTGTGAACAGTTTCACATAAATAGTACTATTTCCACATACTACAGGGCAATGTGATGTCCGAAGTGGCTGACGAAATTAGGTACTAACACGATATATATGCATATTGCAAGGTATATGTATACCTTGCATATTGTGATCGATGCTCGCTCGCTCCGCTCGCTCGTAAAAATTTAGTCCAACCTCACATCCGATCCGACACGTTCGCAAATTCGAAATAAGTCGCCAACATATCGAATAATGAACGCAAGATGGATTGGTTTTAGGTTACGCTATAGTTTTCGAGCGTGCGCAGCGAGCGAGCGACGCGTAAAGGTGTGTCACAATCCAACGGTTTGGCACATAATGACATTGAAACATTCGCACCAGCCCGAGGAGCCGGAAGTCTTTATCCTATTGCCTGCTGACAAATGTTTACAGTCTGTGAATAGTTTCACATAAATAGTACTATTTCCACATACTACAGTCCAATGTGATGTCCGAAGTGGCTGACAACATTAGGTACTAACACGATATATATGCATATTGCAAGGTATATGTATACCTTGCAAATTGTGACCGTTGCTCGCTCGCTCCGCTCGCTCGTAAAAATTTAGTCCAACCTCACATCCGATCCGACACGTTCGCAAATTCGAAATAAGTAGCCATCATATCGAATAATGAACGCAAGATGGATTGGTTTTAGGTTACGCTATAGTTTTCGAGCGAGCGCAGCGAACGAGAGACGCGTAAAGGTGTGTCACAATCCAACGGTTTGGCACATACGGACATTGAAACATTCGCACCAGCCCGAGGAGCCGGAAGTCTTTATCCTATTGCCTGCTGACAAATGTTTACAGTTTGTGAATAGTTTCACATAAATAGTACTATTTCCACATACTACAGGGCAATGTGATGTCCGAAGTGGCTGACGAAATTAGGTACTAACACGATATATATGCATATTGCAAGGTATATGTATACCTTGCATATTGTGATCGATGCTCGCTCGCTCCGCTCGCTCGTAAAAATTTAGTCCAACCTCACATCCGATCCGACACGTTCGCAAATTCGAAATAAGTCGCCACCATATCGAATAATGAACGCAAGATGGATTGGTTTTAGGTTACGCTATAGTTTTCGAGCGAGCGCAGCGAACGAGAGACGCGTAAAGGTGTGTCACAATCCAACGGTTTGACACATACGGACATTGAAACATTCGCACCAGCCCGAGGAGCCGGAGGTCTTTATCCTATTGCCTGCTGACAAATGTTTACAGTTTGTGAATAGTTTCACATAAATAGTACTATTTCCACATACTACAGGGCAATGTGATTTCCGAAGTGGCTGACGAAATTAGGTACTAACACGATATATATGCATATTGCAAGGTATATGTATACCTTGCATATTGTGATCGATGCTCGCTCGCTCCGCTCGCTCGTAAAAATTTAGTCCAACCTCACATCCGATCCGACACGTTCGCAAATTCGAAATAAGTCGCCACCATATCGAATAATGAACGCAAGATGGATTGGTTTTAGGTTACGCTATAGTTTTCGAGCGAGCGCAGCGAGCGAGAGACGCGTAAAGGTGTGTCACAATCCAACGGTTTGGCACATAATGACATTGAAACACTCGCACCAGCCCGAGGAGCCGGAAGTCTTTATCATATTGCCTACTGACAAATGTTTACAGTTTGTGAATAGTTTCACATAAATAGTACTATTTCGACATACTACAGTGCAATGTGATGTCCGAAGTGGCTGACAAAATTAGGTACTAACACGATATATATGCATATTGCAAGGTATATGTATACCTTGCAAATTGTGACCGTTGCTCGCTCGCTCCGCTCGCTCGGAAAAATTTAGTCCAACCTCACATCCGATCCGACACGTTCGCAAATTCGAAATAAGTAGCCATCATATCGAATAATGAACGCAAGATGGATTGGTTTTAGGTTACGCTATAGTTTTCCAGCGAGCGCAGCGAGCGAGAGACGCGTAAAGGTGTGTCACAATCCAACGGTTTGGCACATACTGACATTGAAACATTCGCACCAGCCCGAGGAGCCGGAAGTCTTTATCATATTGCCTACTGACAAGTGTTTACAGTTTGTGAATAGTTCCACATAAATAGTACTGTTTCCACATAGTACAGTGCAATGTGATGTCCGAAATGGCTGACAAAATTAGGTAATAACACGAAATATATGCAAGGCAATATAAGGTATATGTATAGCTTGGAAATTGTGATCGTTGCTCGCTCGCTCCGCTCGCTCGTAAAAATCTACTCCAACCTCACAACCGATCCGACACGTTCGCAAATTCGAAATATGTCGCCACCATATCGAATAATGAACGCAAGATGGATTTCTTTTAGGTTAGGCTATAGTTTTCGAGCGAGCGCAGCGAGCGAGTGACGCGTACAGGTGTGTCACAATCCAACGGTTTGGCACATACTGACATTGAAACATTCGCACCAGCCCGAGGAGCCGGAAGTCTTTATCGTATTGCCTACTGAAAAAGGTTAACAGTTTATGAATAGTATCACATAAATAGTACTATTTCGACATACTACAGTGCAATGTGATGTCCGAAGTGGCTGACAAAATTAGGTACTAACACGATATATATGCATATTGCAAGGTATATGTATACCTTGCAAATTGTGATCGTTGCTCGCTCGCTCCGCTCGCTCGTAAAAATTTAGTCCAACCTCACATCCGATCCGACACGTTCGCAAATTCGAAATAGGTTGCCCTCATATCGAATGACTAACGCAAGATGGATTGGTTTTAGGTTACGCTATAGTTTTCGAGCGAGCGCAGCGAGCGAGAGACGCGTAAAGGTGTGTCACAATCCAACGGTTTGGCACATACTGACATTGAAACATTCGCACCAGCCCGAGGAGCCGGATGTCTTTATCATATTGCCTGCTGACAAATGTTTACAGTTTGTGAACAGTTTCACATAAATAGTACTATTTCCACATACTACAGGGCAATGTGATGTCCGAAGTGGCTGACGAAATTAGGTACTAACACGATATATATGCATATTGCAAGGTATATGTATACCTTGCATATTGTGATCGATGCTCGCTCGCTCCGCTCGCTCGTAAAAATTTAGTCCAACCTCACATCCGATCCGACACGTTCGCAAATTCGAAATAAGTCGCCACCATATCGAATAATGAACGCAAGATGGATTGGTTTTAGGTTACGCTATAGTTTTCGAGCGAGCGCAGCGAACGAGAGACGCGTAAAGGTGTGTCACAATCCAACGGTTTGACACATACGGACATTGAAACAATCGCACCAGCCCGAGGAGCCGGAGGTCTTTATCCTATTGCCTGCTGACAAATGTTTACAGTTTGTGAATAGTTTCACATAAATAGTACTATTTCCACATACTACAGGGCAATGTGATTTCCGAAGTGGCTGACGAAATTAGGTACTAACACGATATATATGCATATTGCAAGGTATATGTATACCTTGCATATTGTGATCGATGCTCGCTCGCTCCGCTCGCTCGTAAAAATTTAGTCCAACCTCACATCCGATCCGACACGTTCGCAAATTCGAAATAAGTCGCCACCATATCGAATAATGAACGCAAGATGGATTGGTTTTAGGTTACGCTATAGTTTTCGAGCGAGCGCAGCGAGCGAGAGACGCGTAAAGGTGTGTCACAATCCAACGGTTTGGCACATAATGACATTGAAACACTCGCACCAGCCCGAGGAGCCGGAAGTCTTTATCATATTGCCTACTGACAAATGTTTACAGTTTGTGAATAGTTTCACATAAATAGTACTATTTCGACATACTACAGTGCAATGTGATGTCCGAAGTGGCTGACAAAATTAGGTACTAACACGATATATATGCATATTGCAAGGTATATGTATACCTTGCAAATTGTGATCGTTGCTCGCTCGCTCCGCTCGCTCGTAAAAATTTAGTCCAACCTCACATCCGATCCGACACGTTCGCAAATTCGAAATAGGTTGCCCTCATATCGAATGACTAACGCAAGATGGATTGGTTTTAGGTTACGCTATAGTTTTCGAGCGAGCGCAGCGAGCGAGAGACGCGTAAAGGTGTGTCACAATCCAACGGTTTGGCACATACTGACATTGAAACATTCGCACCAGCCCGAGGAGCCGGATGTCTTTATCATATTGCCTGCTGACAAATGTTTACAGTTTGTGAACAGTTTCACATAAATAGTACTATTTCCACATACTACAGGGCAATGTGATGTCCGAAGTGGCTGACGAAATTAGGTACTAACACGATATATATGCATATTGCAAGGTATATGTATACCTTGCATATTGTGATCGATGCTCGCTCGCTCCGCTCGCTCGTAAAAATTTAGTCCAACCTCACATCCGATCCGACACGTTCGCAAATTCGAAATAAGTCGCCACCATATCGAATAATGAACGCCAGATGGATTGGTTTTAGGTTACGCTATAGTTTTCGAGCGAGCGCAGCGAACGAGAGACGCGTAAAGGTGTGTCACAATCCAACGGTTTGACACATACGGACATTGAAACAATCGCACCAGCCCGAGGAGCCGGAGGTCTTTATCCTATTGCCTGCTGACAAATGTTTACAGTTTGTGAATAGTTTCACATAAATAGTACTATTTCCACATACTACAGGGCAATGTGATTTCCGAAGTGGCTGACGAAATTAGGTACTAACACGATATATATGCATATTGCAAGGTATATGTATACCTTGCATATTGTGATCGATGCTCGCTCGCTCCGCTCGCTCGTAAAAATTTAGTCCAACCTCACATCCGATCCGACACGTTCGCAAATTCGAAATAAGTCGCCACCATATCGAATAATGAACGCAAGATGGATTGGTTTTAGGTTACGCTATAGTTTTCGAGCGAGCGCAGCGAGCGAGAGACGCGTAAAGGTGTGTCACAATCCAACGGTTTGGCACATAATGACATTGAAACACTCGCACCAGCCCGAGGAGCCGGAAGTCTTTATCATATTGCCTACTGACAAATGTTTACAGTTTGTGAATAGTTTCACATAAATAGTACTATTTCGACATACTACAGTGCAATGTGATGTCCGAAGTGGCTGACAAAATTAGGTACTAACACGATATATATGCATATTGCAAGGTATATGTATACCTTGCAAATTGTGACCGTTGCTCGCTCGCTCCGCTCGCTCGTAAAAATTTAGTCCAACCTCACATCCGATCCGACACGTTCGCAAATTCGAAATAAGTAGCCATCATATCGAATAATGAACGCAAGATGGATTGGTTTTAGGTTACGCTATAGTTTTCGAGCGAGCGCAGCGAGCGAGAGACGCGTAAAGGTGTGTCACAATCCAACGGTTTGGCACATACTGACATTGAAACATTCGCACCAGCCCGAGGAGCCGGAAGTCTTTATCATATTGCCTGCTGACAAATGTTTACAGTTTGTGAATAGTTCCACATAAATAGTACTGTTTCCACATAGTACAGTGCAATGTGATGTCCGAAATGGCTGCCAAAATTAGGTAATAACACGAAATATATGCAAGGCAATATAAGGTATATGTATAGCTTGGAAATTGTGATCGTTGCTCGCTCGCTCCGCTCGCTCGTAAAGATCTACTCCAACCTCACAACCGATCCGACACGTTCGCAAATTCGAAATATGTCGCCACCATATCGAATAATGAACGCAAGATGGATTTCTTTTAGGTTAGGCTATAGTTTTCGAGCGAGCGCAGCGAGCGAGAGACGCGTACAGGTGTGTCACAATCCAACGGTTTGGCACATACTGACATTGAAACATTCGCACCAGCTCGAGGAGCCGGAAGTCTTTATCGTATTGCCTACTGACAAATGTTTACAGTTTATGAATAGTATCACATAAATAGTACTATTTCGACATACTACAGTGCAATGTGATGTCCGAAGTGGCTGACAAAATTAGGTACTAACACGATATATATGCATATTGCAAGGTATATGTATACCTTGCAAATTGTGATCGTTGCTCGCTCGCTCCGCTCGCTCGTAAAAATTTAGTCCAACCTCACATCCGATCCGACACGTTCGCAAATTCGAAATAGGTTGCCCTCATATCGAATGACTAACGCAAGATGGATTGGTTTTAGGTTACGCTATAGTTTTCGAGCGAGCGCAGCGAGCGAGAGACGCGTAAAGGTGTGTCACAATCCAACGGTTTGGCACATACTGACATTGAAACATTCGCACCAGCCCGAGGAGCCGGATGTCTTTATCATATTGCCTGCTGACAAATGTTTACAGTTTGTGAACAGTTTCACATAAATAGTACTATTTCCTCATACTACAGGGCAATGTGATGTCCGAAGTGGCTGACGAAATTAGGTACTAACACGATATATATGCATATTGCAAGGTATATGTATACCTTGCATATTGTGATCGATGCTCGCTCGCTCTGCTCGCTCGTAAAAATTTAGTCCAACCTCACATCCGATCCGACACGTTCGCAAATTCGAAATAAGTCGCCAACATATCGAATAATGAACGCAAGATGGATTGGTTTTAGGTTACGCTATAGTTTTCGAGCGAGCGCAGCGAACGAGAGACGCGTAAAGGTGTGTCACAATCCAACGGTTTGGCACATACGGACATTGAAACATTCGCACCAGCCCGAGGAGCCGGAAGTCTTTATCCTATTGCCTGCTGACAAATGTTTACAGTTTGTGAATAGTTTCACATAAATAGTACTATTTCCACATACTACAGGGCAATGTGATGTCCGAAGTGGCTGACGAAATTAGGTACTAACACGATATATATGCATATTGCAAGGTATATGTATACCTTGCATATTGTGATCGATGCTCGCTCGCTCCGCTCGCTCGTAAAAATTTAGTCCAACCTCACATCCGATCCGACACGTTCGCAAATTCGAAATAAGTCGCCACCATATCGAATAATGAACGCAAGATGGATTGGTTTTAGGTTACGCTATAGTTTTCGAGCGAGCGCAGCGAGCGAGAGACGCGTAAAGGTGTGTCACAATCCAACGGTTTGGCACATACTGACATTGAAACATTCGCACCAGCCCGAGGAGCCGGAAGTCTTTATCATATTGCCTGCTGACAAATGTTTACAGTTTGTGAATAGTTCCACATAAATAGTACTGTTTCCACATAGTACAGTGCAATGTGATGTCCGAAATGGCTGCCAAAATTAGGTAATAACACGAAATATATGCAAGGCAATATAAGGTATATGTATAGCTTGGAAATTGTGATCGTTGCTCGCTCGCTCCGCTCGCTCGTAAAGATCTACTCCAACCTCACAACCGATCCGACACGTTCGCAAATTCGAAATATGTCGCCACCATATCGAATAATGAACGCAAGATGGATTTCTTTTAGGTTAGGCTATAGTTTTCGAGCGAGCGCAGCGAGCGAGAGACGCGTACAGGTGTGTCACAATCCAACGGTTTGGCACATACTGACATTGAAACATTCGCACCAGCTCGAGGAGCCGGAAGTCTTTATCGTATTGCCTACTGACAAATGTTTACAGTTTGTGAATAGTATCACATAAATAGTACTATTTCGACATACTACAGTGCAATGTGATGTCCGAAGTGGCTGACAAAATTAGGTACTAACACGATATATATGCATATTGCAAGGTATATGTATACCTTGCAAATTGTGACCGTTGCTCGCTCGCTCCGCTCGCTCGTAAAAATTTAGTCCAACCTCACATCCGATCCGACACGTTCGCAAATTCGAAATAGGTTGCCCTCATATCGAATGACTAACGCAAGATGGATTGGTTTTAGGTTACGCTATAGTTTTCGAGCGAGCGCAGCGAGCGAGAGACGCGTAAAGGTGTGTCACAATCCAACGGTTTGGCACATACTGACATTGAAACATTCGCACCAGCCCGAGGAGCCGGATGTCTTTATCATATTGCCTGCTGACAAATGTTTACAGTTTGTGAACAGTTTCACATAAATAGTACTATTTCCTCATACTACAGGGCAATGTGATGTCCGAAGTGGCTGACGAAATTAGGTACTAACACGATATATATGCATATTGCAAGGTATATGTATACCTTGCATATTGTGATCGATGCTCGCTCGCTCTGCTCGCTCGTAAAAATTTAGTCCAACCTCACATCCGATCCGACACGTTCGCAAATTCGAAATAAGTCGCCAACATATCGAATAATGAACGCAAGATGGATTGGTTTTAGGTTACGCTATAGTTTTCGAGCGAGCGCAGCGAACGAGAGACGCGTAAAGGTGTGTCACAATCCAACGGTTTGGCACATACGGACATTGAAACATTCGCACCAGCCCGAGGAGCCGGAAGTCTTTATCCTATTGCCTGCTGACAAATGTTTACAGTTTGTGAATAGTTTCACATAAATAGTACTATTTCCACATACTACAGGGCAATGTGATGTCCGAAGTGGCTGACGAAATTAGGTACTAACACGATATATATGCATATTGCAAGGTATATGTATACCTTGCATATTGTGATCGATGCTCGCTCGCTCCGCTCGCTCGTAAAAATTTAGTCCAACCTCACATCCGATCCGACACGTTCGCAAATTCGAAATAAGTCGCCACCATATCGAATAATGAACGCAAGATGGATTGGTTTTAGGTTACGCTATAGTTTTCGAGCGAGCGCAGCGAACGAGAGACGCGTAAAGGTGTGTCACAATCCAACGGTTTGACACATACGGACATTGAAACATTCGCACCAGCCCGAGGAGCCGGAGGTCTTTATCCTATTGCCTGCTGACAAATGTTTACAGTTTGTGAATAGTTTCACATAAATAGTACTATTTCCACATACTACAGGGCAATGTGATTTCCGAAGTGGCTGACGAAATTAGGTACTAACACGATATATATGCATATTGCAAGGTATACATATACCTTGCATATTGTGATCGATGCTCGCTCGCTCCGCTCGCTCGTAAAAATTTAGTCCAACCTCACATCCGATCCGACACGTTCGCAAATTCGAAATAAGTCGCCACCATATCGAATAATGAACGCAAGATGGATTGGTTTTAGGTTACGCTATAGTTTTCGAGCGAGCGCAGCGAGCGAGAGACGCGTAAAGGTGTGTCACAATCCAACGGTTTGGCACATAATGACATTGAAACACTCGCACCAGCCCGAGGAGCCGGAAGTCTTTATCATATTGCCTACTGACAAATGTTTACAGTTTGTGAATAGTTTCACATAAATAGTACTATTTCGACATACTACAGTGCAATGTGATGTCCGAAGTGGCTGACAAAATTAGGTACTAACACGATATATATGCATATTGCAAGGTATATGTATACCTTGCAAATTGTGACCGTTGCTCGCTCGCTCCGCTCGCTCGTAAAAATTTAGTCCAACCTCACATCCGATCCGACACGTTCGCAAATTCGAAATAAGTAGCCATCATATCGAATAATGAACGCAAGATGGATTGGTTTTAGGTTACGCTATAGTTTTCCAGCGAGCGCAGCGAGCGAGAGACGCGTAAAGGTGTGTCACAATCCAACGGTTTGGCACATACTGACATTGAAACATTCGCACCAGCCCGAGGAGCCGGAAGTCTTTATCATATTGCCTACTGACAAGTGTTTACAGTTTGTGAATAGTTCCACATAAATAGTACTGTTTCCACATAGTACAGTGCAATGTGATGTCCGAAATGGCTGCCAAAATTAGGTAATAACACGAAATATATGCAAGGCAATATAAGGTATATGTATAGCTTGGAAATTGTGATCGTTGCTCGCTCGCTCCGCTCGCTCGTAAAAATCTACTCCAACCTCACAACCGATCCGACACGTTCGCAAATTCGAAATATGTCGCCACCATATCGAATAATGAACGCAAGATGGATTTCTTTTAGGTTAGGCTATAGTTTTCGAGCGAGCGCAGCGAGCGAGAGACGCGTACAGGTGTGTCACAATCCAACGGTTTGGCACATACTGACATTGAAACATTCGCACCAGCCCGAGGAGCCGGAAGTCTTTATCGTATTGCCTACTGACAAATGTTTACAGTTTATGAATAGTATCACATAAATAGTACTATTTCGACATACTACAGTGCAATGTGATGTCCGAAGTGGCTCACAAAATTAGGTACTAACACGATATATATGCATATTGCAAGGTATATGTATACCTTGCAAATTGTGATCGTTGCTCGCTCGCTCCGCTCGCTCGTAAAAATTTAGTCCAACCTCACATCCGATCCGACACGTTCGCAAATTCGAAATAGGTTGCCCTCATATCGAATGACTAACGCAAGATGGATTGGTTTTAGGTTACGCTATAGTTTTCGAGCGAGCGCAGCGAGCGAGAGACGCGTAAAGGTGTGTCACAATCCAACGGTTTGGCACATACTGACATTGAAACATTCGCACCAGCCCGAGGAGCCGGATGTCTTTATCATATTGCCTGCTGACAAATGTTTACAGTTTGTGAACAGTTTCACATAAATAGTACTATTTCCACATACTACAGGGCAATGTGATGTCCGAAGTGGCTGACGAAATTAGGTACTAACACGATATATATGCATATTGCAAGGTATATGTATACCTTGCATATTGTGATCGATGCTCGCTCGCTCTGCTCGCTCGTAAAAATTTAGTCCAACCTCACATCCGATCCGACACGTTCGCAAATTCGAAATAAGTCGCCAACATATCGAATAATGAACGCAAGATGGATTGGTTTTAGGTTACGCTATAGTTTTCGAGCGTGCGCAGCGAGCGAGCGACGCGTAAAGGTGTGTCACAATCCAACGGTTTGGCACATAATGACATTGAAACATTCGCACCAGCCCGAGGAGCCGGAAGTCTTTATCCTATTGCCTGCTGACAAATGTTTACAGTCTGTGAATAGTTTCACATAAATAGTACTATTTCCACATACTACAGTCCAATGTGATGTCCGAAGTGGCTGACAACATTAGGTACTAACACGATATATATGCATATTGCAAGGTATATGTATACCTTGCAAATTGTGACCGTTGCTCGCTCGCTCCGCTCGCTCGTAAAAATTTAGTCCAACCTCACATCCGATCCGACACGTTCGCAAATTCGAAATAAGTAGCCATCATATCGAATAATGAACGCAAGATGGATTGGTTTTAGGTTACGCTATAGTTTTCGAGCGAGCGCAGCGAACGAGAGACGCGTAAAGGTGTGTCACAATCCAACGGTTTGGCACATACGGACATTGAAACATTCGCACCAGCCCGAGGAGCCGGAAGTCTTTATCCTATTGCCTGCTGACAAATGTTTACAGTTTGTGAATAGTTTCACATAAATAGTACTATTTCCACATACTACAGGGCAATGTGATGTCCGAAGTGGCTGACGAAATTAGGTACTAACACGATATATATGCATATTGCAAGGTATATGTATACCTTGCATATTGTGATCGATGCTCGCTCGCTCCGCTCGCTCGTAAAAATTTAGTCCAACCTCACATCCGATCCGACACGTTCGCAAATTCGAAATAAGTCGCCACCATATCGAATAATGAACGTAAGATGGATTGGTTTTAGGTTACGCTATAGTTTTCGAGCGAGCGCAGCGAGCGAGAGACGCGTAAAGGTGTGTCACAATCCAACGGTTTGGCACATAATGACATTGAAACACTCGCACCAGCCCGAGGAGCCGGAAGTCTTTATCATATTGCCTACTGACAAATGTTTACAGTTTGTGAATAGTTTCACATAAATAGTACTATTTCGACATACTACAGTGCAATGTGATGTCCGAAGTGGCTGACAAAATTAGGTACTAACACGATATATATGCATATTGCAAGGTATATGTATACCTTGCAAATTGTGACCGTTGCTCGCTCGCTCCGCTCGCTCGTAAAAATTTAGTCCAACCTCACATCCGATCCGACACGTTCGCAAATTCGAAATAAGTAGCCATCATATCGAATAATGAACGCAAGATGGATTGGTTTTAGGTTACGCTATAGTTTTCCAGCGAGCGCAGCGAGCGAGAGACGCGTAAAGGTGTGTCACAATCCAACGGTTTGGCACATACTGACATTGAAACATTCGCACCAGCCCGAGGAGCCGGAAGTCTTTATCATATTGCCTACTGACAAGTGTTTACAGTTTGTGAATAGTTCCACATAAATAGTACTGTTTCCACATAGTACAGTGCAATGTGATGTCCGAAATGGCTGCCAAAATTAGGTAATAACACGAAATATATGCAAGGCAATATAAGGTATATGTATAGCTTGGAAATTGTGATCGTTGCTCGCTCGCTCCGCTCGCTCGTAAAAATCTACTCCAACCTCACAACCGATCCGACACGTTCGCAAATTCGAAATATGTCGCCACCATATCGAATAATGAACGCAAGATGGATTTCTTTTAGGTTAGGCTATAGTTTTCGAGCGAGCGCAGCGAGCGACAGACGCGTACAGGTGTGTCACAATCCAACGGTTTGGCACATACTGACATTGAAACATTCGCACCAGCCCGAGGAGCCGGAAGTCTTTATCGTATTGCCTACTGACAAATGTTTACAGTTTATGAATAGTATCACATAAATAGTACTATTTCGACATACTACAGTGCAATGTGATGTCCGAAGTGGCTGACAAAATTAGGTACTAACACGATATATATGCATATTGCAAGGTATATGTATACCTTGCAAATTGTGATCGTTGCTCGCTCGCTCCGCTCGCTCGTAAAAATTTAGTCCAACCTCACATCCGATCCGACACGTTCGCAAATTCGAAATAAGTCGCCAACATATCGAATAATGAACGCAAGATGGATTGGTTTTAGGTTACGCTATAGTTTTCGAGCGAGCGCAGCGAACGAGAGACGCGTAAAGGTGTGTCACAATCCAACGGTTTGGCACATACGGACATTGAAACATTCGCACCAGCCCGAGGAGCCGGAAGTCTTTATCCTATTGCCTGCTGACAAATGTTTACAGTTTGTGAATAGTTTCACATAAATAGTACTATTTCCACATACTACAGGGCAATGTGATGTCCGAAGTGGCTGACGAAATTAGGTACTAACACGATATATATGCATATTGCAAGGTATATGTATACCTTGCATATTGTGATCGATGCTCGCTCGCTCCGCTCGCTCGTAAAAATTTAGTCCAACCTCACATCCGATCCGACACGTTCGCAAATTCGAAATAAGTCGCCACCATATCGAATAATGAACGCAAGATGGATTGGTTTTAGGTTACGCTATAGTTTTCGAGCGAGCGCAGCGAACGAGAGACGCGTAAAGGTGTGTCACAATCCAACGGTTTGACACATACGGACATTGAAACATTCGCACCAGCCCGAGGAGCCGGAGGTCTTTATCCTATTGCCTGCTGACAAATGTTTACAGTTTGTGAATAGTTTCACATAAATAGTACTATTTCCACATACTACAGGGCAATGTGATTTCCGAAGTGGCTGACGAAATTAGGTACTAACACGATATATATGCATATTGCAAGGTATATGTATACCTTGCATATTGTGATCGATGCTCGCTCGCTCCGCTCGCTCGTAAAAATTTAGTCCAACCTCACATCCGATCCGACACGTTCGCAAATTCGAAATAAGTCGCCACCATATCGAATAATGAACGCAAGATGGATTGGTTTTAGGTTACGCTATAGTTTTCGAGCGAGCGCAGCGAGCGAGAGACGCGTAAAGGTGTGTCACAATCCAACGGTTTGGCACATAATGACATTGAAACACTCGCACCAGCCCGAGGAGCCGGAAGTCTTTATCATATTGCCTGCTGACAAATGTTTACAGTTTGTGAATAGTTTCACATAAATAGTACTATTTCCACATACTACAGGGCAATGTGATGTCCGAAGTGGCTGACGAAATTAGGTACTAACACGATATATATGCATATTGCAAGGTATATGTATACCTTGCGTATTGTGATCGATGCTCGCTCGCTCCGCTCGCTCGTAAAAATTTAGTCCAACCTCACATCCGATCCGACACGTTCGCAAATTCGAAATAAGTCGCCACCATATCGAATAATGAACGCAAGATGGATTGGTTTTAGGTTACGCTATAGTTTTCGAGCGAGCGCAGCGAACGAGAGACGCGTAAAGGTGTGTCACAATCCAACGGTTTGGCACATACGGACATTGAAACACTCGCACCAGCCCGAGGAGCCGGAAGTCTTTATCCTATTGCCTGCTGACAAATGTTTACAGTTTGTGAATAGTTTCACATAAATAGTACTACTTCCACATACTACAGTCCAATGTGATGTCCGAAGTGGCTGACAAAATTAGGTACTAACACGAAATATATGCAAGGCAATATACGGTATATGTATACCTTGCAAATTGTGATCGTTGCTCGCTCGCTCCGCTCGCTCGTAAAAATTTAGTCCAACCTCACATACGATCCGACACGTTCGCAAATTCGAAATAAGTTGCCTTCATATCGAATGACTAACGCAAGATGGATTGGGTTTAGGTTAGGCTACAGCTTTCGAGCGAGCGCAGCGAGCGAGAGACGCGTAAAGTTGTGTCACAATCCAACGGTTTGGCACATACTGACATTGAAACATTCGCACCAGCCCGAGGAGCCGGATGTCTTTATCATATTGCCTGCTGACAAGTGTTTACAGTTTGTGAATAGTTTCACAGAAATAGTACTATTTCCACATACTACAGGGCAATGTGATGTCCGAAGTGGCTGACGAAATTAGGTACTAACACGATATATATGCATATTGCAAGGTATATGTATACCTTGCATATTGTGATCGATGCTCGCTCGCTCCGCTCGCTCGTAAAAATTTAGTCCAACCTCACATCCGATCCGACACTTTCGCAAATTCGAAATAAGTCGCCTTCATATCGAATGACTAACGCAAGAGGGATTGGTTTTAGGTTAGGCTATAGTTTTCGAGCGAGCGCAGCGAGCGAGAGACGCGTAAAGGTGTACCACAATCTAACGGTTTGGCACATACGGACATTGAAACATTCGCACCAGCCAGAGGAGCCGGAAGTCTTTATCCTATTGCCTGCTGACAAATGTTTACAGTTTGTGAATAGTTTCACATAAATAGTACTATTTCCACATACTACAGTGCAATGTGATGTCCGAAGTGGCTGACAAAATTAGGTACTAACACGATATATATGCATATTGCAAGGTATATGTATACCTTGCAAATTGTGATCGTTGCTCGCTCGCTCCGCTCGCTCGTAAAAATTTAGTCCAACCTCACATCCGATCCGACACGTTCGCAAATTCGAAATAAGTCGCCTTCATATCGAATGACTAACGCAAGAGGGATTGGTTTTAGGTTAGGCTATAGTTTTCGAGCGAGCGCAGCGAGCGAGAGACGCGTAAAGGTGTATCACAATCGAACGGTTTGGCACATACGGACATTGAAACATTCGCACCAGCCAGAGGAGCCGGAAGTATATATCCTATTGCCTGCTGACAAATGTTTACAGTTTGTGAATAGTTTCACATCAATAGTACTATTTCCACATACTACAGTCCAATGTGATGTCCGAAGTGGCTAACAAAATTAGGTACTAACACGATATATATGCATATTGCAAGGTATATGTATACCTTGCAAATTGTGATCGTTGCTCGCTCGCTCCGCTCGCTCGTAAAAATTTAGTCCAACCTCACATCCGATCCGACACGTTCGCAAATTCGAAATAAGTCGCCACCATATCGAATAATGAACGCAAGATGGATTGGTTTTAGGTTACGCTATAGTTTTCGAGCGAGCGCAGCGAACGAGAGACGCGTAAAGGTGTGTCACAATCCAACGGTTTGGCACATACGGACATTGAAACATTCGCACCAGCCCGAGGAGCCGGAAGCCTTTATCCTATTGCCTGCTGACAAATGTTTACAGTTTGTGAATAGTTTCACATAAATAGTACTATTTCCACATACTACAGTCCAATGTGATGTCCGAAGTGGCTGACAAAATTAGGTACTAACACGAAATATATGCAAGGCAATATAAGGTATATGTATACCTTGCAAATTGTGATCGTTGCTCGCTCGCTCCGCTCGCTCGTAAAAATTTAGTCCAACCTCACATACGATCCGACACGTTCGCAAATTCGAAATAAGTTGCCTTCATATCGAATGACTAACGCAAGATGAATTGGGTTTAGGTTAGGCTACAGCTTTCGAGCGAGCGCAGCGAGCGAGAGACGCGTAAAGGTGTGTCACAATCCAACGGTTTGGCACATACTGACATTGAAACATTCGCACCAGCCCGAGGAGCCGGAAGTCTTTATCATATTGCCTACTGACAAATGTTTACAGTTTGTGAATAGTTTCACATAAATAGTACTATTTCTACATGCTACAGTGCAATGTGATGTCCGAAGTGGCTGACAAAATTAGGTACTAACACGATATATATGCATATTGCAAGGTATATGTATACCTTGCAAATTGTGATCGTTGCTCGCTCGCTCCGCTCGCTCGTAAAAATTTAGTCCAACCTCACATCCGATCCGACACGTTCGCAAATTCGAAATATGTCGCCTTCATATCGAATGACTAACGCAAGAGGGATTGGTTTTAGGTTAGGCTATAGTTTTCGAGCGAGCGCAGCGAGCGAGAGACGCGTAAAGGTGTATCACAATCTAACGGTTCGGCACATACGGACATTGAAACATTCGCACCAGCCAGAGGAGCCGGAAGTATTTATCCTATTGCCTGCTGACAAATGTTTACAGTTTGTGTATAGTTTCACATAAATAGTACTATTTCCACATACTACAGTCCAATGTGATGTCCGAAGTGGCTAACAAAATTAGGTACTAACACGATATATATGCATATTGCAAGGTATATGTATACCTTGCAAATTGTGATCGTTGCTCGCTCGCTCCGCTCGCTCGTAAAAATTTAGTCCAACCTCACATCCGATCCGACACGTTCGCAAATTCGAAATAAGTCGCCACCATATCGAATAATGAACGCAAGATGGATTGGTTTTAGGTTACGCTATAGTTTTCGAGCGAGCGCAGCGAACGAGAGACGCGTAAAGGTGTGTCACAATCCAACGGTTTGAAACATACGGACATTGAAACATTCGCACCAGCCCGAGGAGCCGGAAGTCTTTATCCTATTGCCTGCTGACAAATGTTTACAGTTTGTGAATAGTTTCACATAAATAGTACTGTTTCCACATACCACAGTCCAATGTGATGTCCGAAGTGGCTCACAAAATTAGGTACTAACACGATATATATGCATATTGCAAGGTATATGTATACCTTGCAAATTGTGATCGTTGCTCGCTCGCTCCGCTCGCTCGTAAAAATTTAGTCCAACCTCACATCCGATCCGACACGTTCGCAAATTCGAAATAAGTCGCCACCATATCGAATAATGAACGCAAGATGGATTGGTTTTAGGTTACGCTATAGTTTTCGAGCGAGCGCAGCGAACGAGAGACGCGTAAAGGTGTGTCACAATCCAACGGTTTGGCACATACGGACATTGAAACATTCGCACCAGCCCGAGGAGCCGGAAGTCTTTATCCTATTGCCTGCTGACAAATGTTTACAGTTTGTGAATAGTTTCACATAAATAGTACTATTTCCACATACTACAGTCCAATGTGATGTCCGAAGTGGCTGACAAAATTAGGTACTAACACGAAATATATGCAAGGCAATATAAGGTATATGTATTCCTTGCAAATTGTGATCGTTGCTCGCTCGCTCCGCTCGCTCGTAAAAATTTAGTCCAACCTCACATACGATCCGACACGTTCGCAAATTCGAAATAAGTTGCCTTCATATCGAATGACTAACGCAAGATGGATTGGGTTTAGGTTAAGCTACAGCTTTCGAGCGAGCGCAGCGAGCGAGAGACGCGTAAAGGTGTGTCACAATCCAACGGTTTGGCACATACTGACATTGAAACATTCGCACCAGCCCGAGGAGCCGGATGTCTTTATCATATTGCCTGCTGACAAATGTTTACAGTTTGTGAATAGTTTCACATATATAGTACTATTTCCACATACTACAGGGCAATGTGATGTCCGAAGTGGCTGACGAAATTAGGTATTAACACGATATATATGCATATTGCAAGGTATATGTATACCTTGCGTATTGTGATCGATGCTCGCTCGCTCCGCTCGCTCGTAAAAATTTAGTCCAACCTCACATCCGATCCGACACGTTCGCAAATTCGAAATAAGTCGCCACCATATCGAATAATGAACGCAAGATGGATTGGTTTTAGGTTACGCTATAGTTTTCGAGCGAGCGCAGCGAACGAGAGACGCGTAAAGGTGTGTCACAATCCAACGGTTTGGCACATACGGACATTGAAACACTCGCACCAGCCCGAGGAGCCGGAAGTCTTTATCCTATTGCCTGCTGACAAATGTTTACAGTTTGTGAATAGTTTCACATAAATAGTACTACTTCCACATACTACAGTCCAATGTGATGTCCGAAGTGGCTGACAAAATTAGGTACTAACACGAAATATATGCAAGGCAATATACGGTATATGTATACCTTGCAAATTGTGATCGTTGCTCGCTCGCTCCGCTCGCTCGTAAAAATTTAGTCCAACCTCACATACGATCCGACACGTTCGCAAATTCGAAATAAGTTGCCTTCATATCGAATGACTAACGCAAGATGGATTGGGTTTAGGTTAGGCTACAGCTTTCGAGCGAGCGCAGCGAGCGAGAGACGCGTAAAGTTGTGTCACAATCCAACGGTTTGGCACATACTGACATTGAAACATTCGCACCAGCCCGAGGAGCCGGATGTCTTTATCATATTGCCTGCTGACAAGTGTTTACAGTTTGTGAATAGTTTCACAGAAATAGTACTATTTCCACATACTACAGGGCAATGTGATGTCCGAAGTGGCTGACGAAATTAGGTACTAACACGATATATATGCATATTGCAAGGTATATGTATACCTTGCATATTGTGATCGATGCTCGCTCGCTCCGCTCGCTCGTAAAAATTTAGTCCAACCTCACATCCGATCCGACACTTTCGCAAATTCGAAATAAGTCGCCTTCATATCGAATGACTAACGCAAGAGGGATTGGTTTTAGGTTAGGCTATAGTTTTCGAGCGAGCGCAGCGAGCGAGAGACGCGTAAAGGTGTACCACAATCTAACGGTTTGGCACATACGGACATTGAAACATTCGCACCAGCCAGAGGAGCCGGAAGTCTTTATCCTATTGCCTGCTGACAAATGTTTACAGTTTGTGAATAGTTTCACATAAATAGTACTATTTCCACATACTACAGTGCAATGTGATGTCCGAAGTGGCTGACAAAATTAGGTACTAACACGATATATATGCATATTGCAAGGTATATGTATACCTTGCAAATTGTGATCGTTGCTCGCTCGCTCCGCTCGCTCGTAAAAATTTAGTCCAACCTCACATCCGATCCGACACGTTCGCAAATTCGAAATAAGTCGCCTTCATATCGAATGACTAACGCAAGAGGGATTGGTTTTAGGTTAGGCTATAGTTTTCGAGCGAGCGCAGCGAGCGAGAGACGCGTAAAGGTGTATCACAATCGAACGGTTTGGCACATACGGACATTGAAACATTCGCACCAGCCAGAGGAGCCGGAAGTATATATCCTATTGCCTGCTGACAAATGTTTACAGTTTGTGAATAGTTTCACATCAATAGTACTATTTCCACATACTACAGTCCAATGTGATGTCCGAAGTGGCTAACAAAATTAGGTACTAACACGATATATATGCATATTGCAAGGTATATGTATACCTTGCAAATTGTGATCGTTGCTCGCTCGCTCCGCTCGCTCGTAAAAATTTAGTCCAACCTCACATCCGATCCGACACGTTCGCAAATTCGAAATAAGTCGCCACCATATCGAATAATGAACGCAAGATGGATTGGTTTTAGGTTACGCTATAGTTTTCGAGCGAGCGCAGCGAACGAGAGACGCGTAAAGGTGTGTCACAATCCAACGGTTTGGCACATACGGACATTGAAACATTCGCACCAGCCCGAGGAGCCGGAAGCCTTTATCCTATTGCCTGCTGACAAATGTTTACAGTTTGTGAATAGTTTCACATAAATAGTACTATTTCCACATACTACAGTCCAATGTGATGTCCGAAGTGGCTGACAAAATTAGGTACTAACACGAAATATATGCAAGGCAATATAAGGTATATGTATACCTTGCAAATTGTGATCGTTGCTCGCTCGCTCCGCTCGCTCGTAAAAATTTAGTCCAACCTCACATACGATCCGACACGTTCGCAAATTCGAAATAAGTTGCCTTCATATCGAATGACTAACGCAAGATGAATTGGGTTTAGGTTAGGCTACAGCTTTCGAGCGAGCGCAGCGAGCGAGAGACGCGTAAAGGTGTGTCACAATCCAACGGTTTGGCACATACTGACATTGAAACATTCGCACCAGCCCGAGGAGCCGGAAGTCTTTATCATATTGCCTACTGACAAATGTTTACAGTTTGTGAATAGTTTCACATAAATAGTACTATTTCTACATGCTACAGTGCAATGTGATGTCCGAAGTGGCTGACAAAATTAGGTACTAACACGATATATATGCATATTGCAAGGTATATGTATACCTTGCAAATTGTGATCGTTGCTCGCTCGCTCCGCTCGCTCGTAAAAATTTAGTCCAACCTCACATCCGATCCGACACGTTCGCAAATTCGAAATATGTCGCCTTCATATCGAATGACTAACGCAAGAGGGATTGGTTTTAGGTTAGGCTATAGTTTTCGAGCGAGCGCAGCGAGCGAGAGACGCGTAAAGGTGTATCACAATCTAACGGTTCGGCACATACGGACATTGAAACATTCGCACCAGCCAGAGGAGCCGGAAGTATTTATCCTATTGCCTGCTGACAAATGTTTACAGTTTGTGTATAGTTTCACATAAATAGTACTATTTCCACATACTACAGTCCAATGTGATGTCCGAAGTGGCTAACAAAATTAGGTACTAACACGATATATATGCATATTGCAAGGTATATGTATACCTTGCAAATTGTGATCGTTGCTCGCTCGCTCCGCTCGCTCGTAAAAATTTAGTCCAACCTCACATCCGATCCGACACGTTCGCAAATTCGAAATAAGTCGCCACCATATCGAATAATGAACGCAAGATGGATTGGTTTTAGGTTACGCTATAGTTTTCGAGCGAGCGCAGCGAACGAGAGACGCGTAGAGGTGTGTCACAATCCAACGGTTTGAAACATACGGACATTGAAACATTCGCACCAGCCCGAGGAGCCGGAAGTCTTTATCCTATTGCCTGCTGACAAATGTTTACAGTTTGTGAATAGTTTCACATAAATAGTACTGTTTCCACATACCACAGTCCAATGTGATGTCCGAAGTGGCTCACAAAATTAGGTACTAACACGATATATATGCATATTGCAAGGTATATGTATACCTTGCAAATTGTGATCGTTGCTCGCTCGCTCCGCTCGCTCGTAAAAATTTAGTCCAACCTCACATCCGATCCGACACGTTCGCAAATTCGAAATAAGTCGCCACCATATCGAATAATGAACGCAAGATGGATTGGTTTTAGGTTACGCTATAGTTTTCGAGCGAGCGCAGCGAACGAGAGACGCGTAAAGGTGTGTCACAATCCAACGGTTTGGCACATACGGACATTGAAACATTCGCACCAGCCCGAGGAGCCGGAAGTCTTTATCCTATTGCCTGCTGACAAATGTTTACAGTTTGTGAATAGTTTCACATAAATAGTACTATTTCCACATACTACAGTCCAATGTGATGTCCGAAGTGGCTGACAAAATTAGGTACTAACACGAAATATATGCAAGGCAATATAAGGTATATGTATTCCTTGCAAATTGTGATCGTTGCTCGCTCGCTCCGCTCGCTCGTAAAAATTTAGTCCAACCTCACATACGATCCGACACGTTCGCAAATTCGAAATAAGTTGCCTTCATATCGAATGACTAACGCAAGATGGATTGGGTTTAGGTTAAGCTACAGCTTTCGAGCGAGCGCAGCGAGCGAGAGACGCGTAAAGGTGTGTCACAATCCAACGGTTTGGCACATACTGACATTGAAACATTCGCACCAGCCCGAGGAGCCGGATGTCTTTATCATATTGCCTGCTGACAAATGTTTACAGTTTGTGAATAGTTTCACATAAATAGTACTATTTCCACATACTACAGGGCAATGTGATGTCCGAAGTGGCTGACGAAATTAGGTACTAACACGATATATATGCATATTGCAAGGTATATGTATACCTTGCGTATTGTGATCGATGCTCGCTCGCTCCGCTCGCTCGTAAAAATTTAGTCCAACCTCACATCCGATCCGACACGTTCGCAAATTCGAAATAAGTCGCCACCATATCGAATAATGAACGCAAGATGGATTGGTTTTAGGTTACGCTATAGTTTTCGAGCGAGCGCAGCGAACGAGAGACGCGTAAAGGTGTGTCACAATCCAACGGTTTGGCACATACGGACATTGAAACACTCGCACCAGCCCGAGGAGCCGGAAGTCTTTATCCTATTGCCTGCTGACAAATGTTTACAGTTTGTGAATAGTTTCACATAAATAGTACTACTTCCACATACTACAGTCCAATGTGATGTCCGAAGTGGCTGACAAAATTAGGTACTAACACGAAATATATGCAAGGCAATATACGGTATATGTATACCTTGCAAATTGTGATCGTTGCTCGCTCGCTCCGCTCGCTCGTAAAAATTTAGTCCAACCTCACATACGATCCGACACGTTCGCAAATTCGAAATAAGTTGCCTTCATATCGAATGACTAACGCAAGATGGATTGGGTTTAGGTCAGGCTACAGCTTTCGAGCGAGCGCAGCGAGCGAGAGACGCGTAAAGTTGTGTCACAATCCAACGGTTTGGCACATACTGACATTGAAACATTCGCACCAGCCCGAGGAGCCGGATGTCTTTATCATATTGCCTGCTGACAAGTGTTTACAGTTTGTGAATAGTTTCACAGAAATAGTACTATTTCCACATACTACAGGGCAATGTGATGTCCGAAGTGGCTGACGAAATTAGGTACTAACACGATATATATGCATATTGCAAGGTATATGTATACCTTGCATATTGTGATCGATGCTCGCTCGCTCCGCTCGCTCGTAAAAATTTAGTCCAACCTCACATCCGATCCGACACTTTCGCAAATTCGAAATAAGTCGCCTTCATATCGAATGACTAACGCAAGAGGGATTGGTTTTAGGTTAGGCTATAGTTTTCGAGCGAGCGCAGCGAGCGAGAGACGCGTAAAGGTGTACCACAATCTAACGGTTTGGCACATACGGACATTGAAACATTCGCACCAGCCAGAGGAGCCGGAAGTCTTTATCCTATTGCCTGCTGACAAATGTTTACAGTTTGTGAATAGTTTCACATAAATAGTACTATTTCCACATACTACAGTGCAATGTGATGTCCGAAGTGGCTGACAAAATTAGGTACTAACACGATATATATGCATATTGCAAGGTATATGTATACCTTGCAAATTGTGATCGTTGCTCGCTCGCTCCGCTCGCTCGTAAAAATTTAGTCCAACCTCACATCCGATCCGACACGTTCGCAAATTCGAAATAAGTCGCCTTCATATCGAATGACTAACGCAAGAGGGATTGGTTTTAGGTTAGGCTATAGTTTTCGAGCGAGCGCAGCGAGCGAGAGACGCGTAAAGGTGTATCACAATCGAACGGTTTGGCACATACGGACATTGAAACATTCGCAGCAGCCAGAGGAGCCGGAAGTATATATCCTATTGCCTGCTGACAAATGTTTACAGTTTGTGAATAGTTTCACATCAATAGTACTATTTCCACATACTACAGTCCAATGTGATGTCCGAAGTGGCTAACAAAATTAGGTACTAACACGATATATATGCATATTGCAAGGTATATGTATACCTTGCAAATTGTGATCGTTGCTCGCTCGCTCCGCTCGCTCGTAAAAATTTAGTCCAACCTCACATCCGATCCGACACGTTCGCAAATTCGAAATAAGTCGCCACCATATCGAATAATGAACGCAAGATGGATTGGTTTTAGGTTACGCTATAGTTTTCGAGCGAGCGCAGCGAACGAGAGACGCGTAAAGGTGTGTCACAATCCAACGGTTTGGCACATACGGACATTGAAACATTCGCACCAGCCCGAGGAGCCGGAAGCCTTTATCCTATTGCCTGCTGACAAATGTTTACAGTTTGTGAATAGTTTCACATAAATAGTACTATTTCCACATACTACAGTCCAATGTGATGTCCGAAGTGGCTGACAAAATTAGGTACTAACACGAAATATATGCAAGGCAATATAAGGTATATGTATACCTTGCAAATTGTGATCGTTGCTCGCTCGCTCCGCTCGCTCGTAAAAATTTAGTCCAACCTCACATACGATCCGACACGTTCGCAAATTCGAAATAAGTTGCCTTCATATGGAATGACTAATGCAAGATGAATTGGGTTTAGTTTAGGCTACAGCTTTCGAGCGAGCGCAGCGAGCGAGAGACGCGTAAAGGTGTGTCACAATCCAACGGTTTGGCACATACTGACATTGAAACATTCGCACCAGCCCGAGGAGCCGGAAGTCTTTATCATATTGCCTACTGACAAATGTTTACAGTTTGTGAATAGTTTCACATAAATAGTACTATTTCGACATGCTACAGTGCAATGTGATGTCCGAAGTGGCTGACAAAATTAGGTACTAACACGATATATATGCATATTGCAAGGTATATGTATACCTTGCAAATTGTGATCGTTGCTCGCTCGCTCCGCTCGCTCGTAAAAATTTAGTCCAACCTCACATCCGATCCGACACGTTCGCAAATTCGAAATATGTCGCCTTCATATCGAATGACTAACGCAAGAGGGATTGGTTTTAGGTTAGGCTATAGTTTTCGAGCGAGCGCAGCGAGCGAGAGACGCGTAAAGGTGTATCACAATCTAACGGTTCGGCACATACGGACATTGAAACATTCGCACCAGCCAGAGGAGCCGGAAGTATTTATCCTATTGCCTGCTGACAAATGTTTACAGTTTGTGTATAGTTTCACATAAATAGTACTATTTCCACATACTACAGTCCAATGTGATGTCCGAAGTGGCTAACAAAATTAGGTACTAACACGATATATATGCATATTGCAAGGTATATGTATACCTTGCAAATTGTGATCGTTGCTCGCTCGCTCCGCTCGCTCGTAAAAATTTAGTCCAACCTCACATCCGATCCGACACGTTCGCAAATTCGAAATAAGTCGCCACCATATCGAATAATGAACGCAAGATGGATTGGTTTTAGGTTACGCTATAGTTTTCGAGCGAGCGCAGCGAACGAGAGACGCGTAAAGGTGTGTCACAATCCAACGGTTTGGCACATACGGACATTGAAACATTCGCACCAGCCCGAGGAGCCGGAAGTCTTTATCCTATTGCCTGCTGACAAATGTTTACAGTTTGTGAATAGTTTCACATAAATAGTAGTATTTCCACATACTACAGTCCAATGTGATGTCCGAAGTGGCTGACAAAATTAGGTACTAACATGAAATATATGCAAGGCAATATAAGGTATATGTATACCTTGCAAATTGTGATCGTTGCTCGCTCGCTCCGCTCGCTCGTAAAAATTTAGTCCAACCTCACATACGATCCGACACGTTCGCAAATTCGAAATAAGTTGCCTTCATATCGAATGACTAACGCAAGATGGATTGGGTTTAGGTTAGGCTACAGCTTTCGAGCGAGCGCAGCGAGCGAGAGACGCGTAAAGGTGTGTCACAATCCAACGGTTTGGCACATACGGACATTAAAACATTCGCACCAGCCCGAGGAGCCGGAAGTCTTTATCCTATTGCCTGCTGACAAATGTTTACAGTTTGTGAATAGTTTCACATAAATAGTACTATTTCCACATACTACAGTCCAATGTGATGTCCGAAGTGGCTAACAAAATTAGGTACTAACACGATATATATGCATATTGCAAGGTATATGTCTACCTTGCAAATTGTGATCGTTGCTCGCTCGCTCCGCTCGCTCGTAAAAATTTAGTCCAACCTCACATCCGATCCGACACGTTCGCAAATTCGAAATAAGTCGCCACCATATCGAATAATGAACGCAAGATGGATTGGTTTTAGGTTACGCTATAGTTTTCGAGCGAGCGCAGCGAACGAGAGACGCGTAAAGGTGTGTCACAATCCAACGGTTTGGCACATACGGACATTGAAACATTCGCACCAGCCCGAGGAGCCGGAAGTCTTTATCCTATTGCCTGCTGACAAATGTTTACAGTTTGTGAATAGTTTCACATAAATAGTACTATTTCCACATACTACAGTCCAATGTGATATCCGAAGTGGCTCACAAAATTAGGTACTAACACGATATATATGCATATTGCAAGGTATATGTATACCTTGCAAATTGTGATCGTTGCTCGCTCGCTCCGCTCGCTCGTAAAAATTTAGTCCAACCTCACATCCGATCCGACACGTTCGCAAATTCGAAATAAGTCGCCACCATATCGAATAATGAACGCAAGATGGATTGGTTTTAGGTTACGCTATAGTTTTCGAGCGAGCGCAGCGAACGAGAGACGCGTAAAGGTGTGTCACAATCCAACGGTTTGGCACATACGGACATTGAAACATTCGCACCAGCCCGAGGAGCCGGAAGTCTTTATCCTATTGCCTGCTGACAAATGTTTACAGTTTGTGAATAGTTTCACATAAATAGTACTATTTCCACATACTACAGTCCAATGTGATGTCCGAAGTGGCTGACAAAATTAGGTACTAACACGAAATATATGCAAGGCAATATAAGGTATATGTATTCCTTGCAAATTGTGATCGTTGCTCGCTCGCTCCGCTCGCTCGTAAAAATTTAGTCCAACCTCACATACGATCCGACACGTTCGCAAATTCGAAATAAGTTGCCTTCATATCGAATGACTAACGCAAGATGGATTGGGTTTAGGTTAAGCTACAGCTCTCGAGCGAGCGCAGCGAGCGAGAGACGCGTAAAGGTGTGTCACAATCCAACGGTTTGGCACATACTGACATTGAAACATTCGCACCCGCCCGAGGAACCGGAAGTTTTTATCATATTGTCTAGTGACAAATGTTTACAGTTTGTGAATAGTTCCACATAAATAGTACTGTTTCCACATAGTACAGTGCAATGTGATGTCCGAAATGGCTGACAAAATTAGGTAGTAACACGAAATATATGCAAGGCAATATAAGGTATATGTATAGCTTGGAAATTGTGATCGTTGCTCTCTCGTTCCGCTCGCTCGTAAAAATCTACTCCAACCTCACAACCGATCCGACCCGTTCGCAAATTCGAAATAAGTCGCCACCATATCGAATAATGAACGCAAGATGGATTGGTTTTAGGTTACGCTATAGTTTTCGAGCGAGCGCAGCGAGCGAGAGACGCGTAAAGGTGTGTCACAATCCAACGGTTTGGCACATACTGACATTGAAACTTTCGCACCAGCCCGAGGAGCCGGAAGTCTTTATCATATTGCCTACTGACAAATGTTTACAGTTTGTGAATAGTTTCACATAAATAGTACTATTTCGACATGCTACAGTGCAATGTGATGTCCGAAGTGGCTGACAAAATTAGGTACTAACACGATATATATGCATATTGCAAGGTATATGTATACCTTGCAAATTGTGATCGTTGCTCGCTCGCTCCGCTCGCTCGTAAAAATTTAGTCCAACCTCACATCTGATCCGACACGTTCGCAAATTCAAAATAAGTCGCCTTCATATCGAATGACTAACGCAAGAGGGATTGGTTTTAGGTTAGGCTATAGTTTTCGAGCGAGCGCAGCGAGCGAGAGACGCGTATAGGTGTATCACAATCTAACGGTTTGGCACATACGGACATTGAAACATTCGCACCAGCCAGAGGAGCCGGAAGTATTTATCCTATTGCCTGCTGACAAATGTTTACAGTTTGTGAATAGTTTCACATAAATAGTACTATTTCCACATACTACAGTCCAATGTGATGTCCGAAGTGGCTATCAAAATTACGTACTAACACGATATATATGCATATTGCAAGGTATATGTATACCTTGCAAATTGTGATCGTTGCTCGCTCGCTCCGCTCGCTCGTAAAAATTTAGTCCAACGTCACATCCGATCCGACACGTTCGCAAATTCGAAATAAGTCATCACCATATCGAATAATGAACGCAAGATGGATTGGTTTTAGGTTACGCTATAGTTTTCGAGCGAGCGCAGCGAACGAGAGACGCGTAAAGGTGTGTCACAATCCAACGGTTTGAAACATACGGACATTGAAACGTTCGCACCAGCCCGAGGAGCCGGAAGTCTTTATCCTATTGCCTGCTGACAAATGTTTACAGTTTGTGAATAGTTTCACATAAATAGTACTGTTTCCACATACTACAGTCCAATGTGATGTCCGAAGTGGCTCACAAAATTAGGTACTAACACGATATATATGCATATTGCAAGGTATATGTATACCTTGCAAATTGTGATCGTTGCTCGCTCGCTCCGCTCGCTCGTAAAAATTTAGTCCAACCTCACATCCGATCCGACACGTTCGCAAATTCGAAATAAGTCGCCACCATATCGAATAATGAACGCAAGATGGATTTGTTTTAGGTTACGCTATAGTTTTCGAGCGAGCGCAGCGAACGAGAGACGCGTAAAGGTGTGTCACAATCCAACGGTTTGGCACATACGGACATTGAAACATTCGCACCAGCCCGAGGAGCCGGAAGTCTTTATCCTATTGCCTGCTGACAAATGTTTACAGTTTGTGAATAGTTTCACATAAATAGTACTATTTCCACATACTACAGTCCAATGTGATGTCCGAAGTGGCTGACAAAATTAGGTACTAACACGAAATATATGCAAGGCAATATAAGGTATATGTATACCTTGCAAATTGTGATCGTTGCTCGCTCGCTCCGCTCGCTCGTAAAAATTTAGTCCAACCTCACATACGATCCGACACGTTCGCAAATTCGAAATAAGTCGCCTTCATATCGAATGACTAACGCAAGAGGGATTGGTTTTAGGTTAGGCTATAGTTTTCGAGCGAGCGCAGCGAGCGAGAGACGCGTAAAAGTGGGTCACAATCCAACGGTTTGGCACATACTGACATTGAAACATTCGCACCAGCCCGAGGAGCCGGAAGTCTTTATCATATTGCCTACTGGCAAGTGTTTACAGTTTGTGAATAGTTCCACATAAATAGTACTGTTTCCACATAGTACAGTGCAATGTGATGTCCGAAATGGCTGACAAAATTAGGTAGTAACACGAAATATATGCAAGGCAATATAAGGTATATGTATAGCTTGGAAATTGTGATCGTTGCTCGCTCGTTCCGCTCGCTCGTAAAAATCTACTCCAACCTCACAACCGATCCGACACGTTCGCAAATTCGAAATATGTCGCCACCATATCGAATAATGAACGCAAGATGGATTTCTTTTAGCTTAGGCTATAGTTTTCGAGCGAGCGCAGCGAGCGAGAGACGCGTACAGGTGTGTGACAATCCAACGGTTTGGCACATACTGACATTGAAACATTCGCACCAGCCCGAGGAGCCGGAAGTCTTTATCCTATTGCCTGATGACAAATGTTTACAGTTTGTGAATAGTTTCACATAAATAGTACTATTTCCACATACTACAATCCAATGTGATGTCCGAAGTGGCTGACAAAATTAGGTACTAACACGAAATATATGCAAGGCAATATAAGGTATATGTATACCTTGCAAATTGTGATCGTTGCTCGCTCGCTCCGCTCGCTCGTAAAAATTTAGTCCAACCTCACATCCGATCCGACACGTTCGCAAATTCGAAATAAGTCGCCTTCAAATCGAATGACTAACGCAAGAGGGATTGGTTTTAGGTTAGGCTATAGTTTTCGAGCGAGCGCAGCGAGCGAGAGACGCGTAAAGGTGTATCACAATCTAACGGTTTGGCACATACGGACATTGAAACATTCGCAC
The DNA here is from genome assembly GCF_910591885.1 of Bombus terrestris. Lineage (NCBI taxonomy): Eukaryota > Metazoa > Arthropoda > Insecta > Hymenoptera > Apidae > Bombus > Bombus terrestris. The sequence continues at coordinate 1,943,211 of NW_025963552.1, read as the reverse complement.
CAGCCAGAGGAGCCGGAATTATTTATCCTATTGCCTGCTGACAAATGTTTACAGTTTGTGAATAGTTTCACATAAATAGTACTATTTCCACATACTACAGTCCAATGTGATGTCCGAAGTGGCTAACAAAATTAGGTACTAACACGATATATATGCATATTGCAAGGTATATGTATACCTTGCAAATTGTGATCGTTGCTCGCTCGCTCCGCTCGCTCGTAAAAATTTAGTCCAACCTCAGATCCGATCCTTCACGTTCGCAAATTCGAAATAAGTCGCCACCATATCGAATAATGAACGCAAGATGGATTGGTTTTAGGTTACGCTATAGTTTTCGAGCGAGCGCAGCGAACGAGAGACGCGTAAAGGTGTGTCACAATCCAACGGTTTGGCACATACTGACATTGAAACATTCGCACCAGCCCGAGGAGCCGGATGTCTTTATCATATTGCCTGCTGACAAATGTTTACAGTTTGTGAATAGTTTCACATAAATAGTACTATTTCCACATACTACAGGGCAATGTGATGTCCGAAGTGGCTGACGAAATTAGGTACTAACACGATATATATGCATATTGCAAGGTATATGTATACCGTGCATATTGTGATCGATGCTCGCTCGCTCCGCTCGCTCGTAAAAATTTAGTCCAACCTCACATCCGATCCGACACGTTCGCAAATTCGAAATAAGTCGCCACCATATCGAATAATGAACGCAAGATGGATTGGTTTTAGGTTACGCTATAGTCTTCGAGCGAGCGCAGCGAGCGAGAGACGCGTAAAGGTGTGTCACAATCCAACGGTTTGGCACATACTGACATTGAAACATTCGCACCAGCCCGAGGAGCCGGATGTCTTTATCATATTGCCTGCTGACAAATGTTTACAGTTTGTGAATAGTTTCACATAAATAGTACTATTTCCACATACTACAGGGCAATGTGATGTCCGAAGTGGCTGACGAAATTAGGTACTAACACGATATATATGCATATTGCAAGGTATATGTATACCTTGCAAATTGTGATCGTTGCTCGCTCGCTCCGCTCGCTCGTAAAAATTTAGTCCAACCTCACATCCGATCCGACACGTTCGCAAATTCGAAATAAGTCGCCTTCATATCGAGTGACTAACGCAAGAGGGATTGGTTTTAGGGTAGGCTATAGTTTTCGAGCGAGCGCAGCGAGCGAGAGACGCGTAAAGGTGTATCACAATCCAACGGTTTGGCACATACGGACATTGAAACATTCGCACCAGCCAGAGGAGCCGGAAGTATTTATCGTATTGCCTGCTGACAAATGTTTACAGTTTGTGAATAGTTTCACATAAATAGTACTATTTCCACATACTACAGTCCAATGTGATGTCCGAAGTGGCTGACAAAATTAGGTACTAAAACGAAATATATGCAAGGCAATATAAGGTATATGTATACCTTGCAAATTGTGATCGTTGCTCGCTCGCTCCGCTCGCTCGTAAAAATTTAGTCCAACCTCACATACGATCCGACACGTTCGCAAATTCGAAATAAGTTGCCTTCATATCGAATGACTAACGCAAGATGGATTGTGTTTAGTTTAGGCTACAGCTTTCGAGCGAGCGCAGCGAGCGAGAGACGCGTAAAGGTGTGTCACAATCCAACGGTTTGGCACATACTGACATTGAAACAATCGCACCAGCCCGAGGAGCCGGAAGTCTTTATCATATTGCCTACTGACAAATGTTTACAGTTTGTGAATAGTTTCACATAAATAGTACTATTTCGACATACTACAGTGCAATGTGATGTCCGAAGTGGCTGACAAAATTAGGTACTAACACGATATATATGCATATTGCAAGGTATATGTATACCTTGAAAATTGTGATCGTTGCTCGCTCGCTCCGCTCGCTCGTAAAAATTTAGTCCAACCTCACATCCGATCCGACACGTTCGCAAATTCGAAATAAGTCGCCTTCAAATCGAATGACTAACGCAAGAGGGATTGGTTTTAGGTTAGGCTATAGTTTTCGAGCGAGCGCAGCGAGCGAGAGACGCGTAAAGGTGTATCACAATCTAACGGTTTGGCACATACGGACATTGAAACATTCGCACCAGCCAGAGGAGCCGGAAGTATTTATCCTATTGCCTGCTGACAAATGTTTACAGTTTGTGAATAGTTTCACATAAATAGTACTATTTCCACATACTACAGTCCAATGTGATGTCCGAAGTGGCTCACAAAATTAGGTACTAACACGATATATATGCATATTGCAAGGTATATGTATACCTTGCAAATTGTGATCGTTGCTCGCTCGCTCCGCTCGCTCGTAAAAATTTAGTCCAACCTCACATCCGATCCGACACGTTCGCAAATTCGAAATAAGTCGCCACCATATCGAATAATGAACGCAAGATGGATTGGTTTTAGGTTACGCTATAGTTTTCGAGCGAGCGCAGCGAACGAGAGACGCGTAAAGGTGTGTCACAATCCAACGGTTTGGCACATACGGACATTGAAACATTCGCACCAGCCCGAGGAGCCGGAAGTCTTTATCCTATTGCCTGCTGACAAATGTTTACAGTTTGTGAATAGTTTCACATAAATAGTACTATTTCCACATACTACAGTCCAATGTGATGTCCGAAGTGGCTGACAAAATTAGGTACTAACACGAAATATATGCAAGGCAATATAAGGTATATGTATACCTTGCAAATTGTGATCGTTGCTCGTTCGCCCCGCTCGCTCGTAAAAATTTAGTCCAACCTCACATACGATCCGACACGTTCGCAAATTCGAAATAAGTTGCCTTCATATCGAATGACTAACGCAAGATGGATTGGGTTTAGGTTAGGCTACAGCTTTCGAGCGAGCGCAGCGAGCGAGATACGCGTAAAGGTGTGTCACAATCCAACGGTTTGGCACATACTGACATTGAAACATTCGCACCAGCCCGAGGAGCCGGATGTCTTTATCATATTGCCTGCTGACAAATGTTTACAGTTTGTGAATAGTTTCACATAAATAGTACTATTTCCACATACTACAGGGCAATGTGATGTCCGAAGTGGCTGACAAAATTAGGTACTAACACGATATATATGCATATTGCAAGGTATATGTATACCTTGCAAATTGTGATCGTTGCTCGCTCGCTCCGCTCGCTCGTAAAAATTTAGTCCAACCTCACATCCGATCCGACACGTTCGCAAATTCGAAATAAGTCGCCTTCAAATCGAATGACTAACGCAAGAGGGATTGGTTTTAGGTTAGGCTATTGTTTTCGAGCGTGCGCAGCGAGCGAGAGACGCGTAAAGGTGTATCACAATCTAACGGTTTGGCACATACTGACATTGAAACATTCGCACCAGCCCGAGGAGCCGGAAGTCTTTATCCTATTGCCTGCTGACAAATGTTTACAGTTTGTGAATAGTTTCACATAAATAGTACTATTTCCACATACTACAGTCCAATGTGATGTCCGAAGTGGCTGACAACATTAAGTACTAACACGAAATATATGCAAGGCAATATAAGGTATATGTATGCCTTGCAAATTGTGATCGTTGCTCGCTCGCTCCGCTCGCTCGTAAAAATTTAGTCCAACCTCAGATCCGATCCGACACGTTCGCAAATTCGAAATAAGTCGACTTCATATCGAATAATGAACGTAAGATGGATTGGTTTTAGGTTACGCTATAGTTTTCGAGCGAGCGCAGCGAGCGAGAGACGCGTAAAGGTGTGTCACAATCCAACGGTTTGGCACATACTGACATTGAAACATTCGCACCAGCCCGAGGAGCCGGAAGTCTTTATCATATTGCCTACTGACAAATGTTTACAGTTTGTGAATAGTTTCACATAAATAGTACTATTTCGACATACTACAGTGCAATGTGATGTCCGGAGTGGCTGACAAAATTAGGTACTAACACGATATATATGCATATTGCAAGGTATATGTATACCTTGCAAATTGTGATCGTTGCTCGCTCGCTCCTCTCGCTCGTAAAAATTTAGTCCAACCTCACATCCGATCCGACACGTTCGCAAATTCGAAATAAGTCGCCTTCATATCGAATGACTAACGCAAGAGGGATTGGTTTTAGGTTAGGCTATAGTTTTCGAGCGAGCGCAGCGAGCGAGAGACGCGTAAAGGTGTATCACAATCTAACGGTTTGGCACATACGGACATTGAAACATTCGCACCAGCCAGAGGAGCCGGAAGTATTTATCCTATTGCCTGCTGACAAATGTTTACAGTTTGTGAATAGTTTCACATAAATAGTACTATTTCCACATACTACAGTCCAATGTGATGTCCGAAGTGGCTAACAAAATTAGGTACTAACACGATATATATGCATATTGCAAGGTATATGTATACCTTGCAAATTGTGTTCGTTGCTCGCTCGCTCCGCTCCCTCGTAAAAATTTAGTCCAACCTCACATCCGATCCTTCACGTTCGCAAATTCGAAATAAGTCGCCACCATATCGAATAATGAACGCAAGATGGATTGGTTTTAGGTTACGCTATAGTTTTCGAGCGAGCGCAGCGAACGAGAGACGCGTAAAGGTGTGTCACAATCCAACGGTTTGGCACATACTGACATTGAAACATTCGCACCAGCCCGAGGAGCCGGATGTCTTTATCATATTGCCTGCTGACAAATGTTTACAGTTTGTGAATAGTTTCACATAAATAGTACTATTTCCACATACTACAGGGCAATGTGATGTCCGAAGTGGCTGACGAAATTAGGTACTAACACGATATATATGCATATTGCAAGGTATATGTATACCTTGCATATTGTGATCGATGCTCGCTCGCTCCGCTCGCTCGTAAAAATTTAGTCCAACCTCACATCCGATCCGACACGTTCGCAAATTCGAAATAAGTCGCCACCATATCGAATAATGAACGCAAGATGGATTGGTTTTAGGTTACGCTATAGTCTTCGAGCGAGCGCAGCGAGCGAGAGACGCGTAAAGGTGTGTCACAATCCAACGGTTTGGCACATACTGACATTGAAACATTCGCACCAGCCCGAGGAGCCGGAAGTCTTTATCATATTGCCTACTGACAAATGTTTACAGTTTGTGAATAGTTTCACATAAATAGTACTATTTCGACATACTACAGTGCAATGTGATGTCCGAAGTGGCTGACAAAATTAGGTACTAACACGATATATATGCATATTGCAAGGTATATGTATACCTTGCAAATTGTGATCGTTGCTCGCTCGCTCCGCTCGCTCGTAAAAATTTAGTCCAACCTCACATCCGATCCGACACGTTCGCAAATTCGAAATAAGTCGCCTTCATATCGAATGACTAACGCAAGAGGGATTGGTTTTAGGTTAGGCTATAGTTTTCGAGCGAGAGACGCGTAAAGGTGTATCACAATCTAACGGTTTGGCACATACGGACATTGAAACATTCGCACCAGCCAGAGGAGCCGGAAGTATTTATCCTATTGCCTGCTGACAAATGTTTACAGTTTGTGAATAGTTTCACATAAATAGTACTATTTCCACATACTACAGTCCAATGTGATGTCCGAAGTGGCTAACAAAATTAGGTACTAACACGATATATATGCATATTGCAAGGTATATGTATACCTTGCAAATTGTGATCGTTGCTCGCTCGCTCCGCTCGCTCGTAAAAATTTAGTCCAACCTCACATGCGATCCGTCACGTTCGCAAATTCGAAATAAGTCGCCACCATATCGAATAATGAACGCAAGATGGATTGGTTTTAGGTTACGCTATAGTATTCGAGCGAGCGCAGCGAACGAGAGACGCGTAAAGGTGTGTCACAATCCAACGGTTTGGCACATACGGACATTGAAACATTCGCACCAGCCCGAGGAGCCGGAAGTCTTTATCCTATTGCCTGCTGACAAATGTTTACAGTTTGTGAATAGTTTCACATAAATAGTACTATTTCCACATGCTACAGTCCAATGTGATGTCCGAAGTGGCTGACAAAATTAGGTACTAACACGAAATATATGCAAGGCAATATAAGGTATGTGTATACCTTGCAAATTGTGATCGTTGCTCGCTCGTTCCGCTCGCTCGTAAAAATTTAGTCCAACCTCACATACGATCCGACACGTTCGCAAATTCGAAATAAGTCGCCTTCATATCGAGTGACTAACGCAAGAGGGATTGGTTTTAGGTTAGGCTACAGCTTTCGAGCGAGCGCAGCGAGCGAGAGACGCGTAAAGGTGTGTCACAATCCAACGGTTTGGCACATACGGACATTGAAACATTCGCACCAGCCAGAGGAGCCGGAAGTATTTATCGTATTGCCTGCTGACAAATGTTTACAGTTTGTGAATAGTTTCACATAAATAGTACTATTTCCACATACTACAGTCCAATGTGATGTCCGAAGTGGCTGACAAAATTAGGTATTAAAACGAAATATATGCAAGGCAATATAAGGTATATGTATACCTTGCAAATTGTGATCGTTGCTCGCTCGCTCCGCTCGCTCGTAAAAATTTAGTCCAACCTCACATACGATCCGACACGTTCGCAAATTCGAAATAAGTTGCCTTCATATCGAATGACTAACGCAAGATGGATTGGGTTTAGGTTAGGCTACAGCTTTCGAGCGAGCGCAGCGAGCGAGAGACGCGTAAAGGTGTGTCACAATCCAACGGTTTGGCACATACTGACATTGAAACAATCGCACCAGCCAGAGGAGCCGGAAGTATTTATCCTATTGCCTGCTGACAAATGTTTACAGTTTGTGAATAGTTTCACATAAATAGTACTATTTCCACATACTACAGTCCAATGTGATGTCCGAAGTGGCTAACAAAATTAGGTACTAACACGATATATATGCATATTGCAAGGTATATGTATACCTTGCAAATTGTGATCGTTGCTCGCTCGCTCCGCTCGCTCGTAAAAATTTAGTCCAACCTCACATCCGATCCGACACGTTCGCAAATTCGAAATAAGTCGCCACCATATCGAATAATGAACGCAAGATAGATTGGTTTTAGGTTACGCTATAGTTTTCGAGCGAGCGCAGCGAGCGAGCGACGCGTAAAGGTGTGTCACAATCCAACGGTTTGGCACATACTGACATTGAAACATTCGCACCAGCCCGAGGAGCCGGAAGTCTTTATCATATTGCCTACTGACAAATGTTTACAGTTTGTGAATAGTTTCACATAAATAGTACTATTTCCACATACTACAGTCCAATGTGATGTCCGAAGTGGCTCACAAAATTAGGTACTAACACGATATATATGCATATTGCAAGGTATATGTATACCTTGCAAATTGTGATCGTTGCTCGCTCGCTCCGCTCGCTCGTAAAAATTTAGTCCAACCTCACATCCGATCCGACACGTTCGCAAATTCGAAATAAGTCGCCACCATATCGAATAATGAACGCAAGATGGATTGGTTTTAGGTTACGCTATAGTTTTCGAGCGAGCGCAGCGAACGAGAGACGCGTAAAGGTGTGTCACAATCCAACGGTTTGGCACATACGGACATTGAAACATTCGCACCAGCCCGAGGAGCCGGAAGTCTTTATCCTATTGCCTGCTGACAAATGTTTACAGTTTGTGAATAGTTTCACATAAATAGTACTATTTCCACATACTACAGTCCAATGTGATGTCCGAAGTGGCTGACAAAATTAGGTACTAACACGAAATATATGCAAGGCAATATAAGGTATATGTATACCTTGCAAATTGTGATCGTTGCTCGTTCGCCCCGCTCGCTCGTAAAAATTTAGTCCAACCTCACATACGATCCGACACGTTCGCAAATTCGAAATAAGTTGCCTTCATATCGAATGACTAACGCAAGATGGATTGGGTTTAGGTTAGGCTACAGCTTTCGAGCGAGCGCAGCGAGCGAGATACGCGTAAAGGTGTGTCACAATCCAACGGTTTGGCACATACTGACATTGAAACATTCGCACCAGCCCGAGGAGCCGGATGTCTTTATCATATTGCCTGCTGACAAATGTTTACAGTTTGTGAATAGTTTCACATAAATAGTACTATTTCCACAAGCTACAGGGCAATGTGATGTCCGAAGTGGCTGACAAAATTAGGTACTAACACGATATATATGCATATTGCAAGGTATATGTATACCTTGCAAATTGTGATCGTTGCTCGCTCGCTCCGCTCGCTCGTAAAAATTTAGTCCAACCTCACATCCGATCCGACACGTTCGCAAATTCGAAATAAGTCGCCTTCAAATCGAATGACTAACGCAAGAGGGATTGGTTTTAGGTTAGGCTATAGTTTTCGAGCGAGCGCAGCGAGCGAGAGACGCGTAAAGGTGTATCACAATCTAACGGTTTGGCACATACTGACATTGAAACATTCGCACCAGCCCGAGGAGCCGGAAGTCTTTATCCTATTGCCTGCTGACAAATGTTTACAGTTTGTGAATAGTTACACATAAATAGTACTATTTCCACATACTACAGTCCAATGTGATGTCCGAAGTGGCTAACAAAATTAGGTACTAACACGATATATATGCATATTGCAAGGTATATGTATACCTTGCAAATTGTGATCGTTGCTCGCTCGCTCCGCTCGCTCGTAAAAATTTAGTCCAACCTCACATCCGATCCGTCACGTTCGCAAATTCGAAATAAGTCGCCACCATATCGAATAATGAACGCAAGATGGATTGGTTTTAGGTTACGCTATAGTATTCGAGCGAGCGCAGCGAACGAGAGACGCGTAAAGGTGTGTCACAATCCAACGGTTTGGCACATACGGACATTGAAACATTCGCACCAGCCCGAGAAGCCGGAAGTCTTTATCCCATTGCCTGCTGACAAATGTTTACAGTTTGTGAATAGTTTCACATAAATAGTACTATTTCCACATACTACAGGGCAATGTGATGTCCGAAGTGGCTGACGAAATTAGGTACTAACACGATATATATGCATATTGCAAGGTATATGTATACCTTGCATATTGTGATCGATGCTCGCTCGCTCCGCTCGCTCGTAAAAATTTAGTCCAACCTCACATCCGATCCGACACGTTCGCAAATTCGAAATAAGTCGCCACCATATCGAATAATGAACGCAAGATGGATTGGTTTTAGGTTACGCTATAGTCTTCGAGCGAGCGCAGCGAGCGAGAGACGCGTAAAGGTGTGTCACAATCCAACGGTTTGGCACATACTGACATTGAAACATTCGCACCAGCCCGAGGAGCCGGAAGTCTTTATCATATTGCCTACTGACAAATGTTTACAGTTTGTGAATAGTTTCACATAAATAGTACTATTTCGACATACTACAGTGCAATGTGATGTCCGAAGTGGCTGACAAAATTAGGTACTAACACGATATATATGCATATTGCAAGGTATATGTATACCTTGCAAATTGTGATCGTTGCTCGCTCGCTCCGCTCGCTCGTAAAAATTTAGTCCAACCTCACATCCGATCCGACACGTTCGCAAATTCGAAATAAGTCGCCTTCATATCGAATGACTAACGCAAGAGGGATTGGTTTTAGGTTAGGCTATAGTTTTTGAGCGAGAGACGCGTAAAGGTGTATCACAATCTAACGGTTTGGCACATACGGACATTGAAACATTCGCACCAGCCAGAGGAGCCGGAAGTATTTATCCTATTGCCTGCTGACAAATGTTTACAGTTTGTGAATAGTTTCACATAAATAGTACTATTTCCACATACTACAGTCCAATGTGATGTCCGAAGTGGCTAACAAAATTAGGTACTAACACGATATATATGCATATTGCAAGGTATATGTATACCTTGCAAATTGTGATCGTTGCTCGCTCGCTCCGCTCGCTCGTAAAAATTTAGTCCAACCTCACATCCGATCCGTCACGTTCGCAAATTCGAAATAAGTCGCCACCATATCGAATAATGAACGCAAGATGGATTGGTTTTAGGTTACGCTATAGTATTCGAGCGAGCGCAGCGAACGAGAGACGCGTAAAGGTGTGTCACAATCCAACGGTTTGGCACATACGGACATTGAAACATTCGCACCAGCCCGAGGAGCCGGAAGTCTTTATCCTATTGCCTGCTGACAAATGTTTACAGTTTGTGAATAGTTTCACATAAATAGTACTATTTCCACATGCTACAGTCCAATGTGATGTCCGAAGTGGCTGACAAAATTAGGTACTAACACGAAATATATGCAAGGCAATATAAGGTATGTGTATACCTTGCAAATTGTGATCGTTGCTCGCTCGTTCCGCTCGCTCGTAAAAATTTAGTCCAACCTCACAAACGATCCGACACGTTCGCAAATTCGAAATAAGTTGCCTTCATATCGAATGACTAACGCAAGATGGATTGGGTTTAGGTTAGGCTACAGCTTTCGAGCGAGCGCAGCGAGCGAGAGACGCGTAAAGGTGTGTCACAATCCAACGGTTTGGCACATTCTGACATTGAAACATTCGCACCAGCCCGAGGAGCCGGATGTCTTTATCATATTGCCTGCTGACAAATGTTTACAGTTTGTGAATAGTTTCACATAAATAGTACTATTTCCACATACTACAGGGCAATGCGATGTCCGAAGTGGCTGACGAAATTAGGTACTAACACGATATATATGCATATTGCAAGGTATATGTATACCTTGCATATTGTGATCGATGCTCGCTCGCTCCGCTCGCTCGTAAAAATTTAGTCCAACCTCACATCCGATCCGACACGTTCGCAAATTCGAAATAAGTCGCCACCATATCGAATAATGAACGCAAGATGGATTGGTTTTAGGTTACGCTATAGTTTTCGAGCGAGCGCAGAGAGCGAGAGACGCGTAAAGGTGTGTCACAATCCAACGGTTTGGCACTTACGGACATTGAAACATTCGCACCAGCCCGAGGAGCCGGAAGTCTTTATCATATTGCCTACTGACAAATGTTTACAGTTTGTGAATAGTTTCACATAAATAGTACTATTTCGACATACTACAGTCCAATGTGATGTCCGAAGTGGCTAACAAAATTAGGTACTAACACGATATATATGCATATTGCAAGGTATATGTACACCTTGCAAATTGTGATCGTTGCTCGCTCGCTCCTCTCGCTCGTAAAAATTTAGTCCAACCTCACATCCGATCCGACACGTTCGCAAATTCGAAATAAGTCGCCTTCATATCGAATGACTAACGTAAGATGGATTGGGTTTAGGTTAGGCTACAGCTTTCGAGCGAGCGCAGCGAGCGAGAGACGCGTAAAGGTGTGTCACAATCCAACGGTTTGGCACATACTGACATTGAAACATTCGCACCAGCCCGAGGAGCCGGATGTCTTTATCATATTGCCTGCTGACAAATGTTTACAGTTTGGGAATAGTTTCACATAAATAGTACTATTTCCACATACTACAGGGCATTGTGATGTCCGAAGTGGCTGACAAAATTAGGTACTAACACGATATATATGCATATTGCAAGGTATATGTATACCTTGCAAATTGTGATCGTTGCTCGCTCGCTCCGCTCGCTCGTAAAAATTTAGTCCAACCTCACATCCGATCCGACACGTTCGCAAATTCGAAATAAGTCGCCAACATATCGAATAATGAACGCAAGATGGATTGGTTTTAGGTTACGCTATAGTTTTCGAGCGAGCGCAGCGAACGAGAGACGCGTAAAGGTGTGTCACAATCCAACGGTTTGGCACATACGGACATTGAAACATTCGCATCAGCCAGAGGAGCCGGAAGTCTTTATCCTATTGCCTGCTGACAAATGTTTACAGTTTGTGAATAGTTTCACATAAATAGTACTATTTCCACATACTACAGGGCAATGCGATGTCCGAAGTGGCAGACAAAATTAGGTACTAACACGATATATATGCATATTGCAAGGTATATGTATACCTTGCAAATTGTGATCGTTGCTCGCTCGCTCCGCTCGCTCGTAAAAATTTAGTCCAACCTCACATCCGATCCGACACGTTCGCAAATTCGAAATAAGTTGCCTTCATATCGAATGACTAACGCAAGATGGATTGGGTTTAGGTTAGGCTACAGCTTTCGAGCGAGCGCAGCGAGCGAGATACGCGTGAAGGTGTGTCACAATCCAACGGTTTGACACATACTGACATTGAAACATTCGCACCAGCCCGAGGAGCCGGATGTCTTTATCATATTGCCTGCTGACAAATGTTTACAGTTTGTGAATAGTTTCACATAAATAGTACTATTTCCACATACTACAGTCCAATGTGATGTCCGAAGTGGCTGACAAAATTAGGTACTAACACGAAATATATGCAAGGCAATATAAGGTATATGTATACCTTGCAAATTGTGATCGTTGCTCGCTCGCTCCGCTCGCTCGTAAAAATTTAGTCCACCCTCACATCCGATCCGACACGTTCGCAAATTCGAAATAAGTCGCCACCATATCGAATAATGAACGCAAGATGGATTGGTTTTAGGTTACGCTATAGTTTTCGAGCGAGCGCAGCGAACGAGAGACGCGTAAAGGTGTGTCACAATCCAACGGTTTGGCACATACTGACATTGAAACATTCGCACCAGCCCGAGGAGCCGGAAGTCTTTATCCTATTGCCAGCAGACAAATGTTTACAGTTTGTGAATAGTTTCACATAAATAGTACTATTTCCACATACTACAGGGCAATGCGATGTCCGAAGTGGCTGACGAAATTAGGTACTAACACGATATATATGCATATTGCAAGGTATATGTATACCTTGCAAATTGTGATCGTTGCTCGCTCGCTCCGCTCGCTCGTAAAAATTTAGTCCAACCTCACATACGATCCGACACGTTCGCAAATTCGAAATAAGTTGCCTTCATATCGAATGACTAACGCAAGATGGATTGGGTTTAGCTTAGGCTACAGCTTACGAGCGAGCGCAGCGAGCGAGAGACGCGTAAAGGTGTATCACAATCTAACGGTTTGGCACATACTGACATTGAAACATTCGCACCAGCCCGAGGAGCCGGAAGTCTTTATCATATTGCCTACTGACAAATGTTTACAGTTTGTGAATAGTTTCACATAAATAGTACTATTTCGACATACTACAGTGCAATGTGATGTCCGAAGTGGCTGACAAAATTAGGTACTAACACGATATATATGCATATTGCAAGGTATATGTATACCTTGCAAATTGTGATCGTTGCTCGCTCGCTCCGCTCGCTCGTAAAAATTTAGTCCAACCTCACATCCGATCCGACACGTTCACAAATTCGAAATAAGTCGCCTTCAAATCGAATGACTAACGCAAGAGGGATTGGTTTTAGGTTAGGCTATAGTTTTCGAGCGAGCGCAGCGAGCGAGAGACGCGTAAAGGTGTATCACAATCTAACGGTTTGGCACATACTGACATTGAAACATTCGCACCAGCCCGAGGAGCCGGAAGTCTTTATCCTATTGCCTGCTGACAAATGTTTACAGTTTGTGAATAGTTACACATAAATAGTACTATTTCCACATACTACAGTCCAATGTGATGTCCGAAGTGGCTGACAACATTAGGTACTAACACGAAATATATGCAAGGCAATATAAGGTATATGTATGCCTTGCAAATTGTGATCGTTGCTCGCTCGCTCCGCTCGCTCGTAAAAATTTAGTCCAACCTCAGATCCGATCCGACACGTTCGCAAATTCGAAATAAGTCGACTTCATATCGAATAATGAACGTAAGATGGATTGGTTTTAGGTTACGCTATAGTTTTCGAGCGAGCGCAGCGAGCGAGAGACGCGTAAAGGTGTGTCACAATCCAACGGTTTGGCACATACTGACATTGAAACATTCGCACCAGCCCGAGGAGCCGGAAGTCTTTATCATATTGCCTACTGACAAATGTTTACAGTTTGTGAATAGTTTCACATAAATAGTACTATTTCGACATACTACAGTGCAATGTGATGTCCGGAGTGGCTGACAAAATTAGGTACTAACACGATATATATGCATATTGCAAGGTATATGTATACCTTGCAAATTGTGATCGTTGCTCGCTCGCTCCTCTCGCTCGTAAAAATTTAGTCCAACCTCACATCCGATCCGACACGTTCGCAAATTCGAAATAAGTCGCCTTCATATCGAATGACTAACGCAAGAGGGATTGGTTTTAGGTTAGGCTATAGTTTTCGAGCGAGCGCAGCGAGCGAGAGACGCGTAAAGGTGTATCACAATCTAACGGTTTGGCACATACGGACATTGAAACATTCGCACCAGCCAGAGGAGCCGGAAGTATTTATCCTATTGCCTGCTGACAAATGTTTACAGTTTGTGAATAGTTTCACATAAATAGTACTATTTCCACATACTACAGTCCAATGTGATGTCCGAAGTGGCTAACAAAATTAGGTACTAACACGATATATATGCATATTGCAAGGTATATGTATACCTTGCAAATTGTGATCGTTGCTCGCTCGCTCCGCTCGCTCGTAAAAATTTAGTCCAACCTCACATCCGATCCGTCACGTTCGCAAATTCGAAATAAGTCGCCACCATATCGAATAATGAACGCAAGATGGATTGGTTTTAGGTTACGCTATAGTATTCGAGCGAGCGCAGCGAACGAGAGACGCGTAAAGGTGTGTCACAATCCAACGGTTTGGCACATACGGACATTGAAACATTCGCACCAGCCCGAGAAGCCGGAAGTCTTTATCCCATTGCCTGCTGACAAATGTTTACAGTTTGTGAATAGTTTCACATAAATAGTACTATTTCCACATACTACAGGGCAATGTGATGTCCGAAGTGGCTGACGAAATTAGGTACTAACACGATATATATGCATATTGCAAGGTATATGTATACCTTGCATATTGTGATCGATGCTCGCTCGCTCCGCTCGCTCGTAAAAATTTAGTCCAACCTCACATCCGATCCGACACGTTCGCAAATTCGAAATAAGTCGCCACCATATCGAATAATGAACGCAAGATGGATTGGTTTTAGGTTACGCTATAGTCTTCGAGCGAGCGCAGCGAGCGAGAGACGCGTAAAGGTGTGTCACAATCCAACGGTTTGGCACATACTGACATTGAAACATTCGCACCAGCCAGAGGAGCCGGAAGTATTTATCCTATTGCCTGCTGACAAATGTTTACAGTTTGTGAATAGTTTCACATAAATAGTACTATTTCCACATACTACAGTCCAATGTGATGTCCGAAGTGGCTAACAAAATTAGGTACTAACACGATATATATGCATATTGCAAGGTATATGTATACCTTGCAAATTGTGATCGTTGCTCGCTCGCTCCGCTCGCTCGTAAAAATTTAGTCCAACCTCACATCCGATCCGACACGTTCGCAAATTCGAAATAAGTCGCCTTCATATCGAATGACTAACGCAAGAGGGATTGGTTTTAGGTTAGGCTATAGTTTTTGAGCGAGAGACGCGTAAAGGTGTATCACAATCTAACGGTTTGGCACATACGGACATTGAAACATTCGCACCAGCCAGAGGAGCCGGAAGTATTTATCCTATTGCCTGCTGACAAATGTTTACAGTTTGTGAATAGTTTCACATAAATAGTACTATTTCCACATACTACAGTCCAATGTGATGTCCGAAGTGGCTAACAAAATTAGGTACTAACACGATATATATGCATATTGCAAGGTATATGTATACCTTGCAAATTGTGATCGTTGCTCGCTCGCTCCGCTCGCTCGTAAAAATTTAGTCCAACCTCACATCCGATCCGTCACGTTCGCAAATTCGAAATAAGTCGCCACCATATCGAATAATGAACGCAAGATGGATTGGTTTTAGGTTACGCTATAGTATTCGAGCGAGCGCAGCGAACGAGAGACGCGTAAAGGTGTGTCACAATCCAACGGTTTGGCACATACGGACATTGAAACATTCGCACCAGCCCGAGGAGCCGGAAGTCTTTATCCTATTGCCTGCTGACAAATGTTTACAGTTTGTGAATAGTTTCACATAAATAGTACTATTTCCACATGCTACAGTCCAATGTGATGTCCGAAGTGGCAGACAAAATTAGGTACTAACACGATATATATGCATATTGCAAGGTATATGTATACCTTGCAAATTGTGATCGTTGCTCGCTCGTTCCGCTCGCTCGTAAAAATTTAGTCCAACCTCACATACGATCCGACACGTTCGCAAATTCGAAATAAGTTGCCTTCATATCGAATGACTAACGCAAGATGGATTGGGTTTAGGTTAGGCTACAGCTTTCGAGCGAGCGCAGCGAGCGAGAGACGCGTAAAGGTGTGTCACAATCCAACGGTTTGGCACATTCTGACATTGAAACATTCGCACCAGCCCGAGGAGCCGGATGTCTTTATCATATTGCCTGCTGACAAATGTTTACAGTTTGTGAATAGTTTCACATAAATAGTACTATTTCCACATACTACAGGGCAATGCGATGTCCGAAGTGGCTGACGAAATTAGGTACTAACACGATATATATGCATATTGCAAGGTATATGTATACCTTGCATATTGTGATCGATGCTCGCTCGCTCCGCTCGCTCGTAAAAATTTAGTCCAACCTCACATCCGATCCGACACGTTCGCAAATTCGAAATAAGTCGCCACCATATCGAATAATGAACGCAAGATGGATTGGTTTTAGGTTACGCTATAGTTTTCGAGCGAGCGCAGAGAGCGAGAGACGCGTAAAGGTGTGTCACAATCCAACGGTTTGGCACTTACGGACATTGAAACATTCGCACCAGCCCGAGGAGCCGGAAGTCTTTATCATATTGCCTACTGACAAATGTTTACAGTTTGTGAATAGTTTCACATAAATAGTACTATTTCGACATACTACAGTCCAATGTGATGTCCGAAGTGGCTAACAAAATTAGGTACTAACACGATATATATGCATATTGCAAGGTATATGTACACCTTGCAAATTGTGATCGTTGCTCGCTCGCTCCTCTCGCTCGTAAAAATTTAGTCCAACCTCACATCCGATCCGACACGTTCGCAAATTCGAAATAAGTCGCCTTCATATCGAATGACTAACGTAAGATGGATTGGGTTTAGGTTAGGCTACAGCTTTCGAGCGAGCGCAGCGAGCGAGAGACGCGTAAAGGTGTGTCACAATCCAACGGTTTGGCACATACTGACATTGAAACATTCGCACCAGCCCGAGGAGCCGGATGTCTTTATCATATTGCCTGCTGACAAATGTTTACAGTTTGGGAATAGTTTCACATAAATAGTACTATTTCCACATACTACAGGGCATTGTGATGTCCGAAGTGGCTGACAAAATTAGGTACTAACACGATATATATGCATATTGCAAGGTATATGTATACCTTGCAAATTGTGATCATTGCTCGCTCGCTCCGCTCGCTCGTAAAAATTTAGTCCAACCTCACATCCGATCCGACACGTTCGCAAATTCGAAATAAGTCGCCAACATATCGAATAATGAACGCAAGATGGATTGGTTTTAGGTTACGCTATAGTTTTCGAGCGAGCGCAGCGAACGAGAGACGCGTAAAGGTGTGTCACAATCCAACGGTTTGGCACATACGGACATTGAAACATTCGCATCAGCCAGAGGAGCCGGAAGTCTTTATCCTATTGCCTGCTGACAAATGTTTACAGTTTGTGAATAGTTTCACATAAATAGTACTATTTCCACATAATACAGTCCAATGTGATGTCCGAAGTGGCTGACAAAATTAGGTACTAACACGAAATATATGCAAGGCAATATAAGGTATATGTATACCTTGCAAATTGTGATCGTTGCTCGCTCGCTCCGCTCGCTCGTAAAAATTTAGTCCAACCTCACATCCGATCCGACACGTTCGCAAATTCGAAATAAGTCGCCACCATATCGAATAATGAACGCAAGATGGATTGGTTTTAGGTTACGCTATAGTTTTCGAGCGAGCGCAGCGAACGAGAGACGCGTAAAGGTGTGTCACAATCCAACGGTTTGGCACATACGGACATTGAAACATTCGCACCAGCCCGAGGAGCCGGAAGTCTTTATCCTATTGCCTGCTGACAAATGTTTACAG
This sequence comes from Bombus terrestris, assembly GCF_910591885.1. NCBI lineage: Eukaryota > Metazoa > Arthropoda > Insecta > Hymenoptera > Apidae > Bombus > Bombus terrestris. The sequence goes on along the minus strand of NW_025963552.1, from coordinate 1,925,149 downwards.
TTTGTGAATAGTTTCACATAAATAGTACTATTTCCACATACTACAGGGCAATGCGATGTCCGAAGTGGCAGACAAAATTAGGTACTAACACGATATATATGCATATTGCAAGGTATATGTATACCTTGCAAATTGTGATCGTTGCTCGCTCGCTCCGCTCGCTCGTAAAAATTTAGTCCAACCTCACATCCGATCCGACACGTTCGCAAATTCGAAATAAGTTGCCTTCATATCGAATGACTAACGCAAGATGGATTGGGTTTAGGTTAGGCTACAGCTTTCGAGCGAGCGCAGCGAGCGAGATACGCGTGAAGGTGTGTCACAATCCAACGGTTTGGCACATACTGACATTGAAACATTCGCACCAGCCCGAGGAGCCGGATGTCTTTATCATATTGCCTGCTGACAAATGTTTACAGTTTGTGAATAGTTTCACATAAATAGTACTATTTCCACATACTACAGTCCAATGTGATGTCCGAAGTGGCTGACAAAATTAGGTACTAACACGAAATATATGCAAGGCAATATAAGGTATATGTATACCTTGCAAATTGTGATCGTTGCTCGCTCGCTCCGCTCGCTCGTAAAAATTTAGTCCACCCTCACATCCGATCCGACACGTTCGCAAATTCGAAATAAGTCGCCACCATATCGAATAATGAACGCAAGATGGATTGGTTTTAGGTTACGCTATAGTTTTCGAGCGAGCGCAGCGAACGAGAGACGCGTAAAGGTGTGTCACAATCCAACGGTTTGGCACATACTGACATTGAAACATTCGCACCAGCCCGAGGAGCCGGAAGTCTTTATCCTATTGCCAGCAGACAAATGTTTACAGTTTGTGAATAGTTTCACATAAATAGTACTATTTCCACATACTACAGGGCAATGCGATGTCCGAAGTGGCTGACGAAATTAGGTACTAACACGATATATATGCATATTGCAAGGTATATGTATACCTTGCAAATTGTGATCGTTGCTCGCTCGCTCCGCTCGCTCGTAAAAATTTAGTCCAACCTCACATACGATCCGACACGTTCGCAAATTCGAAATAAGTTGCCTTCATATCGAATGACTAACGCAAGATGGATTGGGTTTAGCTTAGGCTACAGCTTACGAGCGAGCGCAGCGAGCGAGAGACGCGTAAAGGTGTGTCACAATCCAACGGTTTGGCACATACTGACATTGAAACATTCGCACCAGCCCGAGGAGCCGGATGTCTTTATCATATTGCCTGCTGACAAATGTTTACAGTTTGGGAATAGTTTCACATAAATAGTACTATTTCCACATACTACAGGGCATTGTGATGTCCGAAGTGGCTGACAAAATTAGGTACTAACACGATATATATGCATATTGCAAGGTATATGTATACCTTGCAAATTGTGATCGTAGCTCGCTCGCTCCGCTCGCTCGTAAAAATTTAGTCCAACCTCACATCCGATCCGACACGTTCGCAAATTCGAAATAAGTCGCCACCATATCGAATAATGAACGCAAGATGGATTGGTTTTAGGTTACGCTATAGTTTTCGAGCGAGCGCAGCGAACGAGAGACGCGTAAAGGTGTGTCACAATCCAACGGTTTGGCACATACGGACATTGAAACATTCGCACCAGCCCGAGGAGCCGGAAGTCTTGATCCTATTGCCTACTGACAAATGTTTACAGTTTGTGAATAGTTTCACATAAATAGTACTATTTCCACATACTACAGTGCAATGTGATGTCCGAAGTGGCTGACAAAATTAGGTACTAACACGATATATATGCATATTGCAAGGTATATGTATACCTTGCAAATTGTGATCGTTGCACGCTCGCTCCGCTCGCTCGTAAAAATTTAGTCCAACCTCACATCCGATCCGACACGTTCGCAAATTCGAAATAAGTCGCCACCATATCGAATAATGAACGCAAGATGGATTGGTTTTAGGTTACGCTATAGTTTTCGAGCGAGCGCAGCGAACGAGAGACGCGTAAAGGTGTGTCACAATCCAACGGTTTGGCACATACGGACATTGAAACATTCGCACCAGCCAGAGGAGCCGGAAGTATTTATCCTATTGCCTGCTGACAAATGTTTACAGTTTGTGAGTAGTTTCACATAAATAGTACTATTTCCACATACTACAGTCCAATGTGATGTCCGAAGTGGCTAACAAAATTAGGTACTAACACGATATATATGCATATTGCAAGGTATATGTATACCTTGCAAATTGTGATCGTTGCTCGCTCGCTCCGCTCGCTCGTAAAAATTTAGTCCAACCTCACATCCGATCCGACACGTTCGCAAATTCGAAATAAGTCGCCACCATATCGAATAATGAACGCAAGATGGATTGGTTTTAGGTTACGCTATAGTTTTCGAGCGAGCGCAGCGAACGAGAGACGCGTAAAGGTGTGTCACAATCCCACGGTTTGGCACATACGGACATTGAAACATTCGCACCAGCCCGAGGAGCCGGAAGTCTTTATCCTATTGCCTGCTGACAAATGTTTACAGTTTGTGAATAGTTTCACATAAATAGTACTATTTCCACATACTACAGTCCAATGTGATGTCCGAGGTGGCTGACAAAATTAGGTACTAACACGAAATATATGCAAGGCAATATATGGTATATGTATACCTTGCAAATTGTGATCGTTGCTCGCTCGCTCCGCTCGCTCGTAAAAATTTAGTCCAACCTCACATCCGATCCGACACGTTCGCAAATTCGAAATAAGTCGCCACCATATCGAATAATGAACGCAAGATGGATTGGTTTTAGGTTAGGCTATAGTTTTCGAGCGAGCGCAGCGAACGAGAGACGCGTAAAGGTGTGTCACAATCCAACGGCTTGGCACATACGGACATTGAAACATTCGCACCAGCCCGAGGAGCCGGAAGTCTTTATCCTATTGCCTGCTGACAAATGTTTACAGTTTGTGAATAGTTTCACATAAATAGTACTATTTCCACATACTACAGTCCAATGTGATGTCCGAAGTGGTTGACAAAATTAGGTACTAACACGAAATATATGCAAGGCAATATAAGGTATATGTATACCTTGCAAATTGTGATCGTTGCTCGCTCGCTCCGCTCGCTCGTAAAAATTTAGTCCAACCTCACATCCGATCCGACACGTTCGCAAATTCGAAATAAGTCGCCACCATATCGAATAATGAACGCAAGATGGATTGGTTTTAGGTTAGGCTACAGCTTTCGAGCGAGCGCAGCGAGCGAGAGACGCGTAAAGGTGTGTCACAATCCACCGGTTTGGCACATACTGACATTGAAACATTCGCACCAGCCCGAGGAGCCGGATGTCTTTATCATATTGCCTGCTGACAAATGTTTACAGTTTGTGAATAGTTTCACATAAATAGTACTATTTCCACATACTACAGGGCAATGTGATGTCCGAAGTGGCTGACGAAATTAGGTACTAACACGATATATATGCATATTGCAAGGTATATGTATACCTTGCATATTGTGATCGATGCTCGCTCGCACCGCTCGCTCGTAAAAATTTAGTCCATCCTCACATCCGATCCGACACGTTCGCAAATTCGAAATAAGTCGCCACCATCTCGAATAATGAACGCAAGATGGATTGGTTTTAGGTTAGGCTACAGCTTTCGAGCGAGCGCAGCGAGCGAGAGACGCGTAAAGGTGTGTCACAATCCAACGGTTTGGCACATACTGACATTGAAACATTCGCACCAGCCCGAGGAGCCGGAAGTCTTTATCCTATAGCCTGCTGACAAATGTTTACAGTTTGTGAATAGTTTCACATAAATAGTACTATTTCGACATACTACAGTGCAATGTGATGTTCGAAGTGGCTGACAAAATTAGGTACTAACACGAAATATATGCAAGGCAATATAAGGTATATGTATACCTTGCAAATTGTGATCGTTGCTCGCTCGCTCCGCTCGCTCGTAAAAATTTAGTCCAACCTCACATCCGATCCGACACGTTCGCAAATTCGAAATAAGTCGCCACCATATCGAATAATGAACGCAAGATGGATTGGTTTTAGGTTAGGCTACAGCTTTCGAGCGAGCGCAGCGAGCGAGAGACGCGTAAAGGTGTGTCACAATCCACCGGTTTGGCACATACTGACATTGAAACATTCGCACCAGCCCGAGGAGCCGGATGTCTTTATCATATTGCCTGCTGACAAATGTTTACAGTTTGTGAATAGTTTCACATAAATAGTACTATTTCCACATACTACAGGGCAATGTGATGTCCGAAGTGGCTGACGAAATTAGGTACTAACACGATATATATGCATATTGCAAGGTATATGTATACCTTGCATATTGTGATCGATGCTCGCTCGCACCGCTCGCTCGTAAAAATTTAGTCCATCCTCACATCCGATCCGACACGTTCGCAAATTCGAAATAAGTCGCCACCATATCGAATAATGAACGCAAGATGGATTGGTTTTAGGTTACGCTATAGTTTTCGAGCGAGCGCAGCGAGCGAGAGACGCGTAAAGGTGTGTCACAATCCAACGGTTTGGCACATACTGACATTGAAACATTCGCACCAGCCCGAGGAGCCGGAAGTCTTTATCCTATAGCCTGCTGACAAATGTTTACAGTTTGTGAATAGTTTCACATAAATAGTACTATTTCGACATACTACAGTGCAATGTGATGTTCGAAGTGGCTGACAAAATTAGGTACTAACACGATATATATGCATATTGCAAGGTATATGTATACCTTGCAAATTGTGATCGTTGCTCGCTCGCTCCGCTCGCTCGTAAAAATTTAGTCCAACCTCACATCCGATCCGACACGTTCGCAAATTCGAAATAAGTCGCCTTCATATCGAATGACTAACGCAAGAGGGATTGGTTTTAGGTTAGGCTATAGTTTTCGAGCGAGCGCAGCGAGCGAGAGACGCGTGAAGGTGTATCACAATCCAACGGTTTGGCACATACGGACATTGAAACATTCGCACCAGCCAGAGGAGCCGGAAGTATTTATCCTATTGCCTGCTGACAAATGTTTACAGTTTGTGAATAGTTTCACATAAATAGTACTATTTCCACATACTACAGTCCAATGTGATGTCCGAAGTGGCTAACAAAATTAGGTACTAACACGATATATATGCATATTGCAAGGTATATGTATACCTTGCAAATTGTGATCGTTGCTCGCTCGCTCCGCTCGCTCGTAAAAATTTAGTCCAACCTCACATCCGATCCGACGCGTTCGCAAATTCGAAATAAGTCGCCACCATATCGAATAATGAACGCAAGATGGATTGGTTTTAGGTTACGCTATAGTTTTCGAGCGAGCGCAGCGAGCGAGAGACGCGTAAAGGTGTGTCACAGTCCAACGGTTTGGCACATACTGACATTGAAACATTCGCACCAGCCCGAGGAGCCGGAAGTCTTTATCCTATTGCCTGCTGACAAATGTTTACAGTTTGTGAATAGTTTCACATAAATAGTACTATTTCCACATACTACAGTCCAATGTGATGTCCGAAGTGGCTGACAAAATTAGGTACTAACACGAAATATATGCAAGGCAATATAAGGTATATGTATACCTTGCAAATTGTGATCGTTGCTCGCTCGCTCCGGTCGCTCGTAAAAATTTAGTCCAACCTCACATCCGATCCGACACGTTCGCAAATTCGAAATAAGTCGCCACCATATCGAATAATGAACGCAAGATGGATTGGTTTTAGGTTACGCTATAGTTTTCGAGCGAGCGCAGCGAACGAGAGACGCGTAAAGGTGTGTCACAATCCAACGGTTTGGCACATACGGACATTGAAACATTCGCACCAGCCCGAGGAGCCGGAAGTCTTTATCCTATTGCCTGCTGACAAATGTTTACAGTTTGTGAATAGTTTCACATAAATAGTACTATTTCCACATACTACAGTCCAATGTGATGTCCGAAGTGGCTGACAAAATTAGGTACTAACACGAAATATATGCAAGGCAATATAAGGTATATGTATACCTTGCAAATTGTGATCGTTGCTCGCTCGCTCCGCTCGCTCGTAAAAATTTAGTCCAACCTCACATCCGATCCGACACGTTCGCAAATTTGAAATAAGTCGCCACCATATCGAATAATGAACGCAAGATGGATTGGTTTTAGGTTAGGCTATAGTTTTCGAGCGAGCGCAGCGAACGAGAGACGCGTAAAGGTGTGTCACAATCCAACGGTTTGGCACATACGGACATTGAAACATTCGCACCAGCCCGAGGAGCCGGAAGTCTTTATCCTATTGCCTGCTGACAAATGTTTACAGTTTGTGAATAGTTTCACATAAATAGTACTATTTCCACATACTACAGTCCAATGTGATGTCCGAAGTGGCTGACAAAATTAGGTACTAACACGAAATATATGCAAGGCAATATAAGGTATATGTATACCTTGCAAATTGTGATCGTTGCTCGCTCGCTCCGCTCGCTCGTAAAAATTTAGTCCAACCTCACATCCGATCCGACACATTCGCAAATTCGAAATAAGTCGCCACCATATCGAATAATGAACGCAAGATGGATTAGTTTGAGGTTAGGCTACAGCTTTCGAGCGAGCGCAGCGAGCGAGAGACGCGTAAAGGTGTGTCACAATCCAACGGTTTGGCACATACTGACATTGAAACATTCGCACCAGGCCGAGGAGCCGGATGTCTTTATCATATTGCCTGCTGACAAATGTTTACAGTTTGTGAATAGTTTCACATAAATAGTACTATTTCCACATACTACAGGGCAATGTGATGTCCGAAGTGGCTGACGAAATTAGGTACTAACACGATATATATGCATATTGCAAGATATATGTATACCTTGCAAATTGTGATCGTTGCTCGCTCGCACCGCTCGCTCGTAAAAATTTAGTCCAACCTCACATCCGATCCGACACGTTCGCAAATTCGAAATAAGTCGCCTTCATATCGAATGACTAACGCAAGAGGGATTGGTTTTAGGTTAGGCTATAGTTTTCGAGCGAGCGCAGCGAGCGAGAGACGCGTGAAGGTGTATCACAATCTAACGGTTTGGCACATACGGACATTGAAACATTCTCACCAGCCAGAGGAGCCGGAAGTATTTATCCTATTGCCTGCTGACAAATGTTTACAGTTTGTGAATAGTTTCACATAAATAGTACTATTTCCACATACTACAGGGCAATGTGATGTCCGAAGTGGCTGACGAAATTAGGTACTAACACGATATATATGCATATTGCAAGGTATATGTATACCTTGCATATTGTGATCGATGCTCGCTCGCTCCGCTCGCTCGTAAAAATTTAGTCCAACCTCACATCCGATCCGACACGTTCGCAAATTCGAAATAAGTCGCCACCATATCGAATAATGAACGCAAGATGGATTGGTTTTAGGTTACGCTATAGTTTTCGAGCGAGCGCAGCGAGCGAGAGACGCGTAAAGGTGTGTCACAGTCCAACGGTTTGGCACATACTGACATTGAAACATTCGCACCAGCCCGAGGAGCCGGAAGTCTTTATCCTATAGCCTGCTGACAAATGTTTACAGTTTGTGAATAGTTTCGCATAAATAGTTCTATTTCGACATACTACAGTGCAATGTGATGTCCGAAGTGGCTGACAAAATTAGGTACTAACACGATATATATGCATATTGCAAGGTATATGTATACCTTGCAAATTGTGATAGTTGCTCGCTCGCTCCTCTCGCTCGTAAAAATTTAGTCCAACCTCACATCCGATCCGACACGTTCGCAAATTCGAAATAAGTCGCCACCATATCGAATAATGAACGCAAGATGGATTGGTTTTAGGTTACGCTATAGTTTTCGAGCGAGCGCAGCGAGCGAGCGACGCGTAAAGGTGTGTCACAGTCCAACGGTTTGGCACATACTGACATTGAAACATTCGCACCAGCCCGAGGAGCCGGAAGTCTTTATCCTATTGCCTGCTGACAAATGTTTACAGTTTGTGAATAGTTTCACATAAATAGTACTATTTCCACTTACTACAGTCCAATGTGATGTCCGAAGTGGCTGACAAAATTAGGTACTAACACGAAATATATGCAAGGCAATATAAGGTATATGTATACCTTGCAAATTGTGATCGTTGCTCGCTCGCTCCGCTCGCTCGTAAAAATTTAGTCCAACCTCACATCCGATCCGACACGTTCGCAAATTCGAAATATGTCGCCACCATATCGAATAATGAACGCAAGATGGATTGGTTTTAGGTTACGCTATAGTTTTCGAGCGAGCGCAGCGAACGAGAGACGCGTAAAGGTGTGTCACAATCCAACGGTTTGGCACATACGGACATTGAAACATTCGCACCAGCCCGAGGAGCCGGAAGTCTTTATCCTATTGCCTGCTGACAAATGTTTACAGTTTGTGAATAGTTTCACATAAATAGTACTATTTCCACATACTACAGTCCAATGTGATGTCCGAAGTGGCTGACAAAATTAGGTACTAACACGAAATATATGCAAGGCAATATAAGGTATATGTATACCTTGCAAATTGTGATCGTTGCTCGCTCGCTCCGCTCGCTCGTAAAAATTTAGTCCAACCTCACATCCGATCCGACACGTTCGCAAATTCGAAATAAGTCGCCACCATATCGAATAATGAACGCAAGATGGATTGATTTTAGGTTAGGCTATAGTTTTCGAGCGAACGCAGCGAACGAGAGACGCGTAAAGGTGTGTCACAATCCAACGGTTTGGCACATACGGACATTGAAACATTCGCACCAGCCCGAGGAGCCGGAAGTCTTTATCCTATTGCCTGCTGACAAATGTTTACAGTTTGTGAATAGTTTCACATAAATAGTACTATTTCCACATACTACAGTCCAATGAGATGTCCGAAGTGGCTGACAAAATTAGGTACTAACACGAAATATATGCAAGGCAATATAAGGTATATGTATACCTTGCAAATTGTGATCGTTGCTCGCTCGCTCCGCTCGCTCGTAAAAATTTAGTCCAACCTCACATCCGATCCGACACGTTCGCAAATTCGAAATAAGTCGCCACCATATCGAATAATGAACGCAAGATGGATTGGTTTTAGGTTAGGCTATAGTTTTCGAGCGAGCGCAGCGAACGAGAGACGCGTAAAGGTGTGTCACAATCCAACGGTTTGGCACATACGGACATTGAAACATTCGCACCAGCCCGAGGAGCCGGAAGTCTTTATCCTATTGCCTGCTGACAAATGTTTACAGTTTGTGAATAGTTTCACATAAATAGTACTATTTCCACATACTACAGTCCAATGTGATGTCCGAAGTGGCTGACAAAATTAGGTACTAACACGAAATATATGCAAGGCAATATAAGGTATATGTATACCTTGCAAATTGTGATCGTTGCTCGCTCGCTCCGCTCGCTCGTAAAAATTTAGTCCAACCTCACATCCGATCCGACACGTTCGCAAATTCGAAATAAGTCGCCACCATATCGAATAATGAACGCAAGATGGATTGGTTTTAGGTTAGGCTATAGTTTTCGAGCGAGCGCAGCGAGCGAGAGACGCGTAAAGGTGTGTCACAGTCCAACGGTTTGGCACATACTGACATTGAAACATTCGCACCAGCCCGAGTAGCCGGAAGTCTTTATCCTATTGCCTGCTGACAAATGTTTACAGTTTGTGAATAGTTTCACATAAATAGTACTATTTCCACATACTACAGTCCAGTGTGATGTCCGAAGTGGCTGACAAAATTAGGTACTAACACGAAATATATGCAAGGCAATATAAGGTATATGTATACCTTGCAAATTGTGATCGTTGCTCGCTCGCTCCGGTCGCTCGTAAAAATTTAGTCCAACCTCACATCCGATCCGACACGTTCGCAAATTCGAAATAAGTCGCCACCATATCGGATAATGAACGCAAGATGGATTGGTTTTAGGTTACGCTATAGTTTTCGAGCGAGCGCAGCGAACGAGAGACGCGTAAAGGTGTGTCACAATCCAACGGTTTGGCACATACGGACATTGAAACATTCGCACCAGCCCGAGGAGCCGGAAGTCTTTATCCTATTGCCTGCTGACAAATGTTTACAGTTTGTGAATAGTTTCACATAAATAGTACTATTTCCACATACTACAGTCCAATGTGATGTCCGAAGTGGCTGACAAAATTAGGTACTAACACGAAATATATGCAAGGCAATATAAGGTATATGTATACCTTGCAAATTGTGATAGTTGCTCGCTCGCTCCGCTCGCTCGTAAAAATTTAGTCCAACCTCACATCCGATCCGACACGTTCGCAAATTCGAAATAAGTCGCCACCATATCGAATAATGAACGCAAGATGGATTGGTTTTAGGTTAGGCTATAGTTTTCGAGCGAGCGCAGCGAACGAGAGACGCGTAAAGGTGTGTCACAATCCAACGGTTTGGCACATACGGACATTGAAACATTCGCACCAGCCCGAGGAGCCGGAAGTCTTTATCCTATTGCCTGCTGACAAATGTTTACAGTTTGTGAATAGTTTCACATAAATAGTACTATTTCCACATACTACAGTCCAATGTGATGTCCGAAGTGGCTGACAAAATTAGGTACTAACACGAAATATATGCAAGGCAATATATGGTATATGTATACCTTGCAAATTGTGATCGTTGCTCGCTCGCTCCGCTCGCTCGTAAAAATTTAGTCCAACCTCACATCCGATCCGACACGTTCGCAAATTCGAAATATGTCGCCACCATATCGAATAATGAACGCAAGATGGATTGGTTTTAGGTTACGCTATAGTTTTCGAGCGAGCGCAGCGAACGAGAGACGCGTAAAGGTGTGTCACAATCCAACGGTTTGGCACATACGGACATTGAAACATTCGCACCAGCCCGAGGAGCCGGAAGTCTTTATCCTATTGCCTGCTGACAAATGTTTACAGTTTGTGAATAGTTTCACATAAATAGTACTATTTCCACATACTACAGTCCAATGTGATGTCCGAAGTGGCTGACAAAATTAGGTACTAACACGAAATATATGCAAGGCAATATAAGGTATATGTATACCTTGCAAATTGTGATCGTTGCTCGCTCGCTCCGCTCGCTCGTAAAAATTTAGTCCAACCTCACATCCGATCCGACACGTTCGCAAATTCGAAATAAGTCGCCACCATATCGAATAATGAACGCAAGATGGATTGATTTTAGGTTAGGCTATAGTTTTCGAGCGAACGCAGCGAACGAGAGACGCGTAAGGGTGTGTCACAATCCAACGGTTTGGCACATACGGACATTGAAACATTCGCACCAGCCCGAGGAGCCGGAAGTCTTTATCCTATTGCCTGCTGACAAATGTTTACAGTTTGTGAATAGTTTCACATAAATAGTACTATTTCCACATACTACAGTCCAATGAGATGTCCGAAGTGGCTGACAAAATTAGGTACTAACACGAAATATATGCAAGGCAATATAAGGTATATGTATACCTTGCAAATTGTGATCGTTGCTCGCTCGCTCCGCTCGCTCGTAAAAATTTAGTCCAACCTCACATCCGATCCGACACGTTCGCAAATTCGAAATAAGTCGCCACCATATCGAATAATGAACGCAAGATGGATTGGTTTTAGGTTAGGCTATAGTTTTCGAGCGAGCGCAGCGAACGAGAGACGCGTAAAGGTGTGTCACAATCCAACGGTTTGGCACATACGGACATTGAAACATTCGCACCAGCCCGAGGAGCCGGAAGTCTTTATCCTATTGCCTGCTGACAAATGTTTACAGTTTGTGAATAGTTTCACATAAATAGTACTATTTCCACATACTACAGTCCAATGTGATGTCCGAAGTGGCTGACAAAATTAGGTACTAACACGAAATATATGCAAGGCAATATAAGGTATATGTATACCTTGCAAATTGTGATCGTTGCTCGCTCGCTCCGCTCGCTCGTAAAAATTTAGTCCAACCTCACATCCGATCCGACACGTTCGCAAATTCGAAATAAGTCGCCACCATATCGAATAATGAACGCAAGATGGATTGGTTTTAGGTTAGGCTATAGTTTTCGAGCGAGCGCAGCGAGCGAGAGACGCGTAAAGGTGTGTCACAGTCCAACGGTTTGGCACATACTGACATTGAAACATTCGCACCAGCCCGAGGAGCCGGAAGTCTTTATCCTATTGCCTGCTGACAAATGTTTACAGTTTGTGAATAGTTTCACATAAATAGTACTATTTCCACATACTACAGTCCAATGTGATGTCCGAAGTGGCTGACAAAATTATGTACTAACACGAAATATATGCAAGGCAATATAAGGTATATGTATACCTTGCAAATTGTGATCGTTGCTCGCTCGCTCCGGTCGCTCGTAAAAATTTAGTCCAACCTCACATCCGATCCGACACGTTCGCAAATTCGAAATAAGTCGCCACCATATCGAATAATGAACGCAAGATGGATTGGTTTTAGGTTACGCTATAGTTTTCGAGCGAGCGCAGCGAACGAGAGACGCGTAAAGGTGTGTCACAATCCAACGGTTTGGCACATACGGACATTGAAACATTCGCACCAGCCCGAGGAGCCGGAAGTCTTTATCCTATTGCCTGCTGACAAATGTTTACAGTTTGTGAATAGTTTCACATAAATAGTACTATTTCCACATACTACAGTCCAATGTGATGTCCGAAGTGGCTGATAAAATTAGGTACTAACACGAAATATATGCAAGGCAATATAAGGTATATGTATACCTTGCAAATTGTGATCGTTGCTCGCTCGCTCCGCTCGCTCGTAAAAATTTAGTCCAACCTCACATCCGATCCGACACGTTCGCAAATTCGAAATAAGTCGCCACCATATCGAATAATGAACGCAAGATGGATTGGTTTTAGGTTAGGCTATAGTTTTCGAGCGAGCGCAGCGAACGAGAGACGCGTAAAGGTGTGTCACAATCCAACGGTTTGGCACATACGGACATTGAAACATTCGCACCAGCCCGAGGAGCCGGAAGTCTTTATCCTATTGCCTGCTGACAAATGTTTACAGCTTGTGAATAGTTTCACATAAATAGTACTATTTCCACATACTACAGTCCAATGTGATGTCCGAAGTGGCTGACAAAATTAGGTACTAACACGAAATATATGCAAGGCAATATATGGTATATGTATACCTTGCAAATTGTGATCGTTGCTCGCTCGCTCCGCTCGCTCGTAAAAATTTAGTCCAACCTCACATCCGATCCGACACGTTCGCAAATTCGAAATAAGTCGCCACCATATCGAATAATGAACGCAAGATGGATTGGTTTTAGGTTAGGCTATAGTTTTCGAGCGAGCGCAGCGAACGAGAGACGCGTAAAGGTGTGTCACAATCCAACGGTTTGGCACATACGGACATTGAAACATTCGCACCAGCCCGAGGAGCCGGAAGTCTTTATCCTATTGCCTGCTGACAAATGTTTACAGTTTGTGAATAGTTTCACATAAATAGTACTATTTCGACATACTACAGTGCAATGTGATGTCCGAAGTGGCTGACAAAATTAGGTACTAACACGATATATATGCATATTGCAAGGTATATGTATACCTTGCAAATTGTGATCGTTGCTCGCTCGCTCCGCTCGCTCGTAAAAATTTAGTCCAACCTCACATCCGATCCGACACGTTCGCAAATTCGAAATAAGTCGCCTTCATATCGAATGACTAACGCAAGAGGGATTGGTTTTAGGTTAGGCTATAGTTTTCGAGCGAGCGCAGCGAGCGAGAGACGCGTGAAGGTGTATCACAATCCAACGGTTTGGCACATACGGACATTGAAACATTCGCACCAGCCAGAGGAGCCGGAAGTATTTATCCTATTGCCTGCTGACAAATGTTTACAGTTTGTGAATAGTTTCACATAAATAGTACTATTTCCACATACTACAGTCCAATGTGATGTCCGAAGTGGCTGACAAAATTAGGTACTAACACGATATATATGCATATTGCAAGATATATGTATACCTTGCAAATTGTGATCGTTGCTCGCTCGCTCCGCTCGCTCGTAAAAATTTAGTCCAACCTCACATCCGATCCGACACGTTCGCAAATTCGAAATAAGTCGCCACCATATCGAATAATGAACGCAAGATGGATTGGTTTTAGGTTACGCTATAGTTTTCGAGCGAGCGCAGCGAACGAGAGACGCGTAAAGGTGTGTCACAATCCAACGGTTTGGCACATACGGACATTGAAACATTCGCACCAGCCCGAGGAGCCGGAAGTCTTTATCCTATTGCCTGCTGACAAATGTTTACAGTTTGTGAATAGTTTCACATAAATAGTACTATTTCCACATACTACAGTCCAATGTGATGTCCGAAGTGGCTGACAAAATTAGGTACTAACACGAAATATATGCAAGGCAATATAAGGTATATGTATACCTTGCAAATTGTGATCGTTGCTCGCTCGCTCCGCTCGCTCGTAAAAATTTAGTCCAACCTCACATCCGATCCGACACGTTCGCAAATTCGAAATAAGTCGCCACCATATCGAATAATGAACGCAAGATGGATTGGTTTTAGGTTAGGCTATAGTTTTCGAGCGAGCGCAGCGAACGAGAGACGCGTAAAGGTGTGTCACAATCCAACGGTTTGGCACATACGGACATTGAAACATTCGCACCAGCCCGAGGAGCCGGAAGTCTTTATCCTATTGCCTGCTGACAAATGTTTACAGTTTGTGAATAGTTTCACATAAATAGTACTATTTCGACATACTACAGTGCAATGTGATGTCCGAAGTGGCTGACAAAATTAGGTACTAACACGATATATATGCATATTGCAAGGTATATGTATACCTTGCAAATTGTGATCGTTGCTCGCTCGCTCCGCTCGCTCGTAAAAATTTAGTCCAACCTCACATCCGATCCGACACGTTCGCAAATTCGAAATAAGTCGCCTTCATATCGAATGACTAACGCAAGAGGGATTGGTTTTAGGTTAGGCTATAGTTTTCGAGCGAGCGCAGCGAGCGAGAGACGCGTGAAGGTGTATCACAATCCAACGGTTTGGCACATACGGACATTGAAACATTCGCACCAGCCAGAGGAGCCGGAAGTATTTATCCTATTGCCTGCTGACAAATGTTTACAGTTTGTGAATAGTTTCACATAAATAGTACTATTTCCACATACTACAGTCCAATGTGATGTCCGAAGTGGCTGACAAAATTAGGTACTAACACGATATATATGCATATTGCAAGATATATGTATACCTTGCAAATTGTGATCGTTGCTCGCTCGCTCCGCTCGCTCGTAAAAATTTAGTCCAACCTCACATCCGATCCGACACGTTCGCAAATTCGAAATAAGTCGCCACCATATCGAATAATGAACGCAAGATGGATTGGTTTTAGGTTACGCTATAGTTTTCGAGCGAGCGCAGCGAACGAGAGACGCGTAAAGGTGTGTCACAATCCAACGGTTTGGCACATACGGACATTGAAACATTCGCACCAGCCCGAGGAGCCGGAAGTCTTTATCCTATTGCCTGCTGACAAATGTTTACAGTTTGTGAATAGTTTCACATAAATAGTACTATTTCCACATACTACAGTCCAATGTGATGTCCGAAGTGGCTGACAAAATTAGGTACTAACACGAAATATATGCAAGGCAATATAAGGTATATGTATACCTTGCAAATTGTGATCGTTGCTCGCTCGCTCCGCTCGCTCGTAAAAATTTAGTCCAACCTCACATCCGATCCGACACGTTCGCAAATTCGAAATAAGTCGCCACCATATCGAATAATGAACGCAAGATGGATTGGTTTTAGGTTAGGCTATAGTTTTCGAGCGAACGCAGCGAACGAGAGACGCGTAAAGGTGTGTCACAATCCAACGGTTTGGCACATACGGACATTGAAACATTCGCACCAGCCCGAGGAGCCGGAAGTCTTTATCCTATTGCCTGCTGACAAATGTTTACAGTTTGTGAATAGTTTCACATAAATAGTACTATTTCCACATACTACAGTCCAATGTGATGTCCGAAGTGGCTGACAAAATTAGGTACTAACACGAAATATATGCAAGGCAATATAAGGTATATGTATACCTTGCAAATTGTGATCGTTGCTCGCTCGCTCCGCTCGCTCGTAAAAATTTAGTCCAACCTCACATCCGATCCGACACGTTCGCAAATTCGAAATAAGTCGCCACCATATCGAATAATGAACGCAAGATGGATTGGTTTTAGGTTAGGCTATAGTTTTCGAGCGAGCGCAGCGAACGAGAGACGCGTAAAGGTGTGTCACAATCCAACGGTTTGGCACATACGGACATTGAAACATTCGCACCAGCCCGAGGAGCCGGAAGTCTTTATCCTATTGCCTGCTGACAAATGTTTACAGTTTGTGAATAGTTTCACATAAATAGTACTATTTCCACATACTACAGTCCAATGTGATGTCCGAAGTGGCTGACAAAATTAGGTACTAACACGAAATATATGCAAGGCAATATAAGGTATATGTATACCTTGCAAATTGTGATCGTTGCTCGCTCGCTCCGCTCGCTCGTAAAAATTTAGTCCAACCTCACATCCGATCCGACACGTTCGCAAATTCGAAATAAGTCGCCACCATATCGAATAATGAACGCAAGATGGATTGGTTTTAGGTTAGGCTACAGCTTTCGAGCGAGCGCAGCGAGCGAGAGACGCGTAAAGGTGTGTCACAATCCACCGGTTTGGCACATACTGACATTGAAACATTCGCACCAGCCCGAGGAGCCGGATGTCTTTATCATATTGCCTGCTGACAAATGTTTACAGTTTGTGAATAGTTTCACATAAATAGTACTATTTCCACATACTACAGGGCAATGTGATGTCCGAAGTGGCTGACGAAATTAGGTACTAACACGATATATATGCATATTGCAAGGTATGTGTATACCTTGCATATTGTGATCGATGCTCGCTCGCACCGCTCGCTCGTAAAAATTTAGTCCATCCTCACATCCGATCCGACACGTTCGCAAATTCGAAATAAGTCGCCACCATATCGAATAATGAACGCAAGATGGATTGGTTTTAGGTTACGCTATAGTTTTCGAGCGAGCGCAGCGAGCGAGAGACGCGTAAAGGTGTGTCACAATCCAACGGTTTGGCACATACTGACATTGAAACATTCGCACCAGCCCGAGGAGCCGGAAGTCTTTATCCTATAGCCTGCTGACAAATGTTTACAGTTTGTGAATAGTTTCACATAAATAGTACTATTTCGACATACTACAGTGCAATGTGATGTTCGAAGTGGCTGACAAAATTAGGTACTAACACGATATATATGCATATTGCAAGGTATATGTATACCTTGCAAATTGTGATCGTTGCTCGCTCGCTCCGCTCGCTCGTAAAAATTTAGTCCAACCTCACATCCGATCCGACACGTTCGCAAATTCGAAATAAGTCGCCACCATATCGAATAATGAACGCAAGATGGATTGGTTTTAGGTTAGGCTATAGTTTTCGAGCGAGCGCAGCGAACGAGAGACGCGTAAAGGTGTGTCACAATCCAACGGTTTGGCACATACGGACATTGAAACATTCGCACCAGCCCGAGGAGCCGGAAGTCTTTATCCTATTGCCTGCTGACAAATGTTTACAGTTTGTGAATAGTTTCACATAAATAGTACTATTTCGACATACTACAGTGCAATGTGATGTCCGAAGTGGCTGACAAAATTAGGTACTAACACGATATATATGCATATTGCAAGGTATATGTATACCTTGCAAATTGTGATCGTTGCTCGCTCGCTCCGCTCGCTCGTAAAAATTTAGTCCAACCTCACATCCGATCCGACACGTTCGCAAATTCGAAATAAGTCGCCTTCATATCGAATGACTAACGCAAGAGGGATTGGTTTTAGGTTAGGCTATAGTTTTCGAGCGAGCGCAGCGAGCGAGAGACGCGTGAAGGTGTATCACAATCCAACGGTTTGGCACATACGGACATTGAAACATTCGCACCAGCCAGAGGAGCCGGAAGTATTTATCCTATTGCCTGCTGACAAATGTTTACAGTTTGTGAATAGTTTCACATAAATAGTACTATTTCCACATACTACAGCCCAATGTGATGTCCGAAGTGGCTGACAAAATTAGGTACTAACACGAAATATATGCAAGGCAATATAAGGTATATGTATACCTTGCAAATTGTGATCGTTGCTCGCTCGCTCCGCTCGCTCGTAAAAATTTAGTCCAACCTCACATCCGATCCGACACGTTCGCAAATTCGAAATAAGTCGCCACCATATCGAATAATGAACGCAAGATGGATTGGTTTTAGGTTAGGCTACAGCTTTCGAGCGAGCGCAGCGAGCGAGAGACGCGTAAAGGTGTGTCACAATCCACCGGTTTGGCACATACTGACATTGAAACATTCGCACCAGCCCGAGGAGCCGGATGTCTTTATCATATTGCCTGCTGACAAATGTTTACAGTTTGTGAATAGTTTCACATAAATAGTACTATTTCCACATACTACAGGGCAATGTGATGTCCGAAGTGGCTGACGAAATTAGGTACTAACACGATATATATGCATATTGCAAGGTATGTGTATACCTTGCATATTGTGATCGATGCTCGCTCGCACCGCTCGCTCGTAAAAATTTAGTCCATCCTCACATCCGATCCGACACGTTCGCAAATTCGAAATAAGTCGCCACCATATCGAATAATGAACGCAAGATGGATTGGTTTTAGGTTACGCTATAGTTTTCGAGCGAGCGCAGCGAGCGAGAGACGCGTAAAGGTGTGTCACAATCCAACGGTTTGGCACATACTGACATTGAAACATTCGCACCAGCCCGAGGAGCCGGAAGTCTTTATCCTATAGCCTGCTGACAAATGTTTACAGTTTGTGAATAGTTTCACATAAATAGTACTATTTCGACATACTACAGTGCAATGTGATGTTCGAAGTGGCTGACAAAATTAGGTACTAACACGATATATATGCATATTGCAAGGTATATGTATACCTTGCAAATTGTGATCGTTGCTCGCTCGCTCCGCTCGCTCGTAAAAATTTAGTCCAACCTCACATCCGATCCGACACGTTCGCAAATTCGAAATAAGTCGCCACCATATCGAATAATGAACGCAAGATGGATTGGTTTTAGGTTAGGCTATAGTTTTCGAGCGAGCGCAGCGAACGAGAGACGCGTAAAGGTGTGTCACAATCCAACGGTTTGGCACATACGGACATTGAAACATTCGCACCAGCCCGAGGAGCCGGAAGTCTTTATCCTATTGCCTGCTGACAAATGTTTACAGTTTGTGAATAGTTTCACATAAATAGTACTATTTCGACATACTACAGTGCAATGTGATGTCCGAAGTGGCTGACAAAATTAGGTACTAACACGATATATATGCATATTGCAAGGTATATGTATACCTTGCAAATTGTGATCGTTGCTCGCTCGCTCCGCTCGCTCGTAAAAATTTAGTCCAACCTCACATCCGATCCGACACGTTCGCAAATTCGAAATAAGTCGCCTTCATATCGAATGACTAACGCAAGAGGGATTGGTTTTAGGTTAGGCTATAGTTTTCGAGCGAGCGCAGCGAGCGAGAGACGCGTGAAGGTGTATCACAATCCAACGGTTTGGCACATACGGACATTGAAACATTCGCACCAGCCAGAGGAGCCGGAAGTATTTATCCTATTGCCTGCTGACAAATGTTTACAGTTTGTGAATAGTTTCACATAAATAGTACTATTTCCACATACTACAGTCCAATGTGATGTCCGAAGTGGCTGACAAAATTAGGTACTAACACGATATATATGCATATTGCAAGATATATGTATACCTTGCAAATTGTGATCGTTGCTCGCTCGCTCCGCTCGCTCGTAAAAATTTAGTCCAACCTCACATCCGATCCGACACGTTCGCAAATTCGAAATAAGTCGCCACCATATCGAATAATGAACGCAAGATGGATTGGTTTTAGGTTACGCTATAGTTTTCGAGCGAGCGCAGCGAACGAGAGACGCGTAAAGGTGTGTCACAATCCAACGGTTTGGCACATACGGACATTGAAACATTCGCACCAGCCCGAGGAGCCGGAAGTCTTTATCCTATTGCCTGCTGACAAATGTTTACAGTTTGTGAATAGTTTCACATAAATAGTACTATTTCCACATACTACAGTCCAATGTGATGTCCGAAGTGGCTGACAAAATTAGGTACTAACACGAAATATATGCAAGGCAATATAAGGTATATGTATACCTTGCAAATTGTGATCGTTGCTCGCTCGCTCCGCTCGCTCGTAAAAATTTAGTCCAACCTCACATCCGATCCGACACGTTCGCAAATTCGAAATAAGTCGCCACCATATCGAATAATGAACGCAAGATGGATTGGTTTTAGGTTAGGCTATAGTTTTCGAGCGAACGCAGCGAACGAGAGACGCGTAAAGGTGTGTCACAATCCAACGGTTTGGCACATACGGACATTGAAACATTCGCACCAGCCCGAGGAGCCGGAAGTCTTTATCCTATTGCCTGCTGACAAATGTTTACAGTTTGTGAATAGTTTCACATAAATAGTACTATTTCCACATACTACAGTCCAATGTGATGTCCGAAGTGGCTGACAAAATTAGGTACTAACACGAAATATATGCAAGGCAATATAAGGTATATGTATACCTTGCAAATTGTGATCGTTGCTCGCTCGCTCCGCTCGCTCGTAAAAATTTAGTCCAACCTCACATCCGATCCGACACGTTCGCAAATTCGAAATAAGTCGCCACCATATCGAATAATGAACGCAAGATGGATTGGTTTTAGGTTAGGCTATAGTTTTCGAGCGAGCGCAGCGAACGAGAGACGCGTAAAGGTGTGTCACAATCCAACGGTTTGGCACATACGGACATTGAAACATTCGCACCAGCCCGAGGAGCCGGAAGTCTTTATCCTATTGCCTGCTGACAAATGTTTACAGTTTGTGAATAGTTTCACATAAATAGTACTATTTCCACATACTACAGTCCAATGTGATGTCCGAAGTGGCTGACAAAATTAGGTACTAACACGAAATATATGCAAGGCAATATAAGGTATATGTATACCTTGCAAATTGTGATCGTTGCTCGCTCGCTCCGCTCGCTCGTAAAAATTTAGTCCAACCTCACATCCGATCCGACACGTTCGCAAATTCGAAATAAGTCGCCACCATATCGAATAATGAACGCAAGATGGATTGGTTTTAGGTTAGGCTACAGCTTTCGAGCGAGCGCAGCGAGCGAGAGACGCGTAAAGGTGTGTCACAATCCACCGGTTTGGCACATACTGACATTGAAACATTCGCACCAGCCCGAGGAGCCGGATGTCTTTATCATATTGCCTGCTGACAAATGTTTACAGTTTGTGAATAGTTTCACATAAATAGTACTATTTCCACATACTACAGGGCAATGTGATGTCCGAAGTGGCTGACGAAATTAGGTACTAACACGATATATATGCATATTGCAAGGTATGTGTATACCTTGCATATTGTGATCGATGCTCGCTCGCACCGCTCGCTCGTAAAAATTTAGTCCATCCTCACATCCGATCCGACACGTTCGCAAATTCGAAATAAGTCGCCACCATATCGAATAATGAACGCAAGATGGATTGGTTTTAGGTTACGCTATAGTTTTCGAGCGAGCGCAGCGAGCGAGAGACGCGTAAAGGTGTGTCACAATCCAACGGTTTGGCACATACTGACATTGAAACATTCGCACCAGCCCGAGGAGCCGGAAGTCTTTATCCTATAGCCTGCTGACAAATGTTTACAGTTTGTGAATAGTTTCACATAAATAGTACTATTTCGACATACTACAGTGCAATGTGATGTTCGAAGTGGCTGACAAAATTAGGTACTAACACGATATATATGCATATTGCAAGGTATATGTATACCTTGCAAATTGTGATCGTTGCTCGCTCGCTCCGCTCGCTCGTAAAAATTTAGTCCAACCTCACATCCGATCCGACACGTTCGCAAATTCGAAATAAGTCGCCTTCATATCGAATGACTAACGCAAGAGGGATTGGTTTTAGGTTAGGCTATAGTTTTCGAGCGAGCGCAGCGAGCGAGAGACGCGTGAAGGTGTATCACAATCCAACGGTTTGGCACATACGGACATTGAAACATTCGCACCAGCCAGAGGAGCCGGAAGTATTTATCCTATTGCCTGCTGACAAATGTTTACAGTTTGTGAATAGTTTCACATAAATAGTACTATTTCCACATACTACAGTCCAATGTGATGTCCGAAGTGGCTAACAAAATTAGGTACTAACACGATATATATGCATATTGCAAGGTATATGTATACCTTGCAAATTGTGATCGTTGCTCGCTCGCTCCGCTCGCTCGTAAAAATTTAGTCCAACCTCACATCCGATCCGACACGTTCGCAAATTCGAAATAAGTCGCCACCATATCGAATAATGAACGCAAGATGGATTGGTTTTAGGTTACGCTATAGTTTTCGAGCGAGCGCAGCGAGCGAGAGACGCGTAAAGGTGTGTCACAGTCCAACGGTTTGGCACATACTGACATTGAAACATTCGCACCAGCCCGAGGAGCCGGAAGTCTTTATCCTATTGCCTGCTGACAAATGTTTACAGTTTGTGAATAGTTTCACATAAATAGTACTATTTCCACATACTACAGTCCAATGTGATGTCCGAAGTGGCTGACAAAATTAGGTACTAACACGAAATATATGCAAGGCAATATAAGGTATATGTATACCTTGCAAATTGTGATCGTTGCTCGCTCGCTCCGGTCGCTCGTAAAAATTTAGTCCAACCTCACATCCGATCCGACACGTTCGCAAATTCGAAATAAGTCGCCACCATATCGAATAATGAACGCAAGATGGATTGGTTTTAGGTTACGCTATAGTTTTCGAGCGAGCGCAGCGAACGAGAGACGCGTAAAGGTGTGTCACAATCCAACGGTTTGGCACATACGGACATTGAAACATTCGCACCAGCCCGAGGAGCCGGAAGTCTTTATCCTATTGCCTGCTGACAAATGTTTACAGTTTGTGAATAGTTTCACATAAATAGTACTATTTCCACATACTACAGTCCAATGTGATGTCCGAAGTGGCTGACAAAATTAGGTACTAACACGAAATATATGCAAGGCAATATAAGGTATATGTATACCTTGCAAATTGTGATCGTTGCTCGCTCGCTCCGCTCGCTCGTAAAAATTTAGTCCAACCTCACATCCGATCCGACACGTTCGCAAATTTGAAATAAGTCGCCACCATATCGAATAATGAACGCAAGATGGATTGGTTTTAGGTTAGGCTATAGTTTTCGAGCGAGCGCAGCGAACGAGAGACGCGTAAAGGTGTGTCACAATCCAACGGTTTGGCACATACGGACATTGAAACATTCGCACCAGCCCGAGGAGCCGGAAGTCTTTATCCTATTGCCTGCTGACAAATGTTTACAGTTTGTGAATAGTTTCACATAAATAGTACTATTTCCACATACTACAGTCCAATGTGATGTCCGAAGTGGCTGACAAAATTAGGTACTAACACGAAATATATGCAAGGCAATATAAGGTATATGTATACCTTGCAAATTGTGATCGTTGCTCGCTCGCTCCGCTCGCTCGTAAAAATTTAGTCCAACCTCACATCCGATCCGACACGTTCACAAATTCGAAATAAGTCGCCACCATATCGAATAATGAACGCAAGATGGATTAGTTTGAGGTTAGGCTACAGCTTTCGAGCGAGCGCAGCGAGCGAGAGACGCGTAAAGGTGTGTCACAATCCAACGGTTTGGCACATACTGACATTGAAACATTCGCACCAGGCCGAGGAGCCGGATGTCTTTATCATATTGCCTGCTGACAAATGTTTACAGTTTGTGAATAGTTTCACATAAATAGTACTATTTCCACATACTACAGGGCAATGTGATGTCCGAAGTGGCTGACGAAATTAGGTACTAACACGATATATATGCATATTGCAAGGTATATGTATACCTTGCATATTGTGATCGATGCTCGCTCGCACCGCTCGCTCGTAAAAATTTAGTCCAACCTCACATCCGATCCGACACGTTCGCAAATTCGAAATAAGTCGCCACCATATCGAATAATGAACGCAAGATGGATTGGTTTTAGGTTACGCTATAGTTTTCGAGCGAGCGCAGCGAGCGAGAGACGCGTAAAGGTGTGTCACAATCCAACCGGTTTGGCACATACTGACATTGAAACATACGCACCAGCCCGAGGAGCCGGAAGTCTTTATCCTATAGCCTGCTGACAAATGTTTACAGTTTGTGAATAGTTTCACATAAATAGTACTATTTCCACATACTACAGGGCAATGTGATGTCCGAAGTGGCTGACGAAATTAGGTACTAACACGATATATATGCATATTGCAAGGTATATGTATACCTTGCATATTGTGATCGATGCTCGCTCGCACCGCTCGCTCGTAAAAATTTAGTCCAACCTCACATCCGATCCGACACGTTCGCAAATTCGAAATAAGTCGCCACCATATCGAATAATGAACGCAAGATGGATTGGTTTTAGGTTACGCTATAGTTTTCGAGCGAGCGCAGCGAACGAGAGACGCGTAAAGGTGTGTCACAATCCAACGGTTTGGCACATACGGACATTGAAACATTCGCACCAGCCCGAGGAGCCGGAAGTCTTTATCCTATTGCCTGCTGACAAATGTTTACAGTTTGTGAATAGTTTCACATAAATAGTACTATTTCCACATACTACAGTCCAATGTGATGTCCGAAGTGGCTGACAAAATTAGGTACTAACACGAAATATATGCAAGGCAATATATGGTATATGTATACCTTGCAAATTGTGATCGTTGCTCGCTCGCTCCGCTCGCTCGTAAAAATTTAGTCCAACCTCACATCCGATCCGACACGTTCGCAAATTCGAAATAAGTCGCCACCATATCGAATAATGAACGCAAGATGGATTGGTTTTAGGTTAGGCTATAGTTTTCGAGCGAGCGCAGCGAACGAGAGACGCGTAAAGGTGTGTCACAATCCAACGGTTTGGCACATACGGACATTGAAACATTCGCACCAGCCCGAGGAGCCGGAAGTCTTTATCCTATTGCCTGCTGACAAATGTTTACAGTTTGTGAATAGTTTCACATAAATAGTACTATTTCGACATACTACAGTGCAATGTGATGTCCGAAGTGGCTGACAAAATTAGGTACTAACACGATATATATGCATATTGCAAGGTATATGTATACCTTGCAAATTGTGATCGTTGCTCGCTCGCTCCGCTCGCTCGTAAAAATTTAGTCCAACCTCACATCCGATCCGACACGTTCGCAAATTCGAAATAAGTCGCCTTCATATCGAATGACTAACGCAAGAGGGATTGGTTTTAGGTTAGGCTATAGTTTTCGAGCGAGCGCAGCGAGCGAGAGACGCGTGAAGGTGTATCACAATCCAACGGTTTGGCACATACGGACATTGAAACATTCGCACCAGCCAGAGGAGCCGGAAGTATTTATCCTATTGCCTGCTGACAAATGTTTACAGTTTGTGAATAGTTTCACATAAATAGTACTATTTCCACATACTACAGTCCAATGTGATGTCCGAAGTGGCTGACAAAATTAGGTACTAACACGATATATATGCATATTGCAAGATATATGTATACCTTGCAAATTGTGATCGTTGCTCGCTCGCTCCGCTCGCTCGTAAAAATTTAGTCCAACCTCACATCCGATCCGACACGTTCGCAAATTCGAAATAAGTCGCCACCATATCGAATAATGAACGCAAGATGGATTGGTTTTAGGTTACGCTATAGTTTTCGAGCGAGCGCAGCGAACGAGAGACGCGTAAAGGTGTGTCACAATCCAACGGTTTGGCACATACGGACATTGAAACATTCGCACCAGCCCGAGGAGCCGGAAGTCTTTATCCTATTGCCTGCTGACAAATGTTTGTTATGTTACAGTTTGTGAATAGTTTCACATAAATAGTACTATTTCCACATACTACAGTCCAATGTGATGTCCGAAGTGGCTGACAAAATTAGGTACTAACACGAAATATATGCAAGGCAATATAAGGTATATGTATACCTTGCAAATTGTGATCGTTGCTCGCTCGCTCCGCTCGCTCGTAAAAATTTAGTCCAACCTCACATCCGATCCGACACGTTCGCAAATTCGAAATAAGTCGCCACCATATCGAATAATGAACGCAAGATGGATTGGTTTTAGGTTAGGCTATAGTTTTCGAGCGAACGCAGCGAACGAGAGACGCGTAAAGGTGTGTCACAATCCAACGGTTTGGCACATACGGACATTGAAACATTCGCACCAGCCCGAGGAGCCGGAAGTCTTTATCCTATTGCCTGCTGACAAATGTTTACAGTTTGTGAATAGTTTCACATAAATAGTACTATTTCCACATACTACAGTCCAATGTGATGTCCGAAGTGGCTGACAAAATTAGGTACTAACACGAAATATATGCAAGGCAATATAAGGTATATGTATACCTTGCAAATTGTGATCGTTGCTCGCTCGCTCCGCTCGCTCGTAAAAATTTAGTCCAACCTCACATCCGATCCGACACGTTCGCAAATTCGAAATAAGTCGCCACCATATCGAATAATGAACGCAAGATGGATTGGTTTTAGGTTACGCTATAGTTTTCGAGCGAGCGCAGCGAACGAGAGACGCGTAAAGGTGTGTCACAATCCAACGGTTTGGCACATACGGACATTGAAACATTCGCACCAGCCCGAGGAGCCGGAAGTCTTTATCCTATTGCCTGCTGACAAATGTTTGTTATGTTACAGTTTGTGAATAGTTTCACATAAATAGTACTATTTCCACATACTACAGTCCAATGTGATGTCCGAAGTGGCTGACAAAATTAGGTACTAACACGAAATATATGCAAGGCAATATAAGGTATATGTATACCTTGCAAATTGTGATCGTTGCTCGCTCGCTCCGCTCGCTCGTAAAAATTTAGTCCAACCTCACATCCGATCCGACACGTTCGCAAATTCGAAATAAGTCGCCACCATATCGAATGACTAACGCAAGAGGGATTGGTTTTAGGTTAGGCTATAGTTTTCGAGCGAGCGCAGCGAGCGAGAGACGCGTGAAGGTGTATCACAATCCAACGGTTTGGCACATACGGACATTGAAACATTCGCACCAGCCAGAGGAGCCGGAAGTATTTATCCTATTGCCTGCTGACAAATGTTTACAGTTTGTGAATAGTTTCACATAAATAGTACTATTTCCACATACTACAGTCCAATGTGATGTCCGAAGTGGCTAACAAAATTAGGTACTAACACGATATATATGCATATTGCAAGGTATATGTATACCTTGCAAATTGTGATCGTTGCTCGCTCGCTCCGCTCGCTCGTAAAAATTTAGTCCAACCTCACATCCGATCCGACACGTTCGCAAATTCGAAATAAGTCGCCACCATATCGAATAATGAACGCAAGATGGATTGGTTTTAGGTTACGCTATAGTTTTCGAGCGAGCGCAGCGAGCGAGAGACGCGTAAAGGTGTGTCACAGTCCAACGGTTTGGCACATACTGACATTGAAACATTCGCACCAGCCCGAGGAGCCGGAAGTCTTTATCCTATTGCCTGCTGACAAATGTTTACAGTTTGTGAATAGTTTCACATAAATAGTACTATTTCCACATACTACAGTCCAATGTGATGTCCGAAGTGGCTGACAAAATTAGGTACTAACACGAAATATATGCAAGGCAATATAAGGTATATGTATACCTTGCAAATTGTGATCGTTGCTCGCTCGCTCCGCTCGCTCGTAAAAATTTAGTCCAACCTCACATCCGATCCGACACGTTCGCAAATTTGAAATAAGTCGCCACCATATCGAATAATGAACGCAAGATGGATTGGTTTTAGGTTAGGCTATAGTTTTCGAGCGAGCGCAGCGAACGAGAGACGCGTAAAGGTGTGTCACAATCCAACGGTTTGGCACATACGGACATTGAAACATTCGCACCAGCCCGAGGAGCCGGAAGTCTTTATCCTATTGCCTGCTGACAAATGTTTACAGTTTGTGAATAGTTTCACATAAATAGTACTATTTCCACATACTACAGTCCAATGTGATGTCCGAAGTGGCTGACAAAATTAGGTACTAACACGAAATATATGCAAGGCAATATAAGGTATATGTATACCTTGCAAATTGTGATCGTTGCTCGCTCGCTCCGCTCGCTCGTAAAAATTTAGTCCAACCTCACATCCGATCCGACACGTTCGCAAATTCGAAATAAGTCGCCACCATATCGAATAATGAACGCAAGATGGATTAGTTTGAGGTTAGGCTACAGCTTTCGAGCGAGCGCAGCGAGCGAGAGACGCGTAAAGGTGTGTCACAATCCAACGGTTTGGCACATACTGACATTGAAACATTCGCACCAGGCCGAGGAGCCGGATGTCTTTATCATATTGCCTGCTGACAAATGTTTACAGTTTGTGAATAGTTTCACATAAATAGTACTATTTCCATATACTACAGGGCAATGTGATGTCCGAAGTGGCTGACGAAATTAGGTACTAACACGATATATATGCATATTGCAAGGTATATGTATACCTTGCATATTGTGATCGATGCTCGCTCGCACCGCTCGCTCGTAAAAATTTAGTCCAACCTCACATCCGATCCGACACGTTCGCAAATTCGAAATAAGTCGCCACCATATCGAATAATGAACGCAAGATGGATTGGTTTTAGGTTACGCTATAGTTTTCGAGCGAGCGCAGCGAGCGAGAGACGCGTAAAGGTGTGTCACAATCCAACGGTTTGGCACATACTGACATTGAAACATACGCACCAGCCCGAGGAGCCGGAAGTCTTTATCCTATAGCCTGCTGACAAATGTTTACAGTTTGTGAATAGTTTCACATAAATAGTACTATTTCGACATACTACAGTGCAATGTGATGTCCGAAGTGGCTGACAAAATTAGGTACTAACACGATATATATGCATATTGCAAGATATATGTATACCTTGCAAATTGTGATCGTTGCTCGCTCGCTCCGCTCGCTCGTAAAAATTTAGTCCAACCTCACATCCGATCCGACACGTTCGCAAATTCGAAATAAGTCGCCTTCATATCGAATGACTAACGCAAGAGGGATTGGTTTTAGGTTAGGCTATAGTTTTCGAGCGAGCGCAGCGAGCGAGAGACGCGTGAAGGTGTATCACAATCTAACGGTTTGGCACATACGGACATTGAAACATTCTCACCAGCCAGAGGAGCCGGAAGTATTTATCCTATTGCCTGCTGACAAATGTTTACAGTTTGTGAATAGTTTCACATAAATAGTACTATTTCCACATACTACAGGGCAATGTGATGTCCGAAGTGGCTGACGAAATTAGGTACTAACACGATATATATGCATATTGCAAGGTATATGTATACCTTGCATATTGTGATCGATGCTCGCTCGCTCCGCTCGCTCGTAAAAATTTAGTCCAACCTCACATCCGATCCGACACGTTCGCAAATTCGAAATAAGTCGCCACCATATCGAATAATGAACGCAAGATGGATTGGTTTTAGGTTACGCTATAGTTTTCGAGCGAGCGCAGCGAGCGAGAGACGCGTAAAGGTGTGTCACAGTCCAACGGTTTGGCACATACTGACATTGAAACATTCGCACCAGCCCGAGGAGCCGGAAGTCTTTATCCTATAGCCTGCTGACAAATGTTTACAGTTTGTGAATAGTTTCGCATAAATAGTTCTATTTCGACATACTACAGTGCAATGTGATGTCCGAAGTGGCTGACAAAATTAGGTACTAACACGATATATATGCATATTGCAAGGTATATGTATACCTTGCAAATTGTGATAGTTGCTCGCTCGCTCCTCTCGCTCGTAAAAATTTAGTCCAACCTCACATCCGATCCGACACGTTCGCAAATTCGAAATAAGTCGCCACCATATCGAATAATGAACGCAAGATGGATTGGTTTTAGGTTACGCTATAGTTTTCGAGCGAGCGCAGCGAGCGAGCGACGCGTAAAGGTGTGTCACAGTCCAACGGTTTGGCACATACTGACATTGAAACATTCGCACCAGCCCGAGGAGCCGGAAGTCTTTATCCTATAGCCTGCTGACAAATGTTTACAGTTTGTGAATAGTTTCGCATAAATAGTTCTATTTCGACATACTACAGTGCAATGTGATGTCCGAAGTGGCTGACAAAATTAGGTACTAACACGATATATATGCATATTGCAAGGTATATGTATACCTTGCAAATTGTGATAGTTGCTCGCTCGCTCCTCTCGCTCGTAAAAATTTAGTCCAACCTCACATCCGATCCGACACGTTCGCAAATTCGAAATAAGTCGCCACCATATCGAATAATGAACGCAAGATGGATTGGTTTTAGGTTACGCTATAGTTTTCGAGCGAGCGCAGCGAGCGAGCGACGCGTAAAGGTGTGTCACAGTCCAACGGTTTGGCACATACTGACATTGAAACATTCGCACCAGCCCGAGGAGCCGGAAGTCTTTATCCTATTGCCTGCTGACAAATGTTTACAGTTTGTGAATAGTTTCACATAAATAGTACTATTTCCACTTACTACAGTCCAATGTGATGTCCGACGTGGCTGACAAAATTAGGTACTAACACGAAATATATGCAAGGCAATATAAGGTATATGTATACCTTGCAAATTGTGATCGTTGCTCGCTCGCTCCGCTCGCTCGTAAAAATTTAGTCCAACCTCACATCCGATCCGACACGTTCGCAAATTCGAAATATGTCGCCACCATATCGAATAATGAACGCAAGATGGATTGGTTTTAGGTTACGCTATAGTTTTCGAGCGAGCGCAGCGAACGAGAGACGCGTAAAGGTGTGCCACAATCCAACGGTTTGGCACATACGGACATTGAAACATTCGCACCAGCCCGAGGAGCCGGAAGTCTTTATCCTATTGCCTGCTGACAAATGTTTACAGTTTGTGAATAGTTTCACATAAATAGTACTATTTCCACATACTACAGTCCAATGTGATGTCCGAAGTGGCTGACAAAATTAGGTACTAACACGAAATATATGCAAGGCAATATAAGGTATATGTATACCTTGCAAATTGTGATCGTTGCTCGCTCGCTCCGCTCGCTCGTAAAAATTTAGTCCAACCTCACATCCGATCCGACACGTTCGCAAATTCGAAATAAGTCGCCACCATATCGAATAATGAACGCAAGATGGATTGGTTTTAGGTTAGGCTATAGTTTTCGAGCGAGCGCAGCGAACGAGAGACGCGTAAAGGTGTGTCACAATCCAACGGTTTGGCACATACGGACATTGAAACATTCGCACCAGCCCGAGGAGCCGGAAGTCTTTATCCTATTGCCTGCTGACAAATGTTTACAGTTTGTGAATAGTTTCACATAAATAGTACTATTTCCACATACTACAGTCCAATGTGATGTCCGAAGTGGCTGACAAAATTAGGTACTAACACGAAATATATGCAAGGCAATATAAGGTATATGTATACCTTGCAAATTGTGATCGTTGCTCGCTCGCTCCGCTCGCTCGTAAAAATTTAGTCCAACCTCACATCCGATCCGACACGTTCGTAAATTCGAAATAAGTCGCCACCATATCGAATAATGAACGCAAGATGGATTGGTTTTAGGTTAGGCTATAGTTTTCGAGCGAGCGCAGCGAGCGAGAGACGCGTAAAGGTGTGTCACAGTCCAACGGTTTGGCACATACTGACATTGAAACATTCGCACCAGCCCGAGGAGCCGGAAGTCTTTATCCTATTGCCTGCTGACAAATGTTTACAGTTTGTGAATAGTTTCACATAAATAGTACTATTTCGACATACTACAGTGCAATGTGATGTCCGAAGTGGCTGACAAAATTAGGTACTAACACGATATATATGCATATTGCAAGGTATATGTATACCTTGCAAATTGTGATCGTTGCTCGCTCGCTCCGCTCGCTCGTAAAAATTTAGTCCAACCTCACATCCGATCCGACACGTTCGCAAATTCGAAATAAGTCGCCTTCATATCGAATGACTAACGCAAGAGGGATTGGTTTTAGGTTAGGCTATAGTTTTCGAGCGAGCGCAGCGAGCGAGAGACGCGTGAAGGTGTATCACAATCCAACGGTTTGGCACATACGGACATTGAAACATTCGCACCAGCCAGAGGAGCCGGAAGTATTTATCCTATTGCCTGCTGACAAATGTTTACAGTTTGTGAATAGTTTCACATAAATAGTACTATTTCCACATACTACAGTCCAATGTGATGTCCGAAGTGGCTAACAAAATTAGGTACTAACACGATATATATGCATATTGCAAGGTATATGTATACCTTGCGAATTGTGATCGTTGCTCGCTCGCTCCGCTCGCTCGTAAAAATTTAGTCCAACCTCACATCCGATCCGACACGTTCGCAAATTCGAAATAAGTCGCCACCATATCGAATAATGAACGCAAGATGGATTGGTTTTAGGTTACGCTATAGTTTTCGAGCGAGCGCAGCGAGCGAGAGACGCGTAAAGGTGTGTCACAGTCCAACGGTTTGGCACATACTGACATTGAAACATTCGCACCAGCCCGAGGAGCCGGAAGTCTTTATCCTATTGCCTGCTGACAAATGTTTACAGTTTGTGAATAGTTTCACATAAATAGTACTATTTCCACATACTACAGTCCAATGTGATGTCCGAAGTGGCTGACAAAATTAGGTACTAACACGAAATATATGCAAGGCAATATAAGGTATATGTATACCTTGCAAATTGTGATCGTTGCTCGCTCGCTCCGGTCGCTCGTAAAAATTTAGTCCAACCTCACATCCGATCCGACACGTTCGCAAATTCGAAATAAGTCGCCACCATATCGAATAATGAACGCAAGATGGATTGGTTTTAGGTTACGCTATAGTTTTCGAGCGAGCGCAGCGAACGAGAGACGCGTAAAGGTGTGTCACAATCCAACGGTTTGGCACATACGGACATTGAAACATTCGCACCAGCCCGAGGAGCCGGAAGTCTTTATCCTATTGCCTGCTGACAAATGTTTACAGTTTGTGAATAGTTTCACATAAATAGTACTATTTCCACATACTACAGTCCAATGTGATGTCCGAAGTGGCTGACAAAATTAGGTACTAACACGAAATATATGCAAGGCAATATAAGGTATATGTATACCTTGCAAATTGTGATCGTTGCTCGCTCGCTCCGGTCGCTCGTAAAAATTTAGTCCAACCTCACATCCGATCCGACACGTTCGCAAATTCGAAATAAGTCGCCACCATATCGAATAATGAACGCAAGATGGATTGGTTTTAGGTTACGCTATAGTTTTCGAGCGAGCGCAGCGAACGAGAGACGCGTAAAGGTGTGTCACAATCCAACGGTTTGGCACATACGGACATTGAAACATTCGCACCAGCCCGAGGAGCCGGAAGTCTTTATCCTATTGCCTGCTGACAAATGTTTACAGTTTGTGAATAGTTTCACATAAATAGTACTATTTCCACATACTACAGTCCAATGTGATGTCCGAAGTGGCTGACAAAATTAGGTACTAACACGAAATATATGCAAGGCAATATAAGGTATATGTATACCTTGCAAATTGTGATCGTTGCTCGCTCGCTCCGCTCGCTCGTAAAAATTTAGTCCAACCTCACATCCGATCCGACACGTTCGCAAATTCGAAATAAGTCGCCACCATATCGAATAATGAACGCAAGATGGATTGGTTTTAGGTTAGGCTATAGTTTTCGAGCGAGCGCAGCGAACGAGAGACGCGTAAAGGTGTGTCACAATCCAACGGTTTGGCACATACGGACATTGAAACATTCGCACCAGGCCGAGGAGCCGGATGTCTTTATCATATTGCCTGCTGACAAATGTTTACAGTTTGTGAATAGTTTCACATAAATAGTACTATTTCCACATACTACAGGGCAATGTGATGTCCGAAGTGGCTGACGAAATTAGGTACTAACACGATATATATGCATATTGCAAGGTATATGTATACCTTGCATATTGTGATCGATGCTCGCTCGCACCGCTCGCTCGTAAAAATTTAGTCCAACCTCACATCCGATCCGACACGTTCGCAAATTCGAAATAAGTCGCCACCATATCGAATAATGAACGCAAGATGGATTGGTTTTAGGTTACGCTATAGTTTTCGAGCGAGCGCAGCGAGCGAGAGACGCGTAAAGGTGTGTCACAATCCAACGGTTTGGCACATACTGACATTGAAACATACGCACCAGCCCGAGGAGCCGGAAGTCTTTATCCTATAGCCTGCTGACAAATGTTTACAGTTTGTGAATAGTTTCACATAAATAGTACTATTTCGACATACTACAGTGCAATGTGATGTCCGAAGTGGCTGACAAAATTAGGTACTAACACGATATATATGCATATTGCAAGATATATGTATACCTTGCAAATTGTGATCGTTGCTCGCTCGCTCCGCTCGCTCGTAAAAATTTAGTCCAACCTCACATCCGATCCGACACGTTCGCAAATTCGAAATAAGTCGCCTTCATATCGAATGACTAACGCAAGAGGGATTGGTTTTAGGTTAGGCTATAGTTTTCGAGCGAGCGCAGCGAGCGAGAGACGCGTGAAGGTGTATCACAATCTAACGGTTTGGCACATACGGACATTGAAACATTCTCACCAGCCAGAGGAGCCGGAAGTATTTATCCTATTGCCTGCTGACAAATGTTTACAGTTTGTGAATAGTTTCACATAAATAGTACTATTTCCACATACTACAGGGCAATGTGATGTCCGAAGTGGCTGACGAAATTAGGTACTAACACGATATATATGCATATTGCAAGGTATATGTATACCTTGCATATTGTGATCGATGCTCGCTCGCTCCGCTCGCTCGTAAAAATTTAGTCCAACCTCACATCCGATCCGACACGTTCGCAAATTCGAAATAAGTCGCCACCATATCGAATAATGAACGCAAGATGGATTGGTTTTAGGTTACGCTATAGTTTTCGAGCGAGCGCAGCGAGCGAGAGACGCGTAAAGGTGTGTCACAGTCCAACGGTTTGGCACATACTGACATTGAAACATTCGCACCAGCCCGTGGAGCCGGAAGTCTTTATCCTATAGCCTGCCGACAAATGTTTACAGTTTGTGAATAGTTTCGCATAAATAGTTCTATTTCGACATACTACAGTGCAATGTGATGTCCGAAGTGGCTGACAAAATTAGGTACTAACACGATATATATGCATATTGCAAGGTATATGTATACCTTTCTAATTGTGATAGTTGCTCGCTCGCTCCTCTCGCTCGTAAAAATTTAGTCCAACCTCACATACGATCCGACACGTTCGCAAATTCGAAATAAGTCGCCACCATATCGAATAATGAACGCAAGATGGATTGGTTTTAGGTTACGCTATAGTTTTCGAGCGAGCGCAGCGAGCGAGCGACGCGTAAAGGTGTGTCACAGTCCAACGGTTTGGCACATACTGACATTGAAACATTCGCACCAGCCCGAGGAGCCGGAAGTCTTTATCCTATAGCCTGCTGACAAATGTTTACAGTTTGTGAATAGTTTCGCATAAATAGTTCTATTTCGACATACTACAGTGCAATGTGATGTCCGAAGTGGCTGACAAAATTAGGTACTAACACGATATATATGCATATTGCAAAGTATATGTATACCTTGCAAATTGTGATAGTTGCTCGCTCGCTCCTCTCGCTCGTAAAAATTTAGTCCAACCTCACATCCGATCCGACACGTTCGCAAATTCGAAATAAGTCGCCACCATATCGAATAATGAACGCAAGATGGATTGGTTTTAGGTTACGCTATAGTTTTCGAGCGAGCGCAGCGAGCGAGCGACGCGTAACGGTGTGTCACAGTCCAACGGTTTGGCACATACTGACATTGAAACATTCGCACCAGCCCGAGGAGCCGGAAGTCTTTATCCTATTGCCTGCTGACAAATGTTTACAGTTTGTGAATAGTTTCACATAAATAGTTCTATTTCCACTTACTACAGTCCAATGTGATGTCCGAAGTGGCTGACAAAATTAGGTACTAACACGAAATATATGCAAGGCAATATAAGGTATATGTATACCTTGCAAATTGTGATCGTTGCTCGCTCGCTCCGCTCGCTCGTAAAAATTTAGTCCAACCTCACATCCGATCCGACACGTTCGCAAATTCGAAATATGTCGCCACCATATCGAATAATGAACGCAAGATGGATTGGTTTTAGGTTACGCTATAGTTTTCGAGCGAGCGCAGCGAACGAGAGACGCGTAAAGGTGTGTCACAATCCAACGGTTTGGCACATACGGACATTGAAACATTCGCACCAGCCCGAGGAGCCGGAAGTCTTTATCCTATTGCCTGCTGACAAATGTTTACAGTTTGTGAATAGTTTCACATAAATAGTACTATTTCCACATACTACAGTCCAATGTGATGTCCGAAGTGGCTGACAAAATTAGGTACTAACACGAAATATATGCAAGGCAATATAAGGTATATGTATACCTTGCAAATTGTGATCGTTGCTCGCTCGCTCCGCTCGCTCGTAAAAATTTAGTCCAACCTCACATCCGATCCGACACGTTCGCAAATTCGAAATAAGTCGCCACCATATCGAATAATGAACGCAAGATGGATTGGTTTTAGGTTAGGCTATAGTTTTCGAGCGAGCGCAGCGAACGAGAGACGCGTAAAGGTGTGTCACAATCCAACGGTTTGGCACATACGGACATTGAAACATTCGCACCAGCCCGAGGAGCCGGAAGTCTTTATCCTATTGCCTGCTGACAAATGTTTACAGTTTGTGAATAGTTTCACATAAATAGTACTATTTCCACATACTACAGTCCAATGTGATGTCCGAAGTGGCTGACAAAATTAGGTACTAACACGAAATATATGCAAGGCAATATAAGGTATATGTATACCTTGCAAATTGTGATCGTTGCTCGCTCGCTCCGCTCGCTCGTAAAAATTTAGTCCAACCTCACATCCGATCCGACACGTTCGCAAATTCGAAATAAGTCGCCACCATATCGAATAATGAACGCAAGATGGATTGGTTTTAGGTTAGGCTACAGCTTTCGAGCGAGCGCAGCGAGCGAGAGACGCGTAAAGGTGTGTCACAATCCAACGGTTTGGCACATACTGACATTGAAACATTCGCACCAGCCCGAGGAGCCGGATGTCTTTATCATATTGCCTGCTGACAAATGTTTACAGTTTGTGAATAGTTTCACATAAATAGTACTATTTCCACATACTACAGGGCAATGTGATGTCCGAAGTGGCTGACGAAATTAGGTACTAACACGATATATATGCATATTGCAAGGTATATGTATACCTTGCATATTGCGATCGATGCTCGCTCGCACCGCTCGCTCGTAAAAATTTAGTCCAACCTCACATCCGATCCGACACGTTCGCAAATTTGAAATAAGTCGCCACCATATCGAATAATGAACGCAAGATGGATTGGTTTTAGGTTACGCTATAGTTTTCGAGCGAGCGCAGCGAGCGAGAGACGCGTAAAGGTGTGTCACAATCCAACGGTTTGGCACATACTGACATTGAAACATTCGCACCAGCCCGAGGAGCCGGAAGTCTTTATCCTATAGCCTGCTGACAAATGTTTACAGTTTGTGAATAGTTTCACATAAATAGTACTATTTCGACATACTACAGTGCAATGTGATGTCCGAAGTGGCTGACAAAATTAGGTACTAACAGGATATATATGCATATTGCAAGGTATATGTATACCTTGCAAATTGTGATCGTTGCTCGCTCGCTCCGCTCGCTCGTAAAAATTTAGTCCAACCTCACATCCGATCCGACACGTTCGCAAATTCGAAATAAGTCGCCTTCATATCGAATGACTAACGCAAGAGGGATTGGTTTTAGGTTAGGCTATAGTTTCCGAGCGAGCGCAGCGAGCGAGAGACGCGTGAAGGTGTATCACAATCCAACGGTTTGGCACATACGGACATTGAAACATTCGCACCAGCCAGAGGAGCCGGAAGTATTTATCCTATTGCCTGCTGACAAATGTTTACAGTTTGTGAATAGTTTCACATAAATAGTACTATTTCCACATACTACAGTCCAATGTGATGTCCGAAGTGGCTAACAAAATTAGGTACTAACACGATATATATGCATATTGCAAGGTATATGTATACCTTGCGAATTGTGATCGTTGCTCGCTCGCTCCGCTCGCTCGTAAAAATTTAGTCCAACCTCACATCCGATCCGACACGTTCGCAAATTCGAAATAAGTCGCCACCATATCGAATAATGAACGCAAGATGGATTGGTTTTAGGTTACGCTATAGTTTTCGAGCGAGCGCAGCGAGCGAGAGACGCGTAAAGGTGTGTCACAGTCCAACGGTTTGGCACATACTGACATTGAAACATTCGCACCAGCCCGAGGAGCCGGAAGTCTTTATCCTATTGCCTGCTGACAAATGTTTACAGTTTGTGAATAGTTTCACATAAATAGTACTATTTCCACATACTACAGTCCAATGTGATGTCCGAAGTGGCTGACAAAATTAGGTACTAACACGAAATATATGCAAGGCAATATAAGGTATATGTATACCTTGCAAATTGTGATCGTTGCTCGCTCGCTCCGGTCGCTCGTAAAAATTTAGTCCAACCTCACATCCGATCCGACACGTTCGCAAATTCGAAATAAGTCGCCACCATATCGAATAATGAACGCAAGATGGATTGGTTTTAGGTTACGCTATAGTTTTCGAGCGAGCGCAGCGAACGAGAGACGCGTAAAGGTGTGTCACAATCCAACGGTTTGGCACATACGGACATTGAAACATTCGCACCAGCCCGAGGAGCCGGAAGTCTTTATCCTATTGCCTGCTGACAAATGTTTACAGTTTGTGAATAGTTTCACATAAATAGTACTATTTCCACATACTACAGTCCAATGTGATGTCCGAAGTGGCAGACAAAATTAGGTACTAACACGAAATATATGCAAGGCAATATAAGGTATATGTATACCTTGCAAATTGTGATCGTTGCTCGCTCGCTCCGCTCGCTCGTAAAAATTTAGTCCAACCTCACATCCGATCCGACACGTTCGCAAATTCGAAATAAGTCGCCACCATATCGAATAATGAACGCAAGATGGATTGGTTTTAGGTTAGGCTATAGTTTTCGAGCGAGCGCAGCGAACGAGAGACGCGTAAAGGTGTGTCACAATCCAACGGTTTGGCACATACGGACATTGAAACATTCGCACCAGCCCGAGGAGCCGGAAGTCTTTATCCTATTGCCTGCTGACAAATGTTTACAGTTTGTGAAGAGTTTCACATAAATAGTACTATTTCCACATACTACAGTCCAATGTGATGTCCGAAGTGGCTGACAAAATTAGGTACTAACACGAAATATATGCAAGGCAATATAAGGTATATGTATACCTTGCAAATTGTGATCGTTGCTCGCTCGCTCCGCTCGCTCGTAAAAATTTAGTCCAACCTCACATCCGATCCGACACGTTCGCAAATTCGAAATATGTCGCCACCATATCGAATAATGAACGCAAGATGGATTAGTTTTAGGTTAGGCTACAGCTTTCGAGCGAGCGCAGCGAGCGAGAGACGCGTAAAGGTGTGTCACAATCCAACGGTTTGGCACATACTGACATTGAAACATTCGCACCAGGCCGAGAAGCCGGATGTCTTTATCATATTGCCTGCTGACAAATGTTTACAGTTTGTGAATAGTTTCACATAAATAGTACTATTTCGACATACTACAGTGCAATGTGATGTCCGAAGTGGCTGACAAAATTAGGTACTAACACGATATATATGCATATTGCAAGATATATGTATACCTTGCAAATTGTGATCGTTGCTCGCTCGCTCCGCTCGCTCGTAAAAATTTAGTCCAACCTCACATCCGATCCGACACGTTCGCAAATTCGAAATAAGTCGCCACCATATCGAATAATGAACGCAAGATGGATTGGTTTTAGGTTACGCTATAGTTTTCGAGCGAGCGCAGCGAGCGAGAGACGCGTAAAGGTGTGTCACAGTCCAACGGTTTGGCACATACTGACATTGAAACATTCGCACCAGCCCGAGGAGCCGGAAGTCTTTATCCTATAGCCTGCTGACAAATGTTTACAGTTTGTGAATAGTTTCGCATAAATAGTTCTATTTCGACATACTACAGTGCAATGTGATGTCCGAAGTGGCTGACGAAATTAGGTACTAACACGATATATATGCATATTGCAAGGTATATGTATACCTTGCATATTGTGATCGATGCTCGCTCGCTCCGCTCGCTCGTAAAAATTTAGTCCAACCTCACATCCGATCCGACACGTTCGCAAATTCGAAATAAGTCGCCACCATATCGAATAATGAACGCAAGATGGATTGGTTTTAGGTTACGCTATAGTTTTCGAGCGAGCGCAGCGAGCGAGAGACGCGTAAAGGTGTGTCACAGTCCAACGGTTTGGCACATACTGACATTGAAACATTCGCACCAGCCCGAGGAGCCGGATGTCTTTATCCTATTGCCTGCTGACAAATGTTTACAGTTTGTGAATAGTTTCACATAAATAGTACTATTTCCGCATACTACAGTCCAATGTGATGTCCGAAGTGGCTGACAAAATTAGGTACTAACACGAAATATATGCAAGGCAATATAAGGTATATGTATACCTTGCAAATTGTGATCGTTGCTCGCTAGCTCCGGTCGCTCGTAAAAATTTAGTCCAACCTCACATCCGATCCGACACGTTCGCAAATTCGAAATAAGTCGCCACCATATCGAATAATGAACGCAAGATGGATTGGTTTTAGGTTAGGCTATAGTTTTCGAGCGAGCGCAGCGAACGAGAGACGCGTAAAGGTGTGTCACAATCCAACGGTTTGGCACATACGGACATTGAAACATTCGCACCAGCCCGAGGAGCCGGAAGTCTTTATCCTATTGCCTGCTGACAAATGTTTACAGTTTGTGAATAGTTTCACATAAATAGTACTATTTCCACATACTACAGTCCAATGTGATGTCCGAAGTGGCTGACAAAATTAGGTACTAACACGAAATATATGCAAGGCAATATAAGGTATATGTATACCTTGCAAATTGTGATCGTTGCTCGCTCGCTCCGCTCGCTCGTAAAAATTTAGTCCAACCTCACATCCGATCCGACACGTTCGCAAATTCGAAATATGTCGCCACCATATCGAATAATGAACGCAAGATGGATTGGTTTTAGGTTACGCTATAGTTTTCGAGCGAGCGCAGCGAACGAGAGACGCGTAAAAGTGTGTCACAATCCAACGGTTTGGCACATACGGACATTGAAACATTCGCACCAGCCCGAGGAGCCGGAAGTCTTTATCCTATTGCCTGCTGACAAATGTTTACAGTTTGTGAATAGTTTCACATAAATAGTACTATTTCCACATACTACAGTCCAATGTGATGTCCGAAGTGGCTGACAAAATTAGGTACTAACACGAAATATATGCAAGGCAATATAAGGTATATGTATACCTTGCAAATTGTGATCGTTGCTCGCTCGCTCCGCTCGCTCGTAAAAATTTAGTCCAACCTCACATACGATCCGACACGTTCGCAAATTCGAAATAAGTTGCCTTCATATCGAATGACTAACGCAAGATGGATTGGGTTTAGGTTAGGCTACAGCTTTCGAGCGAGCGCAGCGAGCGAGAGACGCGTAAAGGTGTGTCACAATCCAACGGTTTGGCACATACTGACATTGAAACATTCGCACCAGCCCGAGGAGCCGGATGTCTTTATCATATTGCCTGCTGACAAATGTTTACAGTTTGTGAATAGTTTCACATAAACAGTACTATTTCCACATACGACAGTCCAATGTGATGTCCGAAGTGGCTGACAAAATTAGGTACTAACACGATATATATGCATATTGCAAGGTATATGTATACCTTGCATATTGTGATCGATGCTCGCTCGCTCCGCTCGCTCGTAAAAATTTAGTCCAACCTCACATCCGATCCGACACGTTCGCAAATTCGAAATAAGTCGCCACCATATCGAATAATGAACGCAAGATGGATTAGTTTTAGGTTAGGCTACAGCTTTCGAGCGAGCGCAGCGAGCGAGAGACGCGTAAAGGTGTGTCACAATCCAACGGTTTGGCACATACTGACATTGAACCATTCGCACCAGCCCGATGAGCCGGATGTCTTTATCATATTGCCTGCTGACAAATGTTTACAGTTTGTGAATAGTTTCACATAAATAGTACTATTTCCACATACTACAGGGCAATGTGATGTCCGAAGTGGCTGACGAAATTAGGTACTAACACGATATATATGCATATTGCAAGGTATATGTATACCTTGCATATTGTGATCGATGCTCGCTCGCTCCGCTCGCTCGTAAAAATTTAGTCCAACCTCACATCCGATCCGACACGTTCGCAAATTCGAAATAAGTCGCCACCATATCGAATAATGAACGCAAGATGGATTGGTTTTAGGTTACGCTATAGTTTTCGAGCGAGCGCAGCGAGCGAGAGACGCGTAAAGGTGTGTCACAGTCCAACGGTTTGGCACATACTGACATTGAAACATTCGCACCAGCCCGAGGAGCCGGATGTCTTTATCCTATTGCCTGCTGACAAATGTTTACAGTTTGTGAATAGTTTCACATAAATAGTACT
Source organism: Bombus terrestris (assembly GCF_910591885.1). NCBI lineage: Eukaryota > Metazoa > Arthropoda > Insecta > Hymenoptera > Apidae > Bombus > Bombus terrestris. The sequence continues at coordinate 1,882,209 of NW_025963552.1, read as the reverse complement.
ATTTCCGCATACTACAGTCCAATGTGATGTCCGAAGTGGCTGACAAAATTAGGTACTAACACGAAATATATGCAAGGCAATATAAGGTATATGTATACCTTGCAAATTGTGATCGTTGCTCGCTAGCTCCGGTCGCTCGTAAAAATTTAGTCCAACCTCACATCCGATCCGACACGTTCGCAAATTCGAAATAAGTCGCCACCATATCGAATAATGAACGCAAGATGGATTGGTTTTAGGTTAGGCTATAGTTTTCGAGCGAGCGCAGCGAACGAGAGACGCGTAAAGGTGTGTCACAATCCAACGGTTTGGCACATACGGACATTGAAACATTCGCACCAGCCCGAGGAGCCGGAAGTCTTTATCCTATTGCCTGCTGACAAATGTTTACAGTTTGTGAATAGTTTCACATAAATAGTACTATTTCCACATACTACAGTCCAATGTGATGTCCGAAGTGGCTGACAAAATTAGGTACTAACACGAAATATATGCAAGGCAATATAAGGTATATGTATACCTTGCAAATTGTGATCGTTGCTCGCTCGCTCCGCTCGCTCGTAAAAATTTAGTCCAACCTCACATACGATCCGACACGTTCGCAAATTCGAAATAAGTTGCCTTCATATCGAATGACTAACGCAAGATGGATTGGGTTTAGGTTAGGCTACAGCTTTCGAGCGAGCGCAGCGAGCGAGAGACGCGTAAAGGTGTGTCACAATCCAACGGTTTGGCACATACTGACATTGAACCATTCGCACCAGCCCGAGGAGCCGGATGTCTTTATCATATTGCCTGCTGACAAATGTTTACAGTTTGTGAATAGTTTCACATAAATAGTACTATTTCCACATACTACAGGGCAATGTGATGTCCGAAGTTGCTGACGAAATTAGGTACTAACACGATATATATGCATATTGCAAGGTATATGTATACCTTGCATATTGTGATCGATGCTCGCTCGCTCCGCTCGCTCGTAAAAATTTAGTCCAACCTCACATCCGATCCGACACGTTCGCAAATTCGAAATAAGTCGCCACCATATCGAATAATGAACGCAAGATGGATTGGTTTTAGGTTACGCTATAGTTTTCGAGCGAGCGCAGCGAGCGAGAGACGCGTAAAGGTGTGTCACAGTCCAACGGTTTGGCACATACTGACATTGAAACATTCGCACCAGCCCGAGGAGCCGGAAGTCTTTATCCTATTGCCTGCTGACAAATGTTTACAGTTTGTGAATAGTTTCACATAAATAGTACTATTTCCGCATACTACAGTCCAATGTGATGTCCGAAGTGGCTGACAAAATTAGGTACTAACACGAAATATATGCAAGGCAATATAAGGTATATGTATACCTTGCAAATTGTGATCGTTGCTCGCTCGCTCCGGTCGCTCGTAAAAATTTAGTCCAACCTCACATCCGATCCGACACGTTCGCAAATTCGAAATAAGTCGCCACCATATCGAATAATGAACGCAAGATGGATTGGTTTTAGGTTAGGCTATAGTTTTCGAGCGAGCGCAGCGAACGAGAGACGCGTAAAGGTGTGTCACAATCCAACGGTTTGGCACATACGGACATTGAAACATTCGCACCAGCCCGAGGAGCCGGAAGTCTTTATCCTATTGCCTGCTGACAAATGTTTACAGTTTGTGAATAGTTTCACATAAATAGTACTATTTCCACATACTACAGTCCAATGTGATGTCCGAAGTGGCTGACAAAATTAGGTACTAACACGAAATATATGCAAGGCAATATAAGGTATATGTATACCTTGCAAATTGTGATCGTTGCTCGCTCGCTCCGCTCGCTCGTAAAAATTTAGTCCAACCTCACATCCGATCCGACACGTTCGCAAATTCGAAATAAGTCGCCACCATATCGAATAATGAACGCAAGATGGATTAGTTTTAAGTTAGGCTACAGCTTTCGAGCGAGCGCAGCGAGCGAGAGACGCGTAAAGGTGTGTCACAATCCAACGGTTTGGCACATACTGACATTGAAACATTCGCACCAGGCCGAGGAGCCGGATGTCTTTATCATATTGCCTGCTGACAAATGTTTACAGTTTGTGAATAGTTTCACATAAATAGTACTATTTCCACATACTACAGGGCAATGTGATGTCCGAAGTGGCTGACGAAATTACGTACTAACACGATATATATGCATATTGCAAGGTATATGTATACCTTGCATATTGTGATCGATGCTCGCTCGCACCGCTCGCTCGTAAAAATTTAGTCCAACCTCACATCCGATCCGACACGTTCGCAAATTCGAAATAAGTCGCCACCATATCGAATAATGAACGCAAGATGGATTGGTTTTAGGTTACGCTATAGTTTTCGAGCGAGCGCAGCGAGCGAGAGACGCGTAAAGGTGTGTCACAATCCAACGGTTTGGCACATACTGACATTGAAACATTCGCACCAGCCCGAGGAGCCGGAAGTCTTTATCCTATAGCCTGCTGACAAATGTTTACAGTTTGTGAATAGTTTCACATAAATAGTACTATTTCGACATACTACAGTGCAATGTGATGTCCGAAGTGGCTGACAAAATTAGGTACTAACACGATATATATGCATATTGCAAGGTATATGTATACCTTGCAAATTGTGATCGTTGCTCGCTCGCTCCGCTCGCTCGTAAAAATTTAGTCCAACCTCACATCCGATCCGACACGTTCGCAAATTCGAAATAAGTCGCCTTCATATCGAATGACTAACGCAAGAGGGATTGGTTTTAGGTTAGGCTATAGTTTTCGAGCGAGCGCAGCGAGCGAGAGACGCGTGAAGGTGTATCACAATCTAACGGTTTGGCACATACGGACATTGAAACATTCTCACCAGCCAGAGGAGCCGGAAGTATTTATCCTATTGCCTGCTGACAAATGTTTACAGTTTGTGAATAGTTTCACATAAATAGTACTATTTCCACATACTACAGGGCAATGTGATGTCCGAAGTGGCTGACGAAATTAGGTACTAACACGATATATATGCATATTGCAAGGTATATGTATACCTTGCATATTGTGATCGATGCTCGCTCGCTCCGCTCGCTCGTAAAAATTTAGTCCAACCTCACATCCGATCCGACACGTTCGCAAATTCGAAATAAGTCGCCACCATATCGAATAATGAACGCAAGATGGATTGGTTTTAGGTTACGCTATAGTTTTCGAGCGAGCGCAGCGAGCGAGAGACGCGTAAAGGTGTGTCACAGTCCAACGGTTTGGCACATACTGACATTGAAACATTCGCACCAGCCCGAGGAGCCGGAAGTCTTTATCCTATAGCCTGCTGACAAATGTTTACAGTTTGTGAATAGTTTCACATAAATAGTACTATTTCGACATACTACAGTGCAATGTGATGTCCGAAGTGGCTGACAAAATTTGGTACTAACACGATATATATGCATATTGCAAGGTATATGTATACCTTGCAAATTGTGATCGTTGCTCGCTCGCTCCGCTCGCTCGTAAAAATTTAGTCCAACCTCACATCCGATCCGACACGTTCGCAAATTCGAAATAAGTCGCCTTCATATCGAATGACTAACGCAAGAGGGATTGGTTTTAGGTTAGGCTATAGTTTTCGAGCGAGCGCAGCGAGCGAGAGACGCGTGAAGGTGTATCACAATCTAACGGTTTGGCACATACGGACATTGAAACATTCTCACCAGCCAGAGGAGCCGGAAGTATTTATCCTATTGCCTGCTGACAAATGTTTACAGTTTGTGAATAGTTTCACATAAATAGTACTATTTCCACATACTACAGGGCAATGTGATGTCCGAAGTGGCTGACGAAATTAGGTACTAACACGATATATATGCATATTGCAAGGTATATGTATACCTTGCATATTGTGATCGATGCTCGCTCGCTCCGCTCGCTCGTAAAAATTTAGTCCAACCTCACATCCGATCCGACACGTTCGCAAATTCGAAATAAGTCGCCACCATATCGAATAATGAACGCAAGATGGATTGGTTTTAGGTTACGCTATAGTTTTCGAGCGAGCGCAGCGAGCGAGAGACGCGTAAAGGTGTGTCACAGTCCAACGGTTTGGCACATACTGACATTGAAACATTCGCACCAGCCCGAGGAGCCGGAAGTCTTTATCCTATAGCCTGCTGACAAATGTTTACAGTTTGTGAATAGTTTCGCATAAATAGTTCTATTTCGACATACTACAGTGCAATGTGATGTCCGAAGTGGCTGACAAAATTAGGTACTAACACGAAATATATGCAAGGCAATATAAGGTATATGTATACCTTGCAAATTGTGATCGTTGTTCGCTCGCTCCGCTCGCTCGTAAAAATTTAGTCCAACCTCACATCCGATCCGACACGTTCGCAAATTCGAAATATGTCGCCACCATATCGAATAATGAACGCAAGATGGATTGGTTTTAGGTTACGCTATAGTTTTCGAGCGAGCGCAGCGAGCGAGCGACGCGTATAGGTGTGTCACAGTCCAACGGTTTGGCACATACGGACATTGAAACATTCGCACCAGCCCGAGGAGCCGGAAGTCTTTATCCTATTGCCTGCTGACAAATGTTTACAGTTTGTGAATAGTTTCACATAAATAGTACTATTTCCACATACTACAGTCCAATGTGATGTCCGAAGTGGCTGACAAAATTAGGTACTAACACGATATATATGCATATTGCAAGGTATATGTATACCTTGCATATTGTGATCGTTGCTCGCTCGCTCCGCTCGCTCGTAAAAATTTAGTCCAACCTCACATCCGATCCGACACGTTCGCAAATTCGAAATAAGTCGCCTTCATATCGAATGACTAACGCAAGAGGGATTGGTTTTAGGTTAGGCTATAGTTTTCGAGCGAGCGCAGCGAGCGAGAGACGCGTGAAGGTGTATCACAATCTAACGGTTTGGCACATACGGACATTGAAACATTCTCACCAGCCAGAGGAGCCGGAAGTATTTATCCTATTGCCTGCTGACAAATGTTTACAGTTTGTGAATAGTTTCACATAAATAGTACTATTTCCACATACTACAGGGCAATGTGATGTCCGAAGTGGCTGACGAAATTAGGTACTAACACGATATATATGCATATTGCAAGGTATATGTATACCTTGCATATTGTGATCGATGCTCGCTCGCTCCGCTCGCTCGTAAAAATTTAGTCCAACCTCACATCCGATCCGACACGTTCGCAAATTCGAAATAAGTCGCCACCATATCGAATAATGAACGCAAGATGGATTGGTTTTAGGTTACGCTATAGTTTTCGAGCGAGCGCAGCGAGCGAGAGACGCGTAAAGGTGTGTCACAGTCCAACGGTTTGGCACATACTGACATTGAAACATTCGCACCAGCCCGAGGAGCCGGAAGTCTTTATCCTATAGCCTGCTGACAAATGTTTACAGTTTGTGAATAGTTTCGCATAAATAGTTCTATTTCGACATACTACAGTGCAATGTGATGTCCGAAGTGGCTGACAAAATTAGGTACTAACACGAAATATATGCAAGGCAATATAAGGTATATGTATACCTTGCAAATTGTGATCGTTGCTCGCTCGCTCCGCTCGCTCGTAAAAATTTAGTCCAACCTCACATCCGATCCGACACGTTCGCAAATTCGAAATAAGTCGCCACCATATCGAATAATGAACGCAAGATGGATTGGTTTTAGGTTACGCTATAGTTTTCGAGCGAGCGCAGCGAGCGAGCGACGCGTAAAGGTGTGTCACAGTCCAACGGTTTGGCACATACTGACATTGAAACATTCGCACCAGCCCGAGGAGCCGGAAGTCTTTATCCTATAGCCTGCTGACAAATGTTTACAGTTTGTGAATAGTTTCACATAAATAGTACTATTTCGACATACTACAGTGCAATGTGATGTCCGAAGTGGCTGACAAAATTTGGTACTAACACGATATATATGCATATTGCAAGGTATATGTATACCTTGCATATTGTGATCGATGCTCGCTCGCTCCGCTCGCTCGTAAAAATTTAGTCCAACCTCACATCCGATCCGACACGTTCGCAAATTCGAAATAAGTCGCCACCATATCGAATAATGAACGCAAGATGGATTGGTTTTAGGTTACGCTATAGTTTTCGAGCGAGCGCAGCGAGCGAGAGACGCGTAAAGGTGTGTCACAATCCAACGGTTTGGCACATACTGACATTGAAACATTCGCACCAGCCCGAGGAGCCGGAAGTCTTTATCCTATTGCCTGCTGACAAATGTTTACAGTTTGTGAATAGTTTCACATAAATAGTACTATTTCCACATACTACAGTCCAATGTGATGTCCGAAGTGGCTGACAAAATTAGGTACTAACACGAAATATATGCAAGGCAATATAAGGTATATGTATACCTTGCAAATTGTGATCGTTGCTCGCTCGCTCCGCTCGCTCGTAAAAATTTAGTCCAACCTCACATCCGATCCGACACGTTCGCAAATTCGAAATAAGTCGCCACCATATCGAATAATGAACGCAAGATGGATTGGTTTTAGGTTACGCTATAGTTTTCGAGCGAGCGCAGCGAGCGAGCGACGCGTATAGGTGTGTCACAGTCCAACGGTTTGGCACATACTGACATTGAAACATTCGCACCAGCCCGAGGAGCCGGAAGTCTTTATCCTATAGCCTGCTGACAAATGTTTACAGTTTGTGAATAGTTTCACATAAATAGTACTATTTCGACATACTACAGTGCAATGTGATGTCCGAAGTGGCTGACAAAATTAGGTACTAACACGATATATATGCATATTGCAAGGTATATGTATACCTTGCAAATTGTGATCGTTGCTCGCTCGCTCCGCTCGCTCGTAAAAATTTAGTCCAACCTCACATCCGATCCGACACGTTCGCAAATTCGAAATAAGTCGCCTTCATATCGAATGACTAACGCAAGAGGGATTGGTTTTAGGTTAGGCTATAGTTTTCGAGCGAGCGCAGCGAGCGAGAGACGCGTGAAGGTGTATCACAATCTAACGGTTTGGCACATACGGACATTGAAACATTCTCACCAGCCAGAGGAGCCGGAAGTATTTATCCTATTGCCTGCTGACAAATGTTTACAGTTTGTGAATAGTTTCACATAAATAGTACTATTTCCACATACTACAGGGCAATGTGATGTCCGAAGTGGCTGACGAAATTAGGTACTAACACGATATATATGCATATTGCAAGGTATATGTATACCTTGCATATTGTGATCGATGCTCGCTCGCTCCGCTCGCTCGTAAAAATTTAGTCCAACCTCACATCCGATCCGACACGTTCGCAAATTCGAAATAAGTCGCCACCATATCGAATAATGAACGCAAGATGGATTGGTTTTAGGTTACGCTATAGTTTTCGAGCGAGCGCAGCGAGCGAGAGACGCGTAAAGGTGTGTCACAGTCCAACGGTTTGGCACATACTGACATTGAAACATTCGCACCAGCCCGAGGAGCCGGAAGTCTTTATCCTATAGCCTGCTGACAAATGTTTACAGTTTGTGAATAGTTTCGCATAAATAGTTCTATTTCGACATACTACAGTGCAATGTGATGTCCGAAGTGGCTGACAAAATTAGGTACTAACACGAAATATATGCAAGGCAATATAAGGTATATGTATACCTTGCAAATTGTGATCGTTGTTCGCTCGCTCCGCTCGCTCGTAAAAATTTAGTCCAACCTCACATCCGATCCGACACGTTCGCAAATTCGAAATATGTCGCCACCATATCGAATAATGAACGCAAGATGGATTGGTTTTAGGTTACGCTATAGTTTTCGAGCGAGCGCAGCGAACGAGAGACGCGTAAAGGTGTGTCACAATCCAACGGTTTGGCACATACGGACATTGAAACATTCGCACCAGCCCGAGGAGCCGGAAGTCTTTATCCTATTGCCTGCTGACAAATGTTTACAGTTTGTGAATAGTTTCACATAAATAGTACTATTTCCACATACTACAGTCCAATGTGATGTCCGAAGTGGCTGACAAAATTAGGTACTAACACGAAATATATGCAAGGCAATATAAGGTATATGTATACCTTGCAAATTGTGATCGTTGCTCGCTCGCTCCGCTCGCTCGTAAAAATTTAGTCCAACCTCACATACGATCCGACACGTTCGCAAATTCGAAATAAGCTGCCTTCATATCGAATGACTAACGCAAGATGGATTGGGTTTAGGTTAGGCTACAGCTTTCGAGCGAGCGCAGCGAGCGAGAGACGCGTAAAGGTGTGTCACAATCCAACGGTTTGGCACATACTGACATTGAAACATTCGCACCAGCCCGAGGAGCCGGATGTCTTTATCATATTGCCTGCTGACAAATGTTTACAGTTTGTGAATAGTTTCACATAAATAGTACTATTTCCACATACTACAGTCCAATGTGATGTCCGAAGTGGCTGACAAAATTAGGTACTAACACGATATATATGCATATTGCAAGGTATATGTATACCTTGCATATTGTGATCGATGCTCGCTCGCTCCGCTCGCTCGTAAAAATTTAGTCCAACCTCACATCCGATCCGACACGTTCGCAAATTCGAAATAAGTCGCCACCATATCGAATAATGAACGCAAGATGGATTGGTTTTAGGTTACGCTATAGTTTTCGAGCGAGCGCAGCGAGCGAGAGACGCGTAAAGGTGTGTCACAGTCCAACGGTTTGGCACATACTGACATTGAAACATTCGCACCAGCCCGAGGAGCCGGAAGTCTTTATCCTATAGCCTGCTGACAAATGTTTACAGTTTGTGAATAGTTTCGCATAAATAGTTCTATTTCGACATACTACAGTGCAATGTGATGTCCGAAGTGGCTGACAAAATTAGGTACTAACACGAAATATATGCAAGGCAATATAAGGTATATGTATACCTTGCAAATTGTGATCGTTGTTCGCTCGCTCCGCTCGCTCGTAAAAATTTAGTCCAACCTCACATCCGATCCGACACGTTCGCAAATTCGAAATATGTCGCCACCATATCGAATAATGAACGCAAGATGGATTGGTTTTAGGTTACGCTATAGTTTTCGAGCGAGCGCAGCGAGCGAGCGACGCGTATAGGTGTGTCACAGTCCAACGGTTTGGCACATACGGACATTGAAACATTCGCACCAGCCCGAGGAGCCGGAAGTCTTTATCCTATTGCCTGCTGACAAATGTTTACAGTTTGTGAATAGTTTCACATAAATAGTACTATTTCCACATACTACAGTCCAATGTGATGTCCGAAGTGGCTGACAAAATTAGGTACTAACACGATATATATGCATATTGCAAGGTATATGTATACCTTGCATATTGTGATCGTTGCTCGCTCGCTCCGCTCGCTCGTAAAAATTTAGTCCAACCTCACATCCGATCCGACACGTTCGCAAATTCGAAATAAGTCGCCTTCATATCGAATGACTAACGCAAGAGGGATTGGTTTTAGGTTAGGCTATAGTTTTCGAGCGAGCGCAGCGAGCGAGAGACGCGTGAAGGTGTATCACAATCTAACGGTTTGGCACATACGGACATTGAAACATTCTCACCAGCCAGAGGAGCCGGAAGTATTTATCCTATTGCCTGCTGACAAATGTTTACAGTTTGTGAATAGTTTCACATAAATAGTACTATTTCCACATACTACAGGGCAATGTGATGTCCGAAGTGGCTGACGAAATTAGGTACTAACACGATATATATGCATATTGCAAGGTATATGTATACCTTGCATATTGTGATCGATGCTCGCTCGCTCCGCTCGCTCGTAAAAATTTAGTCCAACCTCACATCCGATCCGACACGTTCGCAAATTCGAAATAAGTCGCCACCATATCGAATAATGAACGCAAGATGGATTGGTTTTAGGTTACGCTATAGTTTTCGAGCGAGCGCAGCGAGCGAGAGACGCGTAAAGGTGTGTCACAGTCCAACGGTTTGGCACATACTGACATTGAAACATTCGCACCAGCCCGAGGAGCCGGAAGTCTTTATCCTATAGCCTGCTGACAAATGTTTACAGTTTGTGAATAGTTTCGCATAAATAGTTCTATTTCGACATACTACAGTGCAATGTGATGTCCGAAGTGGCTGACAAAATTAGGTACTAACACGAAATATATGCAAGGCAATATAAGGTATATGTATACCTTGCAAATTGTGATCGTTGCTCGCTCGCTCCGCTCGCTCGTAAAAATTTAGTCCAACCTCACATCCGATCCGACACGTTCGCAAATTCGAAATAAGTCGCCACCATATCGAATAATGAACGCAAGATGGATTGGTTTTAGGTTACGCTATAGTTTTCGAGCGAGCGCAGCGAGCGAGCGACGCGTAAAGGTGTGTCACAGTCCAACGGTTTGGCACATACTGACATTGAAACATTCGCACCAGCCCGAGGAGCCGGAAGTCTTTATCCTATAGCCTGCTGACAAATGTTTACAGTTTGTGAATAGTTTCACATAAATAGTACTATTTCGACATACTACAGTGCAATGTGATGTCCGAAGTGGCTGACAAAATTTGGTACTAACACGATATATATGCATATTGCAAGGTATATGTATACCTTGCATATTGTGATCGATGCTCGCTCGCTCCGCTCGCTCGTAAAAATTTAGTCCAACCTCACATCCGATCCGACACGTTCGCAAATTCGAAATAAGTCGCCACCATATCGAATAATGAACGCAAGATGGATTGGTTTTAGGTTACGCTATAGTTTTCGAGCGAGCGCAGCGAGCGAGAGACGCGTAAAGGTGTGTCACAATCCAACGGTTTGGCACATACTGACATTGAAACATTCGCACCAGCCCGAGGAGCCGGAAGTCTTTATCCTATTGCCTGCTGACAAATGTTTACAGTTTGTGAATAGTTTCACATAAATAGTACTATTTCCACATACTACAGTCCAATGTGATGTCCGAAGTGGCTGACAAAATTAGGTACTAACACGAAATATATGCAAGGCAATATAAGGTATATGTATACCTTGCAAATTGTGATCGTTGCTCGCTCGCTCCGCTCGCTCGTAAAAATTTAGTCCAACCTCACATCCGATCCGACACGTTCGCAAATTCGAAATAAGTCGCCACCATATCGAATAATGAACGCAAGATGGATTGGTTTTAGGTTACGCTATAGTTTTCGAGCGAGCGCAGCGAGCGAGCGACGCGTAAAGGTGTGTCACAGTCCAACGGTTTGGCACATACTGACATTGAAACATTCGCACCAGCCCGAGGAGCCGGAAGTCTTTATCCTATAGCCTGCTGACAAATGTTTACAGTTTGTGAATAGTTTCACATAAATAGTACTATTTCGACATACTACAGTGCAATGTGATGTCCGAAGTGGCTGACAAAATTAGGTACTAACACGATATATATGCATATTGCAAGGTATATGTATACCTTGCAAATTGTGATCGTTGCTCGCTCGCTCCGCTCGCTCGTAAAAATTTAGTCCAACCTCACATCCGATCCGACACGTTCGCAAATTCGAAATAAGTCGCCTTCATATCGAATGACTAACGCAAGAGGGATTGGTTTTAGGTTAGGCTATAGTTTTCGAGCGAGCGCAGCGAGCGAGAGACGCGTGAAGGTGTATCACAATCTAACGGTTTGGCACATACGGACATTGAAACATTCTCACCAGCCAGAGGAGCCGGAAGTATTTATCCTATTGCCTGCTGACAAATGTTTACAGTTTGTGAATAGTTTCACATAAATAGTACTATTTCCACATACTACAGGGCAATGTGATGTCCGAAGTGGCTGACGAAATTAGGTACTAACACGATATATATGCATATTGCAAGGTATATGTATACCTTGCATATTGTGATCGATGCTCGCTCGCTCCGCTCGCTCGTAAAAATTTAGTCCAACCTCACATCCGATCCGACACGTTCGCAAATTCGAAATAAGTCGCCACCATATCGAATAATGAACGCAAGATGGATTGGTTTTAGGTTACGCTATAGTTTTCGAGCGAGCGCAGCGAGCGAGAGACGCGTAAAGGTGTGTCACAGTCCAACGGTTTGGCACATACTGACATTGAAACATTCGCACCAGCCCGAGGAGCCGGAAGTCTTTATCCTATAGCCTGCTGACAAATGTTTACAGTTTGTGAATAGTTTCGCATAAATAGTTCTATTTCGACATACTACAGTGCAATGTGATGTCCGAAGTGGCTGACAAAATTAGGTACTAACACGAAATATATGCAAGGCAATATAAGGTATATGTATACCTTGCAAATTGTGATCGTTGTTCGCTCGCTCCGCTCGCTCGTAAAAATTTAGTCCAACCTCACATCCGATCCGACACGTTCGCAAATTCGAAATATGTCGCCACCATATCGAATAATGAACGCAAGATGGATTGGTTTTAGGTTACGCTATAGTTTTCGAGCGAGCGCAGCGAACGAGAGACGCGTAAAGGTGTGTCACAATCCAACGGTTTGGCACATACGGACATTGAAACATTCGCACCAGCCCGAGGAGCCGGAAGTCTTTATCCTATTGCCTGCTGACAAATGTTTACAGTTTGTGAATAGTTTCACATAAATAGTACTATTTCCACATACTACAGTCCAATGTGATGTCCGAAGTGGCTGACAAAATTAGGTACTAACACGAAATATATGCAAGGCAATATAAGGTATATGTATACCTTGCAAATTGTGATCGTTGCTCGCTCGCTCCGCTCGCTCGTAAAAATTTAGTCCAACCTCACATACGATCCGACACGTTCGCAAATTCGAAATAAGCTGCCTTCATATCGAATGACTAACGCAAGATGGATTGGGTTTAGGTTAGGCTACAGCTTTCGAGCGAGCGCAGCGAGCGAGAGACGCGTAAAGGTGTGTCACAATCCAACGGTTTGGCACATACTGACATTGAAACATTCGCACCAGCCCGAGGAGCCGGATGTCTTTATCATATTGCCTGCTGACAAATGTTTACAGTTTGTGAATAGTTTCACATAAATAGTACTATTTCCACATACTACAGTCCAATGTGATGTCCGAAGTGGCTGACAAAATTAGGTACTAACACGATATATATGCATATTGCAAGGTATATGTATACCTTGCATATTGTGATCGATGCTCGCTCGCTCCGCTCGCTCGTAAAAATTTAGTCCAACCTCACATCCGATCCGACACGTTCGCAAATTCGAAATAAGTCGCCACCATATCGAATAATGAACGCAAGATGGATTAGTTTTAGGTTAGGCTACAGCTTTCGAGCGAGCGCAGCGAGCGAGAGACGCGTAAAGGTGTGTCACAATCCAACGGTTTGGCACATACTGACATTGAACCATTCGCACCAGCCCGAGGAGCCGGATGTCTTTATCATATTGCCTGCTGACAAATGTTTACAGTTTGTGAATAGTTTCACATAAATAGCACTATTTCCACATACGACAGGGCAATGTGATGTCCGAAGTGGCTGACGAAATTAGGTACTAACACGATATATATGCATATTGCAAGGTATATGTATACCTTGCATATTGTGATCGATGCTCGCTCGCACCGCTCGCTCGTAAAAATTTAGTCCAACCTCACATCCGATCCGACACGTTCGCAAATTCGAAATAAGTCGCCACCATATCGAATAATGAACGCAAGATGGATTGGTTTTAGGTTACGCTATAGTTTTCGAGCGAGCGCAGCGAGCGAGAGACGCGTAAAGGTGTGTCACAATCCAACGGTTTGGCACATACTGACATTGAAACATTCGCACCAGCCCGAGGAGCCGGAAGTCTTTATCCTATAGCCTGCTGACAAATGTTTACAGTTTGTGAATAGTTTCACATAAATAGTACTATTTCGACATACTACAGTGCAATGTGATGTCCGAAGTGGCTGACAAAATTAGGTACTAACACGATATATATGCATATTGCAAGGTATATGTATACCTTGCAAATTGTGATCGTTGCTCGCTCGCTCCGCTCGCTCGTAAAAATTTAGTCCAACCTCACATCCGATCCGACACGTTCGCAAATTCGAAATAAGTCGCCACCATATCGAATAATGAACGCAAGATGGATTGGTTTTAGGTTACGCTATAGTTTTCGAGCGAGCGCAGCGAGCGAGCGACGCGTATAGGTGTGTCACAGTCCAACGGTTTGGCACATACTGACATTGAAACATTCGCACCAGCCCGAGGAGCCGGAATTCTTTATCCTATTGCCTGCTGACAAATGTTTACAGTTTGTGAATAGTTTCACATAAATAGTACTATTTCCACTTACTACAGTCCAATGTGATGTCCGAAGTGGCTGACAAAATTAGGTACTAACACGAAATATATGCAAGGCAATATAAGGTATACGTATACCTTGCAAATTGTGATCGTTGCTCGCTCGCTCCGCTCGCTCGTAAAAATTTAGTCGAACCTCACATCCGATCCGACACGTTCGCAAATTCGAAATAAGTCGCCACCATATCGAATAATGAACGCAAGATGGATTGGTTTTAGGTTACGCTATAGTTTTCGAGCGAGCGCAGCGAGCGAGCGACGCGTAAAGGTGTGTCACAGTCCAACGGTTTGGCACATACTGACATTGAAACATTCGCACCAGCCCGAGGAGCCGGAATTCTTTATCCTATTGCCTGCTGACAAATGTTTACAGTTTGTGAATAGTTTCACATAAATAGTACTATTTCCACTTACTACAGTCCAATGTGATGTCCGAAGTGGCTGACAAAATTTGGTACTAACACGATATATATGCATATTGCAAGGTATATGTATACCTTGCATATTGTGATCGATGCTCGCTCGCTCCGCTCGCTCGTAAAAATTTAGTCCAACCTCACATCCGATCCGACACGTTCGCAAATTCGAAATAAGTCGCCACCATATCGAATAATGAACGCAAGATGGATTGGTTTTAGGTTACGCTATAGTTTTCGAGCGAGCGCAGCGAGCGAGAGACGCGTAAAGGTGTGTCACAATCCAACGGTTTGGCACATACTGACATTGAAACATTCGCACCAGCCCGAGGAGCCGGAAGTCTTTATCCTATAGCCTGCTGACAAATGTTTACAGTTTGTGAATAGTTTCACATAAATAGTACTATTTCGACATACTACAGTGCAATGTGATGTCCGAAGTGGCTGACAAAATTTGGTACTAACACGATATATATGCATATTGCAAGGTATATGTATACCTTGCAAATTGTGATCGTTGCTCGCTCGCTCCGCTCGCTCGTAAAAATTTAGTCCAACCTCACATCCGATCCGACACGTTCGCAAATTCGAAATAAGTCGCCTTCATATCGAATGACTAACGCAAGAGGGATTGGTTTTAGGTTAGGCTATAGTTTTCGAGCGAGCGCAGCGAGCGAGAGACGCATGAAGGTGTATCACAATCTAACGGTTTGGCACATACGGACATTGAAACATTCGCACCAGCCAGAGGAGCCGGAAGTATTTATCCTATTGCCTGCTGACAAATGTTTACAGTTTGTGAATAGTTTCACATAAATAGTACTATTTCCACATACTACAGGGCAATGTGATGTCCGAAGTGGCTGACGAAATTAGGTACTAACACGATATATATGCATATTGCAAGGTATATGTATACCTTGCATATTGTGATCGATGCTCGCTCGCTCCGCTCGCTCGTAAAAATTTAGTCCAACCTCACATCCGATCCGACACGTTCGCAAATTCGAAATAAGTCGCCACCATATCGAATAATGAACGCAAGATGGATTGGTTTTAGGTTACGCTATAGTTTTCGAGCGAGCGCAGCGAGCGAGAGACGCGTAAAGGTGTGTCACAATCCAACGGTTTGGCACATACTGACATTGAAACATTCGCACCAGCCCGAGGAGCCGGATGTCTTTATCATATTGCCTGCTGACAAATGTTTACAGTTTGTGAATAGTTTCACATAAATAGTACTATTTCCACATACTACAGTCCAATGTGATGTCCGAAGTGGCTGACAAAATTAGGTACTAACACGATATATATGCATATTGCAAGGTATATGTATACCTTGCATATTGTGATCGATGCTCGCTCGCTCCGCTCGCTCGTAAAAATTTAGTCCAACCTCACATCCGATCCGACACGTTCGCAAATTCGAAATAAGTCGCCACCATATCGAATAATGAACGCAAGATGGATTGGTTTTAGGTTAGGCTACAGCTTTCGAGCGAGCGCAGCGAGCGAGAGACGCGTAAAGGTGTGTCACAATCCAACGGTTTGGCACATACTGACATTGAACCATTCGCACCAGCCCGAGGAGCCGGATGTCTTTATCATATTGCCTGCTGACAAATGTTTACAGTTTGTGAATAGTTTCACATAAATAGCACTATTTCCACATACGACAGGGCAATGTGATGTCCGAAGTGGCTGACGAAAATAGGTACTAACACGATATATATGCATATTGCAAGGTATATGTATACCTTGCAAATTGTGATCGTTGCTCGCTCGCTCCGCTCGCTCGTAAAAATTTAGTCCAACCTCACATCCGATCCGACACGTTCGCAAATTCGAAATAAGTCGCCACCATATCGAATAATGAACGCAAGATGGATTAGTTTTAGGTTAGGCTACAGCTTTCGAGCGAGCGCAGCGAGCGAGAGACGCGTAAAGGTGTGTCACAATCCAACGGTTTGGCACATACTGACATTGAACCATTCGCACCAGCCCGAGGAGCCGGATGTCTTTATCATATTGCCTGCTGACAAATGTTTACAGTTTGTGAATAGTTTCACATAAATAGCACTATTTCCACATACGACAGGGCAATGTGATGTCCGAAGTGGCTGACGAAATTAGGTACTAACACGATATATATGCATATTGCAAGGTATATGTATACCTTGCAAATTGTGATCGTTGCTCGCTCGCTCCGCTCGCTCGTAAAAATTTAGTCCAACCTCACATCCGATCCGACACGTTCGCAAATTCGAAATAAGTCGCCACCATATCGAATAATGAACGCAAGATGGATTGGTTTTAGGTTACGCTATAGTTTTCGAGCGAGCGCAGCGAGCGAGCGACGCGTATAGGTGTGTCACAGTCCAACGGTTTGGCACATACTGACATTGAAACATTCGCACCAGCCCGAGGAGCCGGAATTCTTTATCCTATTGCCTGCTGACAAATGTTTACAGTTTGTGAATAGTTTCACATAAATAGTACTATTTCCACTTACTACAGTCCAATGTGATGTCCGAAGTGGCTGACAAAATTAGGTACTAACACGAAATATATGCAAGGCAATATAAGGTATATGTATACCTTGCAAATTGTGATCGTTGCTCGCTCGCTCCGCTCGCTCGTAAAAATTTAGTCCAACCTCACATCCGATCCGACACGTTCGCAAATTCGAAATAAGTCGCCTTCATATCGAATGACTAACGCAAGAGGGATTGGTTTTAGGTTAGGCTATAGTTTTCGAGCGAGCGCAGCGAGCGAGAGACGCATGAAGGTGTATCACAATCTAACGGTTTGGCACATACGGACATTGAAACATTCGCACCAGCCAGAGGAGCCGGAAGTATTTATCCTATTGCCTGCTGACAAATGTTTACAGTTTGTGAATAGTTTCACATAAATAGTACTATTTCCACATACTACAGGGCAATGTGATGTCCGAAGTGGCTGACGAAATTAGGTACTAACACGATATATATGCATATTGCAAGGTATATGTATACCTTGCATATTGTGATCGATGCTCGCTCGCTCCGCTCGCTCGTAAAAATTTAGTCCAACCTCACATCCGATCCGACACGTTCGCAAATTCGAAATAAGTCGCCACCATATCGAATAATGAACGCAAGATGGATTGGTTTTAGGTTACGCTATAGTTTTCGAGCGAGCGCAGCGAGCGAGAGACGCGT
The DNA here is from genome assembly GCF_910591885.1 of Bombus terrestris. Lineage (NCBI taxonomy): Eukaryota > Metazoa > Arthropoda > Insecta > Hymenoptera > Apidae > Bombus > Bombus terrestris. The sequence continues at coordinate 1,864,282 of NW_025963552.1, read as the reverse complement.
AAAGGTGTGTCACAATCCAACGGTTTGGCACATACTGACATTGAAACATTCGCACCAGCCCGAGGAGCCGGAAGTCTTTATCCTATTGCCTGCTGACAAATGTTTACAGTTTGTGAATAGTTTCACATAAATAGTACTATTTCGACATACTACAGTGCAATGTGATGTCCGAAGTGGCTGACAAAATTTGGTACTAACACGATATATATGCATATTGCAAGGTATATGTATACCTTGCAAATTGTGATCGTTGCTCGCTCGCTCCGCTCGCTCGTAAAAATTTAGTCCAACCTCACATCCGATCCGACACGTTCGCAAATTCGAAATAAGTCGCCTTCATATCGAATGACTAACGCAAGAGGGATTGGTTTTAGGTTAGGCTATAGTTTTCGAGCGAGCGCAGCGAGCGAGAGACGCATGAAGGTGTATCACAATCTAACGGTTTGGCACATACGGACATTGAAACATTCGCACCAGCCAGAGGAGCCGGAAGTATTTATCCTATTGCCTGCTGACAAATGTTTACAGTTTGTGAATAGTTTCACATAAATAGTACTATTTCCACATACTACAGGGCAATGTGATGTCCGAAGTGGCTGACGAAATTAGGTACTAACACGATATATATGCATATTGCAAGGTATATGTATACCTTGCATATTGTGATCGATGCTCGCTCGCTCCGCTCGCTCGTAAAAATTTAGTCCAACCTCACATCCGATCCGACACGTTCGCAAATTCGAAATAAGTCGCCACCATATCGAATAATGAACGCAAGATGGATTAGTTTTAGGTTAGGCTACAGCTTTCGAGCGAGCGCAGCGAGCGAGAGACGCGTAAAGGTGTGTCACAATCCAACGGTTTGGCACATACTGACATTGAACCATTCGCACCAGCCCGAGGAGCCGGATGTCTTTATCATATTGCCTGCTGACAAATGTTTACAGTTTGTGAATAGTTTCACATAAATAGCACTATTTCCACATACGACAGGGCAATGTGATGTCCGAAGTGGCTGACGAAATTAGGTACTAACACGATATATATGCATATTGCAAGGTGTATGTATACCTTGCATATTGTGATCGATGCTCGCTCGCACCGCTCGCTCGTAAAAATTTAGTCCAACCTCACATCCGATCCGACACGTTCGCAAATTCGAAATAAGTCGCCACCATATCGAATAATGAACGCAAGATGGATTGGTTCTAGGTTACGCTATAGTTTTCGAGCGAGCGCAGCGAGCGAGAGACGCGTAAAGGTGTGTCACAATCCAACGGTTTGGCACATACTGACATTGAAACATTCGCACCAGCCCGAGGAGCCGGAAGTCTTTATCCTATAGCCTGCTGACAAATGTTTACAGTTTGTGAATAGTTTCACATAAATAGTACTATTTCGACATACTACAGTGCAATGTGATGTCCGAAGTGGCTGACAAAATTTGGTACTAACACGATATATATGCATATTGCAAGGTATATGTATACCTTGCAAATTGTGATCGTTGCTCGCTCGCTCCGCTCGCTCGTAAAAATTTAGTCCAACCTCACATCCGATCCGACACGTTCGCAAATTCGAAATAAGTCGCCTTCATATCGAATGACTAACGCAAGAGGGATTGGTTTTAGGTTAGGCTATAGTTTTCGAGCGAGCGCAGCGAGCGAGAGACGCATGAAGGTGTATCACAATCTAACGGTTTGGCACATACGGACATTGAAACATTCGCACCAGCCAGAGGAGCCGGATGTCTTTATCATATTGCCTGCTGACAAATGTTTACAGTTTGTGAATAGTTTCACATAAATAGTACTATTTCCACATACTACAGTCCAATGTGATGTCCGAAGTGGCTGACAAAATTAGGTACTAACACGATATATATGCATATTGCAAGGTATATGTATACCTTGCATATTGTGATCGATGCTCGCTCGCTCCGCTCGCTCGTAAAAATTTAGTCCAACCTCACATCCGATCCGACACGTTCGCAAATTCGAAATAAGTCGCCACCATATCGAATAATGAACGCAAGATGGATTTGTTTTAGGTTAGGCTACAGCTTTCGAGCGAGCGCAGCGAGCGAGAGACGCGTAAAGGTGTGTCACAATCCAACGGTTTGGCACATACTGACATTGAACCATTCGCACCAGCCCGAGGAGCCGGATGTCTTTATCATATTGCCTGCTGACAAATGTTTACAGTTTGTGAATAGTTTCACATAAATAGCACTATTTCCACATACGACAGGGCAATGTGATGTCCGAAGTGGCTGACGAAATTAGGTACTAACACGATATATATGCATATTGCAAGGTATATGTATACCTTGCAAATTGTGATCGTTGCTCGCTCGCTCCGCTCGCTCGTAAAAATTTAGTCCAACCTCACATCCGATCCGACACGTTCGCAAATTCGAAATAAGTCGCCTTCATATCGAATGACTAACGCAAGAGGGATTGGTTTTAGGTTAGGCTATAGTTTTCGAGCGAGCGCAGCGAGCGAGAGACGCATGAAGGTGTATCACAATCTAACGGTTTGGCACATACGGACATTGAAACATTCGCACCAGCCAGAGGAGCCGGAAGTATTTATCATATTGCCTGCTGACAAATGTTTACAGTTTGTGAATAGTTTCACATAAATAGTACTATTTCCACATACTACAGGGCAATGTGATGTCCGAAGTGGCTGACGAAATTAGGTACTAACACGATATATATGCATATTGCAAGGTATATGTATACCTTGCATATTGTGTTCGATGCTCGCTCGCTCCGCTCGCTCGTAAAAATTTAGTCCAACCTCACATCCGATCCGACACGTTCGCAAATTCGAAATAAGTCGCCACCATATCGAATAATGAACGCAAGATGGATTGGTTTTAGGTTACGCTATAGTTTTCGAGCGAGCGCAGCGAGCGAGAGACGCGTAAAGGTGTGTCACAATCCAACGGTTTGGCACATACTGACATTGAAACATTCGCACCAGCCCGAGGAGCCGGAAGTCTTTATCCTATAGCCTGCTGACAAATGTTTACAGTTTGTGAATAGTTTCACATAAATAGTACTATTTCCACTTACTACAGTCCAATGTGATGTCCGAAGTGGCTGACAAAATTAGGTACTAACACGAAATATATGCAAGGCAATATAAGGTATATGTATACCTTGCAAATTGTGATCGTTGCTAGCTCGCTTCGCTCGCTCGTAAAAATTTAGTCCAACCTCACATCCGATCCGACACGTTCGCAAATTCGAAATATGTCGCCACCATATCGAATAATGAACGCAAGATGGATTGGTTTTAGGTTACGCTATAGTTTTCGAGCGAGCGCAGCGAACGAGAGACGCGTAAAGGTGTGTCACAATCCAACGGTTTGGCACATACGGACATTGAAACATTCGCACCAGCCCGAGGAGCCGGAAGTCTTTATCCTATTGCCTGCTGACAAATGTTTACAGTTTGTGAATAGTTTCACATAAATAGTACTATTTCCACATACTACAGTCCAATGTGATGTCCGAAGTGGCTGACAAAATTAGGTACTAACACGAAATATATGCAAGGCAATATAAGGTATATGTATACCTTGCAAATTGTGATCGTTGCTCGCTCGCTCCGCTCGCTCGTAAAAATTTAGTCCAACCTCACATACGATCCGTCACGTTCGCAAATTCGAAATAAGTTGCTTTCATATCGAATGACTAACGCAAGATGGATTGGGTTTAGGTTAGGCTACAGCTTTCGAGCGAGCGCTGCGAGCGAGAGACGCGTAAAGGTGTGTCACAATCCAACGGTTTGGCACATACTGACATTGAAACATTCGCACCAGCCCGAGGAGCCGGATGTCTTTATCATATTGCCTGCTGACAAATGTTTACAGTTTGTGCATAGTTTCACATAAATAGTACTATTTCCACATACTACAGTCCAATGTGATGTCCGAAGTGGCTGACAAAATTAGGTACTAACACGATATATATGCATATTGCAAGGTATATGTATACCTTGCATATTGTGATCGATGCTCGCTCGCTCCGCTCGCTCGTAAAAATTTAGTCCAACCTCACATCCGATCCGACACGTTCGCAAATTCGAAATAAGTCGCCACCATATCGAATAATGAACGCAAGATGGATTAGTTTTAGGTTAGGCTACAGCTTTCGAGCGAGCGCAGCGAGCGAGAGACGCGTAAAGGTGTGTCACAATCCAACGGTTTGGCACATACTGACATTGAACCATTCGCACCAGCCCGAGGAGCCGGATGTCTTTATCATATTGCCTGCTGACAAATGTTTACAGTTTGTGAATAGTTTCACATAAATAGTACTATTTCCACATAATACAGGGCAATGTGATGTCCGAAGTGGCTGACGAAATTAGGTACTAACACGATATATATGCATATTGCAAGGTATATGTATACCTTGCAAATTGTGATCGTTGCTCGCTCGCTCCGCTCGCTCGTAAAAATTTAGTCCAACCTCACATCCGATCCGACACGTACGCAAATTCGAAATAAGTCGCCACCATATCGAATAATGAACGCAAGATGGATTGGTTTTAGGTTACGCTATAGTTTTCGAGCGAGCGCAGCGAACGAGAGACGCGTAAAGGTGTGTCACAATCCAACGGTTTGGCACATACGGACATTGAAACATTCGCACCAGCCCGAGGAGCCGGAAGTCTTTATCCTATTGCCTGCTGACAAATGTTTACAGTTTGTGAATAGTTTCACATAAATAGTACTATTTCCACATACTACAGTCCAATGTGATGTCCGAAATGGCTGACAAAATTAGGTACTATCACGAAATATATGCAAGGCAATATAAGGTATATGTATACCTTGCAAATTGTGATCGTTGCTCGCTCGCTCCGCTCGCTCGTAAAAATTTAGTCCAACCTCACATACGATCCGACACGTTCGCAAATTCGAAATAAGTTGCCTTCATATCGAATGACTAACGCAAGATGGATTGGGTTTAGGTTAGGCTACAGCTTTCGAGCGAGCGCATCGAGCGAGAGACGCGTAAAGGTGTGTCACAATCCAACGGTTTGGCACATACTGACATTGAAACATTCGCACCAGCCCGAGGAGCCGGATGTCTTTATCCTATTGCCTGCTGACAAATGTTTACAGTTTGTGAATAGTTTCACATAAATAGTACTATTTCCACATACTACAGGGCAATGTGATGTCCGAAGTGGCTGACGAAATTAGGTACTAACACGATATATATGCATATTGCAAGGTATATGTATACCTTGCATATTGTGATCGATGCTCGCTCGCTCCGCTCGCTCGTAAAAATTTAGTCCAACCTCACATACGATCCGACACGTTCGCAAATTCGAAATAAGTCGCCACCATATCGAATAATGAACGCAAGATGGATTGGTTTTAGGTTACGCTATAGTTTTCGAGCGAGCGCAGCGAGCGAGAGACGCGTAAAGGTGTGTCACAATCCAACGGTTTGGCACATACTGACATTGAAACATTCGCACCAGCCCGAGGAGCCGGAAGTCTTTATCCTATTGCCTGCTGACAATTGTTTACAGTTTGTGAATAGTTTCACATAAATAGTACTATTTCCACATACTACAGTCCAATGTGATGTCTGAAGTGGCTGACAAAATTAGGTACTAACACGAAATATATGCAAGGCAATATAAGGTATATGTATACCTTGCAAATTGTGATCGTTGCTCGCTCCCTCCGCTCGCTCGTAAAAATTTAGTCCAACCTCACATCCGATCCGACACGTTCGCAAATTCGAAATAAGTCGCCACCATATCGAATGACTAACGCAAGATGGATTGGGTTTAGGTTAGGCTACAGCTTTCGAGCGAGCGCATCGAGCGAGAGACGCGTAAAGGTGTGTCACAATCCAACGGTTTGGCACATACTGACATTGAAACATTCGCACCAGCCCGAGGAGCCGGATGTCTTTATCCTATTGCCTGCTGACAAATGTTTACAGTTTGTGAATAGTTTCACATAAATAGTACTATTTCCACATACTACAGGGCAATGTGATGTCCGAAGTGGCTGACGAAATTAGGTACTAACACGATATATATGCATATTGCAAGGTATATGTATACCTTGCATATTGTGATCGATGCTCGCTCGCTCCGCTCGCTCGTAAAAATTTAGTCCAACCTCACATCCGATCCGACACGTTCGCAAATTCGAAATAAGTCGCCACCATATCGAATAATGAACGCAAGATGGATTGGTTTTAGGTTACGCTATAGTTTTCGAGCGAGCGCAGCGAGCGAGAGACGCGTAAAGGTGTGTCACAATCCAACGGTTTGGCAAATACTGACATTGAAACATTCGCACCAGCCCGAGGAGCCGGAAGTCTTTATCCTATTGCCTGCTGACAATTGTTTACAGTTTGTGAATAGTTTCACATAAATAGTACTATTTCCACATACTACAGTCCAATGTGATGTCTGAAGTGGCTGACAAAATTAGGTACTAACACGAAATATATGCAAGGCAATATAAGGTATATGTATACCTTGCAAATTGTGATCGTTGCTCGCTCGCTCCGCTCGCTCGTAAAAATTTAGTCCAACCTCACATCCGATCCGACACGTTCGCAAATTCGAAATAAGTCGCCACCATATCGAATGACTAACGCAAGATGGATTGGGTTTAGGTTAGGCTACAGCTTTCGAGCGAGCGCATCGAGCGAGAGACGCGTAAAGGTGTGTCACAATCCAACGGTTTGGCACATACTGACATTGAAACATTCGCACCAGCCCGAGGAGCCGGATGTCTTTATCCTATTGCCTGCTGACAAATGTTTACAGTTTGTGAATAGTTTCACATAAATAGTACTATTTCCACATACTACAGGGCAATGTGATGTCCGAAGTGGCTGACGAAATTAGGTACTAACACGATATATATGCATATTGCAAGGTATATGTATACCTTGCATATTGTGATCGATGCTCGCTCGCTCCGCTCGCTCGTAAAAATTTAGTCCAACCTCACATCCGATCCGACACGTTCGCAAATTCGAAATAAGTCGCCACCATATCGAATAATGAACGCAAGATGGATTGGTTTTAGGTTACGCTATAGTTTTCGAGCGAGCGCAGCGAGCGAGAGACGCGTAAAGGTGTGTCACAATCCAACGGTTTGGCACATACTGACATTGAAACATTCGCACCAGCCCGAGGAGCCGGAAGTCTTTATCCTATTGCCTGCTGACAATTGTTTACAGTTTGTGAATAGTTTCACATAAATAGTACTATTTCCACATACTACAGTCCAATGTGATGTCTGAAGTGGCTGACAAAATTAGGTACTAACACGAAATATATGCAAGGCAATATAAGGTATATGTATACCTTGCAAATTGTGATCGTTGCTCGCTCGCTCCGCTCGCTCGTAAAAATTTAGTCCAACCTCACATCCGATCCGACACGTTCGCAAATTCGAAATAAGTCGCCACCATATCGAATAATGAGCGCAAGATGGATTGGTTTTAGGTTACGCTATAGTTTTCGAGCGAGCGCAGCGAACGAGAGACGCGTAAAGGTGTGTCACAATCCAACGGTTTGGCACATACGGACATTGAAACATTCGCACCAGCCCGAGGAGCCGGAAGTCTTTATCCTATTGCCTGCTGACAAATGTTTACAGTTTGTGAATAGTTTCACATAAATAGTACTATTTCCACATACTACAGTCCAATGTGATGTCCGAAGTGGCTGACAAAATTAGGTACTAACACGAAATATATGCAAGGCAATATAAGGTATATGTATACCTTGCAAATTGTGATCGTTGCTCGCTCGCTCCGCTCGCTCGTAAAAATTTAGTCCAACCTCACATCCGATCCGACACGTTCGCAAATTCGAAATAAGTCGCCACCATATCGAATAATGAACGCAAGATGGATTGGTTTTAGGTTAGGCTACAGCTTTCGAGCGAGCGCAGCGAGCGAGAGACGCGTAAAGGTGTGTCACAATCCAACGGTTTGGCACATACTGACATTGAAACATTCGCACCAGCCCGAGGATCCGGATGTCTTTATCATATTGCCTGCTGACAAATGTTTACAGTTTGTGAATAGTTTCACATAAATAGTACTATTTCCACATACTACAGGGCAATGTGATGTCCGAAGTGGCTGACGAAATTAGGTACTAACACGATATATATGCATATTGCAAGGTATATGTATACCTTGCATATTGTGATCGATGCTCCTCGCACCACTCGCTCGTAAAAATTTAGTCCAACCTCACATCCGATCCGACACGTTCGCAAATTCGAAATAAGTCGCCACCATATCGAATAATGAACGCAAGATGGATTGGTTTTAGGTTACGCTATAGTTTTCGAGCGAGCGCAGCGAGCGAGAGACGCGTAAAGGTGTGTCACAATCCAACGGTTTGGCACATACTGACATTGAAACATTCTCACCAGCCAGAGGAGCCGGAAGTATTTATCCTATTGCCTGCTGACAAATGTTTACAGTTTGTGAACAGTTCCACATAAATAGTACTATTTCCACATACTACAGGGCAATGTGATGTCCGAAGTGGCTGACGAAATTAGGTACTAACACGATATATATGCATATTGCAAGGTATATGTATACCTTGCATATTGTGATCGATGCTCGCTCGCTCCGCTCGCTCGTAAAAATTTAGTCCAACCTCACATCCGACACGTTCGCAAATTCGAAATAAGTCGCCACCATATCGAATAATGAACGCAAGATGGATTGGTTTTAGGTTACGCTATACTTTTCGAGCGAGCGCAGCGAGCGAGAGACGCGTAAAGGTGTGTCACAGTCCAACGGTTTGGCACATACTGACATTGAAACATTCGCACCAGCCCGAGGAGCCGGAAGTATTTATCCTATAGCCTGCTGACAAATGTTTACAGTTTGTGAATATTTTCACATAAATAGTACTATTTCGACATACTACAGTGCAATGTGATGTCCGAAGTGGCTGACAAAATTAGGTTTTAACACGATATATATGCATATTGCAAGGTATATGTATACCTTGCAAATTGTGATCGTTGCTCGCTCGCTCCGCTCGCTCGTAAAAATTTAGTCCAACCTCACATCCGATCCGACACGTTCGCAAATTCGAAATATGTCGCCACCATATCGAATAATGAACGCAAGATGGATTGGTTTTAGGTTACGCTATAGTTTTCGAGCGAGCGCAGCGAGCGAGAGACGCGTAAAGGTCTGTCACAGTCCAACGGTTTGGCACATACTGACATTGAAACATTCGCACCAGCCCGAGGAGCCGGAAGTCTTTATCCTATTGCCTGCTGACAAATGTTTACAGTTTGTGAATTGTTTCACATAAATAGTACTATTTCCACATACTACAGTCCAATGTGATGTCCGAAGTGGCTGACAAAATTAGGTACTAACACGAAATATATGCAAGGCAATATAAGGTATATGTATACCTTGCAAATTGTGATCGTTGCTCGCTCGCTCCGCTCGCTCGTAAAAATTTAGTCCAACCTCACATCCGATCCGACACGTTCGCAAATTCGAAATAAGTCGCCACCATATCGAATAATGAACGCAAGATGGATTGGTTTTAGGTTACGCTATAGTTTTCGAGCGAGCGCAGCGAGCGAGAGACGCGTAAAGGTGTGTCACAATCCAACGGTTTGGCACATACTGACATTGAAACATTCGCACCAGCCCGAGGAGCCACAAGTCTTTATCCTATAGCCTGCTGACAAATGTTTACAGTTTGTGAATAGTTTCACATAAATAGTACTATTTCGACACACTACAGTGCAATGTGATGTCCGAAGTGGCTGACAAAATTAGGTACTAACACGATATATATGCATATTGCAAGGTATATGTATACCTTGCAAATTGTGATCGTTGCTCGCTCGCTCCGCTCGCTCGTAAAAATTTAGTCCAACCTCACATCCGATCCGACACGTTCGCAAATTCGAAATAAGTCGCCTTCATATCGAATGACTAACGCAAGAGGGATTGGTTTTAGGTTAGGCTATAGTTTTCGAGCGAGCGCAGCGAGCGAGAGAAGCGTGAAGGTGTGTCACAGTCCAACGGTTTGGCACATACTGACATTGAAACATTCGCACCAGCCCGAGGAGCCGGAAGTCTTTATCCTATTGCCTGCTGACAAATGTTTACAGTTTGTGAATTGTTTCACATAAATAGTACTATTTCCACATACTACAGTCCAATGTGATGTCCGAAGTGGCTGACAAAATTAGGTACTAACACGAAATATATGCAAGGCAATATAAGGTATATGTATACCTTGCAAATTGTGATCGTTGCTCGCTCGCTCCGCTCGCTCGTAAAAATTTAGTCCAACCTCACATCCGATCCGACACGTTCGCAAATTCGAAATAAGTCGCCACCATATCGAATAATGAACGCAAGATGGATTGGTTTTAGGTTACGCTATAGTTTTCGAGCGAGCGCAGCGAGCGAGAGACGCGTAAAGGTGTATCACAATCTAACGGTTTGGCACATACGGACATTGAAACATTCGCACCAGCCAGAGGAGCCGGAAGTATTTATCCTATTGCCTGCTGAGAAATGTTTACAGTTTGTGAATAGTTTCACATAAATAGTACTATTTCCACATACTACAGGGCAATGTGATGTCCGAAGTGGCTGACGAAATTAGGTACTAACACGATATATATGCATATTGCAAGGTATATGTATACCTTGCATATTGTGATCGATGCTCGCTCGCTCCGCTCGCTCGTAAAAATTTAGTCCAACCTCACATCCGATCCGACACGTTCGCAAATTCGAAATAAGTCGCCACCATATCGAATAATGAACGCAAGATGGATTGGTTTTAGGTTACGCTATAGTTTTCGAGCGAGCGCAGCGAGCGAGAGACGCGTAAAGGTGTGTCACAATCCAACGGTTTGGCACATACTGACATTGAAACATTCGCACCAGCCCGAGGAGCCACAAGTCTTTATCCTATAGCCTTCTGACAAATGTTTACAGTTTGTGAATAGTTTCACATAAATAGTACTATTTCGACACACTACAGTGCAATGTGATGTCCGAAGTGGCTGACAAAATTAGGTACTAACACGATATATATGCATATTGCAAGGTATATGTATACCTTGCAAATTGTGATCGTTGCTCGCTCGCTCCGCTCGCTCGTAAAAATTTAGTCCAACCTCACATCCGATCCGACACGTTCGCAAATTCGAAATAAGTCGCCTTCATATCGAATGACTAACGCAAGAGGGATTGGTTTTAGGTTAGGCTATAGTTTTCGAGCGAGCGCAGCGAGCGAGAGAAGCGTGAAGGTGTATCACAATCTAACGGTTTGGCACATACGGACATTGAAACATTCGCACCAGCCAGAGGGGCCGGAAGTATTTATCCTATTGCCTGCTGACAAATGTTTACAGTTTGTGAATAGTTTCACATAAATAGTACTATTTCCACATACTACAGTCCAATGTGATGTCCGAAGTGGCTAACAAAATTAGGTACTAACACGATATATATGCATATTGCAAGGTATATGTATACCTTGCAAATTGTGATCGTTGCTCGCTCGCTCCGCTCGCTCGTAAAAATTTAGTCCAACCTCACATCCGATCCGACACGTTCGCAAATTCGAAATAAGTCGCCACCATATCGAATAATGAACGCAAGATGGATTGGTTTTAGGTTACGCTATAGTTTTCGAGCGAGCGCAGCGAGCGAGAGACGCGTAAAGGTGTGTCACAATCCAACGGTTTGGCACATACGGACATTGAAACATTCGCACCAGCCCGAGGAGCCGGAAGTCTTTATCCTATAGCCTGCTGACAAATGTATACAGTTTGTGAATAGTTTCGCATAAATAGTTCTATTTCGACATACTACAGTGCAATGTGATGTCCGATGTGGCTGACAAAATTAGGTACTAACACGATATATATGCATATTGCAAGGTATATGTATACCTTGCAAATTGTGATAGTTGCTCGCTCGCTCCGCTCGCTCGTAAAAATTTAGTCCAACCTCACATCCGATCCGATACGTTCGCAAATTCGAAATAAGTCGCCTTCATATCGAATGACTAACGCAAGAGGGATTGGTTTTAGGTTAGGCTATAGTTTTCGAGCGAGCGCAGCGAGCGAGAGACGCGTGAAGGTGTATCACAATCTAACGGTTTGGCACATACGGACATTGAAACATTCGCACCAGCCAGAGGAGCCGGAAGTATTTATCCTATTGCCTGCTGAGAAATGTTTACAGTTTGTGAATAGTTTCACATAAATAGTACTATTTCCACATACTACAGGGCAATGTGATGTCCGAAGTGGCTGACGAAATTAGGTACTAACACGATATATATGCATATTGCAAGGTATATGTATACCTTGCATATTGTGATCGATGCTCGCTCGCTCCGCTCGCTCGTAAAAATTTAGTCCAACCTCACATCCGATCCGACACGTTCGCAAATTCGAAATAAGTCGCCACCATATCGAATAATGAACGCAAGATGGATTGGTTTTAGGTTACGCTATAGTTTTCGAGCGAGCGCAGCGAGCGAGAGACGCGTAAAGGTGTGTCACAATCCAACGGTTTGGCACATACTGACATTGAAACATTCGCACCAGCCCGAGGAGCCACAAGTCTTTATCCTATAGCCTGCTGACAAATGTTTACAGTTTGTGAATAGTTTCACATAAATAGTACTATTTCGACACACTACAGTTTAATGTGATGTCCGAAGTGGCTGACAAAATTAGGTACTAACACGATATATATGCATATTGCAAGGTATATGTATACCTTGCAAATTGTGATCGTTGCTCGCTCGCTCCGCTCGCTCGTAAAAATTTAGTCCAACCTCACATCCGATCCGACACGTTCGCAAATTCGAAATAAGTCGCCTTCATATCGAATGACTAACGCAAGAGGGATTGGTTTTAGGTTAGGCTATAGTTTTCGAGCGAGCGCAGCGAGCGAGAGAAGCGTGAAGGTGTATCACAATCTAACGGTTTGGCACATACGGACATTGAAACATTCGCACCAGCCAGAGGAGCCGGAAGTATTTATCCTATTGCCTGCTGACAAATGTTTACAGTTTGTGAATAGTTTCACATAAATAGTACTATTTCCACATACTACAGTCCAATGTGATGTCCGAAGTGGCTAACAAAATTAGGTACTAACACGATATATATGCATATTGCAAGGTATATGTATACCTTGCAAATTGTGATCGTTGCTCGCTCGCTCCGCTCGCTCGTAAAAATTTAGTCCAACCTCACATCCGATCCGACACGTTCGCAAATTCGAAATAAGTCGCCACCATATCGAATAATGAACGCAAGATGGATTGGTTTTAGGTTACGCTATAGTTTTCGAGCGAGCGCAGCGAACGAGAGACGCGTAAAGGTGTGTCACAATCCAACGGTTTGGCACATACGGACATTGAAACATTCGCACCAGCCCGAGGAGCCGGAAGTCTTTATCCTATTGCCTGCTGACAAATGTTTACAGTTTGTGAATAGTTTCACATAAATAGTACTATTTCCACATATTACAGTCCAATGTGATGTCCGAAGTGGCTGACAAAATTAGGTACTAACACGAAATATATGCAAGGCAATATAAGGTATATGTATACCTTGCTAATTGTGATCGTTGCTCGCTCGCTCCGCTCGCTCGTAAAAATTTAGTCCAACCTCACATACGATCCGACACGTTCGCAAATTCGAAATAAGTCGCCACCATATCGAATAATGAACGCAAGATGGATTGGTTTTAGGTTACGCTATAGTTTTCGAGCGAGCGCAGCGAACGAGAGACGCGTAAAGGTGTGTCACAATCCAACGGTTTGGCACATACGGACATTGAAACATTCGCACCAGCCCGAGGAGCCGGAAGTCTTTATCCTATTGCCTGCTGACAAATGTTTACAGTTTGTGATTAGTTTCACATAAATAGTACTATTTCCACATACTACAGTCCAATGTGATGTCCGAAATGGCTGACAAAATTAGGTACTAACACGAAATATATGCAAGGCAATATAAGGTATATGTATACCTTGCAAATTGTGATCGTTGCTCGCTCGCTCCGCTCGCTCGTAAAAATTTAGTCCAACCTCACATCCGATCCGACACGTTCGCAAATTCGAAATAAGTCGCCACCATATCGAATAATGAACGCAAGATGGATTGGTTTTAGGTTACGCTATAGTTTTCGAGCGAGCGCAGCGAGCGAGAGACGCGTAAAGGTGTGTCACAATCCAACGGTTTGGCACATACTGACATTGAAACATACGCACCAGCCCGAGGAGCCGGAAGTCTTTATCCTATTGCCTGCTGACAATTGTTTACAGTTTGTGAATAGTTTCACATAAATAGTACTATTTCCACATACTACAGTCCAATGTGATGTCTGAAGTGGCTGACAAAATTAGGTACTAACACGAAATATATGCAAGGCAATATAAGGTATATGTATACCTTGCAAATTGTGATCGTTGCTCGCTCGCTCCGCTCGCTCGTAAAAATTTAGTCCAACCTCACATCCGATCCGACACGTTCGCAAATTCGAAATAAGTCGCCACCATATCGAATAATGAGCGCAAGATGGATTGGTTTTAGGTTACGCTATAGTTTTCGAGCGAGCGCAGCGAACGAGAGACGCGTAAAGGTGTGTCACAATCCAACGGTTTGGCACATACGGACATTGAAACATTCGCACCAGCCCGAGGAGCCGGAAGTCTTTATCCTATTGCCTGCTGACAAATGTTTACAGTTTGTGAATAGTTTCACATAAATAGTACTATTTCCACATACTACAGTCCAATGTGATGTCCGAAGTGGCTGACAAAATTAGGTACTAACACGAAATATATGCAAGGCAATATAAGGTATATGTATACCTTGCAAATTGTGATCGTTGCTCGCTCGCTCCGCTCGCTCGTAAAAATTTAGTCCAACCTCACATCCGATCCGACACGTTCGCCAATTCGAAATAAGTCGCCACCATATCGAATAATGAACGCAAGATGGATTGGTTTTAGGTTACGCTATAGTTTTCGAGCGAGCGCAGCGAGCGAGAGACGCGTAAAGGTGTGTCACAATCCAACGGTTTGGCACATACTGACATTGAAACATTCGCACCAGCCCGAGGAGCCGCAAGTCTTTATCCTATAGCCTGCTGACAAATGTTTACAGTTTGTGAATAGTTTCACATAAATAGTACTATTTCCACATACTACAGTCCAATGTGATGTCCGAAGTGGCTAACAAAATTAGGTACTAACACGATATATATGCATATTGCAAGGTATATGTATACCTTGGAAATTGTGATCGTTGCTCGCTCGCTCCGCTCGCTCGTAAAAATTTAGTCCAACCTCACATCCGATCCGACACGTTCGCAAATTCGAAATAAGTCGCCTTCATATCAAATGACTAACGCAAGAGGGATTGGTTTTAGGTTAGGCTATAGTTTTCGAGCGAGCGCAGCGAGCGAGAGACGCGTGAAGGTGTATCACAATCTAACGGTTTGGCACATACGGACATTGAAACATTCGCACCAGCCAGAGGAGCCGGAAGTATTTATCCTATTGCCTGCTGACAAATGTTTACAGTTTGTGAATAGTTTCACATAAATAGTACTATTTCCACATACTACAGGGCAATGTGATGTCCGAAGTGGCTGACGAAATTAGGTACTAACACGATATATATGCATATTGCAAGGTATATGTATACCTTGCAAATTGTGATCGTTGCTCGCTCGCTCCGCTCGCTCGTAAAAATTTAGTCCAACCTCACATCCGATCCGACACGTTCGCAAATTCGAAATAAGTCGCCACCATATCGAATAATGAACGCAAGATGGATTGGTTTTAGGTTACGCTATAGTTTTCGAGCGAGCGCAGCGAGCGAGAGACGCGTAAAGGTGTGTCACAATCCAACGGTTTGGCACATACGGACATTGAAACATTCGCACCAGCCCGAGGAGCCGGAAGTCTTTATCCTATAGCCTGCTGACAAATGTATACAGTTTGTGAATAGTTTCGCATAAATAGTTCTATTTCGACATACTACAGTGCAATGTGATGTCCGAAGTGGCTAACAAAATTAGGTACTAACACGATATATATGCATATTGCAAGGTATATGTATACCTTGCAAATTGTGATAGTTGCTCGCTCGCTCCGCTCGCTCGTAAAAATTTAGTCCAACCTCACATCCGATCCGACACGTTCGCAAACTCGAAATAAGTCGCCTTCATATCGAATGACTAACGCAAGAGGGATTGGTTTTAGGTTAGGCTATAGTTTTCGAGCGAGCGCAGCGAGCGAGAGACGCGTGAAGGTGTATCACAATCTAACGGTTTGGCACATACGGACATTGAAACATTCGCACCAGCCAGAGGAGCCGGAAGTATTTATCCTATTGCCTGCTGACAAATGTTTACAGTTTGTGAATAGTTTCACATAAATAGTACTATTTCCACATACTACAGGGCAATGTGATGTCCGAAGTGGCTGACGAAATTAGGTACTAACACGATATATATGCATATTGCAAGGTATATGTATACCTTGCATATTGTGATCGATGCTCGCTCGCTCCGCTCGCTCGTAAAAATTTAGTCCAACCTCACATCCGATCCGACACGTTCGCAAATTCGAAATAAGTCGCCACCATATCGAATAATGAACGCAAGATGGATTGGTTTTAGGTTACGCTATAGTTTTCGAGCGAGCGCAGCGAGCGAGAGACGCGTAAAGGTGTGTCACAATCCAACGGTTTGGCACATACTGACATTGAAACATTCGCACCAGCCCGAGGAGCCGCAAGTCTTTATCCTATAGCCTGCTGACAAATGTTTACAGTTTGTGAATAGTTTCACATAAATAGTACTATTTCGACATACTACAGTGCAATGTGATGTCCGAAGTGGCTGACAAAATTAGGTACTAACACGATATATATGCATATTGCAAGGTATATGTATACCTTGCAAATTGTGATCGTCGCTCGCTCGCTCCGCTCGCTCGTAAAAATTTAGTCCAACCTCACATCCGATCCGACACGTTCGCAAATTCGAAATAAGTCGCCTTCATATCGAATGACTAACGCAAGAGGGATTGGTTTTAGGTTAGGCTATAGTTTTCGAGCGAGCGCAGCGAGCGAGAGACGCGTGAAGGTGTATCACAATCTAACGGTTTGGCACATACGGACATTGAAACATTCGCACCAGCCAGAGGAGCCGGAAGTATTTATCCTATTGCCTGCTGACAAATGTTTACAGTTTGTGAATAGTTTCACATAAATAGTACTATTTCCACATACTACAGTCCAATGTGATGTCCGAAGTGGCTAACAAAATTAGGTACTAACACGATATATATGCATATTGCAAGGTATATGTATACCTTGCAAATTGTGATCGTTGCTCGCTCGCTCCGCTCGCTCGTAAAAATTTAGTCCAACCTCACATCCGATCCGACACGTTCGCAAATTCGAAATAAGTCGCCACCATATCGAATAATGAACGCAAGATGGATTGGTTTTAGGTTACGCTATAGTTTTCGAGCGAGCGCAGCGAACGAGAGACGCGTAAAGGTGTGTCACAATCCAACGGTTTGGCACATACGGACATTGAAACATTCGCACCAGCCCGAGGAGCCGGAAGTCTTTATCCTATTGCCTGCTGACAAATGTTTACAGTTTGTGAATAGTTTCACATAAATAGTACTATTTCCACATACTACAGTCCAATGTGATGTCCGAAGTGGCTGACAAAATTAGGTACTAACACGAAATATATGCAAGGCAATATAAGGTATATGTATACCTTGCTAATTGTGATCGTTGCTCGCTCGCTCCGCTCGCTCGTAAAAATTTAGTCCAACCTCACATACGATCCGACACGTTCGCAAATTCGAAATAAGTCGCCACCATATCGAATAATGAACGCAAGATGGATTGGTTTTAGGTTACGCTATAGTTTTCGAGCGAGCGCAGCGAACGAGAGACGCGTAAAGGTGTGTCACAATCCAACGGTTTGGCACATACGGACATTGAAACATTCGCACCAGCCCGAGGAGCCGGAAGTCTTTATCCTATTGCCTGCTGACAAATGTTTACAGTTTGTGAATAGTTTCACATAAATAGTACTATTTCCACATACTACAGTCCAATGTGATGTCCGAAGTGGCTGACAAAATTAGGTACTAACACGAAATATATGCAAGGCAATATAAGGTATATGTATACCTTGCAAATTGTGATCGTTGCTCGCTCGCTCCGCTCGCTCGTAAAAATTTAGTCCAACCTCACATCCGATCCGACACGTTCGCAAATTCGAAATAAGTCGCCACCATATCGAATAATGAACGCAAGACGGATTGGTTTTAGGTTAGGCTACAGCTTTCGAGCGAGCGCAGCGAGCGAGAGACGCGTAAAGGTGTGTCACAATCCAACGGTTTGGCACATACTGACATTGAAACATTCGCACCAGCCCGAGGATCCGGATGTCTTTATCATATTGCCTGCTGACAAATGTTTACAGTTTGTGAATAGTTTCACATAAATAGTACTATTTCCACATACTACAGGGCAATGTGATGTCCGAAGTGGCTGACGAAATTAGGTACTAACACGATATATATGCATATTGCAAGGTATATGTATACCTTGCATATTGTGATCGATGCTCGCTCGCACCGCTCGCTCGTAAAAATTTAGTCCAACCTCACATCCGATCCGACACGTTCGCAAATTCGAAATAAGTCGCCACCATATCGAATAATGAACGCAAGATGGATTGGTTTTAGGTTACGCTATAGTTTTCGAGCGAGCGCAGCGAGCGAGAGACGCGTAAAGGTGTGTCACAATCCAACGGTTTGGCACATACTGACATTGAAACATTCGCACCAGCCCGAGGAGCCGGAAGTATTTATCCTATAGCCTGCTGACAAATGTTTACAGTTTGTGAATAGTTTCACATAAATAGTACTATTTCGACATACTACAGTGCAATGTGATGTCCGAAGTGGCTGACAAAATTAGGTACTAACACGATATATATGCATATTGCAAGGTATATGTATACCTTGCAAATTGTGATCGTTGCTCGCTCGCTCCGCTCGCTCGTAAAGATTTAGTCCAACCTCACATCCGATCCGACACGTTCGCAAATTCGAAATAAGTCGCCTTCATATCGAATGACTAACGCAAGAGGGATTGGTTTTAGGTTAGGCTATAGTTTTCGAGCGAGCGCAGCGAGCGAGAGACGCGTGAAGGTGTATCACAATCTAACGGTTTGGCACATACGGACATTGAAACATTCGCACCAGCCAGAGGAGCCGGAAGTATTTATCCTATTGCCTGCTGACAAATGTTTACAGTTTGTGAATAGTTTCACATAAATAGTACTATTTCCACATACTACAGTCCAATGTGATGTCCGAAGTGGCTAACAAAATTAGGTACTAACACGATATATATGCATATTGCAAGGTATATGTATACCTTGCAAATTGTGATCGTTGCTCGCTCGCTCCGCTCGCTCGTAATAATTTAGTCCAACCTCACATCCGATCCGACACGTTCGCAAATTCGAAATAAGTCGCCACCATATCGAATAATGAACGCAAGATGGATTGGTTTTAGGTTACGCTATAGTTTTCGAGCGAGCGCAGCGAGCGAGCGACGCGTAAAGGTGTGTCACAGTCCAACGGTTTGGCACATACTGACATTGAAACATTCGCACCAGCCCGAGGAGCCGGAAGTCTTTATCCTATTGCCTGCTGACAAATGTTTACAGTTTGTGAATTGTTTCACATAAATAGTACTATTTCCACATACTACAGTCCAATGTGATGTCCGAAGTGGCTGACAAAATTAGGTACTAACACGAAATATATGCAAGGCAATATAAGGTATATGTATACCTTGCAAATTGTGATCGTTGCTCGCTCGCTCCGCTCGCTCGTAAAAATTTAGTCCAACCTCACAGCCGATCCGACACGTTCGCAAATTCGAAATAAGTCGCCTTCATATCGAATGACTAACGCAAGAGGGATTGGTTTTAGGTTAGGCTATAGTTTTCGAGCGAGCGCAGCGAGCGAGAGACGCGTGAAGGTGTATCACAATCTAACGGTTTGGCACATACGGACATTGAAACATTCGCACCAGCCAGAGGAGCCGGAAGTATTTATCCTATTGCCTGCTGACAAATGTTTACAGTTTGTGAATAGTTTCACATAAATAGTACTATTTCGACATACTACAGTGCAATGTGATGTCCGAAGTGGCTGACAAAATTAGGTACTAACACGATATATATGCATATTGCAAGGTATATGTATACCTTGCAAATTGTGATCGTTGCTCGCTCGCTCCGCTCGCTCGTAAAAATTTAGTCCAACCTCACATCCGATCCGACACGTTCGCAAATTCGAAATAAGTCGCCTTCATATCGAATGACTAACGCAAGAGGGATTGGTTTTAGGTTAGGCTATAGTTTTCGAGCGAGCGCAGCGAGCGAGAGACGCGTGAATGTGTATCACAATCTAACGGTTTGGCACATACGGACATTGAAACATTCGCACCAGCCAGAGGAGCCGGAAGTATTTATCCTATTGCCTGCTGACAAATGTTTACAGTTTGTGAATAGTTTCACATAAATAGTACTATTTCCACATACTACAGTCCAATGTGATGTCCGAAGTGGCTAACAAAATTAGGTACTAACACGATATATATGCATATTGCAAGGTATATGTATACCTTGCAAATTGTGATAGTTGCTCGCTCGCTCCGCTCGCTCGTAAAAATTTAGTCCAACCTCACATCCGATCCGACACGTTCGCAAATTCGAAATAAGTCGCCTTCATATCGAATGACTAACGCAAGAGTGATTGGTTTTAGGTTAGGCTATAGTTTTCGAGCGAGCGCAGCGAGCGAGAGACGCGTGAAGGTGTATCACAATCTAACGGTTTGGCACATACGGACATTGAAACATTCGCACCAGCCAGAGGAGCCGGAAGTATTTATCCTATTGCCTGCTGACAAATGTTTACAGTTTGTGAATAGTTTCACATAAATAGTACTATTTCCACATACTACAGGGCAATGTGATGTCCGAAGTGGCTGACGAAATTAGGTACTAACACGATATATATGCATATTGCAAGGTATATGTATACCTTGCATATTGTGATCGATGCTCGCTCGCTCCGCTCGCTCGTAAAAATTTAGTCCAACCTCACATCCGATCCGACACGTTCGCAAATTCGAAATAAGTCGCCACCATATCGAATAATGAACGCAAGATGGATTGGTTTTAGGTTACGCTATAGTTTTCGAGCGAGCGCAGCGAGCGAGAGACGCGTAAAGGTGTGTCACAATCCAACGGTTTGGCACATACTGACATTGAAACATTCGCACCAGCCCGAGGAGCCGGAAGTCTTTATCCTATTGCCTGCTGACAAATGTTTACAGTTTGTGAATAGTTTCACATTAATAGTACTATTTCCACATACTAGAGTGCAATGTGATGTGCGAAGTGGCTGACAAAATTAGGTACTAACACGATATATATGCATATTGCAAGGTATATGTATACCTTGCAAATTGTGATCGTTGCTCGCTCGCTCCGCTCGCTCGTAATAATTTAGTCCAACCTCACATCCGATCCGACACGTTCGCAAATTCGAAATAAGTCGCCACCATATCGAATAATGAACGCAAGATGGATTGGTTTTAGGTTACGCTATAGTTTTCGAGCGAGCGCA
Organism: Bombus terrestris; assembly: GCF_910591885.1. Lineage (NCBI taxonomy): Eukaryota > Metazoa > Arthropoda > Insecta > Hymenoptera > Apidae > Bombus > Bombus terrestris. Next base: position 1,842,469 of record NW_025963552.1, on the reverse strand, counting down.
GCGAGCGAGCGACGCGTAAAGGTGTGTCACAGTCCAACGGTTTGGCACATACTGACATTGAAACATTCGCACCAGCCCGAGGAGCCGGAAGTCTTTATCCTATTGCCTGCTGACAAATGTTTACAGTTTGTGAATTGTTTCACATAAATAGTACTATTTCCACATACTACAGTCCAATGTGATGTCCGAAGTGGCTGACAAAATTAGGTACTAACACGAAATATATGCAAGGCAATATAAGGTATATGTATACCTTGCAAATTGTGATCGTTGCTCGCTCGCTCCGCTCGCTCGTAAAAATTTAGTCCAACCTCACAGCCGATCCGACACGTTCGCAAATTCGAAATAAGTCGCCTTCATATCGAATGACTAACGCAAGAGGGATTGGTTTTAGGTTAGGCTATAGTTTTCGAGCGAGCGCAGCGAGCGAGAGACGCGTGAAGGTGTATCACAATCTAACGGTTTGGCACATACGGACATTGAAACATTCGCACCAGCCAGAGGAGCCGGAAGTATTTATCCTATTGCCTGCTGACAAATGTTTACAGTTTGTGAATAGTTTCACATAAATAGTACTATTTCGACATACTACAGTGCAATGTGATGTCCGAAGTGGCTGACAAAATTAGGTACTAACACGATATATATGCATATTGCAAGGTATATGTATACCTTGCAAATTGTGATCGTTGCTCGCTCGCTCCGCTCGCTCGTAAAAATTTAGTCCAACCTCACATCCGATCCGACACGTTCGCAAATTCGAAATAAGTCGCCTTCATATCGAATGACTAACGCAAGAGGGATTGGTTTTAGGTTAGGCTATAGTTTTCGAGCGAGCGCAGCGAGCGAGAGACGCGTGAATGTGTATCACAATCTAACGGTTTGGCACATACGGACATTGAAACATTCGCACCAGCCAGAGGAGCCGGAAGTATTTATCCTATTGCCTGCTGACAAATGTTTACAGTTTGTGAATAGTTTCACATAAATAGTACTATTTCCACATACTACAGTCCAATGTGATGTCCGAAGTGGCTAACAAAATTAGGTACTAACACGATATATATGCATATTGCAAGGTATATGTATACCTTGCAAATTGTGATAGTTGCTCGCTCGCTCCGCTCGCTCGTAAAAATTTAGTCCAACCTCACATCCGATCCGACACGTTCGCAAATTCGAAATAAGTCGCCTTCATATCGAATGACTAACGCAAGAGTGATTGGTTTTAGGTTAGGCTATAGTTTTCGAGCGAGCGCAGCGAGCGAGAGACGCGTGAAGGTGTATCACAATCTAACGGTTTGGCACATACGGACATTGAAACATTCGCACCAGCCAGAGGAGCCGGAAGTATTTATCCTATTGCCTGCTGACAAATGTTTACAGTTTGTGAATAGTTTCACATAAATAGTACTATTTCCACATACTACAGGGCAATGTGATGTCCGAAGTGGCTGACGAAATTAGGTACTAACACGATATATATGCATATTGCAAGGTATATGTATACCTTGCATATTGTGATCGATGCTCGCTCGCTCCGCTCGCTCGTAAAAATTTAGTCCAACCTCACATCCGATCCGACACGTTCGCAAATTCGAAATAAGTCGCCACCATATCGAATAATGAACGCAAGATGGATTGGTTTTAGGTTACGCTATAGTTTTCGAGCGAGCGCAGCGAGCGAGAGACGCGTAAAGGTGTGTCACAATCCAACGGTTTGGCACATACTGACATTGAAACATTCGCACCAGCCCGAGGAGCCGGAAGTCTTTATCCTATTGCCTGCTGACAAATGTTTACAGTTTGTGAATAGTTTCACATTAATAGTACTATTTCCACATACTAGAGTGCAATGTGATGTGCGAAGTGGCTGACAAAATTAGGTACTAACACGATATATATGCATATTGCAAGTTATATGTATAGCTTGCAAATTGTGATCGTTGCTCGCTCGCTCCGCTCGCTCGTAAAAATTTAGTCCAACCTCACATCCGATCCGACACGTTCGCAAATTCGAAATAAGTCGCCTTCATATCGAATGACTAACGCAAGAGGGATTGGTTTTAGGTTAGGCTATAGTTTTCGAGCGAGCGCAGCGAGCGAGAGACGCGTGAAGGTGTATCACAATCTAACGGTTTGGCACATACGGACATTGAAACATTCGCACCAGCCAGAGGAGCCGGAAGTATTTATCCTATTGCCTGCTGACAAATGTTTACAGTTTGTGAATAGTTTCACATAAATAGTACTATTTCCACATACTACAGTCCAATGTGATGTCCGAAGTGGTTAACAAAATTAGGTACTAACACGATATATATGCATATTGCAAGGTATATGTATACCTTGCAAATTGTGATCGTTGCTCGCTCGCTCCGCTCGCTCGTAAAAATTTAGTCCAACCTCACATCCGATCCGACACGTTCGCAAATTCGAAATAAGTCGCCACCATATCGAATAATGAACGCAAGATGGATTGGTTTTAGGTTACGCTATAGTTTTCGAGCGAGCGCAGCGAACGAGAGACGCGTAAAGGTGTGTCACAATCCAACGGTTTGGCACATACGGACATTGAAACATTCGCACCAGCCCGAGGAGCCGGAAGTCTTTATCCTATTGCCTGCTGACAAATGTTTACAGTTTGTGAATAGTTTCACATAAATAGTACTATTTCCACATACTAGAGTGCAATGTGATGTGCGAAGTGGCTGACAAAATTAGGTACTAACACGATATATATGCATATTGCAAGTTATATGTATAGCTTGCAAATTGTGATCGTTGCTCGCTCGCTCCGCTCGCTCGTAAAAATTTAGTCCAACCTCACATCCGATCCGACACGTTCGCAAATTCGAAATAAGTCGCCTTCATATCGAATGACTAACGCAAGAGGGATTGGTTTTAGGTTAGGCTATAGTTTTCGAGCGAGCGCAGCGAGCGAGAGACGCGTGAAGGTGTATCACAATCTAACGGTTTGGCACATACGGACATTGAAACATTCGCACCAGCCAGAGGAGCCGGAAGTATTTATCCTATTGCCTGCTGACAAATGTTTACAGTTTGTGAATAGTTTCACATAAATAGTACTATTTCCACATACTACAGTCCAATGTGATGTCCGAAGTGGCTAACAAAATTAGGTACTAACACGATATATATGCATATTGCAAGGTATATGTATACCTTGCAAATTGTGATCGTTGCTCGCTCGCTCCGCTCGCTCGTAAAAATTTAGTCCAACCTCACATCCGATCCGACACGTTCGCAAATTCGAAATAAGTCGCCACCATATCGAATAATGAACGCAAGATGGATTGGTTTTAGGTTACGCTATAGTTTTCGAGCGAGCGCAGCGAGCGAGAGACGCGTAAAGGTGTGTCACAATCCAACGGTTTGGCACATACGGACATTGAAACATTCGCACCAGCCCGAGGAGCCGGAAGTCTTTATCCTATTGCCTGCTGACAAATGTTTACAGTTTGTGAATAGTTTCACATAAATAGTACTATTTCCACATACTACAGTCCAATGTGATGTCCGAAGTGGCTGACAAAATTAGGTACTAACACGAAATATATGCAAGGCAATATAAGGTATATGTATACCTTGCTAATTGTGATCGTTGCTCGCTCGCTCCGCTCGCTCGTAAAAATTTAGTCCAACCTCACATACGATCCGACACGTTCGCAAATTCGAAATAAGTCGCCACCATATCGAATAATGAACGCAAGATGGATTGGTTTTAGGTTACGCTATAGTTTTCGAGCGAGCGCAGCGAGCGAGAGACGCGTAAAGGTGTGTCACAATCCAACGGTTTGGCACATACGGACATTGAAACATTCGCACCAGCCCGAGGAGCCGGAAGTCTTTATCCTATTGCCTGCTGACAAATGTTTACAGTTTGTGAATAGTTTCACATAAATAGTACTATTTCCACATACTACAGTCCAATGTGATGTCCGAAGTGGCTGACAAAATTAGGTACTAACACGAAATATATGCAAGGCAATATAAGGTATATGTATACCTTGCTAATTGTGATCGTTGCTCGCTCGCTCCGCTCGCTCGTAAAAATTTAGTCCAACCTCACATACGATCCGACACGTTCGCAAATTCGAAATAAGTCGCCACCATATCGAATAATGAACGCAAGATGGATTGGTTTTAGGTTACGCTATAGTTTTCGAGCGAGCGCAGCGAACGAGAGACGCGTAAAGGTGTGTCACAATCCAACGGTTTGGCACATACGGACATTGAAACATTCGCACCAGCCCGAGGAGCCGGAAGTCTTTATCCTATTGCCTGCTGACAAATGTTTACAGTTTGTGAATAGTTTCACATAAATAGTACTATTTCCACATACTACAGTCCAATGTGATGTCCGAAGTGGCTGACAAAATTAGGTACTAACACGAAATATATGCAAGGCAATATAAGGTATATGTATACCTTGCAAATTGTGATCGTTGCTCGCTCGCTCCGCTCGCTCGTAAAAATTTAGTCCAACCTCACATCCGATCCGACACGTTCGCAAATTCGAAATAAGTCGCCACCATATCGAATAATGAACGCAAGACGGATTGGTTTTAGGTTAGGCTACAGCTTTCGAGCGAGCGCAGCGAGCGAGAGACGCGTAAAGGTGTGTCACAATCCAACGGTTTGGCACATACTGACATTGAAACATTCGCACCAGCCCGAGGATCCGGATGTCTTTATCATATTGCCTGCTGACAAATGTTTACAGTTTGTGAATAGTTTCACATAAATAGTACTATTTCCACATACTACAGGGCAATGTGATGTCCGAAGTGGCTGACGAAATTAGGTACTAACACGATATATATGCATATTGCAAGGTATATGTATACCTTGCAAATTGTGATCGTTGCTCGCTCGCTCCGCTCGCTCGTAAAAATTTAGTCCAACCTCACATCCGATCCGACACGTTCGCAAATTCGAAATAAGTCGCCACCATATCGAATAATGAACGCAAGATGGATTGGTTTTAGGTTACGCTATAGTTTTCGAGCGAGCGCAGCGAACGAGAGACGCGTAAAGGTGTGTCACAATCCAACGGTTTGGCACATACGGACATTGAAACATTCGCACCAGCCCGAGGAGCCGGAAGTCTTTATCCTATTGCCTGCTGACAAATGTTTACAGTTTGTGAATAGTTTCACATAAATAGTACTATTTCCACATACTAGAGTGCAATGTGATGTGCGAAGTGGCTGACAAAATTAGGTACTAACACGATATATATGCATATTGCAAGTTATATGTATAGCTTGCAAATTGTGATCGTTGCTCGCTCGCTCCGCTCGCTCGTAAAAATTTAGTCCAACCTCACATCCGATCCGACACGTTCGCAAATTCGAAATAAGTCGCCTTCATATCGAATGACTAACGCAAGAGGGATTGGTTTTAGGTTAGGCTATAGTTTTCGAGCGAGCGCAGCGAGCGAGAGACGCGTGAAGGTGTATCACAATCTAACGGTTTGGCACATACGGACATTGAAACATTCGCACCAGCCAGAGGAGCCGGAAGTATTTATCCTATTGCCTGCTGACAAATGTTTACAGTTTGTGAATAGTTTCACATAAATAGTACTATTTCCACATACTACAGTCCAATGTGATGTCCGAAGTGGCTAACAAAATTAGGTACTAACACGATATATATGCATATTGCAAGGTATATGTATACCTTGCAAATTGTGATCGTTGCTCGCTCGCTCCGCTCGCTCGTAAAAATTTAGTCCAACCTCACATCCGATCCGACACGTTCGCAAATTCGAAATAAGTCGCCACCATATCGAATAATGAACGCAAGATGGATTGGTTTTAGGTTACGCTATAGTTTTCGAGCGAGCGCAGCGAGCGAGAGACGCGTAAAGGTGTGTCACAATCCAACGGTTTGGCACATACGGACATTGAAACATTCGCACCAGCCCGAGGAGCCGGAAGTCTTTATCCTATTGCCTGCTGACAAATGTTTACAGTTTGTGAATAGTTTCACATAAATAGTACTATTTCCACATACTACAGTCCAATGTGATGTCCGAAGTGGCTGACAAAATTAGGTACTAACACGAAATATATGCAAGGCAATATAAGGTATATGTATACCTTGCTAATTGTGATCGTTGCTCGCTCGCTCCGCTCGCTCGTAAAAATTTAGTCCAACCTCACATACGATCCGACACGTTCGCAAATTCGAAATAAGTCGCCACCATATCGAATAATGAACGCAAGATGGATTGGTTTTAGGTTACGCTATAGTTTTCGAGCGAGCGCAGCGAGCGAGAGACGCGTAAAGGTGTGTCACAATCCAACGGTTTGGCACATACGGACATTGAAACATTCGCACCAGCCCGAGGAGCCGGAAGTCTTTATCCTATTGCCTGCTGACAAATGTTTACAGTTTGTGAATAGTTTCACATAAATAGTACTATTTCCACATACTACAGTCCAATGTGATGTCCGAAGTGGCTGACAAAATTAGGTACTAACACGAAATATATGCAAGGCAATATAAGGTATATGTATACCTTGCAAATTGTGATCGTTGCTCGCTCGCTCCGCTCGCTCGTAAAAATTTAGTCCAACCTCACATCCGATCCGACACGTTCGCAAATTCGAAATAAGTCGCCACCATATCGAATAATGAACGCAAGACGGATTGGTTTTAGGTTAGGCTACAGCTTTCGAGCGAGCGCAGCGAGCGAGAGACGCGTAAAGGTGTGTCACAATCCAACGGTTTGGCACATACTGACATTGAAACATTCGCACCAGCCCGAGGATCCGGATGTCTTTATCATATTGCCTGCTGACAAATGTTTACAGTTTGTGAATAGTTTCACATAAATAGTACTATTTCCACATACTACAGGGCAATGTGATGTCCGAAGTGGCTGACGAAATTAGGTACTAACACGATATATATGCATATTGCAAGGTATATGTATACCTTGCATATTGTGATCGATGCTCGCTCGCACCGCTCGCTCGTAAAAATTTAGTCCAACCTCACATCCGATCCGACACGTTCGCAAATTCGAAATAAGTCGCCACCATATCGAATAATGAACGCAAGATGGATTGGTTTTAGGTTACGCTATAGTTTTCGAGCGAGCGCAGCGAGCGAGAGACGCGTAAAGGTGTGTCACAATCCAACGGTTTGGCACATACTGACATTGAAACATTCGCACCAGCCCGAGGAGCCGGAAGTATTTATCCTATAGCCTGCTGACAAATGTTTACAGTTTGTGAATAGTTTCACATAAATAGTACTATTTCGACATACTACAGTGCAATGTGATGTCCGAAGTGGCTGACAAAATTAGGTACTAACACGATATATATGCATATTGCAAGGTATATGTATACCTTGCAAATTGTGATCGTTGCTCGCTCGCTCCGCTCGCTCGTAAAGATTTAGTCCAACCTCACATCCGATCCGACACGTTCGCAAATTCGAAATAAGTCGCCTTCATATCGAATGACTAACGCAAGAGGGATTGGTTTTAGGTTAGGCTATAGTTTTCGAGCGAGCGCAGCGAGCGAGAGACGCGTAAAGGTGTGTCACAGTCCAACGGTTTGGCACATACTGACATTGAAACATTCGCACCAGCCCGAGGAGCCGGAAGTCTTTATCCTATTGCCTGCTGACAAATGTTTACAGTTTGTGAATTGTTTCACATAAATAGTACTATTTCCACATACTACAGTCCAATGTGATGTCCGAAGTGGCTGACAAAATTAGGTACTAACACGAAATATATGCAAGGCAATATAAGGTATATGTATACCTTGCAAATTGTGATCGTTGCTCGCTCGCTCCGCTCGCTCGTAAAAATTTAGTCCAACCTCACAGCCGATCCGACACGTTCGCAAATTCGAAATAAGTCGCCTTCATATCGAATGACTAACGCAAGAGGGATTGGTTTTAGGTTAGGCTATAGTTTTCGAGCGAGCGCAGCGAGCGAGAGACGCGTGAAGGTGTATCACAATCTAACGGTTTGGCACATACGGACATTGAAACATTCGCACCAGCCAGAGGAGCCGGAAGTATTTATCCTATTGCCTGCTGACAAATGTTTACAGTTTGTGAATAGTTTCACATAAATAGTACTATTTCGACATACTACAGTGCAATGTGATGTCCGAAGTGGCTGACAAAATTAGGTACTGACACGATATATATGCATATTGCAAGGTATATGTATACCTTGCAAATTGTGATCGTTGCTCGCTCGCTCCGCTCGCTCGTAAAAATTTAGTCCAACCTCACATCCGATCCGACACGTTCGCAAATTCGAAATAAGTCGCCTTCATATCGAATGACTAACGCAAGAGGGATTGGTTTTAGGTTAGGCTATAGTTTTCGAGCGAGCGCAGCGAGCGAGAGACGCGTGAATGTGTATCACAATCTAACGGTTTGGCACATACGGACATTGAAACATTCGCACCAGCCAGAGGAGCCGGAAGTATTTATCCTATTGCCTGCTGACAAATGTTTACAGTTTGTGAATAGTTTCACATAAATAGTACTATTTCCACATACTACAGTCCAATGTGATGTCCGAAGTGGCTAACAAAATTAGGTACTAACACGATATATATGCATATTGCAAGGTATATGTATACCTTGCAAATTGTGATAGTTGCTCGCTCGCTCCGCTCGCTCGTAAAAATTTAGTCCAACCTCACATCCGATCCGACACGTTCGCAAATTCGAAATAAGTCGCCTTCATATCGAATGACTAACGCAAGAGGGATTGGTTTTAGGTTAGGCTATAGTTTTCGAGCGAGCGCAGCGAGCGAGAGACGCGTGAAGGTGTATCACAATCTAACGGTTTGGCACATACGGACATTGAAACATTCGCACCAGCCAGAGGAGCCGGAAGTATTTATCCTATTGCCTGCTGACAAATGTTTACAGTTTGTGAATAGTTTCACATAAATAGTACTATTTCCACATACTACAGGGCAATGTGATGTCCGAAGTGGCTGACGAAATTAGGTACTAACACGATATATATGCATATTGCAAGGTATATGTATACCTTGCATATTGTGATCGATGCTCGCTCGCTCCGCTCGCTCGTAAAAATTTAGTCCAACCTCACATCCGATCCGACACGTTCGCAAATTCGAAATAAGTCGCCACCATATCGAATAATGAACGCAAGATGGATTGGTTTTAGGTTACGCTATAGTTTTCGAGCGAGCGCAGCGAGCGAGAGACGCGTAAAGGTGTGTCACAATCCAACGGTTTGGCACATACTGACATTGAAACATTCGCACCAGCCCGAGGAGCCGGAAGTCTTTATCCTATTGCCTGCTGACAAATGTTTACAGTTTGTGAATAGTTTCACATTAATAGTACTATTTCCACATACTAGAGTGCAATGTGATGTGCGAAGTGGCTGACATAAATTAGGTACTAACACGATATATATGCATATTGCAAGTTATATGTATAGCTTGCAAATTGTGATCGTTGCTCGCTCGCTCCGCTCGCTCGTAAAAAATTTAGTCCAACCTCACATCCGATCCGACACGTTCGCAAATTCGAAATAAGTCGCCTTCATATCGAATGACTAACGCAAGAGGGATTGGTTTTAGGTTAGGCTATAGTTTTCGAGCGAGCGCAGCGAGCGAGAGACGCGTGAAGGTGTATCACAATCTAACGGTTTGGCACATACGGACATTGAAACATTCGCACCAGCCAGAGGAGCCGGAAGTATTTATCCTATTGCCTGCTGACAAATGTTTACAGTTTGTGAATAGTTTCACATAAATAGTACTATTTCCACATACTACAGTCCAATGTGATGTCCGAAGTGGTTAACAAAATTAGGTACTAACACGATATATATGCATATTGCAAGGTATATGTATACCTTGCAAATTGTGATCGTTGCTCGCTCGCTCCGCTCGCTCGTAAAAATTTAGTCCAACCTCACATCCGATCCGACACGTTCGCAAATTCGAAATAAGTCGCCACCATATCGAATAATGAACGCAAGATGGATTGGTTTTAGGTTACGCTATAGTTTTCGAGCGAGCGCAGCGAACGAGAGACGCGTAAAGGTGTGTCACAATCCAACGGTTTGGCACATACGGACATTGAAACATTCGCACCAGCCCGAGGAGCCGGAAGTCTTTATCCTATTGCCTGCTGACAAATGTTTACAGTTTGTGAATAGTTTCACATAAATAGTACTATTTCCACATACTAGAGTGCAATGTGATGTGCGAAGTGGCTGACAAAATTAGGTACTAACACGATATATATGCATATTGCAAGTTATATGTATAGCTTGCAAATTGTGATCGTTGCTCGCTCGCTCCGCTCGCTCGTAAAAATTTAGTCCAACCTCACATCCGATCCGACACGTTCGCAAATTCGAAATAAGTCGCCTTCATATCGAATGACTAACGCAAGAGGGATTGGTTTTAGGTTAGGCTATAGTTTTCGAGCGAGCGCAGCGAGCGAGAGACGCGTGAAGGTGTATCACAATCTAACGGTTTGGCACATACGGACATTGAAACATTCGCACCAGCCAGAGGAGCCGGAAGTATTTATCCTATTGCCTGCTGACAAATGTTTACAGTTTGTGAATAGTTTCACATAAATAGTACTATTTCCACATACTACAGTCCAATGTGATGTCCGAAGTGGCTAACAAAATTAGGTACTAACACGATATATATGCATATTGCAAGGTATATGTATACCTTGCAAATTGTGATCGTTGCTCGCTCGCTCCGCTCGCTCGTAAAAATTTAGTCCAACCTCACATCCGATCCGACACGTTCGCAAATTCGAAATAAGTCGCCACCATATCGAATAATGAACGCAAGATGGATTGGTTTTAGGTTACGCTATAGTTTTCGAGCGAGCGCAGCGAGCGAGAGACGCGTAAAGGTGTGTCACAATCCAACGGTTTGGCACATACGGACATTGAAACATTCGCACCAGCCCGAGGAGCCGGAAGTCTTTATCCTATTGCCTGCTGACAAATGTTTACAGTTTGTGAATAGTTTCACATAAATAGTACTATTTCCACATACTAGAGTCCAATGTGATGTGCGAAGTGGCTGACAAAATTAGGTACTAACACGATATATATGCATATTGCAAGTTATATGTATAGCTTGCAAATTGTGATCGTTGCTCGCTCGCTCCGCTCGCTCGTAAAAATTTAGTCCAACCTCACATCCGATCCGACACGTTCGCAAATTCGAAATAAGTCGCCTTCATATCGAATGACTAACGCAAGAGGGATTGGTTTTAGGTTAGGCTATAGTTTTCGAGCGAGCACAGCGAGCGAGAGACGCGTGAAGGTGTATCACAATCAAACGGTCTGGCACATACGGACATTGAAACATTCGCACCAGCCAGAGGAGCCGGAAGTATTTATCCTATTGCCTGCTGACAAATGTTTACAGTTTGTTAATAGTTTCACATAAATAGTACTATTTCCACATACTACAGGGCAATGTGATGTCCGAAGTGGCTGACGAAATTAGGTACTAACACGATATATATGCATATTGCAAGGTATATGTATACCTTGCATATTGTGATCGATGCTCGCTCGCTCCGCTCGCTCGTAAAAATTTAGTCCAACCTCACATCCGATCCGACACGTTCGCAAATTCGAAATAAGTCGCCACCATATCGAATAATGAACGCAAGATGGATTGGTTTTAGGTTACGCTATAGTTTTCGAGCGAGCGCAGCGAGCGAGAGACGCGTGAAGGTGTATCACAATCTAACGGTTTGGCACATACGGACATTGAAACATTCGCACCAGCCAGAGGAGCCGGAAGTATTTATCCTATTGCCTGCTGACAAATGTTTACAGTTTGTGAATAGTTTCACATAAATAGTACTATTTCCACATACTACAGTCCAATGTGATGTCCGAAGTGGCTAACAAAATTAGGTACTAACACGATATATATGCATATTGCAAGGTATATGTATACCTTGCAAATTGTGATCGTTGCTCGCTCGCTCCGCTCGCTCGTAAAAATTTAGTCCAACCTCACATCCGATCCGACACGTTCGCAAATTCGAAATAAGTCGCCACCATATCGAATAATGAACGCAAGATGGATTGGTTTTAGGTTACGCTATAGTTTTCGAGCGAGCGCAGCGAACGAGAGACGCGTAAAGGTGTGTCACAATCCAACGGTTTGGCACATACGGACATTGAAACATTCGCACCAGCCCGAGGAGCCGGAAGTCTTTATCCTATTGCCTGCTGACAAATGTTTACAGTTTGTGAATAGTTTCACATAAATAGTACTATTTCCACATACTAGAGTGCAATGTGATGTGCGAAGTGGCTGACAAAATTAGGTACTAACACGATATATATGCATATTGCAAGTTATATGTATAGCTTGCAAATTGTGATCGTTGCTCGCTCGCTCCGCTCGCTCGTAAAAATTTAGTCCAACCTCACATCCGATCCGACACGTTCGCAAATTCGAAATAAGTCGCCTTCATATCGAATGACTAACGCAAGAGGGATTGGTTTTAGGTTAGGCTATAGTTTTCGAGCGAGCGCAGCGAGCGAGAGACGCGTGAAGGTGTATCACAATCTAACGGTTTGGCACATACGGACATTGAAACATTCGCACCAGCCAGAGGAGCCGGAAGTATTTATCCTATTGCTTGCTGACAAATGTTTACAGTTTGTGAATAGTTTCACATAAATAGTACTATTTCCACATACTACAGGGCAATGTGATGTCCGAAGTGGCTCACGAAATTAGGTACTAACACGATATATATGCATTTTGCAAGGTATATGTATACCTTGCATATTGTGATCGATGCTCGCTCGCTCCGCTCGCTCGTAAAAATTGAGTCCAACCTCACATCCGATCCGACACGTTCGCCAATTCGAAATAAGTCGCCACCATATCGAATAATGAACGCAAGATGGATTGGTTTTAGGTTACGCTATAGTTTTCGAGCGAGCGCAGCGAGCGAGAGACGCGTAAAGGTGTGTCACAATCCAACGGTTTGGCACATACTGACATTGAAACATTCGCACCAGCCCGAGGAGTCGGAAGTCTTTATCCTATAGCCTGCTGACAAATGTTTACAGTTTGTGAATAGTTTCACATAAATAGTACTATTTCGGCATACTACAGTGCAATGTGATGTCCGAAGTGGCTGACAAAATTAGGTACTAACACGAAATATATGCAAGGCAATATAAGGTATATGTATACCTTGCAAATTGTGATCGTTGCTCGCTCGCTCCGCTCGCTCGTAAAAATTTAGTCCAACCTCACATACGATCCGACACGTTCGCAAATTCGAAATAAGTTGCCTTCATATCGAATGACTAACGCAAGATGGATTGGGTTTAGGTTAGGCTACAGCTTTCGAGCGAGCGCATCGAGCGAGAGACGCGTAAAGGTGTGTCACAATCCAACGGTTTGGCACATACTGACATTGAAACATTCGCACCAGCCCGAGGAGCCGGATGTCTTTATCATATTGCCTGCTGACAAATGTTTACAGTTTGTGAATAGTTTCACATAAATAGTACTATTTCCACATACTATAGGGCAATGTGATGTCCGAAGTGGCTGACGAAATTAGGTACTAACACGATATATATGCATATTGCAAGGTATATGTATACCTTGCATATTGTGATCGATGCTCGCTCGCTCCGCTCGCTCGTAAAAATTTAGTCCAACCTCACATCCGATCCGACACGTTCGCAAATTCGAAATAAGACGCCTTCATATCGAATGACTAACGCAAGAGGGATTGGTTTTAGGTTAGGCTATAGTTTTCGAGCGAGCGCAGCGAGCGAGAGACGCGTGAAGGTGTATCACAATCTAACGGTTCGGCACATACGGACATTGAAACATTCGCACCAGCCAGAGGAGCCGGAAGTATTTATCCTATTGCCTGCTGACAAATGTTTACAGTTTGTGAATAGTTTCACATAAATAGTACTATTTCCACATACTACAGTCCAATGTGATGTCCGAAGTGGCTAACAAAATTAGGTACTAACACGATATATATGCATATTGCAAGGTATATGTATACCTTGCAAATTGTGATCGTTGCTCGCTCGCTCCGCTCGCTCGTAAAAATTTAGTCCAACCTCACATCCGATCCGACACGTTCGCAAATTCGAAATAAGTCGCCACCATATCGAATAATGAACGCAAGATGAATTGGTTTTAGGTTACGCTATAGTTTTCGAGCGAGCGCAGCGAACGAGAGACGCGTAAAGGTGTGTCACAATCCAACGGTTTGGCACATACTGACATTGAAAGATTCGCACCAGCCCGAGGAGCCGGAAGTCTTTATCCTATTGCCTGCTGACAAATGTTTACAGTTTGTGAATAGTTTCACATAAATAGTACTATTTCCACACAATACAGTCCAATCTGATGTCTGAAGTGGCTGACAAAATTAGGTACTAACACGAAATATATGCAAGGCAATATAAGCTATATGTATACCTTGCAAATTGTGATCGTAGCTCGCTCGCTCCGCTCGCTCGTAAAAATTTAGTCCAACCTCACATCCGATCCGACACGTTCGCAAATTCGAAATAAGTCGCCACCATATCGAATAATGAGCGTAAGATGGATTGGTTTTAGGTTACGCTATAGTTTTCGAGCGAGCGCAGCGAACGAGAGACGCGTAAAGGTGTGTCACAATCCAACGGTTTGGCACATACGGACATTGAAACATTCGCACCAGCCCGAGGAGCCGGAAGTCTTTATCCTATTGCCTGCTGACAAATGTTTACAGTTTGTGAATAGTTTCACATAAATAGTACTATTTCCACATACTAGGGTGCAATGTGATGTGCGAAGTGGCTGACAAAATTAGGTACTAACACGATATATATGCATATTGCAAGTTATATGTATAGCTTGCAAATTGTGATCGTTGCTCGCTCGCTCCGCTCGCTCGTAAAAATTTAGTCCAACCTCACATCCGATCCGACACGTTCGCAAATTCGAAATAAGTCGCCACCATATCGAATAATGAACGCAAGATGGATTGGTTTTAGGTTACGCTATAGTTTTCGAGCGAGCGCAGCGAGCGAGAGACGCGTGAAGGTGTATCACAATCTAACGGTTTGGCACATACGGACATTGAAACATTCGCACCAGCCAGAGGAGCCGGAAGTATTTATCCTCTTGCCTGCTGACAAATGTTTACAGTTTGTGAATAGTTTCACATAAATAGTACTATTTCCACATACTACAGTCCAATGTGATGTCCGAAGTGGCTAACAAAATTAGGTACTAACACGATATATATGCATATTGCAAGGTATATGTATACCTTGCAAATTGTGATCGTTGCTCGCTCGCTCCGCTCGCTCGTAAAAATTTAGTCCAACCTCACATCCGATCCGACACGTTCGCAAATTCGAAATAAGTCGCCACCATATCGAATAATGAACGCAAGATGGATTGGTTTTAGGTTACGCTATAGTTTTCGAGCGAGCGCAGCGAACGAGAGACGCGTAAAGGTGTGTCACAATCCAACGGTTTGGCACATACGGACATTGAAACATTCGCACCAGCCCGAGGAGCCGGAAGTCTTTATCCTATTGCCTGCTGACAAATGTTTACAGTTTGTGAATAGTTTCACATAAATAGTACTATTTCCACATACTACAGTCCAATGTGATGTCCGAAGTGGCTGACAAAATTAGGTACTAACACGAAATATATGCAAGGCAATATAAGGTATATGTATACCTTGCAAATTGTTATCGTTGCTCGCTCGCTCCGCTCGCTCGTAAAAATTTAGTCCAACCTCACATACGATCCGACACGTTCGCAAATTCGAAATAAGTTGCCTTCATATCGAATGACTAACGCAAGATGGATTGGGTTTAGGTTAGGCTACAGCTTTCGAGCGAGCGCATCGAGCGAGAGACGCGTAAAGGTGTATCACAATCTAACGGTTTGGCACATACGGACATTGAAACATTCGCACCAGCCCGAGGAGCCGGAAGTCTTTATCCTATTGCCTGCTGACAAATGTTTACAGTTTGTGAATAGTTTCACATAAATAGTACTATTTCCACATACTACAGTGCAATGTGATGTGCGAAGTGGCTGACAAAATTAGGTACTAACACGATATATATGCATATTGCAAGGTATATGTATACCTTGCAAATTGTGATCGTTGCTCGCTCGCTCCGCTCGCTCGTAAAAATTTAGTCCAACCTCACATCCGATCCGACACGTTCGCAAATTCGAAATAAGTCGCCTTCATATCGAATGACTAACGCAAGAGGGATTGGTTTTAGGTTAGGCTATAGTTTTCGAGCGATCGCAGCGAGCGAGAGACGCGTGAAGGTGTATCACAATCTAACGGTTTGGCACATACGGACATTGAAACATTCGCACCAGCCAGAGGAGCCGGAAGTATTTATCCTATTGCCTGCTGACAAATGTTTACAGTTTGTGAATAGTTTCACATAAATAGTACTATTTCCACATACTACAGTCCAATGTGATGTCCGAAGTGGCTAACAAAATTAGGTACTAACACGATATATATGCATATTGCAAGGTATATGTATACCTTGCAAATTGTGATAGTTGCTCGCTCGCTCCGCTCGCTCGTAAAAATTTAGTCCAACCTCACATCCGATCCGACACGTTCGCAAATTCGAAATAAGTCGCCTTCATATCGAATGACTAACGCAAGAGGGATTGGTTTTAGGTTAGGCTATAGTTTTCGAGCGAGCGCAGCGAGCGAGAGACGCGTGAAGGTGTATCACAATCTAACGGTTTGGCACATACGGACATTGAAACATTCGCACCAGCCAGAGGAGCCGGAAGTATTTATCCTATTGCCTGCTGACAAATGTTTACAGTTTGTGAATAGTTTCACATAAATAGTACTATTTCCACATACTACAGGGCAATGTGATGTCCGAAGTGGCTGACGAAATTAGGTACTAACACGATATATATGCATATTGCAAGGTATATGTATACCTTGCATATTGTGATCGATGCTCGCTCGCTCCGCTCGCTCGTAAAAATTTAGTCCAACCTCACATCCGATCCGACACGTTCGCAAATTCGAAATAAGTCGCCACCATATCGAATAATGAACGCAAGATGGATTGGTTTTAGGTTACGCTATAGTTTTCGAGCGAGCGCAGCGAGCGAGAGACGCGTAAAGGTGTGTCACAATCCAACGGTTTGGCACATACTGACATTGAAACATTCGCACCAGCCCGAGGAGCCGGAAGTCTTTATCCTATTGCCTGCTGACAAATGTTTACAGTTTGTGAATAGTTTCACATTAATAGTACTATTTCCACATACTAGAGTGCAATGTGATGTGCGAAGTGGCTGACATAAATTAGGTACTAACACGATATATATGCATATTGCAAGTTATATGTATAGCTTGCAAATTGTGATCGTTGCTCGCTCGCTCCGCTCGCTCGTAAAAAATTTAGTCCAACCTCACATCCGATCCGACACGTTCGCAAATTCGAAATAAGTCGCCTTCATATCGAATGACTAACGCAAGAGGGATTGGTTTTAGGTTAGGCTATAGTTTTCGAGCGAGCGCAGCGAGCGAGAGACGCGTGAAGGTGTATCACAATCTAACGGTTTGGCACATACGGACATTGAAACATTCGCACCAACCAGAGGAGCCGGAAGTATTTATCCTATTGCCTGCTGACAAATGTTTACAGTTTGTGAATAGTTTCACATAAATAGTACTATTTCCACATACTACAGTCCAATGTGATGTCCGAAGTGGTTAACAAAATTAGGTACTAACACGATATATATGCATATTGCAAGGTATATGTATACCTTGCAAATTGTGATCGTTGCTCGCTCGCTCCGCTCGCTCGTAAAAATTTAGTCCAACCTCACATCCGATCCGACACGTTCGCAAATTCGAAATAAGTCGCCACCATATCGAATAATGAACGCAAGATGGATTGGTTTTAGGTTACGCTATAGTTTTCGAGCGAGCGCAGCGAACGAGAGACGCGTAAAGGTGTGTCACAATCCAACGGTTTGGCACATACGGACATTGAAACATTCGCACCAGCCCGAGGAGCCGGAAGTCTTTATCCTATTGCCTGCTGACAAATGTTTACAGTTTGTGAATAGTTTCACATAAATAGTACTATTTCCACATACTAGAGTGCAATGTGATGTGCGAAGTGGCTGACAAAATTAGGTACTAACACGATATATATGCATATTGCAAGTTATATGTATAGCTTGCAAATTGTGATCGTTGCTCGCTCGCTCCGCTCGCTCGTAAAAATTTAGTCCAACCTCACATCCGATCCGACACGTTCGCAAATTCGAAATAAGTCGCCTTCATATCGAATGACTAACGCAAGAGGGATTGGTTTTAGGTTAGGCTATAGTTTTCGAGCGAGCGCAGCGAGCGAGAGACGCGTGAAGGTGTATCACAATCTAACGGTTTGGCACATACGGACATTGAAACATTCGCACCAGCCAGAGGAGCCGGAAGTATTTATCCTATTGCCTGCTGACAAATGTTTACAGTTTGTGAATAGTTTCACATAAATAGTACTATTTCCACATACTACAGTCCAATGTGATGTCCGAAGTGGCTAACAAAATTAGGTACTAACACGATATATATGCATATTGCAAGGTATATGTATACCTTGCAAATTGTGGTCGTTGCTCGCTCGCTCCGCTCGCTCGTAAAAATTTAGTCCAACCTCACATCCGATCCGACACGTTCGCAAATTCGAAATAAGTCGCCACCATATCGAATAATGAACGCAAGATGGATTGGTTTTAGGTTACGCTATAGTTTTCGAGCGAGCGCAGCGAGCGAGAGACGCGTAAAGGTGTGTCACAATCCAACGGTTTGGCACATACGGACATTGAAACATTCGCACCAGCCCGAGGAGCCGGAAGTCTTTATCCTATTGCCTGCTGACAAATGTTTACAGTTTGTGAATAGTTTCACATAAATAGTACTATTTCCACATACTAGAGTCCAATGTGATGTGCGAAGTGGCTGACAAAATTAGGTACTAACACGATATATATGCATATTGCAAGTTATATGTATAGCTTGCAAATTGTGATCGTTGCTCGCTCGCTCCGCTCGCTCGTAAAAATTTAGTCCAACCTCACATCCGATCCGACACGTTCGCAAATTCGAAATAAGTCGCCTTCATATCGAATGACTAACGCAAGAGGGATTGGTTTTAGGTTAGGCTATAGTTTTCGAGCGAGCACAGCGAGCGAGAGACGCGTGAAGGTGTATCACAATCAAACGGTCTGGCACATACGGACATTGAAACAATCGCACCAGCCAGAGGAGCCGGAAGTATTTATCCTATTGCCTGCTGACAAATGTTTACAGTTTGTGAATAGTTTCACATAAATAGTACTATTTCCACATACTACAGGGCAATGTGATGTCCGAAGTGGCTGACGAAATTAGGTACTAACACGATATATATGCATATTGCAAGGTATATGTATACCTTGCATATTGTGATCGATGCTCGCTCGCTCCGCTCGCTCGTAAAAATTTAGTCCAACCTCACATCCGATCCGACACGTTCGCAAATTCGAAATAAGTCGCCACCATATCGAATAATGAACGCAAGATGGATTGGTTTTAGGTTACGCTATAGTTTTCGAGCGAGCGCAGCGAGCGAGAGACGCGTGAAGGTGTATCACAATCTAACGGTTTGGCACATACGGACATTGAAACATTCGCACCAGCCAGAGGAGCCGGAAGTATTTATCCTATTGCCTGCTGACAAATGTTTACAGTTTGTGAATAGTTTCACATAAATAGTACTATTTCCACATACTACAGTCCAATGTGATGTCCGAAGTGGCTAACAAAATTAGGTACTAACACGATATATATGCATATTGCAAGGTATATGTATACCTTGCAAATTGTGATCGTTGCTCGCTCGCTCCGCTCGCTCGTAAAAATTTAGTCCAACCTCACATCCGATCCGACACGTTCGCAAATTCGAAATAAGTCGCCACCATATCGAATAATGAACGCAAGATGGATTGGTTTTAGGTTACGCTATAGTTTTCGAGCGAGCGCAGCGAACGAGAGACGCGTAAAGGTGTGTCACAATCCAACGGTTTGGCACATACGGACATTGAAACATTCGCACCAGCCCGAGGAGCCGGAAGTCTTTATCCTATTGCCTGCTGACAAATGTTTACAGTTTGTGAATAGTTTCACATAAATAGTACTATTTCCACATACTACAGTGCAATGTGATGTATGAAGTGGCTGACAAAATTAGGTACTAACACGATATATATGCATATTGCAAGTTATATGTATAGCTTGCAAATTGTGATCGTTGCTCGCTCGCTCCGCTCGCTCGTAAAAATTTAGTCCAACCTCACATCCGATCCGACACGTTCGCAAATTCGAAATAAGTCGCCTTCATATCGAATGACTAACGCAAGAGGGATTGGTTTTAGGTTAGGCTATAGTTTTCGAGCGATCGCAGCGAGCGAGAGACGCGTGAAGGTGTATCACAATCTAACGGTTTGGCACATACGGACATTGAAACATTCGCACCAGCCAGAGGAGCCGGAAGTATTTATCCTATTGCTTGCTGACAAATGTTTACAGTTTGTGAATAGTTTCACATAAATAGTACTATTTCCACATACTACAGGGCAATGTGATGTCCGAAGTGGCTCACGAAATTAGGTACTAACACGATATATATGCATATTGCAAGGTATATGTATACCTTGCATATTGTGATCGATGCTCGCTCGCTCCGCTCGCTCGTAAAAATTGAGTCCAACCTCACATACGATCCGACACGTTCGCAAATTCGAAATAAGTTGCCTTCATATCGAATGACTAACGCAAGATGGATTGGGTTTAGGTTAGGCTACAGCTTTCGAGCGAGCGCATCGAGCGAGAGACGCGTAAAGGTGTGTCACAATCCAACGGTTTGGTACATACTGACATTGAAACATTCGCACCAGCCCGAGGAGCCGGATGTCTTTATCATATTGCCTGCTGACAAATGTTTACAGTTTGTGAATAGTTTCACATAAATAGTACTATTTCCACATACTACAGGGCAATGTGATGTCCGAAGTGGCTGACGAAATTAGGTACTAACACGATATATATGCATATTGCAAGGTATATGTATACCTTGCATATTGTGATCGATGCTCGCTCGCTCCGCTCGCTCCTAAAAATTTAGTCCAACCTCACATACGATCCGACACGTTCGCAAATTCGAAATAAGTTGCCTTCATATCGAATGACTAACGCAAGATGGATTGGGTTTAGGTTAGGCTACAGCTTTCGAGCGAGCGCATCGAGCGAGAGACGCGTAAAGGTGTGTCACAATCCAACGGTTTGGTACATACTGACATTGAAACATTCGCACCAGCCCGAGGAGCCGGATGTCTTTATCATATTGCCTGCTGACAAATGTTTACAGTTTGTGAATAGTTTCACATAAATAGTACTATTTCCACATACTACAGGGCAATGTGATGTCCGAAGTGGCTGACGAAATTAGGTACTAACACGATATATATGCATATTGCAAGGTATATGTATACCTTGCATATTGTGATCGATGCTCGCTCGCTCCGCTCGCTCGTAAAAATTTAGTCCAACCTCACATCCGATCCGACACGTTCGCAAATTCGAAATAAGTCGCCTTCATATCGAATGACTAACGCAAGAGGGATTGGTTTTAGGTTAGGCTATAGTTTTCGAGCGAGCGCAGCGAGCGAGAGACGCGTGAAGGTGTATCACAATCTAACGGTTTGGCACATACGGACATTGAAACATTCGCACCAGCCAGAGGAGCCGGAAGTATTTATCCTATTGCCTGCTGACAAATGTTTACAGTTTGTGAATAGTTTCACATAAATAGTACTATTTCCACATACTACAGTCCAATGTGATGTCCGAAGTGGCTAACAAAATTAGGTACTAACACGATATATATGCATATTGCAAGGTATATGTATACCTTGCAAATTGTGATCGTTGCTCGCTCGCTCCGCTCGCTCGTAAAAATTTAGTCCAACCTCACATCCGATCCGACACGTTCGCAAATTCGAAATAAGTCGCCACCATATCGAATAATGAACGCAAGATGGATTGGTTTTAGGTTACGCTATAGTTTTCGAGCGAGCGCAGCGAACGAGAGACGCGTAAAGGTGTGTCACAATCCAACGGTTTGGCACATACGGACATTGAAACATTCGCACCAGCCCGAGGAGCCGGAAGTCTTTATCCTATTGCCTGCTGACAAATGTTTACAGTTTGTGAATAGTTTCACATAAATAGTACTATTTCCACATACTACAGTCCAATGTGATGTCCGAAGTGGCTGACAAAATTAGGTACTAACACGAAATATATGCAAGGCAATATAAGGTATATGTATACCTTGCAAATTGTTATCGTTGCTCGCTCGCTCCGCTCGCTCGTAAAAATTTAGTCCAACCTCACATACGATCCGACACGTTCGCAAATTCGAAATAAGTTGCCTTCATATCGAATGACTAACGCAAGATGGATTGGGTTTAGGTTAGGCTACAGCTTTCGAGCGAGCGCATCGAGCGAGAGACGCGTAAAGGTGTATCACAATCTAACGGTTTGGCACATACGGACATTGAAACATTCGCACCAGCCCGAGGAGCCGGAAGTCTTTATCCTATTGCCTGCTGACAAATGTTTACAGTTTGTGAATAGTTTCACATAAATAGTACTATTTCCACATACTACAGTGCAATGTGATGTGCGAAGTGGCTGACAAAATTAGGTACTAACACGATATATATGCATATTGCAAGTTATATGTATAGCTTGCAAATTGTGATCTTTGCTCGCTCGCTCCGCTCGCTCGTAAAAATTTGGTCCAACCTCACATCCGATCCGACACGTTCGCAAATTCGAAATAAGTCGCCTTCATATCGAATGACTAACGCAAGAGGGATTGGTTTTAGGTTAGGCTATAGTTTTCGAGCGAGCGCAGCGAGCGAGGGACGCGTGAAGGTGTATCACAATCTAACGGTTTGGCGCATACGGACATTGAAACATTCGCACCAGCCAGAGGAGCCGGAAGTATTTATCCTATTGCTTGCTGACAAATGTTTACAGTTTGTGAATAGTTTCACATAAATAGTACTATTTCCACATACTACAGGGCAATGTGATGTCCGAAGTGGCTCACGAAATTAGGTACTAACACGATATATATGCATATTGCAAGGTATATGTATACCTTGCATATTGTGATCGATGCTCGCTCGCTCCGCTCGCTCGTAAAAATTGAGTCCAACCTCACATCCGATCCGACACGTTCGCCAATTCGAAATAAGTCGCCACCATATCGAATAATGAACGCAAGATGGATTGGTTTTAGGTTACGCTATAGTTTTCGAGCGAGCGCAGCGAGCGAGAGACGCGTAAAGGTGTGTCACAATCCAACGGTTTGGCACACACTGACATTGAAACATTCGCACCAGCCCGAGGAGCCGGAAGTCTTTATCCTATAGCCTGCTGACAAATGTTTACAGTTTGTGAATAGTTTCACATAAATAGTACTATTTCGACATACTACAGTGCAATGTGATGTCCGAAGTGGCTGACAAAATTAGGTACTAACACGAAATATATGCAAGGCAATATAAGGTATATGTATACCTTGCAAATTGTGATCGTTGCTCGCTCGCTCCGCTCGCTCGTAAAAATTTAGTCCAACCTCACATACGATCCGACACGTTCGCAAACTCGAAATAAGTTGCCTTCATATCGAATGACTAACGCAAGATGGATTGGGTTTAGGTTAGGCTACAGCTTTCGAGCGAGCGCATCGAGCGAGAGACGCGTAAAGGTGTGTCACAATCCAACGGTTTGGCACATACTGACATTGAAACATTCGCACCAGCCCGAGGAGCCGGATGTCTTTATCATATTGCCTGCTGACAAATGTTTACAGTTTGTGAATAGTTTCACATAAATAGTACTATTTCCACATACTGCAGGGCAATGTGATGTCCGAAGTGGCTGACGAAATTAGGTACTAACACGATATATATGCATATTGCAAGTTATATGTATAGCTTGCAAATTGTGATCGTTGCTCGCTCGCTCCGCTCGCTCGTAAAAATTTAGTCCAACCTCACATCCGATCCGACACGTTCGCAAATTCGAAATAAGTCGCCTTCATATCGAATGACTAACGCAAGAGGGATTGGTTTTAGGTTAGGCTATAGTTTTCGAGCGATCGCAGCGAGCGAGAGACGCGTGAAGGTGTATCACAATCTAACGGTTTGGCACATACGGACATTGAAACATTCGCACCAGCCAGAGGAGCCGGAAGTATTTATCCTATTGCTTGCTGACAAATGTTTACAGTTTGTGAATAGTTTCACATAAATAGTACTATTTCCACATACTACAGGGCAATGTGATGTCCGAAGTGGCTCACGAAATTAGGTACTAACACGATATATATGCATATTGCAAGGTATATGTATACCTTGCATATTGTGATCGATGCTCGCTCGCTCCGCTCGCTCGTAAAAATTGAGTCCAACCTCACATACGATCCGACACGTTCGCAAATTCGAAATAAGTTGCCTTCATATCGAATGACTAACGCAAGATGGATTGGGTTTAGGTTAGGCTACAGCTTTCGAGCGAGCGCATCGAGCGAGAGACGCGTAAAGGTGTGTCACAATCCAACGGTTTGGTACATACTGACATTGAAACATTCGCACCAGCCCGAGGAGCCGGATGTCTTTATCATATTGCCTGCTGACAAATGTTTACAGTTTGTGAATAGTTTCACATAAATAGTACTATTTCCACATACTACAGGGCAATGTGATGTCCGAAGTGGCTGACGAAATTAGGTACTAACACGATATATATGCATATTGCAAGGTATATGTATACCTTGCATATTGTGATCGATGCTCGCTCGCTCCGCTCGCTCCTAAAAATTTAGTCCAACCTCACATACGATCCGACACGTTCGCAAATTCGAAATAAGTTGCCTTCATATCGAATGACTAACGCAAGATGGATTGGGTTTAGGTTAGGCTACAGCTTTCGAGCGAGCGCATCGAGCGAGAGACGCGTAAAGGTGTGTCACAATCCAACGGTTTGGTACATACTGACATTGAAACATTCGCACCAGCCCGAGGAGCCGGATGTCTTTATCATATTGCCTGCTGACAAATGTTTACAGTTTGTGAATAGTTTCACATAAATAGTACTATTTCCACATACTACAGGGCAATGTGATGTCCGAAGTGGCTGACGAAATTAGGTACTAACACGATATATATGCATATTGCAAGGTATATGTATACCTTGCATATTGTGATCGATGCTCGCTCGCTCCGCTCGCTCGTAAAAATTTAGTCCAACCTCACATCCGATCCGACACGTTCGCAAATTCGAAATAAGTCGCCTTCATATCGAATGACTAACGCAAGAGGGATTGGTTTTAGGTTAGGCTATAGTTTTCGAGCGAGCGCAGCGAGCGAGAGACGCGTGAAGGTGTATCACAATCTAACGGTTTGGCACATACGGACATTGAAACATTCGCACCAGCCAGAGGAGCCGGAAGTATTTATCCTATTGCCTGCTGACAAATGTTTACAGTTTGTGAATAGTTTCACATAAATAGTACTATTTCCACATACTACAGTCCAATGTGATGTCCGAAGTGGCTAACAAAATTAGGTACTAACACGATATATATGCATATTGCAAGGTATATGTATACCTTGCAAATTGTGATCGTTGCTCGCTCGCTCCGCTCGCTCGTAAAAATTTAGTCCAACCTCACATCCGATCCGACACGTTCGCAAATTCGAAATAAGTCGCCACCATATCGAATAATGAACGCAAGATGGATTGGTTTTAGGTTACGCTATAGTTTTCGAGCGAGCGCAGCGAACGAGAGACGCGTAAAGGTGTGTCACAATCCAACGGTTTGGCACATACGGACATTGAAACATTCGCACCAGCCCGAGGAGCCGGAAGTCTTTATCCTATTGCCTGCTGACAAATGTTTACAGTTTGTGAATAGTTTCACATAAATAGTACTATTTCCACATACTACAGTCCAATGTGATGTCCGAAGTGGCTGACAAAATTAGGTACTAACACGAAATATATGCAAGGCAATATAAGGTATATGTATACCTTGCAAATTGTTATCGTTGCTCGCTCGCTCCGCTCGCTCGTAAAAATTTAGTCCAACCTCACATACGATCCGACACGTTCGCAAATTCGAAATAAGTTGCCTTCATATCGAATGACTAACGCAAGATGGATTGGGTTTAGGTTAGGCTACAGCTTTCGAGCGAGCGCATCGAGCGAGAGACGCGTAAAGGTGTATCACAATCTAACGGTTTGGCACATACGGACATTGAAACATTCGCACCAGCCCGAGGAGCCGGAAGTCTTTATCCTATTGCCTGCTGACAAATGTTTACAGTTTGTGAATAGTTTCACATAAATAGTACTATTTCCACATACTACAGTGCAATGTGATGTGCGAAGTGGCTGACAAAATTAGGTACTAACACGATATATATGCATATTGCAAGTTATATGTATAGCTTGCAAATTGTGATCTTTGCTCGCTCGCTCCGCTCGCTCGTAAAAATTTGGTCCAACCTCACATCCGATCCGACACGTTCGCAAATTCGAAATAAGTCGCCTTCATATCGAATGACTAACGCAAGAGGGATTGGTTTTAGGTTAGGCTATAGTTTTCGAGCGAGCGCAGCGAGCGAGGGACGCGTGAAGGTGTATCACAATCTAACGGTTTGGCGCATACGGACATTGAAACATTCGCACCAGCCAGAGGAGCCGGAAGTATTTATCCTATTGCTTGCTGACAAATGTTTACAGTTTGTGAATAGTTTCACATAAATAGTACTATTTCCACATACTACAGGGCAATGTGATGTCCGAAGTGGCTCACGAAATTAGGTACTAACACGATATATATGCATATTGCAAGGTATATGTATACCTTGCATATTGTGATCGATGCTCGCTCGCTCCGCTCGCTCGTAAAAATTGAGTCCAACCTCACATCCGATCCGACACGTTCGCCAATTCGAAATAAGTCGCCACCATATCGAATAATGAACGCAAGATGGATTGGTTTTAGGTTACGCTATAGTTTTCGAGCGAGCGCAGCGAGCGAGAGACGCGTAAAGGTGTGTCACAATCCAACGGTTTGGCACACACTGACATTGAAACATTCGCACCAGCCCGAGGAGCCGGAAGTCTTTATCCTATAGCCTGCTGACAAATGTTTACAGTTTGTGAATAGTTTCACATAAATAGTACTATTTCGACATACTACAGTGCAATGTGATGTCCGAAGTGGCTGACAAAATTAGGTACTAACACGAAATATATGCAAGGCAATATAAGGTATATGTATACCTTGCAAATTGTGATCGTTGCTCGCTCGCTCCGCTCGCTCGTAAAAATTTAGTCCAACCTCACATACGATCCGACACGTTCGCAAACTCGAAATAAGTTGCCTTCATATCGAATGACTAACGCAAGATGGATTGGGTTTAGGTTAGGCTACAGCTTTCGAGCGAGCGCATCGAGCGAGAGACGCGTAAAGGTGTGTCACAATCCAACGGTTTGGCACATACTGACATTGAAACATTCGCACCAGCCCGAGGAGCCGGATGTCTTTATCATATTGCCTGCTGACAAATGTTTACAGTTTGTGAATAGTTTCACATAAATAGTACTATTTCCACATACTGCAGGGCAATGTGATGTCCGAAGTGGCTGACGAAATTAGGTACTAACACGATATATATGCATATTGCAAGGTATATGTATACCTTGCAAATTGTGATCGTTGCTCGCTCGCTCCGCTCGCTCGTAAAAATTTAGTCCAACCTCACGTCCGATCCGACACGTTCGCAAATTCGAAAGAAGTCGCCACCATATCGAATAATGAACGCAAGATAGATTGGTTTTAGGTTACGCTATAGTTTTCGAGCGAGCGCAGCGAGCGAGAGACGCGTGAAGGTATATCACAATCTAACGGTTTGGCACATACGGACATTGAAACATTCGCACCAGCCAGAGGAGCCGGAAGTATTTATCCTATTGCCTGCTGACAAATGTTTACAGTTTGTGAATAGTTTCACATAAATAGTACTATTTCCACATACTACAGTCCAATGTGATGTCCGAAGTGGCTAACAAAATTAGGTACTAACACGATATATATGCATATTGCAAGGTATATGTATACCTTGCAAATTGTGATCGTTACTCGCTCGCTCCGCTCGCTCGTAAAAATTTAGTCCAACCTCACATCCGATCCGACACGTTCGCAAATTCGAAATAAGTCGCCACCATATCGAATAATGAACGCAAGATGGATTGGTTTTAGGTTACGCTATAGTTTTCGAGCGAGCGCAGCGAACGAGAGACGCGTAAAGGTGTGTCACAATCCAACGGTTTGGCACATACGGACATTGAAACATTCGCACCAGCCCGAGGAGCCGGAAGTCTTTATCCTATTGCCTGCTGACAAATGTTTACAGTTTGTGAATAGTTTCACATAAATAGTACTATTTCCACATACTAGAGTGCAATGTGATGTGCGAAGTGGCTGACAAAATTAGGTACTAACACGATATATATGCATATTGCAAGTTATATGTATAGCTTGCAAATTGTGATCGTTGCTCGCTCGCTCCGCTCGCTCGTAAAAATTTAGTCCAACCTCACATCCGATCCGACACGTTCGCAAATTCGAAATAAGTCGCCTTCATATCGAATGACTAACGCAAGAGGGATTGGTTTTAGGTTAGGCTATAGTTTTCGAGCGAGCGCAGCGAGCGAGAGACGCGTGAAGGTGTATCACAATCTAACGGTTTGGCACATACGGACATTGAAACATTCGCACCAGCCAGAGGAGCCGGAAGTATTTATCCTATTGCTTGCTGACAAATGTTTACAGTTTGTGAATAGTTTCACATAAATAGTACTATTTCCACATACTACAGGGCAATGTGATGTCCGAAGTGGCTCACGAAATTAGGTACTAACACGATATATATGCATTTTGCAAGGTATATGTATACCTTGCATATTGTGATCGATGCTCGCTCGCTCCGCTCGCTCGTAAAAATTGAGTCCAACCTCACATCCGATCCGACACGTTCGCCAATTCGAAATAAGTCGCCACCATATCGAATAATGAACGCAAGATGGATTGGTTTTAGGTTACGCTATAGTTTTCGAGCGAGCGCAGCGAGCGAGAGACGCGTAAAGGTGTGTCACAATCCAACGGTTTGGCACATACTGACATTGAAACATTCGCACCAGCCCGAGGAGCCGGAAGCCTTTATCCTATAGCCTGCTGACAAATGTTTACAGTTTGTGAATAGTTTCACATAAATAGTACTATTTCGACATACTACAGTGCAATGTGATGTCCGAAGTGGCTGACAAAATTAGGTACTAACACGAAATATATGCAAGGCAATATAAGGTATATGTATACCTTGCAAATTGTGATCGTTGCTCGCTCGCTCCGCTCGCTCGTAAAAATTTAGTCCAACCTCACATACGATCCGACACGTTCGCAAATTCGAAATAAGTTGCCTTCATATCGAATGACTAACGCAAGATGGATTGGGTTTAGGTTAGGCTACAGCTTTCGAGCGAGCGCATCGAGCGAGAGACGCGTAAAGGTGTGTCACAATCCAACGGTTTGGCACATACTGACATTGAAACATTCGCACCAGCCCGAGGAGCCGGATGTCTTTATCATATTGCCTGCTGACAAATGTTTACAGTTTGTGAATAGTTTCACATAAATAGTACTATTTCCACATACTATAGGGCAATGTGATGTCCGAAGTGGCTGACGAAATTACGTACTAACACGATATATATGCATATTGCAAGGTATATGTATACCTTGCATATTGTGATCGATGCTCGCTCGCTCCGCTCGCTCGTAAAAATTTAGTCCAACCTCACATCCGATCCGACACGTTCGCAAATTCGAAATAAGACGCCTTCATATCGAATGACTAACGCAAGAGGGATTGGTTTTAGGTTAGGCTATAGTTTTCGAGCGAGCGCAGCGAGCGAGAGACGCGTGAAGGTGTATCACAATCTAACGGTTTGGCACATACGGACATTGAAACATTCGCACCAGCCAGAGGAGCCGGAAGTATTTATCCTATTGCCTGCTGACAAATGTTTACAGTTTGTGAATAGTTTCACATAAATAGTACTATTTCCACATACTACAGTCCAATGTGATGTCCGAAGTGGCTAACAAAATTAGGTACTAACACGATATATATGCATATTGCAAGGTATATGTATATCTTGCAAATTGTGATCGTTGCTCGCTCGCTCCGCTCGCTCGTAAAAATGTAGTCCAACCTTACATCCGATCCGACACGTTCGCAAATTCGAAATAAGTCGCCACCATATCGAATAATGAACGCAAGATGAATTGGTTTTAGGTTACGCTATAGTTTTCGAGCGAGCGCAGCGAACGAGAGACGCGTAAAGGTGTGTCACAATCCAACGGTTTGGCACATACTGACATTGAAAGATTCGCACCAGCCCGAGGAGCCGGAAGTCTTTATCCTATTGCCTGCTGACAAATGTTTACAGTTTGTGAATAGTTTCGCATAAATAGTTCTATTTCGACATACTACAGTGCAATGTGATGTCCGAAGTGGCTGACAAAATTAGGTACTAACACGAAATATATGCAAGGCAATATAAGGTATATGTATACCTTGCAAATTGTGATCGTAGCTCGCTCGCTCCGCTCGCTCGTAAAAATTTAGTCCAACCTCACATCCGATCCGACACGTTCGCAAATTCGAAATAAGTCGCCACCATATCGAATAATGAACGCAAGATGGATTGGTTTTAGGTTACGCTATAGTTTTCGAGCGAGCGCAGCGAGCGAGAGACGCGTGAAGGTGTATCACAATCTAACGGTTTGGCACATACGGACATTGAAACATTCGCACCAGCCAGAGGAGCCGGAAGTATTTATCCTATTGCCTGCTGACAAATGTTTACAGTTTGTGAATAGTTTCACATAAATAGTACTATTTCCACATACTACAGTCCAATGTGATGTCCGAAGTGGCTAACAAAATTAGGTACTAACACGATATATATGCATATTGCAAGGTATATGTATACCTTGCAAATTGTGATCGTTGCTCGCTCGCTCCGCTCGCTCGTAAAAATTTAGTCCAACCTCACATCCGATCCGACACGTTCGCAAATTCGAAATAAGTCGCCACCATATCGAATAATGAACGCAAGATGGATTGGTTTTAGGTTACGCTATAGTTTTCGAGCGAGCGCAGCGAACGAGAGACGCGTAAAGGTGTGTCACAATCCAACGGTTTGGCACATACGGACATTGAAACATTCGCACCAGCCCGAGGAGCCGGAAGTCTTTATCCTATTGCCTGCTGACGAATGTTTACAGTTTGTGAATAGTTTCACATAAATAGTACTATTTCCACATACTAGAGTGCAATGTGATGTGCGAAGTGGCTGACAAAATTAGGTACTAACACGATATATATGCATATTGCAAGTTATATGTATAGCTTGCAAATTGTGATCGTTGCTCGCTCGCTCCGCTCGCTCGTAAAAATTTAGTCCAACCTCACATCCGATCCGACACGTTCGCAAATTCGAAATAAGTCGCCACCATATCGAATAATGAACGCAAGATGGATTGGTTTTAGGTTACGCTATAGTTTTCGAGCGAGCGCAGCGAGCGAGAGACGCGTGAAGGTGTATCACAATCTAACGGTTTGGCACATACGGACATTGAAACATTCGCACCAGCCAGAGGAGCCGGAAGTATTTATCCTATTGCCTGCTGACAAATGTTTACAGTTTGTGAATAGTTTCACATAAATAGTACTATTTCCACATACTACAGTCCAATGTGATGTCCGAAGTGGCTAACAAAATTAGGTACTAACACGATATATATGCATATTGCAAGGTATATGTATACCTTGCAAATTGTGATCGTTGCTCGCTCGCTCCGCTCGCTCGTAAAAATTTAGTCCAACCTCACATCCGATCCGACACGTTCGCAAATTCGAAATAAGTCGCCACCATATCGAATAATGAACGCAAGATGGATTGGTTTTAGGTTACGCTATAGTTTTCGAGCGAGCGCAGCGAACGAGAGACGCGTAAAGGTGTGTCACAATCCAACGGTTTGGCACATACGGACATTGAAACATTCGCACCAGCCCGAGGAGCCGGAAGTCTTTATCCTATTGCCTGCTGACAAATGTTTACAGTTTGTGAATAGTTTCACATAAATAGTACTATTTCCACATACTAGAGTGCAATGTGATGTGCGAAGTGGCTGACAAAATTAGGTACTAACACGATATATATGCATATTGCAAGTTATATGTATAGCTTGCAAATTGTGATCGTTGCTCGCTCGCTCCGCTCGCTCGTAAAAATTTAGTCCAACCTCACATCCGATCCGACACGTTCGCAAATTCGAAATAAGTCGCCTTCATATCGAATGACTAACGCAAGAGGGATTGGTTTTAGGTTAGGCTATAGTTTTCGAGCGAGCGCAGCGAGCGAGAGACGCGTGAAGGTGTATCACAATCTAACGGTTTGGCACATACGGACATTGAAACATTCGCACCAGCCAGAGGAGCCGGAAGTATTTATCCTATTGCTTGCTGACAAATGTTTACAGTTTGTGAATAGTTTCACATAAATAGTACTATTTCCACATACTACAGGGCAATGTGATGTCCGAAGTGGCTCACGAAATTAGGTACTAACACGATATATATGCATTTTGCAAGGTATATGTATACCTTGCATATTGTGATCGATGCTCGCTCGCTCCGCTCGCTCGTAAAAATTGAGTCCAACCTCACATCCGATCCGACACGTTCGCCAATTCGAAATAAGTCGCCACCATATCGAATAATGAACGCAAGATGGATTGGTTTTAGGTTACGCTATAGTTTTCGAGCGAGCGCAGCGAGCGAGAGACGCGTAAAGGTGTGTCACAATCCAACGGTTTGGCACATACTGACATTGAAACATTCGCACCAGCCCGAGGAGCCGGAAGTCTTTATCCTATAGCCTGCTGACAAATGTTTACAGTTTGTGAATAGTTTCACATAAATAGTACTATTTCGACATACTACAGTGCAATGTGATGTCCGAAGTGGCTGACAAAATTAGGTACTAACACGAAATATATGCAAGGCAATATAAGGTATATGTATACCTTGCAAATTGTGATCGTTGCTCGCTCGCTCCGCTCGCTCGTAAAAATTTAGTCCAACCTCACATACGATCCGACACGTTCGCAAATTCGAAATAAGTTGCCTTCATATCGAATGACTAACGCAAGATGGATTGGGTTTAGGTTAGGCTACAGCTTTCGAGCGAGCGCATCGAGCGAGAGACGCGTAAAGGTGTGTCACAATCCAACGGTTTGGCACATACTGACATTGAAACATTCGCACCAGCCCGAGGAGCCGGATGTCTTTATCATATTGCCTGCTGACAAATGTTTACAGTTTGTGAATAGTTTCACATAAATAGTACTATTTCCACATACTATAGGGCAATGTGATGTCCGAAGTGGCTGACGAAATTAGGTACTAACACGATATATATGCATATTGCAAGGTATATGTATACCTTGCATATTGTGATCGATGCTCGCTCGCTCCGCTCGCTCGTAAAAATTTAGTCCAACCTCACATCCGATCCGACACGTTCGCAAATTCGAAATAAGACGCCTTCATATCGAATGACTAACGCAAGAGGGATTGGTTTTAGGTTAGGCTATAGTTTTCGAGCGAGCGCAGCGAGCGAGAGACGCGTGAAGGTGTATCACAATCTAACGGTTTGGCACATACGGACATTGAAACATTCGCACCAGCCAGAGGAGCCGGAAGTATTTATCCTATTGCCTGCTGACAAATGTTTACAGTTTGTGAATAGTTTCACATAAATAGTACTATTTCCACATACTACAGTCCAATGTGATGTCCGAAGTGGCTAACAAAATTAGGTACTAACACGATATATATGCATATTGCAAGGTATATGTATATCTTGCAAATTGTGATCGTTGCTCGCTCGCTCCGCTCGCTCGTAAAAATTTAGTCCAACCTCACATCCGATCCGACACGTTCGCAAATTCGAAATAAGTCGCCACCATATCGAATAATGAACGCAAAATGAATTGGTTTTAGGTTACGCTATAGTTTTCGAGCGAGCGCAGCGAACGAGAGACGCGTAAAGGTGTGTCACAATCCAACGGTTTGGCACATACTGACATTGAAAGATTCGCACCAGCCCGAGGAGCCGGAAGTCTTTATCCTATTGCCTGCTGACAAATGTTTACAGTTTGTGAATAGTTTCACATAAATAGTACTATTTCCACACAATACAGTCCAATCTGATGTCTGAAGTGGCTGACAAAATTAGGTACTAACACGAAATATATGCAAGGCAATATAAGGTATATGTATACCTTGCAAATTGTGATCGTAGCTCGCTCGCTCCGCTCGCTCGTAAAAATTTAGTCCAACCTCACATCCGATCCGACACGTTCGCAAATTCGAAATAAGTCGCCACCATATCGAATAATGAGCGTAAGATGGATTGGTTTTAGGTTACGCTATAGTTTTCGAGCGAGCGCAGCGAACGAGAGACGCGTAAAGGTGTGTCACAATCCAACGGTTTGGCACATACGGACATTGAAACATTCGCACCAGCCCGAGGAGCCGGAAGTCTTTATCCTATTGCCTGCTGACAAATGTTTACAGTTTGTGAATAGTTTCACATAAATAGTACTATTTCCACATACTAGGGTGCAATGTGATGTGCGAAGTGGCTGACAAAATTAGGTACTAACACGATATATATGCATATTGCAAGTTATATGTATAGCTTGCAAATTGTGATCGTTGCTCGCTCGCTCCGCTCGCTCGTAAAAATTTAGTCCAACCTCACATCCGATCCGACACGTTCGCAAATTCGAAATAAGTCGCCACCATATCGAATAATGAACGCAAGATGGATTGGTTTTAGGTTACGCTATAGTTTTCGAGCGAGCGCAGCGAGCGAGAGACGCGTGAAGGTGTATCACAATCTAACGGTTTGGCACATACAGACATTGAAACATTCGCACCAGCCAGAGGAGCCGGAAGTATTTATCCTATTGCCTGCTGACAAATGTTTACAGTTTGTGTATAGTTTCACATAAATAGTACTATTTCCACATACTACAGTCCAATGTGATGTCCGAAGTGGCTAACAAAATTAGGTACTAACACGATATATATGCATATTGCAAGGTATATGTATACCTTGCAAATTGTGATCGTTGCTCGCTCGCTCCGCTCGCTCGTAAAAATTTAGTCCAACCTCACATCCGATCCGACACGTTCGCAAATTCGAAATAAGTCGCCACCATATCGAATAATGAACGCAAGATGGATTGGTTTTAGGTTACGCTATAGTTTTCGAGCGAGCGCAGCGAACGAGAGACGCGTAAAGGTGTGTCACAATCCAACGGTTTGGCACATACGGACATTGAAACATTCGCACCAGCCCGAGGAGCCGGAAGTCTTTATCCTATTGCCTGCTGACGAATGTTTACAGTTTGTGAATAGTTTCACATAAATAGTACTATTTCCACATACTAGAGTGCAATGTGATGTGCGAAGTGGCTGACAAAATTAGGTACTAACACGATATATATGCATATTGCAAGTTATATGTATAGCTTGCAAATTGTGATCGTTGCTCGCTCGCTCCGCTCGCTCGTAAAAATTTAGTCCAACCTCACATCCGATCCGACACGTTCGCAAATTCGAAATAAGTCGCCACCATATCGAATAATGAACGCAAGATGGATTGGTTTTAGGTTACGCTATAGTTTTCGAGCGAGCGCAGCGAGCGAGAGACGCGTGAAGGTGTATCACAATCTAACGGTTTGGCACATACGGACATTGAAACATTCGCACCAGCCAGAGGAGCCGGAAGTATTTATCCTATTGCCTGCTGACAAATGTTTACAGTTTGTGAATAGTTTCACATAAATAGTACTATTTCCACATACTACAGTCCAATGTGATGTCCGAAGTGGCTAACAAAATTAGGTACTAACACGATATATATGCATATTGCAAGGTATATGTATACCTTGCAAATTGTGATCGTTGCTCGCTCGCTCCGCTCGCTCGTAAAAATTTAGTCCAACCTCACATCCGATCCGACACGTTCGCAAATTCGAAATAAGTCGCCTTCATATCGAATGACTAACGCAAGAGGGATTGGTTTTAGGTTAGGCTATAGTTTTCGAGCGAGCGCAGCGAGCGAGAGACGCGTGAAGGTGTATCACAATCTAACGGTTTGGCACATACGGACATTGAAACATTCGCACCAGCCAGAGGAGCCGGAAGTATTTATCCTATTGCTTGCTGACAAATGTTTACAGTTTGTGAATAGTTTCACATAAATAGTACTATTTCCACATACTACTGGGCAATGTGATGTCCGAAGTGGCTCACGAAATTAGGTACTAACACGATATATATGCATATTGCAAGGTATATGTATACCTTGCATATTGTGATCGATGCTCGCTCGCTCCGCTCGCTCGTAAAAATTGAGTCCAACCTCACATACGATCCGACACGTTCGCAAATTCGAAATAAGTTGCCTTCATATCGAATGACTAACGCAAGATGGATTGGGTTTAGGTTAGGCTACAGCTTTCGAGCGAGCGCATCGAGCGAGAGACGCGTAAAGGTGTGTCACAATCCAACGGTTTGGTACATACTGACATTGAAACATTCGCACCAGCCCGAGGAGCCGGATGTCTTTATCATATTGCCTGCTGACAAATGTGTACAGTTTGTGAATAGTTTCACATAAATAGTACTATTTCCACATACTACAGGGCAATGTGATGTCCGAAGTGGCTGACGAAATTAGGTACTAACACGATATATATGCATATTGCAAGGTATATGTATACCTTGCATATTGTGATCGATGCTCGCTCGCTCCGCTCGCTCGTAAAAATTTAGTCCAACCTCACATACGATCCGACACGTTCGCAAATTCGAAATAAGTTGCCTTCATATCGAATGACTAACGCAAGATGGATTGGGTTTAGGTTAGGCTACAGCTTTCGAGCGAGCGCAGCGAGCGAGAGACGCGTAAAGGTGTGTCACAATCCAACGGTTTGGTACATACTGACATTGAAACATTCGCACCAGCCCGAGGAGCCGGATGTCTTTATCATATTGCCTGCTGACAAATGTTTACAGTTTGTGAATAGTTTCACATAAATAGTACTATTTCCACATACTACAGGGCAATGTGATGTCCGAAGTGGCTGACGAAATTAGGTACTAACACGATATATATGCATATTGCAAGGTATATGTATACCTTGCATATTGTGATCGATGCTCGCTCGCTCCGCTCGCTCGTAAAAATTTAGTCCAACCTCACATCCGATCCGACACGTTCGCAAATTCGAAATAAGTCGCCTTCATATCGAATGACTAACGCAAGAGGGATTGGTTTTAGGTTAGGCTATAGTTTTCGAGCGAGCGCAGCGAGCGAGAGACGCGTGAAGGTGTATCACAATCTAACGGTTTGGCACATACGGACATTGAAACATTCGCACCAGCCAGAGGAGCCGGAAGTATTTATCCTATTGCCTGCTGACAAATGTTTACAGTTTGTGAATAGTTTCACATAAATAGTACTATTTCCACATACTACAGTCCAATGTGATGTCCGACGTGGCTAACAAAATTAGGTACTAACACGATATATATGCATATTGCAAGGTATATGTATACCTTGCAAATTGTGATCGTTGCTCGCTCGCTCCGCTCGCTCGTAAAAATTTAGTCCAACCTCACATCCGATCCGACACGTTCGCAAATTCGAAATAAGTCGCCACCATATCGAATAATGAACGCAAGATGGATTGGTTTTAGGTTACGCTATAGTTTTCGAGCGAGCGCAGCGAGCGAGAGACGCGTAAAGGTGTGTCACAATCCAACGGTTTGGCACACACTGACATTGAAACATTCGCACCAGCCCGAGGAGCCGGAAGTCTTTATCCTATAGCCTGCTGACAAATGTTTACAGTTTGTGAATAGTTTCACATAAATAGTACTATTTCGACATACTACAGTGCAATGTGATGTCCGAAGTGGCTGACAAAATTAGGTACTAACACGAAATATATGCAAGGCAATATAAGGTATATGTATACCTTGCAAATTGTGATCGTTGCTCGCTCGCTCCGCTCGCTCGTAAAAATTTAGTCCAACCTCACATACGATCCGACACGTTCGCAAACTCGAAATAAGTTGCCTTCATATCGAATGACTAACGCAAGATGGATTGGGTTTAGGTTAGGCTACAGCTTTCGAGCGAGCGCATCGAGCGAGAGACGCGTAAAGGTGTGTCACAATCCAACGGTTTGGCACATACTGACATTGAAACATTCGCACCAGCCCGAGGAGCCGGATGTCTTTATCATATTGCCTGCTGACAAATGTTTACAGTTTGTGAATAGTTTCACATAAATAGTACTATTTCCACATACTACAGGGCAATGTGATGACCGAAGTGGCTGACGAAATTAGGTACTAACACGATATATATGCATATTGCAAGGTATATGTATACCTTGCATATTGTGATCGATGCTCGCTCGCTCCGCTCGCTCGTAAAAATTTAGTCCAACCTCACATCCGATCCGACACGTTCGCAAATTCGAAATAAGTCGCCACCATATCGAATAATGAACGCAAGATGGATTGGTTTTAGGTTACGCTATAGGTTTCGGGCGAGCGCAGCGAGCGAGAGACGCGTAAAGGTGTGTCACAATCCAACGGTTTGGCACATACTGACATTGAAACATTCGCACCAGCCCGAGGAGCCGGAAGTCTTTATCCTATAGCCTGCTGACAACTGTTTACAGTTTGTGAATAGTTTCACATAAATAGTACTATTTCGACATAGTACAGTGCAATGTGATGTTCGAAGTGGCTGACAAAATTAGGTACTAACACGATATATATGCATATTGCAAGGTATATGTATACCTTGCAAATTGTGATCGTTGCTCGCTCGCTCCGCTCGCTCGTAAAAATTTAGTCCAACCTCACATCCGATCCGACACGTTCGCAAATTCGAAATAAGTCGCCTTCATATCGAATGACTAACGCAAGAGGGATTGGTTTTAGGTTAGGCTATAGTTTTCGAGCGAGCGCAGCGAGCGAGAGACGCGTGAAGGTGCATCACAATCTAACGGTTTGGCACATACGGACATTGAAACATTCGCACCAGCCAGAGGAGCCGGAAGTATTTATCCTATTGCCTGCTGACAAATGTTTACAGTTTGTGAATAGTTTCACATAAATAGTACTATTTCCACATACTACAGTCCAATGTGATGTCCGAAGTGGCTAACAAAATTAGGTACTAACACGATATATATGCATATTGCAAGGTATATGTATACCTTGCAAATTGTGATCGTTGCTCGCTCGCTCCGCTCGCTCGTAAAAATTTAGTCCAACCTCACATCCGATCCGACACGTTCGCAAATTCGAAATAAGTCGCCACCATATCGAATAATGAACGCAAGATGAATTGGTTTTAGGTTACGCTATAGTTTTCGAGCGAGCGCAGCGAACGAGAGACGCGTAAAGGTGTGTCACAATCCAACGGTTTGGAACATACTGACATTGAAAGATTCGCACCAGCCCGAGGAGCCGGAAGTCTTTATCCTATTGCCTGCTGACAAATGTTTACAGTTTGTGAATAGTTTCACATAAATAGTACTATTTCCACACAATACAGTCCAATCTGATGTCTGAAGTGGCTGACAAAATTAGGTACTAACACGAAATATATGCAAGGCAATATAAGGTATATGTATACCTTGCAAATTGTGATCGTAGCTCGCTCGCTCCGCTCGCTCGTAAAAATTTAGTCCAACCTCACATCCGATTCGACACGTTCGCAAATTCGAAATAAGTCGCCACCATATCGAATAATGAACGCAAGATGGATTGGTTTTAGGTTACGCTATAGTTTTCGAGCGAGCGCAGCGAGCGAGAGACGCGTGAAGGTGTATCACAATCTAACGGTTTGGCACATACGGACATTGAAACATTCGCACCAGCCAGAGGAGCCGGAAGTATTTATCCTATTGCCTGCTGACAAATGTTTACAGTTTGTGAATAGTTTCACATAAATAGTACTATTTCCACATACTAGAGTGCAATGTGATGTGCGAAGTGGCTGACAAAATTAGGTACTAACACGATATATATGCATATTGCAAGTTATATGTATAGCTTGCAAATTGTGATCGTTGCTCGCTCGCTCCGCTCGCTCGTAAAAATTTAGTCCAACCTCACATCCGATTCGACACGTTCGCAAATTCGAAATAAGTCGCCACCATATCGAATAATGAACGCAAGATGGATTGGTTTTAGGTTACGCTATAGTTTTCGAGCGAGCGCAGCGAGCGAGAGACGCGTGAAGGTGTATCACAATCTAACGGTTTGGCACATACGGACATTGAAACATTCGCACCAGCCAGAGGAGCCGGAAGTATTTATCCTATTGCCTGCTGACAAATGTTTACAGTTTGTGAATAGTTTCACATAAATAGTACTATTTCCACATACTACAGTCCAATGTGATGTCCGAAGTGGCTGACAAAATTAGGTACTAACACGATATATATGCATATTGCAAGTTATATGTATAGCTTGCAAATTGTGATCGTTGCTCGCTCGCTCCGCTCGCTCGTAAAAATTTAGTCCAACCTCACATCCGATCCGACACGTTCGCAAATTCGAAATAAGTCGCCTTCATATCGAATGACTAACGCAAGAGGGATTGGTTTTAGGTTAGGCTATAGTTTTCGAGCGAGCGCAGCGAGCGAGAGTCGCGTGAAGGTGCATCACAATCTAACGGTTTGGCACATACGGACATTGAAACATTCGCACCAGCCAGAGGAGCCGGAAGTATTTATCCTATTGCTTGCTGACAAATGTTTACAGTTTGTGAATAGTTTCACATAAATAGTACTATTTCCACATACTACAGGGCAATGTGATGTCCGAAGTGGCTCACGAAATTAGGTACTAACACGATATATATGCATTTTGCAAGGTATATGTATACCTTGCATATTGTGATCGATGCTCGCTCGCTCCGCTCGCTCGTAAAAATTGAGTCCAACCTCACATCCGATCCGACACGTTCGCCAATTCGAAATAAGTCGCCACCATATCGAATAATGAACGCAAGATGGATTGGTTTTAGGTTACGCTATAGTTTTCGAGCGAGCGCAGCGAGCGAGAGACGCGTAAAGGTGTGTCACAATCCAACGGTTTGGCACATACTGACATTGAAACATTCGCACCAGCCCGAGGAGCCGGAAGTCTTTATCCTATAGCCTGCTGACAAATGTT
Source organism: Bombus terrestris (assembly GCF_910591885.1). Taxonomy (NCBI): domain Eukaryota; kingdom Metazoa; phylum Arthropoda; class Insecta; order Hymenoptera; family Apidae; genus Bombus; species Bombus terrestris. Next base: position 1,800,803 of record NW_025963552.1, on the reverse strand, counting down.
TACAGTTTGTGAATAGTTTCACATAAATAGTACTATTTCGACATACTACAGTGCAATGTGATGTCCGAAGTGGCTGACAAAATTAGGTACTAACACGAAATATATGCAAGGCAATATAAGGTATATGTATACCTTGCAAATTGTGATCGTTGCTCGCTCGCTCCGCTCGCTCGTAAAAATTTAGTCCAACCTCACATACGATCCGACACGTTCGCAAATTCGAAATAAGTTGCCTTCATATCGAATGACTAACGCAAGATGGATTGGGTTTAGGTTAGGCTACAGCTTTCGAGCGAGCGCATCGAGCGAGAGACGCGTAAAGGTGTGTCACAATCCAACGGTTTGGCACATACTGACATTGAAACATTCGCACCAGCCCGAGGAGCCGGATGTCTTTATCATATTGCCTGCTGACAAATGTTTACAGTTTGTGAATAGTTTCACATAAATAGTACTATTTCCACATACTATAGGGCAATGTGATGTCCGAAGTGGCTGACGAAATTAGGTACTAACACGATATATATGCATATTGCAAGGTATATGTATACCTTGCATATTGTGATCGATGCTCGCTCGCTCCGCTCGCTCGTAAAAATTTAGTCCAACCTCACATCCGATCCGACACGTTCGCCAATTCGAAATAAGTCGCCACCATATCGAATAATGAACGCAAGATGGATTGGTTTTAGGTTACGCTATAGTTTTCGAGCGAGCGCAGCGAGCGAGAGACGCGTGAAGGTGTATCACAATCTAACGGTTTGGCACATACGGACACTGAAACATTCGCACCAGCCAGAGGAGCCGGAAGTATTTATCCTATTGCCTGCTGACAAATGTTTACAGTTTGTGAATAGTTTCACATAAATAGTACTATTTCCACATACTACAGGGCAATGTGATGTCCGAAGTGGCTCACGAAATTAGGTACTAACACGATATATATGCATATTGCAAGGTATATGTATACCTTGCATATTGTGATCGATGCTCGCTCGCTCCGCTCGCTCGTAAAAATTGAGTCCAATCTCACATCCGATCCGACACGTTCGCAAATTCGAAATAAGTCGCCGCCATATCGAATAATGAACGCAAGATGGATTGGTTTTAGGTTACGCTATAGCTTTCGAGCGAGCGCAGCGAGCGAGAGACGCGTAAAGGTGTGTCACAATCCAACGGTTTGGCACATACTGACATTGAAACATTCGCACCAGCCCGAGGAGCCGGAAGTCTTTATCCTATAGCCTGCTGACAACTGTTTACAGTTTGTGAATAGTTTCACATAAATAGTACTATTTCGACATAGTACAGTGCAATGTGATGTCCGAAGTGGCTGACAAAATTAGGTACTAACACGATATATATGCATATTGCAAGGTATATGTATACCTTGCAAATTGTGATCGTTGCTCGCTCGCTCCGCTCGCTCGTAAAAATTTAGTCCAACCTCACATCCGATCCGACACGTTCGCAAATTCGAAATAAGTCGCCTTCATATCGAATGACTAACGCAAGAGGGATTGGTTTTAGGTTAGGCTATAGTTTTCGAGCGAGCGCAGCGAGCGAGAGACGCGTGAAGGTGCATCACAATCTAACGGTTTGGCACATACGGACATTGAAACATTCGCACCAGCCAGAGGAGCCGGAAGTATTTATCCTATTGCCTGCTGACAAATGTTTACAGTTTGTGAATAGTTTCACATAAATAGTACTATTTCCACATACTACAGTCCAATGTGATGTCCGAAGTGGCTAACAAAATTAGGTACTAACACGATATATATGCATATTGCAAGGTATATGTATACCTTGCAAATTGTGATCGTTGCTCGCTCGCTCCGCTCGCTCGTAAAAATTTAGTCCAACCTCACATCCGATCCGACACGTTCGCAAATTCGAAATAAGTCGCCACCATATCGAATAATGAACGCAAGATGAATTGGTTTTAGGTTACGCTATAGTTTTCGAGCGAGCGCAGCGAACGAGAGACGCGTAAAGGTGTGTCACAATCCAACGGTTTGGCACATACTGACATTGAAAGATTCGCACCAGCCCGAGGAGCCGGAAGTCTTTATCCTATTGCCTGCTGACAAATGTTTACAGTTTGTGAATAGTTTCACATAAATAGTACTATTTCCACACAATACAGTCCAATCTGATGTCTGAAGTGGCTGACAAAATTAGGTACTAACACGAAATATATGCAAGGCAATATAAGGTATATGTATACCTTGCAAATTGTGATCGTAGCTCGCTCGCTCCGCTCGCTCGTAAAAATTTAGTCCAACCTCACATCCGATCCGACACGTTCGCAAATTCGAAATAAGTCGCCACCATATCGAATAATGAACGCAAGATGAATTGGTTTTAGGTTACGCTATAGTTTTCGAGCGAGCGCAGCGAACGAGAGACGCGTAAAGGTGTGTCACAATCCAACGGTTTGGCACATACGGACATTGAATCATTCGCACCAGCCCGAGGAGCCGGAAGTATTTATCCTATTGCCTGCTGACAAGTGTTTACAGTTTGTGAATAGTTTCACATAAATAGTACTATTTCCACATACTAGAGTGCAATGTGATGTGCGAAGTGGCTGACAAAATTAGGTACTAACACGATATATATGCATATTGCAAGTTATATGTATAGCTTGCAAATTGTGATCGTTGCTCGCTCGCTCCGCTCGCTCGTAAAAATTTAGTCCAACCTCACATCCGATTCGACACGTTCGCAAATTCGAAATAAGTCGCCACCATATCGAATAATGAACGCAAGATGGATTGGTTTTAGGTTACGCTATAGTTTTCGAGCGAGCGCAGCGAGCGAGAGACGCGTGAAGGTGTATCACAATCTAACGGTTTGGCACATACGGACATTGAAACATTCGCACCAGCCAGAGGAGCCGGAAGTATTTATCCTATTGCTTGCTGACAAATGTTTACAGTTTGTGAATAGTTTCACATAAATAGTACTATTTCCACATACTACAGGGCAATGTGATGTCCGAAGTGGCTCACGAAATTAGGTACTAACACGATATATATGCATATTGCAAGGTATATGTATACCTTGCATATTGTGATCGATGCTCGCTCGCTCCGCTCGCTCGTAAAAATTGAGTCCAACCTCACATCCGATCCGACACGTTCGCCAATTCGAAATAAGTCGCCACCATATCGAATAATGAACGCAAGATGGATTGGTTTTCGGTTACGCTATAGTTTTCGAGCGAGCGCAGCGAGCGAGAGACGCGTAAAGGTGTGTCACAATCCAACGGTTTGGCACATACTGACATTGAAACATTCGCACCAGCCCGAGGAGCCGGAAGTCTTTATCCTATAGCCTTCTGACAAATGTTTACAGTTTGTGAATAGTTTCACATAAATAGTACTATTTCGACATACTACAGTGCAATGTGATGTCCGAAGTGGCTGACAAAATTAGGTACTAACACGAAATATATGCAAGGCAATATAAGGTATATGTATACCTTGCAAATTGTGATCGTTGCTCGCTCGCTCCGCTCGCTCGTAAAAATTTAGTCCAACCTCACATACGATCCGACACGTTCGCAAATTCGAAATAAGTTGCCTTCATATCGAATGACTAACGCAAGATGGATTGGGTTTAGGTTAGGCTACAGCTTTCGAGCGAGCGCATCGAGCGAGAGACGCGTAAAGGTGTGTCACAATCCAACGGTTTGGCACATACTGACATTGAAACATTCGCACCAGCCCGAGGAGCCGGATGTCTTTATCATATTGCCTGCTGACAAATGTTTACAGTTTGTGAATAGTTTCACATAAATAGTACTATTTCCACATACTACAGGGCAATGTGATGTCCGAAGTGGCTGACGAAATTAGGTACTAGCACGATATATATGCATATTGCAAGGTATATGTATACCTTGCATATTGTGATCGATGCTCGCTCGCTCCGCTCGCTCGTAAAAATTTAGTCCAACCTCACATCCGATCCGACACGTTCGCAAATTCGAAATAAGTCGCCTTCATATCGAATGACTAACGCAAGAGGGATTGGTTTTAGGTTAGGCTATAGTTTTCGAGCGAGCGCAGCGAGCGAGAGACGCGTGAAGGTGTATCACAATCTAACGGTTTGGCACATACGGACATTGAAACATGCGCACCAGCCAGAGGAGCCGGAAGTATATATCCTATTGCCTGCTGACAAATGTTTACAGTTTGTGAATAGTTTCACATAAATAGTACTATTTCCACATACTACAGTCCAATGTGATGTCCGAAGTGGCTGACAAAATTAGGTACTAACACGATATATATGCATATTGCAAGTTATATATATACCTTGCAAATTGTGATCGTTGCTCGCTCGCTCCGCTCGCTCGTAAAAATTTAGTCCAACCTCACATCCGATCCGACACGTTCGCAAATTCGAAATAAGTCGCCTTCATATCGAATGACTAACGCAAGAGGGATTGGTTTTAGGTTAGGCTATAGTTTTCGAGCGAGCGCAGCGAGCGAGAGACGCGTGAAGGTGTATCACAATCTAACGGTTTGGCACATACGGACATTGAAACATTCGCACCAGCCAGAGGAGCCGGAAGTATTTATCCTATTGCTTGCTGACAAATGTTTACAGTTTGTGAATAGTTTCACATAAATAGTACTATTTCGACATACTACAGTGCAATGTGATGTCCGAAGTGGCTGACAAAATTAGGTACTAACACGAAATATATGCAAGGCAATATAAGGTATATGTATACCTTGCAAATTGTGATCGTTGCTCGCTCGCTCCGCTCGCTCGTAAAAATTTAGTCCAACCTCACATACGATCCGACACGTTCGCAAATTCGAAATAAGTCGCCACCATATCGAATAATGAACGCAAGATGAATTGGTTTTAGGTTACGCTATAGTTTTCGAGCGAGCGCAGCGAACGAGAGACGCGTAAAGGTGTGTCACAATCCAACGGTTTGGCACATACTGACATTGAAAGATTCGCACCAGCCCGAGGAGCCGGAAGTCTTTATCCTATTGCCTGCTGACAAATGTTTACAGTTTGTGAATAGTTTCACATAAATAGTACTATTTCCACACAATACAGTCCAATCTGATGTCTGAAGTGGCTGACAAAATTAGGTACTAACACGAAATATATGCAAGGCAATATAAGGTATATGTATACCTTGCAAATTGTGATCGTAGCTCGCTCGCTCCGCTCGCTCGTAAAAATTTAGTCCAACCTCACATCCGATCCGACACGTTCGCAAATTCGAAATAAGTCGCCACCATATCGAATAATGAACGCAAGATGAATTGGTTTTAGGTTACGCTATAGTTTTCGAGCGAGCGCAGCGAACGAGAGACGCGTAAAGGTGTGTCACAATCCAACGGTTTGGCACATACGGACATTGAATCATTCGCACCAGCCCGAGGAGCCGGAAGTATTTATCCTATTGCCTGCTGACAAATGTTTACAGTTTGTGAATAGTTTCACATAAATAGTACTATTTCCACATACTAGAGTGCAATGTGATGTGCGAAGTGGCTGACAAAATTAGGTACTAACACGATATATATGCATATTGCAAGTTATATGTATAGCTTGCAAATTGTGATCGTTGCTCGCTCGCTCCGCTCGCTCGTAAAAATTTAGTCCAACCTCACATCCGATTCGACACGTTCGCAAATTCGAAATAAGTCGCCACCATATCGAATAATGAACGCAAGATGGATTGGTTTTAGGTTACGCTATAGTTTTCGAGCGAGCGCAGCGAGCGAGAGACGCGTGAAGGTGTATCACAATCTAACGGTTTGGCACATACGGACATTGAAACATTCGCACCAGCCAGAGGAGCCGGAAGTATTTATCCTATTGCTTGCTGACAAATGTTTACAGTTTGTGAATAGTTTCACATAAATAGTACTATTTCCACATACTACAGGGCAATGTGATGTCCGAAGTGGCTCACGAAATTAGGTACTAACACGATATATATGCATATTGCAAGGTATATGTATACCTTGCATATTGTGATCGATGCTCGCTCGCTCCGCTCGCTCGTAAAAATTTAGTCCAACCTCACATCCGATCCGACACGTTCGCCAATTCGAAATAAGTCGCCACCATATCGAATAATGAACGCAAGATGGATTGGTTTTAGGTTACGCTATAGTTTTCGAGCGAGCGCAGCGAGCGAGAGACGCGTAAAGGTGTGTCACAATCCAACGGTTTGGCACATACTGACATTGAAACATTCGCACCAGCCCGAGGAGCCGGAAGTCTTTATCCTATTGCCTGCTGACAAATGTTTACAGTTTGTGAATAGTTTCACATAAATAGTACTATTTCGACATACTACAGTGCAATGTGATGTCCGAAGTGGCTGACAAAATTAGGTACTAACACGAAATATATGCAAGGCAATATAAGGTATATGTATACCTTGCAAATTGTGATCGTTGCTCGCTCGCTCCGCTCGCTCGTAAAAATTTAGTCCAACCTCACATACGATCCGACACGTTCGCAAATTCGAAATAAGTTGCCTTCATATCGAATGACTAACGCAAGATGGATTGGGTTTAGGTTAGGCTACAGCTTTCGAGCGAGCGCATCGAGCGAGAGACGCGTAAAGGTGTGTCACAATCCAACGGTTTGGCACATACTGACATTGAAACATTCGCACCAGCCCGAGGAGCCGGATGTCTTTATCATATTGCCTGCTGACAAATGTTTACAGTTTGTGAATAGTTTCACATAAATAGTACTATTTCCACATACTACAGGGCAATGTGATGTCCGAAGTGGCTGACGAAATTAGGTACTAGCACGATATATATGCATATTGCAAGGTATATGTATACCTTGCATATTGTGATCGATGCTCGCTCGCTCCGCTCGCTCGTAAAAATTTAGTCCAACCTCACATCCGATCCGACACGTTCGCAAATTCGAAATAAGTCGCCTTCATATCGAATGACTAACGCAAGAGGGATTGGTTTTAGGTTAGGCTATAGTTTTCGAGCGAGCGCAGCGAGCGAGAGACGCGTGAAGGTGTATCACAATCTAACGGTTTGGCACATACGGACATTGAAACATGCGCACCAGCCAGAGGAGCCGGAAGTATATATCCTATTGCCTGCTGACAAATGTTTACAGTTTGTGAATAGTTTCACATAAATAGTACTATTTCCACATACTACAGTCCAATGTGATGTCCGAAGTGGCTGACAAAATTAGGTACTAACACGATATATATGCATATTGCAAGTTATATATATAGCTTGCAAATTGTGATCGTTGCTCGCTCGCTCCGCTCGCTCGTAAAAATTTAGTCCAACCTCACATCCGATCCGACACGTTCGCAAATTCGAAATAAGTCGCCTTCATATCGAATGACTAACGCAAGAGGGATTGGTTTTAGGTTAGGCTATAGTTTTCGAGCGAGCGCAGCGAGCGAGAGACGCGTGAAGGTGTATCACAATCTAACGGTTTGGCACATACGGACATTGAAACATTCGCACCAGCCAGAGGAGCCGGAAGTATTTATCCTATTGCTTGCTGACAAATGTTTACAGTTTGTGAATAGTTTCACATAAATAGTACTATTTCGACATACTACAGTGCAATGTGATGTCCGAAGTGGCTGACAAAATTAGGTACTAACACGAAATATATGCAAGGCAATATAAGGTATATGTATACCTTGCAAATTGTGATCGTTGCTCGCTCGCTCCGCTCGCTCGTAAAAATTTAGTCCAACCTCACATACGATCCGACACGTTCGCAAATTCGAAATAAGTTGCCTTCATATCGAATGACTAACGCAAGATGGATTGGGTTTAGGTTAGGCTACAGCCTTCGGGCGAGCGCATCGAGCGAGAGACGCGTAAAGGTGTGTCACAATCCAACGGTTTGGTACATACTGACATTGAAACATTCGCACCAGCCCGAGGAGCCGGATGTCTTTATCATATTGCCTGCTGACAAATGTTTACAGTTTGTGAATAGTTTCACATAAATAGTACTATTTCCACATACTACAGGGCAATGTGATGTCCGAAGTGGCTGATGAAATTAGGTACTAACACGATATATATGCATATTGCAAGGTATATGTATACCTTGCATATTGTGATCGATGCTCGCTCGCTCCGCTCGCTCGTAAAAATTTAGTCCAACCTCACATCCGATCCGACACGTTCGCAAATTCGAAATAAGTCGCCTTCATATCGAATGACTAACGCAAGAGGGATTGGTTTTAGGTTAGGCTATAGTTTTCGAGCGAGCGCAGCGAGCGAGAGACGCGTGAAGGTGTATCATAATCTAACGGTTTGGCACATACGGACATTGAAACATTCGCACCAGCCAGAGGAGCCGGAAGTATATATCCTATTGCCTGCTGACAAATGTTTACAGTTTGTGAATAGTTTCACATAAATAGTACTATTTCCACATACTACAGTCCAATGTGATGTCCGAAGTGGCTAACAAAATTAGGTACTAACACGATATATATGCATATTGCAATGTATATGTATACCTTGCAAATTGTGATCGTTGCTCGCTCGCTCTGCTCGCTCGTAAAAATTTAGTCCAACCTCACATCCGATCCGACACGTTCGCAAATTCGAAATAAGTCGCCACCATATCGAATAATGAACGCAAGATGGATTGGTTTTAGGTTACGCTATAGTTTTCGAGCGAGCGCAGCGAACGAGAGACGCGTAAAGGTGTGTCACAATCCAACGGTTTGGCACATACGGACATTGAAACATTCGCACCAGCCCGAGGAGCCGGAAGTCTTTATCCTATTGCCTGCTGACAAATGTTTACAGTTTGTGAATAGTTTCACATAAATAGTACTATTTCCACATACTACAGTCCAATGTGATGTCCGAAGTGGCTGACAAAATTAGGTACTAACACGATATATATGCATATTGCAAGTTATACGTATAGCTTGCAAATTGTGATCGTTGCTCGCTCGCTCCGCTCGCTCGTAAAAATTTAGTCCAACCTCACATCCGATCCGACACGTTCGCAAATTCGAAATAAGTCGCCTTCATATCGAATGACTAACGCAAGAGGGATTGGTTTTAGGTTAGGCTATAGTTTTCGAGCGAGCGCAGCGAGCGAGAGACGCGTGAAGGTGTATCACAATCTAACGGTTTGGCACATACGGACATTGAAACATTCGCACCAGCCAGAGGAGCCGGAAGTATTTATCCTATTGCTTGCTGACAAATGTTTACAGTTTGTGAATAGTTTCACATAAATAGTACTATTTCGACATACTACAGTGCAATGTGATGTCCGAAGTGGCTGACAAAATTAGGTACTAACACGAAATATATGCAAGGCAATATAAGGTATATGTATACCTTGCAAATTGTGATCGTTGCTCGCTCGCTCCGCTCGCTCGTAAAAATTTAGTCCAACCTCACATACGATCCGACACGTTCGCAAATTCGAAATAAGTTGCCTTCATATCGAATGACTAACGCAAGATGGATTGGGTTTAGGTTAGGCTACAGCTTTCGAGCGAGCGCATCGAGCGAGAGACGCGTAAAGGTGTGTCACAATCCAACGGTTTGGTACATACTGACATTGAAACATTCGCACCAGCCCGAGGAGCCGGATGTCTTTATCATATTGCCTGCTGACAAATGTTTACAGTTTGTGAATAGTTTCACATAAATAGTACTATTTCCACATACTACAGGGCAATGTGATGTCCGAAGTGGCTGACGAAATTAGGTACTAACACGATATATATGCATATTGCAAGGTATATGTATACCTTGCAAATTGTGATCGTTGCTCGCTCGCTCCGCTCGCTCGTAAAAATTTAGTCCAACCTCACATCCGATCCGACACGTTCGCAAATTCGAAAGAAGTCGCCACCATATCGAATAATGAACGCAAGATGGATTGGTTTTAGGTTACGCTATAGTTTTCGAGCGAGCGCAGCGAGCGAGAGACGCGTGAAGGTGTATCACAATCTAACGGTTTGGCACATACGGACATTGAAACATTCGCACCAGCCAGAGGAGCCGGAAGTATTTATCCTATTGCCTGCTGACAAATGTTTACAGTTTGTGAATAGTTTCACATAAATAGTACTATTTCCACATACTACAGTCCAATGTGATGTCCGAAGTGGCTAACAAAATTAGGTACTAACACGATATATATGCATATTGCAAGGTATATGTATACCTTGCAAATTGTGATCGTTGCTCGCTCGCTCCGCTCGCTCGTAAAAATTTAGTCCAACCTCACATCCGATCCGACACGTTCGCAAATTCGAAATAAGTCGCCACCATATCGAATAATGAACGCAAGATGGATTGGTTTTAGGTTACGCTATAGTTTTCGAGCGAGCGCAGCGAACGAGAGACGCGTAAAGGTGTGTCACAATCCAACGGTTTGGCACATACGGACATTGAAACATTCGCACCAGCCCGAGGAGCCGGAAGTCTTTATCCTATTGCCTGCTGACAAATGTTTACAGTTTGTGAATAGTTTCACATAAATAGTACTATTTCCACATACTACAGTCCAATGTGATGTCCGAAGTGGCTGACAAAATTAGGTACTAACACGAAATATATGCAAGGAAATATAAGGTATATGTATACCTTGCAAATTGTTATCGTTGCTCGCTCGCTCCGCTCGCTCGTAAAAATTTAGTCCAACCTCACATACGATCGGACACGTTCGCAAATTCGAAATAAGTTGCCTTCATATCAAATGACTAACGCAAGATGGATTGGGTTTAGGTTAGGCTACAGCTTTCGAGCGAGCGCATCGAGCGAGAGACGCGTAAAGGTGTATCACAATCTAACGGTTTGGCACATACGGACATTGAAACATTCGCACCAGCCCGAGGAGCCGGAAGTCTTTATCCTATTGCCTGCTGACAAATGTTTACAGTTTGTGAATAGTTTCACATAAATAGTACTATTTCCACATACTACAGTGCAATGTGATGTGCGAAGTGGCTGACAAAATTAGGTACTAACACGATATATATGCATATTGCAAGTTATATGTATAGCTTGCAAATTGTGATCGTTGCTCGCTCGCTCCGCTCGCTCGTAAAAATTTAGTCCATCCTCACATCCGATCCGACACGTTCGCAAATTCGAAATAAGTCGCCTTCATATCGAATGACTAACGCAAGAGGGATTGGTTTTAGGTTAGGCTATAGTTTTCGAGCGAGCGCAGCGAGCGAGGGACGCGTGAAGGTGTATCACAATCTAACGGTTTGGCACATACGGACATTGAAACATTCGCACCAGCCAGAGGAGCCGGAAGTATTTATCCTATTTCTTGCTGACAAATGTTTACAGTTTGTGAATAGTTTCACATAAATAGTACTATTTCCACATACTACAGGGCAATGTGATGTCCGAAGTGGCTCACGAAATTAGGTACTAACACGATATATATGCATATTGCAAGGTATATGTATACCTTGCATATTGTGATCGATGCTCGCTCGCTCCGCTCGCTCGTAAAAATTGAGTTCAACCTCACATCCGATCCGACACGTTCGCCAATTCGAAATAAGTCGCCACCATATCGAATAATGAACGCAAGATGGATTGGTTTTAGGTTACGCTATAGTTTTCGAGCGAGCGCAGCGAGCGAGAGACGCGTAAAGGTGTGTCACAATCCAACGGTTTGGCACACACTGACATTGAAACATTCGCACCAGCCCGAGGAGCTGGAAGTCTTTATCCTATTGCCTGCTGACAAATGTTTACAGTTTGTGAATAGTTTCACATAAATAGTACTATTTCCACATACTACAGTCCAATGTGATGTCCGAAGTGGCTGACAAAATTAGGTACTAACACGATATATATGCATATTGCAAGTTATATATATAGCTTGCAAATTGTGATCGTTGCTCGCTCGCTCCGCTCGCTCGTAAAAATTTAGTCCAACCTCACATCCGATCCGACACGTTCGCAAATTCGAAATAAGTCGCCTTCATATCGAATGACTAACGCAAGAGGGATTGGTTTTAGGTTAGGCTATAGTTTTCGAGCGAGCGCAGCGAGCGAGAGACGCGTGAAGGTGTATCACAATCTAACGGTTTGGCACATACGGACATTGAAACATTCGCACCAGCCAGAGGAGCCGGAAGTATTTATCCTATTGCTTGCTGACAAATGTTTACAGTTTGTGAATAGTTTCACATAAATAGTACTATTTCGACATACTACAGTGCAATGTGATGTCCGAAGTGGCTGACAAAATTAGGTACTAACACGAAATATATGCAAGGCAATATAAGGTATATGTATACCTTGCAAATTGTGATCGTTGCTCGCTCGCTCCGCTCGCTCGTAAAAATTTAGTCCAACCTCACATACGATCCGACACGTTCGCAAATTCGAAATAAGTTGCCTTCATATCGAATGACTAACGCAAGATGGATTGGGTTTAGGTTAGGCTACAGCCTTCGAGCGAGCGCATCGAGCGAGAGACGCGTAAAGGTGTGTCACAATCCAACGGTTTGGTACATACTGACATTGAAACATTCGCACCAGCCCGAGGAGCCGGATGTCTTTATCATATTGCCTGCTGACAAATGTTTACAGTTTGTGAATAGTTTCACATAAATAGTACTATTTCCACATACTACAGGGCAATGTGATGTCCGAAGTGGCTGATGAAATTAGGTACTAACACGATATATATGCATATTGCAAGGTATATGTATACCTTGCATATTGTGATCGATGCTCGCTCGCTCCGCTCGCTCGTAAAAATTTAGTCCAACCTCACATCCGATCCGACACGTTCGCAAATTCGAAATAAGTCGCCTTCATATCGAATGACTAACGCAAGAGGGATTGGTTTTAGGTTAGGCTATAGTTTTCGAGCGAGCGCAGCGAGCGAGAGACGCGTGAAGGTGTATCACAATCTAACGGTTTGGCACATACGGACATTGAAACATGCGCACCAGCCAGAGGAGCCGGAAGTATATATCCTATTGCCTGCTGACAAATGTTTACAGTTTGTGAATAGTTTCACATAAATAGTACTATTTCCACATACTACAGTCCAATGTGATGTCCGAAGTGGCTGACAAAATTAGGTACTAACACGATATATATGCATATTGCAAGTTATACATATAGCTTGCAAATTGTGATCGTTGCTCGCTCGCTCCGCTCGCTCGTAAAAATTTAGTCCAACCTCACATCCGATCCGACACGTTCGCAAATTCGAAATAAGTCGCCTTCATATCGAATGACTAACGCAAGAGGGATTGGTTTTAGGTTAGGCTATAGTTTTCGAGCGAGCGCAGCGAGCGAGAGACGCGTGAAGGTGTATCACAATCTAACGGTTTGGCACATACGGACATTGAAACATTCGCACCAGCCAGAGGAGCCGGAAGTATTTATCCTATTGCTTGCTGACAAATGTTTACAGTTTGTGAATAGTTTCACATAAATAGTACTATTTCGACATACTACAGTGCAATGTGATGTCCGAAGTGGCTGACAAAATTAGGTACTAACACGAAATATATGCAAGGCAATATAAGGTATATGTATACCTTGCAAATTGTGATCGTTGCTCGCTCGCTCCGCTCGCTCGTAAAAATTTAGTCCAACCTCACATACGATCCGACACGTTCGCAAATTCGAAATAAGTCGCCACCATATCGAATAATGAACGCAAGATGAATTGGTTTTAGGTTACGCTATAGTTTTCGAGCGAGCGCAGCGAACGAGAGACGCGTAAAGGTGTGTCACAATCCAACGGTTTGGCACATACTGACATTGAAAGATTCGCACCAGCCCGAGGAGCCGGAAGTCTTTATCCTATTGCCTGCTGACAAATGTTTACAGTTTGTGAATAGTTTCACATAAATAGTACTATTTCCACACAATACAGTCCAATCTGATGTCTGAAGTGGCTGACAAAATTAGGTACTAACACGAAATATATGCAAGGCAATATAAGGTATATGTATACCTTGCAAATTGTGATCGTAGCTCGCTCGCTCCGCTCGCTCGTAAAAATTTAGTCCAACCTCACATCCGATCCGACACGTTCGCAAATTCGAAATAAGTCGCCACCATATCGAATAATGAACGCAAGATGAATTGGTTTTAGGTTACGCTATAGTTTTCGAGCGAGCGCAGCGAACGAGAGACGCGTAAAGGTGTGTCACAATCCAACGGTTTGGCACATACGGACATTGAATCATTCGCACCAGCCCGAGGAGCCGGAAGTATTTATCCTATTGCCTGCTGACAAATGTTTACAGTTTGTGAATAGTTTCACATAAATAGTACTATTTCCACATACTAGAGTGCAATGTGATGTGCGAAGTGGCTGACAAAATTAGGTACTAACACGATATATATGCATATTGCAAGTTATATGTATAGCTTGCAAATTGTGATCGTTGCTCGCTCGCTCCGCTCGCTCGTAAAAATTTAGTCCAACCTCACATCCGATTCGACACGTTCGCAAATTCGAAATAAGTCGCCACCATATCGAATAATGAACGCAAGATGGATTGGTTTTAGGTTACGCTATAGTTTTCGAGCGAGCGCAGCGAGCGAGAGACGCGTGAAGGTGTATCACAATCTAACGGTTTGGCACATACGGACATTGAAACATTCGCACCAGCCAGAGGAGCCGGAAGTATTTATCCTATTGCTTGCTGACAAATGTTTACAGTTTGTGAATAGTTTCACATAAATAGTACTATTTCCACATACTACAGGGCAATGTGATGTCCGAAGTGGCTCACGAAATTAGGTACTAACACGATATATATGCATATTGCAAGGTATATGTATACCTTGCATATTGTGATCGATGCTCGCTCGCTCCGCTCGCTCGTAAAAATTGAGTCCAACCTCACATCCGATCCGACACGTTCGCCAATTCGAAATAAGTCGCCACCATATCGAATAATGAACGCAAGATGGATTGGTTTTAGGTTACGCTATAGTTTTCGAGCGAGCGCAGCGAGCGAGAGACGCGTAAAGGTGTGTCACAATCCAACGGTTTGGCACATACTGACATTGAAACATTCGCACCAGCCCGAGGAGCCGGAAGTCTTTATCCTATAGCCTGCTGACAAATGTTTACAGTTTGTGAATAGTTTCACATAAATAGTACTATTTCGACATACTACAGTGCAATGTGATGTCCGAAGTGGCTGACAAAATTAGGTACTAACACGAAATATATGCAAGGCAATATAAGGTATATGTATACCTTGCAAATTGTGATCGTTGCTCGCTCGCTCCGCTCGCTCGTAAAAATTTAGTCCAACCTCACATACGATCCGACACGTTCGCAAATTCGAAATAAGTTGCCTTCATATCGAATGACTAACGCAAGATGGATTGGGTTTAGGTTAGGCTACAGCTTTCGAGCGAGCGCATCGAGCGAGAGCCGCGTAAAGGTGTGTCACAATCCAACGGTTTGGCACATACTGACATTGAAACATTCGCACCAGCCCGAGGAGCCGGATGTCTTTATCATATTGCCTGCTGACAAATGTTTACAGTTTGTGAATAGTTTCACATAAATAGTACTATTTCCACATACTACAGGGCAATGTGATGTCCGAAGTGGCTGACGAAATTAGGTACTAGCACGATATATATGCATATTGCAAGGTATATGTATACCTTGCATATTGTGATCGATGCTCGCTCGCTCCGCTCGCTCGTAAAAATTTAGTCCAACCTCACATCCGATCCGACACGTTCGCAAATTCGAAATAAGTCGCCTTCATATCGAATGACTAACGCAAGAGGGATTGGTTTTAGGTTAGGCTATAGTTTTCGAGCGAGCGCAGCGAGCGAGAGACGCGTGAAGGTGTATCACAATCTAACGGTTTGGCACATACGGACATTGAAACATGCGCACCAGCCAGAGGAGCCGGAAGTATATATCCTATTGCCTGCTGACAAATGTTTACAGTTTGTGAATAGTTTCACATAAATAGTACTATTTCCACATACTACAGTCCAATGTGATGTCCGAAGTGGCTGACAAAATTAGGTACTAACACGATATATATGCATATTGCAAGTTATACATATAACTTGCAAATTGTGATCGTTGCTCGCTCGCTCCGCTCGCTCGTAAAAATTTAGTCCAACCTCACATCCGATCCGACACGTTCGCAAATTCGAAATAAGTCGCCTTCATATCGAATGACTAACGCAAGAGGGATTGGTTTTAGGTTAGGCTATAGTTTTCGAGCGAGCGCAGCGAGCGAGAGACGCGTGAAGGTGTATCACAATCTAACGGTTTGGCACATACGGACATTGAAACATTCGCACCAGCCAGAGGAGCCGGAAGTATTTATCCTATTGCTTGCTGACAAATGTTTACAGTTTGTGAATAGTTTCACATAAATAGTACTATTTCGACATACTACAGTGCAATGTGATGTCCGAAGTGGCTGACAAAATTAGGTACTAACACGAAATATATGCAAGGCAATATAAGGTATATGTATACCTTGCAAATTGTGATCGTTGCTCGCTCGCTCCGCTCGCTCGTAAAAATTTAGTCCAACCTCACATACGATCCGACACGTTCGCAAATTCGAAATAAGTTGCCTTCATATCGAATGACTAACGCAAGATGGATTGGGTTTAGGTTAGGCTACAGCCTTCGAGCGAGCGCATCGAGCGAGAGACGCGTAAAGGTGTGTCACAATCCAACGGTTTGGTACATACTGACATTGAAACATTCGCACCAGCCCGAGGAGCCGGATGTCTTTATCATATTGCCTGCTGACAAATGTTTACAGTTTGTGAATAGTTTCACATAAATAGTACTATTTCCACATACTACAGGGCAATGTGATGTCCGAAGTGGCTGATGAAATTAGGTACTAACACGATATATATGCATATTGCAAGGTATATGTATACCTTGCATATTGTGATCGATGCTCGCTCGCTCCGCTCGCTCGTAAAAATTTAGTCCAACCTCACATCCGATCCGACACGTTCGCAAATTCGAAATAAGTCGCCTTCATATCGAATGACTAACGCAAGAGGGATTGGTTTTAGGTTAGGCTATAGTTTTCGAGCGAGCGCAGCGAGCGAGAGACGCGTGAAGGTGTATCATAATCTAACGGTTTGGCACATACGGACATTGAAACATTCGCACCAGCCAGAGGAGCCGGAAGTATATATCCTATTGCCTGCTGACAAATGTTTACAGTTTGTGAATAGTTTCACATAAATAGTACTATTTCCACATACTACAGTCCAATGTGATGTCCGAAGTGGCTAACAAAATTAGGTACTAACACGATATATATGCATATTGCAATGTATATGTATACCTTGCAAATTGTGATCGTTGCTCGCTCGCTCTGCTCGCTCGTAAAAATTTAGTCCAACCTCACATCCGATCCGACACGTTCGCAAATTCGAAATAAGTCGCCACCATATCGAATAATGAACGCAAGATGGATTGGTTTTAGGTTACGCTATAGTTTTCGAGCGAGCGCAGCGAACGAGAGACGCGTAAAGGTGTGTCACAATCCAACGGTTTGGCACATACGGACATTGAAACATTCGCACCAGCCCGAGGAGCCGGAAGTCTTTATCCTATTGCCTGCTGACAAATGTTTACAGTTTGTGAATAGTTTCACATAAATAGTACTATTTCCACATACTACAGTCCAATGTGATGTCCGAAGTGGCTGACAAAATTAGGTACTAACACGATATATATGCATATTGCAAGTTATACGTATAGCTTGCAAATTGTGATCGTTGCTCGCTCGCTCCGCTCGCTCGTAAAAATTTAGTCCAACCTCACATCCGATCCGACACGTTCGCAAATTCGAAATAAGTCGCCTTCATATCGAATGACTAACGCAAGAGGGATTGGTTTTAGGTTAGGCTATAGTTTTCGAGCGAGCGCAGCGAGCGAGAGACGCGTGAAGGTGTATCACAATCTAACGGTTTGGCACATACGGACATTGAAACATTCGCACCAGCCAGAGGAGCCGGAAGTATTTATCCTATTGCTTGCTGACAAATGTTTACAGTTTGTGAATAGTTTCACATAAATAGTACTATTTCGACATACTACAGTGCAATGTGATGTCCGAAGTGGCTGACAAAATTAGGTACTAACACGAAATATATGCAAGGCAATATAAGGTATATGTATACCTTGCAAATTGTGATCGTTGCTCGCTCGCTCCGCTCGCTCGTAAAAATTTAGTCCAACCTTACATACGATCCGACACGTTCGCAAATTCGAAATAAGTTGCCTTCATATCGAATGACTAACGCAAGATGGATTGGGTTTAGGTTAGGCTACAGCTTTCGAGCGAGCGCATCGAGCGAGAGACGCGTAAAGGTGTGTCACAATCCAACGGTTTGGTACATACTGACATTGAAACATTCGCACCAGCCCGAGGAGCCGGATGTCTTTATCATATTGCCTGCTGACAAATGTTTACAGTTTGTGAATAGTTTCACATAAATAGTACTATTTCCACATACTACAGGGCAATGTGATGTCCGAAGTGGCTGACGAAATTAGGTACTAACACGATATATATGCATATTGCAAGGTATATGTATACCTTGCAAATTGTGATCGTTGCTCGCTCGCTCCGCTCGCTCGTAAAAATTTAGTCCAACCTCACATCCGATCCGACACGTTCGCAAATTCGAAAGAAGTCGCCACCATATCGAATAATGAACGCAAGATGGATTGGTTTTAGGTTACGCTATAGTTTTCGAGCGAGCGCAGCGAGCGAGAGACGCGTGAAGGTGTATCACAATCTAACGGTTTGGCACATACGGACATTGAAACATTCGCACCAGCCAGAGGAGCCGGAAGTATTTATCCTATTGCCTGCTGACAAATGTTTACAGTTTGTGAATAGTTTCACATAAATAGTACTATTTCCACATACTACAGTCCAATGTGATGTCCGAAGTGGCTAACAAAATTAGGTACTAACACGATATATATGCATATTGCAAGGTATATGTATACCTTGCAAATTGTGATCGTTGCTCGCTCGCTCCGCTCGCTCGTAAAAATTTAGTCCAACCTCACATCCGATCCGACACGTTCGCAAATTCGAAATAAGTCGCCACCATATCGAATAATGAACGCAAGATGGATTGGTTTTAGGTTACGCTATAGTTTTCGAGCGAGCGCAGCGAACGAGAGACGCGTAAAGGTGTGTCACAATCCAACGGTTTGGCACATACGGACATTGAAACATTCGCACCAGCCCGAGGAGCCGGAAGTCTTTATCCTATTGCCTGCTGACAAATGTTTACAGTTTGTGAATAGTTTCACATAAATAGTACTATTTCCACATACTACAGTCCAATGTGATGTCCGAAGTGGCTGACAAAATTAGGTACTAACACGAAATATATGCAAGGAAATATAAGGTATATGTATACCTTGCAAATTGTTATCGTTGCTCGCTCGCTCCGCTCGCTCGTAAAAATTTAGTCCAACCTCACATACGATCGGACACGTTCGCAAATTCGAAATAAGTTGCCTTCATATCAAATGACTAACGCAAGATGGATTGGGTTTAGGTTAGGCTACAGCTTTCGAGCGAGCGCATCGAGCGAGAGACGCGTAAAGGTGTATCACAATCTAACGGTTTGGCACATACGGACATTGAAACATTCGCACCAGCCCGAGGAGCCGGAAGTCTTTATCCTATTGCCTGCTGACAAATGTTTACAGTTTGTGAATAGTTTCACATAAATAGTACTATTTCCACATACTACAGTGCAATGTGATGTGCGAAGTGGCTGACAAAATTAGGTACTAACACGATATATATGCATATTGCAAGTTATATGTATAGCTTGCAAATTGTGATCGTTGCTCGCTCGCTCCGCTCGCTCGTAAAAATTTAGTCCATCCTCACATCCGATCCGACACGTTCGCAAATTCGAAATAAGTCGCCTTCATATCGAATGACTAACGCAAGAGGGATTGGTTTTAGGTTAGGCTATAGTTTTCGAGCGAGCGCAGCGAGCGAGGGACGCGTGAAGGTGTATCACAATCTAACGGTTTGGCACATACGGACATTGAAACATTCGCACCAGCCAGAGGAGCCGGAAGTATTTATCCTATTTCTTGCTGACAAATGTTTACAGTTTGTGAATAGTTTCACATAAATAGTACTATTTCCACATACTACAGGGCAATGTGATGTCCGAAGTGGCTCACGAAATTAGGTACTAACACGATATATATGCATATTGCAAGGTATATGTATACCTTGCATATTGTGATCGATGCTCGCTCGCTCCGCTCGCTCGTAAAAATTGAGTTCAACCTCACATCCGATCCGACACGTTCGCCAATTCGAAATAAGTCGCCACCATATCGAATAATGAACGCAAGATGGATTGGTTTTAGGTTACGCTATAGTTTTCGAGCGAGCGCAGCGAGCGAGAGACGCGTAAAGGTGTGTCACAATCCAACGGTTTGGCACACACTGACATTGAAACATTCGCACCAGCCCGAGGAGCTGGAAGTCTTTATCCTATAGCCTGCTGACAAATGTTTACAGTTTGTGAATAGTTTCACATAAATAGTACTATTTCGACATACTACAGTGCAATGTGATGTCCGAAGTGGCTGACAAAATTAGGTACTAACACGAAATATATGCAAGGCAATATAAGGTATATGTATACCTTGCAAATTGTGATCGTTGCTCGCTCGCTCCGCTCGCTCGTAAAAATTTAGTCCAACCTCACATACGATCCGACACGTTCGCAAACTCGAAATAAGTTGCCTTCATATCGAATGACTAACGCAAGATGGATTGGGTTTAGGTTAGGCTACAGCTTTCGAGCGAGCGCATCGAGCGAGAGACGCGTAAAGGTGTATCACAATCTAACGGTTTGGCACATACGGACATTGAAACATTCGCACCAGCCCGAGAAGCCGGAAGTCTTTATCCTATTGCCTGCTGACAAATGTTTACAGTTTGTGAATAGTTTCACATAAATAGTACTATTTCCACATACTACAGTGCAATGTGATGTGCGAAGTGGCTGACAAAATTAGGTACTAACACGATATATATGCGTATTGCAAGTTATATGTATAGCTTGCAAATTGTGATCGTTGCTCGCTCGCTCCGCTCGCTCGTAAAAATTTAGTCCAACCTCACATCCGATCCGACACGTTCGCAAATTCGAAATAAGTCGCCTTCATATCGAATGACTAACGCAAGAGTGATTGGTTTTAGGTTAGGCTATAGTTTTCGAGCGAGCGCAGCGAGCGAGGGACGCGTGAAGGTGTATCACAATCTAACGGTTTGGCACATACGGACATTGAAACATTCGCACCAGCCAGAGGAGCCGGAAGTATTTATCCTATTGCTTGCTGACAAATGTTTACAGTTTGTGAATAGTTTCACATAAATAGTACTATTTCCACATACTACAGGGCAATGTGATGTCCGAAGTGGCTCACGAAATTAGGTACTAACACGATATATATGCATATTGCAAGGTATATGTATACCTTGCATATTGTGATCGATGCTCGCTCGCTCCGCTCGCTCGTAAGAATTGAGTCCACCCTCACATCCGATCCGACACGTTCGCCAATTCGAAATAAGTCGCCACCATATCGAATAATGAACGCAAGATGGATTGGTTTTAGGTTACGCTATAGTTTTCGAGCGAGCGCAGCGAGCGAGAGACGCGTAAAGGTGTGTCACAATCCAACGGTTTGGCACATACTGACATTGAAACATTCGCACCAGCCCGAGGAGCCGGAAGTCTTTATCCTATTGCCTGCTGACAAATGTTTACAGTTTGTGAATAGTTTCACATAAATAGTACTATTTCGACATACTACAGTGCAATGTGATGTCCGAAGTGGCTGACAAAATTAGGTACTAACACGAAATATATGCAAGGCAATATAAGGTATATGTATACCTTGCAAATTGTGATCGTTGCTCGCTCGCTCCGCTCGCTCGTAAAAATTTAGTCCAACCTCACATACGATCCGACACGTTCGCAAATTCGAAATAAGTTGCCTTCATATCGAATGACTAACGCAAGATGGATTGGGTTTAGGTTAGGCTACAGCTTTCGAGCGAGCGCATCGAGCGAGAGACGCGTAAAGGTGTGTCACAATCCAACGGTTTGGCACATACTGACATTGAAACATTCGCACCAGCCCGAGGAGCCGGATGTCTTTATCATATTGCCTGCTGACAAATGTTTACAGTTTGTGAATAGTTTCACATAAATAGTACTATTTCCACATACTACAGGGCAATGTGATGTCCGAAGTGGCTGACGAAATTAGGTACTAACACGATATATATGCATATTGCAAGGTATATGTATACCTTGCATATTGTGATCGATGCTCGCTCGCTCCGCTCGCTCGTAAAAATTTAGTCCAACCTCACATCCGATCCGACACGTTCGCAAATTCGAAATAAGTCGCCACCATATCGAATAATGAACGCAAGATGGATTGGTTTTAGGTTACGCTATAGTTTTCGAGCGAGCGCAGCGAGCGAGAGACGCGTAAAGGTGTGTCACAATCCAACGGTTTGGCACATACTGACATTGAAACATTCGCACCAGCCCGAGGAGCCGGAAGTCTTTATCCTATTGCCTGCTGACAAATGTTTACAGTTTGTGAATAGTTTCACATAAATAGTACTATTTCCACACAATACAGTCCAATCTGATGTCCGAAGTGGCTGACAAAATTAGGTACTAACACGAAATATATGCAAGGCAATATAAGGTATATGTATACCTTGCAAATTGTGATCGTTGCTCGCTCGCTCCGCTCGCTCGTAAAAATTTAGTCCAACCTCACATCCGATCCGACACGTTCGCAAATTCGAAATAAGTCGCCACCATATCGAATAATGAGCGCAAGATGGATTGGTTTTAGGTTACGCTATAGTTTTCGAGCGAGCGCAGCGAACGAGAGACGCGTAAAGGTGTGTCACAATCCAACGGTTTGGCACATACGGACATTGAAACATTCGCACCAGCCCGAGGAGCCGGAAGTCTTTATCCTATTGCCTGCTGACAAATGTTTACAGTTTGTGAATAGTTTCACATAAATAGTACTATTTCCACATACTACAGTGCAATGTGATGTCCGAAGTGGCTGACAAAATTAGGTACTAACACGATATATATGCATATTGCAAGGTATATGTATACCTTGCAAATTGTGATCGTTGCTCGCTCGCTCCGCTCGCTCGTAAAAATTTAGTCCAACCTCACATCCGATCCGACACGTTCGCAAATTCGAAATAAGTCGCCACCATATCGAATAATGAACGCAAGATGGATTGGTTTTAGGTTACGCTATAGTTTTCGAGCGAGCGCAGCGAACGAGTGACGCATAAAGGTGTGTCACAATCCAACGGTTTGGCACATACGGACATTGAAACATTCGCACCAGCCAGAGGAGCCGGAAGTATTTATCCTATTGCCTGCTGACAAATGTTTACAGTTTGTGAATAGTTTCACATAAATAGTACTATTTCCACATACTACAGTCCAATGTGATGTCCGAAGTGGCTGACAAAATTAGGTACTAACACGAAATATATGCAAGGCAATATAAGGTATATGTATACCTTGCAAATTGTGATCGTTGCTCGCTCGCTCCGCTCGCTCGTAAAAATTTAGTCCAACCTCACATACGATCCGACACGTTCGCAAATTCGAAATAAGTTGCCTTCATATCGAATGACTAACGCAAGATGGATTGGGTTTAGGTTAGGCTACAGCTTTCGAGCGAGCGCATCGAGCGAGAGACGCGTAAAGGTGTGTCACAATCCAACGGTTTGGCACATACTGACATTGAAACATTCGCACCAGCCCGAGGAGCCGTATGTCTTTATCATATTGCCTGCTGACAAATGTTTACAGTTTGTGAATAGTTTCACATAAATAGTACTATTTCCACATACTACAGGGCAATGTGATGTCCGAAGTGGCTGACAAAATTAGGTACTAACACGAAATATATGCAAGGCAATATAAGGTATATGTATACCTTGCAAATTGTGATCGTTGCTCGCTCGCTCCGCTCGCTCGTAAAAATTTAGTCCAACCTCACATACGATCCGACACGTTCGCAAATTCGAAATAAGTTGAATTCATATCGAATGACTAACGCAAGATGGATTGGGTTTAGGTTAGGCTACAGCTTTCGAGCGAGCGCATCGAGCGAGAGACGCGTAAAGGTGTGTCACAATCCAACGGTTTGGCACATACGGACATTGAAACATTCGCACCAGCCCGAGGAGCCGGAAGTCTTTATCCTATTGCCTGCTGACAAATGTTTACAGTTTGTGAATAGTTTCACATAAATAGTACTATTTCCACATACTACAGTCCAATGTGATGTCCGAAGTGGCTGACAAAATTAGGTACTAACACGAAATATATGCAAGGCAATATAAGGTATATGTATACCTTGCATATTGTGATCGATGCTCGCTCGCTCCGCTCGCTCGTAAAAATTTAGTCCAACCTCACATCCGATCCGACACGTTCGCAAATTCGAAATAAGTCGCCACCATATCGAATAATGAACGCAAGATGGATTGGTTTTAGGTTACGCTATAGTTTTCGAGCGAGCGCAGCGAACGAGAGACGTGTAAAGGTGTGTCACAATCCAACGGTTTGGCACATACGGACATTGAAACATTCGCACCAGCCAGAGGAGCCGGAAGTATTTATCCTATTGCCTGCTGACAAATGTTTACAGTTTGTGAATAGTTTCACATAAATAGTACTATTTCCACATACTACAGTCCAATGTGATGTCCGAAGTGGCTGACAAAATTAGGTACTAACACGAAATATATGCAAGGCAATATAAGGTATATGTATACCTTGCAAATTGTGATCGTTGCTCGCTCGCTCCGCTCGCTCGTAAAAATTTAGTCCAACCTCACATACGATCCGACACGTTCGCAAATTCGAAATAAGTTGCCTTCATATCGAATGACTAACGCAAGATGGATTGGGTTTAGGTTAGGCTACAGCTTTCGAGCGAGCGCATCGAGCGAGAGACGCGTAAAGGTGTGTCACAATCCAACGGTTTGGCACATACTGACATTGAAACATTCGCACCAGCCCGAGGAGCCGTATGTCTTTATCATATTGCCTGCTGACAAATGTTTACAGTTTGTGAATAGTTTCACATAAATAGTACTATTTCCACATACTACAGGGCAATGTGATGTCCGAAGTGGCTGACAAAATTAGGTACTAACACGAAATATATGCAAGGCAATATAAGGTATATGTATACCTTGCAAATTGTGATCGTTGCTCGCTCGCTCCGCTCGCTCGTAAAAATTTAGTCCAACCTCACATACGATCCGACACGTTCGCAAATTCGAAATAAGTTGAATTCATATCGAATGACTAACGCAAGATGGATTGGGTTTAGGTTAGGCTACAGCTTTCGAGCGAGCGCATCGAGCGAGAGACGCGTAAAGGTGTGTCACAATCCAACGGTTTGGCACATACGGACATTGAAACATTCGCACCAGCCCGAGGAGCCGGAAGTCTTTATCCTATTGCCTGCTGACAAATGTTTACAGTTTGTGAATAGTTTCACATAAATAGTACTATTTCCACATACTACAGTCCAATGTGATGTCCGAAGTGGCTGACAAAATTAGGTACTAACACGAAATATATGCAAGGCAATATAAGGTATATGTATACCTTGCATATTGTGATCGATGCTCGCTCGCTCCGCTCGCTCGTAAAAATTTAGTCCAACCTCACATCCGATCCGACACGTTCGCAAATTCGAAATAAGTCGCCACCATATCGAATAATGAACGCAAGATGGATTGGTTTTAGGTTACGCTATAGTTTTCGAGCGAGCACAGCGAGCGAGAGAAGCGTAAAGGTGTGTCACAATCCAACGGTTTGGCACATACTGACATTGAAACATTCGCACCAGCCCGAGGAGCCGGAAGTCTTTATCCTATTGCCTGCTGACAAATGTTTACAGTTTGTGAATAGTTTCACATAAATAGTACTATTTCCACACAATACAGTCCAATCTGATGTCCGAAGTGGCTGACAAAATTAGGTACTAACACGAAATATATGCAAGGCAATATAAGGTATATGTATACCTTGCAAATTGTGATCGTTGCTCGCTCGCTCCGCTCGCTCGTAAAAATTTAGTCCAACCTCACATCCGATCCGACACGTTCGCAAATTCGAAATAAGTCGCCACCATATCGAATAATGAGCGCAAGATGGATTGGTTTTAGGTTACGCTATAGTTTTCGAGCGAGCGCAGCGAGCGAGAGACGCGTAAAGGTGTGTCACAATCCAACGGTTTGGCACATACGGACATTGAAACATTCGCACCAGCCCGAGGCGCCGGAAGTCTTTATCCTATTGCCTGCTGACAAATGTTTACAGTTTGTGAATAGTTTCACATAAATAGTACTATTTCCACATACTACAGTGCAATGTGATGTGCGAAGTGGCTGACAAGATTAGGTACTAACACGATATATATGCATATTGCAAGTTATATGTATACCTTGCAAGTTGTGATCGTTGCTCGCTCGCTCCGCTCGCTCGTAAAAATTTAGTCCAACCTCACATCCGATCCGACACGTTCGCAAATTCGAAATAAGTCGCCACCATATCGAATAATGAACGCAAGATGGATTGGTTTTAGGTTACGCTATAGTTTTCGAGCGAGCGCAGCGAACGAGAGACGCGTAAAGGTGTGTCACAATCCAACGGTTTGGCACATACGGACATTGAAACATTCGCACCAGCCCGAGGAGCCGGAATTCTTTATCCTATTGCCTGCTGACAAATGTTTACAGTTTGTGAATAGTTTCACATAAATAGTACTATTTCCACATACTACAGTCCAATGTGATGTCCGAAGTGGCTGACAAAATTAGGTACTAACACGAAATATATGCAAGGCAATATAAGGTATATGTATACCTTGCAAATTGTGATCGTTGCTCGCTCGCTCCGCTCGCTCGTAAAAATTTAGTCCAACCTCACATACGATCCGACACGTTCGCAAATTCGAAATAAGTTGCCTTCATATCGAATGACTAACGCAAGATGGATTGGGTTTAGGTTAGGCTACAGCTTTCGAGCGAGCGCATCGAGCGAGAGACGCGTAAAGGTGTATCACAATCTAACGGTTTGGCACATACGGACATTGAAACATTCGCACCAGCCCGAGGAGCCGGAAGTCTTTATCCTATTGCCTGCTGACAAATGTTTACAGTTTGTGAATAGTTTCACATAAATAGTACTATTTCCACATACTACAGTGCAATGTGATGTGCGAAGTGGCTGACAAAATTAGGTACTAACACGATATATATGCATATTGCAAGTTATATGTATAGCTTGCAAATTGTGATCGTTGCTCGCTCGCTCCGCTCGCTCGTAAGAATTTAGTCCAACCTCACATCCGATCCGACACGTTCGCAAATTCGAAATAAGTCGCCTTCATATCGAATGACTAACGCAAGAGGGATTGGTTTTAGGTTAGGCTATAGTTTTCGAGCGAGTGCAGCGAGCGAGGGACGCGTGAAGGTGTATCACAATCTAACGGTTTGGCACATACGGACATTGAAACATTCGCACCAGCCAGAGGAGCCGGAAGTATTTATCCTATTGCTTGCTGACAAATGTTTACAGTTTGTGAATAGTTTCACATAAATAGTACTATTTCCACATAGTACAGGGCAATGTGATGTCCGAAGTGGCTCACGAAATTAGGTACTAACACGATATATATGCATATTGCAAGGTATATGTATACCTTGCATATTGTGATCGATGCTCGCTCGCTCCGCTCGCTCGTAAAAATTGAGTCCAACCTCACAGCCGATCCGACACGTTCGCCAATTCGAAATAAGTCGCCACCATATCGAATAATGAACGCAAGATGGATTGGTTTTAGGTTACGCTATAGTTTTCGAGCGAGCGCAGCGAGCGAGAGACGCGTAAAGGTGTGTCACAATCCAACGGTTTGGCACATACTGACATTGAAACATTCGCACCAGCCCGAGGAGCCGGAAGTCTTTATCCTATAGCCTGCTGACAAATGTTTACAGTTTGTGAATAGTTTCACATAAATAGTACTATTTCGACATACTACAGTGCAATGTGATGTCCGAAGTGGCTGACAAAATTAGGTACTAACACGAAATATATGCAAGGCAATATAAGGTATATGTATACCTTGCAAATTGTGATCGTTGCTCGCTCGCTCCGCTCGCTCGTAAAAATTTAGTCCAACCTCACATACGATCCGACACGTTCGCAAACTCGAAATAAGTTGCCTTCATATCGAATGACTAACGCAAGATGGATTGGGTTTAGGTTAGGCTACAGCTTTCGAGCGAGCGCATCGAGCGAGAGACGCGTAAAGGTGTGTCACAATCCAACGGTTTGGCACATACTGACATTGAAACATTCGCACCAGCCCGAGGAGCCGGATGTCTTTATCATATTGCCTGCTGACAAATGTTTACAGTTTGTGAATAGTTTCACATAAATAGTACTATTTCCACATACTACAGGGCAATGTGATGTCCGAAGTGGCTGACGAAATTAGGTACTAACACGATATATATGCATATTGCAAGGTATATGTATACCTTGCATATTGTGATCGATGCTCGCTCGCTCCGCTCGCTCGTAAAAATTTAGTCCAACCTCACATCCGATCCGACACGTTCGCAAATTCGAAATAAGTCGCCTTCATATCGAATGACTAACGCAAGAGGGATTGGTTTTAGGTTAGGCTATAGTTTTCGAGCGAGCGCAGCGAGCGAGAGACGCGTGAAGGTGTATCACAATCTAACGGTTTGGCACATACGGACATTGAAACATTCGCACCAGCCAGAGGAGCCGGAAGTATTTATCCTATGGCCTGCTGACAAATGTTTACAGTTTGTGAATAGTTTCACATAAATAGTACTATTTCCACATACTACAGTCCAATGTGATGTCCGAAGTGGCTAACCAAATTAGGTACTAACACGATATATATGCATATTGCAAGGTATATGTATACCTTGCAAATTGTGATCGTTGCTCGCTCGCTCCGCTCGCTCGTAAAAATTTAGTCCAACTTCACATCCGATCCGACACGTTCGCAAATTCGAAATAAGTCGCCACCATATCGAATAATGAACGCAAGATGGATTGGTTTTAGGTTACGCTATAGTTTTCGAGCGAGCGCAGCGAACGAGAGACGCGTAAAGGTGTGTCACAATCCAACGGTTTGGCACATACGGACATTGAAACATTCGCACCAGCCCGAGGAGCCGGAAGTCTTTATCCTATTGCCTGCTGACAAATGTTTACAGTTTGTGAATAGTTTCACATAAATAGTACTATTTCCACATACTACAGTCCAATGTGATGTCCGTAGTGGCTGACAAAATTAGGTACTAACACGAAATATATGCAAGGCAATATAAGGTATATGTATACCTTGCAAATTGTGATCGTTGCTCGCTCGCTCCGCTCGCTCGTAAAAATTTAGTCCAACCTCACATACGATCCGACTCGTTCTCAAATTCGAAATAAGTTGCCTTCATATCGAATGACTAACGCAAGATGGATTGGGTTTAGGTTACGCTATAGTTTTCGAGCGAGCGCAGCGAACGAGAGACGCGTAAAGGTGTGTCACAATCCAACGGTTTGGCACATACGGACATTGAAACATTCGCACCAGCCCGAGGAGCCGGAAGTCTTTATCCTATTGCCTGCTGACAAATGTTTACAGTTTGTGAATAGTTTCACATAAATAGTACTATTTCCACATACTACAGGGCAATGTGATGTCCGAAGTGGCTGACGAAATTAGGTACTAACACGATATATATGCATATTGCAAGGTATATGTATACCTTGCAAATTGTGATCGTTGCTCGCTCGCTCCGCTCGCTCGTAAAAATTTAGTCCAACCTCACATCCGATCCGACACGTTCGCAAATTCGAAATAAGTCGCCTTCATATCGAATGACTAACGCAAGATGGATTGGGTTTAGGTTAGGCTACAGCTTTCGAGCGAGCGCATCGAGCGAGAAACGCGTAAAGGTGTGTCACAATCCAACGGTTTGGCACATACTGACATTGAAACATTCGCACCAGCCCGAGGAGCCGGATGTCTTTATCATATTGCCTGCTGACAAATGTTTACAGTTTGTGAATAGTTTCACATAAATAGTACTATTTCCACATACTACAGGGCAATGTGATGTCCGAAGTGGCTGACGAAATTAGGTACTAACACGATATATATGCATATTGCAAGGTATATGTATACCTTGCATATTGTGATCGATGCTCGCTCGCTCCGCTCGCTCCTAAAAATTTAGTCCAACCTCACATCCGATCCGACACGTTCGCAAATTCGAAATAAGTCGCCACCATATCGAATAATGAACGCAAGATGGATTGGTTTTAGGTTACGCTATAGTTTTCGAGCGAGCGCAGCGAGCGAGAGACGCGTAAAGGTGTGTCACAATCCAACGGTTTGGCACATACTGACATTGAAACATTCGCACCAGCCCGAGGAGCCGGAAGTCTTTATCCTATTGCCTGCTGACAAATGTTTACAGTTTGTGAATAGTTTCACATAAATAGTACTATTTCCACACAATACAGTCCAATCTGATGTCCGAAGTGGCTGACAGAATTAGGTACTAACACGAAATATATGCAAGGCAATATAAGGTATATGTATACCTTGCAAATTGTGATCGTTGCTCGCTCGCTCCGCTCGCTCGTAAAAATTTAGTCCAACCTCACATCCGATCCGACACGTTCGCAAATTCGAAATAAGTCGCCACCATATCGAATAATGAGCGCAAGATGGATTGGTTTTAGGTTACGCTATAGTTTTCGAGCGAGCGCAGCGAACGAGAGACGCGTAAAGGTGTGTCACAATCCAACGGTTTGGCACATACGGACATTGAAACATTCGCACCAGCCCGAGGAGCCGGAAGTCTTTATCCTATTGCCTGCTGACAAATGTTTACAGTTTGTGAATAGTTTCACATAAATAGTACTATTTCCACATACTACAGTGCAATGTGATGTCCGAAGTGGCTGACAAAATTAGGTACTAACACGATATATATGCATATTGCAAGGTATATGTATACCTTGCAAATTGTGATCGTTGCTCGCTCGCTCCGCTCGCTCGTAAAAATTTAGTCCAACCTCACATCCGATCCGACACGTTCGCAAATTCGAAATAAGTTGCCTTCATATCGAATGACTAACGCAAGATGGATTGGGTTTAGGTTAGGCTACAGCTTTCGAGCGAGCGCATCGAGCGAGAGACGCGTAAAGGTGTGTCACAATCCAACGGTTTGGCACATACTGACATTGAAACATTCGCACCAGCCCGAGGAGCCGTATGTCTTTATCATATTGCCTGCTGACAAATGTTTACAGTTTGTGAATAGTTTCACATAAATAGTACTATTTCCACATACTACAGGGCAATGTGATGTCCGAAGTGGCTGACGAAATTAGGTACTAACACGATATATATGCATATTGCAAGGTATATGTATACCTTGCAAATTGTGATCGTTGCTCGCTCGCTCCGCTCGCTCGTAAAAATTTAGTCCAACCTCACATACGATCCGACACGTTCGCAAATTCGAAATAAGTTGAATTCATATCGAATGACTAACGCAAGATGGATTGGGTTTAGGTTAGGCTACAGCTTTCGAGCGAGCGCATCGAGCGAGAAACGCGTAAAGGTGTGTCACAATCCAACGGTTTGGCACATACTGACATTGAAACATTCGCACCAGCCCGAGGAGCCGGATGTCTTTATCATATTGCCTGCTGACAAATGTTTACAGTTTGTGAATAGTTTCACATAAATAGTACTATTTCCACATACTACAGGGCAATGTGATGTCCGAAGTGGCTGACGAAATTAGGTACTAACACGATATATATGCATATTGCAAGGTATATGTATACCTTGCATATTGTGATCGATGCTCGCTCGCTCCGCTCGCTCGTAAAAATTTAGTCCAACCTCACATCCGATCCGACACGTTCGCAAATTCGAAATAAGTCGCCTTCATATCGAATGACTAACGCAAGAGGGATTGGTTTTAGGTTAGGCTATAGTTTTCGAGCGAGCGCAGCGAGCGAGGGACGCGTGAAGGTGTATCACAATCTAACGGTTTGGCACATACGGACATTGAAGCATTCGCACCAGCCAGAGGAGCCGGAAGTATTTATCCTATTGCCTGCTGACAAATGTTTACAGTTTGTGAATAGTTTCACATAAATAGTACTATTTCCACATAATACAGGGCAATGTGATGTCCGAAGTGGCTCACGAAATTAGGTACTAACACGATATATATGCATATTGCAAGGTATATGTATACCTTGCATATTGTGATCGATGCTCGCTCGCTCCGCTCGCTCGTAAAAATTGAGTCCAACCTCACATCCGATCCGACACGTTCGCCAATTCGAAATACGTCGCCACCATATCGAATAATGAACGCAAGATGGATTGGTTTTAGGTTACGCTATAGTTTTCGAGCGAGCGCAGCGAGCGAGAGACGCGTAAAGGTGTGTCACAATCCAACGGTTTGGCACATACTGACATTGAAACATTCGCACCAGCCCGAGGAGCCGGAAGTCTTTATCCTATAGCCTGCTGACAAATGTTTACAGTTTGTGAATAGTTTCACATAAATAGTACTATTTCGACATACTACAGTGCAATGTGATGTCCGAAGTGGCTGACAAAATTAGGTACTAACACGAAATATATGCAAGGCAATATAAGGTATATGTATACCTTGCAAATTGTGATCGTTGCTCGCTCGCTCCGCTCGCTCGTAAAAATTTAGTCCAACCTCACATACGATCCGACACGTTCGCAAACTCGAAATAAGTTGCCTTCATATCGAATGACTAACGCAAGATGGATTGGGTTTAGGTTAGGCTACAGCTTTCGAGCGAGCGCATCGAGCGAGAGACGCGTAAAGGTGTGTCACAATCCAACGGTTTGGCACATACTGACATTGAAACGATCGCACCAGCCCGAGGAGCCGGATGTCTTTATCATATTGCCTGCTGACAAATGTTTACAGTTTGTGAATAGTTTCACATAAATAGTACTATTTCCACATACTACAGGGCAATGTGATGTCCGAAGTGGCTGACGAAATTAGGTACTAACACGATATATATGCATATTGCAAGGTATATGTATACATTGCATATTGTGATCGATGCTCGCTCGCTCCGCTCGCTCGTAAAAA
Source organism: Bombus terrestris (assembly GCF_910591885.1). Lineage (NCBI taxonomy): Eukaryota > Metazoa > Arthropoda > Insecta > Hymenoptera > Apidae > Bombus > Bombus terrestris. Next base: position 1,767,433 of record NW_025963552.1, on the reverse strand, counting down.
TTTAGTCCAACCTCACATCCGATCCGACACGTTCGCAAATTCGAAATAAGTCGCCTTCATATCGAATGACTAACGCAAGAGGGATTTGTTTTAGGTTACGCTATAGTTTTCGAGCGAGCGCAGCGAACGAGAGACGCGTAAAGGTGTGTCACAATCCAACGGTTTGGCACATACGGACATTGAAACATTCGCACCAGCCCGAGGAGCCGGAAGTCTTTATCCTATTGCCTGCTGACAAATGTTTACAGTTTGTGAATAGTTTCACATAAATAGTACTATTTCCACATACTACAGTCCAATGTGATGTCCGAAGTGGCTGACAAAATTAGGTACTAACACGAAATATATGCAAGGCAATATAAGGTATATGTATACCTTGCAAATTGTGATCGTTGCTCGCTCGCTCCGCTCGCTCGTAAAAATTTAGTCCAACCTCACATACGATCCGACACGTTCGCAAATTCGAAATAAGTTGCCTTCATATCGAATGACTAACGCAAGATGGATTGGGTTTAGGTTAGGCTACAGCTTTCGAGCGAGCGCATCGAGCGAGAGACGCGTAAAGGTGTGTCACAATCCAACGGTTTGGCACATACTGACATTGAAACATTCGCACCAGCCCGAGGAGCCGGATGTCTTTATCATATTGCCTGCTGACAAATGTTTACAGTTTGTGAATAGTTTCACATAAATAGTACTATTTCCACATACTACAGGGCAATGTGATGTCCGAAGTGGCTGACGAAATTAGGTACTAACACGATATATATGCATATTGCAAGGTATATGTATACCTTGCATATTGTGATCGATGCTCGCTCGCTCCGCTCGCCCGTAAAAATTTAGTCCAACCTCACATCCGATCCGACACGTTCGCAAATTCGAAATAAGTCGCCACCATATCGAATAATGAACGCAAGATGGATTGGTTTTAGGTTACGCTATAGTTTCCGAGCGAGCGCAGCGAGCGAGAGACGCGTAAAGGTGTGTCACAATCCAACGGTTTGGCACATACTGACATTGAAACATTCGCACCAGCCCGAGGAGCCGGAAGTCTTTATCCTATTGCCTGCTGACAAATGTTTACAGTTTGTGAATAGTTTCACATAAATAGTACTATTTCCACACAATACAGTCCAATCTGATGTCCGAAGTGGCTGACAAAATTAGGTACTAACACGAAATATATGCAAGGCAATATAAGGTATATGTATACCTTGCAAATTGTGATCGTTGCTCGCTCGCTCCGCTCGCTCGTAAAAATTTAGTCCAACCTCACATCCGATCCGACACGTTCGCAAATTCGAAATAAGTCGCCACCATATCGAATAATGAGCGCAAGATGGATTGGTTTTAGGTTACGCTGTAGTTTTCGAGCGAGCGCAGCGAACGAGAGACGCGTAAAGGTGTGTCACAATCCAACGGTTTGGCACATACGGACATTGAAACATTCGCACCAGCCCGAGGAGCCGGAAGTCTTTATCCTATTGCCTGCTGACAAATGTTTACAGTTTGTGAATAGTTTCACATAAATAGTACTATTTCCACATACTACAGTGCAATGTGATGTCCGAAGTGGCTGACAAAATTAGGTACTAACACGATATATATGCATATTGCAAGGTATATGTATACCTTGCAAATTGTGATCGTTGCTCGCTCGCTCCGCTCGCTGGTAAAAATTTAGTCCAACCTCACATCCGATCCGACACGTTCGAAAATTCGAAATAAGTCGCCACCATATCGAATAATGAGCGCAAGATGGATTGGTTTTAGGTTACGCTATAGTTTTCGAGCGAGCGCAGCGAACGAGAGACGCGTAAAGGTGTGTCACAATCCAACGGTTTGGCACATACGGACATTGAAACATTCGCACCAGCCCGAGGAGCCGGAAGTCTTTATCCTATTGCCTGCTGACAAATGTTTACAGTTTGTGAATAGTTTCACATAAATAGTACTATTTCCACATACTACAGTGCAATGTGATGTGCGAAGTAGCTGACAAAATTAGGTACTAACACGATATATATGCATATTGCAAGTTATATGTATAGCTTGCAAATTGTGATCGTTGCTCGCTCGCTCCGCTCGCTCGTAAAAATTTAGTCCAACCTCACATCCGATCCGACACGTTCGCAAATTCGAAATAAGTCGCCTTCATATCGAATGACTAACGCAAGAGGGATTGGTTTTAGGTTAGGCTATAGTTTTCGAGCGAGCGCATCGAGCGAGAGACGCGTGAAGGTGTATCACAATCTAACGGTTTGGCACATACGGACATTGAAACATTCGCACCAGCCAGAGGAGCCGGAAGTATTTATCCTATTGCCTGCTGACAAATGTTTACAGTTTGTGAATAGTTTCACATAAATAGTACTATTTCCACATACTACAGGGCAATGTGATGTCCGAAGTGGCTGACGAAATTAGGTACTAACACGATATATATGCATATTGCAAGGTATATGTATACCTTGCATATTGTGATCAATGCTCGCTCGCTCCGCTCGCTCGTAAAAATTTAGTCCAACCTCACATCCGATCCGACACGTTCGCAAATTCGAAATAAGTCGCCACCATATCGAATAATGAACGCAAGATGGATTGGTTTTAGGTTACGCTATAGTTTCCGAGCGAGCGCAGCGAGCGAGAGACGCGTAAAGGTGTGTCACAATCCAACGGTTTGGCACATACTGACATTGAAACATTCGCACCAGCCCGAGGAGCCGGAAGTCTTTATCCTATTGCCTGCTGACAAATGTTTACAGTTTGTGAATAGTTTCACATAAATAGTACTATTTCCACATACTACAGGGCAATGTGATGTCCGAAGTGGCTGACGAAATTAGGTACTAACACGATATATATGCATATTGCAAGGTATATGTATACCTTGCATATTGTGATCGATGCTCGCTCGCTCCGCTCGCTCGTAAAAATTTAGTCCAACCTCACATCCGATCCGACACGTTCGCAAATTCGAAATAAGTCGCCTTCATATCGAATGACTAACGCAAGAGGGATTGGTTTTAGGTTAGGCTATAGTTTTCGAGCGAGCGCAGCGAGCGAGGGACGCGTGAAGGTGTATCACAATCTAACGGTTTGGCACATACGGACATTGAAGCATTCGCACCAGCCAGAGGAGCCGGAAGTATTTATCCTATTGCCTGCTGACAAATGTTTACAGTTTGTGAATAGTTTCACATAAATAGTACTATTTCCACATACTACAGGGCAATGTGATGTCCGAAGTGGCTCACGAAATTAGGTACTAACACGATATATATGCATATTGCAAGGTATATGTATACCTTGCATATTGTGATCGATGCTCGCTCGCTCCGCTCGCTCGTAAAAATTGAGTCCAACCTCACATCCGATCCGACACGTTCGCCAATTCGAAATAAGTCGCCACCATATCGAATAATGAACGCAAGATGGATTGGTTTTAGGTTACGCTAGAGTTTTCGAGCGAGCGCATCGAGCGAGAGACGCGTAAAGGTGTGTCACAATCCAACGGTTTGGCACATACTGACATTGAAACGTTCGCACCAGCCCGAGGAGCCGGATGTCTTTATCATATTGCCTGCTGACAAATGTTTACAGTTTGTGAATAGTTACACATAAATAGTACTATTTCCACATACTACAGGGCAATGTGATGTCCGAAGTGGCTGACGAAATTAGGTACTAACACGATATATATGCATATTGCAAGGTATATGTATACCTTGCATATTGTGATCGATGCTCGCTCGCTCCGCTCGCTCGTAAAAATTTAGTCCAACCTCACATCCGATCCGACACGTTCGCAAATTCCAAATAAGTCGCCTTCATATCGAATGACTAACGCAAGAGGGATTGGTTTTAGGTTAGGCTATAGTTTTCGAGCGAGCGCAGCGAGCGAGAGACGCGTGAAGGTGTATCACAATCTAACGGTTTGGCACATACGGACATTGAAACATTCGCACCAGCCAGAGGAGCCGGAAGTATTTATCCTATTGCCTGCTGACAAATGTTTACAGTTTGTGAATAGTTTCACATAAATAGTACTATTTCCACATACTACAGTCCAATGTGATGTCCGAAGTGGCTAACAAAATTAGGTACTAACACGATATATATGCATATTGCAAGGTATATGTATACCTTGCAAATTGTGATCGTTGCTCGCTCGCTCCGCTCGCTCGTAAAAATTTAGTCCAACCTCACATCCGATCCGACACGTTCGCAAATTCGAAATAAGTCGCCACCATATCGAATAATGAACGCAAGATGGATTGGTTTTAGGTTACGCTATAGTTTTCGAGCGAGCGCAGCGAACGAGAGACGCGTAAAGGTGTGTCACAATCCAACGGTTTGGCACATACGGACATTGAAACTTTCGCACCAGCCCGAGGAGCCGGAAGTCTTTATCCTATTGCCTGCTGACAAATGTTTACAGTTTGTGAATAGTTTCACATAAATAGTACTATTTCCACATACTACAGTCCAATGTGATGTCCGAAGTGGCTGACAAAATTAGGTACTAACACGATATATATGCATATTGCAAGGTATATGTATAGCTTGCAAATTGTGATCGTTGCTCGCTCGCTCCGCTCGCTCGTAAAAATTTAGTCCAACCTCACATCCGATCCGACACGTTCGCAAATTCGAAATAAGTCGCCTTCATATCGAATGACTAACGCAAGAGGGATTGGTTTTAGGTTAGGCTATAGTTTTCGAGCGAGCGCATCGAGCGAGAGACGCGTGAAGGTGTATCACAATCTAACGGTTTGGCACATACGGACATTGAAACATTCGCACCAGCCAGAGGAGCCGGAAGTATTTATCCTATTGCATGCTGACAAATGTTTACAGTTTGTGAATAGTTTCACATAAATAGTACTATTTCCACATACTACAGGGCAATGTGATGTCCGAAGTGGCTCACGAAATTAGGTACTAACACGATATATATGCATATTGCAAGGTATATGTATACCTTGCATATTGTGATCGATGCTCGCTCGCTCCGCTCGCTCGTAAAAATTGAGTCCAACCTCACATCCGATCCGACACGTTCGCCAATTCGAAATAAGTCGCCACCATATCGAATAATGAACGCAAGATGGATTGGTTTTAGGTTACGCTAGAGTTTTCGAGCGAGCGCATCGAGCGAGAGACGCGTAAAGGTGTGTCACAATCCAACGGTTTGGCACATACTGACATTGAAACGTTCGCACCAGCCCGAGGAGCCGGATGTCTTTATCATATTGCCTGCTGACAAATGTTTACAGTTTGTGAATAGTTTCACATAAATAGTACTATTTCCACATACTACAGGGCAATGTGATGTCCGAAGTGGCTGACGAAATTAGGTACTAACACGATATATATGCATATTGCAAGGTATATGTATACCTTGCATATTGTGATCGATGCTCGCTCGCTCCGCTCGCTCGTAAAAATTTAGTCCAACCTCACATCCGATCCGACACGTTCGCAAATTCGAAATAAGTCGCCACCATATCGAATAATGAACGCAAGATGGATTGGTTTTAGGTTACGCTATAGTTTTCGAGCGAGCGCAGCGAACGAGAGACGCGTAAAGGTGTGTCACAATCCAACGGTTTGGCACATACGGACATTGAAACTTTCGCACCAGCCCGAGGAGCCGGAAGTCTTTATCCTATTGCCTGCTGACAAATGTTTACAGTTTGTGAATAGTTTCACATAAATAGTACTATTTCCACATACTACAGTCCAATGTGATGTCCGAAGTGGCTGACAAAATTAGGTACTAACACGAAATATATGCAAGGCAATATAAGGTATATGTATACCTTGCAAATTGTGATCGTTGCTCGCTCGCTCCGCTCGCTCGTAAAAATTTAGTCCAACCTCACATACGATCCGACACGTTCGCAAATTCGAAATAAGTTGCCTTCATATCGAATGACTAACGCAAGATGGATTGGGTTTAGGTTAGGCTACAGCTTTCGAGCGAGCGCATCGAGCGAGAGACGCGTAAAGGTGTGTCACAATCCAACGGTTTGGCACATACTGACATTGAAACATTCGCACCAGCCCGAGGAGCCGGATGTCTTTATCATATTGCCTGCTGACAAATGTTTACAGTTTGTGAATAGTTTCACATAAATAGTACTATTTCCACATACTACAGGGCAATGTGATGTCCGAAGTGGCTGACGAAATTAGGTACTAACACGATATATATGCATATTGCAAGGTATATGTATACCTTGCATATTGTGATCGATGCTCGCTCGCTCCGCTCGCTCGTAAAAATTTAGTCCAACCTCACATCCGATCCGACACGTTCGCAAATTCGAAATAAGTCGCCACCATATCGAATAATGAGCGCAAGATGGATTGGTTTTAGGTTACGCTATAGTTTTCGAGCGAGCGCAGCGAACGAGAGACGCGTAAAGGTGTGTCACAATCCAACGGTTTGGCACATACGGACATTGAAACATTCGCACCAGCCGAGGAGCCGGAAGTCTTTATCCTATTGCCTGCTGACAAATGTTTACAGTTTGTGAATAGTTTCACATAAATAGTACTATTTCCACATACTACAGTGCAATGTGATGTGCGAAGTGGCTGACAAAATTAGGTACTAACACGATATATATGCATATTGCAAGTTATATGTATAGCTTGCAAATTGTGATAGTTGCTCGCTCGCTCCGCTCGCTCGTAAAAATTTAGTCCAACCTCACATCCGATCCGACACGTTCGCAAATTCGAAATAAGTCGCCTTCATATCGAATGACTAACGCAAGAGGGATTGGTTTTAGGTTAGGCTATAGTTTTCGAGCGAGCGCAGCGAGCGAGAGACGCGTGAAGGTGTATCACAATCTAACGGTTTGGCACATACGGACATTGAAACATTCGCACCAGCCAGAGGAGCCGGAAGTATTTATCCTATTGCCTGCTGACAAATGTTTACAGTTTGTGAATAGTTTCACATAAATAGTACTATTTCCACATACTACAGGGCAATGTGATGTCCGAAGTGGCTCACGAAATTAGGTACTAACACGATATATATGCATATTGCAAGGTATATGTATACCTTGCATATTGTGATCGATGCTCGCTCGCTCCGCTCGCTCGTAAAAATTGAGTCCAACCTCACATCCGATCCGACACGTTCGCCAATTCGAAATAAGTCGCCACCATATCGAATAATGAACGCAAGATGGATTGGTTTTAGGTTACGCTATAGTTTTCGAGCGAGCGCAGCGAGCGAGAGATGCGTAAAGGTGTGTCACAATCCAACGGTTTGGCACATACGGACATTGAAACATTCGCACCAGCCCGAGGAGCCGGAAGTCTTTATCCTATAGCCTGCTGACAAATGTTTACAGTTTGTGAATAGTTTCACATAAATAGTAATATTTCGACATACTACAGTGCAATGTGATGTCCGAAGTGGCTGACAAAATTAGGTACTAACACGAAATATATGCAAGGCAATATAAGGTATATGTATACCTTGCAAATTGTGATCGTTGCTCGCTCGCTCCGCTCGCTCGTAAAAATTTAGTCCAACCTCACATCCGATCCGACACGTTCGCAAATTCGAAATAAGTCGCCTTCATATCGAATGACTAACGCAAGAGGGATTGGTTTTAGGTTAGGCTATAGTTTTCGAGCGAGCGCAGCGAGCGAGAGACGCGTGAAGGTGTATCACAATCTAACGGTTTGGCACATACGGACATTGAAACATTCGCACCAGCCAGAGGAGCCGGAAGTATTTATCCTATTGCCTGCTGACAAATGTTTACAGTTTGTGAATAGTTTCACATAAATAGTACTATTTCCACATACTACAGTCCAATGTGATGTCCGAAGTGGCTAACAAAATTAGGTACTAACACGATATATATGCATATTGCAAGGTATATGTATACCTTGCAAATTGTGATCGTTGCTCGGTCGCTCCGCTCGCTCGTAAAAATTTAGTCCAACCTCACATCCGATCCAACACGTTCGCAAATTCGAAATAAGTCGCCACCATATCGAATAATGAACGCAAGATGGATTGGTTTTAGGTTACGCTATAGTTTTCGAGCGAGCGCAGCGAACGAGAGACGCGTAAAGGTGTGTCACAATCCAACGGTTTGGCACATACGGACATTGAAACATTCGCACCAGCCCGAGGAGCCGGAAGTCTTTATCCTATTGCCTGCTGACAAATGTTTACAGTTTGTGCATAGTTTCACATAAATAGTACTATTTCCACATACTACAGTCCAATGTGATGTCCGAAGTGGCTGACAAAATTAGGTACTAACACGAAATATATGCAAGGCAATATAAGGTATATGTATACCTTGCAAATTGTGATCGTTGCTCGCTCGCTCCGCTCGCTCGTAAAAATTTAGTCCAACCTCACATACGATCCGACACGTTCGCAAATTCGAAATAAGTTGCCTTCATATCGAATGACTAACGCAAGATGGATTGGGTTTAGGTTAGGCTACAGCTTTCGAGCGAGCGCATCGAGCGAGAGACGCGTAAAGGTGTGTCACAATCCAACGGTTTGGCACATACTGACATTGAAACATTCGCACCAGCCCGAGGAGCCGGATGTCTTTATCATATTGCCTGCTGACAAATGTTTACAGTTTGTGAATAGTTTCACATAAATAGTACTATTTCCACATACTACAGGGCAATGTGATGTCCGAAGTGGCTGACGAAATTAGGTACTAACACGATATATATGCATATTGCAAGGTATATGTATACCTTGCATATTGTGATCGATGCTCGCTCGCTCCGCTCGCTCGTAAAAATTTAGTCCAACCTCACATCCGATCCGACACGTTCGCAAATTCGAAATAAGTCGCCACCATATCGAATAATGAGCGCAAGATGGATTGGTTTTAGGTTACGCTATAGTTTTCGAGCGAGCGCAGCGAACGAGAGACGCGTAAAGGTGTGTCACAATCCAACGGTTTGGCACATACGGACATTGAAACATTCGCACCAGCCCGAGGAGCCGGAAGTCTTTATCCTATTGCCTGCTGACAAATGTTTACAGTTTGTGAATAGTTTCACATAAATAGTACTATTTCCACATACTACAGTGCAATGTGATGTCCGAAGTGGCTGACAAAATTAGGTACTAACACGATATATATGCATATTGCAAGGTATATGTATACCTTGCAAATTGTGATCGTTGCTCGCTCGCTCCGCTCGCTCGTAAAAATTTAGTCCAACCTCACATCCGATCCGACACGTTCGAAAATTCGAAATAAGTCGCCACCATATCGAATAATGAGCGCAAGATGGATTGGTTTTAGGTTACGCTATAGTTTTCGAGCGAGCGCAGCGAACGAGAGACGCGTAAAGGTGTGTCACAATCCAACGGTTTGGCACATACGGACATTGAAACATTCGCACCAGCCGAGGAGCCGGAAGTCTTTATCCTATTGCCTGCTGACAAATGTTTACAGTTTGTGAATAGTTTCACATAAATAGTACTATTTCCACATACTACAGTGCAATGTGATGTGCGAAGTGGCTGACAAAATTAGGTACTAACACGATATATATGCATATTGCAAGTTATATGTATAGCTTGCAAATTGTGATAGTTGCTCGCTCGCTCCGCTCGCTCGTAAAAATTTAGTCCAACCTCACATCCGATCCGACACGTTCGCAAATTCGAAATAAGTCGCCTTCATATCGAATGACTAACGCAAGAGGGATTGGTTTTAGGTTAGGCTATAGTTTTCGAGCGAGCGCAGCGAGCGAGAGACGCGTGAAGGTGTATCACAATCTAACGGTTTGGCACATACGGACATTGAAACATTCGCACCAGCCAGAGGAGCCGGAAGTATTTATCCTATTGCCTGCTGACAAATGTTTACAGTTTGTGAATAGTTTCACATAAATAGTACTATTTCCACATACTACAGGGCAATGTGATGTCCGAAGTGGCTCACGAAATTAGGTACTAACACGATATATATGCATATTGCAAGGTATATGTATACCTTGCATATTGTGATCGATGCTCGCTCGCTCCGCTCGCTCGTAAAAATTGAGTCCAACCTCACATCCGATCCGACACGTTCGCCAATTCGAAATAAGTCGCCACCATATCGAATAATGAACGCAAGATGGATTGGTTTTAGGTTACGCTATAGTTTTCGAGCGAGCGCAGCGAGCGAGAGACGCGTAAAGGTGTGTCACAATCCAACGGTTTGGCACATACTGACATTGAAACATTCGCACCAGCCCGAGGAGCCGGAAGTCTTTATCCTATAGCCTGCTGACAAATGTTTACAGTTTGTGAATAGTTTCACATAAATAGTACTATTTCGACATACTACAGTGCAATGTGATGTCCGAAGTGGCTGACAAAATTAGGTACTAACACGAAATATATGCAAGGCAATATAAGGTATATGTATACCTTGCAAATTGTGATCGTTGCTCGCTCGCTCCGCTCGCTCGTAAAAATTTAGTCCAACCTCACATCCGATCCGACACGTTCGCAAATTCGAAATAAGTCGCCTTCATATCGAATGACTAACGCAAGAGGGATTGGTTTTAGGTTAGGCTATAGTTTTCGAGCGAGCGCAGCGAGCGAGAGACGCGTGAAGGTGTATCACAATCTAACGGTTTGGCACATACGGACATTGAAACATTCGCACCAGCCAGAGGAGCCGGAAGTATTTATCCTATTGCCTGCTGACAAATGTTTACAGTTTGTGAATAGTTTCACATAAATAGTACTATTTCCACATACTACAGTCCAATGTGATGTCCGAAGTGGCTAACAAAATTAGGTACTAACACGATATATATGCATATTGCAAGGTATATGTATACCTTGCAAATTGTGATCGTTGCTCGGTCGCTCCGCTCGCTCGTAAAAATTTAGTCCAACCTCACATCCGATCCAACACGTTCGCAAATTCGAAATAAGTCGCCACCATATCGAATAATGAACGCAAGATGGATTGGTTTTAGGTTACGCTATAGTTTTCGAGCGAGCGCAGCGAACGAGAGACGCGTAAAGGTGTGTCACAATCCAACGGTTTGGCACATACGGACATTGAAACATTCGCACCAGCCCGAGGAGCCGGAAGTCTTTATCCTATTGCCTGCTGACAAATGTTTACAGTTTGTGAATAGTTTCACATAAATAGTACTATTTCCACATACTACAGTCCAATGTGATGTCCGAAGTGGCTGACAAAATTCGGTACTAACACGAAATATATGCAAGGCAATATAAGGTATATGTATACCTTGCAAATTGTGATCGTTGCTCGCTCGCTCCGCTCGCTCGTAAAAATTTAGTCCAACCTCACATACGATCCGACACGTTCGCAAATTCGAAATAAGTTGCCTTCATATCGAATGACTAACGCAAGATGGATTGGGTTTAGGTTAGGCTACAGCTTTCGAGCGAGCGCATCGAGCGAGAGACGCGTAAAGGTGTGTCACAATCCAACGGTTTGGCACATACTGACATTGAAACATTCGCACCAGCCCGAGGAGCCGGATGTCTTTATCATATTGCCTGCTGACAAATGTTTACAGTTTGTGAATAGTTTCACATAAATAGTACTATTTCCACATACTACAGTGCAATGTGATGTCCGAAGTGGCTGACAAAATTAGGTACTAACACGATATAATGCATATTGCAAGGTATATGTATACCTTGCAAATTGTGACCGTTGCTCGCTCGCTCCGCTCGCTCGTAAAAATTTAGTCCAACCTCACATCCGATCCGACACGTTCGCAAATTCGAAATAAGTCGCCACCATATCGAATAATGAACGCAAGATGGATTGGTTTTAGGTTACGCTATAGTTTTCGAGCGAGCGCAGCGAACGAGAGACGCATAAAGGTGTGTCACAATCCAACGGTTTGGCACATACGGACATTGAAACATTCGCACCAGCCAGAGGAGCCGGAAGTATTTATCCTATTGCCTGCTGACAAATGTTTACAGTTTGTGAATAGTTTCACATAAATAGTACTATTTCCACATACTACAGTCCAATGTGATGTCCGAAGTGGCTGACAAAATTAGGTACTAACACGAAATATATGCAAGGCAATATAAGGTATATGTATACCTTGCAAATTGTGATCGTTGCTCGCTAGCTCCGCTCGCTAGTAAAAATTTAGTCCAACCTCACATACGATCCGACACGTTCGCAAATTCGAAATAAGTTGCCTTCATATCGAATGACTAACGCAAGATGGATTGGGTTTAGGTTAGGCTACAGCTTTCGAGCGAGCGCATCGAGCGAGAGACGCGTAAAGGTGTGTCACAATCCAACGGTTTGGCACATACTGACATTGAAACATTCGCACCAGCCCGAGGAGCCGGATGTCTTTATCATATTGCCTGCTGACAAATGTTTACAGTTTGTGAATAGTTTCACATAAATAGTACTATTTCCACATACTACAGGGCAATGTGATGTCCGAAGTGGCTGACGAAATTAGGTACTAACACGATATATATGCATATTGCAAGGTATATGTATACCTTGCATATTGTGATCGATGCTCGCTCGCTCCGCTCGCTCGTAAAAATTTAGTCCAACCTCACATCCGATCCGACACGTTCGCAAATTCGAAATAAGTCGCCACCATATCGAATAATGAACGCAAGATGGATTGGTTTTAGGTTACGCTATAGTTTTCGAGCGAGCGCAGCGAGCGAGAGACGCGTAAAGGTGTGTCACAATCCAACGGTTTGGCACATACTGACAATGAAACATTCGCACCAGCCCGAGGAGCCGGAAGTCTTTATCCTATTGCCTGCTGACAAATGTTTACAGTTTGTGAATAGTTTCACATAAATAGTACTATTTCCACACAATACAGTCCAATCTGATGTCCGAAGTGGCTGACAAAATTAGGTACTAACACGAAATATATGCAAGGCAATATAAGGTATATGTATACCTTGCAAATTGTGATCGTTGCTCGCTCGCTCCGCTCGCTCGTAAAAATTTAGTCCAACCTCACATCCGATCCGACACGTTCGCAAATTCGAAATAAGTCGCCACCATATCGAATAATGAACGCAAGATGGATTGGTTTTAGGTTACGCTATAGTTTTCGAGCGAGCGCAGCGAACGAGAGACGCGTAAAGGTGTGTCACAATCCAACGGTTTGGCACATACGGACATTGAAACATTCGCACCAGCCAGAGGAGCCGGAAGTATTTATCCTATTGCCTGCTGACAAATGTTTACAGTTTGTGAATAGTTTCACATAAATAGTACTATTTCCACATACTACAGTCCAATGTGATGTCCGAAGTGGCTAACAAAATTAGGTACTAACACGATATATATGCATATTGCAAGGTATATGTATACCTTGCAAATTGTTATCGTTGCTCGCTCGCTCCGCTCGCTCGTAAAAATTTAGTCCAACCTCACATCCGATCCGACACGTTCGCAAATTCGAAATAAGTCGCCACCATATCGAATAATGAACGCAAGATGGATTGGTTTTAGGTTACGCTATAGTTTTCGAGCGAGCGCAGCGAACGAGAGACGCGTAAAGGTGTGTCACAATCCAACGGTTTGGCACATACGGACATTGAAACATTCGCACCAGCCCGAGGAGCCGGAAGTCTTTATCCTATTGCCTGCTGACAAATGTTTACAGTTTGTGAATAGTTTCACATAAATAGTACTATTTCCACATACTACAGTCCAATGTGATGTCCGAAGTGGCTGACAAAATTAGGTACTAACACGATATATATGCATATTGCAAGGTATATGTATACCTTGCAAATTGTGATCGTTGCTCGCTCGCTCCGCTCGCTCGTAAAAATTTAGTCCAACCTCACATCCGATCCGACACGTTCGCAAATTCGAAATAAGTCGCCTTCATATCGAATGACTAACGCAAGAGGGATTGGTTTTAGGTTAGGCTATAGTTTTCGAGCGAGCGCAGCGAGCGAGAGACGCGTGAAGGTGTATCACAGTCTAACGGTTTGGCACATACGGACATTGAAACATTCGCACCAGCCAGAGGAGCCGGAAGTATTTATCCTATTGCCTGCTGACAAATGTTTACAGTTTGTGAATAGTTTCACATAAATAGTACTATTTCCACATACTACAGTCCAATGTGATGTCCGAAGTGGCTGACAAAATTAGGTACTAACACGATATATATGCATATTGCAAGGTATATGTATACCTTGCAAATTGTGATCGTTGCTCGCTCGCTCCGCTCGCTCGTAAAAATTTAGTCCATCCTCACATCCGATCCGACACGTTCGCAAATTCGAAATAAGTCGCCTTCATATCGAATGACTAACGCAAGAGGGATTGGTTTTAGGTTAGGCTATAGTTTTCGAGCGAGCGCAGCGAGCGAGAGACGCGTGAAGGTGTATCACAGTCTAACGGTTTGGCACATACGGACATTGAAACATTCGCACCAGCCAGAGGAGCCGGAAGTATTTATCCTATTGCCTGCTGACAAATGTTTACAGTTTGTGAATAGTTTCACATAAATAGTACTATTTCCACATACTACAGGGCAATGTGATGTCCGACGTGGCTGACGAAATTAGGTACTAACACGATATATATGCATATTGCAAGGTATATGTATACCTTGCATATTGTGATCGATGCTCGCTCGCTCCGCTCGCTCGTAAAAATTTAGTCCAACCTCACATCCGATCCGACACGTTCGCAAATTCGAAATAAGTCGCCACCATATCGAATAATGAACGCAAGATGGATTGGTTTTAGGTTACGCTATAGTTTTCGAGCGAGCGCAGCGAACGAGAGACGCATAAAGGTGTGTCACAATCCAACGGTTTGGCACATACGGACATTGAAACATTCGCACCAGCCAGAGGAGCCGGAAGTATTTATCCTATTGCCTGCTGACAAATGTTTACAGTTTGTGAATAGTTTCACATAAATAGTACTATTTCCACATACTACAGTCCAATGTGATGTCCGAAGTGGCTGACAAAATTAGGTACTAACACGAAATATATGCAAGGCAATATAAGGTATATGTATACCTTGCAAATTGTGATCGTTGCTCGCTAGCTCCGCTCGCTCGTAAAAATTTAGTCCAACCTCACATACGATCCGACACGTTCGCAAATTCGAAATAAGTTGCCTTCATATCGAATGACTAACGCAAGATGGATTGGGTTTAGGTTAGGCTACAGCTTTCGAGCGAGCGCATCGAGCGAGAGACGCGTAAAGGTGTGTCACAATCCAACGGTTTGGCACATACTGACATTGAAACATTCGCACCAGCCCGAGGAGCCGGATGTCTTTATCATATTGCCTGCTGACAAATGTTTACAGTTTGTGAATAGTTTCACATAAATAGTACTATTTCCACATACTACAGGGCAATGTGATGTCCGAAGTGGCTGACGAAATTAGGTACTAACACGATATATATGCATATTGCAAGGTATATGTATACCTTGCATATTGTGATCGATGCTCGCTCGCTCCGCTCGCTCGTAAAAATTTAGTCCAACCTCACATCCGATCCGACACGTTCGCAAATTCGAAATAAGTCGCCACCATATCGAATAATGAACGCAAGATGGATTGGTTTTAGGTTACGCTATAGTTTTCGAGCGAGCGCAGCGAGCGAGAGACGCGTAAAGGTGTGTCACAATCCAACGGTTTGGCACATACTGACAATGAAACATTCGCACCAGCCCGAGGAGCCGGAAGTCTTTATCCTATTGCCTGCTGACAAATGTTTACAGTTTGTGAATAGTTTCACATAAATAGTACTATTTCCACACAATACAGTCCAATCTGATGTCCGAAGTGGCTGACAAAATTAGGTACTAACACGAAATATATGCAAGGCAATATAAGGTATATGTATACCTTGCAAATTGTGATCGTTGCTCGCTCGCTCCGCTCGCTCGTAAAAATTTAGTCCAACCTCACATCCGATCCGACACGTTCGCAAATTCGAAATAAGTCGCCACCATATCGAATAATGAACGCAAGATGGATTGGTTTTAGGTTACGCTATAGTTTTCGAGCGAGCGCAGCGAACGAGAGACGCGTAAAGGTGTGTCACAATCCAACGGTTTGGCACATACGGACATTGAAACATTCGCACCAGCCAGAGGAGCCGGAAGTATTTATCCTATTGCCTGCTGACAAATGTTTACAGTTTGTGAATAGTTTCACATAAATAGTACTATTTCCACATACTACAGTCCAATGTGATGTCCGAAGTGGCTAACAAAATTAGGTACTAACACGATATATATGCATATTGCAAGGTATATGTATACCTTGCAAATTGTTATCGTTGCTCGCTCGCTCCGCTCGCTCGTAAAAATTTAGTCCAACCTCACATCCGATCCGACACGTTCGCAAATTCGAAATAAGTCGCCACCATATCGAATAATGAACGCAAGATGGATTGGTTTTAGGTTACGCTATAGTTTTCGAGCGAGCGCAGCGAACGAGAGACGCGTAAAGGTGTGTCACAATCCAACGGTTTGGCACATACGGACATTGAAACATTCGCACCAGCCCGAGGAGCCGGAAGTCTTTATCCTATTGCCTGCTGACAAATGTTTACAGTTTGTGAATAGTTTCACATAAATAGTACTATTTCCACATACTACAGTCCAATGTGATGTCCGAAGTGGCTGACAAAATTAGGTACTAACACGATATATATGCATATTGCAAGGTATATGTATACCTTGCAAATTGTGATCGTTGCTCGCTCGCTCCGCTCGCTCGTAAAAATTTAGTCCAACCTCACATCCGATCCGACACGTTCGCAAATTCGAAATAAGTCGCCTTCATATCGAATGACTAACGCAAGAGGGATTGGTTTTAGGTTAGGCTATAGTTTTCGAGCGAGCGCAGCGAGCGAGAGACGCGTGAAGGTGTATCACAGTCTAACGGTTTGGCACATACGGACATTGAAACATTCGCACCAGCCAGAGGAGCCGGAAGTATTTATCCTATTGCCTGCTGACAAATGTTTACAGTTTGTGAATAGTTTCACATAAATAGTACTATTTCCACATACTACAGTACAATGTGATGTCCGAAGTGGCTGACAAAATTAGGTACTAACACGATATATATGCATATTGCAAGGTATATGTATACCTTGCAAATTGTGATCGTTGCTCGCTCGCTCCGCTCGCTCGTAAAAATTTAGTCCATCCTCACATCCGATCCGACACGTTCGCAAATTCGAAATAAGTCGCCTTCATATCGAATGACTAACGCAAGAGGGATTGGTTTTAGGTTAGGCTATAGTTTTCGAGCGAGCGCAGCGAGCGAGAGACGCGTGAAGGTGTATCACAGTCTAACGGTTTGGCACATACGGACATTGAAACATTCGCACCAGCCAGAGGAGCCGGAAGTATTTATCCTATTGCCTGCTGACAAATGTTTACAGTTTGTGAATAGTTTCACATAAATAGTACTATTTCCACATACTACAGGGCAATGTGATGTCCGACGTGGCTGACGAAATTAGGTACTAACACGATATATATGCATATTGCAAGGTATATGTATACCTTGCATATTGTGATCGATGCTCGCTCGCTCCGCTCGCTCGTAAAAATTTAGTCCAACCTCACATCCGATCCGACACGTTCGCAAATTCGAAATAAGTCGCCACCATATCGAATAATGAACGCAAGATGGATTGGTTTTAGGTTACGCTATAGTTTTCGAGCGAGCGCAGCGAACGAGAGACGCATAAAGGTGTGTCACAATCCAACGGTTTGGCACATACGGACATTGAAACATTCGCACCAGCCAGAGGAGCCGGAAGTATTTATCCTATTGCCTGCTGACAAATGTTTACAGTTTGTGAATAGTTTCACATAAATAGTACTATTTCCACATACTACAGTCCAATGTGATGTCCGAAGTGGCTGACAAAATTAGGTACTAACACGAAATATATGCAAGGCAATATAAGGTATATGTATACCTTGCAAATTGTGATCGTTGCTCGCTAGCTCCGCTCGCTCGTAAAAATTTAGTCCAACCTCACATACGATCCGACACGTTCGCAAATTCGAAATAAGTTGCCTTCATATCGAATGACTAACGCAAGATGGATTGGGTTTAGGTTAGGCTACAGCTTTCGAGCGAGCGCATCGAGCGAGAGACGCGTAAAGGTGTGTCACAATCCAACGGTTTGGCACATACTGACATTGAAACATTCGCACCAGCCCGAGGAGCCGGATGTCTTTATCATATTGCCTGCTGACAAATGTTTACAGTTTGTGAATAGTTTCACATAAATAGTACTATTTCCACATACTACAGGGCAATGTGATGTCCGAAGTGGCTGACGAAATTAGGTACTAACACGATATATATGCATATTGCAAGGTATATGTATACCTTGCATATTGTGATCGATGCTCGCTCGCTCCGCTCGCTCGTAAAAATTTAGTCCAACCTCACATCCGATCCGACACGTTCGCAAATTCGAAATAAGTCGCCACCATATCGAATAATGAACGCAAGATGGATTGGTTTTAGGTTACGCTATAGTTTTCGAGCGAGCGCAGCGAGCGAGAGACGCGTAAAGGTGTGTCACAATCCAACGGTTTGGCACATACTGACAATGAAACATTCGCACCAGCCCGAGGAGCCGGAAGTCTTTATCCTATTGCCTGCTGACAAATGTTTACAGTTTGTGAATAGTTTCACATAAATAGTACTATTTCCACACAATACAGTCCAATCTGATGTCCGAAGTGGCTGACAAAATTAGGTACTAACACGAAATATATGCAAGGCAATATAAGGTATATGTATACCTTGCAAATTGTGATCGTTGCTCGCTCGCTCCGCTCGCTCGTAAAAATTTAGTCCAACCTCACATCCGATCCGACACGTTCGCAAATTCGAAATAAGTCGCCACCATATCGAATAATGAACGCAAGATGGATTGGTTTTAGGTTACGCTATAGTTTTCGAGCGAGCGCAGCGAACGAGAGACGCGTAAAGGTGTGTCACAATCCAACGGTTTGGCACATACGGACATTGAAACATTCGCACCAGCCAGAGGAGCCGGAAGTATTTATCCTATTGCCTGCTGACAAATGTTTACAGTTTGTGAATAGTTTCACATAAATAGTACTATTTCCACATACTACAGTCCAATGTGATGTCCGAAGTGGCTAACAAAATTAGGTACTAACACGATATATATGCATATTGCAAGGTATATGTATACCTTGCAAATTGTTATCGTTGCTCGCTCGCTCCGCTCGCTCGTAAAAATTTAGTCCAACCTCACATCCGATCCGACACGTTCGCAAATTCGAAATAAGTCGCCACCATATCGAATAATGAACGCAAGATGGATTGGTTTTAGGTTACGCTATAGTTTTCGAGCGAGCGCAGCGAGCGAGAGACGCGTAAAGGTGTGTCACAATCCAACGGTTTGGCACATACTGACATTGAAACATTCGCACCAGCCCGAGGAGCCGGAAGTCCTTATCCTATAGCCTGCTGACAAATGTTTACAGTTTGTGAATAGTTTCACATAAATAGTACTATTTCGACATACTACAGTGCAATGTGATGTCCGAAGTGGCTGACAAAATTAGGTACTAACACGATATATATGCATATTGCAAGGTATATGTATACCTTGCAAATTGTGATCGTTGCTCGCTCGCTCCGCTCGCTCGTAAAAATTTAGTCCAACCTCACATCCGATCCGACACGTTCGCAAATTCGAAATAAGTCGCCTTCATATCGAATGACTAACGCAAGAGGGATTGGTTTTAGGTTAGGCTATAGTTTTCGAGCGAGCGCAGCGAGCGAGAGACGCGTGAAGGTGTATCACAATCTAACGGTTTGGCACATACGGACATTGAAACATTCGCACCAGCCCGAGGAGCCGGAAGTATTTATCCTATTGCCTGCTGACAAATGTTTACAGTTTGTGAATAGTTTCACATAAATAGTACTATTTCCACATACTACAGTCCAATGTGATGTCCGAAGTGGCTAACAAAATTAGGTACTAACACGATATATATGCATATTGCAAGGTATATGTATACCTTGCAAATTGTGATCGTTGCTCGCTCGCTCCGCTCGCTCGTAAAAATTTAGTCCAACCTCACATCCGATCCGACACGTTCGCAAATTCGAAATAAGTCGCCACCATATCGAATAATGAACACAAGATGGATTGGTTTTAGGTTACGCTATAGTTTTCGAGCGAGCGCAGCGAGCGAGAGACGCGTAAAGGTGTGTCACAATCCAACGGTTTGGCACATACTGACATTGAAACATTCGCACCAGCCCGAGGAGCCGGAAGTCCTTATCCTATAGCCTGCTGACAAATGTTTACAGTTTGTGAATAGTTTCACATAAATAGTACTATTTCGACATACTACAGTGCAATGTGATGTCCGAAGTGGCTGACAAAATTAGGTACTAACACGATATATATGCATATTGCAAGGTATATGTATACCTTGCAAATTGTGATCGTTGCTCGCTCGCTCCGCTCGCTCGTAAAAATTTAGTCCAACCTCACATCCGATCCGACACGTTCGCAAATTCGAAATAAGTCGCCTTCATATCGAATGACTAACGCAAGAGGGATTGGTTTTAGGTTAGGCTATAGTTTTCGAGCGAGCGCAGCGAGCGAGAGACGCGTGAAGGTGTATCACAATCTAACGGTTTGGCACATACGGACATTGAAACATTCGCACCAGCCCGAGGAGCCGGAAGTATTTATCCTATTGCCTGCTGACAAATGTTTACAGTTTGTGAATAGTTTCACATAAATAGTACTATTTCCACATACTACAGTCCAATGTGATGTCCGAAGTGGCTAACAAAATTAGGTACTAACACGATATATATGCATATTGCAAGGTATATGTATACCTTGCAAATTGTGATCGTTGCTCGCTCGCTCCGCTCGCTCGTAAAAATTTAGTCCAACCTCACATCCGATCCGACACGTTCGCAAATTCGAAATAAGTCGCCACCATATCGAATAATGAACACAAGATGGATTGGTTTTAGGTTACGCTATAGTTTTCGAGCGAGCGCAGCGAGCGAGAGACGCGTAAAGGTGTGTCACAATCCAACGGTTTGGCACATACTGACATTGAAACATTCGCACCAGCCCGAGGAGCCGGAAGTCATTATCCTATAGCCTGCTGACAAATGTTTACAGTTTGTGAATAGTTTCACATAAATAGTACTATTTCGACATACTACAGTGCAATGTGATGTCCGAAGTGGCTGACAAAATTAGGTACTAACACGATATATATGCATATTGCAAGGTATATGTATACATTGCAAATTGTGATCGTTGCTCGCTCGCTCCGCTCGCTCGTAAAAATTTAGTCCAACCTCACATCCGATCCGACACGTTCGCAAATTCGAAATAAGTCGCCACCATATCGAATAATGAACGCAAGATGGATTGGTTTTAGGTTACGCTATAGTTTTCGAGCGAGCGCAGCGGACGAGAGACGCGTAAAGGTGTGTCACAATCCAACGGTTTGGCACATACGGCCATTGAAACATTCGCACCAGCCCGAGGAGCCGGAAGTCTTTATCCTATTGCCTGCTGACAAATGTTTACAGTTTGTGAATAGTTTCACATAAATAGTACTATTTCCACATACTACAGTCCAATGTGATGTCCGAAGTGGCTGACAAAATTAGGTACTAACACGAAATATATGCAAGGCAATATAAGGTATATGTATACTTTGCAAATTGTGATCGTTGCTCGCTCGCTCCGCTCGCTCGTAAAAATTTAGTCCAACCTCACATCCGATCCGACACGTTCGCAAATTCGAAATAAGTCGCCACCATATCGAATAATGAACGCAAGATGGATTGGTTTTAGGTTACGCTATAGTTTTCGAGCGAGCGCAGCGAACGAGAGACGCGTAAAGGTGTGTCACAATCCAACGGTTTGGCACATACGGACATTGAAACATTCGCACCAGCCCGAGGAGCCGGAAGTCTTTATCCTATTGCCTGCTGACAAATGTTTACAGTTTGTGAATAGTTTCACATAAATAGTACTATTTCCACATACTAGAGTGCAATGTGATGTGCGAAGTGGCTGACAAAATTAGGTACTAACACGATATATATGCATATTGCAAGTTATATGTATAGCTTGCAAATTGTGATCGTTGCTCGCTCGCTCCGCTCGCTCGTAAAAATTTAGTCCAACCTCACATCCGATCCGACATGTTCGCAAATTCGAAATAAGTCGCCTTCATATCGAATGACTAACGCAAGAGGGATTGGTTTTAGGTTAGGCTATAGTTTTCGAGCGAGCGCAGCGAGCGAGAGACGCGTGAAGGTGTATCACAATCTAACGGTTTGGCACATACGGACATTGAAACATTCGCACCAGCCCGAGGAGCCGGAAGTATTTATCCTATTGCCTGCTGACAAATGTTTACAGTTTGTGAATAGTTTCACATAAATAGTACTATTTCCACATACTACAGTCCAATGTGATGTCCGAAGTGGCTAACAAAATTAGGTACTAACACGATATATATGCATATTGCAAGGTATATGTATACCTTGCAAATTGTGATCGTTGCTCGCTCGCTCCGCTCGCTCGTAAAAATTTAGTCCAACCTCACATCCGATCCGACACGTTCGCAAATTCGAAATAAGTCGCCACCATATCGAATAATGAACACAAGATGGATTGGTTTTAGGTTACGCTATAGTTTTCGAGCGAGCGCAGCGAGCGAGAGACGCGTAAAGGTGTGTCACAATCCAACGGTTTGGCACATACTGACATTGAAACATTCGCACCAGCCCGAGGAGCCGGAAGTCATTATCCTATAGCCTGCTGACAAATGTTTACAGTTTGTGAATAGTTTCACATAAATAGTACTATTTCGACATACTACAGTGCAATGTGATGTCCGAAGTGGCTGACAAAATTAGGTACTAACACGATATATATGCATATTGCAAGGTATATGTATACATTGCAAATTGTGATCGTTGCTCGCTCGCTCCGCTCGCTCGTAAAAATTTAGTCCAACCTCACATCCGATCCGACACGTTCGCAAATTCGAAATAAGTCGCCACCATATCGAATAATGAACGCAAGATGGATTGGTTTTAGGTTACGCTATAGTTTTCGAGCGAGCGCAGCGAACGAGAGACGCGTAAAGGTGTGTCACAATCCAACGGTTTGGCACATACGGCCATTGAAACATTCGCACCAGCCCGAGGAGCCGGAAGTCTTTATCCTATTGCCTGCTGACAAATGTTTACAGTTTGTGAATAGTTTCACATAAATAGTACTATTTCCACATACTACAGTCCAATGTGATGTCCGAAGTGGCTGACAAAATTAGGTACTAACACGAAATATATGCAAGGCAATATAAGGTATATGTATACTTTGCAAATTGTGATCGTTGCTCGCTCGCTCCGCTCGCTCGTAAAAATTTAGTCCAACCTCACATCCGATCCGACACGTTCGCAAATTCGAAATAAGTCGCCACCATATCGAATAATGAACGCAAGATGGATTGGTTTTAGGTTACGCTATAGTTTTCGAGCGAGCGCAGCGAACGAGAGACGCGTAAAGGTGTGTCACAATCCAACGGTTTGGCACATACGGACATTGAAACATTCGCACCAGCCCGAGGAGCCGGAAGTCTTTATCCTATTGCCTGCTGACAAATGTTTACAGTTTGTGAATAGTTTCACATAAATAGTACTATTTCCACATACTAGAGTGCAATGTGATGTGCGAAGTGGCTGACAAAATTAGGTACTAACACGATATATATGCATATTGCAAGTTATATGTATAGCTTGCAAATTGTGATCGTTGCTCGCTCGCTCCGCTCGCTCGTAAAAATTTAGTCCAACCTCACATCCGATCCGACATGTTCGCAAATTCGAAATAAGTCGCCTTCATATCGAATGACTAACGCAAGAGGGATTGGTTTTAGGTTAGGCTATAGTTTTCGAGCGAGCGCAGCGAGCGAGAGACGCGTGAAGGTGTATCACAATCTAACGGTTTGGCACATACGGACATTGAAACATTCGCACCAGCCAGAGGAGCCGGAAGTATTTATCCTATTGCCTGCTGACAAATGTTTACAGTTTGTGAATAGTTTCACATAAATAGTTCTATTTCCACATACTACAGGGCAATGTGATGTCCGAAGTGGCTCACGAAATTAGGTACTAACACGATATATATGCATATTGCAAGGTATATGTATACCTTGCATATTGTGATCGATGCTCGCTCGCTCCGCTCGCTCGTAAAAATTGAGTCCAACCTCACATCCGATCCGACACGTTCGCAAATTCGAAATAAGTCGCCACCATATCGAATAATGAACGCAAGATGGATTGGTTTTAGGTTACGCTATAGTTTTCGAGCGAGCGCAGCGAGCGAGAGACGCGTAAAGGTGTGTCACAATCCAACGGTTTGGCACATACTGACATTGAAACATTCGCACCAGCCCGAGGAGCCGGAAGTCTTTATCCTATAGCCTGCTGACAAATATTTACAGTTTGTGAATAGTTTCACATAAATAGTACTATTTCGACATACTACAGTGCAATGTGATGTCCGAAGTGGCTGACAAAATTAGGTACTAACACGATATATATGCATATTGCAAGGTATATGTATACCTTGCAAATTGTGATCGTTGCTCGCTCGCTCCGCTCGCTCGTAAAAATTTAGTCCAACCTCACATCCGATCCGACACGTTCGCAAATTCGAAATAAGTCGCCACCATATCGAATAATGAACGCAAGATGAATTGGTTTTAGGTTACGCTATAGTTTTCGAGCGAGCGCAGCGAACGAGAGACGCGTAAAGGTGTGTCACAATCCAACGGTTTGGCACATACGGACATTGAAACATTCGCACCAGCCCGAGGAGCCGGAAGTCTTTATCCTATTGCCTGCTGACAAATGTTTACAGTTTGTGAATAGTTTCACATAAATAGTACTATTTCCACATACTACAGTCCAATGTGATGTCCGAAGTGGCTGACAAAATTAGGTACTAACACGAAATATATGCAAGGCAATATAAGGTATATGTATACCTTGCAAATTGTGATCGTTGCTCGCTCGCTCCGCTCGCTCGTAAAAATTTAGTCCAACCTCACATACGATCCGACACGTTCGCAAATTCGAAATAAGTTGCCTTCATATCGAATGACTAACGCAAGATGGATTGGGTTTAGGTTAGGCTACAGCTTTCGAGCGAGCGCATCGAGCGAGAGACGCGTAAAGGTGTGTCACAATCCAACGGTTTGGCACATACTGACATTGAAACATTCGCACCAGCCCGAGGAGCCGGATGTCTTTATCATATTGCCTGCTGACAAATGTTTACAGTTTGTGAATAGTTTCACATAAATAGTACTATTTCCACATACTACAGGGCAATGTGATGTCCGAAGTGGCTGACGAAATTAGGTACTAACACGATATATATGCATATTGCAAGGTATATGTATACCTTGCATATTGTGATCGATGCTCGCTCGCTCCGCTCGCTCGTAAAAATTTAGTCCAACCTCACATCCGATCCGACACGTTCGCAAATTCGAAATAAGTCGCCACCATATCGAATAATGAACGCAAGATGGATTGGTCTTAGGTTACGCTATAGTTTTCGAGCGAGCGCAGCGAGCGAGAGACGCGTAAAGGTGTGTCACAATCCAACGGTTTGGCACATACTGACATTGAAACATTCGCACCAGCCCGAGGAGCCGGAAGTCTTTATCCTATTGCCTGCTGACAAATGTTTACAGTTTGTGAATAGTTTCACATAAATAGTACTATTTCCACATACTACAGAGCAATGTGATGTCCGAAGTGGCTGACGAAATTAGGTACTAACACGAAATATATGCAAGGCAATATAAGGTATATGTATACCTTGCAAATTGTGATCGTTGCTCGCTCGCTCCGCTCGCTCGTAAAGATTTAGTCCAACCTCACATCCGATCCGACACGTTCGCAAATTCGAAATAAGTCGCCACCATATCGAATAATGAGCGCAAGATGGATTGGTTTTAGGTTACGCTATAGTTTTCGAGCGAGCGCAGCGAACGAGAGACGCGTAAAGGTGTGTCACAATCCAACGGTTTGGCACATACGGACATTGAAACATTCGCACCAGCCCGAGGAGCCGGAAGTCTTTATCCTATTGCCTGCTGACAAATGTTTACAGTTTGTGAATAGTTTCACATAAATAGTACTATTTCCACATACTACAGTGCAATGTGATGTCCGAAGTGGCTGACAAAATTAGGTACTAACACGATATATATGCATATTGCAAGGTATATGTATACCTTACAAATTGTGATCGTTGCTCGCTCGCTCCGCTCGCTCGTAAAAATTTAGTCCAACCTCACATCCGATCCGACACGTTCGCAAATTCGAAATAAGTCGCCACCATATCGAATAATGAACGCAAGATGGATTGGTTTTAGGTTACGCTATAGCTTTCGAGCGAGCGCAGCGAACGAGAGACGCGTAAAGGTGTGTCACAATCCAACGGTTTGGCACATACGGACATTGAAACATTCGCACCAGCCCGAGGAGCCGGATGTCTTTATCATATTGCCTGCTGACAAATGTTTACAGTTTGTGAATAGTTTCACATAAATAGTACTATTTCCACATACTACAGGGCAATGTGATGTCCGAAGTGGCTGACGAAATTAGGTACTAACACGATATATATGCATATTGCAAGGTATATGTATACCTTGCATATTGTGATCGATGCTCGCTCGCTCCGCTCGCTCGTAAGAATTTAGTCCAACCTCACATCCGATCCGACACGTTCGCAAATTCGAAATAAGTCGCCACCATATCGAATAATGAACGCAAGATGGATTGGTTTTAGGTTACGCTATAGTTTTCGAGCGAGCGCAGCGAGCGAGAGACGCGTAAAGGTGTGTCACAATCCAACGGTTTGGCACATACTGACATTGAAACATTCGCACCAGCCCGAGGAGCCGGAAGTCTTTATCATATTGCCTACTGACAAATGTTTACAGTTTGTGAATAGTTTCACATAAATAGTACTATTTCGACATACTACAGTGCAATGTGATGTCCGAAGTGGCTGACAAAATTAGGTACTAACACGATATATATGCATATTGCAAGGTATATGTATACCTTGCATATTGTGATCGATGCTCGCTCGCTCCGCTCGCTCGTAAAAATTTAGTCCAACCTCACATCCGATCCGACACGTTCGCAAATTCGAAATAAGTCGCCACCATATCGAATAATGTACGCAAGATGGATTGGTTTTAGGTTACGCTATAGTTTTCGAGCGAGCGCAGCGAGCGAGAGACGCGTAAAGGTGTGTCACAATCCAACGGTTTGGCACATACTGACATTGAAACATTCGCACCAGCCCGAGGAGCCGGAAGTCTTTATCATATTGCCTACTGACAAATGTTTACAGTTTGTGAATAGTTTCACATAAATAGTACTATTTCGACATACTACAGTGCAATGTGATGTCCGAAGTGGCTGACAAAATTAGGTACTAACACGATATATATGCATATTGCAAGGTATATGTATACCTTGCAAATTGTGATCGTTGCTCGCTCGCTCCGCTCGCTCGTAAAAATTTAGTCCAACCTCACATCCGATCCGACACGTTCGCAAATTCGAAATAAGTCGCCTTCATATCGAATGACTAACGCAAGAGGGATTGGTTTTAGGTTAGGCTATAGTTTTCGAGCGAGCGCAGCGAGCGAGAGACGCGTAAAGGTGTGTCACAATCCAACGGTTTGGCACATACTGACATTGAAACATTCGCACCAGCCAGAGGAGCCGGAAGTATTTATCCTATTGCCTGCTGACAAATGTTTACAGTTTGTGAATAGTTTCACATAAATAGTACTATTTCCACATACTACAGTCCAATGTGATGTCCGAAGTGGCTAACAAAATTAGGTACTAACACGATATATATGCATATTGCAAGGTATATGTATACCTTGCAAATTGTGATCGTTGCTCGCTCGCTCCGCTCGCTCGTAAAAATTTAGTCCAACCTCACATCCGATCCGACACGTTCGCAAATTCGAAATAAGTCGCCTTCATATCGAATGACTAACGCAAGAGGGATTGGTTTTAGGTTAGGCTATAGTTTTCGAGCGAGCGCAGCGAGCGAGAGACGCGTGAAGGTGCATCACAATCTAACGGTTTGGCACATACGGACATTGAAACATTCGCACTAGCCAGAGGAGCCGGAAGTATTTATCCTATTGCCTGCTGACAAATGTTTACAGTTTGTGAATAGTTTCACATAAATAGTACTATTTCCACATACTACAGTCCAATGTGATGTCCGAAGTGGCTAACAAAATTAGGTACTAACACGATATATATGCATATTGCAAGGTATATGTATACCTTGCAAATTGTGATCGTTGCTCGCTCGCTCCGCTCGCTCGTAAAAATTTAGTCCAACCTCACATCCGATCCGACACGTTCGCAAATTCGAAATAAGTCGCCACCATATCGAATAATGAACGCAAGATGAATTGGTTTTAGGTTACGCTATAGTTTTCGAGCGAGCGCAGCGAACGAGAGACGCGTAAAGGTGTGTCACAATCCAACGGTTTGGCACATACGGACATTGAAACATTCGCACCAGCCCGAGGAGCCGGAAGTCTGTATCCTATTGCCTGCTGACAAATGTTTACAGTTTGTGAATAGTTTCACATAAATAGTACTATTTCCACATACTACAGTCCAATGTGATGTCCGAAGTGGCTGACAAAATTAGGTACTAACACGAAATATATGCAAGGCAATATAAGGTATATGTATACCTTGCAAATTGTGATCGTTGCTCGCTCGCTCCGCTCGCTCGTAAAAATTTAGTCCAACCTCACATACGATCCGACACGTTCGCAAATTCGAAATAAGTTGCCTTCATATCGAATGACTAACGCAAGATGGATTGGGTTTAGGTTAGGCTACAGCTTTCGAGCGAGCGCATCGAGCGAGAGACGCGTAAAGGTGTGTCACAATCCAACGGTTTGGCACATACTGACATTGAAACATTCGCACCAGCCCGAGGAGCCGGATGTCTTTATCATATTGCCTGCTGACAAATGTTTACAGTTTGTGAATAGTTTCACATAAATAGTACTATTTCCACATACTACAGGGCAATGTGATGTCCGAAGTGGCTGACGAAATTAGGTACTAACACGATATATATGCATATTGCAAGGTATATGTATACCTTGCATATTGTGATCGATGCTCGCTCGCTCCGCTCGCTCGTAAAAATTTAGTCCAACCTCACATCCGATCCGACACGTTCGCAAATTCGAAATAAGTCGCCACCATATCGAATAATGAACGCAAGATGGATTGGTCTTAGGTTACGCTATAGTTTTCGAGCGAGCGCAGCGAGCGAGAGACGCGTAAAGGTGTGTCACAATCCAACGGTTTGGCACATACTGACATTGAAACATTCGCACCAGCCCGAGGAGCCGGAAGTCTTTATCCTATTGCCTGCTGACAAATGTTTACAGTTTGTGAATAGTTTCACATAAATAGTACTATTTCCACATACTACAGGGCAATGTGATGTCCGAAGTGGCTGACGAAATTAGGTACTAACACGAAATATATGCAAGGCAATATAAGGTATATGTATACCTTGCAAATTGTGATCGTTGCTCGCTCGCTCCGCTCGCTCGTAAAGATTTAGTCCAACCTCACATCCGATCCGACACGTTCGCAAATTCGAAATAAGTCGCCACCATATCGAATAATGAGCGCAAGATGGATTGGTTTTAGGTTACGCTATAGTTTTCGAGCGAGCGCAGCGAACGAGAGACGCGTAAAGGTGTGTCACAATCCAACGGTTTGGCACATACGGACATTGAAACATTCGCACCAGCCCGAGGAGCCGGAAGTCTTTATCCTATTGCCTGCTGACAAATGTTTACAGTTTGTGAATAGTTTCACATAAATAGTACTATTTCCACATACTACAGTGCAATGTGATGTCCGAAGTGGCTGACAAAATTAGGTACTAACACGATATATATGCATATTGCAAGGTATATGTATACCTTACAAATTGTGATCGTTGCTCGCTCGCTCCGCTCGCTCGTAAAAATTTAGTCCAACCTCACATCCGATCCGACACGTTCGCAAATTCGAAATAAGTCGCCACCATATCGAATAATGAACGCAAGATGGATTGGTTTTAGGTTACGCTATAGTTTTCGAGCGAGCGCAGCGAACGAGAGACGCGTAAAGGTGTGTCACAATCCAACGGTTTGGCACATACGGACATTGAAACATTCGCACCAGCCCGAGGAGCCGGATGTCTTTATCATATTGCCTGCTGACAAATGTTTACAGTTTGTGAATAGTTTCACATAAATAGTACTATTTCCACATACTACAGGGCAATGTGATGTCCGAAGTGGCTGACGAAATTAGGTACTAACACGATATATATGCATATTGCAAGGTATATGTATACCTTGCATATTGTGATCGATGCTCGCTCGCTCCGCTCGCTCGTAAGAATTTAGTCCAACCTCACATCCGATCCGACACGTTCGCAAATTCGAAATAAGTCGCCACCATATCGAATAATGAACGCAAGATGGATTGGTTTTAGGTTACGCTATAGTTTTCGAGCGAGCGCAGCGAGCGAGAGACGCGTAAAGGTGTGTCACAATCCAACGGTTTGGCACATACTGACATTGAAACATTCGCACCAGCCCGAGGAGCCGGAAGTCTTTATCATATTGCCTACTGACAAATGTTTACAGTTTGTGAATAGTTTCACATAAATAGTACTATTTCGACATACTACAGTGCAATGTGATGTCCGAAGTGGCTGACAAAATTAGGTACTAACACGATATATATGCATATTGCAAGGTATATGTATACCTTGCATATTGTGATCGACGCTCGCTCGCTCCGCTCGCTCGTAAAAATTTAGTCCAACCTCACATCCGATCCGACACGTTCGCAAATTCGAAATAAGTCGCCACCATATCGAATAATGTACGCAAGATGGATTGGTTTTAGGTTACGCTATAGTTTTCGAGCGAGCGCAGCGAGCGAGAGACGCGTAAAGGTGTTTCACAATCCAACGGTTTGGCACATACTGACATTGAAACATTCGCACCAGCCCGAGGAGCCGGAAGTCTTTATCATATTGCCTACTGACAAATGTTTACAGTTTGTGAATAGTTTCACATAAATAGTACTATTTCGACATACTACAGTGCAATGTGATGTCCGAAGTGGCTGACAAAATTAGGTACTAACACGATATATATGCATATTGCAAGGTATATGTATACCTTGCAAATTGTGATCGTTGCTCGCTCGCTCCGCTCGCTCGTAAAAATTTAGTCCAACCTCACATCCGATCCGACACGTTCGCAAATTCGAAATAAGTCGCCTTCATATCGAATGACTAACGCAAGAGGGATTGGTTTTAGGTTAGGCTATAGTTTTCGAGCGAGCGCAGCGAGCGAGAGACGCGTAAAGGTGTGTCACAATCCAACGGTTTGGCACATACTGACATTGAAACATTCGCACCAGCCAGAGGAGCCGGAAGTATTTATCCTATTGCCTGCTGACAAATGTTTACAGTTTGTGAATAGTTTCACATAAATAGTACTATTTCCACATACTACAGTCCAATGTGATGTCCGAAGTGGCTAACAAAATTAGGTACTAACACGATATATATGCATATTGCAAGGTATATGTATACCTTGCAAATTGTGATCGTTGCTCGCTCGCTCCGCTCGCTCGTAAAAATTTAGTCCAACCTCACATCCGATCCGACACGTTCGCAAATTCGAAATAAGTTGCCACCATATCGAATAATGAACGCAAGATGGATTGGTTTTAGGTTACGCTATAGTTTTCGAGCGAGCGCAGCGAACGAGAGACGCGTAAAGGTGTGTCACAATCCAACGGTTTGGCACATACGGACATTGAAACATTCGCACCAGCCCGAGGAGCCGGAAGTCTTTATCCTATTGCCTGCTGACAAATGTTTACAGTTTGTGAATAGTTTCACATAAATAGTACTATTTCCACATACTACAGTCCAATGTGATGTCCGAAGTGGCTGACAAAATTAGGTACTAACACGAAATATATGCAAGGCAATATAATGTATATGTATACCTTGCAAATTGTGATCGTTGCTCGCTCGCTCCGCTCGCTCGTAAAAATTTAGTCCAACCTCACATACGATCCGACACGTTCGCAAATTCGAAATAAGTTGCCTTCATATCGAATGACTAACGCAAGATGGATTGGGTTTAGGTTAGGCTACAGCTTTCGAGCGAGCGCAGCGAGCGAGAGACGCGTAAAGGTGTGTCACAATCCACCGGTTTGGCACATACTGACATTGAAACATTCGCACCAGCCCGAGGAGCCGGATGTCTTTATCATATTGCCTGCTGACAAATGTTTACAGTTTGTGAATAGTTTCACATAAATAGTACTATTTCCACATACTACAGGGCAATGTGATGTCCGAAGTGGCTGACGAAATTAGGTACTAACACGATATATATGCATATTGCAAGGTATATGTATACCTTGCATATTGTGATCGATGCTCGCTCGCTCCGCTCGCTCGTAAGAATTTAGTCCAACCTCACATCCGATCCGACACGTTCGCAAATTCGAAATAAGTCGCCACCATATCGAATAATGAACGCAAGATGGATTGGTTTTAGGTTACGCTATAGTTTTCGAGCGAGCGCAGCGAGCGAGAGACGCGTAAAGGTGTGTCACAATCCAACGGTTTGGCACATACTGACATTGAAACATTCGCACCAGCCCGAGGAGCCGGAAGTCTTTATCATATTGCCTACTGACAAATGTTTACAGTTTGTGAATAGTTTCACATAAATAGTACTATTTCGACATACTACAGTGCAATGTGATGTCCGAAGTGGCTGACAAAATTAGGTACTAACACCATATATATGCATATTGCAAGGTATATGTATACCTTGCATATTGTGATCGATGCTCGCTCGCTCCGCTCGCTCGTAAGAATTTAGTCCAACCTCACATCCGATCCGACACGTTCGCAAATTCGAAATAAGTCGCCTTCATATCGAATGACTAACGCAAGAGGGATTGGTTTTAGGTTAGGCTATAGTTTTCGAGCGAGCGCAGCGAGCGAGAGACGCGTAAAGGTGTGTCACAATCCAACGGTTTGGCACATACGGACATTGAAACATTCGCACCAGCCCGAGGAGCCGGAAGTCTTTATCCTATTGCCTGCTGACAAATGTTTACAGTTTGTGAATAGTTTCACATAAATAGTACTATTTCCACATACTACAGTCCAATGTGATGTCCGAAGTGGCTGACAAAATTAGGTACTAACACGAAATATATGCAAGGCAATATAAGGTATATGTATACCTTGCAAATTGTGATCGTTGCTCGCTCGCTCCGCTCGCTCGTAAAAATTTAGTCCAACCTCACATACGATCCGACACGTTCGCAAATTCGAAATAAGTTGCCTTCATATCGAATGACTAACGCAAGATGGATTGGGTTTAGGTTAGGCTACAGTTTTCGAGCGAGCGCAGCGAGCGAGAGACGCGTAAAGGTGTGTCACAATCCAACGGTTTGGCACATACTGACATTGAAACATTCGCACCAGCCCGAGGAGCCGGATGTCTTTATCATATTGCCTGCTGCAAATGTTTACAGTTTGTGAATAGTTTCACATAAATAATACTATTTCGACATACTACAGTGCAATGTGATGTCCGAAGTGGCTGACAAAATTAGGTACTAACACGATATATATGCATATTGCAAGGTATATGTATACCTTGCAAATTGTGATCGTTGCTCGCTCGCTCCGCTCGCTCGTAAAAATTTAGTCCAACCTCACATCCGATCCGACACGTTCGCAAATTCGAAATAAGTCGCCTTCATATCGAATGACTAACGCAAGAGGGATTGGTTTTAGGTTAGGCTATAGTTTTCGAGCGAGCGCAGCGAGCGAGAGACGCGTAAAGGTGTATCACAATCTAACGGTTTGGCACATACGGACATTGAAACATTCGCACCAGCCAGAGGAGCCGGAAGTATTTATCCTATTGCCTGCTGACAAATGTTTACAGTTTGTGAATAGTTTCACATAAATAGTACTATTTCCACATACTACAGGGCAATGTGATGTCCGAAGTGGCTGACGAAATTAGGTACTAACACGATATATATGCATATTGCAAGGTATATGTATACCTTGCATATTGTGATCGATGCTCGCTCGCTCCGCTCGCTCGTAAGAATTTAGTCCAACCTCACATCCGATCCGACACGTTCGCAAATTCGAAATAAGTCGCCACCATATCGAATAATGAACGCCAGATGGATTGGTTTTAGGTTACGCTATAGTTTTCGAGCGAGCGCAGCGAGCGAGAGACGCGTAAAGGTGTGTCACAATCCAACGGTTTGGCACATACTGACATTGAAACATTCGCACCAGCCCGAGGAGCCGGAAGTCTTTATCATATTGCCTACTGACAAATGTTTACAGTTTGTGAATAGTTTCACATAAATAGTACTATTTCGACATACTACAGTGCAATGTGATGTCCGAAGTGGCTGACAGAATTAGGTACTAACACGATATATATGCATATTGCAAGGTATATGTACACCTTGCAAATTGTGATCGTTGCTCGCTCGCTCCGCTCGCTCGTAAAAATTTAGTCCAACCTCACATCCGATCCGACACGTTCGCAAATTCGAAATAAGTCGCCTTCATATCGAATGACTAACGCAAGAGGGATTGGTTTTAGGTTAGGCTATAGTTTTCGAGCGAGCGCAGCGAGCGAGAGACGCGTAAAGGTGTATCACAATCTAACGGTTTGGCACATACGGACATTGAAACATTCGCACCAGCCAGAGGAGCCGGAAGTATTTATCCTATTGCCTGCTGACAAATGTTTACAGTTTGTGAATAATTTCACATAAATAGCACTATTTCCACATACTACAGTCCAATGTGATGTCCGAAGTGGCTGACAAAATTAGGTACTAACACGAAATATATGCAAGGCAATATAATGTATATGTATACCTTGCAAATTGTGATCGTTGCTCGCTCGCTCCGCTCGCTCGTAAAAATTTAGTCCAACCTCACATACGATCCGACACGTTCGCAAATTCGAAATAAGTTGCCTTCATATCGAATGACTAACGCAAGATGGATTGGGTTTAGGTTAGGCTACAGATTTCGAGCGAGCGCAGCGAGCGAGAGACGCGTAAAGGTGTGTCACAATCCAACGGTTTGGCACATACGGACATTGAAACATTCGCACCAGCCCGAGGAGCCGGAAGTCTTTATCCTATTGCCTGCTGACAAATGTTTACAGTTTGTGAATAGTTTCACATAAATAGCACTATTTCCACATACTACAGTCCAATGTGATGTCCGAAGTGGCTGACAAAATTAGGTACTAACACGAAATATATGCAAGGCAATATAATGTATATGTATACCTTGCAAATTGTGATCGTTGCTCGCTCGCTCCGCTCGCTCGTAAAAATTTAGTCCAACCTCACATACGATCCGACACGTTCGCAAATTCGAAATAAGTTGCCTTCATATCGAATGACTAACGCAAGATGGATTGGGTTTAGGTTAGGCTACAGCTTTCGAGCGAGCGCAGCGAGCGAGAGACGCGTAAAGGTGTGTCACAATCCAACGGTTTGGCACATACGGACATTGAAACATTCGCACCAGCCCGAGGAGCCGGAAGTCTTTATCCTATTGCCTGCTGACAAATGTTTACAGTTTGTGAATAGTTTCACATAAATAGCACTATTTCCACATACTACAGTCCAATGTGATGTCCGAAGTGGCTGACAAAATTAGGTACTAACACGAAATATATGCAAGGCAATATAATGTATATGTATACCTTGCAAATTGTGATCGTTGCTCGCTCGCTCCGCTCGCTCGTAAAAATTTAGTCCAACCTCACATACGATCCGACACGTTCGCAAATTCGAAATAAGTTGCCTTCATATCGAATGACTAATGCAAGATGGATTGGGTTTAGGTTAGGCTACAGCTTTCGAGCGAGCGCAGCGAGCGAGAGACGCGTAAAGGTGTGTCACAATCCAACGGTTTGGCACATACGGACATTGAAACATTCGCACCAGCCAGAGGAGCCGGAAGTATTTATCCTATTGCCTGCTGACAAATGTTTACATTTTGTGAATAGTTTCACATAAATAGTACTATTTCCACATACTACAGGGCAATGTGATGTCCGAAGTGGCTGACGAAATTAGGTACTAACACGATATATATGCATATTGCAAGGTATATGTATACCTTGCATATTGTGATCGATGCTCGCTCGCTCCGCTCGCTCGTAAGAATTTAGTCCAACCTCACATCCGATCCGACACGTTCGCAAATTCGAAATAAGTCGCCACCATATCGAATAATGAACGCAAGATGGATTGGTTTTAGGTTACGCTATAGTTTTCGAGCGAGCGCAGCGAGCGAGAGACGCGTAAAGGTGTGTCACAATCCAACGGTTTGGCACATACTGACATTGAAACATTCGCACCAGCCCGAGGAGCCGGAAGTCTTTATCATATTGCCTACTGACAAATGTTTACAGTTTGTGAATAGTTTCACATAAATAGTACTATTTCGACATACTACAGTGCAATGTGATGTCCGAAGTGGCTAACAAAATTAGGTACTAACACGATATATATGCATATTGCAAGGTATACATATACCTTGCAAATTGTGATCGTTGCTCGCTCGCTCCGCTCGCTCGTAAAAATTTAGTCCAACCTCACATCCGATCCGACACGTTCGCAAATTCGAAATAAGTCGCCACCATATCGAATAATGAACGCAAGATGGATTGGTTTTAGGTTACGCTATAGTTTTCGAGCGAGCGCAGCGAACGAGAGACGCGTAAAGGTGTGTCACAATCCAACGGTTTGGCACATACGGACATTGAAACATTCGCACCAGCCCGAGGAGCCGGAAGTCTTTATCCTATTGCCTGCTGACAAATGTTTACAGTTTGTGAATAGTTTCACATAAATAGTACTATTTCCACATACTACAGTCCAATGTGATGTCCGAAGTGGCTGACAAAATTAGGTACTAACACGAAATATATGCAAGGCAATATAATGTATATGTATACCTTGCTAATTGTGATCGTTGCTCGCTCGCTCCGCTCGCTCGTAAAAATTTAGTCCAACCTCACATACGATCCGACACGTTCGCAAATTCGAAATAAGTTGCCTTCATATCGAATGACTAACGCAAGATGGATTGGGTTTAGGTTAGGCTACAGCTTTACAGCGAGCGCAGCGAGCGAGAGACGCGTAAAGGTGTGTCACAATCCAACGGTTTGGCACATACTGACATTGAAACATTCGCACCAGCCCGAGGAGCCGGATGTCTTTATCATATTGCCTGCTGACAAATGTTTACAGTTTGTGAATAGTTTCACATAAATAATACTATTTCGACATACTACAGTGCAATGTGATGTCCGAAGTGGCTGACAAAATTAGGTACTAACACGATATATATGCATATTGCAAGGTATATGTATACCTTGCAAATTGTGATCGTTGCTCGCTCGCTCCGCTCGCTCGTAAAAATTTAGTCCAACCTCACATCCGATCCGACACGTTCGCAAATTCGAAATAAGTCGCCTTCATATCGAATGACTAACGCAAGAGGGATTGGTTTTAGGTTAGGCTATAGTTTTCGAGCGAGCGCAGCGAGCGAGAGACGCGTAAAGGTGTATCACAATCTAACGGTTTGGCACATACGGACATTGAAACATTCGCACCAGCCAGAGGAGCCGGAAGTATTTATCCTATTGCCTGCTGACAAATGTTTACAGTTTGTGAATAGCTTCACATAAATAGTACTATTTCCACATACTACAGTCCAATGTGATGTCCGAAGTGGCTAACAAAATTAGGTACTAACACGAAATATATGCAAGGCAATATAATGTATATGTATACCTTGCAAATTGTGATCGTTGCTCGCTCGCTCCGCTCGCTCGTAAAAATTTAGTCCAACCTCACATACGATCCGACACGTTCGCAAATTCGAAATAAGTTGCCTTCATATCGAATGACTAACGCAAGATGGATTGGGTTTAGGTTAGGCTACAGATTTCGAGCGAGCGCAGCGAGCGAGAGACGCGTAAAGGTGTGTCACAATCCAACGGTTTGGCACATACGGACATTGAAACATTCGCACCAGCCCGAGGAGCCGGAAGTCTTTATCCTATTGCCTGCTGACAAATGTTTACAGTTTGTGAATAGTTTCACATAAATAGCACTATTTCCACATACTACAGTCCAATGTGATGTCCGAAGTGGCTGACAAAATTAGGTACTAACACGAAATATATGCAAGGCAATATAATGTATATGTATACCTTGCTAATTGTGATCGTTGCTCGCTCGCTCCGCTCGCTCGTAAAAATTTAGTCCAACCTCACATACGATCCGACACGTTCGCAAATTCGAAATAAGTTGCCTTCATATCGAATGACTAACGCAAGATGGATTGGGTTTATGTTAGGCTACAGCTTTCGAGCGAGCGCAGCGAGCGAGAGACGCGTAAAGGTGTGTCACAATCCAACGGTTTGGCACATACTGACATTGAAACATTCGCACCAGCCCGAGGAGCCGGATGTCTTTATCATATTGCCTGCTGACAAATGTTTACAGTTTGTGAATAGTTTCACATAAATAATACTATTTCGACATACTACAGTGCAATGTGATGTCCGAAGTGGCTGACAAAATTAGGTACTAACACGATATATATGCATATTGCAAGGTATATGTATACCTTGCAAATTGTGATCGTTGCTCGCTCGCTCCGCTCGCTCGTAAAAATTTAGTCCAACCTCACATCCGATCCGACACGTTCGCAAATTCGAAATAAGTCGCCTTCATATCGAATGACTAACGCAAGAGGGATTGGTTTTAGGTTAGGCTATAGTTTTCGAGCGAGCGCAGCGAGCGAGAGACGCGTAAAGGTGTATCACAATCTAACGGTTTGGCACATACGGACATTGAAACATTCGCACCAGCCCGAGGAGCCGGAAGTCTTTATCCTATTGCCTGCTGACAAATGTTTACAGTTTGTGAATAGTTTCACATAAATAGTACTATTTCCACATACTACAGTCCAATGTGATGTCCGAAGTGGCTGACAAAATTAGGTAC
The DNA here is from genome assembly GCF_910591885.1 of Bombus terrestris. Classification (NCBI taxonomy): domain Eukaryota; kingdom Metazoa; phylum Arthropoda; class Insecta; order Hymenoptera; family Apidae; genus Bombus; species Bombus terrestris. The sequence goes on along the minus strand of NW_025963552.1, from coordinate 1,728,056 downwards.
TAACACGAAATATATGCAAGGCAATATAATGTATATGTATACCTTGCTAATTGTGATCGTTGCTCGCTCGCTCCGCTCGCTCGTAAAAATTTAGTCCAACCTCACATACGATCCGACACGTTCGCAAATTCGAAATAAGTTGCCTTCATATCGAATGACTAACGCAAGATGGATTGGGTTTATGTTAGGCTACAGCTTTCGAGCGAGCGCAGCGAGCGAGAGACGCGTAAAGGTGTGTCACAATCCAACGGTTTGGCACATACTGACATTGAAACATTCGCACCAGCCCGAGGAGCCGGATGTCTTTATCATATTGCCTGCTGACAAATGTTTACAGTTTGTGAATAGTTTCACATAAATAATACTATTTCGACATACTACAGTGCAATGTGATGTCCGAAGTGGCTGACAAAATTAGGTACTAACACGATATATATGCATATTGCAAGGTATATGTATACCTTGCAAATTGTGATCGTTGCTCGCTCGCTCCGCTCGCTCGTAAAAATTTAGTCCAACCTCACATCCGATCCGACACGTTCGCAAATTCGAAATAAGTCGCCTTCATATCGAATGACTAACGCAAGAGGGATTGGTTTTAGGTTAGGCTATAGTTTTCGAGCGAGCGCAGCGAGCGAGAGACGCGTAAAGGTGTATCACAATCTAACGGTTTGGCACATACGGACATTGAAACATTCGCACCAGCCCGAGGAGCCGGAAGTCTTTATCCTATTGCCTGCTGACAAATGTTTACAGTTTGTGAATAGTTTCACATAAATAGTACTATTTCCACATACTACAGTCCAATGTGATGTCCGAAGTGGCTGACAAAATTATGTACTAACACGAAATATATGCAAGGCAATATAATGTATATGTATACCTTGCTAATTGTGATCGTTGCTCGCTCGCTCCGCTCGCTCGTAAAAATTTAGTCCAACCTCACATACGATCCGACACGTTCGCAAATTCGAAATAAGTTGCCTTCATATCGAATGACTAACGCAAGATGGATTGGGTTTATGTTAGGCTACAGCTTTCGAGCGAGCGCAGCGAGCGAGAGACGCGTAAAGGTGTGTCACAATCCAACGGTTTGGCACATACTGACATTGAAACATTCGCACCAGCCCGAGGAGCCGGATGTCTTTATCATATTGCCTGCTGACAAATGTTTACAGTTTGTGAATAGTTTCACATAAATAATACTATTTCGACATACTACAGTGCAATGTGATGTCCGAAGTGGCTGACAAAATTAGGTACTAACACGATATATATGCATATTGCAAGGTATATGTATACCTTGCAAATTGTGATCGTTGCTCGCTCGCTCCGCTCGCTCGTAAAAATTTAGTCCAACCTCACATCCGATCCGACACGTTTGCAAATTCGAAATAAGTCGCCTTCATATCGAATGACTAACGCAAGAGTGATTGGTTTTAGGTTAGGCTATAGTTTTCGAGCGAGCGCAGCGAGCGAGAGACGCGTAAAGGTGTGTCACAATCCAACGGTTTGGCACATACTGACATTGAAACATTCGCACCAGCCCGAGGAGCCGGAAGTCTTTATCATATTGCCTACTGACAAATGTTTACAGTTTGTGAATAGTTTCACATAAATAGTACTATTTCGACATACTACAGTGCAATGTGATGTCCGAAGTGGCTGACAAAATTAGGTACTAACACGATATATATGCGTATTGCAAGGTATATGTATACCTTGCAAATTGTGATCGTTGCTCGCTCGCTCCTCTCGCACGTAAAAATTTAGTCCAACCTCACATCCGATCCGACACGTTCGCAAATTCGAAATAAGTCGCCACCATATCGAATAATGAACGCAAGAGGGATTGGTTTTAGGTTAGGCTATAGGTTTCGAGCGAGCGCAGCGAGCGAGAGACGCGTAAAGGTGTATCACAATCCAACGGTTTGCCACATACGGACATTGAAACATTCGCACCAGCCAGAGGAGCCGGAAGTATTTATCCTATTGCCTGCTGACAAATGTTTACAGTTGAGAATAGTTTCACATAAATAGTACTATTTCGACATACTACAGTCCAATGTGACGTCCGAAGTGGCTGACAAAATTAGGTACTAACACGAAATATATGCAAGGCAATATAAGGTATATGTATACCTTGCAAATTGTGATCGTTGCTCGCTCGCTCCGCTCGCTCGTAAAAATTTAGTCCAACCTCACATACGATCCGACACGTTCGCAAATTCGAAATAAGTTGCCTTCATATCGAATGACTAACGCAAGATGGATTGGGTTTAGGTTACGCTATAGTTTTCGAGCGAGCGCAGCGAGCGAGAGACGCGTAAAGGTGTGTCACAATCCAACGGTTTGGCACATACTGACATTGAAACATTCGCACCAGCCCGAGGAGCCGGAAGTCTTTATCATATTGCCTACTGACAAATGTTTACAGTTTGTGAATAGTTTCACATAAATAGTACTATTTCGACATACTACAGTGCAATGTGATGTCCGAAGTGGCTGACAGAATTAGGTACTAACACGATATATATGCATATTGCAAGGTATATGTACACCTTGCAAATTGTGATCGTTGCTCGCTCGCTCCGCTCGCTCGTAAAAATTTAGTCCAACCTCACATCCGATCCGACACGTTCGCAAATTCGAAATAAGTCGCCTTCATATCGAATGACTAACGCAAGAGGGATTGGTTTTAGGTTAGGCTATAGTTTTCGAGCGAGCGCAGCGAGCGAGAGACGCGTAAAGGTGTATCACAATCTAACGGTTTGGCACATACGGACATTGAAAAATTCGCACCAGCCAGAGGAGCCGGAAGTATTTATCCTATTGCCTGCTGACAAATGTTTACAGTTTGTGAATAGTTTCACATAAATAGCACTATTTCCACATACTACAGTCCAATGTGATGTCCGAAGTGGCTGACAAAATTAGGTACTAACACGAAATATATGCAAGGCAATATAATGTATATGTATACCTTGCAAATTGTGATCGTTGCTCGCTCGCTCCGCTCGCTCGTAAAAATTTAGTCCAACCTCACATACGATCCGACACGTTCGCAAATTCGAAATAAGTTGCCTTCATATCGAATGACTAACGCAAGATGGATTGGGTTTAGGTTAGGCTACAGATTTCGAGCGAGCGCAGCGAGCGAGAGACGCGTAAAGGTGTGTCACAATCCAACGGTTTGGCACATACGGACATTGAAACATTCGCACCAGCCCGAGGAGCCGGAAGTCTTTATCCTATTGCCTGCTGACAAATGTTTACAGTTTGTGAATAGTTTCACATAAATAGCACTATTTCCACATACTACAGTCCAATGTGATGTCCGAAGTGGCTGACAAAATTAGGTACTAACACAAAATATATGCAAGGCAATATAATGTATATGTATACCTTGCAAATTGTGATCGTTGCTCGCTCGCTCCGCTCGCTCGTAAAAATTTAGTCCAACCTCACATACGATCCGACACGTTCGCAAATTCGAAATAAGTTGCCTTCATATCGAATGACTAACGCAAGATGGATTGGGTTTAGGTTAGGCTACAGCTTTCGAGCGAGCGCAGCGAGCGAGAGACGCGTAAAGGTGTGTCACAATCCAACGGTTTGGCACATACGGACATTGAAACATTCGCACCAGCCCGAGGAGCCGGAAGTCTTTATCCTATTGCCTGCTGACAAATGTTTACAGTTTGTGAATAGTTTCACATAAATAGCACTATTTCCACATACTACAGTCCAATGTGATGTCCGAAGTGGCTGACAAAATTAGGTACTAACACGAAATATATGCAAGGCAATATAATGTATATGTATACCTTGCAAATTGTGATCGTTGCTCGCTCGCTCCGCTCGCTCGTAAAAATTTAGTCCAACCTCACATACGATCCGACACGTTCGCAAATTCGAAATAAGTTGCCTTCATATCGAATGACTAATGCAAGATGGATTGGGTTTAGGTTAGGCTACAGCTTTCGAGCGAGCGCAGCGAGCGAGAGACGCGTAAAGGTGTGTCACAATCCAACGGTTTGGCACATACGGACATTGAAACATTCGCACCAGCCAGAGGAGCCGGAAGTATTTATCCTATTGCCTGCTGACAAATGTTTACATTTTGTGAATAGTTTCACATAAATAGTACTATTTCCACATACTACAGGGCAATGTGATGTCCGAAGTGGCTGACGAAATTAGGTACTAACACGATATATATGCATATTGCAAGGTATATGTATACCTTGCATATTGTGATCGATGCTCGCTCGCTCCGCTCGCTCGTAAGAATTTAGTCCAACCTCACATCCGATCCGACACGTTCGCAAATTCGAAATAAGTCGCCACCATATCGAATAATGAACGCAAGATGGATTGGTTTTAGGTTACGCTATAGTTTTCGAGCGAGCGCAGCGAGCGAGAGACGCGTAAAGGTGTGTCACAATCCAACGGTTTGGCACATACTGACATTGAAACATTCGCACCAGCCCGAGGAGCCGGAAGTCTTTATCATATTGCCTACTGACAAATGTTTACAGTTTGTGAATAGTTTCACATAAATAGTACTATTTCGACATACTACAGTGCAATGTGATGTCCGAAGTGGCTAACAAAATTAGGTACTAACACGATATATATGCATATTGCAAGGTATACATATACCTTGCAAATTGTGATCGTTGCTCGCTCGCTCCGCTCGCACGTAAAAATTTAGTCCAACCTCACATCCGATCCGACACGTTCGCAAATTCGAAATAAGTCGCCACCATATCGAATAATGAACGCAAGATGGATTGGTTTTAGGTTACGCTATAGTTTTCGAGCGAGCGCAGCGAGCGAGAGACGCGTAAAGGTGTGTCACAATCCAACGGTTTGGCACATACGGACATTGAAACATTCGCACCAGCCCGAGGAGCCGGAAGTCTTTATCCTATTGCCTGCTGACAAATGTTTACAGTTTGTGAATAGTTTCACATAAATAGCACTATTTCCACATACTACAGTCCAATGTGATGTCCGAAGTGGCTGACAAAATTAGGTACTAACACGAAATATATGCAAGGCAATATAATGTATATGTATACCTTGCAAATTGTGGTCGTTGCTCGCTCGCTCCGCTCGCTCGTAAAAATTTAGTCCAACCTCACATACGATCCGACACGTTCGCAAATTCGAAATAAGTTGCCTTCATATCGAATGACTAACGCAAGATGGATTGGGTTTAGGTTAGGCTACAGCTTTCGAGCGAGCGCAGCGAGCGAGAGACGCGTAAAGGTGTGTCACAATCCAACGGTTTGGCACATACGGACATTGAAACATTCGCACCAGCCCGAGGAGCCGGAAGTCTTTATCCTATTGCCTGCTGACAAATGTTTACAGTTTGTGAATAGTTTCACATAAATAGTACTATTTCGACATACTACAGTGCAATGTGATGTCCGAAGTGGCTGACAGAATTAGGTACTAACACGATATATATGCATATTGCAAGGTATATGTACACCTTGCAAATTGTGATCGTTGCTCGCTCGCTCCGCTCGCTCGTAAAAATTTAGTCCAACCTCACATCCGATCCGACACGTTCGCAAATTCGAAATAAGTCGCCTTCATATCGAATGACTAACGCAAGAGGGATTGGTTTTAGGTTAGGCTATAGTTTTCGAGCGAGCGCAGCGAGCGAGAGACGCGTAAAGGTGTATCACAATCTAACGGTTTGGCACATACGGACATTGAAACATTCGCACCAGCCAGAGGAGCCGGAAGTATTTATCCTATTGCCTGCTGACAAATGTTTACAGTTTGTGAATAGTTTCACATAAATAGCACTATTTCCACATACTACAGTCCAATGTGATGTCCGAAGTGGCTGACAAAATTAGGTACTAACACGAAATATATGCAAGGCAATATAATGTATATGTATACCTTGCAAATTGTGATCGTTGCTCGCTCGCTCCGCTCGCTCGTAAAAATTTAGTCCAACCTCACATACGATCCGACACGTTCGCAAATTCGAAATAAGTTGCCTTCATATCGAATGACTAACGCAAGATGGATTGGGTTTAGGTTAGGCTACAGATTTCGAGCGAGCGCAGCGAGCGAGAGACGCGTAAAGGTGTGTCACAATCCAACGGTTTGGCACATACGGACATTGAAACATTCGCACCAGCCCGAGGAGCCGGAAGTCTTTATCCTATTGCCTGCTGACAAATGTTTACAGTTTGTGAATAGTTTCACATAAATAGCACTATTTCCACATACTACAGTCCAATGTGATGTCCGAAGTGGCTGACAAAATTAGGTACTAACACGAAATATATGCAAGGCAATATAATGTATATGTATACCTTGCAAATTGTGATCGTTGCTCGCTCGCTCCGCTCGCTCGTAAAAATTTAGTCCAACCTCACATACGATCCGACACGTTCGCAAATTCGAAATAAGTTGCCTTCATATCGAATGACTAACGCAAGATGGATTGGGTTTAGGTTAGGCTACAGCTTTCGAGCGAGCGCAGCGAGCGAGAGACGCGTAAAGGTGTGTCACAATCCAACGGTTTGGCACATACGGACATTGAAACATTCGCACCAGCCCGAGGAGCCGGAAGTCTTTATCCTATTGCCTGCTGACAAATGTTTACAGTTTGTGAATAGTTTCACATAAATAGCACTATTTCCACATACTACAGTCCAATGTGATGTCCGAAGTGGCTGACAAAATTAGGTACTAACACGAAATATATGCAAGGCAATATAATGTATATGTATACCTTGCAAATTGTGATCGTTGCTCGCTCGCTCCGCTCGCTCGTAAAAATTTAGTCCAACCTCACATACGATCCGACACGTTCGCAAATTCGAAATAAGTTGCCTTCATATCGAATGACTAACGCAAGATGGATTGGGTTTAGGTTAGGCTACAGCTTTCGAGCGAGCGCAGCGAGCGAGAGACGCGTAAAGGTGTGTCACAATCCAACGGTTTGGCACATACGGACATTGAAACATTCGCACCAGCCAGAGGAGCCGGAAGTATTTATCCTATTGCCTGCTGACAAATGTTTACATTTTGTGAATAGTTTCACATAAATAGTACTATTTCCACATACTACAGGGCAATGTGATGTCCGAAGTGGCTGACGAAATTAGGTACTAACACGATATATATGCATATTGCAAGGTATATGTATACCTTGCATATTGTGATCGATGCTCGCTCGCTCCGCTCGCTCGTAAGAATTTAGTCCAACCTCACATCCGATCCGACACGTTCGCAAATTCGAAATAAGTCGCCACCATATCGAATAATGAACGCAAGATGGATTGGTTTTAGGTTACGCTATAGTTTTCGAGCGAGCGCAGCGAGCGAGAGACGCGTAAAGGTGTGTCACAATCCAACGGTTTGGCACATACTGACATTGAAACATTCGCACCAGCCCGAGGAGCCGGAAGTCTTTATCATATTGCCTACTGACAAATGTTTACAGTTTGTGAATAGTTTCACATAAATAGTACTATTTCGACATACTACAGTGCAATGTGATGTCCGAAGTGGCTAACAAAATTAGGTACTAACACGATATATATGCATATTGCAAGGTATACATATACCTTGCAAATTGTGATCGTTGCTCGCTCGCTCCGCTCGCTCGTAAAAATTTAGTCCAACCTCACATCCGATCCGACACGTTCGCAAATTCGAAATAAGTCGCCACCATATCGAATAATGAACGCAAGATGGATTGGTTTTAGGTTACGCTATAGTTTTCGAGCGAGCGCAGCGAACGAGAGACGCGTAAAGGTGTGTCACAATCCAACGGTTTGGCACATACGGACATTGAAACATTCGCACCAGCCCGAGGAGCCGGAAGTCTTTATCCTATTGCCTGCTGACAAATGTTTACAGTTTGTGAATAGTTTCACATAAATAGTACTATTTCCACATACTACAGTCCAATGTGATGTCCGAAGTGGCTGACAAAATTAGGTACTAACACGAAATATATGCAAGGCAATATAATGTATATGTATACCTTGCTAATTGTGATCGTTGCTCGCTCGCTCCGCTCGCTCGTAAAAATTTAGTCCAACCTCACATACGATCCGACACGTTCGCAAATTCGAAATAAGTTGCCTTCATATCGAATGACTAACGCAAGATGGATTGGGTTTAGGTTAGGCTACAGCTTTACAGCGAGCGCAGCGAGCGAGAGACGCGTAAAGGTGTGTCACAATCCAACGGTTTGGCACATACTGACATTGAAACATTCGCACCAGCCCGAGGAGCCGGATGTCTTTATCATATTGCCTGCTGACAAATGTTTACAGTTTGTGAATAGTTTCACATAAATAATACTATTTCGACATACTACAGTGCAATGTGATGTCCGAAGTGGCTGACAAAATTAGGTACTAACACGATATATATGCATATTGCAAGGTATATGTATACCTTGCAAATTGTGATCGTTGCTCGCTCGCTCCGCTCGCTCGTAAAAATTTAGTCCAACCTCACATCCGATCCGACACGTTCGCAAATTCGAAATAAGTCGCCTTCATATCGAATGACTAACGCAAGAGGGATTGGTTTTAGGTTAGGCTATAGTTTTCGAGCGAGCGCAGCGAGCGAGAGACGCGTAAAGGTGTATCACAATCTAACGGTTTGGCACATACGGACATTGAAACATTCGCACCAGCCAGAGGAGCCGGAAGTATTTATCCTATTGCCTGCTGACAAATGTTTACAGTTTGTGAATAGCTTCACATAAATAGTACTATTTCCACATACTACAGTCCAATGTGATGTCCGAAGTGGCTAACAAAATTAGGTACTAACACGATATATATGCATATTGCAAGGTATATGTATACCTTGCAAATTGTGATCGTTGCTCGCTCGCTCCGCTCGCACGTAAAAATTTAGTCCAACCTCACATCCGATCCGACACGTTCGCAAATTCGAAATAAGTCGCCACCATATCGAATAATGAACGCAAGATGGATTGGTTTTAGGTTACGCTATAGTTTTCGAGCGAGCGCAGCGAACGAGAGACGCGTAAAGGTGTGTCACAATCCAACGGTTTGGCACATACGGACATTGAAACATTCGCACCAGCCCGAGGAGCCGGAAGTCTTTATCCTATTGCCTGCTGACAAATGTTTACAGTTTGTGAATAGTTTCACATAAATAGTACTATTTCCACATACTACAGTCCAATGTGATGTCCGAAGTGGCTGACAAAATTAGGTACTAACACGAAATATATGCAAGGCAATATAATGTATATGTATACCTTGCTAATTGTGATCGTTGCTCGCTCGCTCCGCTCGCTCGTAAAAATTTAGTCCAACCTCACATCCGATCCGACACGTTCGCAAATTCGAAATAAGTCGCCACCATATCGAATAATGAACGCAAGATGGATTGGTTTTAGGTTACGCTATAGTTTTCGAGCGAGCGCAGCGAACGAGAGACGCGTAAAGGTGTGTCACAATCCAACGGTTTGGCACATACGGACATTGAAACATTCGCACCAGCCCGAGGAGCCGGAAGTCTTTATCCTATTGCCTGCTGACAAATGTTTACAGTTTGTGAATAGTTTCACATAAATAGTACTATTTCCACATACTACAGTCCAATGTGATGTCCGAAGTGGCTGACAAAATTAGGTACTAACACGAAATATATGCAAGGCAATATAATGTATATGTATACCTTGCTAATTGTGATCGTTGCTCGCTCGCTCCGCTCGCTCGTAAAAATTTAGTCCAACCTCACATACGATCCGACACGTTCGCAAATTCGAAATAAGTTGCCTTCATATCGAATGACTAACGCAAGATGGATTGGGTTTATGTTAGGCTACAGCTTTCGAGCGAGCGCAGCGAGCGAGAGACGCGTAAAGGTGTGTCACAAACCAACGGTTTGGCACATACTGACATTGAAACATTCGCACCAGCCCGAGGAGCCGGAAGTCTTTATCCTATTGCCTGCTGACAAATGTTTACAGTTTGTGAATAGTTTCACATAAATAATACTATTTCGACATACTACAGTGCAATGTGATGTCCGAAGTGGCTGACAAAATTAGGTACTAACACGATATATATGCATATTGCAAGGTATATGTATACCTTGCAAATTGTGATCGTTGCTCGCTCGCTCCGCTCGCTCGTAAAAATTTAGTCCAACCTCACATCCGATCCGACACGTTCGCAAATTCGAAATAAGTCGCCTTCATATCGAATGACTAACGCAAGAGGGATTGGTTTTAGGTTAGGCTATAGTTTTCGAGCGAGCGCAGCGAGCGAGAGACGCGTAAAGGTGTATCACAATCTAACGGTTTGGCACATACGGACATTGAAACATTCGCACCAGCCCGAGGAGCCGGAAGTCTTTATCCTATTGCCTGCTGACAAATGTTTACAGTTTGTGAATAGTTTCACATAAATAGTACTATTTCCACATACTACAGTCCAATGTGATGTCCGAAGTGGCTGACAAAATTAGGTACTAACACGAAATATATGCAAGGCAATATAATGTATATGTATACCTTGCTAATTGTGATCGTTGCTCGCTCGCTCCGCTCGCTCGTAAAAATTTAGTCCAACCTCACATACGATCCGACACGTTCGCAAATTCGAAATAAGTTGCCTTCATATCGAATGACTAACGCAAGATGGATTGGGTTTATGTTAGGCTACAGCTTTCGAGCGAGCGCAGCGAGCGAGAGACGCGTAAAGGTGTGTCACAATCCAACGGTTTGGCACATACTGACATTGAAACATTCGCACCAGCCCGAGGAGCCGGATGTCTTTATCATATTGCCTGCTGACAAATGTTTACAGTTTGTGAATAGTTTCACATAAATAATACTATTTCGACATACTACAGTGCAATGTGATGTCCGAAGTGGCTGACAAAATTAGGTACTAACACGATATATATGCATATTGCAAGGTATATGTATACCTTGCAAATTGTGATCGTTGCTCGCTCGCTCCGCTCGCTCGTAAAAATTTAGTCCAACCTCACATCCGATCCGACACGTTCGCAAATTCGAAATAAGTCGCCTTCATATCGAATGACTAACGCAAGAGGGATTGGTTTTAGGTTAGGCTATAGTTTTCGAGCGAGCGCAGCGAGCGAGAGACGCGTAAAGGTGTATCACAATCTAACGGTTTGGCACATACGGACATTGAAACATTCGCACCAGCCCGAGGAGCCGGAAGTCTTTATCCTATTGCCTGCTGACAAATGTTTACAGTTTGTGAATAGTTTCACATAAATAGTACTATTTCCACATACTACAGTCCAATGTGATGTCCGAAGTGGCTGACAAAATTAGGTACTAACACGAAATATATGCAAGGCAATATAATGTATATGTATACCTTGCTAATTGTGATCGTTGCTCGCTCGCTCCGCTCGCTCGTAAAAATTTAGTCCAACCTCACATACGATCCGACACGTTCGCAAATTCGAAATAAGTTGCCTTCATATCGAATGACTAACGCAAGATGGATTGGGTTTATGTTAGGCTACAGCTTTCGAGCGAGCGCAGCGAGCGAGAGACGCGTAAAGGTGTGTCACAATCCAACGGTTTGGCACATACTGACATTGAAACATTCGCACCAGCCCGAGGAGCCGGATGTCTTTATCATATTGCCTGCTGACAAATGTTTACAGTTTGTGAATAGTTTCACATAAATAATACTATTTCGACATACTACAGTGCAATGTGATGTCCGAAGTGGCTGACAAAATTAGGTACTAACACGATATATATGCATATTGCAAGGTATATGTATACCTTGCAAATTGTGATCGTTGCTCGCTCGCTCCGCTCGCTCGTAAAAATTTAGTCCAACCTCACATCCGATCCGACACGTTTGCAAATTCGAAATAAGTCGCCTTCATATCGAATGACTAACGCAAGAGTGATTGGTTTTAGGTTAGGCTATAGTTTTCGAGCGAGCGCAGCGAGCGAGAGACGCGTAAAGGTGTGTCACAATCCAACGGTTTGGCACATACTGACATTGAAACATTCGCACCAGCCCGAGGAGCCGGAAGTCTTTATCATATTGCCTACTGACAAATGTTTACAGTTTGTGAACAGTTTCACATAAATAGTACTATTTCGACATACTACAGTGCAATGTGATGTCCGAAGTGGCTGACAAAATTAGGTACTAACACGATATATATGCGTATTGCAAGGTATATGTATACCTTGCAAATTGTGATCGTTGCTCGCTCGCTCCTCTCGCACGTAAAAATTTAGTCCAACCTCACATCCGATCCGACACGTTCGCAAATTCGAAATAAGTCGCCACCATATCGAATAATGAACGCAAGAGGGATTGGTTTTAGGTTAGGCTATAGGTTTCGAGCGAGCGCAGCGAGCGAGAGACGCGTAAAGGTGTATCACAATCCAACGGTTTGCCACATACGGACATTGAAACATTCGCACCAGCCAGAGGAGCCGGAAGTATTTATCCTATTGCCTGCTGACAAATGTTTACAGTTTGTGAATAGTTTCACATAAATAGTACTATTTCGACATACTACAGTCCAATGTGACGTCCGAAGTGGCTGACAAAATTAGGTACTAACACGAAATATATGCAAGGCAATATAAGGTATATGTATACCTTGCAAATTGTGATCGTTGCTCGCTCGCTCCGCTCGCTCGTAAAAATTTAGTCCAACCTCACATACGATCCGACACGTTCGCAAATTCGAAATAAGTTGCCTTCATATCGAATGACTAACGCAAGATGGATTGGGTTTAGGTTAGGCTACAGCTTTCGAGCGAGCGCAGCGAGCGAGAGACGCGTAAAGGTGTGTCACAATCCAACGGTTTGGCACATACTGACATTGAAACATTCGCACCAGCCCGAGGAGCCCGATGTCTTTATCATATTGCCTGCTGACAAATGTTTACAGTTTGTGAATAGTTTCACATAAATAGTACTATTTCCACATACTACAGGGCAATGTGATGTCCGAAGTGGCTGACGAAATTAGGTACTAACACGATATATATGCATATTGCAAGGTATATGTATACCTTGCATATTGTGATCGATGCTTGCTCGCTCCGCTCGCTCGTAAAAATTTAGTCCAACCTCACATCCGATCCGACACGTTCGCAAATTCGAAATAAGTCGCCACCATATCGAATAATGAACGCAAGATGGATTGGTTTTAGGTTACGCTATAGTTTTCGAGCGAGCGCAGCGAGCGAGAGACGCGTAAAGGTGTGTCACAATCCAACGGTTTGGCACATACTGACATTGAAACATTCGCACCAGCCCGAGGAGCCGGAAGTCTTTATCATATTGCCTACTGACAAATGTTTACAGTTTGTGAATAGTTTCACATAAATAGTACTATTTCGACATACTACAGTCCAATGTGATGTCCGAAGTGGCTGACAAAATTTGGTACTAACACGAAATATATGCAAGGCAATATAAGGTGTATGTATACCTTGCAAAGTGTGATCGTTGCTCGCTCGCTCCGCTCGCTCGTAAAAATTTAGTCCAACCTCACATACGATCCGACACGTTCGCAAATTTGAAATAAGTTGCCTTCATATCGAATGACTAACGCAAGATGGATTGGGTTTAGGTAAGGCTACAGCTTTCGAGCGAGCGCAGCGAGCGAGAGACGCGTAAAGGTGTGTCACAATCCAACGGTTTAGCACATACTGACATTGAAACATTCGCACCAGCCCGAGGAGCCGGATGTCTTTATCATATTGCCTGCTGACAAATGTTTACAGTTTGTGAATAGTTTCACATAAATAGTACTATTTCCACATACTACAGGGCAATGTGATGTCCGAAGTGGCTGACGAAATTAGGTACTAACACGATATATATGCATATTGCAAGGTATATGTATACCTTACATATTGTGATCGATGCTCGCTCGCTCCGCTCGCTCCTAAAAATTTAGTCCAACCTCACATCCGATCCGACACGTTCGCAAATTCGAAATAAGTCGCCACCATATCGAATAATGAACGCAAGATGGATTGGTTTTAGGTTACGCTATAGTTTTCGAGCGAGCGCAGCGAGCGAGAGACGCGTAAAGGTGTGTCACAATCCAACGGTTTGGCACATACTGACATTGAAACATTCGCACCAGCCCGAGGAGCCGGAAGTCTTTATCATATTGCCCACTGACAAATGTTTACAGTTTGTGAATAGTTTCACACAAATAGTACTATTTCGACATACTACAGTGCAATGTGATGTCCGAGGTGGCTGACAAAATTAGGTACTAACACGATATATATGCATATTGCAAGGTATATGTATACCTTGCAAATTCTGATCGTTGCTCGCTCGCTCCGCTCGCTCGTAAAAATTTAGTCCAACCTCACATCCGATCCGACACGTTCGCAAATTCGAAATAAGTCGCCTTCATATCGAATGACTAACGCAAGAGGGATTGGTTTTAGGTTAGGCTATAGTTTTCGAGCGAGCGCAGCGAGCGAGAGACGCGTAAAGGTGTATCACAATCTAACGGTTTGGCACATACGGACATTGAAACATTCGCACCAGCCCGAGGAGCCGGAAGTCTTTATCCTATTGCCTGCTGACAAATGTTTACAGTTTGTGAATAGTTTCACATAAATAGTACTATTTCCACATACTACAGTCCAATGTGATGTCCGAAGTGGCTGACAAAATTAGGTACTAACACGAAATATATGCAAGGCAATATAATGTATATGTATACCTTGCTAATTGTGATCGTTGCTCGCTCGCTCCGCTCGCTCGTAAAAATTTAGTCCAACCTCACATACGATCCGACACGTTCGCAAATTCGAAATAAGTTGCCTTCATATCGAATGACTAACGCAAGATGGATTGGGTTTATGTTAGGCTACAGCTTTCGAGCGAGCGCAGCGAGCGAGAGACGCGTAAAGGTGTGTCACAATCCAACGGTTTGGCACATACTGACATTGAAACATTCGCACCAGCCCGAGGAGCCGGATGTCTTTATCATATTGCCTGCTGACAAATGTTTACAGTTTGTGAATAGTTTCACATAAATAATACTATTTCGACATACTACAGTGCAATGTGATGTCCGAAGTGGCTGACAAAATTAGGTACTAACACGACATATATGCATATTGCAAGGTATATGTATACCTTGCAAATTGTGATCGTTGCTCGCTCGCTCCGCTCGCTCGTAAAAATTTAGTCCAACCTCACATCCGATCCGACACGTTCGCAAATTCGAAATAAGTCGCCTTCATATCGAATGACTAACGCAAGAGGGATTGGTTTTAGGTTAGGCTATAGTTTTCGAGCGAGCGCAGCGAGCGAGAGACGCGTAAAGGTGTATCACAATCTAACGGTTTGGCACATACGGACATTGAAACATTCGCACCAGCCCGAGGAGCCGGAAGTCTTTATCCTATTGCCTGCTGACAAATGTTTACAGTTTGTGAATAGTTTCACATAAATAGTACTATTTCCACATACTACAGTCCAATGTGATGTCCGAAGTGGCTGACAAAATTAGGTACTAACACGAAATATATGCAAGGCAATATAATGTATATGTATACCTTGCTAATTGTGATCGTTGCTCGCTCGCTCCGCTCGCTCGTAAAAATTTAGTCCAACCTCACATACGATCCGACACGTTCGCAAATTCGAAATAAGTTGCCTTCATATCGAATGACTAACGCAAGATGGATTGGGTTTATGTTAGGCTACAGCTTTCGAGCGAGCGCAGCGAGCGAGAGACGCGTAAAGGTGTGTCACAAACCAACGGTTTGGCACATACTGACATTGAAACATTCGCACCAGCCCGAGGAGCCGGATGTCTTTATCATATTGCCTGCTGACAAATGTTTACAGTTTGTGAATAGTTTCACATAAATAATACTATTTCGACATACTACAGTGCAATGTGATGTCCGAAGTGGCTGACAAAATTAGGTACTAACACGATATATATGCATATTGCAAGGTATATGTATAACTTGCAAATTGTGATCGTTGCTCGCTCGCTCCGCTCGCTCGTAAAAATTTAGTCCAACCTCACATCCGATCCGACACGTTTGCAAATTCGAAATAAGTCGCCTTCATATCGAATGACTAACGCAAGAGTGATTGGTTTTAGGTTAGGCTATAGTTTTCGAGCGAGCGCAGCGAGCGAGAGACGCGTAAAGGTGTGTCACAATCCAACGGTTTGGCACATACTGACATTGAAACATTCGCACCAGCCCGAGGAGCCGGAAGTCTTTATCATATTGCCTACTGACAAATGTTTACAGTTTGTGAATAGTTTCACATAAATAGTACTATTTCGACATACTACAGTGCAATGTGATGTCCGAAGTGGCTGACAAAATTAGGTACTAACACGATATATATGCGTATTGCAAGGTATATGTATACCTTGCAAATTGTGATCGTTGCTCGCTCGCTCCTCTCGCACGTAAAAATTTAGTCCAACCTCACATCCGATCCGACACGTTCGCAAATTCGAAATAAGTCGCCACCATATCGAATAATGAACGCAAGAGGGATTGGTTTTAGGTTAGGCTATAGGTTTCGAGCGAGCGCAGCGAGCGAGAGACGCGTAAAGGTGTATCACAATCCAACGGTTTGCCACATACGGACATTGAAACATTCGCACCAGCCAGAGGAGCCGGAAGTATTTATCCTATTGCCTGCTGACAAATGTTTACAGTTTGTGAATAGTTTCACATAAATAGTACTATTTCGACATACTACAGTCCAATGTGACGTCCGAAGTGGCTGACAAAATTAGGTACTAACACGAAATATATGCAAGGCAATATAAGGTATATGTATACCTTGCAAATTGTGATCGTTGCTCGCTCGCTCCGCTCGCTCGTAAAAATTTAGTCCAACCTCACATACGATCCGACACGTTCGCAAATTCGAAATAAGTTGCCTTCATATCGAATGACTAACGCAAGATGGATTGGGTTTAGGTTAGGCTACAGCTTTCGAGCGAGCGCAGCGAGCGAGAGACGCGTAAAGGTGTGTCACAATCCAACGGTTTGGCACATACTGACATTGAAACATTCGCACCAGCCCGAGGAGCCCGATGTCTTTATCATATTGCCTGCTGACAAATGTTTACAGTTTGTGAATAGTTTCACATAAATAGTACTATTTCCACATACTACAGGGCAATGTGATGTCCGAAGTGGCTGACGAAATTAGGTACTAACACGATATATATGCATATTGCAAGGTATATGTATACCTTGCATATTGTGATCGATGCTTGCTCGCTCCGCTCGCTCGTAAAAATTTAGTCCAACCTCACATCCGATCCGACACGTTCGCAAATTCGAAATAAGTCGCCACCATATCGAATAATGAACGCAAGATGGATTGGTTTTAGGTTACGCTATAGTTTTCGAGCGAGCGCAGCGAGCGAGAGACGCGTAAAGGTGTGTCACAATCCAACGGTTTGGCACATACTGACATTGAAACATTCGCACCAGCCCGAGGAGCCGGAAGTCTTTATCATATTGCCTACTGACAAATGTTTACAGTTTGTGAATAGTTTCACATAAATAGTACTATTTCGACATACTACAGTCCAATGTGATGTCCGAAGTGGCTGACAAAATTTGGTACTAACACGAAATATATGCAAGGCAATATAAGGTGTATGTATACCTTGCAAAGTGTGATCGTTGCTCGCTCGCTCCGCTCGCTCGTAAAAATTTAGTCCAACCTCACATACGATCCGACACGTTCGCAAATTTGAAATAAGTTGCCTTCATATCGAATGACTAACGCAAGATGGATTGGGTTTAGGTAAGGCTACAGCTTTCGAGCGAGCGCAGCGAGCGAGAGACGCGTAAAGGTGTGTCACAATCCAACGGTTTAGCACATACTGACATTGAAACATTCGCACCAGCCCGAGGAGCCGGATGTCTTTATCATATTGCCTGCTGACAAATGTTTACAGTTTGTGAATAGTTTCACATAAATAGTACTATTTCCACATACTACAGGGCAATGTGATGTCCGAAGTGGCTGACGAAATTAGGTACTAACACGATATATATGCATATTGCAAGGTATATGTATACCTTACATATTGTGATCGATGCTCGCTCGCTCCGCTCGCTCCTAAAAATTTAGTCCAACCTCACATCCGATCCGACACGTTCGCAAATTCGAAATAAGTCGCCACCATATCGAATAATGAACGCAAGATGGATTGGTTTTAGGTTACGCTATAGTTTTCGAGCGAGCGCAGCGAGCGAGAGACGCGTAAAGGTGTGTCACAATCCAACGGTTTGGCACATACTGACATTGAAACATTCGCACCAGCCCGAGGAGCCGGAAGTCTTTATCATATTGCCTACTGACAAATGTTTACAGTTTGTGAATAGTTTCACACAAATAGTACTATTTCGACATACTACAGTGCAATGTGATGTCCGAGGTGGCTGACAAAATTAGGTACTAACACGATATATATGCATATTGCAAGGTATATGTATACCTTGCAAATTGTGATCGTTGCTCGCTCGCTCCGCTCGCTCGTAAAAATTTAGTCCAACCTCACATACGATCCGACACGTTCGCAAATTCGAAATAAGTTGCCTTCATATCGAATGACTAACGCAAGATGGATTGGGTTTAGGTTAGGCTACAGCTTTCGAGCGAGCGCAGCGAGCGAGAGACGCGTAAAGGTGTGTCACAATCCAACGGTTTGGTACATACTGACATTGAAACATTCGCACCAGCCCGAGGAGCCGGATGTCTTTATCATATTGCCTGCTGACAAATGTTTACAGTTTGTGAATAGTTTCACATAAATAGTACTATTTCCACATACTACAGGGCAATGTGATGTCCGAAGTGGCTGACGAAATTAGGTACTAACACGATATATATGCATATTGCAAGGTATATGTATATCTTGCAAATTGTGATCGTAGCTCGCTCGCTCCGCTCGCTCGTAAAAATTTAGTCCAACCTCACATCCGATCCGACACGTTCGCAAATTCGAAATAAGTCGCCTTCATATCGAATGACTAACGCAAGAGGGATTGGTTTTAGGTTAGGCTATAGTTTTCGAGCGAGCGCAGCGAGCGAGAGACGCGTAAAGGTGTATCACAATCTAACGGTTTGGCACATACGGACATTGAAACATTCGCACCAGCCCGAGGAGCCGGATGTCTTTATCATATTGCCTGCTGACAAATGTTTTTCAGTTTGTGAATAGTTTCACATAAATAGTACTATTTCCACATACTACAGTCCAATGTGATGTCCGAAGTGGCTGACGAAATTAGGTACTAACACGATATATATGCATATTGCAAGGTATATGTATAACTTGCATATTGTGATCGATGCTCGCTCGCTCCGCTCGCTCGTAAGAATTTAGTCCAACCTCACATCCGATCCGACACGTTCGCAAATTCGAAATAAGTCGCCACCATATCGAATAATGAACGCAAGATGGATTGGTTTTAGGTTACGCTATAGTTTTCGAGCGAGCGCAGCGAACGAGAGACGCGTAAAGGTGTGTCACAATCCAACGGTTTGGCACATACGGACATTGAAACATTCGCACCAGCCCGAGGAGCCGGAAGTCTTTATCCTATTGCCTGCTGACAAATGTTTACAGTTTGTGAATAGTTTCACATAAATAGTACTATTTCCACATACTACAGTCCAATGTGATGTCCGAAGTGGCTGACAAAATTAGGTACTAACACGAAATATATGCAAGGCAATATAATGTATATGTATACCTTGCAAATTGTGATCGTTGCTCGCTCGCTCCGCTCGCTCGTAAAAATTTAGTCCAACCTCACATACGATCCGACACGTTCGCAAATTCGAAATAAGTTGCCTTCATATCGAATGACTAACGCAAGATGGATTGGGTTTAGGTTAGGCTACAGATTTCGAGCGAGCGCAGCGAGCGAGAGACGCGTAAAGGTGTGTCACAATCCAACGGTTTGGCACATACGGACATTGAAACATTCGCACCAGCCCGAGGAGCCGGAAGTCTTTATCCTATTGCCTGCTGACAAATGTTTACAGTTTGTGAATAGTTTCACATAAATAGCACTATTTCCACATACTACAGTGCAATGTGATGTCCGAAGTGGCTGACAAAATTAGGTACTAACACCATATATATGCATATTGCAAGGTATATGTATACCTTGCATATTGTGATCGATGCTCGCTCGCTCCGCTCGCTCGTAAGAATTTAGTCCAACCTCACATCCGATCCGACACGTTCGCAAATTCGAAATAAGTCGCCACCATATCGAATAATGAACGCAAGATGGATTGGTTTTAGGTTACGCTATAGTTTTCGAGCGAGCGCAGCGAGCGAGAGACGCGTAAAGGTGTATCACAATCTAACGGTTTGGCACATACGGACATTGAAACATTCGCACCAGCCAGAGGAGCCGGAAGTATTTATCCTATTGCCTGCTGACAAATGTTTACAGTTTGTGAATAGTTTCATATAAATAGTACTATTTCCACATACTACAGTCCAATGTGATGTCCGAAGTGGCTGACAAAATTAGGTACTAACACGAAATATATGCAAGGCAATATAATGTATATGTATACCTTGCAAATTGTGATCGTTGCTCGCTCGCTCCGCTCGCTCGTAAAAATTTAGTCCAACCTCACATACGATCCGACACGTTCGCAAATTCGAAATAAGTTGCCTTCATATCGAATGACTAACGCAAGATGGATTGGGTTTAGGTTAGGCTACAGCTTTCGAGTGAGCGCAGCGAGCGAGAGACGCGTAAAGGTGTGTCACAATCCAACGGTTTGGCACATACTGACATTGAAACATTCGCACCAGCCCGAGGAGCCGGAAGTCTTTATCATATTGCCTACTGACAAATGTTTACAGTTTGTGAATAGTTTCACATAAATAGTACTATTTCGACATACTACAGTGCAATGTGATGTCCGAAGTGGCTGACAAAATTAGGTACTAACACGATATATATGCATATTGCAAGGTATATGTATACCTTGCAAATTGTGATCGTTGCTCGCTCGCTCCGCTCGCACGTAAAAATTTAGTCCAACCTCACATCCGATCCGACACGTTCGCAAATTCGAAATAAGTCGCCACCATATCGAATAATGAACGCAAGATGGATTGGTTTTAGGTTACGCTATAGTTTTCGAGCGAGCGCAGCGAGCGAGAGACGCGTAAAGGTGTGTCACAATCCAACGGTTTGGCACATACTGACATTGAAACATTCGCACCAGCCAGAGGAGCCGGAAGTATTTATCCTATTGCCTGCTGACAAATGTTTACAGTTTGTGAATAGTTTCACATAAATAGTACTATTTCGACATACTACAGTCCAATGTGACGTCCGAAGTGGCTGACAAAATTAGGTACTAACACGAAATATATGCAAGGCAATATAAGGTATATGTATACCTTGCAAATTGTGATCGTTGCTCGCTCGCTCCGCTCGCTCGTAAAAATTTAGTCCAACCTCACATACGATCCGACACGTTCGCAAATTCGAAATAAGTTGCCTTCATATCGAATGACTAACGCAAGATGGATTGGGTTTATGTTAGGCTACAGCTTTCGAGCGAGCGCAGCGAGCGAGAGACGCGTAAAGGTGTGTCACAATCCAACGGTTTGGCACATACTGACATTGAAACATTCGCACCAGCCCGAGGAGCCGGATGTCTTTATCATATTGCCTGCTGACAAATGTTTACAGTTTGTGAATAGTTTCACATAAATAATACTATTTCGACATACTACAGTGCAATGTGATGTCCGAAGTGGCTGACAAAATTAGGTACTAACACGATATATATGCATATTGCAAGGTATATGTATATCTTGCAAATTGTGATCGTAGCTCGCTCGCTCCGCTCGCTCGTAAAAATTTAGTCCAACCTCACATCCGATCCGACACGTTCGCAAATTCGAAATAAGTCGCCTTCATATCGAATGACTAACGCAAGAGGGATTGGTTTTAGGTTAGGCTATAGTTTTCGAGCGAGCGCAGCGAGCGAGAGACGCGTAAAGGTGTATCACAATCTAACGGTTTGGCACATACGGACATTGAAACATTCGCACCAGCCCGAGGAGCCGGATGTCTTTATCATATTGCCTGCTGACAAATGTTTTTCAGTTTGTGAATAGTTTCACATAAATAGTACTATTTCCACATACTACAGTCCAATGTGATGTCCGAAGTGGCTGACGAAATTAGGTACTAACACGATATATATGCATATTGCAAGGTATATGTATAACTTGCATATTGTGATCGATGCTCGCTCGCTCCGCTCGCTCGTAAGAATTTAGTCCAACCTCACATCCGATCCGACACGTTCGCAAATTCGAAATAAGTCGCCACCATATCGAATAATGAACGCAAGATGGATTGGTTTTAGGTTACGCTATAGTTTTCGAGCGAGCGCAGCGAACGAGAGACGCGTAAAGGTGTGTCACAATCCAACGGTTTGGCACATACGGACATTGAAACATTCGCACCAGCCCGAGGAGCCGGAAGTCTTTATCCTATTGCCTGCTGACAAATGTTTACAGTTTGTGAATAGTTTCACATAAATAGTACTATTTCCACATACTACAGTCCAATGTGATGTCCGAAGTGGCTGACAAAATTAGGTACTAACACGAAATATATGCAAGGCAATATAATGTATATGTATACCTTGCTAATTGTGATCGTTGCTCGCTCGCTCCGCTCGCTCGTAAGAATTTAGTCCAACCTCACATCCGATCCGACACGTTCGCAAATTCGAAATAAGTCGCCACCATATCGAATAATGAACGCAAGATGGATTGGTTTTAGGTTACGCTATAGTTTTCGAGCGAGCGCAGCGAACGAGAGACGCGTAAAGGTGTGTCACAATCCAACGGTTTGGCACATACGGACATTGAAACATTCGCACCAGCCCGAGGAGCCGGAAGTCTTTATCCTATTGCCTGCTGACAAATGTTTACAGTTTGTGAATAGTTTCACATAAATAGTACTATTTCCACATACTACAGTCCAATGTGATGTCCGAAGTGGCTGACAAAATTAGGTACTAACACGAAATATATGCAAGGCAATATAATGTATATGTATACCTTGCTAATTGTGATCGTTGCTCGCTCGCTCCGCTCGCTCGTAAAAATTTAGTCCAACCTCACATACGATCCGACACGTTCGCAAATTCGAAATAAGTTGCCTTCATATCGAATGACTAACGCAAGATGGATTGGGTTTAGGTTAGGCTACAGCTTTACAGAGAGCGCAGCGAGCGAGAGACGCGTAAAGGTGTGTCACAATCCAACGGTTTGGCACATACTGACATTGAAACATTCGCACCAGCCCGAGGAGCCGGATGTCTTTATCATATTGCCTGCTGACAAATGTTTACAGTTTGTGAATAGTTTCACATAAATAATACTATTTCGACATACTACAGTGCAATGTGATGTCCGAAGTGGCTGACAAAATTAGGTACTAACACGATATATATGCATATTGCAAGGTATACATATACCTTGCAAATTGTGATCGTTGCTCGCTCGCTCCGCTCGCTCGTAAAAATTTAGTCCAACCTCACATCCGATCCGACACGTTCGCAAATTCGAAATAAGTCGCCTTCATATCGAATGACTAACGCAAGAGGGATTGGTTTTAGGTTAGGCTATAGTTTTCGAGCGAGCGCAGCGAGCGAGAGACGCGTAAAGGTGTATCACAATCTAACGGTTTGGCACATACGGACATTGAAACATTCGCACCAGCCAGAGGAGCCGGAAGTATTTATCCTATTGCCTGCTGACAAATGTTTACAGTTTGTGAATAGCTTCACATAAATAGTACTATTTCCACATACTACAGTCCAATGTGATGTCCGAAGTGGCTAACAAAATTAGGTACTAACACGATATATATGCATATTGCAAGGTATATGTATACCTTGCAAATTGTGATCGATGCTCGCTCGCTCCGCTCGCTCGTAAAAATTTAGTCCAACCTCACATACGATCCGACACGTTCGCAAATTCGAAATAAGTTGCCCTCATATCGAATGACTAACGCAAGAGGGATTGGTTTTAGGTTAGGCTATAGTTTTCGAGCGAGCGCAGCGAGCGAGAGACGCGTAAAGGTGTGTCACAATCCGACGGTTTGGCACATACGGACATTGAAACATTCGCACCAGCCCGAGGAGCCGGAAGTCATTATCCTATTGCCTACTGACAAATGTTTACAGTTTGTGAATAGTTTCACATAAATAGTACTATTTCCACATACTACAGTCCAATGTGATGTCCGAAGTGGCTGACGAAATTAGGTACTAACACGATATATATGCATATTGCAAGGTATATGTATACCTTGCATATTGTGATCGATGCTCGCTCGCTCCGCTCGCTCGTAAGAATTTAGTCCAACCTCACATCCGATCCGACACGTTCGCAAATTCGAAATAAGTCGCCACCATATCGAATAATGAACGCAAGATGGATTGGTTTTAGGTTACGCTATAGTTTTCGAGCGAGCGCAGCGAACGAGAGACGCGTAAAGGTGTGTCACAATCCAACGGTTTGGCACATACGGACATTGAAACATTCGCACCAGCCCGAGGAGCCGGAAGTCTTTATCCTATTGCCTGCTGACAAATGTTTACAGTTTGTGAATAGTTTCACATAAATAGTACTATTTCCACATACTACAGTCCAATGTGATGTCCGAAGTGGCTGACAAAATTAGGTACTAACACGAAATATATGCAAGGCAATATAATGTATATGTATACCTTGCTAATTGTGATCGTTGCTCGCTCGCTCCGCTCGCTCGTAAGAATTTAGTCCAACCTCACATCCGATCCGACACGTTCGCAAATTCGAAATAAGTCGCCACCATATCGAATAATGAACGCAAGATGGATTGGTTTTAGGTTACGCTATAGTTTTCGAGCGAGCGCAGCGAACGAGAGACGCGTAAAGGTGTGTCACAATCCAACGGTTTGGCACATACGGACATTGAAACATTCGCACCAGCCCGAGGAGCCGGAAGTCTTTATCCTATTGCCTGCTGACAAATGTTTACAGTTTGTGAATAGTTTCACATAAATAGTACTATTTCCACATACTACAGTCCAATGTGATGTCCGAAGTGGCTGACAAAATTCGGTACTAACACGAAATATATGCAAGGCAATATAATGTATATGTATACCTTGCTAATTGTGATCGTTGCTCGCTCGCTCCGCTCGCTCGTAAAAATTTAGTCCAACCTCACATACGATCCGACACGTTCGCAAATTCGAAATAAGTTGCCTTCATATCGAATGACTAACGCAAGATGGATTGGGTTTAGGTTAGGCTACAGCTTTACAGAGAGCGCAGCGAGCGAGAGACGCGTAAAGGTGTGTCACAATCCAACGGTTTGGCACATACTGACATTGAAACATTCGCACCAGCCCGAGGAGCCGGATGTCTTTATCATATTGCCTGCTGACAAATGTTTACAGTTTGTGAATAGTTTCACATAAATAATACTATTTCGACATACTACAGTGCAATGTGATGTCCGAAGTGGCTGACAAAATTAGGTACTAACACGATATATATGCATATTGCAAGGTATATGTATACCTTGCAAATTGTGATCGTTGCTCGCTCGCTCCGCTCGCTCGTAAAAATTTAGTCCAACCTCACATCCGATCCGACACGTTCGCAAATTCGAAATAAGTCGCCTTCATATCGAATGACTAACGCAAGAGGGATTGGTTTTAGGTTAGGCTATAGTTTTCGAGCGAGCGCAGCGAGCGAGAGACGCGTAAAGGTGTATCACAATCTAACGGTTTGGCACATACGGACATTGAAACATTCGCACCAGCCAGAGGAGCCGGAAGTATTTATCCTATTGCCTGCTGACAAATGTTTACAGTTTGTGAATAGCTTCACATAAATAGTACTATTTCCACATACTACAGTCCAATGTGATGTCCGAAGTGGCTAACAAAATTAGGTACTAACACGATATATATGCATATTGCAAGGTATATGTATACCTTGCAAATTGTGATCGTTGCTCGCTCGCTCCGCTCGCACGTAAAAATTTAGTCCAACCTCACATCCGATCCGACACGTTCGCAAATTCGAAATAAGTCGCCACCATATCGAATAATGAACGCAAGATGGATTGGTTTTAGGTTACGCTATAGTTTTCGAGCGAGCGCAGCGAACGAGAGACGCGTAAAGGTGTGTCACAATCCAACGGTTTGGCACATACGGACATTGAAACATTCGCACCAGCCCGAGGAGCCGGAAGTCTTTATCCTATTGCCTGCTGACAAATGTTTACAGTTTGTGAATAGTTTCACATAAATAGTACTATTTCCACATACTACAGTCCAATGTGATGTCCGAAGTGGCTGACAAAATTAGGTACTAACACGAAATATATGCAAGGCAATATAATGTATATGTATACCTTGCTAATTGTGATCGTTGCTCGCTCGCTCCGCTCGCTCGTAAAAATTTAGTCCAACCTCACATACGATCCGACACGTTCGCAAATTCGAAATAAGTTGCCTTCATATCGAATGACTAACGCAAGATGGATTGGGTTTATGTTAGGCTACAGCTTTCGAGCGAGCGCAGCGAGCGAGAGACGCGTAAAGGTGTGTCACAATCCAACGGTTTGGCACATACTGACATTGAAACATTCGCACCAGCCCGAGGAGCCGGATGTCTTTATCATATTGCCTGCTGACAAATGTTTACAGTTTGTGAATAGTTTCACATAAATAATACTATTTCGACATACTACAGTGCAATGTGATGTCCGAAGTGGCTGACAAAATTAGGTACTAACACGATATATATGCATATTGCAAGGTATATGTATACCTTGCAAATTGTGATCGTTGCTCGCTCGCTCCGCTCGCTCGTAAAAATTTAGTCCAACCTCACATCCGATCCGACACGTTCGCAAATTCGAAATAAGTCGCCTTCATATCGAATGACTAACGCAAGAGGGATTGGTTTTAGGTTAGGCTATAGTTTTCGAGCGAGCGCAGCGAGCGAGAGACGCGTAAAGGTGTATCACAATCTAACGGTTTGGCACATACGGACATTGAAACATTCGCACCAGCCAGAGGAGCCGGAAGTATTTATCCTATTGCCTGCTGACAAATGTTTACAGTTTGTGAATAGCTTCACATAAATAGTACTATTTCCACATACTACAGTCCAATGTGATGTCCGAAGTGGCTAACAAAATTAGGTACTAACACGATATATATGCATATTGCAAGGTATATGTATACCTTGCAAATTGTGATCGTTGCTCGCTCGCTCCGCTCGCACGTAAAAATTTAGTCCAACCTCACATCCGATCCGACACGTTCGCAAATTCGAAATAAGTCGCCACCATATCGAATAATGAACGCAAGATGGATTGGTTTTAGGTTACGCTATAGTTTTCGAGCGAGCGCAGCGAACGAGAGACGCGTAAAGGTGTGTCACAATCCAACGGTTTGGCACATACGGACATTGAAACATTCGCACCAGCCCGAGGAGCCGGAAGTCTTTATCCTATTGCCTGCTGACAAATGTTTACAGTTTGTGAATAGTTTCACATAAATAGTACTATTTCCACATACTACAGTCCAATGTGATGTCCGAAGTGGCTGACAAAATTAGGTACTAACACGAAATATATGCAAGGCAATATAATGTATATGTATACCTTGCTAATTGTGATCGTTGCTCGCTCGCTCCGCTCGCTCGTAAAAATTTAGTCCAACCTCACATACGATCCGACACGTTCGCAAATTCGAAATAAGTTGCCTTCATATCGAATGACTAACGCAAGATGGATTGGGTTTATGTTAGGCTACAGCTTTCGAGCGAGCGCAGCGAGCGAGAGACGCGTAAAGGTGTGTCACAATCCAACGGTTTGGCACATACTGACATTGAAACATTCGCACCAGCCCGAGGAGCCGGATGTCTTTATCATATTGCCTGCTGACAAATGTTTACAGTTTGTGAATAGTTTCACATAAATAATACTATTTCGACATACTACAGTGCAATGTGATGTCCGAAGTGGCTGACAAAATTAGGTACTAACACGATATATATGCATATTGCAAGGTATATGTATACCTTGCAAATTGTGATCGTTGCTCGCTCGCTCCGCTCGCTCGTAAAAATTTAGTCCAACCTCACATCCGATCCGACACGTTCGCAAATTCGAAATAAGTCGCCTTCATATCGAATGACTAACGCAAGAGGGATTGGTTTTAGGTTAGGCTATAGTTTTCGAGCGAGCGCAGCGAGCGAGAGACGCGTAAAGGTGTATCACAATCTAACGGTTTGGCACATACGGACATTGAAACATTCGCACCAGCCAGAGGAGCCGGAAGTATTTATCCTATTGCCTGCTGACAAATGTTTACAGTTTGTGAATAGCTTCACATAAATAGTACTATTTCCACATACTACAGTCCAATGTGATGTCCGAAGTGGCTAACAAAATTAGGTACTAACACGATATATATGCATATTGCAAGGTATATGTATACCTTGCAAATTGTGATCGTTGCTCGCTCGCTCCGCTCGCACGTAAAAATTTAGTCCAACCTCACATCCGACCCGACACGTTCGCAAATTCGAAATAAGTCGCCACCATATCGAATAATGAACGCAAGATGGATTGGTTTTAGGTTACGCTATAGTTTTCGAGCGAGCGCAGCGAACGAGAGACGCGTAAAGGTGTGTCACAATCCAACGGTTTGGCACATACGGACATTGAAACATTCGCACCAGCCCGAGGAGCCGGAAGTCTTTATCCTATTGCCTGCTGACAAATGTTTACAGTTTGTGAATAGTTTCACATAAATAGTACTATTTCCACATACTACAGTCCAATGTGATGTCCGAAGTGGCTGACAAAATTAGGTACTAACACGAAATATATGCAAGGCAATATAATGTATATGTATACCTTGCTAATTGTGATCGTTGCTCGCTCGCTCCGCTCGCTCGTAAAAATTTAGTCCAACCTCACATACGATCCGACACGTTCGCAAATTCGAAATAAGTTGCCTTCATATCGAATGACTAACGCAAGATGGATTGGGTTTATGTTAGGCTACAGCTTTCGAGCGAGCGCAGCGAGCGAGAGACGCGTAAAGGTGTGTCACAATCCAACGGTTTGGCACATACTGACATTGAAACATTCGCACCAGCCCGAGGAGCCGGATGTCTTTATCATATTGCCTGCTGACAAATGGTTACAGTTTGTGAATAGTTTCACATAAATAATACTATTTCGACATAC
Source organism: Bombus terrestris (assembly GCF_910591885.1). Classification (NCBI taxonomy): domain Eukaryota; kingdom Metazoa; phylum Arthropoda; class Insecta; order Hymenoptera; family Apidae; genus Bombus; species Bombus terrestris. Next base: position 1,698,676 of record NW_025963552.1, on the reverse strand, counting down.
TACAGTGCAATGTGATGTCCGAAGTGGCTGACAAAATTAGGTACTAACACGATATATATGCATATTGCAAGGTATATGTATACCTTGCAAATTGTGATCGTTGCTCGCTCGCTCCGCTCGCTCGTAAAAATTTAGTCCAACCTCACATCCGATCCGACACGTTCGCAAATTCGAAATAAGTCGCCTTCATATCGAATGACTAACGCAAGAGGGATTGGTTTTAGGTTAGGCTATAGTTTTCGAGCGAGCGCAGCGAGCGAGAGACGCGTAAAGGTGTATCACAATCTAACGGTTTGGCACATACGGACATTGAAACATTCGCACCAGCCCGAGGAGCCGGAAGTCTTTATCCTATTGCCTGCTGACAAATGTTTACAGTTTGTGAATAGTTTCACATAAATAGTACTATTTCCACATACTACAGTCCAATGTGATGTCCGAAGTGGCTGACAAAATTAGGTACTAACACGAAATATATGCAAGGCAATATAATGTATATGTATACCTTGCTAATTGTGATCGTTGCTCGCTCGCTCCGCTCGCTCGTAAAAATTTAGTCCAACCTCACATACGATCCGACACGTTCGCAAATTCGAAATAAGTTGCCTTCATATCGAATGACTAACGCAAGATGGATTGGGTTTATGTTAGGCTACAGCTTTCGAGCGAGCGCAGCGAGCGAGAGACGCGTAAAGGTGTGTCACAATCCAACGGTTTGGCACATACTGACATTGAAACATTCGCACCAGCCCGAGGAGCCGGAAGTCTTTATCATATTGCCTACTGACAAATGTTTACAGTTTGTGAATAGTTTCACATAAATAGTACTATTTCGACATACTACAGTGCAATGTGATGTCCGAAGTGGCTGACAAAATTAGGTACTAACACGATATATATGCATATTGCAAGGTATATGTATACCTTGCAAATTGTGATCGTTGCTCGCTCGCTCCGCTCGCACGTAAAAATTTAGTCCAACCTCACATCCGATCCGACACGTTCGCAAATTCGAAATAAGTCGCCACCATATCGAATAATGAACGCAAGATGGATTGGTTTTAGGTTACGCTATAGTTTTCGAGCGAGCGCAGCGAGCGAGAGACGCGTAAAGGTGTGTCACAATCCAACGGTTTGGCACATACTGACATTGAAACATTCGCACCAGCCAGAGGAGCCGGAAGTATTTATCCTATTGCCTGCTGACAAATGTTTACAGTTTGTGAATAGTTTCACATAAATAGTACTATTTCGACATACTACAGTCCAATGTGACGTCCGAAGTGGCTGACAAAATTAGGTACTAACACGAAATATATGCAAGGCAATATAAGGTATATGTATACCTTGCAAATTGTGATCGTTGCTCGCTCGCTCCGCTCGCTCGTAAAAATTTAGTCCAACCTCACATACGATCCGACACGTTCGCAAATTCGAAATAAGTTGCCTTCATATCGAATGACTAACGCAAGATGGATTGGGTTTATGTTAGGCTACAGCTTTCGAGCGAGCGCAGCGAGCGAGAGACGCGTAAAGGTGTGTCACAATCCAACGGTTTGGCACATACTGACATTGAAACATTCGCACCAGCCCGAGGAGCCGGATGTCTTTATCATATTGCCTGCTGACAAATGTTTACAGTTTGTGAATAGTTTCACATAAATAGTACTATTTCCACATACTACAGGGCAATGTGATGTCCGAAGTGGCTGACGAAATTAGGTACTAACACGATATATATGCATATTGCAAGGTATATGTATATCTTGCAAATTGTGATCGTAGCTCGCTCGCTCCGCTCGCTCGTAAAAATTTAGTCCAACCTCACATCCGATCCGACACGTTCGCAAATTCGAAATAAGTCGCCTTCATATCGAATGACTAACGCAAGAGGGATTGGTTTTAGGTTAGGCTATAGTTTTCGAGCGAGCGCAGCGAGCGAGAGACGCGTAAAGGTGTATCACAATCTAACGGTTTGGCACATACGGACATTGAAACATTCGCACCAGCCCGAGGAGCCGGATGTCTTTATCATATTGCCTGCTGACAAATGTTTTTCAGTTTGTGAATAGTTTCACATAAATAGTACTATTTCCACATACTACAGTCCAATGTGATGTCCGAAGTGGCTGACGAAATTAGGTACTAACACGATATATATGCATATTGCAAGGTATATGTATAACTTGCATATTGTGATCGATGCTCGCTCGCTCCGCTCGCTCGTAAGAATTTAGTCCAACCTCACATCCGATCCGACACGTTCGCAAATTCGAAATAAGTCGCCACCATATCGAATAATGAACGCAAGATGGATTGGTTTTAGGTTACGCTATAGTTTTCGAGCGAGCGCAGCGAACGAGAGACGCGTAAAGGTGTGTCACAATCCAACGGTTTGGCACATACGGACATTGAAACATTCGCACCAGCCCGAGGAGCCGGAAGTCTTTATCCTATTGCCTGCTGACAAATGTTTACAGTTTGTGAATAGTTTCACATAAATAGTACTATTTCCACATACTACAGTCCAATGTGATGTCCGAAGTGGCTGACAAAATTAGGTACTAACACGAAATATATGCAAGGCAATATAATGTATATGTATACCTTGCTAATTGTGATCGTTGCTCGCTCGCTCCGCTCGCTCGTAAGAATTTAGTCCAACCTCACATCCGATCCGACACGTTCGCAAATTCGAAATAAGTCGCCACCATATCGAATAATGAACGCAACATGGATTGGTTTTAGGTTACGCTATAGTTTTCGAGCGAGCGCAGCGAACGAGAGACGCGTAAAGGTGTGTCACAATCCAACGGTTTGGCACATACGGACATTGAAACATTCGCACCAGCCCGAGGAGCCGGAAGTCTTTATCCTATTGCCTGCTGACAAATGTTTACAGTTTGTGAATAGTTTCACATAAATAGTACTATTTCCACATACTACAGTCCAATGTGATGTCCGAAGTGGCTGACAAAATTAGGTACTAACACGAAATATATGCAAGGCAATATAATGTATATGTATACCTTGCTAATTGTGATCGTTGCTCGCTCGCTCCGCTCGCTCGTAAAAATTTAGTCCAACCTCACATACGATCCGACACGTTCGCAAATTCGAAATAAGTTGCCTTCATATCGAATGACTAACGCAAGATGGATTGGGTTTAGGTTAGGCTACAGCTTTACAGAGAGCGCAGCGAGCGAGAGACGCGTAAAGGTGTGTCACAATCCAACGGTTTGGCACATACTGACATTGAAACATTCGCACCAGCCCGAGGAGCCGGATGTCTTTATCATATTGCCTGCTGACAAATGTTTACAGTTTGTGAATAGTTTCACATAAATAATACTATTTCGACATACTACAGTGCAATGTGATGTCCGAAGTGGCTGACAAAATTAGGTACTAACACGATATATATGCATATTGCAAGGTATATGTATACCTTGCAAATTGTGATCGTTGCTCGCTCGCTCCGCTCGCTCGTAAAAATTTAGTCCAACCTCACATCCGATCCGACACGTTCGCAAATTCGAAATAAGTCGCCTTCATATCGAATGACTAACGCAAGAGGGATTGGTTTTAGGTTAGGCTATAGTTTTCGAGCGAGCGCAGCGAGCGAGAGACGCGTAAAGGTGTATCACAATCTAACGGTTTGGCACATACGGACATTGAAACATTCGCACCAGCCAGAGGAGCCGGAAGTATTTATCCTATTGCCTGCTGACAAATGTTTACAGTTTGTGAATAGCTTCACATAAATAGTACTATTTCCACATACTACAGTCCAATGTGATGTCCGAAGTGGCTAACAAAATTAGGTACTAACACGATATATATGCATATTGCAAGGTATATGTATACCTTGCAAATTGTGATCGATGCTCGCTCGCTCCGCTCGCTCGTAAAAATTTAGTCCAACCTCACATACGATCCGACACGTTCGCAAATTCGAAATAAGTTGCCCTCATATCGAATGACTAACGCAAGAGGGATTGGTTTTAGGTTAGGCTATAGTTTTCGAGCGAGCGCAGCGAGCGAGAGACGCGTAAAGGTGTGTCACAATCCGACGGTTTGGCACATACGGACATTGAAACATTCGCACCAGCCCGAGGAGCCGGAAGTCATTATCCTATTGCCTACTGACAAATGTTTACAGTTTGTGAATAGTTTCACATAAATAGTACTATTTCCACATACTACAGTCCAATGTGATGTCCGAAGTGGCTGACGAAATTAGGTACTAACACGATATATATGCATATTGCAAGGTATATGTATACCTTGCATATTGTGATCGATGCTCGCTCGCTCCGCTCGCTCGTAAGAATTTAGTCCAACCTCACATCCGATCCGACACGTTCGCAAATTCGAAATAAGTCGCCACCATATCGAATAATGAACGCAAGATGGATTGGTTTTAGGTTACGCTATAGTTTTCGAGCGAGCGCAGCGAACGAGAGACGCGTAAAGGTGTGTCACAATCCAACGGTTTGGCACATACGGACATTGAAACATTCGCACCAGCCCGAGGAGCCGGAAGTCTTTATCCTATTGCCTGCTGACAAATGTTTACAGTTTGTGAATAGTTTCACATAAATAGTACTATTTCCACATACTACAGTCCAATGTGATGTCCGAAGTGGCTGACAAAATTAGGTACTAACACGAAATATATGCAAGGCAATATAATGTATATGTATACCTTGCTAATTGTGATCGTTGCTCGCTCGCTCCGCTCGCTCGTAAGAATTTAGTCCAACCTCACATCCGATCCGACACGTTCGCAAATTCGAAATAAGTCGCCACCATATCGAATAATGAACGCAAGATGGATTGGTTTTAGGTTACGCTATAGTTTTCGAGCGAGCGCAGCGAACGAGAGACGCGTAAAGGTGTGTCACAATCCAACGGTTTGGCACATACGGACATTGAAACATTCGCACCAGCCCGAGGAGCCGGAAGTCTTTATCCTATTGCCTGCTGACAAATGTTTACAGTTTGTGAATAGTTTCACATAAATAGTACTATTTCCACATACTACAGTCCAATGTGATGTCCGAAGTGGCTGACAAAATTCGGTACTAACACGAAATATATGCAAGGCAATATAATGTATATGTATACCTTGCTAATTGTGATCGTTGCTCGCTCGCTCCGCTCGCTCGTAAAAATTTAGTCCAACCTCACATACGATCCGACACGTTCGCAAATTCGAAATAAGTTGCCTTCATATCGAATGACTAACGCAAGATGGATTGGTTTTAGGTTAGGCTATAGTTTTCGAGCGAGCGCAGCGAGCGAGAGACGCGTAAAGGTGTATCACAATCTAACGGTTTGGCACATACGGACATTGAAACATTCGCACCAGCCAGAGGAGCCGGAAGTATTTATCCTATTGCCTGCTGACAAATGTTTACAGTTTGTGAATAGTTTCACATAAATAATACTATTTCGACATACTACAGTGCAATGTGATGTCCGAAGTGGCTGACAAAATTAGGTACTAACACGATATATATGCATATTGCAAGGTATATGTATACCTTGCAAATTGTGATCGTTGCTCGCTCGCTCCGCTCGCTCGTAAAAATTTAGTCCAACCTCACATCCGATCCGACACGTTCGCAAATTCGAAATAAGTCGCCTTCATATCGAATGACTAACGCAAGAGGGATTGGTTTTAGGTTAGGCTATAGTTTTCGAGCGAGCGCAGCGAGCGAGAGACGCGTAAAGGTGTATCACAATCTAACGGTTTGGCACATACGGACATTGAAACATTCGCACCAGCCAGAGGAGCCGGAAGTATTTATCCTATTGCCTGCTGACAAATGTTTACAGTTTGTGAATAGCTTCACATAAATAGTACTATTTCCACATACTACAGTCCAATGTGATGTCCGAAGTGGCTAACAAAATTAGGTACTAACACGATATATATGCATATTGCAAGGTATATGTATACCTTGCAAATTGTGATCGTTGCTCGCTCGCTCCGCTCGCACGTAAAAATTTAGTCCAACCTCACATCCGATCCGACACGTTCGCAAATTCGAAATAAGTCGCCACCATATCGAATAATGAACGCAAGATGGATTGGTTTTAGGTTACGCTATAGTTTTCGAGCGAGCGCAGCGAACGAGAGACGCGTAAAGGTGTGTCACAATCCAACGGTTTGGCACATACGGACATTGAAACATTCGCACCAGCCCGAGGAGCCGGAAGTCTTTATCCTATTGCCTGCTGACAAATGTTTACAGTTTGTGAATAGTTTCACATAAATAGTACTATTTCCACATACTACAGTCCAATGTGATGTCCGAAGTGGCTGACAAAATTAGGTACTAACACGAAATATATGCAAGGCAATATAATGTATATGTATACCTTGCTAATTGTGATCGTTGCTCGCTCGCTCCGCTCGCTCGTAAAAATTTAGTCCAACCTCACATACGATCCGACACGTTCGCAAATTCGAAATAAGTTGCCTTCATATCGAATGACTAACGCAAGATGGATTGGGTTTATGTTAGGCTACAGCTTTCGAGCGAGCGCAGCGAGCGAGAGACGCGTAAAGGTGTGTCACAAACCAACGGTTTGGCACATACTGACATTGAAACATTCGCACCAGCCCGAGGAGCCGGATGTCTTTATCATATTGCCTGCTGACAAATGTTTACAGTTTGTGAATAGTTTCACATAAATAATACTATTTCGACATACTACAGTGCAATGTGATGTCCGAAGTGGCTGACAAAATTAGGTACTAACACGATATATATGCATATTGCAAGGTATATGTATACCTTGCAAATTGTGATCGTTGCTCGCTCGCTCCGCTCGCTCGTAAAAATTTAGTCCAACCTCACATCCGATCCGACACGTTCGCAAATTCGAAATAAGTCGCCTTCATATCGAATGACTAACGCAAGAGGGATTGGTTTTAGGTTAGGCTATAGTTTTCGAGCGAGCGCAGCGAGCGAGAGACGCGTAAAGGTGTATCACAATCTAACGGTTTGGCACATACGGACATTGAAACATTCGCACCAGCCAGAGGAGCCGGAAGTCTTTATCCTATTGCCTGCTGACAAATGTTTACAGTTTGTGAATAGCTTCACATAAATAGTACTATTTCCACATACTACAGTCCAATGTGATGTCCGAAGTGGCTAACAAAATTAGGTACTAACACGATATATATGCATATTGCAAGGTATATGTATACCTTGCAAATTGTGATCGTTGCTCGCTCGCTCCGCTCGCACGTAAAAATTTAGTCCAACCTCACATCCGACCCGACACGTTCGCAAATTCGAAATAAGTCGCCACCATATCGAATAATGAACGCAAGATGGATTGGTTTTAGGTTACGCTATAGTTTTCGAGCGAGCGCAGCGAACGAGAGACGCGTAAAGGTGTGTCACAATCCAACGGTTTGGCACATACGGACATTGAAACATTCGCACCAGCCCGAGGAGCCGGAAGTCTTTATCCTATTGCCTGCTGACAAATGTTTACAGTTTGTGAATAGTTTCACATAAATAGTACTATTTCCACATACTACAGTCCAATGTGATGTCCGAAGTGGCTGACAAAATTAGGTACTAACACGAAATATATGCAAGGCAATATAATGTATATGTATACCTTGCTAATTGTGATCGTTGCTCGCTCGCTCCGCTCGCTCGTAAAAATTTAGTCCAACCTCACATACGATCCGACACGTTCGCAAATTCGAAATAAGTTGCCTTCATATCGAATGACTAACGCAAGATGGATTGGGTTTATGTTAGGCTACAGCTTTCGAGCGAGCGCAGCGAGCGAGAGACGCGTAAAGGTGTGTCACAATCCAACGGTTTGGCACATACTGACATTGAAACATTCGCACCAGCCCGAGGAGCCGGATGTCTTTATCATATTGCCTGCTGACAAATGGTTACAGTTTGTGAATAGTTTCACATAAATAATACTATTTCGACATACTACAGTGCAATGTGATGTCCGAAGTGGCTGACAAAATTAGGTACTAACACGATATATATGCATATTGCAAGGTATATGTATACCTTGCAAATTGTGATCGTTGCTCGCTCGCTCCGCTCGCTCGTAAAAATTTAGTCCAACCTCACATCCGATCCGACACGTTCGCAAATTCGAAATAAGTCGCCTTCATATCGAACGACTAACGCAAGAGGGATTGGTTTTAGGTTAGGCTATAGTTTTCGAGCGAGCGCAGCGAGCGAGAGACGCGTAAAGGTGTATCACAATCTAACGGTTTGGCACATACGGACATTGAAACATTCGCACCAGCCCGAGGAGCCGGAAGTCTTTATCCTATTGCCTGCTGACAAATGTTTACAGTTTGTGAATAGTTTCACATAAATAGTACTATTTCCACATACTACAGTCCAATGTGATGTCCGAAGTGGCTGACAAAATTAGGTACTAACACGAAATATATGCAAGGCAATATAATGTATATGTATACCTTGCTAATTGTGATCGTTGCTCGCTCGCTCCGCTCGCTCGTAAAAATTTAGTCCAACCTCACATACGATCCGACACGTTCGCAAATTCGAAATAAGTTGCCTTCATATCGAATGACTAACGCAAGATGGATTGGGTTTATGTTAGGCTACAGCTTTCGAGCGAGCGCAGCGAGCGAGAGACGCGTAAAGGTGTGTCACAATCCAACGGTTTGGCACATACTGACATTGAAACATTCGCACCAGCCCGAGGAGCCGGAAGTCTTTATCATATTGCCTACTGACAAATGTTTACAGTTTGTGAATAGTTTCACATAAATAGTACTATTTCGACATACTACAGTGCAATGTGATGTCCGAAGTGGCTGACAAAATTAGGTACTAACACGATATATATGCATATTGCAAGGTATATGTATACCTTGCAAATTGTGATCGTTGCTGGCTCGCTCCGCTCGCACGTAAAAATTTAGTCCAACCTCACATCCGATCCGACACGTTCGCAAATTCGAAATAAGTCGCCACCATATCGAATAATGAACGCAAGATGGATTGGTTTTAGGTTACGCTATAGTTTTCGAGCGAGCGCAGCGAGCGAGAGACGCGTAAAGGTGTGTCACAATCCAACGGTTTGGCACATACTGACATTGAAACATTCGCACCAGCCAGAGGAGCCGGAAGTATTTATCCTATTGCCTGCTGACAAATGTTTACAGTTTGTGAATAGTTTCACATAAATAGTACTATTTCGACATACTACAGTCCAATGTGACGTCCGAAGTGGCTGACAAAATTAGGTACTAACACGAAATATATGCAAGGCAATATAAGGTATATGTATACCTTGCAAATTGTGATCGTTGCTCGCTCGCTCCGCTCGCTCGTAAAAATTTAGTCCAACCTCACATACGATCCGACACGTTCGCAAATTCGAAATAAGTTGCCTTCATATCGAATGACTAACGCAAGATGGATTGGGTTTAGGTTAGGCTACAGCTTTCGAGCGAGCGCAGCGAGCGAGAGACGCGTAAAGGTGTGTCACAATCCAACGGTTTGGCACATACTGACATTGAAACATTCGCACCAGCCCGAGGAGCCGGATGTCTTTATCATATTGCCTGCTGACAAATGTTTACAGTTTGTGAATAGTTTCACATAAATAGTACTATTTCCACATACTACAGGGCAATGTGATGTCCGAAGTGGCTGACGAAATTAGGTACTAACACGATATATATGCATATTGCAAGGTATATGTATACCTTGCATATTGTGATCGATGCTCGCTCGCTCCGCTCGCTCGTAAAAATTTAGTCCAACCTCACATCCGATCCAACACGTTCGCAAATTCGAAATAAGTCGCCACCATATCGAATAATGAACGCAAGATGGATTGGTTTTAGGTTACGCTATAGTTTTCGAGCGAGCGCAGCGAGCGAGAGACGCGTAAAGGTGTGTCACAATCCAACGGTTTGGCACATACTGACATTGAAACATTCGCACCAGCCCGAGGAGCCGGAAGTCTTTATCATATTGCCTACTGACAAATGTTTACAGTTTGTGAATAGTTTCACATAAATAGTACTATTTCGACATACTACAGTCCAATGTGATGTCCGAAGTGGCTGACAAAATTTGGTACTAACACGAAATATATGCAAGGCAATATAAGGTGTATGTATACCTTGCAAAGTGTGATCGTTGCTCGCTCGCTCCGCTCGCTCGTAAAAATTTAGTCCAACCTCACATACGATCCGACACGTTCGCAAATTTGAAATAAGTTGCCTTCATATCGAATGACTAACGCAAGATGGATTGGGTTTAGGTTAGGCTACAGCTTTCGAGCGAGCGCAGCGAGCGAGAGACGCGTAAAGGTGTGTCACAATCCAACGGTTTAGCACATACTGACATTGAAACATTCGCACCAGCCCGAGGAGCCGGATGTCTTTATCATATTGCCTGCTGACAAATGTTTACAGTTTGTGAATAGTTTCACATAAATAGTACTATTTCCACATACTACAGGGCAATGTGATGTCCGAAGTGGCTGACGAAATTAGGTACTAACACGATATATATGCATATTGCAAGGTATATGTATACCTTGCATATTGTGATCGATGCTCGCTCGCTCCGCTCGCTCCTAAAAATTTAGTCCAACCTCACATCCGATCCGACACGTTCGCAAATTCGAAATAAGTCGCCACCATATCGAATAATGAACGCAAGATGGATTGGTTTTAGGTTACGCTATAGTTTTCGAGCGAGCGCAGCGAGCGAGAGACGCGTAAAGGTGTGTCACAATCCAACGGTTTGGCACATACTGACATTGAAACATTCGCACCAGCCCGAGGAGCCGGAAGTCTTTATCATATTGCCTACTGACAAATGTTTACAGTTTGTGAATAGTTTCACACAAATAGTACTATTTCGACATACTACAGTGCAATGTGATGTCCGAAGTGGCTGACAAAATTAGGTACTAACACGATATATATGCATATTGCAAGGTATATGTATACCTTGCAAATTCTGATCGTTGCTCGCTCGCTCCGCTCGCTCGTAAAAATTTAGTCCAACCTCACATCCGATCCGACACGTTCGCAAATTCGAAATAAGTCGCCTTCATATCGAATGACTAACGCAAGAGGGATTGGTTTTAGGTTAGGCTATAGTTTTCGAGCGAGCGCAGCGAGCGAGAGACGCGTAAAGGTGTCTCACAATCTAACGGTTTGGCACATACGGACATTGAAACATTCGCACCAGCCAGAGGAGCCGGAAGTATTTATCCTATTGCCTGCTGACAAATGTTTACAGTTTGTGAATAGTTTCACATAAATAGTACTATTTCCACATACTACAGTCCAATGTGATGTCCGAAGTGGCTAACAAAATTAGGTACTAACACGATATATATGCATATTGCAAGGTATATGTATACCTTGCAAATTGTGATCGTTGCTCGCTCGTTCCGCTCGCTCGTAAAAATTTAGTCCAACCTCACATCCGATCCGACACGTTCGCAAATTCGAAATAAGTTGCCTTCATATCGAATGACTAACGCAAGATGGATTGGGTTTAGGTTACGCTATAGTTTTCGAGCGAGCGCAGCGAACGAGAGACGCGTAAAGGTGTGTCACAATCCAACGGTTTGGCACATACTGACATTGAAACATTCGCACCAGCCCGAGGAGCCGGATGTCTTTATCATATTGCCTGCTGACAAATGTTTACAGTTTGTGAATAGTTTCACATAAATAGTACTATTTCCACATACTACAGGGCAATGTGATGTCCGAAGTGGCTGACGAAATTAGGTACTAACACGATATATATGCATATTGCAAGGTATATGTATACCTTGCATATTGTGATCGATGCTCGCTCGCTCCGCTCGCTCGTAAAAATTTAGTCCAACCTCACATCCGATCCGACACGTTCGCAAATTCGAAATAAGTCGCCACCATATCGAATAATCAACGCAAGAGGGTTTGGTTTTAGGTTAGGCTATAGTTTTCGAGCGAGAGCAGCGAGCGAGAGACGCGTAAAGGTGTATCACAATCCAACGGTTTGGCACATACGGACATTGAAACATTCGCACCAGCCAGAGGAGCCGGAACTATTTATCCTATTGCCTGCTGACAAATGTTTACAGTTTGTGAATAGTTTCACATAAATAGTACTATTTCCACATACTACAGTCCAATGTGATATCCGAAGTGGCTGACAAAATTAGGTACTAACACGAAATATATGCAAGGCAATATAAGGTATATGTATACCTTGCAAATTGTGATCGTTGCTCGCTCGCTCCGCTCGCTCGTAAAAATTTAGTCCAATCTCACATACGATCCGACACGTTCGCAAATTCGAAATAAGTTGCCTTCATATCGAATGACTAACGCAAGATGGATTGGGTTTAGGTTAGGCTACAGCTTTCGAGCGAGCGCAGCGAGCGAGAGACGCGTAAAGGTGTGTCACAATCCAACGGTTTGGCACATACTGACATTGAAACATTCGCACCAGCCCGAGGAGCCGGATGTCTTTATCATATTGCCTGCTGACAAATGTTTACAGTTTGTGAATAGTTTCACATAAATAGTACTATTTCCACATACTACAGGGCAATGTGATGTGCGAAGTGGCTGACGAAATTAGGTACTAACACGATATATATGCATATTGCAAGGTATATGTATACCTTGCATATTGTGATCGATGCTCGCTCGCTCCGCTCGCTCGTAAAAATTTAGTCCAACCTCACATCCGATCCGACACGTTCGCAAATTCGAAATAAGTCGCCACCATATCGAATAATGAACGCAAGATGGATTGGTTTTAGGTTACGCTATAGTTTTCGAGCGAGCGCTGCGAACGAGAGACGCGTAAAGGTGTGTCACAATCCAACGGTTTGGCACATACTGACATTGAAACATTCGCACCAGCCCGAGGAGCCGGAAGTCTTTATCATATTGCCTACTGACAAATGTTTACAGTTTGTGAATAGTTTCACATAAATAGTACTATTTCGACATACTACAGTCCAATGTGATGTCCGAAGTGGCTGACAAAATTTGGTACTAACACGAAATATATGCAAGGCAATATAAGGTGTATGTATACCTTGCAAAGTGTGATCGTTGCTCGCTCGCTCCGCTCGCTCGTAAAAATTTAGTCCAACCTCACATACGATCCGACACGTTCGCAAATTTGAAATAAGTTGCCTTCATATCGAATGACTAACGCAAGATGGATTGAGTTTAGGTTAGGCTACAGCTTTCGAGCGAGCGCAGCGAGCGAGAGACGCGTAAAGGTGTGTCACAATCCAACGGTTTAGCACATACTGACATTGAAACATTCGCACCAGCCCGAGGAGCCGGATGTCTGTATCATATTGCCTGCTGACAAATGTTTACAGTTTGTGAATAGTTTCACATAAATAGTACTATTTCCACATACTACAGGGCAATGTGATGTCCGAAGTGGCTGACGAAATTAGGTACTAACACGATATATATGCATATTGCAAGGTATATGTATACCTTGCATATTGTGATCGATGCTCGCTCGCTCCGCTCGCTCCTAAAAATTTAGTCCAACCTCACATCCGATCCGACACGTTCGCAAATTCGAAATAAGTCGCCACCATATCGAATAATGAACGCAAGATGGATTGGTTTTAGGTTACGCTATAGTTTTCGAGCGAGCGCAGCGAGCGAGAGTCGCGTAAAGGTGTGTCACAATCCAACGGTTTGGCACATACTGACATTGAAACATTCGCACCAGCCCGAGGAGCCGGAAGTCTTTATCATATTGCCTACTGACAAATGTTTACAGTTTGTGAATAGTTTCACGCAAATAGTACTATTTCGACATACTACAGTGCAATGTGATGTCCGAAGTGGCTGACAAAATTAGGTACTAACACGATATATATGCATATTGCAAGGTATATGTATACCTTGCAAAATCTGATCGTTGCTCGCTCGCTCCGCTCGCTCGTAAAAATTTAGTCCAACCTCACATCCGATCCGACACGTTCGCAAATTCGAAATAAGTCACCTTCATATCGAATGACTAACGCAAGAGGGATTGGTTTTAGGTTAGGCTATAGTTTTCGAGCGAGCGCAGCGAGCGAGAGACGCGTAAAGGTGTCTCACAATCTAACGGTTTGGCACATACGGACATTGAAACATTCGCACCAGCCAGAGGAGCCGGAAGTATTTATCCTATTGCCTGCTGACAAATGTTTACAGTTTGTGAATAGTTTCACATAAATAGTACTATTTCCACATACTACAGTCCAATGTGATGTCCGAAGTGGCTAACAAAATTAGGTACTAACACGATATATATGCATATTGCAAGGTATATGTATACCTTGCAAATTGTGATCGTTGCTCGCTCGCTCCGCTCGCTCGTAAAAATTTAGTCCAACCTCACATCCGATCCGACACGTTCGCAAATTTGAAATAAGTTGCCTTCATATCGAATGACTAACGCAAGATGGATTGGGTTTAGGTTACGCTATAGTTTTCGAGCGAGCGCAGCGAACGAGAGACGCGTAAAGGTGTGTCACAATCCAACGGTTTGGCACATACTGACATTGAAACATTCGCACCAGCCCGAGGAGCCGGATGTCTTTATCATATTGCCTGCTGACAAATGTTTACAGTTTGTGAGTAGTTTCACATAAATAGTACTATTTCCACATACTACAGGGCAATGTGATGTCCGAAGTGGCTGACGAAATTAGGTACTAACACGATATATATGCATATTGCAAGGTATATGTATACCTTGCATATTGTGATCGATGCTCGCTCGCTCCGCTCGCTCGTAAAAATTTAGTCCAACCTCACATCCGATCCGACACGTTCGCAAATTCGAAATAAGTCGCCACCATATCGAATAATCAACGCAAGAGGGTTTGGTTTTAGGTTAGGCTATAGTTTTCGAGCGAGAGCAGCGAGCGAGAGACGCGAAAAGGTGTATCACAATCCAACGGTTTGGCACATACGGACATTGAAACATTCGCACCAGCCAGAGGAGCCGGAACTATTTATCCTATTGCCTGCTGACAAATGTTTACAGTTTGTGAATAGTTTCACATAAATAGTACTATTTCCACATACTACAGTCCAATGTGATGTCCGAAGTGGCTGACAAAATTAGGTACTAACACGAAATATATGCAAGGCAATATAAGGTATATGTATACCTTGCAAATTGTGATCGTTGCTCGCTCGCTCCGCTCGCTCGTAAAAATTTAGTCCAACCTCACATACGATCCGACACGTTCGCAAATTCGAAATAAGTTGCCTTCATAACGAATGACTAACGCAAGATGGATTGGGTTTAGGTTAGGCTACAGCTTTCGAGCGAGCGCAGCGAGCGAGAGACGCGTAAAGGTGTGTCACAATCCAACGGTTTGGCACATACTGACATTGAAACATTCGCACCAGCCCGAAGAGCCGGATGTCTTTATCATATTGCCTGCTGACAAATGTTTACAGTTTGTGAATAGTTTCACATAAATAGTACTATTTCCACATACTACAGGGCAATGTGATGTGCGAAGTGGCTGACGAAATTAGGTACTAACACGATATATATGCATATTGCAAGGTATATGTATACCTTGCATATTGTGATCGATGCTCGCTCGCTCCGCTCGCTCGTAAAAATTTAGTCCAACCTCACATCCGATCCGACACGTTCGCAAATTCGAAATAAGTCGCCACCATATCGAATAATGAACGCAAGATGGATTGGTTTTAGGTTACGCTATAGTTTTCGAGCGAGCGCTGCGAACGAGAGACGCGTAAAGGTGTATCACAATCTAACGGTTTGGCACATACGGACATTGAAACATTCGCACCAGCCAGAGGAGCCGGAAGTATTTATCCTATTGACTGCTGACAAATGTTTACAGTTTGTGAATAGTTTCACATAAATAGTACCATTTCGACATACTACAGTGCAATGTGATGTCCGAAGTGGCTGACAAAATTAGGTACTAACACGATATATATGCATATTGCAAGGTATATGTATACCTTGCAAATTGTGATCGTTGCTCGCTCGCTCCGCTCGGACGTAAAAATTTAGTCCAACCTCACATCCGATCCGACACGTTCGCAAATTCGAAATAAGTCGCCACCATATCGAATAATGAACGCAAGAGGGATTGGTTTTAGGTTAGGCTATAGGTTTCGAGCGAGCGCAGCGAGCGAGAGTCGCGTAAAGGTGTATCACAATCCAACGGTTTGCCACATACGGACATTGAAACATTCGCACCAGCCAGAGGAGCCGGAAGTATTTATCCTATTGCCTGCTGACAAATGTTTACAGTTTGTGAATAGTTTCACATAAATAGTACTATTTCGACATACTACAGTCCAATGTGACGTCCGAAGTGGCTGACAAAATTAGGTACTAACACGAAATATTTGCAAGGCAATATAAGGTATATGTATACCTTGCAAATTGTGATCGTTGCTCGCTCGCTCCGCTCGCTCGTAACAATTTAGTCCAACCTCACATCCGATCCGACACGTTCGCAAATTCGAAATAAGTTGCCTTCATATCGAATGACTAACGCAAGATGGATTGGGTTTAGGTTACGCTATAGTTTTCGAGCGAGCGCAGCGCACGAGAGACGCGTAAAGGTGTGTCACAATCCAACGGTTTGGCACATACTGACATTGAAACATTCGCACCAGCCCGAGGAGCCGGATGTCTTTATCATATTGCCTGCTGACAAATGTTTACAGTTTGTGAATAGTTTCACATAAATAGTACTATTTCCACATACTACAGGGCAATGTGATGTCCGAAGTGGCTGACGAAATTAGGTACTAACACGATATATATGCATATTGCAAGGTATATGTATACCTTGCATATTGTGATCGATGCTCGCTCGCTCCGCTCGCTCGTAAAAATTTAGTCCAACCTCACATCCGATCCGACACGTTCGCAAATTCGAAATAAGTCGCCACCATATCGAATAATCAACGCAAGAGGGATTGGTTTTAGGTTAGGCTATAGTTTTCGAGCGAGCGCAGCGAGCGAGAGACGCGTAAAGGTGTATCACAATCCAACGGTTTGGCACATACGGACATTGAAACATTCGCACCAGCCAGAGGAGCCGGAACTATTTATCCTATTGCCTGCTGACAAATGTTTACAGTTTGTGAATAGTTTCACATAAATAGTACTATTTCCACATACTACAGTCCAATGTGATGTCCGAAGTGGCTGACAAAATTAGGTACTAACACGAAATATATGCAAGGCAATATAAGGTATATGTATACCTTGCAAATTGTGATCGTTGCTCGCTCGCTCCGCTCGCTCGTAAAAATTTAGTCCAACCTCACATACGATCCGACACGTTCGCAAATTCGAAATAAGTTGCCTTCATATCGAATGACTAACGCAAGATGGATTGGGTTTAGGTTAGGCTACAGCTTTCGAGCGAGCGCAGCGAGCGAGAGACGCGTAAAGGTGTGTCACAATCCAACGGTTTGGCACATACTGACATTGAAACATTCGCACCAGCCCGAGGAGCCGGATGTCTTTATCATATTGCCTGCTGACAAATGTTTACAGTTTGTGAATAGTTTCACATAAATAGTACTATTTCCACATACTACAGGGCAATGTGATGTCCGAAGTGGCTGACGAAATTAGGTACTAACACGATATATATGCATATTGCAAGGTATATGTATACCTTGCATATTGTGATCGATGCTCGCTCGCTCCGCTCGCTCGTAAAAATTTAGTCCAACCTCACATCCGATCCGACACGTTCGCAAATTCGAAATAAGTCGCCACCATATCGAATAATGAACGCAAGATGGATTGGTTTTAGGTTACGCTATAGTTTTCGAGCGAGCGCAGCGAACGAGAGACGCGTAAAGGTGTGTCACAATCCAACGGTTTGGCACATACTGACATTGAAACATTCGCACCAGCCCGAGGAGCCGGATGTCTTTATCATATTGCCTGCTGACAAATGTTTACAGTTTGTGAATAGTTTCACATAAATAGTACTATTTCCACATACTACAGGGCAATGTGATGTGCGAAGTGGCTGACGAAATTAGGTACTAACACGATATATATGCATATTGCAAGGTATATGTATACCTTGCATATTGTGATCGATGCTCGCTCGCTCCGCTCGCTCGTAAAAATTTAGTCCAACCTCACATCCGATCCGATACGTTCGCAAATTCGAAATAAGTCGCCACCATATCGAATAATGAACGCAAGATGGATTGGTTTTAGGTTACGCTATAGTTTTCGAGCGAGCGCAGCGAACGAGAGACGCGTAAAGGTGTGTCACAATCCAACGGTTTGGCACATACGGACATTGAAACATTCGCACCAGCCCGAGGAGCCGGAAGTCTTTATCCTATTGCCTGCTGACAAATGTTTACAGTTTGTGAATAGTTTCACATAAATAGTACTATTTCCACATACTACAGTGCAATGTGATGTCCGAAGTTTCTGGCAAAATTAGGTACTAACACGATATATATGCATATTGCAAGGTATATGTATACCTTGCAAATTGTGATCGTTGCTCGCTCGCTCCGCTCGCTCGTAAAAATTTAGTCCAACCTCACACCCGATCCGACACGTTCGCAAATTCGAAATAAGTCGCCTTCATATCGAATGACTAACGCAAGAGGGATTGGTTTTAGGTTAGGCTATAGTTTTCGAGCGAGCGCGGCGAGCGAGAGACGCGTAAAGGTGTATCACAATCCAACGGTTTGGCACATACGGACATTGAAACATTCGCACCAGCCCGAGGAGCCGGAAGTCTTTATCCTATTGCCTGCAGACAAATGTTTACAGTTTGTGAATAGTTTCACATAAATAGTACAATTTCCACATACTACAGTGCAATGTGATGTCCGAAGTTTCTGACAAAATTAGGTACTAACACGATATATATGCATATTGCAAGGTATATGTATACCTTGCAAATTGTGATCGTTGCTCGCTCGCTCCGCTCGCTCGTAAAAATTTAGTCCAACCTCACACCCGATCTGACACGTTCGCAAATTCGAAATAAGTCGCCTTCATATCGAATGACTAACGCAAGAGGGATTGGTTTTAGGTTAGGCTATAGTTTTCGAGCGAGCGCGGCGAGCGAGAGACGCGTAAAGGTGTATCACAATCTAACGGTTTGGCACATACGGACATTGAAACATTCGCACCAGCCAGAGGAGCCGGAAGTATTTATCCTATTGCCTGCTGACAAATGTTTACAGTTTGTGAATAGTTTCACATAAATAGTACTATTTCCACATACTACAGTACAATGTGATGTCCGAAGTGGCTAACAAAATTAGGTACTAACACGATATATATGCATATTGCAAGGTATATGTATACCTTGCAAATAGTGATTGTTGCTCGCTCGCTCCGCTCGCTCGTAAAAATTTAGTCCAACCTCACATCCGATCCGACACGTTCGCAAATTCGAAATAAGTCGCCACCATATCGAATAATGAACGGAAGATGGATTGGTTTTAGGTTACGCTATAGTTTTCGAGCGAGCGCAGCGAACGAGAGACGCGTAAAGGTGTGTCACAATCCAACGGTTTGGCACATACGGACATTGAAACATTCGCACCAGCCCGAGGAGCCGGAAGTCTTTATCCTACTGCCTGCTGACAAATGTTTACAGTTTGTGAATAGTTTCACATAAATAGTACTATTTCCACATACTACAGTCCAATGTGATGTCCGAAGTGGCTAACAAAATTAGGTACTAACACGATATATATGCATATTGCAAGGTACATGTATACCTTGCAAATTGTGATCGTTGCTCGGTCGCTCCGCTCGCTCGTAAAAATTTAGTCCAACCTCACATCCGATCCGACACGTTCGCAAATTCGAAATAAGTCGCCTTCATATCGAATGACTAACGCAAGAGGGATTGGTTTTAGGTTAGGCTATAGTTTTCGAGCGAGCGCAGCGAGCGAGTGACGCGTAAAGGTGTCTCACAATCTAACGGTTTGGCACATACGGACATTGAAACATTCGCACCAGCCAGAGGAGCCGGAAGTATTGATCCTATTGCCTGCTGACAAATGTTTACAGTTTGTGAATAGTTTCACATAAATAGTACTATTTCCACATACTACAGTCCAATGTGATGTCCGAAGTGGCTAACAAAATTAGGTACTAACACGATATATATGCATATTGCAAGGTATATGTATACCTTGCAAATTGTGATCGTTGCTCGCTCGCTCCGCTCGCTCGTAAAAATTTAGTCCAACCTCACATCCGATCCGACACGTTCGCAAATTCCAAATAAGTTGCCTTCATATCGAATGACTAACGCAAGGTGGATTGGGTTTAGGTTACGCTATAGTTTTCGAGCGAGCGCAGCGAACGAGAGACGCGTAAAGGTGTGTCACAATCCAACGGTTTGGCACATACTGACATTGAAACATTCGCACCAGCCCGAGGAGCCGGATGTCTTTATCATATTGCCTGCTGACAAATGTTTACAGTTTGTGAATAGTTTCACATAAATAGTACTATTTCCACATACTACAGGGCAATGTGATGTCCGAAGTGGCTGACGAAATTAGGTACTAACACGATATATATGCATATTGCAAGGTATATGTATACCTTGCATATTGTGATCGATGCTCGCTCGCTCCGCTCGCTCGTAAAAATTTAGTCCAACCTCACATCCGATCCGACACGTTCGCAAATTCGAAATAAGTCGCCACCATATCGAATAATCAACGCAAGAGGGATTGGTTTTAGGTTAGGCTATAGTTTTCGAGCGAGCGCAGCGAGCGAGAGACGCGTAAAGGTGTATCACAATCCAACGGTTTGGCACATACGGACATTGAAACATTCGCACCAGCCAGAGGAGCCGGAACTATTTATCCTATTGCCTGCTGACAAATGTTTACAGTTTGTGAATAGTTTCACATAAATAGTACTATTTCCACATACTACAGTCCAATGTGATGTCCGAAGTGGCTGACAAAATTAGGTACTAACACGAAATATATGCAAGGCAATATAAGGTATATGTATACCTTGCAAATTGTGATCGTTGCTCGCTCGCTCCGCTCGCTCGTAAAAATTTAGTCCAACCTCACATACGATCCGACACGTTCGCAAATTCGAAATAAGTTGCCTTCATATCGAATGACTAACGCAAGATGGATTGGGTTTAGGTTAGGCTACAGCTTTCGAGCGAGCGCAGCGAGCGAGAGACGCGTAAAGGTGTGTCACAATCCAACGGTTTGGCACATACTGACATTGAAACATTCGCACCAGCCCGAGGAGCCGGATGTCTTTATCATATTGCCTGCTGACAAATGTTTACAGTTTGTGAATAGTTTCACATAAATAGTACTATTTCCACATACTACAGTCCAATGTGATGTCCGAAGTGGCTAACAAAATTAGGTACTAACACGATATATATGCATATTGCAAGGTATATGTATACCTTGCATATTGTGATCGATGCTCGCTCGCTCCGCTCGCTCGTAAAAATTTAGTCCAACCTCACATCCGATCCGACACGTTCGCAAATTCGAAATAAGTCGCCACCATATCGAATAATGAACGCAAGATGGATTGGTTTTAGGTTACGCTATAGTTTTCGAGCGAGCGCAGCGAACGAGAGACGCGTAAAGGTGTGTCACAATCCAACGGTTTGGCACATACGGACATTGAAACATTCGCACCAGCCCGAGGAGCCGGAAGTCTTTATCATATTGCCTACTGACAAATGTTTACAGTTTGTGAATAGTTTCACATAAATAGTACTATTTCGACATACTACAGTGCAATGTGATGTCCGAAGTGGCTAACAAAATTAGGTACTAACACGATATATATGCATATTGCAAGGTATACATATACCTTGCAAATTGTGATCGTTGCTCGCTCGCTCCGCTCGCTCGTAAAAATTTAGTCCAACCTCACATCCGATCCGACACGTTCGCAAATTCGAAATAAGTCGCCTTCATATCGAATGACTAACGCAAGAGGGATTGGTTTTAGGTTAGGCTATAGTTTTCGAGCGAGCGCGGCGAGCGAGAGACGCGTAAAGGTGTATCACAATCTAACGGTTTGGCACATGCGGACATTGAAACATTCGCACCAGCCAGAGGAGCCGGAAGTATTTATCCTATTGCCTGCTGACAAATGTTTACAGTTTGTGAATAGTTTCACATAAATAGTACTATTTCCACATACTACAGTCCAATGTGATGTCCGATGTGGCTAACAAAATTAGGTACTAACACGATATATATGCATATTGCAAGGTATATGTATACCTTGCAAATTGTGATCGTTGCTCGCTCGCTCCGCTCGCTCGTAAAAATTTAGTCCAACCTCACATCCGATCCGACACGTTCGCAAATTCGAAATGAGTTGCCTTCATATCGAATGACTAACGCAAGATGGATTGGGTTTAGGTTACGCTATAGTTTTCGAGCGAGCGCAGCGAACAAGAGACGCGTCAAGGTGTGTCACAATCCAACGGTTTGGCACATACTGACATTGAAACATTCGCACCAGCCCGAGGAGCCGGATGTCTTTATCATATTGCCTGCTGACAAATGTTTACAGTTTGTGAATAGTTTCACATAAATAGTACTATTTCCACATACTACAGGGCAATGTGATGTCCGAAGTGGCTGACGAAATTAGGTACTAACACGATATATATGCATATTGCAAGGTATATGTATACCTTGCATATTGTGATCGATGCTCGCTCGCTCCGCTCGCTCGTAAAAATTTAGTCCAACCTCACATCCGATCCGACACGTTCGCAAATTCGAAATAAGTCGCCACCATATCGAATAATCAACGCAAGAGGGATTGGTTTTAGGTTAGGCTATAGTTTTCGAGCGAGCGCAGCGAGCGAGAGACGCGTAAAGGTGTATCACAATCCAACGGTTTGGCACATACGGACATTGAAACATTCGCACCAGCCAGAGGAGCCGGAACTATTTATCCTATTGCCTGCTGACAAATGTTTACAGTTTGTGAATAGTTTCACATAAATAGTACTATTTCCACATACTACAGTCCAATGTGACGTCCGAAGTGGCTGACAAAATTAGGTACTAACACGAAATATATGCAAGGCAATATAAGGTATATGTATACCTTGCAAATTGTGATCGTTGCTCGCTCGCTCCGCTCGCTCGTAAAAATTTAGTCCAACCTCACATACGATCCGACACGTTCGCAAATTCGAAATAAGTTGCCTTCATATCGAATGACTAACGCAAGATGGATTGGGTTTAGGTTAGGCTACACCTTTCGAGCGAGCGCAGCGAGCGAGAGACGCGTAAAGGTGTGTCACAATCCAACTGTTTGGCACATACTGACATTGAAACATTCGCACCAGCCCGAGGAGCCGGATGTCTTTATCATATTGCCTGCTGACAAATGTTTACAGTTTGTGAATAGTTTCACATAAATAGTACTATTTCCACATACTACAGGGCAATGTGATGTGCGAAGTGGCTGACGAAATTAGGTACTAACACGATATATATGCATATTGCAAGGTATATGTATACCTTGCATATTGTGATCGATGCTCTCTCGCTCCGCTCGCTCGTAAAAATTTAGTCCAACCTCACATCCGATCCGACACGTTCGCAAATTCGAAATAAGTCGCCACCATATCGAATAATGAACGCAAGATGGATTGGTTTTAGGTTACGCTATAGTTTTCGAGCGAGCGCAGCGAACGAGAGACGCGTAAAGGTGTGTCACAATCCAACGGTTTGGCACATACTGACATTGAAACATTCGCACCAGCCCGAGGAGCCGGATGTCTTTATCATATTGCCTGCTGACAAATGTTTACAGTTTGTGAATAGTTTCACATAAATAGTACTATTTCCACATACTACAGGGCAATGTGATGTGCGAAGTGGCTGACGAAATTAGGTACTAACACGATATATATGCATATTGCAAGGTATATGTATACCTTGCATATTGTGATCGATGCTCGCTCGCTCCGCTCGCTCGTAAAAATTTAGTCCAACCTCACATCCGATCCGATACGTTCGCAAATTCGAAATAAGTCGCCACCATATCGAATAATGAACGCAAGATGGATTGGTTTTAGGTTACGCTATAGTTTTCGAGCGAGCGCAGCGAACGAGAGACGCGTAAAGGTGTGTCACAATCCAACGGTTTGGCACATACGGACATTGAAACATTCGCACCAGCCCGAGGAGCCGGAAGTCTTTATCCTATTGCCTGCTGACAAATGTTTACAGTTTGTGAATAGTTTCACATAAATAGTACTATTTCCACATACTACAGTGCAATGTGATGTCCGAAGTTTCTGGCAAAATTAGGTACTAACACGATATATATGCATATTGCAAGGTATATGTATACCTTGCAAATTGTGATCGTTGCTCGCTCGCTCCGCTCGCTCGTAAAAATTTAGTCCAACCTCACACCCGATCCGACACGTTCGCAAATTCGAAATAAGTCGCCTTCATATCGAATGACTAACGCAAGAGGGATTGGTTTTAGGTTAGGCTATAGTTTTCGAGCGAGCGCGGCGAGCGAGAGACGCGTAAAGGTGTATCACAATCTAACGGTTTGGCACATACGGACATTGAAACATTCGCACCAGCCAGAGGAGCCGGAAGTATTTATCCTATTGCCTGCTGACAAATGTTTACAGTTTGTGAATAGTTTCACATAAATAGTACTATTTCCACATACTACAGTCCAATGTGATGTCCGAAGTGGCTAACAAAATTAGGTACTAACACGATATATATGCATATTGCAAGGTATATGTATACCTTGCAAATTGTGATCGTTGCTCGCTCGCTCCGCTCGCTCGTAAAAATTTAGTCCAACCTCACATCCGATCCGACACGTTCGCAAATTCGAAATAAGTCGCCTTCATATCGAATGACTAACGCAAGAGGGATTGGTTTTAGGTTAGGCTATAGTTTTCGAGCGAGCGCGGCGAGCGAGAGACGCGTAAAGGTGTATCACAATCTAACGGTTTGGCACATGCGGACATTGAAACATTCGCACCAGCCAGAGGAGCCGGAAGTATTTATCCTATTGCCTGCTGACAAATGTTTACAGTTTGTGAATAGTTTCACATAAATAGTACTATTTCCACATACTACAGTCCAAAGTGATGTCCGAAGTGGCTAACAAAATTACGTACTAACACGATATATATGCATATTGCAAGGTATATGTATACCTTGCAAATAGTGATCGTTGCTCGCTCGCTCCGCTCGCTCGTAAAAATTTAGTCCAACCTCACATCCGATCCGACACGTTCGCAAATTCGAAATAAGTCGCCACCATATCGAATAATGAACGGAAGATGGATTGGTTTTAGGTTACGCTATAGTTTTCGAGCGAGCGCAGCGAACGAGAGACGCGTAAAGGCTTGTCACAATCCAACGGTTTGGCACATACGGACATTGAAACATTCGCACCAGCCCGAGGAGCCGGAAGTCTTTATCCTATTGCCTGCTGACAAATGTTTACAGATTGTCAATAGTTTCACATAAATAGTACTATTTCCACATACTACAGGGCAATGTGATGTCCGAAGTGGCTGACGAAATTAGGTACTAACACGATATATATGCATATTGCAAGGTATATGTATACCTTGCATATTGTGATCGATGCTCGCTCGCTCCGCTCGCTCGTAAAAATTTAGTCCAACCTCACATCCGATCCGACACGTTCGCAAATTCGAAATAAGTTGCCTTCATATCGAATGACTAACGCAAGATGGATTGGGTTTAGGTTAGGCTACAGCTTTCGAGCGAGCGCAGCGAGCGAGAGACGCGTAAAGGTGTGTCACAATCCAACGGTTTGGCACATACTGACATTGAAACATTCGCACCAGCCCGAGGAGCCGGATGTCTTTATCATATTGCCTGCTGACAAATGTTTACAGTTTGTGAATAGTTTCACATAAATAGTACTATTTCCACATACTACAGGGCAATGTGATGTCCGAAGTGGCTGACGAAATTAGGTACTAACACGATATATATGCATATTGCAAGGTATATGTATACCTTGCATATTGTGATCGATGCTCGCTCGCTCCGCTCGCTCGTAAAAATTTAGTCCAACCTCACATCCGATCCGACACGTTCGCAAATTCGAAATAAGTCGCCACCATATCGAATAATGAACGCAAGATGGATTGGTTTTAGGTTACGCTATAGTTTTCGAGCGAGCGCAGCGAACGAGAGACGCGTAAAGGTGTGTCACAATCCAACGGTTTGGCACATACTGACATTGAAACATTCGCACCAGCCCGAGGAGCCGGATGTCTTTATCATATTGCCTGCTGACAAATGTTTACAGTTTGTGAATAGTTTCACATAAATAGTACTATTTCCACATACTACAGGGCAATGTGATGTGCGAAGTGGCTGACGAAATTAGGTACTAACACGATATATATGCATATTGCAAGGTATATGTATACCTTGCATATTGTGATCGATGCTCGCTCGCTCCGCTCGCTCGTAAAAATTTAGTCCAACCTCACATCCGATCCGATACGTTCGCAAATTCGAAATAAGTCGCCACCATATCGAATAATGAACGCAAGATGGATTGGTTTTAGGTTACGCTATAGTTTTCGAGCGAGCGCAGCGAACGAGAGACGCGTAAAGGTGTGTCACAATCCAACGGTTTGGCACATACGGACATTGAAACATTCGCACCAGCCCGAGGAGCCGGAAGTCTTTATCCTATTGCCTGCTGACAAATGTTTACAGTTTGTGAATAGTTTCACATAAATAGTACTATTTCCACATACTACAGTGCAATGTGATGTCCGAAGTTTCTGGCAAAATTAGGTACTAACACGATATATATGCATATTGCAAGGTATATGTATACCTTGCAAATTGTGATCGTTGCTCGCTCGCTCCGCTCGCTCGTAAAAATTTAGTCCAACCTCACACCCGATCCGACACGTTCGCAAATTCGAAATAAGTCGCCTTCATATCGAATGACTAACGCAAGAGGGATTGGTTTTAGGTTAGGCTATAGTTTTCGAGCGAGCGCGGCGAGCGAGAGACGCGTAAAGGTGTATCACAATCCAACGGTTTGGCACATACGGACATTGAAACATTCGCACCAGCCCGAGGAGCCGGAAGTCTTTATCCTATTGCCTGCAGACAAATGTTTACAGTTTGTGAATAGTTTCACATAAATAGTACAATTTCCACATACTACAGTGCAATGTGATGTCCGAAGTTTCTGACAAAATTAGGTACTAACACGATATATATGCATATTGCAAGGTATATGTATACCTTGCAAATTGTGATCGTTGCTCGCTCGCTCCGCTCGCTCGTAAAAATTTAGTCCAACCTCACACCCGATCTGACACGTTCGCAAATTCGAAATAAGTCGCCTTCATATCGAATGACTAACGCAAGAGGGATTGGTTTTAGGTTAGGCTATAGTTTTCGAGCGAGCGCGGCGAGCGAGAGACGCGTAAAGGTGTATCACAATCTAACGGTTTGGCACATACGGACATTGAAACATTCGCACCAGCCAGAGGAGCCGGAAGTATTTATCCTATTGCCTGCTGACAAATGTTTACAGTTTGTGAATAGTTTCACATAAATAGTACTATTTCCACATACTACAGTACAATGTGATGTCCGAAGTGGCTAACAAAATTAGGTACTAACACGATATATATGCATATTGCAAGGTATATGTATACCTTGCAAATAGTGATTGTTGCTCGCTCGCTCCGCTCGCTCGTAAAAATTTAGTCCAACCTCACATCCGATCCGACACGTTCGCAAATTCGAAATAAGTCGCCACCATATCGAATAATGAACGGAAGATGGATTGGTTTTAGGTTACGCTATAGTTTTCGAGCGAGCGCAGCGAACGAGAGACGCGTAAAGGTGTGTCACAATCCAACGGTTTGGCACATACGGACATTGAAACATTCGCACCAGCCCGAGGAGCCGGAAGTCTTTATCCTATTGCCTGCTGACAAATGTTTACAGTTTGTGAATAGTTTCACATAAATAGTACTATTTCCACATACTACAGTCCAATGTGATGTCCGAAGTGGCTAACAAAATTAGGTACTAACACGATATATATGCATATTGCAAGGTACATGTATACCTTGCAAATTGTGATCGTTGCTCGCTCGCTCCGCTCGCTCGTAAAAATTTAGTCCAACCTCACATCCGATCCGACACGTTCGCAAATTCGAAATAAGTCGCCTTCATATCGAATGACTAACGCAAGAGGGATTGGTTTTAGGTTAGGCTATAGTTTTCGAGCGAGCGCAGCGAGCGAGTGACGCGTAAAGGTGTCTCACAATCTAACGGTTTGGCACATACGGACATTGAAACATTCGCACCAGCCAGAGGAGCCGGAAGTATTGATCCTATTGCCTGCTGACAAATGTTTACAGTTTGTGAATAGTTTCACATAAATAGTACTATTTCCACATACTACAGTCCAATGTGATGTCCGAAGTGGCTAACAAAATTAGGTACTAACACGATATATATGCATATTGCAAGGTATATGTATACCTTGCAAATTGTGATCGTTGCTCGCTCGCTCCGCTCGCTCGTAAAAATTTAGTCCAACCTCACATCCGATCCGACACGTTCGCAAATTCCAAATAAGTTGCCTTCATATCGAATGACTAACGCAAGGTGGATTGGGTTTAGGTTACGCTATAGTTTTCGAGCGAGCGCAGCGAACGAGAGACGCGTAAAGGTGTGTCACAATCCAACGGTTTGGCACATACTGACATTGAAACATTCGCACCAGCCCGAGGAGCCGGATGTCTTTATCATATTGCCTGCTGACAAATGTTTACAGTTTGTGAATAGTTTCACATAAATAGTACTATTTCCACATACTACAGGGCAATGTGATGTCCGAAGTGGCTGACGAAATTAGGTACTAACACGATATATATGCATATTGCAAGGTATATGTATACCTTGCATATTGTGATCGATGCTCGCTCGCTCCGCTCGCTCGTAAAAATTTAGTCCAACCTCACATCCGATCCGACACGTTCGCAAATTCGAAATAAGTCGCCACCATATCGAATAATCAACGCAAGAGGGATTGGTTTTAGGTTAGGCTATAGTTTTCGAGCGAGCGCAGCGAGCGAGAGACGCGTAAAGGTGTATCACAATCCAACGGTTTGGCACATACGGACATTGAAACATTCGCACCAGCCAGAGGAGCCGGAACTATTTATCCTATTGCCTGCTGACAAATGTTTACAGTTTGTGAATAGTTTCACATAAATAGTACTATTTCCACATACTACAGTCCAATGTGATGTCCGAAGTGGCTGACAAAATTAGGTACTAACACGAAATATATGCAAGGCAATATAAGGTATATGTATACCTTGCAAATTGTGATCGTTGCTCGCTCGCTCCGCTCGCTCGTAAAAATTTAGTCCAACCTCACATACGATCCGACACGTTCGCAAATTCGAAATAAGTTGCCTTCATATCGAATGACTAACGCAAGATGGATTGGGTTTAGGTTAGGCTACAGCTTTCGAGCGAGCGCAGCGAGCGAGAGACGCGTAAAGGTGTGTCACAATCCAACGGTTTGGCACATACTGACATTGAAACATTCGCACCAGCCCGAGGAGCCGGATGTCTTTATCATATTGCCTGCTGACAAATGTTTACAGTTTGTGAATAGTTTCACATAAATAGTACTATTTCCACATACTACAGTCCAATGTGATGTCCGAAGTGGCTAACAAAATTAGGTACTAACACGATATATATGCATATTGCAAGGTATATGTATACCTTGCATATTGTGATCGATGCTCGCTCGCTCCGCTCGCTCGTAAAAATTTAGTCCAACCTCACATCCGATCCGACACGTTCGCAAATTCGAAATAAGTCGCCACCATATCGAATAATGAACGCAAGATGGATTGGTTTTAGGTTACGCTATAGTTTTCGAGCGAGCGCAGCGAACGAGAGACGCGTAAAGGTGTGTCACAATCCAACGGTTTGGCACATACGGACATTGAAACATTCGCACCAGCCCGAGGAGCCGGAAGTCTTTATCATATTGCCTACTGACAAATGTTTACAGTTTGTGAATAGTTTCACATAAATAGTACTATTTCGACATACTACAGTGCAATGTGATGTCCGAAGTGGCTAACAAAATTAGGTACTAACACGATATATATGCATATTGCAAGGTATACATATACCTTGCAAATTGTGATCGTTGCTCGCTCGCTCCGCTCGCTCGTAAAAATTTAGTCCAACCTCACATCCGATCCGACACGTTCGCAAATTCGAAATAAGTCGCCTTCATATCGAATGACTAACGCAAGAGGGATTGGTTTTAGGTTAGGCTATAGTTTTCGAGCGAGCGCGGCGAGCGAGAGACGCGTAAAGGTGTATCACAATCTAACGGTTTGGCACATGCGGACATTGAAACATTCGCACCAGCCAGAGGAGCCGGAAGTATTTATCCTATTGCCTGCTGACAAATGTTTACAGTTTGTGAATAGTTTCACATAAATAGTACTATTTCCACATACTACAGTCCAATGTGATGTCCGATGTGGCTAACAAAATTAGGTACTAACACGATATATATGCATATTGCAAGGTATATGTATACCTTGCAAATTGTGATCGTTGCTCGCTCGCTCCGCTCGCTCGTAAAAATTTAGTCCAACCTCACATCCGATCCGACACGTTCGCAAATTCGAAATGAGTTGCCTTCATATCGAATGACTAACGCAAGATGGATTGGGTTTAGGTTACGCTATAGTTTTCGAGCGAGCGCAGCGAACAAGAGACGCGTCAAGGTGTGTCACAATCCAACGGTTTGGCACATACTGACATTGAAACATTCGCACCAGCCCGAGGAGCCGGATGTCTTTATCATATTGCCTGCTGACAAATGTTTACAGTTTGTGAATAGTTTCACATAAATAGTACTATTTCCACATACTACAGGGCAATGTGATGTCCGAAGTGGCTGACGAAATTAGGTACTAACACGATATATATGCATATTGCAAGGTATATGTATACCTTGCATATTGTGATCGATGCTCGCTCGCTCCGCTCGCTCGTAAAAATTTAGTCCAACCTCACATCCGATCCGACACGTTCGCAAATTCGAAATAAGTCGCCACCATATCGAATAATCAACGCAAGAGGGATTGGTTTTAGGTTAGGCTATAGTTTTCGAGCGAGCGCAGCGAGCGAGAGACGCGTAAAGGTGTATCACAATCCAACGGTTTGGCACATACGGACATTGAAACATTCGCACCAGCCAGAGGAGCCGGAACTATTTATCCTATTGCCTGCTGACAAATGTTTACAGTTTGTGAATAGTTTCACATAAATAGTACTATTTCCACATACTACAGTCCAATGTGACGTCCGAAGTGGCTGACAAAATTAGGTACTAACACGAAATATATGCAAGGCAATATAAGGTATATGTATACCTTGCAAATTGTGATCGTTGCTCGCTCGCTCCGCTCGCTCGTAAAAATTTAGTCCAACCTCACATACGATCCGACACGTTCGCAAATTCGAAATAAGTTGCCTTCATATCGAATGACTAACGCAAGATGGATTGGGTTTAGGTTAGGCTACACCTTTCGAGCGAGCGCAGCGAGCGAGAGACGCGTAAAGGTGTGTCACAATCCAACTGTTTGGCACATACTGACATTGAAACATTCGCACCAGCCCGAGGAGCCGGATGTCTTTATCATATTGCCTGCTGACAAATGTTTACAGTTTGTGAATAGTTTCACATAAATAGTACTATTTCCACATACTACAGGGCAATGTGATGTCCGAAGTGGCTGACGAAATTAGGTACTAACACGATATATATGCATATTGCAAGGTATATGTATACCTTGCATATTGTGATCGATGCTCTCTCGCTCCGCTCGCTCGTAAAAATTTAGTCCAACCTCACATCCGATCCGACACGTTCGCAAATTCGAAATAAGTCGCCACCATATCGAATAATGAACGCAAGATGGATTGGTTTTAGGTTACGCTATAGTTTTCGAGCGAGCGCAGCGAACGAGAGACGCGTAAAGGTGTGTCACAATCCAACGGTTTGGCACATACTGACATTGAAACATTCGCACCAGCCCGAGGAGCCGGATGTCTTTATCATATTGCCTGCTGACAAATGTTTACAGTTTGTGAATAGTTTCACATAAATAGTACTATTTCCACATACTACAGGGCAATGTGATGTGCGAAGTGGCTGACGAAATTAGGTACTAACACGATATATATGCATATTGCAAGGTATATGTATACCTTGCATATTGTGATCGATGCTCGCTCGCTCCGCTCGCTCGTAAAAATTTAGTCCAACCTCACATCCGATCCGATACGTTCGCAAATTCGAAATAAGTCGCCACCATATCGAATAATGAACGCAAGATGGATTGGTTTTAGGTTACGCTATAGTTTTCGAGCGAGCGCAGCGAACGAGAGACGCGTAAAGGTGTGTCACAATCCAACGGTTTGGCACATACGGACATTGAAACATTCGCACCAGCCCGAGGAGCCGGAAGTCTTTATCCTATTGCCTGCTGACAAATGTTTACAGTTTGTGAATAGTTTCACATAAATAGTACTATTTCCACATACTACAGTGCAATGTGATGTCCGAAGTTTCTGGCAAAATTAGGTACTAACACGATATATATGCATATTGCAAGGTATATGTATACCTTGCAAATTGTGATCGTTGCTCGCTCGCTCCGCTCGCTCGTAAAAATTTAGTCCAACCTCACACCCGATCCGACACGTTCGCAAATTCGAAATAAGTCGCCTTCATATCGAATGACTAACGCAAGAGGGATTGGTTTTAGGTTAGGCTATAGTTTTCGAGCGAGCGCGGCGAGCGAGAGACGCGTAAAGGTGTATCACAATCTAACGGTTTGGCACATACGGACATTGAAACATTCGCACCAGCCAGAGGAGCCGGAAGTATTTATCCTATTGCCTGCTGACAAATGTTTACAGTTTGTGAATAGTTTCACATAAATAGTACTATTTCCACATACTACAGTCCAATGTGATGTCCGAAGTGGCTAACAAAATTAGGTACTAACACGATATATATGCATATTGCAAGGTATATGTATACCTTGCAAATTGTGATCGTTGCTCGCTCGCTCCGCTCGCTCGTAAAAATTTAGTCCAACCTCACATCCGATCCGACACGTTCGCAAATTCGAAATAAGTCGCCTTCATATCGAATGACTAACGCAAGAGGGATTGGTTTTAGGTTAGGCTATAGTTTTCGAGCGAGCGCGGCGAGCGAGAGACGCGTAAAGGTGTATCACAATCTAACGGTTTGGCACATGCGGACATTGAAACATTCGCACCAGCCAGAGGAGCCGGAAGTATTTATCCTATTGCCTGCTGACAAATGTTTACAGTTTGTGAATAGTTTCACATAAATAGTACTATTTCCACATACTACAGTCCAAAGTGATGTCCGAAGTGGCTAACAAAATTACGTACTAACACGATATATATGCATATTGCAAGGTATATGTATACCTTGCAAATAGTGATCGTTGCTCGCTCGCTCCGCTCGCTCGTAAAAATTTAGTCCAACCTCACATCCGATCCGACACGTTCGCAAATTCGAAATAAGTCGCCACCATATCGAATAATGAACGGAAGATGGATTGGTTTTAGGTTACGCTATAGTTTTCGAGCGAGCGCAGCGAACGAGAGACGCGTAAAGGCTTGTCACAATCCAACGGTTTGGCACATACGGACATTGAAACATTCGCACCAGCCCGAGGAGCCGGAAGTCTTTATCCTATTGCCTGCTGACAAATGTTTACAGATTGTCAATAGTTTCACATAAATAGTACTATTTCCACATACTACAGTCCAATGTGATGTCCGAAGTGGCTAACAAAATTAGGTACTAACACGATATATATGCATATTGCAAGGTACATGTATACCTTGCAAATTGTGATCGTTGCTCGCTCGCTCCGCTCGCTCGTAAAAATTTAGTCCAACCTCACATCCGATCCGACACGATCGCAAATTCGAAATAAGTCGCCTTCATATCGAATGACTAACGCAAGAGGGATTGGTTTTAGGTTAGGCTATAGTTTTCGAGCGAGCGCGGCGAGCGAGAGACGCGTAAAGGTGTATCACAATCTAACGGTTTGGCACATACGGACATTGAAACATTCGCACCAGCCAGAGGAGCCGGAAGTATTTATCCTATTGCCTGCTGACAAATGTTTACAGTTTGTGAATAGTTTCACATAAATAGTACTATTTCCACATACTACAGTCCAATGTGATATCCGAAGTGGCTAACAAAATTAGGTACTAACACGATATATATGCATATTTCAAGGTATATGTATACCTTGCAAATTGTGATCGTTGCTCGCTCGCTCCGCCCGCTCGTAAAAATTTAGTCCAACCTCACATCCGATCCGACACGTTCGCAAATTCGAAATAAGTCGCCACCATATCGAATAATGAACGCAAGATGGATTGGTTTTAGGTTACGCTATAGTTTTCGAGCGAGCGCAGCGAACGAGAGACGCGTAAAGGTGTGTCACAATCCAACGGTTTGGCACATACGGACATTGAAACATTCGCACCAGCCCGAGGAGCCGGAAGTCTTTATCCTATTGCCTGCTGACAAATGTTTACAGTTTGTGAATAGTTTCACATAAATAGTACTATTTCCACATACTACAGTTCAATGTGATGTCCGAAGTGGCTGAAAAAATTAGGTACTAACACGAAATATATGCAAGGCAATATAAGGTATATGTATACCTTGCAAATAGTGATCGTTGCTCGCTCGCTCCGCTCGCTCGTAAAAATTTAGTCCAACCTCACGTCCGATCCGACACGTTCGCAAATTCGAAATAAGTCGCCACCATATCGAATAATGAACGCAAGATGGATTGGTTTTAGGTTACGCTATAGTTTTCGAGCGAGCGCAGCGAACGAGAGACGCGTAAAGGTGTGTCACAATCCAACGGTTTGGCACATACGGACATTGAAACATTCGCACCAGCCCGAGGAGCCGGAAGTCTTTATCCTATTGCCTGCTGACAAATGTTTACAGTTTGTGAATAGTTTCACATAAATAGTACTATTTCCACATACTACAGGGCAATGTGATGTGCGAAGTGGCTGACGAAATTAGGTACTAACACGATATATATGCATATTGCAAGGTATATGTATACCTTGCATATTGTGATCGATGCTCGCTCGCTCCGCTCGCTCGTAAAAATTTAGTCCAACCTCACATCCGATCCGACACGTTCGCAAATTCGAAATAAGTCGCCACCATATCGAATAATGAACGCAAGATGGATTGGTTTTAGGTTACGCTATAGTTTTCGAGCGAGCGCAGCGAACGAGAGACGCGTAAAGGTGTGTCACAATCCAACGGTTTGGCACATACGGACATTGAAACATACGCACCAGCCCGAGGAGCCGGAAGTCTTTATCCTATTGCCTGCTGACAAATGTTTACAGTTTGTGAATAGTTTCACATAAATAGTACTATTCCCACATACTACAGTGCAATGTGATGTCCGAAGTTTCTGACAAAATTAGGTACTAACACGATATATATGCATATTGCAAGGTATATGTATACCTTGCAAATTGTGATCGTTGCTCGCTCGCTCCGCTCGCTCGTAAAAATTTAGTCCAACCTCACATCCGATCCGACACGTTCGCAAATTCGAAATAAGTCGCCTTCATATCGAATGACTAACGCAAGAGGGATTGGTTTTAGGTTAGGCTATAGTTTTCGAGCGAGCGCGGCGAGCGAGAGACGCGTAAAGGTGTATCACAATCTAACGGTTTGGCACATGCGGACATTGAAACATTCGCACCAGCCAGAGGAGCCGGAAGTATTTATCCTATTGCCTGCTGACAAATGTTTACAGTTTGTGAATAGTTTCACATAAATAGTACTATTTCCACATACTACAGTCCAATGTGATGTCCGATGTGGCTAACAAAATTAGGTACTAACACGATATATATGCATATTGCAAGGTATATGTATACCTTGCAAATTGTGATCGTTGCTCGCTCGCTCCGCTCGCTCGTAAAAATTTAGTCCAACCTCACATCCGATCCGACACGTTCGCAAATTCGAAATGAGTTGCCTTCATATCGAATGACTAACGCAAGATGGATTGGGTTTAGGTTACGCTATAGTTTTCGAGCGAGCGCAGCGAACAAGAGACGCGTCAAGGTGTGTCACAATCCAACGGTTTGGCACATACTGACATTGAAACATTCGCACCAGCCCGAGGAGCCGGATGTCTTTATCATATTGCCTGCTGACAAATGTTTACAGTTTGTGAATAGTTTCACATAAATAGTACTATTTCCACATACTACAGGGCAATGTGATGTCCGAAGTGGCTGACGAAATTAGGTACTAACACGATATATATGCATATTGCAAGGTATATGTATACCTTGCATATTGTGATCGATGCTCGCTCGCTCCGCTCGCTCGTAAAAATTTAGTCCAACCTCACATCCGATCCGACACGTTCGCAAATTCGAAATAAGTCGCCACCATATCGAATAATCAACGCAAGAGGGATTGGTTTTAGGTTAGGCTATAGTTTTCGAGCGAGCGCAGCGAGCGAGAGACGCGTAAAGGTGTATCACAATCCAACGGTTTGGCACATACGGACATTGAAACATTCGCACCAGCCAGAGGAGCCGGAACTATTTATCCTATTGCCTGCTGACAAATGTTTACAGTTTGTGAATAGTTTCACATAAATAGTACTATTTCCACATACTACAGTCCAATGTGACGTCCGAAGTGGCTGACAAAATTAGGTACTAACACGAAATATATGCAAGGCAATATAAGGTATATGTATACCTTGCAAATTGTGATCGTTGCTCGCTCGCTCCGCTCGCTCGTAAAAATTTAGTCCAACCTCACATACGATCCGACACGTTCGCAAATTCGAAATAAGTTGCCTTCATATCGAATGACTAACGCAAGATGGATTGGGTTTAGGTTAGGCTACACCTTTCGAGCGAGCGCAGCGAGCGAGAGACGCGTAAAGGTGTGTCACAATCCAACTGTTTGGCACATACTGACATTGAAACATTCGCACCAGCCCGAGGAGCCGGATGTCTTTATCATATTGCCTGCTGACAAATGTTTACAGTTTGTGAATAGTTTCACATAAATAGTACTATTTCCACATACTACAGGGCAATGTGATGTGCGAAGTGGCTGACGAAATTAGGTACTAACACGATATATATGCATATTGCAAGGTATATGTATACCTTGCATATTGTGATCGATGCTCTCTCGCTCCGCTCGCTCGTAAAAATTTAGTCCAACCTCACATCCGATCCGACACGTTCGCAAATTCGAAATAAGTCGCCACCATATCGAATAATGAACGCAAGATGGATTGGTTTTAGGTTACGCTATAGTTTTCGAGCGAGCGCAGCGAACGAGAGACGCGTAAAGGTGTGTCACAATCCAACGGTTTGGCACATACTGACATTGAAACATTCGCACCAGCCCGAGGAGCCGGATGTCTTTATCATATTGCCTGCTGACAAATGTTTACAGTTTGTGAATAGTTTCACATAAATAGTACTATTTCCACATAGTACAGGGCAATGTGATGTGCGAAGTGGCTGACGAAATTAGGTACTAACACGATATATATGCATATTGCAAGGTATATGTATACCTTGCATATTGTGATCGATGCTCGCTCGCTCCGCTCGCTCGTAAAAATTTAGTCCAACCTCACATCCGATCCGATACGTTCGCAAATTCGAAATAAGTCGCCACCATATCGAATAATGAACGCAAGATGGATTGGTTTTAGGTTACGCTATAGTTTTCGAGCGAGCGCAGCGAACGAGAGACGCGTAAAGGTGTGTCACAATCCAACGGTTTGGCACATACGGACATTGAAACATTCGCACCAGCCCGAGGAGCCGGAAGTCTTTATCCTATTGCCTGCTGACAAATGTTTACAGTTTGTGAATAGTTTCACATAAATAGTACTATTTCCACATACTACAGTTCAATGTGATGTCCGAAGTGGCTGAAAAAATTAGGTACTAACACGAAATATATGCAAGGCAATATAAGGTATATGTATACCTTGCAAATAGTGATCGTTGCTCGCTCGCTCCGCTCGCTCGTAAAAATTTAGTCCAACCTCACACCCGATCCGACACGTTCGCAAATTCGAAATAAGTCGCCTTCATATCGAATGACTAACGCAAGAGGGATTGGTTTTAGGTTAGGCTATAGTTTTCGAGCGAGCGCGGCGAGCGAGAGACGCGTAAAGGTGTATCACAATCTAACGGTTTGGCACATACGGACATTGAAACATTCGCACCAGCCAGAGGAGCCGGAAGTATTTATCCTATTGCCTGCTGACAAATGTTTACAGTTTGTGAATAGTTTCACATAAATAGTACTATTTCCACATACTACAGTCCAATGTGATGTCCGAAGTGGCTAACAAAATTAGGTACTAACACGATATATATGCATATTGCAAGGTATATGTATACCTTGCAAATTGTGATCGTTGCTCGCTCGCTCCGCTCGCTCGTAAAAATTTAGTCCAACCTCACATCCGATCCGACACGTTCGCAAATTCGAAATAAGTCGCCTTCATATCGAATGACTAACGCAAGAGGGATTGGTTTTAGGTTAGGCTATAGTTTTCGAGCGAGCGCGGCGAGCGAGAGACGCGTAAAGGTGTATCACAATCTAACGGTTTGGCACATGCGGACATTGAAACATTCGCACCAGCCAGAGGAGCCGGAAGTATTTATCCTATTGCCTGCTGACAAATGTTTACAGTTTGTGAATAGTTTCACATAAATAGTACTATTTCCACATACTACAGTCCAAAGTGATGTCCGAAGTGGCTAACAAAATTACGTACTAACACGATATATATGCATATTGCAAGGTATATGTATACCTTGCAAATAGTGATCGTTGCTCGCTCGCTCCGCTCGCTCGTAAAAATTTAGTCCAACCTCACATCCGATCCGACACGTTCGCAAATTCGAAATAAGTCGCCACCATATCGAATAATGAACGGAAGATGGATTGGTTTTAGGTTACGCTATAGTTTTCGAGCGAGCGCAGCGAACGAGAGACGCGTAAAGGCTTGTCACAATCCAACGGTTTGGCACATACGGACATTGAAACATTCGCACCAGCCCGAGGAGCCGGAAGTCTTTATCCTATTGCCTGCTGACAAATGTTTACAGATTGTCAATAGTTTCACATAAATAGTACTATTTCCACATACTACAGTCCAATGTGATGTCCGAAGTGGCTAACAAAATTAGGTACTAACACGATATATATGCATATTGCAAGGTACATGTATACCTTGCAAATTGTGATCGTTGCTCGCTCGCTCCGCTCGCTCGTAAAAATTTAGTCCAACCTCACATCCGATCCGACACGATCGCAAATTCGAAATAAGTCGCCTTCATATCGAATGACTAACGCAAGAGGGATTGGTTTTAGGTTAGGCTATAGTTTTCGAGCGAGCGCGGCGAGCGAGAGACGCGTAAAGGTGTATCACAATCTAACGGTTTGGCACATACGGACATTGAAACATTCGCACCAGCCAGAGGAGCCGGAAGTATTTATCCTATTGCCTGCTGACAAATGTTTACAGTTTGTGAATAGTTTCACATAAATAGTACTATTTCCACATACTACAGTCCAATGTGATATCCGAAGTGGCTAACAAAATTAGGTACTAACACGATATATATGCATATTTCAAGGTATATGTATACCTTGCAAATTGTGATCGTTGCTCGCTCGCTCCGCTCGCTCGTAAAAATTTAGTCCAACCTCACATCCGATCCGACACGTTCGCAAATTCGAAATAAGTCGCCACCATATCGAATAATGAACGCAAGATGGATTGGTTTTAGGTTACGCTATAGTTTTCGAGCGAGCGCAGCGAACGAGAGACGCGTAAAGGTGTGTCACAATCCAACGGTTTGGCACATACGGACATTGAAACATTCGCACCAGCCCGAGGAGCCGGAAGTCTTTATCCTATTGCCTGCTGACAAATGTTTACAGTTTGTGAATAGTTTCACATAAATAGTACTATTTCCACATACTACAGTTCAATGTGATGTCCGAAGTGGCTGAAAAAATTAGGTACTAACACGAAATATATGCAAGGCAATATAAGGTATATGTATACCTTGCAAATAGTGATCGTTGCTCGCTCGCTCCGCTCGCTCGTAAAAATTTAGTCCAACCTCACGTCCGATCCGACACGTTCGCAAATTCGAAATAAGTCGCCACCATATCGAATAATGAACGCAAGATGGATTGGTTTTAGGTTACGCTATAGTTTTCGAGCGAGCGCAGCGAACGAGAGACGCGTAAAGGTGTGTCACAATCCAACGGTTTGGCACATACGGACATTGAAACATTCGCACCAGCCCGAGGAGCCGGAAGTCTTTATCCTATTGCCTGCTGACAAATGTTTACAGTTTGTGAATAGTTTCACATAAATAGTACTATTTCCACATACTACAGGGCAATGTGATGTGCGAAGTGGCTGACGAAATTAGGTACTAACACGATATATATGCATATTGCAAGGTATATGTATACCTTGCATATTGTGATCGATGCTCGCTCGCTCCGCTCGCTCGTAAAAATTTAGTCCAACCTCACATCCGATCCGACACGTTCGCAAATTCGAAATAAGTCGCCACCATATCGAATAATGAACGCAAGATGGATTGGTTTTAGGTTACGCTATAGTTTTCGAGCGAGCGCAGCGAACGAGAGACGCGTAAAGGTGTGTCACAATCCAACGGTTTGGCACATACGGACATTGAAACATACGCACCAGCCCGAGGAGCCGGAAGTCTTTATCCTATTGCCTGCTGACAAATGTTTACAGTTTGTGAATAGTTTCACATAAATAGTACTATTCCCACATACTACAGTGCAATGTGATGTCCGAAGTTTCTGACAAAATTAGGTACTAACACGATATATATGCATATTGCAAGGTATATGTATACCTTGCAAATTGTGATCGTTGCTCGCTCGCTCCGCTCGCTCGTAAAAATTTAGTCCAACCTCACACCCGATCCGACACGTTCGCAAATTCGAAATAAGTCGCCTTCATATCGAATGACTAACGCAAGAGGGATTGGTTTTAGGTTAGGCTATAGTTTTCGAGCGAGCGCGGCGAGCGAGAGACGCGTAAAGGTGTATCACAATCTAACGGTTTGGCACATACGGACATTGAAACATTCGCACCAGCCAGAGGAGCCGGAAGTATTTATCCTATTGCCTGCTGACAAATGTTTACAGTTTGTGAATAGTTTCACATAAATAGTACTATTTCCACATACTACAGTCCAATGTGATGTCCGAAGTGGCTAACAAAATTAGGTACTAACACGATATATATGCATATTGCAAGGTATATGTATACCTTGCAAATAGTGATCGTTGCTCGCTCGCTCCGCTCGCTCGTAAAAATTTAGTCCAACCTCACATCCGATCCGACACGTTCGCAAATTCGAAATAAGTCGCCACCATATCGAATAATGAACGGAAGATGGATTGGTTTTAGGTTACGCTATAGTTTTCGAGCGAGCGCAGCGAACGAGAGACGCGTAAAGGCTTGTCACAATCCAACGGTTTGGCACATACGGACATTGAAACATTCGCACCAGCCCGAGGAGCCGGAAGTCTTTATCCTATTGCCTGCTGACAAATGTTTACAGATTGTCAATAGTTTCACATAAATAGTACTATTTCCACATACTACAGTCCAATGTGATGTCCGAAGTGGCTAACAAAATTAGGTACTAACACGATATATATGCATATTGCAAGGTACATGTATACCTTGCAAATTGTGATCGTTGCTCGCTCGCTCCGCTCGCTCGTAAAAATT
Organism: Bombus terrestris; assembly: GCF_910591885.1. Classification (NCBI taxonomy): domain Eukaryota; kingdom Metazoa; phylum Arthropoda; class Insecta; order Hymenoptera; family Apidae; genus Bombus; species Bombus terrestris. The sequence continues at coordinate 1,656,571 of NW_025963552.1, read as the reverse complement.
TAGTCCAACCTCACATCCGATCCGACACGATCGCAAATTCGAAATAAGTCGCCTTCATATCGAATGACTAACGCAAGAGGGATTGGTTTTAGGTTAGGCTATAGTTTTCGAGCGAGCGCGGCGAGCGAGAGACGCGTAAAGGTGTATCACAATCTAACGGTTTGGCACATACGGACATTGAAACATTCGCACCAGCCAGAGGAGCCGGAAGTATTTATCCTATTGCCTGCTGACAAATGTTTACAGTTTGTGAATAGTTTCACATAAATAGTACTATTTCCACATACTACAGTCCAATGTGATATCCGAAGTGGCTAACAAAATTAGGTACTAACACGATATATATGCATATTTCAAGGTATATGTATACCTTGCAAATTGTGATCGTTGCTCGCTCGCTCCGCTCGCTCGTAAAAATTTAGTCCAACCTCACATCCGATCCGACACGTTCGCAAATTCGAAATAAGTCGCCACCATATCGAATAATGAACGCAAGATGGATTGGTTTTAGGTTACGCTATAGTTTTCGAGCGAGCGCAGCGAACGAGAGACGCGTAAAGGTGTGTCACAATCCAACGGTTTGGCACATACGGACATTGAAACATTCGCACCAGCCCGAGGAGCCGGAAGTCTTTATCCTATTGCCTGCTGACAAATGTTTACAGTTTGTGAATAGTTTCACATAAATAGTACTATTTCCACATACTACAGTTCAATGTGATGTCCGAAGTGGCTGAAAAAATTAGGTACTAACACGAAATATATGCAAGGCAATATAAGGTATATGTATACCTTGCAAATAGTGATCGTTGCTCGCTCGCTCCGCTCGCTCGTAAAAATTTAGTCCAACCTCACGTCCGATCCGACACGTTCGCAAATTCGAAATAAGTCGCCACCATATCGAATAATGAACGCAAGATGGATTGGTTTTAGGTTACGCTATAGTTTTCGAGCGAGCGCAGCGAACGAGAGACGCGTAAAGGTGTGTCACAATCCAACGGTTTGGCACATACGGACATTGAAACATTCGCACCAGCCCGAGGAGCCGGAAGTCTTTATCCTATTGCCTGCTGACAAATGTTTACAGTTTGTGAATAGTTTCACATAAATAGTACTATTTCCACATACTACAGGGCAATGTGATGTGCGAAGTGGCTGACGAAATTAGGTACTAACACGATATATATGCATATTGCAAGGTATATGTATACCTTGCATATTGTGATCGATGCTCGCTCGCTCCGCTCGCTCGTAAAAATTTAGTCCAACCTCACATCCGATCCGACACGTTCGCAAATTCGAAATAAGTCGCCACCATATCGAATAATGAACGCAAGATGGATTGGTTTTAGGTTACGCTATAGTTTTCGAGCGAGCGCAGCGAACGAGAGACGCGTAAAGGTGTGTCACAATCCAACGGTTTGGCACATACGGACATTGAAACATACGCACCAGCCCGAGGAGCCGGAAGTCTTTATCCTATTGCCTGCTGACAAATGTTTACAGTTTGTGAATAGTTTCACATAAATAGTACTATTCCCACATACTACAGTGCAATGTGATGTCCGAAGTTTCTGACAAAATTAGGTACTAACACGATATATATGCATATTGCAAGGTATATGTATACCTTGCAAATTGTGATCGTTGCTCGCTCGCTCCGCTCGCTCGTAAAAATTTAGTCCAACCTCACACCCGATCCGACACGTTCGCAAATTCGAAATAAGTCGCCTTCATATCGAATGACTAACGCAAGAGGGATTGGTTTTAGGTTAGGCTATAGTTTTCGAGCGAGCGCGGCGAGCGAGAGACGCGTAAAGGTGTATCACAATCTAACGGTTTGGCACATACGGACATTGAAACATTCGCACCAGCCAGAGGAGCCGGAAGTATTTATCCTATTGCCTGCTGACAAATGTTTACAGTTTGTGAATAGTTTCACATAAATAGTACTATTTCCACATACTACAGTCCAATGTGATGTCCGAAGTGGCTAACAAAATTAGGTACTAACACGATATATATGCATATTGCAAGGTATATGTATACCTTGCAAATAGTGATCGTTGCTCGCTCGCTCCGCTCGCTCGTAAAAATTTAGTCCAACCTCACATCCGATCCGACACGTTCGCAAATTCGAAATGAGTCGCCACCATATCGAATAATGAACGCAAGATGGATTGGTTTTAGGTTAGGCTATAGTTTTCGAGCGAGCGCGGCGAGCGAGAGACGCGTAAAGGTGTATCACAATCTAACGGTTTGGCACATACGGACATTGAAACATTCGCACCAGCCCGAGGAGCCGGAAGTCTTTATCCTATTGCCTGCTGACAAATGTTTACAGTTTGTGAATAGTTTCACATAAATAGTACTATTTCCACATACTACAGTGCAATGTGATGTCCGAAGTGGCTAACAACATTAGGTACTAACACGATATATATGCATATTGCAAGGTATATGTATACCTTGCAAATTGTGATCGTTGCTCGCTCGCTCCGCTCGCTCGTAAAAATTTAGTCCAACCTCACATCCGATCCGACACGTTCGCAAATTCGAAATAAGTCGCCACCATATCGAATAATGAACGCAAGATGGATTGGTTTTAGGTTAGGCTATAGTTTTCGAGCGAGCGCAGCGAACGAGAGACGCGTAAAGGTGTGTCACAATCCAACGGTTTGGCACATACGGACATTGAAACATTCGCACCAGCCCGAGGAGCCGGAAGTCTTTATCCTATTGCCTGCTGACAAATGTTTACAGTTTGTGAATAGTTTCACATAAATAGTACTATTTCCACATACTACAGTCCAATGTGATGTCCGAAGTGGCTAACAAAATTAGGTACTAACACGATATATATGCATATTGCAAGGTATATGTATACCTTGCAAATTCTGATCGTTGCTCGCTCGCTCCGCTCGCTCGTAAAAATTTAGTCCAACCTCACATCCGATCCGACACGTTCGCAAATTCGAAATAAGTCGCCTTCATATCGAATGACTAACGCAAGAGGGATTGGTTTTAGGTTAGGCTATAGTTTTCGAGCGAGCGCGGCGAGCGAGAGACGCGTAAAGGTGTATCACAATCTAACGGTTTGGCACATGCGGACATTGAAACATTCGCACCAGCCAGAGGAGCCGGAAGTATTTATCCTATTGCCTGCTGACAAATGTTTACAGTTTGTGAATAGTTTCACATAAATAGTACTATTTCCACATACTACAGTCCAATGTGATGTCCGAAGTGGCTAACAAAATTAGGTACTAACACGATATATATGCATATTGCAAGGTATATGTATACCTTGCAAATTGTGATCGTTGCTCGCTCGCTCCGCCCGCTCGTAAAAATTTAGTCCAACCTCACATCCGATCCGACACGTTCGCAAATTCGAAATAAGTCGCCACCATATCGAATAATGAACGCAAGATGGATTGGTTTTAGGTTACGCTATAGTTTTCGAGCGAGCGCAGCGAACGAGAGACGCGTAAAGGTGTGTCACAATCCAACGGTTTGGCACATACGGACATTGAAACATTCGCACCAGCCCGAGGAGCCGGAAGTCTTTATCCTATTGCCTGCTGACAAATGTTTACAGTTTGTGAATAGTTTCACATAAATAGTACTATTTCCACATACTACAGTTCAATGTGATGTCCGAAGTGGCTGAAAAAATTAGGTACTAACACGAAATATATGCAAGGCAATATAAGGTATATGTATACCTTGCAAATAGTGATCGTTACTCGCTCGCTCCGCTCGCTCGTAAAAATTTAGTCCAACCTCACGTCCGATCCGACACGTTCGCAAATTCGAAATAAGTCGCCACCATATCGAATAATGAACGCAAGATGGATTGGTTTTAGGTTACGCTATAGTTTTCGAGCGAGCGCAGCGAACGAGAGACGCGTAAAGGTGTGTCACAATCCAACGGTTTGGCACATACGGACATTGAAACATTCGCACCAGCCCGAGGAGCCGGAAGTCTTTATCCTATTGCCTGCTGACAAATGTTTACAGTTTGTGAATAGTTTCACATAAATAGTACTATTTCCACATACTACAGTCCAATGTGATGTCCGAAGTGGCTAACAAAATTAGGTACTAACACGATATATATGCATATTGCAAGGTATATGTATACCTTGCAAATTGTGATCGTTGCTCGCTCGCTCCGCTCGCTCGTAAAAATTTAGTCCAACCTCACATCCGATCCGACACGTTCGCAAATTCGAAACAAGTCGCCACCATATCGAATAATGAACGCAAGATGGATTGGTTTTAGGTTACGCTATAGTTTTCGAGCGAGCGCAGCGAACGAGAGGCGCGTAAAGGTGTGTCACAATCCAACGGTTTGGCACATACGGACATTGAAACATTCGCACCAGCCCGAGGAGCCGGAAGTCTTTATCCTATTGCCTGCTGACAAATGTTTACAGTTTGTGAATAGTTTCACATAAATAGTACTATTTCCACATACTACAGTGCAATGTGATGTCCGAAGTGGCTGACAAAATTAGGTACTAACACGATATATATGCATATTGCAAGGTATACATATACCTTGCAAATTGTGATCGTTGCTCGCTCGCTCCGCTCGCTCGTAAAAATTTAGTCCAACCTCACATCCGATCCGACACGTTCGCAAATTCGAAATAAGTCGCCTTCATATCGAATGACTAACGCAAGAGGGATTGGTTTTAGGTTAGGCTATAGTTTTCGAGCGAGCGCGGCGAGCGAGAGACGCGTAAAGGTGTATCACAATCTAACGGTTTGGCACATACGGACATTGAAACATTCGCACCAGCCAGAGGAGCCGGAAGTATTTATCCTATTGCCTGCTGACAAATGTTTACAGTTTGTGAATAGTTTCACATAAATAGTACTATTTCCACATACTACAGTCCAATGTGATATCCGAAGTGGCTAACAAAATTAGGTGCTAAGACGATATATATGCATATTGCAAGGTATATGTATACCTTGCAAATTGTGATCGTTGCTCGCTCGCTCCGCTCGCTCGTAAAAATTTAGTCCAACCTCACATCCGATCCGACACGTTCGCAAATTCGAAATAAGTCGCCACCATATCGAATAATGAACGCAAGATGGATTGGTTTTAGGTTACGCTATAGTTTTCGAGCGAGCGCAGCGAACGAGAGACGCGTAAAGGTGTGTCACAATCCAACGGTTTGGCACATACGGACATTCAAACATTCGCACCAGCCCGAGGAGCCGGAAGTCTTTATCCTATTGCCTGCTGACAAATGTTTACAGTTTGTGAATAGTTTCACATAAATAGTACTATTTCCACATACTACAGTGCAATGTGATGTCCGAAGTGGCTGACAAAATTAGGTACTAACACGATATATATGCATATTGCAAGGTATATGTATACCTTGCAAATTGTGATCGTTGCTCGCTCGCTCCGGTCGCTCGTAAAAATTTAGTCCAACCTCACATCCGATCCGACACGTTCGCAAATTCGAAATAAGTCGCCTTCATATCGAATGACTAACGCAAGAGGGATTGGTTTTAGGTTAGGCTATAGTTTTCGAGCGAGCGCGGCTAGCGAGAGACGCGTAAAGGTGTATCACAATCTAACGGTTTGGCACATACGGACATTGAAACATTCGCACCAGCCAGAGGAGCCGGAAGTATTTATCCTATTGCCTGCTGACAAATGTTTACAGTTTGTGAATAGTTTCACATAAATAGTACTATTTCCACATACTACAGTCCAATGTGATATCCGAAGTGGCTAACAAAATTAGGTGCTAACACGATATATATGCATATTGCAAGGTATATGTATACCTTGCAAATTGTGATCGTTGCTCGCTCGCTCCGCTCGCTCGTAAAAATTTAGTCCAACCTCACATCCGATCCGACACGTTCGCAAATTCGAAATAAGTCGCCACCATATCGAATAATGAACGCAAGATGGATTGGTTTTAGGTTAGGCTATAGTTTTCGAGCGAGCGCGGCGAGCGAGAGACGCGTAAAGGTGTATCACAATCTAACGGTTTGGCACTTACGGACATTGAAACATTCGCACCAGCCCGAGGAGCCGGAAGTCTTTATCCTATTGCCTGCTGACAAATGTTTACAGTTTGTGAATAGTTTCACATAAATAGTACTATTTCCACATACTACAGTGCAATGTGATGTCCGAAGTGGCTAACAACATTAGGTACTAACACGATATATATGCATATTGCAAGGTATATGTATACCTTGCAAATTGTGATCGTTGTTCGCTCGCTCCGCTCGCTCGTAAAAATTTAGTCCAACCTCACATCCGATCCGACACGTTCGCAAATTCGAAATAAGTCGCCACCATATCGAATAATGAACGCAAGATGGATTGGTTTTAGGTTAGGCTATAGTTTTCGAGCGAGCGCAGCGAACGAGAGACGCGTAAAGGTGTGTCACAATCCAACGGTTTGGCACATACGGACATTGAAACATTCGCACCAGCCCGAGGAGCCGGAAGTCTTTATCCTATTGCCTGCTGACAAATGTTTACAGTTTGTGAATAGTTTCACATAAATAGTACTATTTCCACATACTACAGTTCAATGTGATGTCCGAAGTGGCTGAAAAAATTAGGTACTAACACGAAATATATGCAAGGCAATATAAGGTATATGTATACCTTGCAAATAGTGATCGTTGCTCGCTCGCTCCGCTCGCTCGTAAAAATTTAGTCCAACCTCACGTCCGATCCGACACGTTCGCAAATTCGAAATAAGTCGCCACCATATCGAATAATGAACGCAAGATGGATTGGTTTTAGGTTACGCTATAGTTTTCGAGCGAGCGCAGCGAACGAGAGACGCGTAAAGGTGTGTCACAATCCAACGGTTTGGCACATACGGACATTGAAACATTCGCACCAGCCCGAGGAGCCGGAAGTCTTTATCCTATTGCCTGCTGACAAATGTTTACAGTTTGTGAATAGTTTCACATAAATAGTACTATTTCCACATACTACAGGGCAATGTGATGTGCGAAGTGGCTGACGAAATTAGGTACTAACACGATATATATGCATATTGCAAGGTATATGTATACCTTGCATATTGTGATCGATGCTCGCTCGCTCCGCTCGCTCGTAAAAATTTAGTCCAACCTCACATCCGATCCGACACGTTCGCAAATTCGAAATAAGTCGCCACCATATCGAATAATGAACGCAAGATGGATTGGTTTTAGGTTACGCTATAGTTTTCGAGCGAGCGCAGCGAACGAGAGACGCGTAAAGGTGTGTCACAATCCAACGGTTTGGCACATACGGACATTGAAACATACGCACCAGCCCGAGGAGCCGGAAGTCTTTATCCTATTGCCTGCTGACAAATGTTTACAGTTTGTGAATAGTTTCACATAAATAGTACTATTCCCACATACTACAGTGCAATGTGATGTCCGAAGTTTCTGACAAAATTAGGTACTAACACGATATATATGCATATTGCAAGGTATATGTATATCTTGCAAATTGTGATCGTTGCTCGCTCGCTCCGCTCGCTCGTAAAAATTTAGTCCAACCTCACACCCGATCCGACACGTTCGCAAATTCGAAATAAGTCGCCTTCATATCGAATGACTAACGCAAGAGGGATTGGTTTTAGGTTAGGCTATAGTTTTCGAGCGAGCGCGGCGAGCGAGAGACGCGTAAAGGTGTATCACAATCTAACGGTTTGGCACATACGGACATTGAAACATTCGCACCAGCCAGAGGAGCCGGAAGTATTTATCCTATTGCCTGCTGACAAATGTTTACAGTTTGTGAATAGTTTCACATAAATAGTACTATTTCCACATACTACAGTCCAATGTGATGTCCGAAGTGGCTAACAAAATTAGGTACTAACACGATATATATGCATATTGCAAGGTATATGTATACCTTGCAAATAGTGATCGTTGCTCGCTCGCTCCGCTCGCTCGTAAAAATTTAGTCCAACCTCACATCCGATCCGACACGTTCGCAAATTCGAAATAAGTCGCCACCATATCGAATAATGAACGCAAGATGGATTGGTTTTAGGTTAGGCTATAGTTTTCGAGCGAGCGCGGCGAGCGAGAGACGCGTAAAGGTGTATCACAATCTAACGGTTTGGCACATACGGACATTGAAACATTCGCACCAGCCCGAGGAGCCGGAAGTCTTTATCCTATTGCCTGCTGACAAATGTTTACAGTTTGTGAATAGTTTCACATAAATAGTACTATTTCCACATACTACAGTGCAATGTGATGTCCGAAGTGGCTAACAACATTAGGTACTAACACGATATATATGCATATTGCAAGGTATATGTATACCTTGCAAATTGTGATCGTTGCTCGCTCGCTCCGCTCGCTCGTAAAAATTTAGTCCAACCTCACATCCGATCCGACACGTTCGCAAATTCGAAATAAGTCGCCACCATATCGAATAATGAACGCAAGATGGATTGGTTTTAGGTTAGGCTATAGTTTTCGAGCGAGCGCAGCGAACGAGAGACGCGTAAAGGTGTGTCACAATCCAACGGTTAGGCACATACGGACATTGAAACATACGCACCAGCCCGAGGAGCCGGAAGTCTTTATCCTATTGCCTGCTGACAAATGTTTACAGTTTGTGAATAGTTTCACATAAATAGTACTATTCCCACATACTACAGTGCAATGTGATGTCCGAAGTTTCTGACAAAATTAGGTACTAACACGATATATATGCATATTGCAAGGTATATGTATACCTTGCAAATTGTGATCGTTGCTCGCTCGCTCCGCTCGCTCGTAAAAATTTAGTCCAACCTCACACCCGATCCGACACGTTCGCAAATTCGAAATAAGTCGCCTTCATATCGAATGACTAACGCAAGAGGGATTGGTTTTAGGTTAGGCTATAGTTTTCGAGCGAGCGCGGCGAGCGAGAGACGCGTAAAGGTGTATCACAATCTAACGGTTTGGCACATACGGACATTGAAACATTCGCACCAGCCAGAGGAGCCGGAAGTATTTATCCTATTGCCTGCTGACAAATGTTTACAGTTTGTGAATAGTTTCACATAAATAGTACTATTTCCACATACTACAGTCCAATGTGATGTCCGAAGTGGCTAACAAAATTAGGTACTAACACGATATATATGCATATTGCAAGGTATATGTATACCTTGCAAATAGTGATCGTTGCTCGCTCGCTCCGCTCGCTCGTAAAAATTTAGTCCAACCTCACATCCGATCCGACACGTTCGCAAATTCGAAATGAGTCGCCACCATATCGAATAATGAACGCAAGATGGATTGGTTTTAGGTTAGGCTATAGTTTTCGAGCGAGCGCGGCGAGCGAGAGACGCGTAAAGGTGTATCACAATCTAACGGTTTGGCACATACGGACATTGAAACATTCGCACCAGCCCGAGGAGCCGGAAGTCTTTATCCTATTGCCTGCTGACAAATGTTTACAGTTTGTGAATAGTTTCACATAAATAGTACTATTTCCACATACTACAGTGCAATGTGATGTCCGAAGTGGCTAACAACATTAGGTACTAACACGATATATATGCATATTGCAAGGTATATGTATACCTTGCAAATTGTGATCGTTGCTCGCTCGCTCCGCTCGCTCGTAAAAATTTAGTCCAACCTCACATCCGATCCGACACGTTCGCAAATTCGAAATAAGTCGCCACCATATCGAATAATGAACGCAAGATGGATTGGTTTTAGGTTAGGCTATAGTTTTCGAGCGAGCGCAGCGAACGAGAGACGCGTAAAGGTGTGTCACAATCCAACGGTTTGGCACATACGGACATTGAAACATTCGCACCAGCCCGAGGAGCCGGAAGTCTTTATCCTATTGCCTGCTGACAAATGTTTACAGTTTGTGAATAGTTTCACATAAATAGTACTATTTCCACATACTACAGTCCAATGTGATGTCCGAAGTGGCTAACAAAATTAGGTACTAACACGATATATATGCATATTGCAAGGTATATGTATACCTTGCAAATTCTGATCGTTGCTCGCTCGCTCCGCTCGCTCGTAAAAATTTAGTCCAACCTCACATCCGATCCGACACGTTCGCAAATTCGAAATAAGTCGCCTTCATATCGAATGACTAACGCAAGAGGGATTGGTTTTAGGTTAGGCTATAGTTTTCGAGCGAGCGCGGCGAGCGAGAGACGCGTAAAGGTGTATCACAATCTAACGGTTTGGCACATGCGGACATTGAAACATTCGCACCAGCCAGAGGAGCCGGAAGTATTTATCCTATTGCCTGCTGACAAATGTTTACAGTTTGTGAATAGTTTCACATAAATAGTACTATTTCCACATACTACAGTCCAATGTGATGTCCGAAGTGGCTAACAAAATTAGGTACTAACACGATATATATGCATATTGCAAGGTATATGTATACCTTGCAAATTGTGATCGTTGCTCGCTCGCTCCGCCCGCTCGTAAAAATTTAGTCCAACCTCACATCCGATCCGACACGTTCGCAAATTCGAAATAAGTCGCCACCATATCGAATAATGAACGCAAGATGGATTGGTTTTAGGTTACGCTATAGTTTTCGAGCGAGCGCAGCGAACGAGAGACGCGTAAAGGTGTGTCACAATCCAACGGTTTGGCACATACGGACATTGAAACATTCGCACCAGCCCGAGGAGCCGGAAGTCTTTATCCTATTGCCTGCTGACAAATGTTTACAGTTTGTGAATAGTTTCACATAAATAGTACTATTTCCACATACTACAGTTCAATGTGATGTCCGAAGTGGCTGAAAAAATTAGGTACTAACACGAAATATATGCAAGGCAATATAAGGTATATGTATACCTTGCAAATAGTGATCGTTACTCGCTCGCTCCGCTCGCTCGTAAAAATTTAGTCCAACCTCACGTCCGATCCGACACGTTCGCAAATTCGAAATAAGTCGCCACCATATCGAATAATGAACGCAAGATGGATTGGTTTTAGGTTACGCTATAGTTTTCGAGCGAGCGCAGCGAACGAGAGACGCGTAAAGGTGTGTCACAATCCAACGGTTTGGCACATACGGACATTGAAACATTCGCACCAGCCCGAGGAGCCGGAAGTCTTTATCCTATTGCCTGCTGACAAATGTTTACAGTTTGTGAATAGTTTCACATAAATAGTACTATTTCCACATACTACAGTCCAATGTGATGTCCGAAGTGGCTAACAAAATTAGGTACTAACACGATATATATGCATATTGCAAGGTATATGTATACCTTGCAAATTGTGATCGTTGCTCGCTCGCTCCGCTCGCTCGTAAAAATTTAGTCCAACCTCACATCCGATCCGACACGTTCGCAAATTCGAAACAAGTCGCCACCATATCGAATAATGAACGCAAGATGGATTGGTTTTAGGTTACGCTATAGTTTTCGAGCGAGCGCAGCGAACGAGAGGCGCGTAAAGGTGTGTCACAATCCAACGGTTTGGCACATACGGACATTGAAACATTCGCACCAGCCCGAGGAGCCGGAAGTCTTTATCCTATTGCCTGCTGACAAATGTTTACAGTTTGTGAATAGTTTCACATAAATAGTACTATTTCCACATACTACAGTGCAATGTGATGTCCGAAGTGGCTGACAAAATTAGGTACTAACACGATATATATGCATATTGCAAGGTATATGTATACCTTGCAAATTGTGATCGTTGCTCGCTCGCTCCGCTCGCTCGTAAAAATTTAGTCCAACCTCACATCCGATCCGACACGTTCGCAAATTCGAAATAAGTCGCCTTCATATCGAATGACTAACGCAAGAGGGATTGGTTTTAGGTTAGGCTATAGTTTTCGAGCGAGCGCGGCGAGCGAGAGACGCGTAAAGGTGTATCACAATCTAACGGTTTGGCACATACGGACATTGAAACATTCGCACCAGCCAGAGGAGCCGGAAGTATTTATCCTATTGCCTGCTGACAAATGTTTACAGTTTGTGAATAGTTTCACATAAATAGTACTATTTCCACATACTACAGTCCAATGTGATATCCGAAGTGGCTAACAAAATTAGGTGCTAAGACGATATATATGCATATTGCAAGGTATATGTATACCTTGCAAATTGTGATCGTTGCTCGCTCGCTCCGCTCGCTCGTAAAAATTTAGTCCAACCTCACATCCGATCCGACACGTTCGCAAATTCGAAATAAGTCGCCACCATATCGAATAATGAACGCAAGATGGATTGGTTTTAGGTTACGCTATAGTTTTCGAGCGAGCGCAGCGAACGAGAGACGCGTAAAGGTGTGTCACAATCCAACGGTTTGGCACATACGGACATTCAAACATTCGCACCAGCCCGAGGAGCCGGAAGTCTTTATCCTATTGCCTGCTGACAAATGTTTACAGTTTGTGAATAGTTTCACATAAATAGTACTATTTCCACATACTACAGTGCAATGTGATGTCCGAAGTGGCTGACAAAATTAGGTACTAACACGATATATATGCATATTGCAAGGTATATGTATACCTTGCAAATTGTGATCGTTGCTCGCTCGCTCCGGTCGCTCGTAAAAATTTAGTCCAACCTCACATCCGATCCGACACGTTCGCAAATTCGAAATAAGTCGCCTTCATATCGAATGACTAACGCAAGAGGGATTGGTTTTAGGTTAGGCTATAGTTTTCGAGCGAGCGCGGCTAGCGAGAGACGCGTAAAGGTGTATCACAATCTAACGGTTTGGCACATACGGACATTGAAACATTCGCACCAGCCAGAGGAGCCGGAAGTATTTATCCTATTGCCTGCTGACAAATGTTTACAGTTTGTGAATAGTTTCACATAAATAGTACTATTTCCACATACTACAGTCCAATGTGATATCCGAAGTGGCTAACAAAATTAGGTGCTAACACGATATATATGCATATTGCAAGGTATATGTATACCTTGCAAATTGTGATCGTTGCTCGCTCGCTCCGCTCGCTCGTAAAAATTTAGTCCAACCTCACATCCGATCCGACACGTTCGCAAATTCGAAATAAGTCGCCACCATATCGAATAATGAACGCAAGATGGATTGGTTTTAGGTTAGGCTATAGTTTTCGAGCGAGCGCGGCGAGCGAGAGACGCGTAAAGGTGTATCACAATCTAACGGTTTGGCACTTACGGACATTGAAACATTCGCACCAGCCCGAGGAGCCGGAAGTCTTTATCCTATTGCCTGCTGACAAATGTTTACAGTTTGTGAATAGTTTCACATAAATAGTACTATTTCCACATACTACAGTGCAATGTGATGTCCGAAGTGGCTAACAACATTAGGTACTAACACGATATATATGCATATTGCAAGGTATATGTATACCTTGCAAATTGTGATCGTTGTTCGCTCGCTCCGCTCGCTCGTAAAAATTTAGTCCAACCTCACATCCGATCCGACACGTTCGCAAATTCGAAATAAGTCGCCACCATATCGAATAATGAACGCAAGATGGATTGGTTTTAGGTTAGGCTATAGTTTTCGAGCGAGCGCAGCGAACGAGAGACGCGTAAAGGTGTGTCACAATCCAACGGTTTGGCACATACGGACATTGAAACATTCGCACCAGCCCGAGGAGCCGGAAGTCTTTATCCTATTGCCTGCTGACAAATGTTCACAGTTTGTGAATAGTTTCACGTAAATAGTACTATTTCCACATACTACAGTTCAATGTGATGTCCGAAGTGGCTGAAAAAATTAGGTACTAACACGAAATATATGCAAGGCAATATAAGGTATATGTATACCTTGCAAATAGTGATCGTTGCTCGCTCGCTCCGCTCGCTCGTAAAAATTTAGTCCAACCTCACGTCCGATCCGACACGTTCGCAAATTCGAAATAAGTCGCCACCATATCGAATAATGAACGCAAGATGGATTGGTTTTAGGTTACGCTATAGTTTTCGAGCGAGCGCAGCGAACGAGAGACGCGTAAAGGTGTGTCACAATCCAACGGTTTGGCACATACGGACATTGAAACATTCGCACCAGCCCGAGGAGCCGGAAGTCTTTATCCTATTGCCTGCTGACAAATGTTTACAGTTTGTGAATAGTTTCACATAAATAGTACTATTTCCACATACTACAGGGCAATGTGATGTGCGAAGTGGCTGACGAAATTAGGTACTAACACGATATATATGCATATTGCAAGGTATATGTATACCTTGCATATTGTGATCGATGCTCGCTCGCTCCGCTCGCTCGTAAAAATTTAGTCCAACCTCACATCCGATCCGACACGTTCGCAAATTCGAAATAAGTCGCCACCATATCGAATAATGAACGCAAGATGGATTGGTTTTAGGTTACGCTATAGTTTTCGAGCGAGCGCAGCGAACGAGAGACGCGTAAAGGTGTGTCACAATCCAACGGTTTGGCACATACGGACATTGAAACATACGCACCAGCCCGAGGAGCCGGAAGTCTTTATCCTATTGCCTGCTGACAAATGTTTACAGTTTGTGAATAGTTTCACATAAATAGTACTATTCCCACATACTACAGTGCAATGTGATGTCCGAAGTTTCTGACAAAATTAGGTACTAACACGATATATATGCATATTGCAAGGTATATGTATACCTTGCAAATTGTGATCGTTGCTCGCTCGCTCCGCTCGCTCGTAAAAATTTAGTCCAACCTCACACCCGATCCGACACGTTCGCAAATTCGAAATAAGTCGCCTTCATATCGAATGACTAACGCAAGAGGGATTGGTTTTAGGTTAGGCTATAGTTTTCGAGCGAGCGCGGCGAGCGAGAGACGCGTAAAGGTGTATCACAATCTAACGGTTTGGCACATACGGACATTGAAACATTCGCACCAGCCAGAGGAGCCGGAAGTATTTATCCTATTGCCTGCTGACAAATGTTTACAGTTTGTGAATAGTTTCACATAAATAGTACTATTTCCACATACTACAGTCCAATGTGATGTCCGAAGTGGCTAACAAAATTAGGTACTAACACGATATATATGCATATTGCAAGGTATATGTATACCTTGCAAATAGTGATCGTTGCTCGCTCGCTCCGCTCGCTCGTAAAAATTTAGTCCAACCTCACATCCGATCCGACACGTTCGCAAATTCGAAATAAGTCGCCACCATATCGAATAATGAACGCAAGATGGATTGGTTTTAGGTTAGGCTATAGTTTTCGAGCGAGCGCGGCGAGCGAGAGACGCGTAAAGGTGTATCACAATCTAACGGTTTGGCACATACGGACATTGAAACATTCGCACCAGCCCGAGGAGCCGGAAGTCTTTATCCTATTGCCTGCTGACAAATGTTTACAGTTTGTGAATAGTTTCACATAAATAGTACTATTTCCACATACTACAGTGCAATGTGATGTCCGAAGTGGCTAACAACATTAGGTACTAACACGATATATATGCATATTGCAAGGTATATGTATACCTTGCAAATTGTGATCGTTGCTCGCTCGCTCCGCTCGCTCGTAAAAATTTAGTCCAACCTCACATCCGATCCGACACGTTCGCAAATTCGAAATAAGTCGCCACCATATCGAATAATGAACGCAAGATGGATTGGTTTTAGGTTAGGCTATAGTTTTCGAGCGAGCGCAGCGAACGAGAGACGCGTAAAGGTGTGTCACAATCCAACGGTTTGGCACATACGGACATTGAAACATTCGCACCAGCCCGAGGAGCCGGAAGTCTTTATCCTATTGCCTGCTGACAAATGTTTACAGTTTGTGAATAGTTTCACATAAATAGTACTATTTCCACATACTACAGTCCAATGTGATGTCCGAAGTGGCTAACAAAATTAGGTACTAACACGATATATATGCATATTGCAAGGTATATGTATACCTTGCAAATTCTGATCGTTGCTCGCTCGCTCCGCTCGCTCGTAAAAATTTAGTCCAACCTCACATCCGATCCGACACGTTCGCAAATTCGAAATAAGTCGCCTTCATATCGAATGACTAACGCAAGAGGGATTGGTTTTAGGTTAGGCTATAGTTTTCGAGCGAGCGCGGCGAGCGAGAGACGCGTAAAGGTGTATCACAATCTAACGGTTTGGCACATGCGGACATTGAAACATTCGCACCAGCTAGAGGAGCCGGAAGTATTTATCCTATTGCCTGCTGACAAATGTTTACAGTTTGTGAATAGTTTCACATAAATAGTACTATTTCCACATACTACAGTCCAATGTGATGTCCGAAGTGGCTAACAAAATTAGGTACTAACACGATATATATGCATATTGCAAGGTATATGTATACCTTGCAAATTGTGATCGTTGCTCGCTCGCTCCGCCCGCTCGTAAAAATTTAGTCCAACCTCACATCCGATCCGACACGTTCGCAAATTCGAAATAAGTCGCCACCATATCGAATAATGAACGCAAGATGGATTGGTTTTAGGTTACGCTATAGTTTTCGAGCGAGCGCAGCGAACGAGAGACGCGTAAAGGTGTGTCACAATCCAACGGTTTGGCACATACGGACATTGAAACATTCGCACCAGCCCGAGGAGCCGGAAGTCTTTATCCTATTGCCTGCTGACAAATGTTTACAGTTTGTGAATAGTTTCACATAAATAGTACTATTTCCACATACTACAGTTCAATGTGATGTCCGAAGTGGCTGAAAAAATTAGGTACTAACACGAAATATATGCAAGGCAATATAAGGTATATGTATACCTTGCAAATAGTGATCGTTACTCGCTCGCTCCGCTCGCTCGTAAAAATTTAGTCCAACCTCACGTCCGATCCGACACGTTCGCAAATTCGAAATAAGTCGCCACCATATCGAATAATGAACGCAAGATGGATTGGTTTTAGGTTACGCTATAGTTTTCGAGCGAGCGCAGCGAACGAGAGACGCGTAAAGGTGTGTCACAATCCAACGGTTTGGCACATACGGACATTGAAACATTCGCACCAGCCCGAGGAGCCGGAAGTCTTTATCCTATTGCCTGCTGACAAATGTTTACAGTTTGTGAATAGTTTCACATAAATAGTACTATTTCCACATACTACAGTCCAATGTGATGTCCGAAGTGGCTAACAAAATTAGGTACTAACACGATATATATGCATATTGCAAGGTATATGTATACCTTGCAAATTGTGATCGTTGCTCGCTCGCTCCGCTCGCTCGTAAAAATTTAGTCCAACCTCACATCCGATCCGACACGTTCGCAAATTCGAAACAAGTCGCCACCATATCGAATAATGAACGCAAGATGGATTGGTTTTAGGTTACGCTATAGTTTTCGAGCGAGCGCAGCGAACGAGAGGCGCGTAAAGGTGTGTCACAATCCAACGGTTTGGCACATACGGACATTGAAACATTCGCACCAGCCCGAGGAGCCGGAAGTCTTTATCCTATTGCCTGCTGACAAATGTTTACAGTTTGTGAATAGTTTCACATAAATAGTACTATTTCCACATACTACAGTGCAATGTGATGTCCGAAGTGGCTGACAAAATTAGGCACTAACACGATATATATGCATATTGCAAGGTATATGTATACCTTGCAAATTGTGATCGTTGCTCGCTCGCTCCGCTCGCTCGTAAAAATTTAGTCCAACCTCACATCCGATCCGACACGTTCGCAAATTCGAAATAAGTCGCCTTCATATCGAATGACTAACGCAAGAGGGATTGGTTTTAGGTTAGGCTATAGTTTTCGAGCGAGCGCGGCGAGCGAGAGACGCGTAAAGGTGTATCACAATCTAACGGTTTGGCACATACGGACATTGAAACATTCGCACCAGCCAGAGGAGCCGGACGTATTTATCCTATTGCCTGCTGACAAATGTTTACAGTTTGTGAATAGTTTCACATAAATAGTACTATTTCCACATACTACAGTCCAATGTGATGTCCGAAGTGGCTAACAAAATTAGGTGCTAAGACGATATATATGCATATTGCAAGGTATATGTATACCTTGCAAATTGTGATCGTTGCTCGCTCGCTCCGCTCGCTCGTAAAAATTTAGTCCAACCTCACATCCGATCCGACACGTTCGCAAATTCGAAATAAGTCGCCACCATATCGAATAATGAACGCAAGATGGATTGGTTTTAGGTTACGCTATAGTTTTCGAGCGAGCGCAGCGAACGAGAGACGCGTAAAGGTGTGTCACAATCCAACGGTTTGGCACATACGGACATTCAAACATTCGCACCAGCCCGAGGAGCCGGAAGTCTTTATCCTATTGCCTGCTGACAAATGTTTACAGTTTGTGAATAGTTTCACATAAATAGTACTATTTCCACATACTACAGTGCAATGTGATGTCCGAAGTGGCTGACAAAATTAGGTACTAACACGATATATATGCATATTGCAAGGTATATGTATACCTTGCAAATTGTGATCGTTGCTCGCTCGCTCCGGTCGCTCGTAAAAATTTAGTCCAACCTCACATCCGATCCGACACGTTCGCAAATTCGAAATAAGTCGCCTTCATATCGAATGACTAACGCAAGAGGGATTGGTTTTAGGTTAGGCTATAGTTTTCGAGCGAGCGCGGCTAGCGAGAGACGCGTAAAGGTGTATCACAATCTAACGGTTTGGCACATACGGACATTGAAACATTCGCACCAGCCAGAGGAGCCGGAAGTATTTATCCTATTGCCTGCTGACAAATGTTTACAGTTTGTGAATAGTTTCACATAAATAGTACTATTTCCACATACTACAGTCCAATGTGATATCCGAAGTGGCTAACAAAATTAGGTGCTAAGACGATATATATGCATATTGCAAGGTATATGTATACCTTGCAAATTGTGATCGTTGCTCGCTCGCTCCGCTCGCTCGTAAAAATTTAGTCCAACCTCACATCCGATCCGACACGTTCGCAAATTCGAAATAAGTCGCCACCATATCGAATAATGAACGCAAGATGGATTGGTTTTAGGTTACGCTATAGTTTTCGAGCGAGCGCAGCGAACGAGAGACGCGTAAAGGTGTGTCACAATCCAACGGTTTGGCACATACGGACATTGAAACATTCGCACCAGCCCGAGGAGCCGGAAGTCTTTATCCTATTGCCTGCTGACAAATGTTTACAGTTTGTGAATAGTTTCACATAAATAGTACTATTTCCACATACTACAGTCCAATGTGATATCCGAAGTGGCTAACAAAATTAGGTACTAACACGATATATATGCATATTGCAAGGTATATGTATACCTTGCAAATTGTGATCGTTGCTCGCTCGCTCCGCTCGCTCGTAAAAATTTAGTCCAACCTCACATCCGATCCGACACGTTCGCAAATTCGAAATAAGTCGCCACCATATCGAATAATGAACGCAAGATGGATTGGTTTTAGGTTAGGCTATAGTTTTCGAGCGAGCGCAGCGAACGAGAGACGCGTAATGGTGTGTCACAATCCAACGGTTTGGCACATACGGACATTCAAACATTCGCACCAGCCCGAGGAGCCGGAAGTCTTTATCCTATTGCCTGCTGACAAATGTTTACAGTTTGTGAATAGTTTCACATAAATAGTACTATTTCCACATACTACAGTCCAATGTGATGTCCGAAGTGGCTGACAAAATTAGGTACTAACACGATATATATGCATATTGCAAGGTATATGTATACCTTGCAAATTGTGATCGTTGCTCGCTCGCTCCGCTCGCTCGTAAAAACTTAGTCCAACCTCACATCCGATCCGACACGTTCGCAAATTCGAAATAAGTCGCCACCATATCGAATAATGAACGCAAGATGGATTGGTTTTAGGTTACGCTATAGTTTTCGAGCGAGCGCAGCGAACGAAAGACGCGTAAAGGTGTGTCACAATCCAACGGTTTGGCACATACGGACATTGAAACATTCGCACCAGCCCGAGGAGCCGGAAGTCTTTATCCTATTGCCTGCTGACAAATGTTTACAGTTTGTGAATAGTTTCACATAAATAGTACTATTTCCACATACTACAGTCCAATGTGATGTCCGAAGTGGCTCACAAAATTAGGTACTAACACGATATATATGCATATTGCAAGGTATATGTATACCTTGCAAATTGTGATCGTTGCTCGCTCGCTCCGCTCGCTCGTAAAAATTTAGTCCAACCTCACATCCGATCCGACACGTTCGCAAATTCGAAATAAGTCGCCACCATATCGAATAATGAACGCAAGATGGATTGGTTTTAGGTTAGGCTATAGTTTTCGAGCGAGCGCAGCGAACGAGAGACGCGTAATGGTGTGTCACAATCCAACGGTTTGGCACATACGGACATTCAAACATTCGCACCAGCCCGAGGAGCCGGAAGTCTTTATCCTATTGCCTGCTGACAAATGTTTACAGTTTGTGAATAGTTTCACATAAATAGTACTATTTCCACATACGACAGTCCAATGTGATGTCCGAAGTGGCTGACAAAATTAGGTACTAACACGATATATATGCATATTGCAAGGTATATGTATACCTTGCAAATTGTGATCGTTGCTCGCTCGCTCCGCTCGCTCGTAAAAACTTAGTCCAACCTCACATCCGATCCGACACGTTCGCAAATTCGAAATAAGTCGCCACCATATCGAATAATGAACGCAAGATGGATTGGTTTTAGGTTACGCTATAGTTTTCGAGCGAGCGCAGCGAACGAGAGACGCGTAAAGGTGTGTCACAATCCAACGGTTTGGCACATACTGACATTGAAACATTCGCACCAGCCCGAGGAGCCGGAAGTCTTTATCCTATTGCCTGCTGACAAATGTTTACAGTTTGTGAATTGTTTCACATAAATAGTACTATTTCCACATACTACATTGCAATGTGATGTCCCAAGTGGCTGACGAAATTAGGTACTAACACGATATATATGCATATTGCAAGGTATATGTATACCTTGCAAATTGTGATCGTTGCTCGCTCGCTCCGCTCGCTCGTAAAAATTTAGTCCAACCTCACATCCGATCCGACACGTTCGCAAATTCGAAATAAGTCGCCTTCATATCGAATGACTAACGCAAGAGGGATTGGTTTTAGGTTAGGCTATAGTTTTCGAGCGAGCGCAGCGAGCGAGAGACGCGTAAAGGTGTATCACAATCTAACGGTTTGGCACATACGGACATTGAAACATTCGGACCAGCCAGAGGAGCCGGAAGTATTTATCCTATTGCCTGCTGACAAATGTTTACAGTTTGTGAATAGTTTCACATAAATAGTACTATTTCCACATACTACAGTCCAATGTGATGTCCGAAGTGGCTAACAAAATTAGGTACTAACACGATATATATGCATATTGCAAGGTATATGTATACCTTGCAAATTGTGATCGTTGCTCGCTCGCTCCGCTCGCTCGTAAAAATTTAGTCCAACCTCACATCCGATCCGACACGTTCGCAAATTCGAAATAAGTCGCCACCATATCGAATAATGAACGCAAGATGGATTGGTTTTAGGTTACGCTATAGTTTTCGAGCGAGCGCAGCGAACGAGAGACGCGTAAAGGTGTGTCACAATCCAACGGTTTGGCACATACGGACATTGAAACATTCACACCAGCCCGAGTAGCCGGAAGTCTTTATCCTATTGCCTGCTGACAAATGTTTACAGTTTGTGAATAGTTTCACATAAATAGTACTATTTCCACATACTACAGTCCAATGTGATGTCCGAAGTGGCTCACAAAATTAGGTACTAACACGATATATATGCATATTGCAAGGTATATGTATACCTTGCAAATTGTGATCGTTGCTCGCTCGCTCCGCTCGCTCGTAAAAATTTAGTCCAACCTCACATCCGATCCGACACGTTCGCAAATTCGAAATAAGTCGCCACCATATCGAATAATGAACGCAAGATGGATTGGTTTTAGGTTACGCTATAGTTTTCGAGCGAGCGCAGCGAACGAGAGACGCGTAAAGGTGTGTCACAATCCAACGGTTTGGCACATACTGACATTGAAACATTCGCACCAGCCCGAGGAGCCGGAAGTCTTTATCCTATTGCCTGCTGACAAATGTTTACAGTTTGTGAATAGTTTCACATAAATAGTACTATTTCCACATACTACAGTCCAATGTGATGTCCGAAGTGGCTGACAAAATTGGGTACTAACACGATATATATGCATATTGCAAGGTATATGTATACCTTGCAAATTGTGATCGTTGCTCGCTCGCTCCGCTCGCTCGTAAAAATTTAGTCCAACCTCACATCCGATCCGACACGTTCGCAAATTCGAAATAAGTCGCCACCATATAGAATAATGAACGCAAGATGGATTGGTTTTAGATTACGCTATAGTTTTCGAGCGAGCGCAGCGAGCGAGAGACGCGTAAAGGTGTGTCACAATCCAACGGTTTGGCACATACTGACATTGAAACATTCGCACCAGCCCGAGGAGCCGGAAGTCTTTATCATATTGGCTACTGACAAATGTTTACAGTTTGTGAATAGTTTCACATAAATAGTACTATTTCGACATACTACAGTGCAATGTGATGTCCGAAGTGGCTGACAAAATTAGGTACTAACACGATATATATGCATATTGCAAGGTATATGTATACCTTGCAAATTGTGATCGTTGCTCGCTCGCTCCGCTCGCTCGTAAAAATTTAGTCCAACCTCACATCCGATCCGACACGTTCGCAAATTCGAAATAAGTCGCCACCATATCGAATAATGAACGCAAGATGGATTGGTTTTAGGTTACGCTATAGTTTTCGAGCGAGCGCAGCGAACGAGAGACGCGTAAAGGTGTGTCACAATCCAACGGTTTGGCACATACGGACATTGAAACATTCGCACCAGCCCGAGGAGCCGGAAGTCTTTATCCTATTGCCTGCTGACAAATGTTTACAGTTTGTGAATAGTTTCACATAAATAGTACTATTTCCACATACTACAGTGCAATGTGATGTCCGAAGTGGCTGACAAAATTATGTACTAACACGATATATATGCATATTGCAAGGTATATGTATACCTTGCAAATTGTGATCGTTGCTCGCTCGCTCCGCTCGCTCGTAAAAATTTAGTCCAACCTCACATCCGATCCGACACGTTCGCAAATTCGAAATAAGTCGCCACCATATCGAATAATGAACGCAAGATGGATTGGTTTTAGGTTACGCTATAGTTTTCGAGCGAGCGCAGCGAACGAGAGACGCGTAAAGGTGTGTCACAATCCAACGGTTTGGCACATACGGACATTGAAACATTCGCACCAGCCCGAGGAGCCGGAAGTCTTTATCCTATTGCCTGCTGACAAATGTTTACAGTTTGTGAATAGTTTCACATAAATAGTACTATTTCCACATACTACAGTGCAATGTGATGTCCGAAGTGGCTGACAAAATTATGTACTAACACGATATATATGCATATTGCAAGGTATATGTATACCTTGCAAATTGTGATCGTTGCTCGCTCGCTCCGCTCGCTCGTAAAAATTTAGTCCAACCTCACATCCGATCCGACACGTTCGCAAATTCGAAATAAGTCGCCACCATATCGAATAATGAACGCAAGATGGATTGGTTTTAGGTTACGCTATAGTTTTCGAGCGAGCGCAGCGAACGAGAGACGCGTAAAGGTGTGTCACAATCCAACGGTTTGGCACATACGGACATTGAAACATTCACACCAGCCCGAGTAGCCGGAAGTCTTTATCCTATTGCCTGCTGACAAATGTTTACAGTTTGTGAATAGTTTCACATAAATAGTACTATTTCCACATACTACAGTCCAATGTGATGTCCGAAGTGGCTCACAAAATTAGGTACTAACACGATATATATGCATATTGCAAGGTATATGTATACCTTGCAAATTGTGATCGTTGCTCGCTCGCTCCGCTCGCTCGTAAAAATTTAGTCCAACCTCACATCCGATCCGACACGTTCGCAAATTCGAAATAAGTCGCCACCATATCGAATAATGAACGCAAGATGGATTGGTTTTAGGTTACGCTATAGTTTTCGAGCGAGCGCAGCGAACGAGAGACGCGTAAAGGTGTGTCACAATCCAACGGTTTGGCACATACTGACATTGAAACATTCGCACCAGCCCGAGGAGCCGGAAGTCTTTATCATATTGGCTACTGACAAATGTTTACAGTTTGAGAATAGTTTCACATAAATAGTACTATTTCGACATACTACAGTGCAATGTGATGTCCGAAGTGGCTGACAAAATTAGGTACTAACACGATATATATGCATATTGCAAGGTATATGTATACCTTGCAAATTGTGATCGTTGCTCGCTCGCTCCGCTCGCTCGTAAAAATTTAGTCCAACCTCACATCCGATCCGACACGTTCGCAAATTCGAAATAAGTCGCCTTCATATCGAATGACTAACGCAAGAGGGATTGGTTTTAGGTTAGGCTATAGTTTTCGAGCGAGCGCAGCGAGCGAGAGACGCGTAAAGGTGTATCACAATCTAACGGTTTGGCACATACGGACATTGAAACATTCGGACCAGCCAGAGGAGCCGGAAGTATTTATCCTATTGCCTGCTGACAAATGTTTACAGTTTGTGAATAGTTTCACATAAATAGTACTATTTCCACATACTACAGTCCAATGTGATGTCCGAAGTGGCTAACAAAATTAGGTACTAACACGATATATATGCATATTGCAAGGTATATGTATACCTTGCAAATTGTGATCGTTGCTCGCTCGCTCCGCTCGCTCGTAAAAATTTAGTCCAACCTCACATCCGATCCGACACGTTCGCAAATTCGAAATAAGTCGCCACCATATCGAATAATGAACGCAAGATGGATTGGTTTTAGGTTACGCTATAGTTTTCGAGCGAGCGCAGCGAACGAGAGACGCGTAAAGGTGTGTCACAATCCAACGGTTTGGCACATACGGACATTGAAACATTCGCACCAGCCCGAGGAGCCGGAAGTCTTTATCCTATTGCCTGCTGACAAATGTTTACAGTTTGTGAATAGTTTCACATAAATAGTACTATTTCCACATACTACAGTGCAATGTGATGTCCGAAGTGGCTGACAAAATTATGTACTAACACGATATATATGCATATTGCAAGGTATATGTATACCTTGCAAATTGTGATCGTTGCTCGCTCGCTCCGCTCGCTCGTAAAAATTTAGTCCAACCTCACATCCGATCCGACACGTTCGCAAATTCGAAATAAGTCGCCACCATATCGAATAATGAACGCAAGATGGATTGGTTTTAGGTTAGGCTATAGTTTTCGAGCGAGCGCAGCGAACGAGAGACGCGTAATGGTGTGTCACAATCCAACGGTTTGGCACATACGGACATTCAAACATTCGCACCAGCCCGAGGAGCCGGAAGTCTTTATCCTATTGCCTGCTGACAAATGTTTACAGTTTGTGAATAGTTTCACATAAATAGTACTATTTCCACATACTACAGTCCAATGTGATGTCCGAAGTGGCTGACAAAATTAGGTACTAACACGATATATATGCATATTGCAAGGTATATGTATACCTTGCAAATTGTGATCGTTGCTCGCTCGCTCCGCTCGCTCGTAAAAACTTAGTCCAACCTCACATCCGATCCGACACGTTCGCAAATTCGAAATAAGTCGCCACCATATCGAATAATGAACGCAAGATGGATTGGTTTTAGGTTACGCTATAGTTTTCGAGCGAGCGCAGCGAACGAAAGACGCGTAAAGGTGTGTCACAATCCAACGGTTTGGCACATACGGACATTGAAACATTCGCACCAGCCCGAGGAGCCGGAAGTCTTTATCCTATTGCCTGCTGACAAATGTTTACAGTTTGTGAATAGTTTCACATAAATAGTACTATTTCCACATACTACAGTCCAATGTGATGTCCGAAGTGGCTCACAAAATTAGGTACTAACACGATATATATGCATATTGCAAGGTATATGTATACCTTGCAAATTGTGATCGTTGCTCGCTCGCTCCGCTCGCTCGTAAAAATTTAGTCCAACCTCACATCCGATCCGACACGTTCGCAAATTCGAAATAAGTCGCCACCATATCGAATAATGAACGCAAGATGGATTGGTTTTAGGTTAGGCTATAGTTTTCGAGCGAGCGCAGCGAACGAGAGACGCGTAATGGTGTGTCACAATCCAACGGTTTGGCACATACGGACATTCAAACATTCGCACCAGCCCGAGGAGCCGGAAGTCTTTATCCTATTGCCTGCTGACAAATGTTTACAGTTTGTGAATAGTTTCACATAAATAGTACTATTTCCACATACGACAGTCCAATGTGATGTCCGAAGTGGCTGACAAAATTAGGTACTAACACGATATATATGCATATTGCAAGGTATATGTATACCTTGCAAATTGTGATCGTTGCTCGCTCGCTCCGCTCGCTCGTAAAAACTTAGTCCAACCTCACATCCGATCCGACACGTTCGCAAATTCGAAATAAGTCGCCACCATATCGAATAATGAACGCAAGATGGATTGGTTTTAGGTTACGCTATAGTTTTCGAGCGAGCGCAGCGAACGAGAGACGCGTAAAGGTGTGTCACAATCCAACGGTTTGGCACATACTGACATTGAAACATTCGCACCAGCCCGAGGAGCCGGAAGTCTTTATCCTATTGCCTGCTGACAAATGTTTACAGTTTGTGAATTGTTTCACATAAATAGTACTATTTCCACATACTACATTGCAATGTGATGTCCCAAGTGGCTGACGAAATTAGGTACTAACACGATATATATGCATATTGCAAGGTATATGTATACCTTGCAAATTGTGATCGTTGCTCGCTCGCTCCGCTCGCTCGTAAAAATTTAGTCCAACCTCACATCCGATCCGACACGTTCGCAAATTCGAAATAAGTCGCCTTCATATCGAATGACTAACGCAAGAGGGATTGGTTTTAGGTTAGGCTATAGTTTTCGAGCGAGCGCAGCGAGCGAGAGACGCGTAAAGGTGTATCACAATCTAACGGTTTGGCACATACGGACATTGAAACATTCGGACCAGCCAGAGGAGCCGGAAGTATTTATCCTATTGCCTGCTGACAAATGTTTACAGTTTGTGAATAGTTTCACATAAATAGTACTATTTCCACATACTACAGTCCAATGTGATGTCCGAAGTGGCTAACAAAATTAGGTACTAACACGATATATATGCATATTGCAAGGTATATGTATACCTTGCAAATTGTGATCGTTGCTCGCTCGCTCCGCTCGCTCGTAAAAATTTAGTCCAACCTCACATCCGATCCGACACGTTCGCAAATTCGAAATAAGTCGCCACCATATCGAATAATGAACGCAAGATGGATTGGTTTTAGGTTACGCTATAGTTTTCGAGCGAGCGCAGCGAACGAGAGACGCGTAAAGGTGTGTCACAATCCAACGGTTTGGCACATACGGACATTGAAACATTCACACCAGCCCGAGTAGCCGGAAGTCTTTATCCTATTGCCTGCTGACAAATGTTTACAGTTTGTGAATAGTTTCACATAAATAGTACTATTTCCACATACTACAGTCCAATGTGATGTCCGAAGTGGCTCACAAAATTAGGTACTAACACGATATATATGCATATTGCAAGGTATATGTATACCTTGCAAATTGTGATCGTTGCTCGCTCGCTCCGCTCGCTCGTAAAAATTTAGTCCAACCTCACATCCGATCCGACACGTTCGCAAATTCGAAATAAGTCGCCACCATATCGAATAATGAACGCAAGATGGATTGGTTTTAGGTTACGCTATAGTTTTCGAGCGAGCGCAGCGAACGAGAGACGCGTAAAGGTGTGTCACAATCCAACGGTTTGGCACATACTGACATTGAAACATTCGCACCAGCCCGAGGAGCCGGAAGTCTTTATCCTATTGCCTGCTGACAAATGTTTACAGTTTGTGAATAGTTTCACATAAATAGTACTATTTCCACATACTACAGTCCAATGTGATGTCCGAAGTGGCTGACAAAATTGGGTACTAACACGATATATATGCATATTGCAAGGTATATGTATACCTTGCAAATTGTGATCGTTGCTCGCTCGCTCCGCTCGCTCGTAAAAATTTAGTCCAACCTCACATCCGATCCGACACGTTCGCAAATTCGAAATAAGTCGCCACCATATAGAATAATGAACGCAAGATGGATTGGTTTTAGATTACGCTATAGTTTTCGAGCGAGCGCAGCGAGCGAGAGACGCGTAAAGGTGTGTCACAATCCAACGGTTTGGCACATACTGACATTGAAACATTCGCACCAGCCCGAGGAGCCGGAAGTCTTTATCATATTGGCTACTGACAAATGTTTACAGTTTGTGAATAGTTTCACATAAATAGTACTATTTCGACATACTACAGTGCAATGTGATGTCCGAAGTGGCTGACAAAATTAGGTACTAACACGATATATATGCATATTGCAAGGTATATGTATACCTTGCAAATTGTGATCGTTGCTCGCTCGCTCCGCTCGCTCGTAAAAATTTAGTCCAACCTCACATCCGATCCGACACGTTCGCAAATTCGAAATAAGTCGCCACCATATCGAATAATGAACGCAAGATGGATTGGTTTTAGGTTACGCTATAGTTTTCGAGCGAGCGCAGCGAACGAGAGACGCGTAAAGGTGTGTCACAATCCAACGGTTTGGCACATACGGACATTGAAACATTCGCACCAGCCCGAGGAGCCGGAAGTCTTTATCCTATTGCCTGCTGACAAATGTTTACAGTTTGTGAATAGTTTCACATAAATAGTACTATTTCCACATACTACAGTGCAATGTGATGTCCGAAGTGGCTGACAAAATTATGTACTAACACGATATATATGCATATTGCAAGGTATATGTATACCTTGCAAATTGTGATCGTTGCTCGCTCGCTCCGCTCGCTCGTAAAAATTTAGTCCAACCTCACATCCGATCCGACACGTTCGCAAATTCGAAATAAGTCGCCACCATATCGAATAATGAACGCAAGATGGATTGGTTTTAGGTTACGCTATAGTTTTCGAGCGAGCGCAGCGAACGAGAGACGCGTAAAGGTGTGTCACAATCCAACGGTTTGGCACATACGGACATTGAAACATTCGCACCAGCCCGAGGAGCCGGAAGTCTTTATCCTATTGCCTGCTGACAAATGTTTACAGTTTGTGAATAGTTTCACATAAATAGTACTATTTCCACATACTACAGTGCAATGTGATGTCCGAAGTGGCTGACAAAATTATGTACTAACACGATATATATGCATATTGCAAGGTATATGTATACCTTGCAAATTGTGATCGTTGCTCGCTCGCTCCGCTCGCTCGTAAAAATTTAGTCCAACCTCACATCCGATCCGACACGTTCGCAAATTCGAAATAAGTCGCCACCATATCGAATAATGAACGCAAGATGGATTGGTTTTAGGTTACGCTATAGTTTTCGAGCGAGCGCAGCGAACGAGAGACGCGTAAAGGTGTGTCACAATCCAACGGTTTGGCACATACGGACATTGAAACATTCACACCAGCCCGAGTAGCCGGAAGTCTTTATCCTATTGCCTGCTGACAAATGTTTACAGTTTGTGAATAGTTTCACATAAATAGTACTATTTCCACATACTACAGTCCAATGTGATGTCCGAAGTGGCTCACAAAATTAGGTACTAACACGATATATATGCATATTGCAAGGTATATGTATACCTTGCAAATTGTGATCGTTGCTCGCTCGCTCCGCTCGCTCGTAAAAATTTAGTCCAACCTCACATCCGATCCGACACGTTCGCAAATTCGAAATAAGTCGCCACCATATCGAATAATGAACGCAAGATGGATTGGTTTTAGGTTACGCTATAGTTTTCGAGCGAGCGCAGCGAACGAGAGACGCGTAAAGGTGTGTCACAATCCAACGGTTTGGCACATACTGACATTGAAACATTCGCACCAGCCCGAGGAGCCGGAAGTCTTTATCATATTGGCTACTGACAAATGTTTACAGTTTGAGAATAGTTTCACATAAATAGTACTATTTCGACATACTACAGTGCAATGTGATGTCCGAAGTGGCTGACAAAATTAGGTACTAACACGATATATATGCATATTGCAAGGTATATGTATACCTTGCAAATTGTGATCGTTGCTCGCTCGCTCCGCTCGCTCGTAAAAATTTAGTCCAACCTCACATCCGATCCGACACGTTCGCAAATTCGAAATAAGTCGCCTTCATATCGAATGACTAACGCAAGAGGGATTGGTTTTAGGTTAGGCTATAGTTTTCGAGCGAGCGCAGCGAGCGAGAGACGCGTAAAGGTGTATCACAATCTAACGGTTTGGCACATACGGACATTGAAACATTCGGACCAGCCAGAGGAGCCGGAAGTATTTATCCTATTGCCTGCTGACAAATGTTTACAGTTTGTGAATAGTTTCACATAAATAGTACTATTTCCACATACTACAGTCCAATGTGATGTCCGAAGTGGCTAACAAAATTAGGTACTAACACGATATATATGCATATTGCAAGGTATATGTATACCTTGCAAATTGTGATCGTTGCTCGCTCGCTCCGCTCGCTCGTAAAAATTTAGTCCAACCTCACATCCGATCCGACACGTTCGCAAATTCGAAATAAGTCGCCACCATATCGAATAATGAACGCAAGATGGATTGGTTTTAGGTTACGCTATAGTTTTCGAGCGAGCGCAGCGAACGAGAGACGCGTAAAGGTGTGTCACAATCCAACGGTTTGGCACATACGGACATTGAAACATTCGCACCAGCCCGAGGAGCCGGAAGTCTTTATCCTATTGCCTGCTGACAAATGTTTACAGTTTGTGAATAGTTTCACATAAATAGTACTATTTCCACATACTACAGTGCAATGTGATGTCCGAAGTGGCTGACAAAATTATGTACTAACACGATATATATGCATATTGCAAGGTATATGTATACCTTGCAAATTGTGATCGTTGCTCGCTCGCTCCGCTCGCTCGTAAAAATTTAGTCCAACCTCACATCCGATCCGACACGTTCGCAAATTCGAAATAAGTCGCCTTCATATCGAATGACTAACGCAAGAGGGATTGGTTTTAGGTTAGGCTATAGCTTTCGAGCGAGCGCAGCGAGCGAGAGACGCGTAAAGGTGTGTCACAATCCAACGGTTTGGCACATACTGACATTGAAACATTCGCACCAACCCGAGGAGCCGGAAGTCTTTATCATATTGCCTACTGACAAGTGTTTACAGTTTGTGAATAGTTCCACATAAATAGTACTGTTTCCACATAGTACAGTGCAATGTGATGTCCGAAATGGCTGACAAAATTAGGTAATAACACGAAATATATGCAAGGCAATATAAGGTATATGCATAGCTTGGAAATTGTGATCGTTGCTCGCTCGCTCCGCTCGCTCGTAAAAATTTAGTCCAACCTCACATACGATCCGACACGTTCGCAAATTCGAAATAAGTTGCCTTCATATCGAATGACTAACGCAAGATGGATTGGTTTTAGGATACGCTATAGTTTTCGAGCGAGCGCAGCGAACGAGAGACGCGTAATGGTGTGTCACAATCCAACGGTTTGGCACATACGGACATTCAAACATTCGCACCAGCCCGAGGAGCCGGAAGTCTTTATCCTATTGCCTGCTGACAAATGTTTACAGTTTGTGAATAGTTTCACATAAATAGTACTATTTCCACATACTACAGTGCAATGTGATGTCCGAAGTGGCTGACAAAATTAGGTACTCACACGATATATATGCATATTGCAAGGTATATGTATACCTTGCAAATTGTGATCGTTGCTCGCTCGCTCCGCTCGCTCGTAAAAATTTAGTCCAACCTCACATCCGATCCGACACGTTCGCAAATTCGAAATAAGTCGCCTTCATATCGAATGACTAACGCAAGAGGGATTGGTTTTCGGTTAGGCTATAGCTTTCGAGCGAGCGCAGCGAACGAGAGGCGCGTAAAGGTGTGTCACAATCCAACGGTTTGGCACATACTGACATTGAAACATTCGCACCAACCCGAGGAGCCGGAAGTCTTTATCATATTGCCTACTGACAAGTGTTTACAGTTTGTGAATAGTTCCACATAAATAGTACTGTTTCCACATAGTACAGTGCAATGTGATGTCCGAAATGGCTGACAAAATTAGGTAATAACACGAAATATATGCAAGGCAATATAAGGTATATGTATAGCCTGGAAATTGTGATCGTTGCTCGCTCGCTCCGCTCGCTCGTAAAAATTTAGTCCAACCTCACATACGATCCGACACGTTCGCAAATTCGAAATAAGTTGCCTTCATATCGAATGACTAACGCAAGATGGATTGGTTTTAGGATACGCTATAGTTTTCGAGCGAGCGCAGCGAGCGAGAGACGCGTAAAGGTGTGTCACAATCCAACGGTTTGGCACATACTGACATTGAAACATTCGCACCAGCCCGAGGAGCCGGAAGTATTTATCCTATTGCCTACTGACAAATGTTTACAGTTTGTGAATAGTTTCACATAAATAGTACTATTTCCACATACTACAGTGCAATGTGATGTCCGAAGTGGCTGACAAAATTAGGTACTCACACGATATATATGCATATTGCAAGGTATATGTATACCTTGCAAATTGTGACCGTTGCTCGCTCGCTCCGCTCGCTCGTAAAAATTTAGTCCAACCTCACATACGATCCGACACGTTCGCAAATTTGAAATAAGTTGCCTTCATATCGAATGACTAACGCAAGATGGATTGGTTTTAGGATACGCTATAGTTTTCGAGCGAGCGCAGCGAGCGAGAGACGCGTAAAGGTGTGTCACAATCCAACGGTTTGGCACATACTGACATTGAAACATTCGCACCAGCCCGAGGAGCCGGAATTATTTATCCTATTGCCTACTGACAAATGTTTACAGTTTGTGAATAGTTTCACATAAATAGTACTATTTCCACATACTACAGTGCAATGTGATGTCCGAAGTGGCTGACAAAATTAGGTACTCACACGATATATATGCATATTGCAAGGTATATGTATACCTTGCAAATTGTGACCGTTGCTCGCTCGCTCCGCTCGCTCGTAAAAATTTAGTCCAACCTCACATACGATCCGACACGTTCGCAAATTCGAAATAAGTTGCCTTCATATCGAATGACTAACGCAAGATGGATTGGGTTTAGGTTAGGCTACAGCTTTTGAGCGAGCGCAGCGAACGAGAGACGCGTAAAGGTGTGTCACAATCCAACGGTTTGGCACATACGGACATTGAAACATTCGCACCAGCCCGAGGAGCCGGAAGTCTTTATCCTATTGCCTGCTGACAAATGTTTACAGTTTGTGAATAGTTTCACTTAAATAGTACTATTTCCACATACTACAGTCCAATGTGATGTCCGAAGTGGCTAACAAAATTAGGTACTAACACGATATATATGCATATTGCAAGGTATATGTATACCTTGCAAATTGTGATCGTTGCTCGCTCGCTCCGCTCGCTCGTAAAAATTTAGTCCAACCTCACATCCGATCCGACACGTTCGCAAATTCGAAATAAGTCGCCACCATATCGAATAATGAACGCAAGATGGATTGGTTTTAGGTTACGCTATAGTTTTCGAGCGAGCGCAGCGAGCGAGAGACGCGTAAAGGTGTGTCACAATCCAACGGTTTGGCACATACTGACATTGAAACATTCGCACCAGCCCGAGGAGCCGGAAGTCTTTATCATATTGGCTACTGACAAATGTTTACAGTTTGTGAATAGTTTCACATAAATAGTACTATTTCGACATACTACAGTGCAATGTGATGTCCGAAGTGGCTGACAAAATTAGGTACTAACACGATATATATGCATATTGCAAGGTATATGTATACCTTGCAAATTCTGATCGTTGCTCGCTCGCTCCGCTCGCTCGTAAAAATTTAGTCCAACCTCACATCCGATCCGACACGTTCGCAAATTCGAAATAAGTCGCCTTCATATCGAATGACTAACGCAAGAGGGATTGGTTTTAGGTTAGGCTATAGTTTTCGAGCGAGCGCAGCGGGCGAGAGACGCGTAAAGGTGTATCACAATCTAACGGTTTGGCTCATACGGACATTGAAACATTCGCACCTGCCAGAGGAGCCGGGAGTATTTATCCTATTGCCTGCTGACAAATGTTTACAGTTTGTGAATAGTTTCACATAAATAGTACTATTTCCACATACTACAGTCCAATGTGATGTCCGAAGTGGCTAACAAAATTAGGTACTAACACGATATATATGCATATTGCAAGGTATATGTATACCTTGCAAATTGTGATCGTTGCTCGCTCGCTCCGCTCGCTCGTAAAAATTTAGTCCAACCTCACATCCGATCCGACACGTTCGCAAATTCGAAATAAGTCGCCACCATATCGAATAATGAACGCAAGATGGATTGGTTTTAGGTTACGCTATAGTTTTCGAGCGAGCGCAGCGAACGAGAGACGCGTAAAGGTGTGTCACAATCCAACGGTTTGGCACATACGGACATTGAAACATTCGCACCAGCCCGAGGAGCCGGAAGTATTTATCCTATTGCCTACTGACAAATGTTTACGGTTTGTGAATAGTTTCACATAAATAGTACTATTTTCACATACTACAGTGCAATTTGATGTCCGAAGTGGCTGACAAAATTAGGTACTCACACGATATATATGCATATTGCAAGGTATATGTATACCTTGCAAATTGTGATCGTTGCTCGCTCGCTCCGCTCGCTCGTCAAAATTTAGTCCAACCTCACATCCGATCCGACACGTTCGCAAATTCGAAATAAGTCGCCACCATATCGAATAATGAACGCAAGATGGATTGGTTTTAGGTTACGCCATAGTTTTCGAGCGAGCGCAGCGAACGAGAGACGCGTAAAGGTGTGTCACAATCCAACGGTTTGGCACATACTGACATTGAAACATTCGCACCAACCCGAGGAGCCGGAAGTCTTTATCATATTGCCTACTGACAAGTGTTTACAGTTTGTGAATAGTTCCACATAAATAGTACTGTTTCCACATAGTACAGTGCAATGTGATGTCCGAAATGGCTGACAAAATTAGGTAATAACACGAAATATATGCAAGGCAATATAAGGTATATGTATAGCTTGGAAATTGTGATCGTTGCTCACTCGCTCCGCTCGCTCGTAAAAATTTAGTCCAACCTCACATACGATCCGACACGTTCGCAAATTCGAAATAAGTTGCCTTCATATCGAATGACTAACGCAAGATGGATTGGTTTTAGGATACGCTATAGTTTTCGAGCGAGCGCAGCGAGCGAGAGACGCGTAAAGGTGTGTCACAATTCAACGGTTTGGCACATACTGACATTGAAACATTCGCACCAGCCCGAGGAGCCGGAAGTATTTATCCTATTGCCTACTGACAAATGTTTACAGTTTGTGAATAGTTTCACATAAATAGTACTATTTCCACATACTACAGTGCAATGTGATGTCCGAAGTGGCTGACAAAATTAGGTACTCACACGATATATATGCATATTGCAAGGTATATGTATACCTTGCAAATTGTGACCGTTGCTCGCTCGCTCCGCTCGCTCGTAAAAATTTAGTCCAACCTCACATACGATCCGACACGTTCGCAAATTCGAAATAAGTTGCCTTCATATCGAATGACTAACGCAAGATGGATTGGGTTTAGGTTAGGCTACAGCTTTTGAGCGAGCGCAGCGAACGAGAGACGCGTAAAGGTGTGTCACAATCCAACGGTTCGGCACA
The DNA here is from genome assembly GCF_910591885.1 of Bombus terrestris. NCBI lineage: Eukaryota > Metazoa > Arthropoda > Insecta > Hymenoptera > Apidae > Bombus > Bombus terrestris. The sequence continues at coordinate 1,620,760 of NW_025963552.1, read as the reverse complement.
TACGGACATTGAAACATTCGCACCAGCCCGAGGAGCCGGAAGTATTTATCCTATTGCCTGCTGACAAATGTTTACAGTTTGTGAATAGTTTCACTTAAATAGTACTATTTCCACATACTACAGTCCAATGTGATGTCCGAAGTGGCTAACAAAATTAGGTACTAACACGATATATATGCATATTGCAAGGTATATGTATACCTTGCAAATTGTGATCGTTGCTCGCTCGCTCCGCTCGCTCGTAAAAATTTAGTCCAACCTCACATCCGATCCGACACGTTCGCAAATTCGAAATAAGTCGCCACCATATCGAATAATGAACGCAAGATGGATTGGTTTTAGGTTACGCTATAGTTTTCGAGCGAGAGCAGCGAACGAGAGACGCGTAAAGGTGTGTCACAATCCAACGGTTTGGAACATACGGACATTGAAACATTCGCACCAGCCCGAGGAGCCGGAAGTATTTATCCTATTGCCTACTGACAAATGTTTACGGTTTGTGAATAGTTTCACATAAATAGTACTATTTTCACATACTACAGTGCAATTTGATGTCCGAAGTGGCTGACAAAATTAGGTACTCACACGATATATATGCATATTGCAAGGTATATGTATACCTTGCAAATTGTGATCGTTGCTCGCTCGCTCCGCTCGCTCGTCAAAATTTAGTCCAACCTCACATCCGATCCGACACGTTCGCAAATTCGAAATAAGTCGCCACCATATCGAATAATGAACGCAAGATGGATTGGTTTTAGGTTACGCCATAGTTTTCGAGCGAGCGCAGCGAACGAGAGACGCGTAAAGGTGTGTCACAATCCAACGGTTTGGCACATACTGACATTGAAACATTCGCACCAACCCGAGGAGCCGGAAGTCTTTATCATATTGCCTACTGACAAGTGTTTACAGTTTGTGAATAGTTCCACATAAATAGTACTGTTTCCACATAGTACAGTGCAATGTGATGTCCGAAATGGCTGACAAAATTAGGTAATAACACGAAATATATGCAAGGCAATATAAGGTATATGTATAGCTTGGAAATTGTGATCGTTGCTCACTCGCTCCGCTCGCTCGTAAAAATTTAGTCCAACCTCACATACGATCCGACACGTTCGCAAATTCGAAATAAGTTGCCTTCATATCGAATGACTAACGCAAGATGGATTGGTTTTAGGATACGCTATAGTTTGCGAGCGAGCGCAGCGAGCGAGAGACGCGTAAAGGTGTGTCACAATTCAACGGTTTGGCACATACTGACATTGAAACATTCGCACCAGCCCGAGGAGCCGGAAGTATTTATCCTATTGCCTACTGACAAATGTTTACAGTTTGTGAATAGTTTCACATAAATAGTACTATTTCCACATACTACAGTGCAATGTGATGTCCGAAGTGGCTGACAAAATTAGGTACTCACACGATATATATGCATATTGCAAGGTATATGTATACCTTGCAAATTGTGACCGTTGCTCGCTCGCTCCGCTCGCTCGTAAAAATTTAGTCCAACCTCACATACGATCCGACACGTTCGCAAATTCGAAATAAGTTGCCTTCATATCGAATGACTAACGCAAGATGGATTGGGTTTAGGTTAGGCTACAGCTTTTGAGCGAGCGCAGCGAACGAGAGACGCGTAAAGGTGTGTCACAATCCAACGGTTCGGCACATACGGACATTGAAACATTCGCACCAGCCCGAGGAGCCGGAAGTATTTATCCTATTGCCTGCTGACAAATGTTTACAGTTTGTGAATAGTTTCACTTAAATAGTACTATTTCCACATACTACAGTCCAATGTGATGTCCGAAGTGGCTAACAAAATTAGGTACTAACACGATATATATGCATATTGCAAGGTATATGTATACCTTGCAAATTGTGATCGTTGCTCGCTCGCTCCGCTCGCTCGTAAAAATTTAGTCCAACCTCACATCCGATCCGACACGTTCGCAAATTCGAAATAAGTCGCCACCATATCGAATAATGAACGCAAGATGGATTGGTTTTAGGTTACGCTATAGTTTTCGAGCGAGCGCAGCGAGCGAGAGACGCGTAAAGGTGTGTCACAATCCATCGGTTTGGCACATACTGACATTGAAACATTCGCACCAGCCCGAGGAGCCGGAAGTCTTTATCATATTGGCTACTGACAAATGATTACAGTTTGTGAATAGTTTCACATAAATAGTACTATTTCGACATACTACAGTGCAATGTGATGTCCGAAGTGGCTGACAAAATTAGGTACTAACACGATATATATGCATATTGCAAGGTATATGTATACCTTGCAAATTCTGATCGTTGCTCGCTCGCTCCGCTCGCTCGTAAAAATTTAGTCCAACCTCACATCCGATCCGACACGTTCGCAAATTCGAAATAAGTCGCCTTCATATCGAATGACTAACGCAAGAGGGATTGGTTTTAGGTTAGGCTATAGTTTTCGAGCGAGCGCAGCGAGCGAGAGACGCGTAAAGGTGTATCACAATCTAACGGTTTGGCTCATACGGACATTGAAACATTCGCACCTGCCAGAGGAGCCGGGAGTATTTATCCTATTGCCTGCTGACAAATGTTTACAGTTTGTGAATAGTTTCACATAAATAGTACTATTTCCACATACTACAGTCCAATGTGATGTCCGAAGTGGCTAACAAAATTAGGTACTAACACGATATATATGCATATTGCAAGGTATATGTATACCTTGCAAATTGTGATCGTTGCTCGCTCGCTCCGCTCGCTCGTAAAAATTTAGTCCAACCTCACATCCGATCCGACACGTTCGCAAATTCGAAATAAGTCGCCACTATATCGAATAATGAACGCAAGATGGATTGGTTTTAGGTTACGCTATAGTTTTCGAGCGAGCGCAGCGAACGAGAGACGCGTAAAGGTGTGTCACAATCCAACGGTTTGGCACATACGGACATTGAAACATTCGCACCAGCCCGAGGAGCCGGAAGTATTTATCCTATTGCCTACTGACAAATGTTTACGGTTTGTGAATAGTTTCACATAAATAGTACTATTTTCACATACTACAGTGCAATTTGATGTCCGAAGTGGCTGACAAAATTAGGTACTCACACGATATATATGCATATTGCAAGGTATATGTATACCTTGCAAATTGTGATCGTTGCTCGCTCGCTCCGCTCGCTCGTCAAAATTTAGTCCAACCTCACATCCGATCCGACACGTTCGCAAATTCGAAATAAGTCGCCACCATATCGAATAATGAACGCAAGATGGATTGGTTTTAGGTTACGCCATAGTTTTCGAGCGAGCGCAGCGAACGAGAGACGCGTAAAGGTGTGCCACAATCCAACGGTTTGGCACATACGGACATTGAAACATTCGCACCAGCCCGAGGAGCCGGAAGTATTTATCCTATTTCCTACTGACAAATGTTTACAGTTTGTGAATAGTTTCACATAAATAGTACTATTTCCACTTACTACAGTGCAATGTGATGTCCGAAGTGGCTGACAAAATTAGGTACTCACACGATATATATGCATATTGCAAGGTATATGTATACCTTGCAAATTGTGATCGTTGCTCGCTCGCTCCGCTCGCTCGTAAAAATTTAGTCCAACCTCACACCCGATCCGACACGTTCGCAAATTCGAAATAAGTCGCCTTCATATCGAATGACTAACGCAAGAGGGATTGGTTTTAGGTTAGGCTATAGTTTTCGAGCGAGCGCAGCGTGCGAGAGACGCGTAAAGGTGTATCACAATCTAACGGTTTGGCACATACGGACATTGAAACATTCGCACCAGCCAGAGGAGCCGGAAGTCTTTATCCTATTGCCTGCTGACAAATGTTTACAGTTTGTGAATTGTTTCACGTAAATAGTACTATTTCCACATACTACAGTCCAATGTGATGTCCGAAGTGGCTGACAAAATTAGGTACTAACACGAAATATATGCAAGGCAATATAAGGTATATGTATACCTTGCAAATTGTGATCGTTGCTCGCTCGCTCCGCTCGCTCGTAAAAATTTAGTCCAACCTCACATACGATCCGACACGTTCGCAAATTCGAAATAAGTTGCCTTCATATCGAATGATTAACGCAAGATGGATCGGGTTTAGGTTAGGCTACAGCTTTCGAGCGAGCGCAGCGAGCGAGAGACGCGTAAAGGTGTGTCACAATCCAACGGTTTGGCACATACTGACATTGAAACATTCGCACCAGCCCGAGGAGCCGGATGTCTTTATCATATTGCCTGCTGACAAATGTTTACAGTTTGTGAATAGTTTCACATAAATAGTACTATTTCCACATACTACAGGGCAATGTGATGTCCGAAGTGGCTGACGAAATTAGGTACTAACACGATATATATGCATATTGCAAGGTATATGTATAGCTTGCATATTGTGATCGATGCTCGCTCGCTCCGCTCGCTCGCAAAAATTTAGTCCAACCTCACATCCGATCCGACACGTTCGCAAATTCGAAATAAGTCGCCACCATATCGAATAATGAACGCAAGATGGATTGGTTTTAGGTTACGCTATAGTTTTCGAGCGAGCGCAGCGAACGAGAGACGCGTAAAGGTGTGTCACAATCCAAGGGTTTGGCACATACGGACATTGAAACATTCGCACCAGCCCGAGGAGCCGGAAGTCTTTATCCTATTGCCTGCTGACAAATGTTTACACTTTGTGAATAGTTTCACATAAATAGTACTATTTCCACATACTACAGTCCAATGTGATGTCCGAAGTGGCTGACAAAATTAGGTACTAACACGAAATATATGCAAGGCAATATAAGGTATATGTATACCTTGCAAATTGTGATCGTTGCTCGCTCGCTCCGCTCGCTCGTAAAAATTTAGTCCAACCTCACATCCGATCTGACACGTTCGCAAACTCGAAATAAGTCGCCACCATATCGAATAATGAACGCAAGATGGATTGGTTTTAGGTTACGCTATAGTTTTCGAGCGAGCGCAGCGAACGAGAGACGCGTAAAGGTGTGTCACAATCCAACGGTTTGGCACATACGGACATTGAAACATTCGCACCAGCCCGAGGAGCCGGAAGTCTTTATCCTATTGCCTGCTGACAAATGTTTACAGTTTGTGAATAGTTTCACATAAATAGTACTATTTCCACATACTACAGTCCAATGTGATGTCCGAAGTGGCTGACAACATTAGGTACTAACACGAAATATATGCAAGGCAATATAAGGTATATGTATACCTTGCAAATTGTGATCGTTGCTCGCTCGCTCCGCTCGCTCGTAAAAATTTAGTCCAACCTCACATCCGATCCGACACGTTCGCAAATTCGAAATAAGTCGCCACCATATCGAATAATGAACGCAAGATGGATTGGTTTTAGGTTACGCTATAGTTTTCGAGCGAGCGCAGCGAGCGAGAGACGCGTAAAGGTGTGTCACAATCCAACGGTTTTCCACATACTGACATTGAAACATTCGCACCAGCCCGAGGAGCCGGATGTCTTTATCATATTGCCTGCTGACAAATGTTTACAGTTTGTGAATAGTTTCACATAAATAGTACTATTTGCACATACTACAGTGCAATGTGATGTCCGAAGTGGCTGACAAAATTAGGTACTAACACGATATATATGCATATTGCAAGGTATATGTATACCTTGCAAATTGTGATCGTTGCTCGCTCGCTCCGCTCGCTCGTAAAAATTTAGTCCAACCTCACATCCGATCCGACACGATCGCAAATTCGAAATAAGTCGCCTTCATATCGAACGACTAACGCAAGAGGGATTGGTTTTAGGTTAGGCTATAGTTTTCGAGCGAGCGCAGCGAGCGAGAGACGCGTAAAGGTGTATCACAATCTAACGGTTTGGCACATACGGACATTGAAACATTCGCACCAGCCCGAGGAGCCGGAAGTCTCTATCCTATTGCCTGCAGACAAATGTTTACAGTTTGTGAATAGTTTCACATATATAGTACCATTTCCACATACTACAGTCCAATGTGATGTCCGAAGTGGCTGACAAAATTAGGTACTAACACGAAATATATGCAAGGCAATATACGGTATATGTATACCTTGCAAATTGTGATCGTTGCTCGCTCGCTCCGCTCGCTCGTAAAAATTTAGTCCAACCTCACATCCGATCCGACACGTTCGCAAATTCGAAATAAGTCGCCACCATATCGAATAATGAACGCAAGATGGATTGGTTTTAGGTTACGCTATAGTTTTCGAGCGAGCGCAGCGAGCGAGAGACGCGTAAAGGTGTGTCACAATCCAACGGTTTTCCACATACTGACATTGAAACATTCGCACCAGCCCGAGGAGCCGGATGTCTTTATCATATTGCCTGCTGACAAATGTTTACAGTTTGTGAATAGTTTCACATAAAGAGTACTATTTCCACATACTACAGGGCAATGTGTTGTCCGAAGTGGCTGACGAAATTAGGTACTAACACGATATATATGCATATTGCAAGGTATATGTATACCTTGCATATTGTGATCGTTGCTCGCTCGCTCCGCTCGCTCGTAAAAATTTAGTCCAACCTCACATCCGATCCGACACGTTCGCAAATTCGAAAAAAGTCGCCACCATATCGAATAATGAACGCAAGATGGATTGGTTTTAGGTTACGCTATAGTTTTCGAGCGAGCGCAGCGAACGAGAGACGCGTAAAGGTGTGTCACAATCCAACGGTTTGGCACATACGGACATTGAAACATTCGCACCAGCCCGAGGAGCCGGAAGTCTCTATCCTATTGCCTGCTGACAAATGTTTACAGTTTGTGAATAGTTTCACATATATAGTACTATTTCCACATACTACAGTCCAATGTGATGTCCGAAGTGGCTGACAAAATTAGGTACTAACACGAAATATATGCAAGGCAATATACGGTATATGTATACCTTGCAAATTGTGATCGTTGCTCGCTCGCTCCGCTCGCTCGTAAAAATTTAGTCCAACCTCACATACGATCCGACACGTTCGCAAATTCGAAATAAGTTGCCTTCATATCGAATGACTAACGCAAGATGGATTGGGATTAGGTTAGGCTACAGCTTTCGAGCGAGCGCAGCGAGCGAGAGACGCGTAAAGGTGTGTCACAATCCAACGGTTTGGCACATACTGACATTGAAACATTCGCACCAGCCCGAGGAGCCGGATGTCTTTATCATATTGCCTGCTGACAAATGTTTACAGTTTGTGAATAGTTTCACATAAATAGTGCTATTTCCACATACTACAGGGCAATGTGATGTCCGAAGTGGCTGACGAAATTAGGTACTAACACGATATATATGCATATTGCAAGGTATATGTATACCTTGTATATTGTGATCGTTGCTCGCTCGCTCCGCTCGCTCGTAAAAATTTAGTCCAACCTCACATCCGATCCGACACGTTCGCAAATTCGAAATAAGTCGCCACCATATCGAATAATGAACGCAAGATGGATTGGTTTTAGGTTACGCTATAGTTTTCGAGCGAGCGCAGCGAACGAGAGACGCGTAAAGGTGTGTCACAATCCAACGGTTTGGCACATACGGACATTGAAACATTCGCACCAGCCCGAGGAGCCGGAAGTCTCTATCCTATTGCCTGCAGACAAATGTTTACAGTTTGTGAATAGTTTCACATATATAGTACCATTTCCACATACTACAGTCCAATGTGATGTCCGAAGTGGCTGACAAAATTAGGTACTAACACGAAATATATGCAAGGCAATATACGGTATATGTATACCTTGCAAATTGTGATCGTTGCTCGCTCGCCCCGCTCGCTCGTAAAAATTTAGTCCAACCTCACATACGATCCGACACGTTCGCAAATTCGAAATAAGTTGCCCTCATATCGAATGACTAACGCAAGATGGATTGGGTTTAGGTTAGGCTACAGCTTTCGAGCGAGCGCAGCGAGCGAGAGACGCGTAAAGGTGTGTCACAATCCAACGGTTTGGCACATACTGACATTGAAACATTCGAACCAGCCCGAGGAGCCGGATGTCTTTATCATATTGCCTGCTGACAAATGTTTACAGTTTGTGAATAGTTTCACATAAATAGTACTATTTCGACATACTACAGTGCAATGTGATGTCCGAAGTGGCTGACAAAATTAGGTACTAACACGAAATATATGCAAGGCAATATAAGGAATATGTATACCTTGCAAATTGTGATCGTTGCTCGCTAGCTCCGCTCGCTCGTAAAAATTTAGTCCAACCTCACATACGATCCGACACGTTCGCAAATTCGAAATAAGTTGCCTTCATATCGAATGACTAACGCAAGATGGATTGGGTTTAGGTTAGGCTACGGCTTTCGAGCGAGCGCAGCGAGCGAGAGACGCGTAAAGGTGTGTCACAATCCAACGGTTTGGCACATACTGACATTGAAACATTCGCACCAGCCCGTGGAGCCGGAAGTCTTTATCATATTGGCTACTGACAAATGTTTACAGTTTGTGAATAGTTTCACATAAATAGTACTATTTCGACATACTACAGTGCAATGTGATGTCCGAAGTGGCTGACAAAATTAGGTACTAACACGATATATATGCATATTGCAAGGTATATGTATACCTTGCAAATTCTGGATCGTTGCTCGCTCGCTCCGCTCGCTCGTAAAAATTTAGTCCAACCTCACATCCGATCCGACACGTTCGCAAATTCGAAATAAGTCGCCTTCATATCGAATGACTAACGCAAGAGGGATTGGTTTTAGGTTAGGCTATAGTTTTCGAGCGAGCGCAGCGAGCGAGAGACGCGTAAAGGTGTATCACAATCTAACGGTTTGGCTCATACGGACATTGAAACATTCGCACCAGCCAGAGGAGCCGGGAGTATTTATCCTATTGCCTGCTGACAAATGTTTACAGTTTGTGAATAGTTTCACATAAATAGTACTATTTCCACATACTACAGTCCAATGTGATGTCCGAAGTGGCTGACAAAATTAGGTACTAACACGAAATATATGCAAGGCAGTATAAGGTATATGTATACCTTGCAAATTGTGATCGTTGCTCGCTCGCTCCGCTCGCTCGTAAAAATTTAGTCCAACCTCACATCCGATCCGACACGTTCGCAAATTCGAAATAAGTTGCCTACATATCGAATGACTAACGCAAGATGGATTGGGTTTAGGTTAGGCTACAGCTTTCGAGCGAGCGCAGCGAGCGAGAGACGCGTAAAGGTGTGTCACAATCCAACGGTTTGGCACATACTGACATTGAAACATTCGCACCAGCCCGAGGAGCCGGATGTCTTTATCATATTGCCTGCTGACAAATGTTTACAGTTTGTGAATAGTTTCACATAAATAGTACTATTTCGACATACTACAGTGCCATGTGATGTCCGAAGTGGCTGACAAAATTAGGTACTAACACGAAATATATGCAAGGCAATATAAGGTATATGTATACCTTGCAAATTGTGATCGTTGCTCGCTAGCTCCGCTCGCTCATAAAAATTTAGTCCAACCTCACATACGATCCGACACGTTCGCAAATTCGAAATAAGTTGCCTTCATATCGAATGACTAACGCAAGATGGATTGGGTTTAGGTTAGGCTACAGCTTTCGAGCGAGCGCAGCGAGCGAGAGACGCGTAAAGGTGTGTCACAATCCAACGGTTTGGCACATACTGACATTGAAACATTCGCACCAGCCCGAGGAGCCGGATGTCTTTATCATATTGCCTGCTGACAAATGTTTACAGTTTGTGAATAGTTTCACATACATAGTACTATTTCCACATACTACAGGGCAATGTGATGTCCGAAGTGGCTGACGAAATTAGGTACTAACACGAAATATATGCAAGGCAGTATAAGGTATATGTATACCTTGCAAATTGTGATCGTTGCTCGCTCGCTCCGCTCGCTCGTAAAAATTTAGTCCAACCTCACATCCGATCCGACACGTTCGCAAATTCGAAATAAGTCGCCACCATATCGAATAATGGACGCAAGATGGATTGGTTTTAGGTTACGCTATAGTTTTCGAGCGAGCGCAGCGAACGAGAGACGCGTAAAGGTGTGCCACAATCCAACGGTTTGGCACATACGGACATTGGAACATTCGCACCAGCCCGAGGAGCCGGAAGTATTTATCCTATTTCCTACTGACAAATGTTTACAGTTTGTGAATAGTTTCACATAAATAGTACTATTTCCACATACTACAGTGCAATGTGATGTCCGAAGTGGCTGACAAAATTAGGTACTCACACGATATATATGCATATTGCAAGGTATATGTATACCTTGCAAATTGTGATCGTTGCTCGCTCGCTCCGCTCGCTCGTAAAAATTTAGTCCAACCTCACATCCGATCCGACACGTTCGCAAATCCGAAATAAGTTGCCTACATATCGAATGACTAACGCAAGATGGATTGGGTTTAGGTTAGGCTACAGCTTTCGAGAGAGCGCAGCGAGCGAGAGACGCGTAAAGGTGTGTCACAATCCAACGGTTTGGCACATACTGACATTGAAACATTCGCACCAGCCCGAGGAGCCGGATGTCTTTATCATATTGCCTGCTGACAAATGTTTACAGTTTATGAATAGTTTCACATAAATAGTACTATTTCGACATACTACAGGGCAATGTGATGTCCGAAGTGGCTGACGAAATTAGGTACTAACACGATATATATGCATATTGCAAGGTATATGTATACCTTGCATATTGTGATCGATGCTCGCTCGCTCCGCTCGCTCGTAGAAATTTAGTTCAACCTCACATCCGATCCGACACGTTCGCAAATTCGAAATAAGTCGCCACCATATCGAATAATGAACGCAAGATGGATTGGTTTTAGGATACGCTATAGTTTTCGAGCGAGCGCAGCGAGCGAGAGACGCGTAAAGGTGTGTCACAATCCAACGGTTTGGCACATACTGACATTGAAACATTCGCACCAGCCCGAGGAGCCGGAAGTATTTATCCTATTGCCTACTGACAAATGTTTACAGTTTGTGAATAGTTTCACATAAATAGTACTATTTCCACATACTACAGTGCAATGTGATGTCCGAAGTGGCTGACAAAATTAGGTACTCACACGATATATATGCATATTGCAAGGTATATGTATACCTTGCAAATTGTGATCGTTGCTCGCTCGCTCCGCTCGCTCGTAAAAATTTAGTCCAACCTCACATCCGATCCGACACGTTCGCAAATCCGAAATAAGTTGCCTACATATCGAATGACTAACGCAAGATGGATTGGGTTTAGGTTAGGCTACAGCTTTCGAGAGAGCGCAGCGAGCGAGAGACGCGTAAAGGTGTGTCACAATCCAACGGTTTGGCACATACTGACATTGAAACATTCGCACCAGCCCGAGGAGCCGGATGTCTTTATCATATTGCCTGCTGACAAATGTTTACAGTTTATGAATAGTTTCACATAAATAGTACTATTTCGACATACTACAGGGCAATGTGATGTCCGAAGTGGCTGACGAAATTAGGTACTAACACGATATATATGCATATTGCAAGGTATATGTATACCTTGCATATTGTGATCGATGCTCGCTCGCTCCGCTCGCTCGTAGAAATTTAGTTCAACCTCACATCCGATCCGACACGTTCGCAAATTCGAAATAAGTCGCCACCATATCGAATAATGAACGCAAGATGGATTGGTTTTAGGATACGCTATAGTTTTCGAGCGAGCGCAGCGAGCGAGAGACGCGTAAAGGTGTGTCACAATCCAACGGTTTGGCACATACTGACATTGAAACATTCGCACCAGCCCGAGGAGCCGGAAGTATTTATCCTATTGCCTACTGACAAATGTTTACAGTTTGTGAATAGTTTCACATAAATAGTACTATTTCCACATACTACAGTGCAATGTGATGTCCGAAGTGGCTGACAAAATTAGGTACTCACACGATATATATGCATATTGCAAGGTATATGTATACCTTGCAAATTGTGATCGTTGCTCGCTCGCTCCGCTCGCTCGTAAAAATTTAGTCCAACCTCACATCCGATCCGACACGTTCGCAAATTCGAAATAAGTCGCCACCATATCGAATAATGGACGCAAGATGGATTGGTTTTAGGTTACGCTATAGTTTTCGAGCGAGCGCAGCGAACGAGAGACGCGTAAAGGTGTGCCACAATCCAACGGTTTGGCACATACGGACATTGGAACATTCGCACCAGCCCGAGGAGCCGGAAGTATTTATCCTATTTCCTACTGACAAATGTTTACAGTTTGTGAATAGTTTCACATAAATAGTACTATTTCCACATACTACAGTGCAATGTGATGTCCGAAGTGGCTGACAAAATTAGGTACTCACACGATATATATGCATATTGCAAGGTATATGTATACCTTGCAAATTGTGATCGTTGCTCGCTCGCTCCGCTCGCTCGTAAAAATTTAGTCCAACCTCACATCCGATCCGACACGTTCGCAAATTCGAAATAAGTCGCCTTCATATCGAATGACTAACGCAAGAGGGATTGGTTTTAGGTTAGGCTATAGCTTTCGAGCGAGCGCAGCGAGCGAGAGACGCGTAAAGGTGTGTCACAATCCAACGGTTTGGCACATACTGACATTGAAACATTCGCAGCAACCCGAGGAGCCGGAAGTCTTTATCATATTGCCTACTGACAAGTGTTTACAGTTTGTGAATAGTTCCACATAAATAGTACTGTTTCCACATAGTACAGTGCAATGTGATGTCCGAAATGGCTGACAAAATTAGGTAATAACACGAAATATATGCAAGGCAATATAAGGTATATGTATAGCTTGGAAATTGTGATCGTTGCTCGCTCGCTCCGCTCGCTCGTAAAAATTTAGTCCAACCTCACATACGATCCGACACGTTCGCAAATTCGAAATAAGTTGCCTTCATATCGAACGACTAACGCAAGAGGGATTGGTTTTAGGTTAGGCTATAGTTTTCGAGCGAGCGCAGCGAGCGAGAGACGCGTAAAGGTGTATCACAATCTAACGGTTTGGCACATACGGACATTGAAACATTCGCACCAGCCAGAGGAGCCGGAAGTATTTATCCTATTGGCTGCTGACAAATGTTTACAGTTTGTGAATAGTTTCACATAAATAGTACTATTTCCACATACTACAGTGCAATGTGATGTCCGAAGTGGCTGACAAAATTAGGTACTAACACGAAATATATGCAAGGCAATATAAGGTATATGTATACCTTGCAAATTGTGATCGCTGCTCGCTCGCTCCGCTCGCTCGTAAAAATTTAGTCCAACCTCACATCCGATCCGACACGTTCGCAAATTCGAAATAAGTCGCCTTCATATCGAATGACTAACGCAAGAGGGATTGGTTTTAGGTTAGGCTATAGCTTTCGAGCGAGCGCAGCGAGCGAGAGACGCGTAAAGGTGTGTCACAATCCAACGGTTTGGCGCATACTGACATTGAAACATTCGCAGCAACCCGAGGAGCCGGAAGTCTTTATCATATTGCCTACTGACAAGTGTTTACAGTTTGTGAATAGTTCCACATAAATAGTACTGTTTCCACATAGTACAGTGCAATGTGATGTCCGAAATGGCTGACAAAATTAGGTAATAACACGAAATATATGCAAGGCAATATAAGGTATATGTATAGCTTGGAAATTGTGATCGTTGCTCGCTCGCTCCGCTCGCTCGTAAAAATTTAGTCCAACCTCACATACGATCCGACACGTTCGCAAATTCGAAATAAGTTGCCTTCATATCGAACGACTAACGCAAGAGGGATTGGTTTTAGGTTAGGCTATAGTTTTCGAGCGAGCGCAGCGAGCGAGAGACGCGTAAAGGTGTGTCACAATCCAACGGTTTGGCTCATACTGACATTGAAACATTCGCACCAGCCCGAGGAGCCGGATGTCTTTATCATATTGCCTGCTGACAAATGTTTACAGTTTGTGAATAGTTTCACATAAATAGTACTATTTCCACATACTACAGGGCAATGTGATGTCCGAAGTGGCTGACGAAATTAGGTACTAACACGATATATATGCATATTGCAAGGTATATGTATACCTTGTATATTGTGATCGTTGCTCGCTCGCTCCGCTCGCTCGTAAAAATTTAGTCCAACCTCACATCCGATCCGACACGTTCGCAAATTCGAAATAAGTCGCCACCATATCGAATAATGAACGCAAGATGGATTGGTTTTAGGTTACGCTATAGTTTTCGAGCGAGCGCAGCGAACGAGAGACGCGTAAAGGTGTGTCACAATCCAACGGTTTGGCACATACGGACATTGAAACATTCGCACCAGCCCGAGGAGCCGGAAGTCTCTATCCTATTGCCTGCTGACAAATGTTTACAGTTTGTGAATAGTTTCACATATATAGTACTATTTCCACATACTACAGTCCAATGTGATGTCCGAAGTGGCTGACAAAATTAGGTACTAACACGAAATATATGCAAGGCAATATACGGTATATGTATACCTTGCAAATTGTGATCGTTGCTCGCTCGCTCCGCTCGCTCGTAAAAATTTAGTCCAACCTCACATACGATCCGACACGTTCGCAAATTCGAAATAAGTTGCCCTCATATCGAATGACTAACGCAAGATGGATTGGGTTTAGGTTAGGCTATAGTTTTCGAGCGAGCGCAGCGAGCGAGAGACGCGTAAAGGTGTATCACAATCTAACGGTTTGGCTCATACGGACATTGAAACATTCGCACCAGCCAGAGGAGCCGGGAGTATTTATCCTATTGCCTGCTGACAAATGTTTACAGTTTGTGAATAGTTTCACATAAATAGTACTATTTCCACATACTACAGTCCAATGTGATGTCCGAAGTGGCTAACAAAATTAGGTACTAACACGATATATATGCATATTGCAAGGTATATGTATACCTTGCAAATTGTGATCGTTGCTCGCTCGCTCCGCTCGCTCGTCAAAATTTAGTCCAACCTCACATCCGATCCGACACGTTCGCCAATTCGAAATAAGTCGCCACCATATCGAATAATGAACGCAAGATGGATTGGTTTTAGGTTACGCTATAGTTTTCGAGCGAGCGCAGCGAACGAGAGGCGCGTAAAGGTGTGTCACAATCCAACGGTTTGGCACATACGGACATTGAAACATTCGCACCAGCCCGAGGAGCCGGAAGTCTTTATCCTATTGCCTGCTGACAAATGTTTACAGTTTGTGAATAGTTTCACATAAATAGTACTATTTCCACATACTACAGTCCAATGTGATGTCCGAAGTGGCTGACAAAATTAGGTACTAACACGAAATATATGCAAGGCAGTATAAGGTATATGTATACCTTGCAAATTGTGATCGTTGCTCGCTCGCTCCGCTCGCTCGTAAAAATTTAGTCCAACCTCACATCCGATCCGACACGTTCGCAAATTCGAAATAAGTTGCCTACATATCGAATGACTAACGCAAGATGGATTGGGTTTAGGTTAGGCTACAGCTTTCGAGCGAGCGCAGCGAGCGAGGGACGCGTAAAGGTGTGTCACAATCCAACGGTTTGGCACATACTGACATTGAAACATTCGCACCAGCCCGAGGAGCCGGATGTCTTTATCATATTGCCTGCTGACAAATGTTTACAGTTTGTGAATAGTTTCACATAAATAGTACTATTTCGACATACTACAGTGCAATGTGATGTCCGAAGTGGCTGACAAAATTAGGTACTAACACGAAATATATGTAAGGCAATATAAGGTATATGTATACCTTGCAAATTGTGATCGTTGCTCGCTAGCTCCGCTCGCTCATAAAAATTTAGTCCAACCTCACATCCGATCCGACACGTTCGCAAATTCGAAATAAGTCGCCACCATATCGAATAATGAACGCAAGATGGATTGGTTTTAGGATACGCTATAGTTTTCGAGCGAGCGCAGCGAGCGAGAGACGCGTAAAGGTGTGTCACAATCCAACGGTTTGGCACATACGGACATTGAAACATTCGCACCAGCCCGAGGAGCCGGAAGTATTTATCCTATTTCCTACTGACAAATGTTTACAGTTTGTGAATAGTTTCACATAAATAGTACTATTTCCACATACTACAGTGCAAGGTGATGTCCGAAGTGGCTGACAAAATTAGGTACTCACACGATATATATGCATATTGCAAGGTATATGTATACCTTGCAAATTGTGATCGTTGCTCGCTCGCTCCGCTCGCTCGTAAAAATTTAGTCCAACCTCACATCCGATCCGACACGTTCGCAAATTCGAAATAAGTCGCCTTCATATCGAATGACTAACGCAAGAGGGATTGGTTTTAGGTTAGGCTATAGCTTTCGAGCGAGCGCAGCGAGCGAGAGACGCGTAAAGGTGTGTCACAATCCAACGGTTTGGCACATACTGACATTGAAACATTCGCACCAACCCGAGGAGCCGGAAGTCTTTATCATATTGCCTACTGACAAGTGTTTACAGTTTGTGAATAGTTCCACATAAATAGTACTGTTTCCACATAGTACAGTGCAATGTGATGTCCGAAATGGCTGACAAAATTAGGTAATAACACGAAATATATGCAGGGCAATATAAGGTATATGTATACCTTGGAAATTGTGATCGTTGCTCGCTCGCTCCGCTCGCTCGTAAAAATTTAGTCCAACCTCACATACGATCCGACACGTTCGCAAATTCGAAATAAGTTGCCTTCATATCGAACGACTAACGCAAGAGGGATTGGTTTTAGGTTAGGCTATAGTTTTCGAGCGAGCGCAGCGAGCGAGAGACGCGTAAAGGTGTATCACAATCTAACGGTTTGGCACATACGGACATTGAAACATTCGCACCAGCCAGAGGAGCCGGAAGTATTTATCCTATTGGCTGCTGACAAATGTTTACAGTTTGTGAATAGTTTCACATAAATAGTACTATTTCCACATACTACAGTGCAATGTGATGTCCGAAGTGGCTGACAAAATTAGGTACTAACACGAAATATATGCAAGGCAATATAAGGTATATGTATACCTTGCAAATTGTGATCGTTGTTCGCTCGCACCGCTCGCTCGTAAAAATTTAGTCCAACCTCACATACGATCCGACACGTTCGCAAATTCGAAATAAGTTGCCTTCATATCGAATGACTAATGCAAGATGGATTGGGATTAGGTTAGGCTACAGCTTTCGAGCGAGCGCAGCGAGCGAGAGACGTGTAAAGGTGTGTCACAATCCAACGGTTTGGCACATACTGACATTGAAACATTCGCACCAGCCCGAGGAGCCGGATGTCTTTATCATATTGCCTGCTGACAAATGTTTACAGTTTGTGAATAGTTTCACATAAATAGTACTATTTCCACATACTACAGGGCAATGTGATGTCCGAAGTGGCTGACGAAATTAGGTACTAACACGATATATATGCATATTGCAAGGTATATGTATACCTTGCATATTGTGATCGTTGCTCGCTCGCTCCGCTCGCTCGTAAAAATTTAGTCCAACCTCACATCCGATCCGACACGTTCGCAAATTCGAAATAAGTCGCCACCATATCGAATAATGAACGCAAGATGGATTGGTTTTAGGTTACGCTATAGTTTTCGAGCGAGCGCAGCGAACGAGAGACGCGTAAAGGTGTGTCACAATCCAACGGTTTGGCACATACGGACATTGAAACATTCGCACCAGCCCGAGGAGCCGGAAGTCTTTATCCTATTGCCTGCTGACAAATGTTTACAGTTTGTGAATAGTTTCACATAAATAGTACTATTTCCACATACTACAGTCCAATGTGATGTCCGAAGTGGCTGACAAAATTAGGTACTAACACGAAATATATGCAAGGCAGTATAAGGTATATGTATACCTTGCAAATTGTGATCGTTGCTCGCTCGCTCCGCTCGCTCGTAAAAATTTAGTCCAACCTCACATCCGATCCGACACGTTCGCAAATTCGAAATAAGTTGCCTACATATCGAATGACTAACGCAAGATGGATTGGGTTTAGGTTAGGCTACAGCTTTCGAGAGAGCGCAGCGAGCGAGAGACGCGTAAAGGTGTGTCACAATCCAACGGTTTGGCACATACTGACATTGAAACATTCGCACCAGCCCGAGAAGCCGGATGTCTTTATCATATTGCCTGCTGACAAATGTTTACAGTTTGTGAATAGTTTCACATAAATAGTACTATTTCGACATACTACAGGGCAATGTGATGTCCGAAGTGGCTGACGAAATTAGGTACTAACACGATATATATGCATATTGCAAGGTATATGTATACCTTGCAAATTGTGATCGTTGCTCGCTCGCTCCGCTCGCTCGTAAAAATTTAGTCCAACCTCACATCCGATCCGACACGTTCGCAAAATCGAAATAAGTCGCCACCATATCGAATAATGAACGCAAGATGGATTGGTTTTAGGTTAAGCTATAGTTTTCGAGCGAGCGCAGCGAACGAGAGACGCGTAAAGGTGTGCCACAATCCAACGGTTTGGCACATACGGACATTGAAACATTCGCACCAGCCCGAGGGGCCGGAAGTATTTATCCTATTTCCTACTGAGAAATGTTTACAGTTTGTGAATAGTTTCACATAAATAGTACTATTTCCACATACTACAGTGCAATGTGATGTCCGAAGTGGCTGACAAAATTAGGTACTCACACGATATATATGCATATTGCAAGGTATATGTATACCTTGCAAATTGTGATCGTTGCTCGCTCGCTCCGCTCGCTCGTAAAAATTTAGTCCAACCTCACATCCGATCCGACACGTTCGCAAATTCGAAATAAGTCGCCTTCATATCGAATGACTAACGCAAGAGGGATTGGTTTTAGGTTAGGCTATAGCTTTTGAGCGAGCGCAGCGAGCGAGAGCCGCGTAAAGGTGTGTCACAATCCAACGGTTTGGCACATACTGACATTGAAACATTCGCACCAACCCGAGGAGCCGGAAGTCTTTATCATATTGCCTACTGACAAGTGTTTACAGTTTGTGAATAGTTCCACATAAATAGTACTGTTTCCACATAGTACAGTGCAATGTGATGTCCGAAATGGCTGACAAAATTAGGTAATAACACGAAATATATGCAAGGCAATATAAGGTATATGTATAGCTTGGAAATTGTGATCGTTGCTCGCTCGCTCCGCTCGCTCGTAAAAGTTTAGTCCAACCTCACATACGATCCGACACGTTCGCAAATTCGAAATAAGTTGCCTTCATATCGAATGACTAACGCAAGATGGATTGGGTTTAGGTTAGGCTACAGCTTTCGAGCGAGCGCAGCGAGCGAGAGACGCGTAAAGGTGTGTCACAATCCAACGGTTTGGCACATACTGACATTGAAACATTCGCACCAGCCCGAGGAGCCGGATGTCTTTATCATATTGCCTGCTGACAAATGTTTACAGTTTGTGAATAGTTTCACATAAATAGTACTATTTCCACATACTACAGGGCAATGTGATGTCCGAAGTGGCTGACGAAATTAGGTAGTAACACGATATATATGCATATTGCAAGGTATATGTATACCTTGCATATTGTGATCGATGCTCGCTCGCTCCGCTCGCTCGTAAAAATTTAGTCCATCCTCACATCCGATCCGACACGTTCGCAAATTCGAAATAAGTCGCCACCATATCGAATAATGAACGCAAGATGGATTGGTTTTATGTTACGCTATAGTTTTCGAGCGAGCGCAGCGAACGAGAGACGCGTAAAGGTGTGTCACAATCCAACGGTTTGGCATATACTGACATTGAAACATTCGCACCAGCCCGAGGAGCCGGAAGTCTTTATCATATTGGCTACTGACAAATGTTTACAGTTTGTGAATAGTTTCACATAAATAGTACTATTTCGACATACTACAGTGCAATGTGATGTCCGAAGTGGCTGACAAAATTAGGTACTAACACGATATATATGCATATTGCAGGGTATATGTATACCTTGCAAATTCTGATCGTTGCTCGCTCGCTCCGCTCGCTCGTAAAAATTTAGTCCAACCTCACATCCGATCCGACACGTTCGCAAATTCGAAATAAGTCGCCTTCATATCGAATGACTAACGCAAGAGGGATTGGTTTTAGGTTAGGCTATAGTTTTCGAGCGAGCGCAGCGAGCGAGAGACGCGTAAAGGTGTATCACAATCTAACGGTTTGGCTCATACGGACATTGAAACATTCGCACCAGCCAGAGGAGCCGGGAGTATTTATCCTATTGCCTGCTGACAAATGTTTACAGTTTGTGAATAGTTTCACATAAATAGTACTATTTCCACATACTACAGTCCAATGTGATGTCCGAAGTGGCTAACAAAATTAGGTACTAACACGATATATATGCATATTGCAAGGTATATGTATACCTTGCAAATTGTGATCGTTGCTCGCTCGCTCCGCTCGCTCGTCAAAATTTAGTCCAACCTCACATCCGATCCGACACGTTCGCCAATTCGAAATAAGTCGCAACCATATCGAATAATGAACGCAAGATGGATTGGTTTTAGGTTACGCTATAGTTTTCGAGCGAGCGCAGCGAACGAGAGGCGCGTAAAGGTGTGTCACAATCCAACGGTTTGGCACATACGGACATTGAAACATTCGCACCAGCCCGAGGAGCCGGAAGTCTTTATCCTATTGCCTGCTGACAAATGTTTACAGTTTGTGAATAGTTTCACATAAATAGTACTATTTCCACATACTACAGTCCAATGTGATGTCCGAAGTGGCTAACAAAATTAGGTACTAACACGATATATATGCATATTGCAAGGTATATGTATACCTTGCAAATTGTGATCGTTGCTCGCTCGCTCCGCTCGCTCGTCAAAATTTAGTCCAACCTCACATCCGATCCGACACGTTCGCCAATTCGAAATAAGTCGCCACCATATCGAATAATGAACGCAAGATGGATTGGTTTTAGGTTACGCTATAGTTTTCGAGCGAGCGCAGCGAACGAGAGGCGCGTAAAGGTGTGTCACAATCCAACGGATTGGCACATACGGACATTGAAACATTCGCACCAGCCCGAGGAGCCGGAAGTCTTTATCCTATTGCCTGCTGACAAATGTTTACAGTTTGTGAATAGTTTCACATAAATAGTACTATTTCCACATACTACAGTCCAATGTGATGTCCGAAGTGGCTAACAAAATTAGGTACTAACACGATATATATGCATATTGCAAGGTATATGTATACCTTGCAAATTGTGATCGTTCCTCGCTCGCTCCGCTCGCTCGTCAAAATTTAGTCCAACCTCACATCCGATCCGACACGTTCGCCAATTCGAAATAAGTCGCCACCATATCGAATAATGAACGCAAGATGGATTGGTTTTAGGTTACGCTATAGTTTTCGAGCGAGCGCAGCGAACGAGAGGCGCGTAAAGGTGTGTCACAATCCAACGGTTTGGCACATACGGACATTGAAACATTCGCACCAGCCCGAGGAGCCGGAAGTCTTTATCCTATTGCCTGCTGACAAATGTTTACAGTTTGTGAATAGTTTCACATAAATAGTACTATTTCCACATACTACAGTCCAATGTGATGTCCGAAGTGGCTGACAAAATTAGGTACTAACACGAAATATATGCAAGGCAGTATAAGGTATATGTATACCTTGCAAATTGTGATCGTTGCTCGCTCGCTCCGCTCGCTCGTAAAAATTTAGTCCAACCTCACATCCGATCCGACACGTTCGCAAATTCGAAATAAGTCGCCTTCATATCGAATGACTAACGCAAGAGGGATTGGTTTTAGCTTAGGCTATATCTTTCGAGCGAGCGCAGCGAGCGAGAGACGCGTAAAGGTGTGTCACAATCCAACGGTTTGGCACATACTGACATTGAAACATTCGCACCAACCCGAGGAGCCGGAAGTCTTTATCATATTGCCTACTGACAAGTGTTTACAGTTTGTGAATAGTTCCACATAAATAGTACTGTTTCCACATAGTACAGTGCAATGTGATGTCCGAAATGGCTGACAAAATTAGGTAATAACACGAAATATATGGAAGGCAATATAAGGTATATGTATAGCTTGGAAATTGTGATCGTTGATCGCTCGTTCCGCTCGCTCGTAAAAATTTAGTCCAACCTCACATACGATCCGACACGTTCGCAAATTCGAAATAAGTTGCCTTCATATCGAATGACTAACGCAAGATGGATTGGGTTTAGGTTAGGCTACAGCTTTCGAGCGAGCGCAGCGAGCGAGAGACGCGTAAAGGTGTGTCACAATCCAACGGTTTGGCACATACTGACATTGAAACATTCGCACCAGCCCGAGGAGCCGGATGACTTTATCATATTGCCTGCTGACAAATGTTTACAGTTTGTGAATAGTTTCACATAAATAGTACTATTTCCACATACTACAGGGCAATGTGATGTCCGAAGTGGCTGACGAAATTAGGTACTAACACGATATATATGCATATTGCAAGGTATATGTATACCTTGCATACTGTGATCGATGCTCGCTCGCTCCGCTCGCTCGTAAAAATTTAGTCCAACCTCACATCCGATCCGACACGTTCGCAAATTCGAAATAAGTCGCCACCATATCGAATAATGAACGCAAGATGGATTGGTTTTAGGTTACGCTATAGTTTTCGAGCGAGCGCAGCGAGCGAGAGACGCGTAAAGGTGTGTCACAAACCAACGGTTTGGCACATACTGACATTGAAACATTCGCACCAGCCCGAGGAGCCGGATGTCTTTATCATATTGCCTACTGACAAATGTTTACAGTTTGTGAATAGTTTCACATAAATAGTACTATTTGCACATACTACAGTCCAATGTGATGTCCGAAGTGGCTGACAAAATTAGGTACTAACACGAAATATATGCAAGGCAGTATAAGGTATATGTATACCTTGCAAATTGTGATCGTTGCTCGCTCGCTCCGCTCGCTCGTAGAAATTTAGTCCAACCTCACATCCGATCCGACACGTTCGCAAATTCGAAATAAGTCGCCACCATATCGAATAATGAACGCAAGATGGATTGGTTTTAGGATACGCTATAGCTTTCGAGCGAGCGCAGCGAGCGAGAGACGCGTAAAGGTGTGTCACAATCCAACGGTTTGGCACATACTGACATTGAAACATTCGCACCAGCCCGAGGAGCCGGAAGTATTTATCCTATTGCCTACTGACAAATGTTTACAGTTTGTGAATAGTTTCACATAAATAGTACTATTTCCACATACTACAGTCCAATGTGATGTCCGAAGTGGCTGACAAAATTAGGTACTAACACGAAATATATGCAAGGCAATATAAGGTATATGTATACCTTGCAAATTGTGATCGTTGCTCGCTCGCTCCGCTCGCTCGTAAAAATTTAGTCCAACCTCACATCCGATCCGACACGTTCGCAAATTCGAAATAAGTCGCCACCATATCGAATAATGAACGCAAGATGGATTGGCTTTAGGTTACGTTATAGTTTTCGAGCGAGCGCAGCGAACGAGAGACGCGTAAAGGTGTGTCACAATCCAACGGTTTGGCACATACGGACATTGAAACATTCGCACCAGCCCGAGGAGCCGGAAGTCTCTTTCCTATTGCCTACTGACAAATGTTTACAGTTTGTGAATAGTTTCACATAAATAGTACTATTTCCACATACTACAGTCCAATGTGATGTCCGAAGTGGCTGACAAAATTAGGTACTAACACGAAATATATGCAAGGCAATATAAGGTATATGTATACCTTGCAAATTGTGATCGTTGCTCGCTCGCTCCGCTCGCTCGTAAAAATTTAGTCCAACCTCACATCCGATCCGACACGCTCGCAAATTCGAAATAAGTTGCCTACATATCGAATGACTAACGCAAGATGGATTGGGTTTAGGTTAGGCTACAGCTTTCGAACGAGCGCAGCGAGCGAGAGACGCGTAAAGGTGTGTCACAATCAAACGGTTTGGCACATACTGACATTGAAACATTCGCACCAGCCCGAGGAGCCGGAAGTATTTATCCTATTGCCTACTGACAAATGTTTACAGTTTGTGAATAGTTTCACATAAATAGTACTATTTCCACATACTACAGTGCAATGTGATGTCCGAAGTGGCTGACAAAATTAGGTACTCACACGATATATATGCATATTGCAAGGTATATGTATACCTTGCAAATTGTGATCGTTGCTCGCTCGCTCGTAAAAATTTAGTCCAACCTCACATCCGATCCGACACGTTCGCAAATTCGAAATAAGTCGCCTTCATATCGAATGACTAACGCAAGAGGGATTGGTTTTAGCTTAGGCTATAGCTTTCGAGCGAGCGCAGCGAGCGAGAGACGCGTAAAGGTGTGTCACAATCCAACGGTTTGGCACATACTGACATTGAAACATTCGCACCAACCCGAGGAGCCGGAAGTCTTTATCATATTGCCTACTGACAAGTGTTTACAGTTTGTGAATAGTTCCACATAAATAGTACTGTTTCCACATAGTACAGTGCAATGTGATGTCCGAAATGACTGACAAAATTAGGTAATAACACGAAATATATGCAAGGCAATATAAGGTATATGTATAGCTTGGAAATTGTGATCGTTGCTCGCTCGTTCCGCTCGCTCGTAAAAATTTAGTCCAACCTCACATACGATCCGACACGTTCGCAAATTTGAAATAAGTTGCCTTCATATCGAATGACTAACGCAAGATGGATTGGGTTTAGGTTAGGCTACAGCTTTCGAGCGAGCGCAGCGAGCGAGAGACGCGTAAAGGTGTGTCACAATCCAACGGTTTGGCACATACTGAAATTGAAACATTCGCACCAGCCCGAGCAGCCGGATAACTTTATCATATTGCCTGCTGACAAATGTTTACTGTTTGTGAATAGTTTCACATAAATAGTACTATTTCGACATACTGCAGTGCAATGTGATGTCCGAAGTGGCTGACAAAATTAGGTACTAACACGATATATATGCATATTGCAAGGTATATGTATACCTTGCAAATTGTGATCGTTGCTCGCTCGCTCCGCTCGCTCGTAAAAATTTAGTCCAACCTCACATCCGATCCGACACGTTCGCAAATTCGAAATAAGTCGCCTTCATATCGAATGACTAACGCAAGAGGGATTGGTTTTAGGTTAGGCTATAGTTTTCGAGCGAGCGCAGCGAGCGAGAGACGCGTAAAGGTGTATCACAATCCAACGGTTTGGCACATACGGACATTGAAACATTCGCACCAGCCCGAGGAGCCGGAAGTCTTTATCCTATTGCCTGCTGACAAATGTTTACAGTTTGTGAATAGTTTCACATAAGTAGTACTATTTCCACATACTACAGTCCAATGTGATGTCCGAAGTGGCTGACAAAATTAGGTACTAACACGAAATATATGCAAGGCAATATAAGGTATATGTATACCTTGCAAATTGTGATCGTTGCTCGCTCGCTCCGCTCGCTCGTAAAAATTTAGTCCAACCTCACATCCGATCCGACACGTTCGCAAATTCGAAATAAGTCGCTACCATATCGAATAATGAACGCAAGATGGATTGGTTTTAGGTTACGTTATAGTTTTCGAGCGAGCGCAGCGAACGAGAGACGCGTAAAGGTGTGTCACAATCCAACGGTTTGGCACATACGGACATTGAAACATTCGCACCAGCCCGAGGAGCCGGAAGTCTCTATCCTATTGCCTACTGACAAATGTTTACAGTTTGTGAATAGTTTCACATAAATAGTACTATTTCCACATACTACAGTCCAATGTGATGTCCGAAGTGGCTGACAAAATTAGGTACTAACACGAAATATATGCAAGGCAATATAAGGTATATGTATACCTTGCAAATTGTGATCGTTGCTCGCTCGCTCCGCTCGCTCGTAAAAATTTAGTCCAACCTCACATCCGATCCGACACGTTCGCAAATTCGAAATAAGTTGCCTACATATCGAATGACTAACGCAAGATGGATTGGGTTTAGGTTAGGCTACAGCTTTCGAACGAGCGCAGCGAGCGAGAGACGCGTAAAGGTGTGTCACAATCCAACGGTTTGGCACATACTGACATTGAAACATTCGCACCAGCTTGAGGAGCCGGATGTCTTTATCATATTGCCTGCTGACAAATGTTTACAGTTTGTGAATAGTTTCACATAAATAGTACTATTTCCACATACTACAGTCCAATGTGATGTCCGAAGTGGCTGACAAAATTAGGTACTAACACGAAATATATGCAAGGCAATATAAGGTATATGTATACCTTGCAAATTGTGATCGTTGCTCGCTCGCTCCGCTCGCTCGTAAAAATTTAGTCCAACCTCACATCCGATCCGACACGTTCGCAAATTCGAAATAAGTTGCCTACATATCGAATGACTAACGCAAGATGGATTGGGTTTAGGTTAGGCTACAGCTTTCGAACGAGCGCAGCGAGCGAGAGACGCGTAAAGGTGTGTCACAATCCAACGGTTTGGCACATACTGACATTGAAACATTCGCACCAGCCCGAGGAGCCGGAAGTATTTATCCTATTGCCTACTGACAAATGTTTACAGTTTGTGAATAGTTTCACATAAATAGTACTATTTTCACATACTACAGTGCAATTTGATGTCCGAAGTGGCTGACAAAATTAGGTACTCACACGATATATATGCATATTGCAAGGTATATGTATACCTTTCAAATTGTGATCGTTGCTCGCTCGCTCCGCTCGCTCGTAAAAATTTAGTCCAACCTCACATCCGATCCGACACGTTCGCAAATTCGAAATAAGTCGCCACCATATCGAATAATGAACGCAAGATGGATTGGTTTTAGGTTACGTTATAGTTTTCGAGCGAGCGCAGCGAACGAGAGACGCGTAAAGGTGTGTCACAATCCAACGGTTTGGCACATACGGACATTGAAACATTCGCACCAGCCCGAGGAGCCGGAAGTCTCTATCCTATTGCCTACTGACAAATGTTTACAGTTTGTGAATAGTTTCACATAAATAGTACTATTTCCACATACTACAGTCCAATGTGATGTCCGAAGTGGCTCACAAAATTAGGTACTAACACGAAATATATGCAAGGCAATATAAGGTATATGTATACCTTGCAAATTGTGATCGTTGCTCGCTCGCTCCGCTCGCTCGTAAAAATTTAGTCCAACCTCACATCCGATCCGACACGTTCGCAAATTCGAAATAAGTCGCCACCATATCGAATAATGAACGCAAACATGGATTGGTTTTAGGTTACGTTATAGTTTTCGAGCGAGCGCAGCGAACGAGAGACGCGTAAAGGTGTGTCACAATCCAACGGTTTGGCACATACGGACATTGAAACATTCGCACCAGCCCGAGGAGCCGGAAGTCTTTATCCTATTGCCTACTGACAAATGTATACAGTTTGTGAATAGTTTCACATAAATAGTACTATTTCCACATACTACAGTCCAATGTGATGTCCGAAGTGGCTGACAAAATTAGGTACTAACACGAAATATATGCAAGGCAATATAAGGTATATGTATACCTTGCAAATTGTGATCGTTGCTCGCTCGCTCCGCTCGCTCGTAAAAATTTAGTCCAACCTCACATACGATCCGACACGTTCGCAAATTCGAAATAAGTTGCCTTCATATCGAATGACTAACGCAAGATGGATTGGGTTTAGGTTAGGCTACAGCTTTCGAGCGAGCGCAGCGAGCGAGAGACGCGTAAAGGTGTGTCACAATCCAACGGTTTGGCACATACTGACATTGAAACATTCGCACCAGCCCGAGGATCCGGATGTCTTTATCATATTGCCTGCTGACAAATGTTTACAGTTTGTGAATAGTTTCACATAAATAGTACTATTTCCACATACTACAGTGCAATGTGATGTCCGAAGTGGCTGACAAAATTAGGTACTCACACGATATATATGCATATTGCAAGGTATACATATACCTTGCAAATTGTGATCGTTGCTCGCTCGCTCCGCTCGCTCGTAAAAATTTAGTCCAACCTCACATCCGATTCGACACGTTCGCAAATTCGAAATAAGTCGCCACCATATCGAATAATGAACGCAAGATGGATTGGTTTTAGGTTACGCTATAGTTTTCGAGTGAGCGCAGCGAACGAGAGGCGCGTAAAGGTGTGTCACAATCCAACGGTTTGGCACATACGGACATTGAAACATTCGCACCAGCCCGAGGAGCCGGAAGTCTTTATCCTATTGCCTGCTGACAAATGTTTACAGTTTGTGAATAGTTTCACATAAATAGTACTATTTCCACATACTACAGTCCAATGTGATGTCCGAAGTGGCTGACAAAATTAGGTACTAACACGAAATATATGCAAGGCAATATAAGGTATATGTATACCTTGCAAAATGTGATCGTTGCTCGCTCGCTCCGCTCGCTCGTAAAAATTTAGTCCAACCTCACATCCGATTCGACACGTTCGCAAATTCGAAATAAGTTGCCTACATATCGAATGACTAACGCAAGATGGATTGGGTTTAGGTTAGGCTACAGCTTTCGAACGAGCGCAGCGAGCGAGAGACGCGTAAAGGTGTGTCACAATCCAACGGTTTGGCACATACTGACATTGAAACATTCGCACCAGCTTAAGGAGCCGGATGTCTTTATCATATTGCCTGCTGACAAATGTTTACAGTTTGTGAATAGTTTCACATAAATAGTACTATTTCCACATACTACAGTCCAATGTGATGTCCGAAGTGGCTGACAAAATTAGGTACTAACACGAAATATATGCAAGGCAATATAAGGTATATGTATACCTTGCAAATTGTGATCGTTGCTCGCTCGCTCCGCTCGCTCGTAAAAATTTAGTCCAACCTCACATCCGATCCGACACGTTCGCAAATTCGAAATAAGTTGCCTACATATCGAATGACTAACGCAAGATGGATTGGGTTTAGGTTAGGCTACAGCTTTCGAACGAGCGCAGCGAGCGAGAGACGCGTAAAGGTGTGTCACAATCCAACGGTTTGGCACATACTGACATTGAAACATTCGCACCAGCCCGAGGAGCCGGAAGTATTTATCCTATTGCCTACTGACAAATGTTTACAGTTTGTGAATAGTTTCACATAAATAGTACTATTTTCACATACTACAGTGCAATTTGATGTCCGAAGTGGCTGACAAAATTAGGTACTCACACGATATATATGCATATTGCAAGGTATATGTATACCTTTCAAATTGTGATCGTTGCTCGCTCGCTCCGCTCGCTCGTAAAAATTTAGTCCAACCTCACATCCGATCCGACACGTTCGCAAATTCGAAATAAGTCGCCACCATATCGAATAATGAACGCAAGATGGATTGGTTTTAGGTTACGTTATAGTTTTCGAGCGAGCGCAGCGAACGAGAGACGCGTAAAGGTGTGTCACAATCCAACGGTTTGGCACATACGGACATTGAAACATTCGCACCAGCCCGAGGAGCCGGAAGTCTCTATCCTATTGCCTACTGACAAATGTTTACAGTTTGTGAATAGTTTCACATAAATAGTACTATTTCCACATACTACAGTCCAATGTGATGTCCGAAGTGGCTCACAAAATTAGGTACTAACACGAAATATATGCAAGGCAATATAAGGTATATGTATACCTTGCAAATTGTGATCGTTGCTCGCTCGCTCCGCTCGCTCGTAAAAATTTAGTCCAACCTCACATACGATCCGACACGTTCGCAAATTCGAAATAAGTTGCCTTCATATCGAATGACTAACGCAAGATGGATTGGGTTTAGGTTAGGCTACAGCTTTCGAGCGAGCGCAGCGAGCGAGAGACGCGTAAAGGTGTGTCACAATCCAACGGTTTGGCACATACGGACATTGAAACATTCGCACCAGCCCGAGGAGCCGGAAGTCTTTATCCTATTGCCTACTGACAAATGTTTACAGTTTGTGAATAGTTTCACATAAATAGTACTATTTCCACATACTACAGTCCAATGTGATGTCCGAAGTGGCTCACAAAATTAGGTACTAACACGAAATATATGCAAGGCAATATAAGGTATATGTATACCTTGCAAATTGTGATCGTTGCTCGCTCGCTCCGCTCGCTCGTAAAAATTTAGTCCAACCTCACATACGATCCGACACGTTCGCAAATTCGAAATAAGTTGCCTTCATATCGAATGACTAACGCAAGATGGATTGGGTTTAGGTTAGGCTACAGCTTTCGAGCGAGCGCAGCGAGCGAGAGACGCGTAAAGGTGTGTCACAATCCAACGGTTTGGCACATACTGACATTGAAACATTCGCACCAGCCCGAGGATCCGGATGTCTTTATCATATTGCCTGCTGACAAATGTTTACAGTTTGTGAATAGTTTCACATAAATAGTACTATTTCCACATACTACAGTGCAATGTGATGTCCGAAGTGGCTGACAAAATTAGGTACTCACACGATATATATGCATATTGCAAGGTATATGTATACCTTGCAAATTGTGATCGTTGCTCGCTCGCTCCGCTCGCTCGTAAAAATTTAGTCCAACCTCACATCCGATTCGACACGTTCGCAAATTCGAAATAAGTCGCCACCATATCGAATAATGAACGCAAGATGGATTGGTTTTAGGTTACGCTATAGTTTTCGAGCGAGCGCAGCGAACGAGAGGCGCGTAAAGGTGTGTCACAATCCAACGGTTTGGCACATACGGACATTGAAACATTCGCACCAGCCCGAGGAGCCGGAAGTCTTTATCCTATTGCCTGCTGACAAATGTTTACAGTTTGTGAATAGTTTCACATAAATAGTACTATTTCCACATACTACAGTCCAATGTGATGTCCGAAGTGGCTGACAAAATTAGGTACTAACACGAAATATATGCAAGGCAATATAAGGTATATGTATACCTTGCAATTTGTGATCGTTGCTCGCTCGCTCCGCTCGCTCGTAAAAATTTAGTCCAACCTCACATCCGATCCGACACGTTCGCAAATTCGAAATAAGTCGCCACCATATCGAATAATGAACGCAAGATGGATTGGTTTTAGGTTACGCTATAGTTTTCGAGCGAGCGCAGCGATCGAGAGAGGCGTAAAGGTGTGTCACAATCCAACGGTTTGGCACATACGGACATTAAACATTCGCACCAGCCCGAGGAGCCGGAAGTCTTTATCCTATTGCCTACTGACAAATGTTTACAGTTTGTGAATAGTTTCACATAAATAGTACTATTCCCACATACTACAGTCCAATGTGATGTCCGAAGTGGCTGACAAAATTAGGTACTAACACGAAATATATGCAAGGCAATATAAGGTATATGTATACCTTGCAAAATGTGATCGTTGCTCGCTCGCTCCGCTCGCTCGTAAAAATTTAGTCCAACCTCACATCCGATTCGACACGTTCGCAAATTCGAAATAAGTCGCCACCATATCGAATAATGAACGCAAGATGGATTGGTTTTAGGTTACGCTATAGTTTTCGAGTGAGCGCAGCGAACGAGAGGCGCGTAAAGGTGTGTCACAATCCAACGGTTTGGCACATACGGACATTGAAACATTCGCACCAGCCCGAGGAGCCGGAAGTCTTTATCCTATTGCCTGCTGACAAATGTTTACAGTTTGTGAATAGTTTCACATAAATAGTACTATTTCCACATACTACAGTCCAATGTGATGTCCGAAGTGGCTGACAAAATTAGGTACTAACACGAAATATATGCAAGGCAATATAAGGTATATGTATACCTTGCAAATTGTGATCGTTGCTCGCTCGCTCCGCTCGCTCGTAAAAATTTAGTCCAACCTCACATACGATCCGACACGTTCGCAAATTCGAAATAAGTTGCCTTCATATCGAATGACTAACGCAAGATGGATTGGGTTTAGGTTAGGCTACAGCTTTCGAGCGAGCGCAGCGAGCGAGAGACGCGTAAAGGTGTGTCACAATCCAACGGTTTGGCACATACGGACATTGAAACATTCGCACCAGCCCGAGGAGCCGGAAGTCTTTATCCTATTGCCTACTGACAAATGTTTACAGTTTGTGAATAGTTTCACATAAATAGTACTATTTCCACATACTACAGTCCAATGTGATGTCCTATGTGGCTGACAAAATTAGGTACTAACACGAAATATATGCAAGGCAATATAAGGTATATGTATACCTTGCAAATTGTGATCGTTGCTCGCTCGTTCCGCTCGCTCGTAAAAATTTAGTCCAACCTCACATCCGATCCGACACGTTCGCAAATTCGAAATAAGTCGCCACCATATCGAATAATGAACGCAAACATGGATTGGTTTTAGGTTACGTTATAGTTTTCGAGCGAGCGCAGCGAACGAGAGACGCGTAAAGGTGTGTCACAATCCAACGGTTTGGCACATACGGACATTGAAACATTCGCACCAGCCCGAGGAGCCGGAAGTCTTTATCCTATTGCCTACTGACAAATGTATACAGTTTGTGAATAGTTTCACATAAATAGTACTATTTCCACATACTACAGTCCAATGTGATGTCCGAAGTGGCTGACAAAATTAGGTACTAACACGAAATATATGCAAGGCAATATAAGGTATATGTATACCTTGCAAATTGTGATCGTTGCTCGCTCGCTCCGCTCGCTCGTAAAAATTTAGTCCAACCTCACATACGATCCGACACGTTCGCAAATTCGAAATAAGTTGCCTTCATATCGAATGACTAACGCAAGATGGATTGGGTTTAGGTTAGGCTACAGCTTTCGAGCGAGCGCAGCGAGCGAGAGACGCGTAAAGGTGTGTCACAATCCAACGGTTTGGCACATACTGACATTGAAACATTCGCACCAGCCCGAGGATCCGGATGTCTTTATCATATTGCCTGCTGACAAATGTTTACAGTTTGTGAATAGTTTCACATAAATAGTACTATTTCCACATACTACAGTGCAATGTGATGTCCGAAGTGGCTGACAAAATTAGGTACTCACACGATATATATGCATATTGCAAGGTATATGTATACCTTGCAAATTGTGATCGTTGCTCGCTCGCTCCGCTCGCTCGTAAAAATTTAGTCCAACCTCACATCCGATTCGACACGTTCGCAAATTCGAAATAAGTCGCCACCATATCGAATAATGAACGCAAGATGGATTGGTTTTAGGTTACGC
The DNA here is from genome assembly GCF_910591885.1 of Bombus terrestris. Lineage (NCBI taxonomy): Eukaryota > Metazoa > Arthropoda > Insecta > Hymenoptera > Apidae > Bombus > Bombus terrestris. Next base: position 1,587,613 of record NW_025963552.1, on the reverse strand, counting down.
TATAGTTTTCGAGCGAGCGCAGCGAACGAGAGGCGCGTAAAGGTGTGTCACAATCCAACGGTTTGGCACATACGGACATTGAAACATTCGCACCAGCCCGAGGAGCCGGAAGTCTTTATCCTATTGCCTGCTGACAAATGTTTACAGTTTGTGAATAGTTTCACATAAATAGTACTATTTCCACATACTACAGTCCAATGTGATGTCCGAAGTGGCTGACAAAATTAGGTACTAACACGAAATATATGCAAGGCAATATAAGGTATATGTATACCTTGCAATTTGTGATCGTTGCTCGCTCGCTCCGCTCGCTCGTAAAAATTTAGTCCAACCTCACATCCGATCCGACACGTTCGCAAATTCGAAATAAGTCGCCACCATATCGAATAATGAACGCAAGATGGATTGGTTTTAGGTTATGCTATAGTTTTCGAGCGAGCGCAGCGATCGAGAGAGGCGTAAAGGTGTGTCACAATCCAACGGTTTGGCACATACGGACATTAAACATTCGCACCAGCCCGAGGAGCCGGAAGTCTTTATCCTATTGCCTACTGACAAATGTTTACAGTTTGTGAATAGTTTCACATAAATAGTACTATTCCCACATACTACAGTCCAATGTGATGTCCGAAGTGGCTGACAAAATTAGGTACTAACACGAAATATATGCAAGGCAATATAAGGTATATGTATACCTTGCAAAATGTGATCGTTGCTCGCTCGCTCCGCTCGCTCGTAAAAATTTAGTCCAACCTCACATCCGATTCGACACGTTCGCAAATTCGAAATAAGTCGCCACCATATCGAATAATGAACGCAAGATGGATTGGTTTTAGGTTACGCTATAGTTTTCGAGTGAGCGCAGCGAACGAGAGGCGCGTAAAGGTGTGTCACAATCCAACGGTTTGGCACATACGGACATTGAAACATTCGCACCAGCCCGAGGAGCCGGAAGTCTTTATCCTATTGCCTGCTGACAAATGTTTACAGTTTGTGAATAGTTTCACATAAATAGTACTATTTCCACATACTACAGTCCAATGTGATGTCCGAAGTGGCTGACAAAATTAGGTACTAACACGAAATATATGCAAGGCAATATAAGGTATATGTATACCTTGCAAAATGTGATCGTTGCTCGCTCGCTCCGCTCGCTCGTAAAAATTTAGTCCAACCTCACATCCGATTCGACACGTTCGCAAATTCGAAATAAGTCGCCACCATATCGAATAATGAACGCAAGATGGATTGGTTTTAGGTTACGCTATAGTTTTCGAGCGAGCGCAGCGAACGAGAGGCGCGTAAAGGTGTGTCACAATCCAACGGTTTGGCACATACAGACATCGAAACATTCGCACCAGCCCGAGGAGCCGGAAGTCTTTATCCTATTGCCTGCTGACAAATGTTTACAGTTTGTGAATAGTTTCACATAAATAGTACTATTTCCACATACTACAGTCCAATGTGATGTCCGAAGTGGCTGACAAAATTAGGTACTAACACGAAATATATGCAAGGCAATATAAGGTATATGTATACCTTGCAAATTGTGATCGTTGCTCGCTCGCTCCGCTCGCTCGTAAAAATTTAGTCCAACCTCACATCCGATCCGACACGTTCGCAAATTCGAAATAAGTCGCCACCATATCGAATAATGAACGCAAGATGGATTGGTTTTAGGTTACGTTATAGTTTTCGAGCGAGCGCAGCGAGCGAGAGACGCGTAAAGGTGTGTCACAATCCAACGGTTTGGCACATACGGACATTGAAACATTCGCACCAGCCCGAGGAGCCGGAAGTCTTTATCCTATTGCCTACTGACAAATGTTTACAGTTTGTGAATAGTTTCACATAAATAGTACTATTTCCACATACTACAGTCCAATGTGATGTCCTATGTGGCTGACAAAATTAGGTACTAACACGAAATATATGCAAGGCAATATAAGGTATATGTATACCTTGCAAATTGTGATCGTTGCTCGCTCGCTCCGCTCGCTCGTAAAAATTTAGTCCAACCTCACATACGATCCGACACGTTCGCAAATTCGAAATAAGTTGCCTTCATATCGAATGACTAACGCAAGATGGATTGGGTTTAGGTTAGGCTACAGCTTTCGAGCGAGCGCAGCGAGCGAGAGACGCGTAAAGGTGTGTCACAATCCAACGGTTTGGCACATACTGACATTGAAACATTCGCACCAGCCCGAGGAGCCGGATGTCTTTATCATATTGTCTGCTGACAAATGTTTACAGTTTGTGAATAGTTTCACATAAATAGTACTATTTCGACATACTACAGGGCAATGTGATGTCCGAAGTGGCTGACGAAATTAGGTACTAACACGATATATATGCATATTGCAAGGTATATGTATACCTTGCATATTGTGATCGATGCTCGCTCGCTCCGATCGCTCGTAGAAATTTAGTCCAACCTCACATCCGATCCGACACGTTCGCAAATTCGAAATAAGTCGCCACCATATCGAATAATGAACGCAAGATGGATTGGTTTTAGGATACGCTATAGTTTTCGAGCGAGCGCAGCGAGCGGGAGACGCGTAAAGGTGTGTCACAATCCAACGGTTTGGCACATACTGACATTGAAACATTCGCACCAGCCCGAGGAGCCGGCAGTATTTATCCTATTGCCTACTGACAAATGTTTACAGTTTGTGAATAGTTTCACATAAATAGTACTATTTCCACATACTACAGTGCAATGTGATGTCCGAAGTGGCTGACAAAATTAGGTACTCACACGATATATATGAATATTGCAAGGTATATGTATACCTTGCAAATTGTGATCGTTGCTCGCTCGCTCCGCTCGCTCGTAAAAATTTAGTCCAACCTCACATCCGATCCGACACGTTCGCAAATTCGAAATAAGTCGCCTTCATATCGAATGACTAACGCAAGAGGGATTGGTTTTAGGTTAGGCTATAGCTTTCGAGCGAGCGCAGCGAGCGAGAGACGCGTAAAGGTGTGTCACAATCCAACGGTTTGGCACATACTGACATTGAAACATTCGCACCAACCCGAGGAGCCGGAAGTCTTTATCATATTGCCTACTGACAAGTGTTTACAGTTTGTGAATAGTTCCACATAAATGGTACTGTTTCCACATAGTACAGTGCAATGTGATGTCCGAAATGGCTGACAAAATTAGGTAATAACACGAAATATATGCAAGGCAATATAAGGTATATGTATAGCTTGGAAATTGTGATCGTTGCTCGCTCGCTCCGCTCGCTCGTAAAAATTTAGTCCAACCTCACATACGATCCGACACGTTCGCAAATTCGAAATAAGTTGCCTTCATATCGAATGACTAACGCAAGATGGATTGGTTTTAGGTTACGCTATAGCTTTCGAGCGAGCGCAGCGAGCGAGAGACGCGTAAAGGTGTGTCACAATCCAATGGTTTGGCACATACTGACATCGAAACATTCGCACCAGCCCGACGAGCCGGAAGTCTTTATCATATTGCCTACTGACAAATGTTTACAGTTTGTGAATAGTTTCACATAAATAGTACTATTCCCACATACTACAGTCCAATGTGATGTCCGAAGTGGCTGACAAAATTAGGTACTAACACGAAATATATGCAAGGCAATATAAGGTATATGTATACCTTGCAATTTGTGATCGTTGCTCGCTCGCTCCGCTCGCTCGTAAAAATTTGGTCCAACCTCACATCCGATTCGACACGTTCGCAAATTCGAAATAAGTCGCCACCATATCGAATAATGAACGCAAGATGGATTGGTTTTAGGTTACGCTATAGTTTTCGAGCGAGCGCAGCGAACGAGAGGCGCGTAAAGGTGTGTCACAATCCAACGGTTTGGCACATACGGACATTGAAACATTCGCACCAGCCCGAGGAGCCGGAAGTCTTTATCCTATTGCCTGCTGACAAATGTTTACAGTTTGTGAATAGTTTCACATAAATAGTACTATTTCCACATACTACAGTCCAATGTGATGTCCGAAGTGGCTGACAAAATTAGGTACTAACACGAAATATATGCAAGGCAATATAAGGTATATGTATACCTTGCAAATTGTGATCGTTGCTCGCTCGCTCCGCTCGCTGGTAAAAATTTAGTCCAACCTCACATCCGATCCGACACGTTCGCAAATTCGAAATAAGTCGCCACCATATCGAATAATGAACGCAAGATGGATTGGTTTTAGGTTACGTTATAGTTTTCGAGCGAGCGCAGCGAACGAGAGACGCGTAAAGGTGTGTCACAATCCAACGGTTTGGCACATACGGACATTGAAACATTCGCACCAGCCCGAGGAGCCGGAAGTCTTTATCCTATTGCCTACTGACAAATGTTTACAGTTTGTGAATAGTTTCACATAAATAGTACTATTTCCACATACTACAGTCCAATGTGATGTCCGAAGTGGCTGACAAAATTAGGTACTAACACGAAATATATGCAAGGCAATATAAGGTATATGTATACCTTGCAAATTGTGATCGTTGCTCGCTCGCTCCGCTCGCTCGTAAAAATTTAGTCCAACCTCACATACGATCCGACACGTTCGCAAATTCGAAATAAGTTGCCTTCATATCGAATGACTAACGCAAGATGGATTGGGTTTAGGTTAGGCTACAGCTTTCGAGCGAGCGCAGCGAGCGAGAGACGCGTAAAGGTGTGTCACAATCCAACGGTTTGGCACATACTGACATTGAAACATTCGCACCAGCCCGAGGAGCCGGATGTCTTTATCATATTGTCTGCTGACAAATGTTTACAGTTTGTGAATAGTTTCACATAAATAGTACTATTTCGACATACTACAGGGCAATGTGATGTCCGAAGTGGCTGACGAAATTAGGTACTAACACGATATATATGCATATTGCAAGGTATATGTATACCTTGCATATTGTGATCGATGCTCGCTCGCTCCGCTCGCTCGTAGAAATTTAGTCCAACCTCACATCCGATCCGACACGTTCGCAAATTCGAAATAAGTCGCCACCATATCGAATAATGAACGCAAGATGGATTGGTTTTAGGATACGCTATAGTTTTCGAGCGAGCGCAGCGAGCGGGAGACGCGTAAAGGTGTGTCACAATCCAACGGTTTGGCACATACTGACATTGAAACATTCGCACCAGCCCGAGGAGCCGGAAGTATTTATCCTATTGCCTACTGACAAATGTTTACAGTTTGTGAATAGTTTCACATAAATAGTACTATTTCCACATACTACAGTGCAATGTGATGTCCGAAGTGGCTGACAAAATTAGGTACTCACACGATATATATGAATATTGCAAGGTATATGTATACCTTGCAAATTGTGATCGTTGCTCGCTCGCTCCGCTCGCTCGTAAAAATTTAGTCCAACCTCACATCCGATCCGACACGTTCGCAAATTCGAAATAAGTCGCCTTCATATCGAATGACTAACGCAAGAGGGATTGGTTTTAGGTTACGCTATAGCTTTCGAGCGAGCGCAGCGAGCCAGAGACGCGTAAAGGTGTGTCACAATCCAATGGTTTGGCACATACTGACATCGAAACATTCGCACCAGCCCGACGAGCCGGAAGTCTTTATCATATTGCCTACTGACAAATGTTTACAGTTTGTGAATAGTTTCACATAAATAGTACTATTTCAACATACTACAGTGCAATGTGATGTCCGAAGTGGCTGACAAAATTAGGTACTAACACGATATATATGCATATTGCAAGGTATATGTATACCTTGCAAATTGTGATCGTTGCTCGCTCGCTCCGCTCGCTCGTAAAAATTTAGTCCAACCTCACATCCGATCCGACACGTTCGCAAATTCGAAATAAGTCGCCTTCATATCGAATGACTAACGCAAGAGGGATTGGTTTTAGGTTAGGCTATAGTTTTCGAGCGAGCGCAGCGAACGAGAGGCGCGTAAAGGTGTGTCACAATCCAACGGTTTGGCACATACGGACATTGAAACATTCGCACCAGCCCGAGGAGCCGGAAGTCTTTATCCTATTGCCTGCTGACAAATGTTTACAGTTTGTGAATAGTTTCACATAAATAGTACTATTTCCACATACTACAGTCCAATGTGATGTCCGAAGTGGCTGACAAAATTAGGTACTAACACGAAATATATGCAAGGCAATATAAGGTATATGTATACCTTGCAAAATGTGATCGTTGCTCGCTCGCTCCGCTCGCTCGTAAAAATTTAGTCCAACCTCACATCCGATTCGACACGTTCGCAAATTCGAAATAAGTCGCCACCATATCGAATAATGAACGCAAGATGGATTGGTTTTAGGTTACGCTATAGTTTTCGAGCGAGCGCAGCGAACGAGAGGCGCGTAAAGGTGTGTCACAATCCAACGGTTTGGCACATACGGACATTGAAACATTCGCACCAGCCCGAGGAGCCGGAAGTCTTTATCCTATTGCCTGCTGACAAATGTTTACAGTTTGTGAATAGTTTCACATAAATAGTACTATTTCCACATACTACAGTCCAATGTGATGTCCGAAGTGGCTGACAAAATTAGGTACTAACACGAAATATATGCAAGGCAATATAAGGTATATGTATACCTTGCAAATTGTGATCGTTGCTCGCTCGCTCCGCTCGCTCGTAAAAATTTAGTCCAACCTCACATCCGATCCGACACGTTCGCAAATTCGAAATAAGTCGCCACCATATCGAATAATGAACGCAAGATGGATTGGTTTTAGGTTACGTTATAGTTTTCGAGCGAGCGCAGCGAACGAGAGACGCGTAAAGGTGTGTCACAATCCAACGGTTTGGCACATACGGACATTGAAACATTCGCACCAGCCCGAGGAGCCGGAAGTCTTTATCCTATTGCCTACTGACAAATGTTTACAGTTTGTGAATAGTTTCACATAAATAGTACTATTTCCACATACTACAGTCCAATGTGATGTCCGAAGTGGCTGACAAAATTAGGTACTAACACGAAATATATGCAAGGCAATATAAGGTATATGTATACCTTGCAAATTGTGATCGTTGCTCGCTCGCTCCGCTCGCTCGTAAAAATTTAGTCCTACCTCACATACGATCCGACACGTTCGCAAATTCGAAATAAGTTGCCTTCATATCGAATGACTAACGCAAGATGGATTGGGTTTAGGTTAGGCTACAGCTTTCGAGCGAGCGCAGCGAGCGAGAGACGCGTAAAGGTGTGTCACAATCCAACGGTTTGGCACATACTGACATTGAAACATTCGCAACAGCCCGAGGAGCCGGATGTCTTTATCATATTGTCTGCTGACAAATGTTTACAGTTTGTGAATAGTTTCACATAAATAGTACTATTTCGACATACTACAGGGCAATGTGATGTCCGAAGTGGCTGACGAAATTAGGTACTAACACGATATATATGCATATTGCAAGGTATATGTATACCTTGCATATTGTGATCGATGCTCGCTCGCTCCGCTCGCTCGTAGAAATTTAGTCCAACCTCACATCCGATCCGACACGTTCGCAAATTCGAAATAAGTCGCCACCATATCGAATAATGAACGCAAGATGGATTGGTTTTAGGATACGCTATAGTTTTCGAGCGAGCGCAGCGAGCGGGAGACGCGTAAAGGTGTGTCACAATCCAACGGTTTGGCACATACTGACATTGAAACATTCGCACCAGCCCAAGGAGCCGGAAGTATTTATCCTATTGCCTACTGACAAATGTTTACAGTTTGTGAATAGTTTCACATAAATAGTACTATTTCCACATACTACAGTGCAATGTGATGTCCGAAGTGGCTGACAAAATTAGGTACTCACACGATATATATGAATATTGCAAGGTATATGTATACCTTGCAAATTGTGATCGTTGCTCGCTCGCTCCGCTCGCTCGTAAAAATTTAGTCCAACCTCACATCCGATCCGACACGTTCGCAAATTCGAAATAAGTCGCCTTCATATCGAATGACTAACGCAAGAGGGATTGGTTTTAGGTTAGGCTATAGCTTTCGAGCGAGCGCAGCGAGCGAGAGACGCGTAAAGGTGTGTCACAATCCAACGGTTTGGCACATACTGACATTGAAACATTCGCACCAGCCCGACGAGCCGGAAGTCTTTATCATATTGCCTACTGACAAATGTTTACAGTTTGTGAATAGTTTCACATAAATAGTACTATTTCAACATACTACAGTGCAATGTGATGTCCGAAGTGGCTGACAAAATTAGGTAATAACACGATATATATGCAAGGCAATATAAGGTATATGTATACCTTGCAAATTGTGATCGTTGCTCGCTCGCTCCGCTCGCTCGTAAAAATTTAGTCCAACCTCACATACGATCCGACACGTTCGCAAATTCGAAATAAGTCGCCTTCATATCGAATGACTAACGCAAGAGGGATTGGTTTTAGGTTAGGCTATAGTTTTCGAGCGAGCGCAGCGAGCGAGAGACGCGTAAAGGTGTATCACAATCTAACGGTTTGGCACATACGGACATTGAAACATTCGCACCAGCCCGAGGAGCCGGAAGTCTTTATCCTATTGCCTGCTGACAAATGTTTACAGTTTGTGAATAGTTTCACATAAATAGTACTATTTCCACATACTACAGTCCAATGTGATGTCCGAAGTGGCTAACAAAATTAGGTACTAACACGATATATATGCATATTGCAAGGTATATGTATACCTTGTAAATTGTGATCGTTGCTCGCTCGCTCCGCTCGCTCGTAAAAATTTAGTCCAACCTCACATCCGATCCGACACGTTCGCAAATTCGAAATAAGTCGCCTTCATATCGAATGACTAACGCAAGAGGGATTGGTTTTAGGTTAGGCTATAGTTTTCGAGCGAGCGCAGCGAGCGAGAGACGCGTAAAGGTGTATCACAATCTAACGGTTTGGCACATACGGACATTGAAACATTCGCACCAGCCCGAGGAGCCGGAAGTCTTTATCCTATTGCCTGCTGACAAATGTTTACAGTTTGTGAATAGTTTCACATAAATAGTACTATTTCCACATACTACAGTCCAATGTGATGTCCGAAGTGGCTAACAAAATTAGGTACTAACACGATATATATGCATATTGCAAGGTATATGTATACCTTGCAAATTGTGATCGTTGCTCGCTCGCTCCGCTCGCTCGTAAAAATTTAGTCCAACCTCACATCCGATCCGACACGTTCGCAAATTCGAAATAAGTCGCCACCATATCGAATAATGAACGCAAGATGGATTGGGTTTAGGTTAGGCTACAGCTTTCGAGCGAGCGCAGCGAGCGAGAGACGCGTAAAGGTGTGTCACAATCCAACGGTTTGGCACATACTGACATTGAAACATTCGCACCAGCCCGAGGAGCCGGATGTCTTTATCATATTGTCTGCTGACAAATGTTTACAGTTTGTGAATAGTTTCACATAAATAGTACTATTTCGACATACTACAGGGCAATGTGATGTCCGAAGTGGCTGACGAAATTAGGTACTAACACGATATATATGCATATTGCAAGGTATATGTATACCTTGCATATTGTGATCGATGCTCGCTCGCTCCGCTCGCTCGTAGAAATTTAGTCCAACCTCACATCCGATCCGACACGTTCGCAAATTCGAAATAAGTCGCCACCATATCGAATAATGAACGCAAGATGGATTGGTTTTAGGATACGCTATAGTTTTCGAGCGAGCGCAGCGAGCGGGAGACGCGTAAAGGTGTGTCACAATCCAACGGTTTGGCACATACTGACATTGAAACATTCGCACCAGCCCGAGGAGCCGGAAGTATTTATCCTATTGCCTACTGACGTATGTTTACAGTTTGTGAATAGTTTCACATAAATAGTACTATTTCCACATACTACAGTGCAATGTGATGTCCGAAGTGGCTGACAAAATTAGGTACTCACACGATATATATGAATATTGCAAGGTATATGTATACCTTGCAAATTGTGATCGTTGCTCGCTCGCTCCGCTCGCTCGTAAAAATTTAGTCCAACCTCACATCCGATCCGACACGTTCGCAAATTCGAAATAAGTCGCCTTCATATCGAATGAATAACGCAAGAGGGATTGGTTTTAGGTTAGGCTATAGCTTTCGAGCGAGCGCAGCGAGCGAGAGACGCGTAAAGGTGTGTCACAATCCAACGGTTTGGCACATACTGACATTGAAACATTCGCACCAGCCCGACGAGCCGGAAGTCTTTATCATATTGCCTACTGACAAATGTTTACAGTTTGTGAATAGTTTCACATAAATAGTACTATTTCAACATACTACAGTGCAATGTGATGTCCGAAGTGGCTGACAAAATTAGGTAATAACACGATATATATGCATATTGCAAGGTATATGTATACCTTGCAAATTGTGATCGTTGCTCGCTCGCTCCGCTCGCTCGTAAAAATTTAGTCCAACCTCACATCCGATCCGACACGTTCGCAAATTCGAAATAAGTCGCCTTCATATCGAATGACTAACGCAAGAGGGATTGGTTTTAGGTTAGGCTATAGTTTTCGAGCGAGCGCAGCGAGCGAGAGACGCGTAAAGGTGTATCACAATCTAACGGTTTGGCACATACGGACATTGAAACATTCGCACCAGCCCGAGGAGCCGGAAGTCTTTATCCTATTGCCTGCTGACAAATGTTTACAGTTTGTGAATAGTTTCACATAAATAGTACTATTTCCACATACTACAGTCCAATGTGATGTCCGAAGTGGCTGACAAAATTAGGTACTAACACGAAATATATGCAAGGCAATATAATGTATATGTATACCTTGCAAATTGTGATCGTTGCTCGCTCGCTCCGCTCGCTCGTAAAAATTTAGTCCAACCTCACATCCGATCCGACACGTTCGCAAATTCGAAATAAGTCGCCTTCATATCGAATGACTAACGCAAGAGGGATTGGTTTTAGGTTAGGCTATAGTTTTCGAGCGAGCGCAGCGAGCGAGAGACGCGTAAAGGTGTATCACAATCTAACGGTTTGGCACATACGGACATTGAAACATTCGCACCAGCCCGAGGAGCCGGAAGTCTTTATCCTATTGCCTGCTGACAAATGTTTACAGTTTGTGAATAGTTTCACATAAATAGTACTATTTCCACATACTACAGTCCAATGTGATGTCCGAAGTGGCTGACAAAATTAGGTACTAACACGAAATATATGCAAGGCAATATAAGGTATATGTATACCTTGCAAATTGTGATCGTTGCTCGCTCGCTCCGCTCGCTCGTAAAAATTTAGTCCAACCTCACATCCGATCCGACACGTTCGCAAATTCGAAATAAGTCGCCACCATATCGAATAATGAACGCAAGATGGATTGGTTTTAGGTTACGTTATAGTTTTCGAGCGAGCGCAGCGAACGAGAGACGCGTAAAGGTGTGTCACAATCCAACGGTTTGGCACATACGGACATTGAAACATTCGCACCAGCCCGAGGAGCCGGAAGTCTTTATCCTATTGCCTACTGACAAATGTTTACAGTTTGTGAATAGTTTCACATAAATAGTACTATTTCCACATACTACAGTCCAATGTGATGTCCGAAGTGGCTGACAAAATTAGGTACTAACACGAAATATATGCAAGGCAATATAAGGTATATGTATACCTTGCAAATTGTGATCGTTGCTCGCTCGCTCCGCTCGCTCGTAAAAATTTAGTCCTACCTCACATACGATCCGACACGTTCGCAAATTCGAAATAAGTTGCCTTCATATCGAATGACTAACGCAAGATGGATTGGGTTTAGGTTAGGCTACAGCTTTCGAGCGAGCGCAGCGAGCGAGAGACGCGTAAAGGTGTGTCACAATCCAACGGTTTGGCACATACTGACATTGAAACATTCGCACCAGCCCGAGGAGCCGGATGTCTTTATCATATTGTCTGCTGACAAATGTTTACAGTTTGTGAATAGTTTCACATAAATAGTACTATTTCGACATACTACAGGGCAATGTGATGTCCGAAGTGGCTGACGAAATTAGGTACTAACACGATATATATGCATATTGCAAGGTATATGTATACCTTGCATATTGTGATCGATGCTCGCTCGCTCCGCTCGCTCGTAGAAATTTAGTCCAACCTCACATCCGATCCGACACGTTCGCAAATTCGAAATAAGTCGCCACCATATCGAATAATGAACGCAAGATGGATTGGTTTTAGGATACGCTATAGTTTTCGAGCGAGCGCAGCGAGCGGGAGACGCGTAAAGGTGTGTCACAATCCAACGGTTTGGCACATACTGACATTGAAACATTCGCACCAGCCCGAGGAGCCGGAAGTATTTATCCTATTGCCTACTGACAAATGTTTACAGTTTGTGAATAGTTTCACATAAATAGTACTATTTCCACATACTACAGTGCAATGTGATGTCCGAAGTGGCTGACAAAATTAGGTACTCACACGATATATATGAATATTGCAAGGTATATGTATACCTTGCAAATTGTGATCGTTGCTCGCTCGCTCCGCTCGCTCGTAAAAATTTAGTCCAACCTCACATCCGATCCGACACGTTCGCAAATTCGAAATAAGTCGCCTTCATATCGAATGACTAACGCAAGAGGGATTGGTTTTAGGTTAGGCTATAGCTTTCGAGCGAGCGCAGCGAGCGAGAGACGCGTAAAGGTGTGTCACAATCCAACGGTTTGGCACATACTGACATTGAAACATTCGCACCAACCCGAGGAGCCGGAAGTCTTTATCATATTGCCTACTGACAAGTGTTTACAGTTTGTGAATAGTTCCACATAAATAGTACTGTTTCCACATAGTACAGTGCAATGTGATGTCCGAAATGGCTGACAAAATTAGGTAATAACACGAAATATATGCAAGGCAATATAAGGTATATGTATAGCTTGGAAATTGTGATCGTTGCTCGCTCGCTCCGCTCGCTCGTAAAAATTTAGTCCAACCTCACATACGATCCGACACGTTCGCAAATTCGAAATAAGTTGCCTTCATATCGAATGACTAACGCAAGATGGATTGGTTTTAGGTTACGCTATAGCTTTCGAGCGAGCGCAGCGAGCGAGAGACGCGTAAAGGTGTGTCACAATCCAATGGTTTGGCACATACTGACATCGAAACATTCGCACCAGCCCGACGAGCCGGAAGTCTTTATCATATTGCCTACTGACAAATGTTTACAGTTTGTGAATAGTTTCACATAAATAGTACTATTTCAACATACTACAGTGCAATGTGATGTCCGAAGTGGCTGACAAAATTAGGTACTAACACGATATATATGCATATTGCAAGGTATATGTATACCTTGCAAATTGTGATCGTTGCTCGCTCGCTCCGCTCGCTCGTAAAAATTTAGTCCAACCTCACATCCGATCCGACACGTTCGCAAATTCGAAATAAGTCGCCTTCATATCGAATGACTAACGCAAGAGGGATTGGTTTTAGGTTAGGCTATAGTTTTCGAGCGAGCGCAGCGAGCGAGAGACGCGTAAAGGTGTATCACAATCTAACGGTTTGGCACATACGGACATTGAAACATTCGCACCAGCCCGAGGAGCCGGAAGTCTTTATCCTATTGCCTGCTGACAAATGTTTACAGTTTGTGAATAGTTTCACATAAATAGTACTATTTCCACATACTACAGTCCAATGTGATGTCCGAAGTGGCTAACAAAATTAGGTACTAACACGATATATATGCATATTGCAAGGTATATGTATACCTTGCAAATTGTGATCGTTGCTCGCTCGCTCCGCTCGCTCGTAAAAATTTAGTCCAACCTCACATCCGATCCGACACGTTCGCAAATTCGAAATAAGTCGCCACCATATCGAATAATGAACGCAAGATGGATTGGGTTTAGGTTAGGCTACAGCTTTCGAGCGAGCGCAGCGAGCGAGAGACGCGTAAAGGTGTGTCACAATCCAACGGTTTGGCACATACTGACATTGAAACATTCGCACCAGCCCGAGGAGCCGGATGACTTTATCATATTGCCTGCGGACAAATGTTTACAGTTTGTGAATAGTTTCACATAAATAGTACTATTTCGACATACTACAGGGCAATGTGTTGTCCGAAGTGGCTGACGAAATTAGGTACTAACACGATATATATGCATATTGCAAGGTATATGTATACCTTGCATATTGTGATCGATGCTCGCTCGCTCCGCTCGCTCGTAGAAATTTAGTCCAACCTCACATCCGATCCGACACGTTCGCAAATTCGAAATAAGTCGCCACCATATCGAATAGTGAACGCAAGATGGATTGGTTTTAGGATACGCTATAGTTTTCGAGCGAGCGCAGCGAGCGAGAGACGCGTAAAGGTGTGTCACAATCCAACGGTTTGGCACATACTGACATTGAAACATTCGCACCAGCCCGAGGAGCCGGAAGTATTTATCCTATTGCCTACTGACAAATGTTTACAGTTTGTGAATAGTTTCACATAAATAGTACTATTTCCACATACTACAGTGCAATGTGATGTCCGAAGTGGCTGACAAAATTAGGTACTCACACGATATATATGCATATTGCGAGGTATATGTATACCTTGCAAATTGTGATCGTTGCTCGCTCGCTCCGCTCGCTCGTAAAAATTTAGTCCAACCTCACATCCGATCCGACACGTTCGCAAATTCGAAATAAGTCGCCTTCATATCGAATGACTAACGCAAGAGGGATTGGTTTTAGGTTAGGCTATAGCTTTCGAGCGAGCGCAGCGAGCGAGAGACGCGTAAAGGTGTGTCACAATCCAACGGTTTGGCACATACTGACATTGAAACATTCGCACCAACCCGAGGAGCCGGAAGTCTTTATCATATTGCCTGCTGACAAATGTTTACAGTTTGTGAATAGTTTCACATAAATAGTACTATTTCCACATACTACAGTGCAATGTGATGTCCGAAGTGGCTGACAAAATTAGGTACTCACACGATATATATGCATATTGCAAGGTATATGTATACCTTGCAAATTGTGATCGTTGCTCGCTCGCTCCGCTCGCTCGTAAAAATTTAGTCCAACCTCACATCCGATCCGACACGTTCGCAAATTCGAAATAAGTCGCCTTCATATCGAATGACTAACGCAAGAGGGATTGGTTTTAGGTTAGGCTATAGCTTTCGAGCGTGCGCAGCGAGCGAGAGACGCGTAAAGGTGTGTCACGATCCAACGGTTTGGCACATACTGACATTGAAACATTCGCACCAACCCGAGGAGCCGGAAGTCTTTATCATATTGCCTACTGACAAGTGTTTACAGTTTGTGAATAGTTCCACATAAATAGTACTGTTTCCACATAGTACAGTCCAATGTGATGTCCGAAGTGGCTGACAAAATTAGGTACTAACACGAAATATATGCAAGGCAATATAAGGTATATGTATACCTTGCAAATTGTGATCGTTGCTCGCTCGCTCCGCTCGCTCGTAAAAATTTAGTCCAACCTCACATCCGATCCGACACGTTCGCAAATTCGAAATAAGTCGCCACCATATCGAATATGAACGCAAGATGGATTGGTTTTAGGCTACGTTACAGTTTTCGAGCGGGCGCAGCGAACGAGAGACGCGTAAAGGTGTGTCACAATCCAACGGTTTGGCACACACGGACATTGAAACATTCGCACCAGCCCGAGGAGCCGGAAGTCTTTATCCTATTGCCTGCTGACAAATGTTTACAGTTTGTGAATAGTTTCACATAAATAGTACTATTTCCACATACTACAGTCCAATGTGATGTCCGAAGTGGCTGACAAAATTAGGTACTAACACGAAATATATGCAAGGCAATATAAGGTATATGTATACCTTGCAAATTGTGATCGTTGCTCGCTCGCTCCGCTCGCTCGTAAAAATTTAGTCCAACCTCACATCCGATCCGACACGTTCGCAAATTCGAAATAAGTCGCCACCATATCGAATAATGAACGCAAGATGGATTGGTTTTAGGTTACGTTATAGTTTTGGAGCGAGCGCAGCGAACGAGAGACGCGTAAAGGTGTGTCACAATCCAACGGTTTGGCACATACGGACATTGAAACATTCGCACCAGCCCGAGGAGCCAGAAGTATTTATCCTATTGCCTACTGACAAATGTTTACAGTTTGTGAATAGTTTCACATAAATAGTACTATTTCCACATACTACAGTCCAATGTGATGTCCGAAGTGGCTGACAAAATTAGGTACTAACACGAAATATATGCAAGGCAATATAAGGTATATGTATACCTTGCAAATTGTGATCGTTGCTCGCTCGCTCCGCTCGCTCGTAAAAATTTAGTCCAACCTCACATACGATCCGACACGTTCGCAAATTCGAAATAAGTTGCCTTCATATCGAATAATGAACGCAAGATGGATTGGGTTTAGGTTAGGCTACAGCTTTCGAGCGAGCGCAGCGAGCGAGAGACGCGTAAAGGTGTGTCACAATCCAACGGTTTGGCACATACTGACATTGAAACATTCGCACCAGCCCGAGGAGCCGGATGTCTTTATCATATTGCCTGCTGACAAATGTTTACAGTTTGTGAATAGTTTCACATAAATAGTACTATTTCGACATACTACAGGGCAATGTGATGTCCGAAGTGGCTGACGAAATTAGGTACTAACACGATATATATGCATATTGCAAGGTATATGTATACCTTGCATATTGTGATCGATGCTCGCTCGCTCCGCTCGCTCGTAGAAATTTAGTCCAACATCACATCCGATCCGACACGTTCGCAAATTCGAAATAAGTCGCCACCATATCGAATAATGAACGCAAGATGGATTGGTTTTAGGATACGCTATAGTTTTCGAGCGAGCGCAGCGAGCGAGAGACGCGTAAAGGTGTGTCACAATCCAACGGTTTGGCACATACTGACATTGAAACATTCGCACCAGCCCGAGGAGCCGGAAGTATTTATCCTATTGCCTACTGACAAATGTTTACAGTTTGTGAATAGTTTCACATAAATAGTAATATTTCCACATACTACAGTGCAATGTGATGTCCGAAGTGGCTGACAAAATTAGGTACTCACACGATATATATGCATATTGCAAGGTATATGTATACCTTGCAAATTGTGATCGTTGCTCGCTCGCTCCGCTCGCTCGTAAAAATTTAGTCCAACCTCACATACGATCCGACACGTTCGCAAATTCGAAATAAGTTGCCTTCATATCGAATGACTAACGCAAGATGGATTGGTTTTAGGTTACGCTATAGCTTTCGAGCGAGCGCAGCGAGCGAGAGACGCGTAAAGGTGTGTCACAATCCAATGGTTTGGCACATACTGACATTGAAACATTCGCACCAGCCCGACGAGCCGGAAGTCTTTATCATATTGCCTACTGACAAATGTTTACAGTTTGTGAATAGTTTCACATAAATAGTACTATTTCCACATACCACAGTGCAATGTGATGTCCGAAGTGGCTGACAAAATTAGGTACTAACACGATATATATGCATATTGCAAGGTATATGTATACCTTGCAAATTGTGATCGTTGCTCGCTCGCTCCGCTCGCTCGTAAAAATTTAGTCCAACCTCACATCCGATCCGACACGTTCGCAAATTCGAAATAAGTCGCCTTCATATCGAATGACTAACGCAAGAGGGATTGGCTTTAGGTTAGGCTATAGTTTTCGAGCGAGCGCAGCGAGCGAGAGACGCGTAAAGGTGTATCACAATCTAACGGTTTGGCACATACGGACATTGAAACATTCGCACCAGCCCGAGGAGCCGGAAGTCTTTATCCTATTGCCTGCTGACAAATGTTTACAGTTTGTGAATAGTTTCACAGAAATTGTACTATTTCCACATACTACAGTCCAATGTGATGTCCGAAGTGGCTAACAAAATTAGGTACTAACACGATATATATGCATATTGCAAGGTATATGTATACCTTGCAAATTGTGATCGTTGCTCGCTCGCTCCGCTCGCTCGTAAAAATTTAGTCCAACCTCACATCCGATCCGACACGTTCGCAAATTCGAAATAAGTCGCCACCATATCGAATAATGAACGCAAGATGGATTGGTTTTAGGATACGCTATAGTTTTCGAGCGAGCGCAGCGAGCGAGAGACGCGTAAAGGTGTGTCACAATCCAACGGTTTGGCACATACTGACATTGAAACATTCGCACCAGCCCGAGGAGCCGGAAGTATTTATCCTATTGCCTACTGACAAATGTTTACAGTTTGTGAATAGTTTCACATAAATTATACTATTTCCACATACTACAGTGCAATGTGATGTCCGAAGTGGCTGACAAAATTAGGTACTCACACGATATATATGCATATTGCAAGGTATATGTATACCTTGCAAATTGAGATCGTTGCTCGCTCGCTCCGCTCGCTCGTAAAAATTTAGTCCAACCTCACATCCGATCCGACACGTTCGCAAATTCGAAATAAGTCGCCTTCATATCGAATTACTAACGCAAGAGGGATTGGTTTTAGGTTAGGCTATAGCTTTCGAGCGAGCGCAGCGAGCGAGAGACGCGTAAAGGTGTGTCACAATCCAACGGTTTGGCACATACTGACATTGAAACATTCGCACCAACCCGAGGAGCCGGAAGTCTTTATCATATTGCATACTGACAAGTGTTTACAGTTTGTGAATAGTTCCACATAAATAGTACTGTTTCCACATAGTACAGTCCAATGTGATGTCCGAAGTGGCTGACAAAATTAGGTACTAACACGAAATATATGCAAGGCAATATAAAGTATATGTATACCTTGCAAATTGTGATCGTTGCTCGCTCGCTCCGCTCGCTCGTAAAAATTTAGTCCAACCTCACATACGATCCGACACGTTCGCAAATTCGAAATAAGTTGCCTTCATATCGAATGACTAACGCAAGATGGATTGGGTTTAGGTTAGGCTACAGCTTTCGAGCGAGCGCAGCGAGCGAGAGACGCGTAAAGGTGTGTCACAATCCAACGGTTTGGCACATACTGACATTGAAACATTCGCACCAGCCCGAGGAGCCGGATGTCTTTATCATATTGCCTGCTGACTAATGTTTACAGTTTGTGAATAGTTTCACATAAATAGTACTATTTCCACATACTACAGGGCAATGTGATGTCCGAAGTGGCTGACGAAATTAGGTACTAACACGATATATATGCATATTGCAAGGTATATGTATACCTTGCATATTGTGATCGATGCTCGCTCGCTCCGCTCGCTCGTAGAAATTTAGTCCAACATCACATCCGATCCGACACGTTCGCAAATTCGAAATAAGTCGCCACCATATCGAATAATGAACGCAAGATGGATTGGTTTTAGGATACGCTATAGTTTTCGAGCGAGCGCAGCGAGCGAGAGACGCGTAAAGGTGTGTCACAATCCAACGGTTTGGCACATACTGACATTGAAACATTCGCACCAGCCCGAGGAGCCGGATGTCTTTATCATATTGCCTGCTGACAAATGTTTACAGTTTGTGAATAGTTTCACATAAATAGTACTATTTCCACATAATACAGGGCAATGTGATGTCCGAAGTGGCTGACGAAATTAGGTACTAACACGATATATATGCATATTGCAAGGTATATGTATACCTTGCAAATTGTGATCGTTGCTCGCTCGCTCCGCTCGCTCGTAAAAATTTAGTCCAACCTCA
The DNA here is from genome assembly GCF_910591885.1 of Bombus terrestris. Classification (NCBI taxonomy): domain Eukaryota; kingdom Metazoa; phylum Arthropoda; class Insecta; order Hymenoptera; family Apidae; genus Bombus; species Bombus terrestris. The sequence goes on along the minus strand of NW_025963552.1, from coordinate 1,567,945 downwards.
CATCCGATCCGACACGTTCGCAAATTCGAAATAAGTCGCCACCATATCGAATAATGAACGCAAGATGGATTGGTTTTAGGTTACGCTATAGTTTTCGAGCGAGCGCAGCGAGCGAGCGACGCATGAAGGTGTATCACAATCTAACGGTTTGGCACATACGGACATTGAAACATTCGCACCAGCCAGAGGAGCCGGAAGTATTTATCCTATTGCCTGCTGACAAATGTTTACAGTTTGTGAATAGTTTCACATAAATAGTACTATTTCCACATACTACAGGGCAATGTGATGTCCGAAGTGGCTGACGAAATTAGGTACTAACACGATATATATGCATATTGCAAGGTATATGTATACCTTGCATATTGTGATCGATGCTCGCTCGCTCCGCTCGCTCGTAAAAATTTAGTCCAACCTCACATCCGATCCGACACGTTCGCAAATTCGAAATAAGTCGCCACCATATCGAATAATGAACGCAAGATGGATTGGTTTTAGGTTACGCTATAGTTTTCGAGCGAGCGCAGCGAGCGAGAGACGCGTAAAGGTGTGTCACAATCCAACGGTTTGGCACATACTGACATTGAAACATTCGCACCAGCCCGAGGAGCCGGAAGTCTTTATCCTATAGCCTGCTGACAAATGTTTACAGTTTGTGAATAGTTTCACATAAATAGTACTATTTCGACATACTACAGTGCAATGTGATGTCCGAAGTGGCTGACAAAATTTGGTACTAACACGATATATATGCATATTGCAAGGTATATGTATACCTTGCAAATTGTGATCGTTGCTCGCTCGCTCCGCTCGCTCGTAAAAATTTAGTCCAACCTCACATCCGATCCGACACGTTCGCAAATTCGAAATAAGTCGCCTTCATATCGAATGACTAACGCAAGAGGGATTGGTTTTAGGTTAGGCTATAGTTTTCGAGCGAGCGCAGCGAGCGAGAGACGCATGAAGGTGTATCACAATCTAACGGTTTGGCACATACGGACATTGAAACATTCGCACCAGCCAGAGGAGCCGGAAGTATTTATCCTATTGCCTGCTGACAAATGTTTACAGTTTGTGAATAGTTTCACATAAATAGTACTATTTCCACATACTACAGGGCAATGTGATGTCCGAAGTGGCTGACAAAATTAGGTACTAACACGAAATATATGCAAGGCAATATAAGGTATATGTATACCTTGCAAATTGTGATCGTTGCTAGCTCGCTCCGCTCGCTCGTAAAAATTTAGTCCAACCTCACATCCGATCCGACACGTTCGCAAATTCGAAATATGTCGCCACCATATCGAATAATGAACGCAAGATGGATTGGTTTTAGGTTACGCTATAGTTTTCGAGCGAGCGCAGCGAACGAGAGACGCGTAAAGGTGTGTCACAATCCAACGGTTTGGCACATACGGACATTGAAACATTCGCACCAGCCCGAGGAGCCGGAAGTCTTTATCCTATTGCCTGCTGACAAATGTTTACAGTTTGTGAATAGTTTCACATAAATAGTACTATTTCCACATACTACAGTCCAATGTGATGTCCGAAGTGGCTGACAAAATTAGGTACTAACACGAAATATATGCAAGGCAATATAAGGTATATGTATACCTTGCAAATTGTGATCGTTGCTCGCTCGCTCCGCTCGCTCGTAAAAATTTAGTCCAACCTCACATACGATCCGTCACGTTCGCAAATTCGAAATAAGTTGCTTTCATATCGAATGACTAACGCAAGATGGATTGGGTTTAGGTTAGGCTACAGCTTTCGAGCGAGCGCTGCGAGCGAGAGACGCGTAAAGGTGTGTCACAATCCAACGGCTTGGCACATACTGACATTGAAACATTCGCACCAGCCCGAGGAGCCGGATGTCTTTATCATATTGCCTGCTGACAAATGTTTACAGTTTGTGAATAGTTTCACATAAATAGTACTATTTCCACATAATACAGGGCAATGTGATGTCCGAAGTGGCTGACGAAATTAGGTACTAACACGATATATATGCATATTGCAAGGTATATGTATACCTTGCAAATTGTGATCGTTGCTCGCTCGCTCCGCTCGCTCGTAAAAATTTAGTCCAACCTCACATCCGATCCGACACGTTCGCAAATTCGAAATAAGTCGCCACCATATCGAATAATGAACGCAAGATGGATTGGTTTTAGGTTACGCTATAGTTTTCGAGCGAGCGCAGCGAGCGAGCGACGCGTAAAGGTGTGTCGCAGTCCAACGGTTTGGCACATACTGACATTGAAACATTCGCACCAGCCCGAGGAGCCGGAAGTCTTTATCCTATAGCCTGCTGACAAATGTTTACAGTTTGTGAATAGTTTCACATAAATAGTACTATTTCGACATACTACAGTGCAATGTGATGTCCGAAGTGGCTGACAAAATTTGGTACTAACACGATATATATGCATATTGCAAGGTATATGTATACCTTGCAAATTGTGATCGTTGCTCGCTCGCTCCGCTCGCTCGTAAAAATTTATTCCAACCTCACATCCGATCCGACACGTTCGCAAATTCGAAATAAGTCGCCTTCATATCGAATGACTAACGCAAGAGGGATTGGTTTTAGGTTACGCTATAGTTTTCGAGCGAGCGCAGCGAGCGAGCGACGCATGAAGGTGTATCACAATCTAACGGTTTGGCACATACGGACATTGAAACATTCGCACCAGCCAGAGGAGCCGGAAGTATTTATCCTATTGCCTGCTGACAAATGTTTACAGTTTGTGAATAGTTTCACATAAATAGTACTATTTCCACATACTACAGGGCAATGTGATGTCCGAAGTGGCTGACGAAATTAGGTACTAACACGATATATATGCATATTGCAAGGTATATGTATACCTTGCATATTGTGATCGATGCTCGCTCGCTCCGCTCGCTCGTAAAAATTTAGTCCAACCTCACATCCGATCCGACACGTTCGCAAATTCGAAATAAGTCGCCACCATATCGAATAATGAACGCAAGATGGATTGGTTTTAGGTTACGCTATAGTTTTCGAGCGAGCGCAGCGAGCGAGAGACGCGTAAAGGTGTGTCACAATCCAACGGTTTGGCACATACTGACATTGAAACATTCGCACCAGCCCGAGGAGCCGGAAGTCTTTATCCTATAGCCTGCTGACAAATGTTTACAGTTTGTGAATAGTTTCACATAAATAGTACTATTTCGACATACTACAGTGCAATGTGATGTCCGAAGTGGCTGACAAAATTTGGTACTAACACGATATATATGCATATTGCAAGGTATATGTATACCTTGCAAATTGTGATCGTTGCTCGCTCGCTCCGCTCGCTCGTAAAAATTTAGTCCAACCTCACATCCGATCCGACACGTTCGCAAATTCGAAATAAGTCGCCTTCATATCGAATGACTAACGCAAGAGGGATTGGTTTTAGGTTAGGCTATAGTTTTCGAGCGAGCGCAGCGAGCGAGAGACGCATGAAGGTGTATCACAATCTAACGGTTTGGCACATACGGACATTGAAACATTCGCACCAGCCAGAGGAGCCGGAAGTATTTATCCTATTGCCTGCTGACAAATGTTTACAGTTTGTGAATAGTTTCACATAAATAGTACTATTTCCACATACTACAGGGCAATGTGATGTCCGAAGTGGCTGACAAAATTAGGTACTAACACGAAATATATGCAAGGCAATATAAGGTATATGTATACCTTGCAAATTGTGATCGTTGCTAGCTCGCTCCGCTCGCTCGTAAAAATTTAGTCCAACCTCACATCCGATCCGACACGTTCGCAAATTCGAAATATGTCGCCACCATATCGAATAATGAACGCAAGATGGATTGGTTTTAGGTTACGCTATAGTTTTCGAGCGAGCGCAGCGAACGAGAGACGCGTAAAGGTGTGTCACAATCCAACGGTTTGGCACATACGGACATTGAAACATTCGCACCAGCCCGAGGAGCCGGAAGTCTTTATCCTATTGCCTGCTGACAAATGTTTACAGTTTGTGAATAGTTTCACATAAATAGTACTATTTCCACATACTACAGTCCAATGTGATGTCCGAAGTGGCTGACAAAATTAGGTACTAACACGAAATATATGCAAGGCAATATAAGGTATATGTATACCTTGCAAATTGTGATCGTTGCTCGCTCGCTCCGCTCGCTCGTAAAAATTTAGTCCAACCTCACATACGATCCGTCACGTTCGCAAATTCGAAATAAGTTGCTTTCATATCGAATGACTAACGCAAGATGGATTGGGTTTAGGTTAGGCTACAGCTTTCGAGCGAGCGCTGCGAGCGAGAGACGCGTAAAGGTGTGTCACAATCCAACGGCTTGGCACATACTGACATTGAAACATTCGCACCAGCCCGAGGAGCCGGATGTCTTTATCATATTGCCTGCTGACAAATGTTTACAGTTTGTGAATAGTTTCACATAAATAGTACTATTTCCACATAATACAGGGCAATGTGATGTCCGAAGTGGCTGACGAAATTAGGTACTAACACGATATATATGCATATTGCAAGGTATATGTATACCTTGCAAATTGTGATCGTTGCTCGCTCGCTCCGCTCGCTCGTAAAAATTTAGTCCAACCTCACATCCGATCCGACACGTTCGCAAATTCGAAATAAGTCGCCACCATATCGAATAATGAACGCAAGATGGATTGGTTTTAGGTTACGCTATAGTTTTCGAGCGAGCGCAGCGAGCGAGCGACGCGTAAAGGTGTGTCGCAGTCCAACGGTTTGGCACATACTGACATTGAAACATTCGCACCAGCCCGAGGAGCCGGAAGTCTTTATCCTATAGCCTGCTGACAAATGTTTACAGTTTGTGAATAGTTTCACATAAATAGTACTATTTCGACATACTACAGTGCAATGTGATGTCCGAAGTGGCTGACAAAATTTGGTACTAACACGATATATATGCATATTGCAAGGTATATGTATACCTTGCAAATTGTGATCGTTGCTCGCTCGCTCCGCTCGCTCGTAAAAATTTATTCCAACCTCACATCCGATCCGACACGTTCGCAAATTCGAAATAAGTCGCCTTCATATCGAATGACTAACGCAAGAGGGATTGGTTTTAGGTTAGGCTATAGTTTTCGAGCGAGCGCAGCGAGCGAGAGACGCATGAAGGTGTATCACAATCTAACGGTTTGGCACATACGGACATTGAAACATTCGCACCAGCCAGAGGAGCCGGAAGTGTTTATCCTATTGCCTGCTGACAAATGTTTACAGTTTGTGAATAGTTTCACATAAATAGTACTATTTCCACATACTACAGGGCAATGTGATGTCCGAAGTGGCTGACGAAATTAGGTACTAACACGATATATATGCATATTGCAAGGTATATGTATACCTTGCATATTGTGATCGATGCTCGCTCGCTCCGCTCGCTCGTAAAAATTTAGTCCAACCTCACATCCGATCCGACACGTTCGCAAATTCGAAATAAGTCGCCACCATATCGAATAATGAACGCAAGATGGATTGGTTTTAGGTTACGCTATAGTTTTCGAGCGAGCGCAGCGAGCGAGAGACGCGTAAAGGTGTGTCACAATCCAACGGTTTGGCACATACTGACATTGAAACATTCGCACCAGCCCGAGGAGCCGGAAGTCTTTATCCTATAGCCTGCTGACAAATGTTTACAGTTTGTGAATAGTTTCACATAAATAGTACTATTTCGACATACTACAGTGCAATGTGATGTCCGAAGTGGCTGACAAAATTAGGTACTAACACGATATATATGCATATTGCAAGGTATATGTATACCTTGCAAATTGTGATCGTTGCTCGCTCGCTCCGCTCGCTCGTAAAAATTTAGTCCAACCTCACATCCGATCCGACACGTTCGCAAATTCGAAATAAGTCGCCACCATATCGAATAATGAACGCAAGATGGATTGGTTTTAGGTTACGCTATAGTTTTCGAGCGAACGCAGCGAGCGAGAGACGCGTAAAGGTGTGTCACAATCCAACGGTTTGGCACATACTGACATTGAAACATTCGCACCAGCCCGAGGAGCCGGAAGTCTTTATCCTATAGCCTGCTGACAAATGTTTACAGTTTGTGAATAGTTTCACATAAATAGTACTATTTCGACATACTACAGTGCAATGTGATGTCCGAAGTGGCTGACAAAATTTGGTACTAACACGATATATATGCATATTGCAAGGTATATGTATACCTTGCAAATTGTGATCGTTGCTCGCTCGCTCCGCTCGCTCGTAAAAATTTAGTCCAACCTCACATCCGATCCGACACGTTCGCAAATTCGAAATAAGTCGCCTTCATATCGAATGACTAACGCAAGAGGGATTGGTTTTAGGTTAGGCTATAGTTTTCGAGCGAGCGCAGCGAGCGAGAGACGCATGAAGGTGTATCACAATCTAACGGTTTGGCACATACGGACATTGAAACATTCGCACCAGCCAGAGGAGCCGGAAGTATTTATCCTATTGCCTGCTGACAAATGTTTACAGTTTGTGAATAGTTTCACATAAATAGTACTATTTCCACATACTACAGGGCAATGTGATGTCCGAAGTGGCTGACAAAATTAGGTACTAACACGAAATATATGCAAGGCAATATAAGGTATATGTATACCTTGCAAATTGTGATCGTTGCTAGCTCGCTCCGCTCGCTCGTAAAAATTTAGTCCAACCTCACATCCGATCCGACACGTTCGCAAATTCGAAATATGTCGCCACCATATCGAATAATGAACGCAAGATGGATTGGTTTTAGGTTACGCTATAGTTTTCGAGCGAGCGCAGCGAACGAGAGACGCGTAAAGGTGTGTCACAATCCAACGGTTTGGCACATACGGACATTGAAACATTCGCACCAGCCCGAGGAGCCGGAAGTCTTTATCCTATTGCCTGCTGACAAATGTTTACAGTTTGTGAATAGTTTCACATAAATAGTACTATTTCCACATACTACAGTCCAATGTGATGTCCGAAGTGGCTGACAAAATTAGGTACTAACACGAAATATATGCAAGGCAATATAAGGTATATGTATACCTTGCAAATTGTGATGGTTGCTCGCTCGCTCCGCTCGCTCGTAAAAATTTAGTCCAACCTCACATACGATCCGTCACGTTCGCAAATTCGAAATAAGTTGCTTTCATATCGAATGACTAACGCAAGATGGATTGGGTTTAGGTTAGGCTACAGCTTTCGAGCGAGCGCTGCGAGCGAGAGACGCGTAAAGGTGTGTCACAATCCAACGGCTTGGCACATACTGACATTGAAACATTCGCACCAGCCCGAGGAGCCGGATGTCTTTATCATATTGCCTGCTGACAAATGTTTACAGTTTGTGAATAGTTTCACATAAATAGTACTATTTCCACATAATACAGGGCAATGTGATGTCCGAAGTGGCTGACGAAATTAGGTACTAACACGATATATATGCATATTGCAAGGTATATGTATACCTTGCAAATTGTGATCGTTGCTCGCTCGCTCCGCTCGCTCGTAAAAATTTAGTCCAACCTCACATCCGATCCGACACGTTCGCAAATTCGAAATAAGTCGCCACCATATCGAATAATGAACGCAAGATGGATTGGTTTTAGGTTACGCTATAGTTTTCGAGCGAGCGCAGCGAGCGAGCGACGCGTAAAGGTGTGTCACAGTCCAACGGTTTGGCACATACTGACATTGAAACATTCGCACCAGCCCGAGGAGCCGGAAGTCTTTATCCTATAGCCTGCTGACAAATGTTTACAGTTTGTGAATAGTTTCACATAAATAGTACTATTTCGACATACTACAGTGCAATGTGATGTCCGAAGTGGCTGACAAAATTTGGTACTAACACGATATATATGCATATTGCAAGGTATATGTATACCTTGCAAATTGTGATCGTTGCTCGCTCGCTCCGCTCGCTCGTAAAAATTTAGTCCAACCTCACATCCGATCCGACACGTTCGCAAATTCGAAATAAGTCGCCTTCATATCGAATGACTAACGCAAGAGGGATTGGTTTTAGGTTAGGCTATAGTTTTCGAGCGAGCGCAGCGAGCGAGAGACGCATGAAGGTGTATCACAATCTAACGGTTTGGCACATACGGACATTGAAACATTCGCACCAGCCAGAGGAGCCGGAAGTATTTATCCTATTGCCTGCTGACAAATGTTTACAGTTTGTGAATAGTTTCACATAAATAGTACTATTTCCACATACTACAGGGCAATGTGATGTCCGAAGTGGCTGACGAAATTAGGTACTAACACGATATATATGCATATTGCAAGGTATATGTATACCTTGCATATTGTGATCGATGCTCACTCGCTCCGCTCGCTCGTAAAAATTTAGTCCAACCTCACATCCGATCCGACACGTTCGCAAATTCGAAATAAGTCGCCACCATATCGAATAATGAACGCAAGATGGATTGGTTTTAGGTTACGCTATAGTTTTCGAGCGAGCGCAGCGAGCGAGAGACGCGTAAAGGTGTGTCACAATCCAACGGTTTGGCACATACTGACATTGAAACATTCGCACCAGCCCGAGGAGCCGGAAGTCTTTATCCTATAGCCTGCTGACAAATGTTTACAGTTTGTGAATAGTTTCACATAAATAGTACTATTTCGACATACTACAGTGCAATGTGATGTCCGAAGTGGCTGACAAAATTAGGTACTAACACGATATATATGCATATTGCAAGGTATATGTATACCTTGCAAATTGTGATCGTTGCTCGCTCGCTCCGCTCGCTCGTAAAAATTTAGTCCAACCTCACATCCGATCCGACACGTTCGCAAATTCGAAATAAGTCGCCACCATATCGAATAATGAACGCAAGATGGATTGGTTTTAGGTTACGCTATAGTTTTCGAGCGAACGCAGCGAGCGAGAGACGCGTAAAGGTGTGTCACAATCCAACGGTTTGGCACATACTGACATTGAAACATTCGCACCAGCCCGAGGAGCCGGAAGTCTTTATCCTATAGCCTGCTGACAAATGTTTACAGTTTGTGAATAGTTTCACATAAATAGTACTATTTCGACATACTACAGTGCAATGTGATGTCCGAAGTGGCTAACAAAATTAGGTACTAACACGATATATATGCATATTGCAAGGTATATGTATACCTTGCAAATTGTGATCGTTGCTCGCTCGCTCCGCTCGCTCGTAAAAATTTAGTCCAACCTCACATACGATCCGACACGTGCGCAAATTCGAAATAAGTTGCCTTCATATCGAATGACTAACGCAAGATGGATTGGGTTTAGGTTAGGCTACAGCTTTCGAGCGAGCGCAGCGAGCGAGAGACGCGTAAAGGTGTGTCACAATCCAACGGTTTGGCACATACTGACATTGAACCATTCGCACCAGCCCGAGGAGCCGGATGTCTTTATCATATTGCCTGCTGACAAATGTTTACAGTTTGTGAATAGTTTCACATAAATAGCACTATTTCCACATACGACAGGGCAATGTGATGTCCGAAGTGGCTGACGAAATTAGGTACTAACACGATATATATGCATACTGCAAGGTATATGTATACCTTGCATATTGTGATCGATGCTCGCTCGCACCGCTCGCTCGTAAAAATTTAGTCCAACCTCACATCCGATCCGACACGTTCGCAAATTCGAAATAAGTCGCCACCATATCGAATAATGAACGCAAGATGGATTGGTTTTAGGTTACGCTATAGTTTTCGAGCGAGCGCAGCGAGCGAGAGACGCGTAAAGGTGTGTCACAATCCAACGGTTTGGCACATACTGACATTGAAACATTCGCACCAGCCCGAGGAGCCGGAAGTCTTTATCCTATAGCCTGCTGACAAATGTTTACAGTTTGTGAATAGTTTCACATAAATAGTACTATTTCGACATACTACAGTGCAATGTGATGTCCGAAGTGGCGGACAAAATTAGGTACTAACACGATATATATGCATATTGCAAGGTATATGTATACCTTGCAAATTGTGATCGTTGCTCGCTCGCTCCGCTCGCTCGTAAAAATTTAGTCCAACCTCACATCCGATCCGACACGTTCGCAAATTCGAAATAAGTCGCCACCATATCGAATAATGAACGCAAGATGGATTGGTTTTAGGTTACGCTATAGTTTTCGAGCGAGCGCAGCGAGCGAGCGACGCGTAAAGGTGTGTCACAGTCCAACGGTTTGGCACATACTGACATTGAAACATTCGCACCAGCCCGAGGAGCCGGAAGTCTTTATCCTATAGCCTGCTGACAAATGTTTACAGTTTGTGAATAGTTTCACATAAATAGTACTATTTCGACATACTACAGTGCAATGTGATGTCCGAAGTGGCTGACAAAATTTGGTACTAACACGATATATATGCATATTGCAAGGTATATGTATACCTTGCAAATTGTGATCGTTGCTCGCTCGCTCCGCTCGCTCGTAAAAATTTAGTCCAACCTCACATCCGATCCGACACGTTCGCAAATTCGAAATAAGTCGCCTTCATATCGAATGACTAACGCAAGAGGGATTGGTTTTAGGTTAGGCTATAGTTTTCGAGCGAGCGCAGCGAGCGAGAGACGCATGAAGGTGTATCACAATCTAACGGTTTGGCACATACGGACATTGAAACATTCGCACCAGCCAGAGGAGCCGGAAGTATTTATCCTATTGCCTGCTGACAAATGTTTACAGTTTGTGAATAGTTTCACATAAATAGTACTATTTCCACATACTACAGGGCAATGTGATGTCCGAAGTGGCTGACGAAATTAGGTACTAACACGATATATATGCATATTGCAAGGTATATGTATACCTTGCATATTGTGATCGATGCTCGCTCGCTCCGCTCGCTCGTAAAAATTTAGTCCAACCTCACATCCGATCCGACACGTTCGCAAATTCGAAATAAGTCGCCACCATATCGAATAATGAACGCAAGATGGATTGGTTTTAGGTTACGCTATAGTTTTCGAGCGAGCGCAGCGAGCGAGAGACGCGTAAAGGTGTGTCACAATCCAACGGTTTGGCACATACTGACATTGAAACATTCGCACCAGCCCGAGGAGCCGGAAGTCTTTATCCTATAGCCTGCTGACAAATGTTTACAGTTTGTGAATAGTTTCACATAAATAGTACTATTTCGACATACTACAGTGCAATGTGATGTCCGAAGTGGCTGACAAAATTTGGTACTAACACGATATATATGCATATTGCAAGGTATATGTATACCTTGCAAATTGTGATCGTTGCTCGCTCGCTCCGCTCGCTCGTAAAAATTTAGTCCAACCTCACATCCGATCCGACACGTTCGCAAATTCGAAATAAGTCGCCTTCATATCGAATGACTAACGCAAGAGGGATTGGTTTTAGGTTAGGCTATAGTTTTCGAGCGAGCGCAGCGAGCGAGAGACGCATGAAGGTGTATCACAATCTAACGGTTTGGCACATACGGACATTGAAACATTCGCACCAGCCAGAGGAGCCGGAAGTATTTATCCTATTGCCTGCTGACAAATGTTTACAGTTTGTGAATAGTTTCACATAAATAGTACTATTTCCACATACTACAGGGCAATGTGATGTCCGAAGTGGCTGACGAAATTAGGTACTAACACGATATATATGCATATTGCAAGGTATATGTATACCTTGCATATTGTGATCGATGCTCGCTCGCTCCGCTCGCTCGTAAAAATTTAGTCCAACCTCACATCCGATCCGACACGTTCGCAAATTCGAAATAAGTCGCCACCATATCGAATAATGAACGCAAGATGGATTGGTTTTAGGTTACGCTATAGTTTTCGAGCGAGCGCAGCGAGCGAGAGACGCGTAAAGGTGTGTCACAATCCAACGGTTTGGCACATACTGACATTGAAACATTCGCACCAGCCCGAGGAGCCGGATGTCTTTATCATATTGCCTGCTGACAAATGTTTACAGTTTGTGAATAGTTTCACATAAATAGTACTATTTCCACATACTACAGTCCAATGTGATGTCCGAAGTGGCTGACAAAATTAGGTACTAACACGATATATATGCATATTGCAAGGTATATGTATACCTTGCATATTGTGATCGATGCTCGCTCGCTCCGCTCGCTCGTAAAAATTTAGTCCAACCTCACATCCGATCCGACACGTTCGCAAATTCGAAATAAGTCGCCACCATATCGAATAATGAACGCAAGATGGATTAGTTTTAGGTTAGGCTACAGCTTTCGAGCGAGCGCAGCGAGCGAGAGACGCGTAAAGGTGTGTCACAATCCAACGGTTTGGCACATACTGACATTGAACCATTCGCACCAGCCCGAGGAGCCGGATGTCTTTATCATATTGCCTGCTGACAAATGTTTACAGTTTGTGAATAGTTTCACATAAATAGCACTATTTCCACATACGACAGGGCAATGTGATGTCCGAAGTGGCTGACGAAATTAGGTACTAACACGATATATATGCATATTGCAAGGTATATGTATACCTTGCATATTGTGATCGATGCTCGCTCGCACCGCTCGCTCGTAAAAATTTAGTCCAACCTCACATCCGATCCGACACGTTCGCAAATTCGAAATAAGTCGCCACCATATCGAATAATGAACGCAAGATGGATTGGTTTTAGGTTACGCTATAGTTTTCGAGCGAGCGCAGCGAGCGAGAGACGCGTAAAGGTGTGTCACAATCCAACGGTTTGGCACATACTGACATTGAAACATTCGCACCAGCCCGAGGAGCCGGAAGTCTTTATCCTATAGCCTGCTGACAAATGTTTACAGTTTGTGAATAGTTTCACATAAATAGTACTATTTCGACATACTACAGTGCAATGTGATGTCCGAAGTGGCTGACAAAATTTGGTACTAACACGATATATATGCATATTGCAAGGTATATGTATACCTTGCAAATTGTGATCGTTGCTCGCTCGCTCCGCTCGCTCGTAAAAATTTAGTCCAACCTCACATCCGATCCGACACGTTCGCAAATTCGAAATAAGTCGCCTTCATATCGAATGACTAACGCAAGAGGGATTGGTTTTAGGTTAGGCTATAGTTTTCGAGCGAGCGCAGCGAGCGAGAGACGCATGAAGGTGTATCACAATCTAACGGTTTGGCACATACGGACATTGAAACATTCGCACCAGCCAGAGGAGCCGGAAGTATTTATCCTATTGCCTGCTGACAAATGTTTACAGTTTGTGAATAGTTTCACATAAATAGTACTATTTCCACATACTACAGGGCAATGTGATGTCCGAAGTGGCTGACGAAATTAGGTACTAACACGATATATATGCATATTGCAAGGTATATGTATACCTTGCATATTGTGATCGATGCTCGCTCGCTCCGCTCGCTCGTAAAAATTTAGTCCAACCTCACATCCGATCCGACACGTTCGCAAATTCGAAATAAGTCGCCACCATATCGAATAATGAACGCAAGATGGATTGGTTTTAGGTTACGCTATAGTTTTCGAGCGAGCGCAGCGAGCGAGAGACGCGTAAAGGTGTGTCACAATCCAACGGTTTGGCACATACTGACATTGAAACATTCGCACCAGCCCGAGGAGCCGGATGTCTTTATCATATTGCCTGCTGACAAATGTTTACAGTTTGTGAATAGTTTCACATAAATAGTACTATTTCCACATACTACAGTCCAATGTGATGTCCGAAGTGGCTGACAAAATTAGGTACTAACACGATATATATGCATATTGCAAGGTATATGTATACCTTGCATATTGTGATCGATGCTCGCTCGCTCCGCTCGCTCGTAAAAATTTAGTCCAACCTCACATCCGATCCGACACGTTCGCAAATTCGAAATAAGTCGCCACCATATCGAATAATGAACGCAAGATGGATTAGTTTTAGGTTAGGCTACAGCTTTCGAGCGAGCGCAGCGAGCGAGAGACGCGTAAAGGTGTGTCACAATCCAACGGTTTGGCACATACTGACATTGAACCATTCGCACCAGCCCGAGGAGCCGGATGTCTTTATCATATTGCCTGCTGACAAATGTTTACAGTTTGTGAATAGTTTCACATAAATAGCACTATTTCCACATACGACAGGGCAATGTGATGTCCGAAGTGGCTGACGAAATTAGGTACTAACACGATATATATGCATATTGCAAGGTATATGTATACCTTGCATATTGTGATCGATGCTCGCTCGCACCGCTCGCTCGTAAAAATTTAGTCCAACCTCACATCCGATCCGACACGTTCGCAAATTCGAAATAAGTCGCCACCATATCGAATAATGAACGCAAGATGGATTGGTTTTAGGTTACGCTATAGTTTTCGAGCGAGAGCAGCGAGCGAGAGACGCGTAAAGGTGTGTCACAATCCAACGGTTTGGCACATACTGACATTGAAACATTCGCACCAGCCCGAGGAGCCGGAAGTCTTTATCCTATAGCCTGCTGACAAATGTTTACAGTTTGTGAATAGTTTCACATAAATAGTACTATTTCGACATACTACAGTGCAATGTGATGTCCGAAGTGGCTGACAAAATTTGGTACTAACACGATATATATGCATATTGCAAGGTATATGTATACCTTGCAAATTGTGATCGTTGCTCGCTCGCTCCGCTCGCTCGTAAAAATTTAGTCCAACCTCACATCCGATCCGACACGTTCGCAAATTCGAAATAAGTCGCCTTCATATCGAATGACTAACGCAAGAGGGATTGGTTTTAGGTTAGGCTATAGTTTTCGAGCGAGCGCAGCGAGCGAGAGACGCATGAAGGTGTATCACAATCTAACGGTTTGGCACATACGGACATTGAAACATTCGCACCAGCCAGAGGAGCCGGAAGTATTTATCCTATTGCCTGCTGACAAATGTTTACAGTTTGTGAATAGTTTCACATAAATAGTACTATTTCCACATACTACAGGGCAATGTGATGTCCGAAGTGGCTGACGAAATTAGGTACTAACACGATATATATGCATATTGCAAGGTATATGTATACCTTGCATATTGTGATCGATGCTCGCTCGCTCCGCTCGCTCGTAAAAATTTAGTCCAACCTCACATCCGATCCGACACGTTCGCAAATTCGAAATAAGTCGCCACCATATCGAATAATGAACGCAAGATGGATTGGTTTTAGGTTACGCTATAGTTTTCGAGCGAGCGCAGCGAGCGAGAGACGCGTAAAGGTGTGTCACAATCCAACGGTTTGGCACATACTGACATTGAAACATTCGCACCAGCCCGAGGAGCCGGAAGTCTTTATCCTATAGCCTGCTGACAAATGTTTACAGTTTGTGAATAGTTTCACATAAATAGTACTATTTCCACTTACTACAGTCCAATGTGATGTCCGAAGTGGCTGACAAAATTAGGTACTAACACGAAATATATGCAAGGCAATATAAGGTATATGTATACCTTGCAAATTGTGATCGTTGCTAGCTCGCTCCGCTCGCTCGTAAAAATTTAGTCCAACCTCACATCCGATCCGACACGTTCGCAAATTCGAAATATGTCGCCACCATATCGAATAATGAACGCAAGATGGATTGGTTTTAGGTTACGCTATAGTTTTCGAGCGAGGGCAGCGAACGAGAGACGCGTAAAGGTGTGTCACAATCCAACGGTTTGGCACATACGGACATTGAAACATTCGCACCAGCCCGAGGAGCCGGAAGTCTTTATCCTATTGCCTGCTGACAAATGTTTACAGTTTGTGAATAGTTTCACATAAATAGTACTATTTCCACATACTACAGTCCAATGTGATGTCCGAAGTGGCTGACAAAATTAGGTACTAACACGAAATATATGCAAGGCAATATAAGGTATATGTATACCTTGCAAATTGTGATCGTTGCTCGCTCGCTCCGCTCGCTCGTAAAAATTTAGTCCAACCTCACATACGATCCGTCACGTTCGCAAATTCGAAATAAGTTGCTTTCATATCGAATGACTAACGCAAGATGGATTGGGTTTAGGTTAGGCTACAGCTTTCGAGCGAGCGCTGCGAGCGAGAGACGCGTAAAGGTGTGTCACAATCCAACGGTTTGGCACATACTGACATTGAACCATTCGCACCAGCCCGAGGAGCCGGATGTCTTTATCATATTGCCTGCTGACAAATGTTTACAGTTTGTGAATAGTTTCACATAAATAGTACTATTTTCACATAATACAGGGCAATGTGATGTCCGAAGTGGCTGACGAAATTAGGTACTAACACGATATATATGCATATTGCAAGGTATATGTATACCTTGCAAATTGTGATCGTTGCTCGCTCGCTCCGCTCGCTCGTAAAAATTTAGTCCAACCTCACATCCGATCCGACACGTTCGCAAATTTGAAATAAGTCGCCACCATATCGAATAATGAACGCAAGATGGATTGGTTTTAGGTTACGCTATAGTTTTCGAGCGAGCGCAGCGAGCGAGCTACGCGTAAAGGTGTGTCACAGTCCAACGGTTTGGCACATACTGACATTGAAACATTCGCACCAGCCCGAGGAGCCGGAAGTCTTTATCCTATAGCCTGCTGACAAATGTTTACAGTTTGTGAATAGTTTCACATAAATAGTACTATTTCGACATACTACAGTGCAATGTGATGTCCGAAGTGGCTGACAAAATTTGGTACTAACACGATATATATGCATATTGCAAGGTATATGTATACCTTGCAAATTGTGATCCTTGCTCGCTCGCTCCGCTCGCTCGTAAAAATTTAGTCCAACCTCACATCCGATCCGACACGTTCGCAAATTCGAAATAAGTCGCCTTCATATCGAATGACTAACGCAAGAGGGATTGGTTTTAGGTTAGGCTATAGTTTTCGAGCGAGCGCAGCGAGCGAGAGACGCATGAAGGTGTATCACAATCTAACGGTTTGGCACATACGGACATTGAAACATTCGCACCAGCCAGAGGAGCCGGAAGTATTTATCCTATTGCCTGCTGACAAATGTTTACAGTTTGTGAATAGTTTCACATAAATAGTACTATTTCCACATACTACAGGGCAATGTGATGTCCGAAGTGGCTGACGAAATTAGGTACTAACACGATATATATGCATATTGCAAGGTATATGTATACCTTGCATATTGTGATCGATGCTCGCTCGCTCCGCTCGCTCGTAAAAATTTAGTCCAACCTCACATCCGATCCGACACGTTCGCAAATTCGAAATAAGTCGCCACCATATCGAATAATGAACGCAAGATGGATTGGTTTTAGGTTACGCTATAGTTTTCGAGCGAGCGCAGCGAGCGAGAGACGCGTAAAGGTGTGTCACAATCCAACGGTTTGGCACATACTGACATTGAAACATTCGCACCAGCCCGAGGAGCCGGAAGTCTTTATCCTATAGCCTGCTGACAAATGTTTACAGTTTGTGAATAGTTTCACATAAATAGTACTATTTCGACATACTACAGTGCAATGTGATGTCCGAAGTGGCTGACAAAATTTGGTACTAACACGATATATATGCATATTGCAAGGTATATGTATACCTTGCATATTGTGATCGATGCTCGCTCGCTCCGCTCGCTCGTAAAAATTTAGTCCAACCTCACATCCGATCCGACACGTTCGCAAATTCGAAATAAGTCGCCACCATATCGAATAATGAACGCAAGATGGATTGGTTTTAGGTTACGCTATAGTTTTCGAGCGAGCGCAGCGAGCGAGAGACGCGTAAAGGTGTGTCACAATCCAACTGTTTGGCACATACTGACATTGAAACATTCGCACCAGCCCGAGGAGCCGGAAGTCTTTATCCTATAGCCTGCTGACAAATGTTTACAGTTTGTGAATAGTTTCACATAAATAGTACTATTTCGACATACTACAGTGCAATGTGATGTCCGAAGTGGCTGACAAAATTAGGTACTAACACGATATATATGCATATTGCAAGGTATATGTATACCTTGCAAATTGTGATCGTTGCTCGCTCGCTCCGCTCGCTCGTAAAAATTTAGTCCAACCTCACATCCGATCCGACACGTTCGCAAATTCGAAATAAGTCGCCACCATATCGAATAATGAACGCAAGATGGATTGGTTTTAGGTACGCTATAGTTTTCGAGCGAACGCAGCGAGCGAGAGACGCGTAAAGGTGTGTCACAATCCAACGGTTTGGCACATACTGACATTGAAACATTCGCACCAGCCCGAGGAGCCGGAAGTCTTTATCCTATAGCCTGCTGACAAATGTTTACAGTTTGTGAATAGTTTCACATAAATAGTACTATTTCGACATACTACAGTGCAATGTGATGTCCGAAGTGGCTAACAAAATTAGGTACTAACACGATATATATGCATATTGCAAGGTATATGTATACCTTGCAAATTGTGATCGTTGCTCGCTCGCTCCGCTCGCTCGTAAAAATTTAGTCCAACCTCACATCCGATACGACACGTACGCAAATTCGAAATAAGTCGCCACCATATCGAATAATGAACGCAAGATGGATTGGTTTTAGGTTACGCTATAGTTTTCGAGCGAGCGCAGCGAACGAGAGACGCGTAAAGGTGTGTCACAATCCAACTGTTTGGCACATACGGACATTGAAACATTCGCACCAGCCCGAGGAGCCGGAAGTCTTTATCCTATTGCCTGCTGACAAATGTTTACAGTTTGTGAATAGTTTCACATAAATAGTACTATTTCCACATACTACAGTCCAATGTGATGTCTGAAGTGGCTGACAAAATTAGGTACTAACACGAAATATATGCAAGGCAATATAAGGTATATGTATACCTTGCAAAGTGTGATCGTTGCTCGCTCGCTCCGCTCGCTCGTAAAAATTTAGTCCAACCTCACATCCGATCCGACACGTTCGCAAATTCGAAATAAGTCGCCACCATATCGAATAATGAACGCAAGATGGATTGGTTTTAGGTTACGCTATAGTTTTCGAGCGAGCGCAATGAACGAGAGACGCGTAAAGGTGTGTCACAATCCAACGGTTTGGCACATACGGACATTGAAACATTCGCACCAGCCCGAGGAGCCGGAAGTCTTTATCCTATTGCCTGCTGACAAATGTTTACAGTTTGTGAATAGTTTCACATAAATAGTACTATTTCCACATACTACAGTCCAATGTGATGTCCGAAATGGCTGACAAAATTAGGTACTATCACGAAATATATGCAAGGCAATATAAGGTATATGTATACCTTGCAAATTGTGATCGTTGCTCGCTCGCTCCGCTCGCTCGTAAAAATTTAGTCCAACCTCACATACGATCCGACACGTTCGCAAATTCGAAATAAGTTGCCTTCATATCGAATGACTAACGCAAGATGGATTGGGTTTAGGTTAGGCTACAGCTTTCGAGCGAGCGCATCGAGCGAGAGACGCGTAAAGGTGTGTCACAATCCAACGGTTTGGCACATACTGACATTGAAACATTCGCACCAGCCCGAGGAGCCGGATGTCTTTATCCTATTGCCTGCTGACAAATGTTTACAGTTTGTGAATAGTTTCACATAAATAGTACTATTTCCACATACTACAGGGCAATGTGATGTCCGAAGTGGCTGACGAAATTAGGTACTAACACGATATATATGCATATTGCAAGGTATATGTATACCTTGCATATTGTGATCGATGCTCGCTCGCTCCGCTCGCTCGTAAAAATTTAGTCCAACCTCACATCCGATCCGACACGTTCGCAAATTCGAAATAAGTCGCCACCATATCGAATAATGAACGCAAGATGGATTGGTTTTAGGTTACGCTATAGTTTTCGAGCGAGCGCAGCGAGCGAGAGACGCGTAAAGGTGTGTCACAATCCAACGGTTTGGCACATACTGACATTGAAACATTCGCACCAGCCCGAGGAGCCGGATGTCTTTATCCTATTGCCTGCTGACAATTGTTTACAGTTTGTGAATAGTTTCACATAAATAGTACTATTTCCACATACTACAGTCCAATGTGATGTCTGAAGTGGCTGACAAAATTAGGTACTAACACGAAATATATGCAAGGCAATATAAGGTATATGTATACCTTGCAAATTGTGATCGTTGCTCGCTCGCTCCGCTCGCTCGTAAAAATTTAGTCCAACCTCACATCCGATCCGACACGTTCGCAAATTCGAAATAAGTCGCCACCATATCGAATGACTAACGCAAGATGGATTGGGTTTAGGTTAGGCTACAGCTTTCGAGCGAGCGCATCGAGCGAGAGACGCGTAAAGGTGTGTCACAATCCAACGGTTTGGCACATACTGACATTGAAACATTCGCACCAGCCCGAGGAGCCGGATGTCTTTATCCTATTGCCTGCTGACAAATGTTTACAGTTTGTGAATAGTTTCACATAAATAGTACTATTTCCACATACTACAGGGCAATGTGATGTCCGAAGTGGCTGACGAAATTAGGTACTAACACGATATATATGCATATTGCAAGGTATATGTATACCTTGCATATTGTGATCGATGCTCGCTCGCTCCGCTCGCTCGTAAAAATTTAGTCCAACCTCACATCCGATCCGACACGTTCGCAAATTCGAAATAAGTCGCCACCATATCGAATAATGAACGCAAGATGGATTGGTTTTAGGTTACGCTATAGTTTTCGAGCGAGCGCAGCGAGCGAGAGACGCGTAAAGGTGTGTCACAATCCAACGGTTTGGCACATACTGACATTGAAACATTCGCACCAGCCCGAGGAGCCGGAAGTCTTTATCCTATTGCCTGCTGACAATTGTTTACAGTTTGTGAATAGTTTCACATAAATAGTACTATTTCCACATACTACAGTCCAATGTGATGTCTGAAGTGGCTGACAAAATTAGGTACTAACACGAAATATATGCAAGGCAATATAAGGTATATGTATACCTTGCAAATTGTGATCGTTGCTCGCTCGCTCCGCTCGATCGTAAAAATTTAGTCCAACCTCACATCCGATCCGACACGTTCGCAAATTCGAAATAAGTCGCCACCATATCGAATAATGAGCGCAAGATGGATTGGTTTTAGGTTACGCTATAGTTTTCGAGCGAGCGCAGCGAACGAGAGACGCGTAAAGGTGTGTCACAATCCAACGGTTTGGCACATACGGACATTGAAACATTCGCACCAGCCCGAGGAGCCGGAAGTCTTTATCCTATTGCCTGCTGACAAATGTTTACAGTTTGTGAATAGTTTCACATAAATAGTACTATTTCCACATACTACAGTCCAATGTGATGTCCGAAGTGGCTGACAAAATTAGGTACTAACACGAAATATATGCAAGGCAATATAAGGTATATGTATACCTTGCAAATTGTGATCGTTGCTCGCTCGCTCCGCTCGCTCGTAAAAATTTAGTCCAACCTCACATCCGATCCGACACGTTCGCAAATTCGAAATAAGTCGCCACCATATCGAATAATGAACGCAAGATGGATTGGTTTTAGGTTAGGCTACAGCTTTCGAGCGAGCGCAGCGAGCGAGAGACGCGTAAAGGTGTGTCACAATCCAACGGTTTGGCACATACTGACATTGAAACATTCGCACCAGCCCGAGGATCCGGATGTCTTTATCATATTGCCTGCTGACAAATGTTTACAGTTTGTGAATAGTTTCACATAAATAGTACTATTTCCACATACTACAGGGCAATGTGATGTCCGAAGTGGCTGACGAAATTAGGTACTAACACGATATATATGCATATTGCAAGGTATATGTATACCTTGCATATTGTGATCGATGCTCGCTCGCACCACTCGCTCGTAAAAATTTAGTCCAACCTCACATCCGATCCGACACGTTCGCAAATTCGAAATAAGTCGCCACCATATCGAATAATGAACGCAAGATGGATTGGTTTTAGGTTACGCTATAGTTTTCGAGCGAGCGCAGCGAGCGAGAGACGCGTAAAGGTGTGTCACAATCCAACGGTTTGGCACATACTGACATTGAAACATTCTCACCAGCCAGAGGAGCCGGAAGTATTTATCCTATTGCCTGCTGACAAATGTTTACAGTTTGTGAACAGTTCCACATAAATAGTACTATTTCCACATACTACAGGGCAATGTGATGTCCGAAGTGGCTGACGAAATTAGGTACTAACACGATATATATGCATATTGCAAGGTATATGTATACCTTGCATATTGTGATCGATGCTCGCTCGCTCCGCTCGCTCGTAAAAATTTAGTCCAACCTCACATCCGATCCGACACGTTCGCAAATTCGAAATAAGTCGCCACCATATCGAATAATGAACGCAAGATGGATTGGTTTTAGGTTACGCTATACTTTTCGAGCGAGCGCAGCGAGCGAGAGACGGGTAAAGGTGTGTCACAGTCCAACGGTTTGGCACATACTGACATTGAAACATTCGCACCAGCCCGAGGAGCCGGAAGTCTTTATCCTATAGCCTGCTGACAAATGTTTACAGTTTGTGAATAGTTTCGCATAAATAGTTCTATTTCGACATACTACAGTGCAATGTGATGTCCGAAGTGGCTGACAAAATTAGGTACTAACTCGATATATATGCATATTGCAAGGTATATGTATACCTTGCAAATTGTGATAGTTGCTCGCTCGCTCCGCTCGCTCGTAAAAATTTAGTCCAACCTCACATCCGATCCGACACGTTCGCAAATTCGAAATAAGTCGCCTTCATATCGAATGACTAACGCAAGAGGGATTGGTTTTAGGTTAGGCTATAGTTTTCGAGCGAGCGCAGCGAGCGAGAGACGCGTGAAGGTGTATCACAATCTAACGGTTTGGCACATACGGACATTGAAACATTCGCACCAGCCAGAGGAGCCGGAAGTATTTATCCTATTGCCTGCTGACAAATGTTTACAGTTTGTGAATAGTTTCACATAAATAGTACTATTTCCACATACTACAGTCCAATGTGATGTCCGAAGTGGCTAACAAAATTAGGTACTAACACGATATATATGCATATTGCAAGGTATATGTATACCTTGCAAATTGTGATCGTTGCTCGCTCGCTCCGCTCGCTCGTAAAAATTTAGTCCAACCTCACATCCGATACGACACGTACGCAAATTCGAAATAAGTCGCCACCATATCGAATAATGAACGCAAGATGGATTGGTTTTAGGTTACGCTATAGTTTTCGAGCGAGCGCAGCGAACGAGAGACGCGTAAAGGTGTGTCACAATCCAACTGTTTGGCACATACGGACATTGAAACATTCGCACCAGCCCGAGGAGCCGGAAGTCTTTATCCTATTGCCTGCTGACAAATGTTTACAGTTTGTGAATAGTTTCACATAAATAGTACTATTTCCACATACTACAGTCCAATGTGATGTCTGAAGTGGCTGACAAAATTAGGTACTAACACGAAATATATGCAAGGCAATATAAGGTATATGTATACCTTGCAAAGTGTGATCGTTGCTCGCTCGCTCCGCTCGCTCGTAAAAATTTAGTCCAACCTCACATCCGATCCGACACGTTCGCAAATTCGAAATAAGTCGCCACCATATCGAATAATGAACGCAAGATGGATTGGTTTTAGGTTACGCTATAGTTTTCGAGCGAGCGCAATGAACGAGAGACGCGTAAAGGTGTGTCACAATCCAACGGTTTGGCACATACGGACATTGAAACATTCGCACCAGCCCGAGGAGCCGGAAGTCTTTATCCTATTGCCTGCTGACAAATGTTTACAGTTTGTGAATAGTTTCACATAAATAGTACTATTTCCACATACTACAGTCCAATGTGATGTCCGAAATGGCTGACAAAATTAGGTACTATCACGAAATATATGCAAGGCAATATAAGGTATATGTATACCTTGCAAATTGTGATCGTTGCTCGCTCGCTCCGCTCGCTCGTAAAAATTTAGTCCAACCTCACATACGATCCGACACGTTCGCAAATTCGAAATAAGTTGCCTTCATATCGAATGACAAACGCAAGATGGATTGGGTTTAGGTTAGGCTACAGCTTTCGAGCGAGCGCATCGAGCGAGAGACGCGTAAAGGTGTGTCACAATCCAACGGTTTGGCACATACTGACATTGAAACATTCGCACCAGCCCGAGGAGCCGGATGTCTTTATCCTATTGCCTGCTGACAAATGTTTACAGTTTGTGAATAGTTTCACATAAATAGTACTATTTCCACATACTACAGGGCAATGTGATGTCCGAAGTGGCTGACGAAATTAGGTACTAACACGATATATATGCATATTGCAAGGTATATGTATACCTTGCATATTGTGATCGATGCTCGCTCGCTCCGCTCGCTCGTAAAAATTTAGTCCAACCTCACATCCGATCCGACACGTTCGCAAATTCGAAATAAGTCGCCACCATATCGAATAATGAACGCAAGATGGATTGGTTTTAGGTTACGCTATAGTTTTCGAGCGAGCGCAGCGAGCGAGAGACGCGTAAAGGTGTGTCACAATCCAACGGTTTGGCACATACTGACATTGAAACATTCGCACCAGCCCGAGGAGCCGGATGTCTTTATCCTATTGCCTGCTGACAATTGTTTACAGTTTGTGAATAGTTTCACATAAATAGTACTATTTCCACATACTACAGTCCAATGTGATGTCTGAAGTGGCTGACAAAATTAGGTACTAACACGAAATATATGCAAGGCAATATAAGGTATATGTATACCTTGCAAATTGTGATCGTTGCTCGCTCGCTCCGCTCGCTCGTAAAAATTTAGTCCAACCTCACATCCGATCCGACACGTTCGCAAATTCGAAATAAGTCGCCACCATATCGAATGACTAACGCAAGATGGATTGGGTTTAGGTTAGGCTACAGCTTTCGAGCGAGCGCATCGAGCGAGAGACGCGTAAAGGTGTGTCACAATCCAACGGTTTGGCACATACTGACATTGAAACATTCGCACCAGCCCGAGGAGCCGGATGTCTTTATCCTATTGCCTGCTGACAAATGTTTACAGTTTGTGAACAGTTCCACATAAA
Source organism: Bombus terrestris (assembly GCF_910591885.1). Classification (NCBI taxonomy): domain Eukaryota; kingdom Metazoa; phylum Arthropoda; class Insecta; order Hymenoptera; family Apidae; genus Bombus; species Bombus terrestris. Next base: position 1,542,922 of record NW_025963552.1, on the reverse strand, counting down.
TAGTACTATTTCCACATACTACAGGGCAATGTGATGTCCGAAGTGGCTGACGAAATTAGGTACTAACACGATATATATGCATATTGCAAGGTATATGTATACCTTGCATATTGTGATCGATGCTCGCTCGCTCCGCTCGCTCGTAAAAATTTAGTCCAACCTCACATCCGATCCGACACGTTCGCAAATTCGAAATAAGTCGCCACCATATCGAATAATGAACGCAAGATGGATTGGTTTTAGGTTACGCTATAGTTTTCGAGCGAGCGCAGCGAGCGAGAGACGCGTAAAGGTGTGTCACAATCCAACGGTTTGGCACATACTGACATTGAAACATTCGCACCAGCCCGAGGAGCCGGAAGTCTTTATCCTATTGCCTGCTGACAATTGTTTACAGTTTGTGAATAGTTTCACATAAATAGTACTATTTCCACATACTACAGTCCAATGTGATGTCTGAAGTGGCTGACAAAATTAGGTACTAACACGAAATATATGCAAGGCAATATAAGGTATATGTATACCTTGCAAATTGTGATCGTTGCTCGCTCGCTCCGCTCGCTCGTAAAAATTTAGTCCAACCTCACATCCGATCCGACACGTTCGCAAATTCGAAATAAGTCGCCACCATATCGAATAATGAGCGCAAGATGGATTGGTTTTAGGTTACGCTATAGTTTTCGAGCGAGCGCAGCGAACGAGAGACGCGTAAAGGTGTGTCACAATCCAACGGTTTGGCACATACGGACATTGAAACATTCGCACCAGCCCGAGGAGCCGGAAGTCTTTATCCTATTGCCTGCTGACAAATGTTTACAGTTTGTGAATAGTTTCACATAAATAGTACTATTTCCACATACTACAGAACAATGTGATGTCCGAAGTGGCTGACAAAATTAGGTACTAACACGAAATATATGCAAGGCAATATAAGGTATATGTATACCTTGCAAATTGTGATCGTTGCTCGCTCGCTCCGCTCGCTCGTAAAAATTTAGTCCAACCTCACATCCGATCCGACACGTTCGCAAATTCGAAATAAGTCGCCACCATATCGAATAATGAACGCAAGATGGATTGGTTTTAGGTTAGGCTACAGCTTTCGAGCGAGCGCAGCGAGCGAGAGACGCGTAAAGGTGTGTCACAATCCAACGGTTTGGCACATACTGACATTGAAACATTCGCACCAGCCCGAGGATCCGGATGTCTTTATCATATTGCCTGCTGACAAATGTTTACAGTTTGTGAATAGTTTCACATAAATAGTACTATTTCCACATACTACAGGGCAATGTGATGTCCGAAGTGGCTGACGAAATTAGGTACTAACACGATATATATGCATATTGCAAGGTATATGTATACCTTGCATATTGTGATCGATGCTCGCTCGCACCACTCGCTCGTAAAAATTTAGTCCAACCTCACATCCGATCCGACACGTTCGCAAATTCGAAATAAGTCGCCACCATATCGAATAATGAACGCAAGATGGATTGGTTTTAGGTTACGCTATAGTTTTCGAGCGAGCGCAGCGAGCGAGAGACGCGTAAAGGTGTGTCACAATCCAACGGTTTGGCACATACTGACATTGAAACATTCTCACCAGCCAGAGGAGCCGGAAGTATTTATCCTATTGCCTGCTGACAAATGTTTACAGTTTGTGAACAGTTCCACATAAATAGTACTATTTCCACATACTACAGGGCAATGTGATGTCCGAAGTGGCTGACGAAATTAGGTACTAACACGATATATATGCATATTGCAAGGTATATGTATACCTTGCATATTGTGATCGATGCTCGCTCGCTCCGCTCGCTCGTAAAAATTTAGTCCAACCTCACATCCGATCCGACACGTTCGCAAATTCGAAATAAGTCGCCACCATATCGAATAATGAACGCAAGATGGATTGGTTTTAGGTTACGCTATACTTTTCGAGCGAGCGCAGCGAGCGAGAGACGGGTAAAGGTGTGTCACAGTCCAACGGTTTGGCACATACTGACATTGAAACATTCGCACCAGCCCGAGGAGCCGGAAGTCTTTATCCTATTGCCTGCTGACAAATGTTTACAGTTTGTGAATAGTTTCACATAAATAGTACTATTTCCACATACTACAGTCCAATGTGATGTCCGAAATGGCTGACAAAATTAGGTACTATCACGAAATATATGCAAGGCAATATAAGGTATATGTATACCTTGCAAATTGTGATCGTTGCTCGCTCGCTCCGCTCGCTCGTAAAAATTTAGTCCAACCTCACATACGATCCGACACGTTCGCAAATTCGAAATAAGTTGCCTTCATATCGAATGACTAACGCAAGATGGATTGGGTTTAGGTTAGGCTACAGCTTTCGAGCGAGCGCATCGAGCGAGAGACGCGTAAAGGTGTGTCACAATCCAACGGTTTGGCACATACTGACATTGAAACATTCGCACCAGCCCGAGGAGCCGGATGTCTTTATCCTATTGCCTGCTGACAAATGTTTACAGTTTGTGAATAGTTTCACATAAATAGTACTATTTCCACATACTACAGGGCAATGTGATGTCCGAAGTGGCTGACGAAATTAGGTACTAACACGATATATATGCATATTGCAAGGTATATGTATACCTTGCATATTGTGATCGATGCTCGCTCGCTCCGCTCGCTCGTAAAAATTTAGTCCAACCTCACATCCGATCCGACACGTTCGCAAATTCGAAATAAGTCGCCACCATATCGAATAATGAACGCAAGATGTATTGGTTTTAGGTTACGCTATAGTTTTCGAGCGAGCGCAGCGAGCGAGAGACGCGTAAAGGTGTGTCACAATCCAACGGTTTGGCACATACTGACATTGAAACATTCGCACCAGCCCGAGGAGCCGGAAGTCTTTATCCTATTGCCTGCTGACAATTGTTTACAGTTTGTGAATAGTTTCACATAAATAGTACTATTTCCACATACTACAGTCCAATGTGATGTCTGAAGTGGCTGACAAAATTAGGTACTAACACGAAATATATGCAAGGCAATATAAGGTATATGTATACCTTGCAAATTGTGATCGTTGCTCGCTCGCTCCGCTCGCTCGTAAAAATTTAGTCCAACCTCACATCCGATCCGACACGTTCGCAAATTCGAAATAAGTCGCCACCATATCGAATAATGAACGCAAGATGGATTGGTTTTAGGTTACGCTATAGTTTTCGAGCGAGCGCAGCGAACGAGAGACGCGTAAAGGTGTGTCACAATCCAACGGTTTGGCACATACGGACATTGAAACATTCGCACCAGCCCGAGGAGCCGGAAGTCTTTATCCTATTGCCTGCTGTCAAATGTTTACAGTTTGTGAATAGTTTCACATAAATAGTACTATTTCCACATACTACAGTCCAATGTGATGTCCGAAATGGCTGACTAAATTAGGTACTATCACGAAATATATGCAAGGCAATATAAGGTATATGTATACCTTGCAAATTGTGATCGTTGCTCGCTCGCCCCGCTCGCTCGTAAAAATTTAGTCCAACCTCACATACGATCCGACACGTTCGCAAATTCGAAATAAGTTGCCTTCATATCGAATGACTAACGCAAGATGGATTGGGTTTAGGTTAGGCTACAGCTTTCGAGCGAGCGCATCGAGCGAGAGACGCGTAAAGGTGTGTCACAATCCAACGGTTTGGCACATACTGACATTGAAACATTCGCACCAGCCCGAGGAGCCGGATGTCTTTATCCTATTGCCTGCTGACAAATGTTTACAGTTTGTGAATAGTTTCACATAAATAGTACTATTTCCACATACTACAGGGCAATGTGATGTCCGAAGTGGCTGACGAAATTAGGTACTAACACGATATATATGCATATTGCAAGGTATATGTATACCTTGCATATTGTGATCGATGCTCGCTCGCTCCGCTCGCTCGTAAAAATTTAGTCCAACCTCACATCCGATCCGACACGTTCGCAAATTCGAAATAAGTCGCCACCATATCGAATAATGAACGCAAGATGGATTGGTTTTAGGTTACGCTATAGGTTTCGAGCGAGCGCAGCGAGCGAGAGACGCGTAAAGGTGTGTCACAATCCAACGGTTTGGCACATACTGACATTGAAACATTCGCACCAGCCCGAGGAGCCGGAAGTCTTTATCCTATTGCCTGCTGACAATTGTTTACAGTTTGTGATTAGTTTCACATAAATAGTACTATTTCCACATACTACAGTCCAATGTGATGTCTGAAGTGGCTGACAAAATTAGGTACTAACACGAAATATATGCAAGGCAATATAAGGTATATGTATACCTTGCAAATTGTGATCGTTGCTCGCTCGCTCCGCTCGCTCGTAAAAATTTAGTCCAACCTCACATCCGATCCGACACGTTCGCAAATTCGAAATAAGTCGCCACCATATCGAATGACTAACGCAAGATGGATTGGGTTTAGGTTAGGCTACAGCTTTCGAGCGAGCGCATCGAGCGAGAGACGCGTAAAGGTGTGTCACAATCCAACGGTTTGGCACATACTGACATTGAAACATTCGCACCAGCCCGAGGAGCCGGATGTCTTTATCCTATTGCCTGCTGACAAATGTTTACAGTTTGTGAATAGTTTCACATAAATAGTACTATTTCCACATACTACAGGGCAATGTGATGTCCGAAGTGGCTGACGAAATTAGGTACTAACACGATATATATGCATATTGCAAGGTATATGTATACCTTGCATATTGTGATCGATGCTCGCTCGCTCCGCTCGCTCGTAAAAATTTAGTCCAACCTCACATCCGATCCGACACGTTCGCAAATTCGAAATAAGTCGCCACCATATCGAATAATGAACGCAAGATGGATTGGTTTTAGGTTACGCTATAGTTTTCGAGCGAGCGCAGCGAGCGAGAGACGCGTAAAGGTGTGTCACAATCCAACGGTTTGGCACATACTGACATTGAAACATTCGCACCAGCCCGAGGAGCCACAAGTCTTTATCCTATAGCCTGCTGACAAATGTTTACAGTTTGTGAATAGTTTCACATAAATAGTACTATTTCCACATACTACAGTCCAATGTGATGTCTGAAGTGGCTGACAAAATTAGGTACTAACACGAAATATATGCAAGGCAATATAAGGTATATGTATACCTTGCAAATTGTGATCGTTGCTCGCTCGCTCCGCTCGCTCGTAAAAATTTAGTCCAACCTCACATCCGATCCGACACGTTCGCAAATTCGAAATAAGTCGCCACCATATCGAATGACTAACGCAAGATGGATTGGGTTTAGGTTAGGCTACAGCTTTCGAGCGAGCGCATCGAGCGAGAGACGCGTAAAGGTGTGTCACAATCCAACGGTTTGGCACATACTGACATTGAAACATTCGCACCAGCCCGAGGAGCCGGATGTCTTTATCCTATTGCCTGCTGACAAATGTTTACAGTTTGTGAATAGTTTCACATAAATAGTACTATTTCCACATACTACAGGGCAATGTGATGTCCGAAGTGGCTGACGAAATTAGGTACTAACACGATATATATGCATATTGCAAGGTATATGTATACCTTGCATATTGTGATCGATGCTCGCTCGCTCCGCTCGCTCGTAAAAATTTAGTCCAACCTCACATCCGATCCGACACGTTCGCAAATTCGAAATAAGTCGCCACCATATCGAATAATGAACGCAAGATGGATTGGTTTTAGGTTACGCTATAGTTTTCGAGCGAGCGCAGCGAGCGAGAGACGCGTAAAGGTGTGTCACAATCCAACGGTTTGGCACATACTGACATTGAAACATTCGCACCAGCCCGAGGAGCCACAAGTCTTTATCCTATAGCCTGCTGACAAATGTTTACAGTTTGTGAATAGTTTCACATAAATAGTACTATTTCCACATACTACAGTCCAATGTGATGTCTGAAGTGGCTGACAAAATTAGGTACTAACACGAAATATATGCAAGGCAATATAAGGTATATGTATACCTTGCAAATTGTGATCGTTGCTCGCTCGCTCCGCTCGCTCGTAAAAATTTAGTCCAACCTCACATCCGATCCGACACGTTCGCAAATTCGAAATAAGTCGCCACCATATCGAATGACTAACGCAAGATGGATTGGGTTTAGGTTAGGCTACAGCTTTCGAGCGAGCGCATCGAGCGAGAGACGCGTAAAGGTGTGTCACAATCCAACGGTTTGGCACATACTGACATTGAAACATTCGCACCAGCCCGAGGAGCCGGATGTCTTTATCCTATTGCCTGCTGACAAATGTTTACAGTTTGTGAATAGTTTCACATAAATAGTACTATTTCCACATACTACAGGGCAATGTGATGTCCGAAGTGGCTGACGAAATTAGGTACTAACACGATATATATGCATATTGCAAGGTATATGTATACCTTGCATATTGTGATCGATGCTCGCTCGCTCCGCTCGCTCGTAAAAATTTAGTCCAACCTCACATCCGATCCGACACGTTCGCAAATTCGAAATAAGTCGCCACCATATCGAATAATGAACGCAAGATGGATTGGTTTTAGGTTACGCTATAGTTTTCGAGCGAGCGCAGCGAGCGAGAGACGCGTAAAGGTGTGTCACAATCCAACGGTTTGGCACATACTGACATTGAAACATTCTCACCAGCCAGAGGAGCCGGAAGTATTTATCCTATTGCCTGCTGACAAATGTTTACAGTTTGTGAACAGTTCCACATAAATAGTACTATTTCCACATACTACAGGGCAATGTGATGTCCGAAGTGGCTGACGAAATTAGGTACTAACACGATATATATGCATATTGCAAGGTATATGTATACCTTGCATATTGTGATCGATGCTCGCTCGCTCCGCTCGCTCGTAAAAATTTAGTCCAACCTCACATCCGATCCGACACGTTCGCAAATTCGAAATAAGTCGCCACCATATCGAATAATGAACGCAAGATGGATTGGTTTTAGGTTACGCTATAGTTTTCGAGCGAGCGCAGCGAGCGAGAGACGCGTAAAGGTGTGTCACAATCCAACGGTTTGGCACATACTGACATTGAAACATTCGCACCAGCCCGAGGAGCCGGAAGTCTTTATCCTATTGCCTGCTGACAATTGTTTACAGTTTGTGAATAGTTTCACATAAATAGTACTATTTCCACATACTACAGTCCAATGTGATGTCTGAAGTGGCTGACAAAATTAGGTACTAACACGAAATATATGCAAGGCAATATAAGGTATATGTATACCTTGCAAATTGTGATCGTTGCTCGCTCGCTCCGCTCGCTCGTAAAAATTTAGTCCAACCTCACATCCGATCCGACACGTTCGCAAATTCGAAATAAGTCGCCACCATATCGAATGACTAACGCAAGATGGATTGGGTTTAGGTTAGGCTACAGCTTTCGAGCGAGCGCATCGAGCGAGAGACGCGTAAAGGTGTGTCACAATCCAACGGTTTGGCACATACTGACATTGAAACATTCGCACCAGCCCGAGGAGCCGGATGTCTTTATCCTATTGCCTGCTGACAAATGTTTACAGTTTGTGAATAGTTTCGCATAAATAGTTCTATTTCGACATACTACAGTGCAATGTGATGTCCGATGTGGCTGACAAAATTAGGTACTAACACGATATATATGCATATTGCAAAGTATATGTATACCTTGCAAATTGTGATAGTTGCTCGCTCGCTCCGCTCGCTCGTAAAAATTTAGTCCAACCTCACATCCGATCCGATACGGTCGCAAATTCGAAATAAGTCGCCTTCATATCGAATGACTAACGCAAGAGGGATTGGTTTTAGGTTAGGCTATAGTTTTCGAGCGAGCGCAGCGAGCGAGAGACGCGTGAAGGTGTATCACAATCTAACGGTTTGGCACATACGGACATTGAAACATTCGCACCAGCCAGAGGAGCCGGAAGTATTTATCCTATTGCCTGCTGAGAAATGTTTACAGTTTGTGAATAGTTTCACATAAATAGTACTATTTCCACATACTACAGGGCAATGTGATGTCCGAAGTGGCTGACGAAATTAGGTACTAACACGATATATATGCATATTGCAAGGTATATGTATACCTTGCATATTGTGATCGATGCTCGCTCGCTCCGCTCGCTCGTAAAAATTTAGTCCAACCTCACATCCGATCCGACACGTTCGCAAATTCGAAATAAGTCGCCACCATATCGAATAATGAACGCAAGATGGATTGGTTTTAGGTTACGCTATAGTTTTCGAGCGAGCGCAGCGAGCGAGAGACGCGTAAAGGTGTGTCACAATCCAACGGTTTGGCACATACTGACATTGAAACATTCGCACCAGCCCGAGGAGCCACAAGTCTTTATCCTATAGCCTGCTGACAAATGTTTACAGTTTGTGAATAGTTTCACATAAATAGTACTATTTCGACACACTACAGTGCAATGTGATGTCCGAAGTGGCTGACAAAATTAGGTACTAACACGATATATATGCATATTGCAAGGTATATGTATACCTTGCAAATTGTGATCGTTGCTCGCTCGCTCCGCTCGCTCGTAAAAATTTAGTCCAACCTCACATCCGATCCGACACGTTCGCAAATTCGAAATAAGTCGCCTTCATATCGAATGACTAACGCAAGAGGGATTGGTTTTAGGTTAGGCTATAGTTTTCGAGCGAGCGCAGCGAGCGAGAGAAGCGTGAAGGTGTATCACAATCTAACGGTTTGGCACATACGGACATTGAAACATTCGCACCAGCCAGAGGAGCCGGAAGTATTTATCCTATTGCCTGCTGACAAATGTTTACAGTTTGTGAATAGTTTCACATAAATAGTACTATTTCCACATACTACAGTCCAATGTGATGTCCGAAGTGGCTAACAAAATTAGGTACTAACACGATATATATGCATATTGCAAGGTATATGTATACCTTGCAAATTGTGATCGTTGCTCGCTCGCTCCGCTCGCTCGTAAAAATTTAGTCCAACCTCACATCCGATCCGACACGTTCGCAAATTCGAAATAAGTCGCCACCATATCGAATAATGAACGCAAGATGGATTGGTTTTAGGTTACGCTATAGTTTTCGAGCGAGCGCAGCGAGCGAGCGACGCGTAAAGGTGTGTCACAGTCCAACGGTTTGGCACATACTGACATTGAAACATTCGCACCAGCCCGAGGAGCCGGAAGTCTTTATCCTATTGCCTGCTGACAAATGTTTACAGTTTGTGAATTGTTTCACATAAATAGTACTATTTCCACATACTACAGTCCAATGTGATGTCCGAAGTGGCTGACAAAATTAGGTACTAACACGAAATATATGCAAGGCAATATAAGGTATATGTATACCTTGCAAATTGTGATCGTTGCTCGCTCGCTCCGCTCGCTCGTAAAAATTTAGTCCAACCTCACATCCGATCCGACACGTTCGCAAATTCGAAATAAGTCGCCACCATATCGAATAATGAACGCAAGATGGATTGGTTTTAGGTTACGCTATAGTTTTCGAGCGAGCGCAGCGAGCGAGAGACGCGTAAAGGTGTGTCACAATCCAACGATTTGGCACATACGGACATTGAAACATTCGCACCAGCCCGAGGAGCCGGAAGTCTTTATCCTATAGCCTGCTGACAAATGTATACAGTTTGTGAATAGTTTCGCATAAATAGTTCTATTTCGACATACTACAGTGCAATGTGATGTCCGATGTGGCTGACAAAATTAGGTACTAACACGATATATATGCATATTGCAAGGTATATGTATACCTTGCAAATTGTGATAGTTGCTCGCTCGCTCCGCTCGCTCGTAAAAATTTAGTCCAACCTCACATCCGATCCGATACGTTCGCAAATTCGAAATAAGTCGCCTTCATATCGAATGACTAACGCAAGAGGGATTGGTTTTAGGTTAGGCTATAGTTTTCGAGCGAGCGCAGCGAGCGAGAGACGCGTGAAGGTGTATCACAATCTAACGGTTTGGCACATACGGACATTGAAACATTCGCACCAGCCAGAGGAGCCGGAAGTATTTATCCTATTGCCTGCTGAGAAATGTTTACAGTTTGTGAATAGTTTCACATAAATAGTACTATTTCCACATACTACAGGGCAATGTGATGTCCGAAGTGGCTGACGAAATTAGGTACTAACACGATATATATGCATATTGCAAGGTATATGTATACCTTGCATATTGTGATCGATGCTCGCTCGCTCCGCTCGCTCGTAAAAATTTAGTCCAACCTCACATCCGATCCGACACGTTCGCAAATTCGAAATAAGTCGCCACCATATCGAATAATGAACGCAAGATGGATTGGTTTTAGGTTACGCTATAGTTTTCGAGCGAGCGCAGCGAGCGAGAGACGCGTAAAGGTGTGTCACAATCCAACGGTTTGGCACATACTGACATTGAAACATTCGCACCAGCCCGAGGAGCCACAAGTCTTTATCCTATAGCCTGCTGACAAATGTTTACAGTTTGTGAATAGTTTCACATAAATAGTACTATTTCGACACACTACAGTGCAATGTGATGTCCGAAGTGGCTGACAAAATTAGGTACTAACACGATATATATGCATATTGCAAGGTATATGTATACCTTGCAAATTGTGATCGTTGCTCGCTCGCTCCGCTCGCTCGTAAAAATTTAGTCCAACCTCACATCCGATCCGACACGTTCGCAAATTCGAAATAAGTCGCCTTCATATCGAATGACTAACGCAAGAGGGATTGGTTTTAGGTTAGGCTATAGTTTTCGAGCGAGCGCAGCGAGCGAGAGAAGCGTGAAGGTGTATCACAATCTAACGGTTTGGCACATACGGACATTGAAACATTCGCACCAGCCAGAGGAGCCGGAAGTATTTATCCTATTGCCTGCTGACAAATGTTTACAGTTTGTGAATAGTTTCACATAAATAGTACTATTTCCACATACTACAGTCCAATGTGATGTCCGAAGTGGCTAACAAAATTAGGTACTAACACGATATATATGCATATTGCAAGGTATATGTATACCTTGCAAATTGTGATCGTTGCTCGCTCGCTCCGCTCGCTCGTAAAAATTTAGTCCAACCTCACATCCGATCCGACACGTTCGCAAATTCGAAATAAGTCGCCACCATATCGAATAATGAACGCAAGATGGATTGGTTTTAGGTTACGCTATAGTTTTCGAGCGAGCGCAGCGAGCGAGCGACGCGTAAAGGTGTGTCACAGTCCAACGGTTTGGCACATACTGACATTGAAACATTCGCACCAGCCCGAGGAGCCGGAAGTCTTTATCCTATTGCCTGCTGACAAATGTTTACAGTTTGTGAATTGTTTCACATAAATAGTACTATTTCCACATACTACAGTCCAATGTGATGTCCGAAGTGGCTGACAAAATTAGGTACTAACACGAAATATATGCAAGGCAATATAAGGTATATGTATACCTTGCAAATTGTGATCGTTGCTCGCTCGCTCCGCTCGCTCGTAAAAATTTAGTCCAACCTCACATCCGATCCGACACGTTCGCAAATTCGAAATAAGTCGCCACCATATCGAATAATGAACGCAAGATGGATTGGTTTTAGGTTACGCTATAGTTTTCGAGCGAGCGCAGCGAGCGAGAGACGCGTAAAGGTGTGTCACAATCCAACGGTTTGGCACATACGGACATTGAAACATTCGCACCAGCCCGAGGAGCCGGAAGTCTTTATCCTATAGCCTGCTGACAAATGTATACAGTTTGTGAATAGTTTCGCATAAATAGTTCTATTTCGACATACTACAGTGCAATGTGATGTCCGATGTGGCTGACAAAATTAGGTACTAACACGATATATATGCATATTGCAAGGTATATGTATACCTTGCAAATTGTGATAGTTGCTCGCTCGCTCCGCTCGCTCGTAAAAATTTAGTCCAACCTCACATCCGATCCGATACGTTCGCAAATTCGAAATAAGTCGCCTTCATATCGAATGACTAACGCAAGAGGGATTGGTTTTAGGTTAGGCTATAGTTTTCGAGCGAGCGCAGCGAGCGAGAGACGCGTGAAGGTGTATCACAATCTAACGGTTTGGCACATACGGACATTGAAACATTCGCACCAGCCAGAGGAGCCGGAAGTATTTATCCTATTGCCTGCTGAGAAATGTTTACAGTTTGTGAATAGTTTCACATAAATAGTACTATTTCCACATACTACAGGGCAATGTGATGTCCGAAGTGGCTGACGAAATTAGGTACTAACACGATATATATGCATATTGCAAGGTATATGTATACCTTGCATATTGTGATCGATGCTCGCTCGCTCCGCTCGCTCGTAAAAATTTAGTCCAACCTCACATCCGATCCGACACGTTCGCAAATTCGAAATAAGTCGCCACCATATCGAATAATGAACGCAAGATGGATTGGTTTTAGGTTACGCTATAGTTTTCGAGCGAGCGCAGCGAGCGAGAGACGCGTAAAGGTGTGTCACAATCCAACGGTTTGGCACATACTGACATTGAAACATTCGCACCAGCCCGAGGAGCCACAAGTCTTTATCCTATAGCCTGCTGACAAATGTTTACAGTTTGTGAATAGTTTCACATAAATAGTACTATTTCGACACACTACAGTGCAATGTGATGTCCGAAGTGGCTGACAAAATTAGGTACTAACACGATATATATGCATATTGCAAGGTATATGTATACCTTGCAAATTGTGATCGTTGCTCGCTCGCTCCGCTCGCTCGTAAAAATTTAGTCCAACCTCACATCCGATCCGACACGTTCGCAAATTCGAAATAAGTCGCCTTCATATCGAATGACTAACGCAAGAGGGATTGGTTTTAGGTTAGGCTATAGTTTTCGAGCGAGCGCAGCGAGCGAGAGAAGCGTGAAGGTGTATCACAATCTAACGGTTTGGCACATACGGACATTGAAACATTCGCACCAGCCAGAGGAGCCGGAAGTATTTATCCTATTGCCTGCTGACAAATGTTTACAGTTTGTGAATAGTTTCACATAAATAGTACTATTTCCACATACTACAGTCCAATGTGATGTCCGAAGTGGCTAACAAAATTAGGTACTAACACGATATATATGCATATTGCAAGGTATATGTATACCTTGCAAATTGTGATCGTTGCTCGCTCGCTCCGCTCGCTCGTAAAAATTTAGTCCAACCTCACATCCGATCCGACACGTTCGCAAATTCGAAATAAGTCGCCACCATATCGAATAATGAACGCAAGATGGATTGGTTTTAGGTTACGCTATAGTTTTCGAGCGAGCGCAGCGAACGAGAGACGCGTAAAGGTGTGTCACAATCCAACGGTTTGGCACATACGGACATTGAAACATTCGCACCAGCCCGAGGAGCCGGAAGTCTTTATCCTATTGCCTGCTGACAAATGTTTACAGTTTGTGAATAGTTTCACATAAATAGTACTATTTCCACATACTACAGTCCAATGTGATGTCCGATGTGGCTGACAAAATTAGGTACTAACACGAAATATATGCAAGGCAATATAAGGTATATGTATACCTTGCTAATTGTGATCGTTGCTCGCTCGCTCCGCTCGCTCGTAAAAATTTAGTCCAACCTCACATACGATCCGACACGTTCGCAAATTCGAAATAAGTCGCCACCATATCGAATAATGAACGCAAGATGGATTGGTTTTAGGTTACGCTATAGTTTTCGAGCGAGCGCAGCGAACGAGAGACGCGTAAAGGTGTGTCACAATCCAACGGTTTGGCACATACGGATATTGAAACATTCGCACCAGCCCGAGGAGCCGGAAGTCTTTATCCTATTGCCTGCTGACAAATGTTTACAGTTTGTGATTAGTTTCACATAAATAGTACTATTTCCACATACTACAGTCCAATGTGATGTCCGAAATGGCTGACAAAATTAGGTACTAACACGAAATATATGCAAGGCAATATAAGGTATATGTATACCTTGCAAATTGTGATCGTTGCTCGCTCGCTCCGCTCGCTCGTAAAAATTTAGTCCAACCTCACATACGATCCGACACGTTCGCAAATTCGAAATAAGTTGCCTTCATATCGAATGACTAACGCAAGATGGATTGGGTTTAGGTTAGGCTACAGCTTTCGAGCGAGCGCATCGAGCGAGAGACGCGTAAAGGTGTGTCACAATCCAACGGTTTGGCACATACTGACATTGAAACATTCGCACCAGCCCGAGGAGCCGGATGTCTTTATCCTATTGCCTGCTGACAAATGTTTACAGTTTGTGAATAGTTTCACATAAATAGTACTATTACCACATACTACAGGGCAATGTGATGTCCGAAGTGGCTGACGAAATTAGGTACTAACACGATATATATGCATATTGCAAGGTATATGTATACCTTGCATATTGTGATCGATGCTCGCTCGCTCTGCTCGCTCGTAAAAATTTAGTCCAACCTCACATCCGATCCGACACGTTCGCAAATTCGAAATAAGTCGCCACCATATCGAATAATGAACGCAAGATGGATTGGTTTTAGGTTACGCTATAGTTTTCGAGCGAGCGCAGCGAGCGAGAGACGCGTAAAGGTGTGTCACAATCCAACGGTTTGGCACATACTGACATTGAAACATTCGCACCAGCCCGAGGAGCCGGAAGTCTTTATCCTATTGCCTGCTGACAATTGTTTACAGTTTGTGAATAGTTTCACATAAATAGTACTATTTCCACATACTACAGTCCAATGTGATGTCTGAAGTGGCTGACAAAATTAGGTACTAACACGAAATATATGCAAGGCAATATAAGGTATATGTATACCTTGCAAATTGTGATCGTTGCTCGCTCGCTCCGCTCGCTCGTAAAAATTTAGTCCAACCTCACATCCGATCCGACACGTTCGCAAATTCGAAATAAGTCGCCACCATATCGAATAATGAACGCAAGATGGATTGGTTTTAGGTTACGCTATAGTTTTCGAGCGAGCGCAGCGAGCGAGCGACGCGTAAAGGTGTGTCACAGTCCAACGGTTTGGCACATACTGACATTGAAACATTCGCACCAGCCCGAGGAGCCGGAAGTCTTTATCCTATTGCCTGCTGACAAATGTTTACAGTTTGTGAATTGTTTCACATAAATAGTACTATTTCCACATACTACAGTCCAATGTGATGTCCGAAGTGGCTGACAAAATTAGGTACTAACACGAAATATATGCAAGGCAATATAAGGTATATGTATACCTTGCAAATTGTGATCGTTGCTCGCTCGCTCCGCTCGCTCGTAAAGATTTAGTCCAACCTCACATCCGATCCGACACGTTCGCAAATTCGAAATAAGTCGCCACCATATCGAATAATGAACGCAAGATGGATTGGTTTTAGGTTACGCTATAGTTTTCGAGCGAGCGCAGCGAGCGAGAGACGCGTAAAGGTGTGTCACAATCCAACGGTTTGGCACATACGGACATTGAAACATTCGCACCAGCCCGAGGAGCCGGAAGTCTTTATCCTATAGCCTGCTGACAAATGTATACAGTTTGTGAATAGTTTCGCATAAATAGTTCTATTTCGACATACTACAGTGCAATGTGATGTCCGATGTGGCTAACAAAATTAGGTACTAACACGATATATATGCATATTGCAAGGTATATGTATACCTTGCAAATTGTGATAGTTGCTCGCTCGCTCCGCTCGCTCGTAAAAATTTAGTCCAACCTCACATCCGATCCGATACGTTCGCAAATTCGAAATAAGTCGCCTTCATATCGAATGACTAACGCAAGAGGGATTGGTTTTAGGTTAGGCTATAGTTTTCGAGCGAGCGCAGCGAGCGAGAGACGCGTGAAGGGGTATCACAATCTAACGGTTTGGCACATACGGACATTGAAACATTCGCACCAGCCAGAGGAGCCGGAAGTATTTATCCTATTGCCTGCTGAGAAATGTTTACAGTTTGTGAATAGTTTCACATAAATAGTACTATTTCCACATACTACAGGGCAATGTGATGTCCGAAGTGGCTGACGAAATTAGGTACTAACACGATATATATGCATATTGCAAGGTATATGTATACCTTGCATATTGTGATCGATGCTCGCTCGCTCCGCTCGCTCGTAAAAATTTAGTCCAACCTCACATCCGATCCGACACGTTCGCCAATTCGAAATAAGTCGCCACCATATCGAATAATGA
The DNA here is from genome assembly GCF_910591885.1 of Bombus terrestris. Taxonomy (NCBI): domain Eukaryota; kingdom Metazoa; phylum Arthropoda; class Insecta; order Hymenoptera; family Apidae; genus Bombus; species Bombus terrestris. Next base: position 1,526,734 of record NW_025963552.1, on the reverse strand, counting down.
ACGCAAGATGGATTGGTTTTAGGTTACGCTATAGTTTTCGAGCGAGCGCAGCGAGCGAGAGACGCGTAAAGGTGTGTCACAATCCAACGGTTTGGCACATACTGACATTGAAACATTCGCACCAGCCCGAGGAGCCGCAAGTCTTTATCCTATAGCCTGCTGACAAATGTTTACAGTTTGTGAATAGTTTCACATAAATAGTACTATTTCCACATACTACAGTCCAATGTGATGTCCGAAGTGGCTAACAAAATTAGGTACTAACACGATATATATGCATATTGCAAGGTATATGTATACCTTGGAAATTGTGATCGTTGCTCGCTCGCTCCGCTCGCTCGTAAAAATTTAGTCCAACCTCACATCCGATCCGACACGTTCGCAAATTCGAAATAAGTCGCCTTCATATCGAATGACTAACGCAAGAGGGATTGGTTTTAGGTTAGGCTATAGTTTTCGAGCGAGCGCAGCGAGCGAGAGACGCGTGAAGGTGTATCACAATCTAACGGTTTGGCACATACGGACATTGAAACATTCGCACCAGCCAGAGGAGCCGGAAGTATTTATCCTATTGCCTGCTGACAAATGTTTACAGTTTGTGAATAGTTTCACATAAATAGTACTATTTCCACATACTACAGGGCAATGTGATGTCCGAAGTGGCTGACGAAATTAGGTACTAACACGATATATATGCATATTGCAAGGTATATGTATACCTTGCAAATTGTGATCGTTGCTCGCTCGCTCCGCTCGCTCGTAAAAATTTAGTCCAACCTCAAATCCGATCCGACACGTTCGCAAATTCGAAATAAGTCGCCACCATATCGAATAATGAACGCAAGATGGATTGGTTTTAGGTTACGCTATAGTTTTCGAGCGAGCGCAGCGAGCGAGAGACGCGTGAAGGTGTATCACAATCTAACGGTTTGGCACATACGGACATTGAAACATTCGCACCAGCCCGAGGAGCCGGAAGTCTTTATCCTATTGCCTGCTGACAAATGTTTACAGTTTGTGAATAGTTTCACATAAATAGTACTATTTCCACATACTACAGTCCAATGTGATGTCCGATGTGGCTGACAAAATTAGGTACTAACACGAAATATATGCAAGGCAATATAAGGTATATGTATACCTTGCTAATTGTGATCGTTGCTCGCTCGCTCCGCTCGCTCGTAAAAATTTAGTCCAACCTCACATACGATCCGACACGTTCGCAAATTCGAAATAAGTCGCCACCATATCGAATAATGAACGCAAGATGGATTGGTTTTAGGTTACGCTATAGTTTTCGAGCGAGCGCAGCGAACGAGAGACGCGTAAAGGTGTGTCACAATCCAACGGTTTGGCACATACGGATATTGAAACATTCGCACCAGCCCGAGGAGCCGGAAGTCTTTATCCTATTGCCTGCTGACAAATGTTTACAGTTTGTGATTAGTTTCACATAAATAGTACTATTTCCACATACTACAGTCCAATGTGATGTCCGAAATGGCTGACAAAATTAGGTACTAACACGAAATATATGCAAGGCAATATAAGGTATATGTATACCTTGCAAATTGTGATCGTTGCTCGCTCGCTCCGCTCGCTCGTAAAAATTTAGTCCAACCTCACATACGATCCGACACGTTCGCAAATTCGAAATAAGTTGCCTTCATATCGAATGACTAACGCAAGATGGATTGGGTTTAGGTTAGGCTACAGCTTTCGAGCGAGCGCATCGAGCGAGAGACGCGTAAAGGTGTGTCACAATCCAACGGTTTGGCACATACTGACATTGAAACATTCGCACCAGCCCGAGGAGCCGGATGTCTTTATCCTATTGCCTGCTGACAAATGTTTACAGTTTGTGAATAGTTTCACATAAATAGTACTATTTCCACATACTACAGGGCAATGTGATGTCCGAAGTGGCTGACGAAATTAGGTACTAACACGATATATATGCATATTGCAAGGTATATGTATACCTTGCATATTGTGATCGATGCTCGCTCGCTCTGCTCGCTCGTAAAAATTTAGTCCAACCTCACATCCGATCCGACACGTTCGCAAATTCGAAATAAGTCGCCACCATATCGAATAATGAACGCAAGATGGATTGGTTTTAGGTTACGCTATAGTTTTCGAGCGAGCGCAGCGAGCGAGAGACGCGTAAAGGTGTGTCACAATCCAACGGTTTGGCACATACTGACATTGAAACATTCGCACCAGCCCGAGGAGCCGGAAGTCTTTATCCTATTGCCTGCTGACAATTGTTTACAGTTTGTGAATAGTTTCACATAAATAGTACTATTTCCACATACTACAGTCCAATGTGATGTCTGGAGTGGCTGACAAAATTAGGTACTAACACGAAATATATGCAAGGCAATATAAGGTATATGTATACCTTGCAAATTGTGATCGTTGCTCGCTCGCTCCGCTCGCTCGTAAAAATTTAGTCCAACCTCACATCCGATCCGACACGTTCGCAAATTCGAAATAAGTCGCCACCATATCGAATAATGAGCGCAAGATGGATTGGTTTTAGGTTACGCTATAGTTTTCGAGCGAGCGCAGCGAACGAGAGACGCGTAAAGGTGTGTCACAATCCAACGGTTTGGCACATACGGACATTGAAACATTCGCACCAGCCCGAGGAGCCGGAAGTCTTTATCCTATTGCCTGCTGACAAATGTTTACAGTTTGTGAATAGTTTCACATAAATAGTACTATTTCCACATACTACAGTCCAATGTGATGTCCGAAGTGGCTGACAAAATTAGGTACTAACACGAAATATATGCAAGGCAATATAAGGTATATGTATACCTTGCAAATTGTGATCGTTGCTCGCTCGCTCCGCTCGCTCGTAAAAATTTAGTCCAACCTCACATCCGATCCGACACGTTCGCCAATTCGAAATAAGTCGCCACCATATCGAATAATGAACGCAAGATGGATTGGTTTTAGGTTACGCTATAGTTTTCGAGCGAGCGCAGCGAGCGAGAGACGCGTAAAGGTGTGTCACAATCCAACGGTTTGGCACATACTGACATTGAAACATTCGCACCAGCCCGTGGAGCCGCAAGTCTTTATCCTATAGCCTGCTGACAAATGTTTACAGTTTGTGAATAGTTTCACATAAATAGTACTATTTCCACATACTACAGTCCAATGTGATGTCCGAAGTGGCTAACAAAATTAGGTACTAACACGATATATATGCATATTGCAAGGTATATGTATACCTTGGAAATTGTGATCGTTGCTCGCTCGCTCCGCTCGCTCGTAAAAATTTAGTCCAACCTCACATCCGATCCGACACGTTCGCAAATTCGAAATAAGTCGCCTTCATATCGAATGACTAACGCAAGAGGGATTGGTTTTAGGTTAGGCTATAGTTTTCGAGCGAGCGCAGCGAGCGAGAGACGCGTGAAGGTGTATCACAATCTAACGGTTTGGCACATACGGACATTGAAACATTCGCACCAGCCAGAGGAGCCGGAAGTATTTATCCTATTGCCTGCTGACAAATGTTTACAGTTTGTGAATAGTTTCACATAAATAGTACTATTTCCACATACTACAGGGCAATGTGATGTCCGAAGTGGCTGACGAAATTAGGTACTAACACGATATATATGCATATTGCAAGGTATATGTATACCTTGCAAATTGTGATCGTTGCTCGCTCGCTCCGCTCGCTCGTAAAAATTTAGTCCAACCTCACATCCGATCCGACACGTTCGCAAATTCGAAATAAGTCGCCTTCATATCGAATGACTAACGCAAGAGGGATTGGTTTTAGGTTAGGCTATAGTTTTCGAGCGAGCGCAGCGAGCGAGAGAAGCGTGAAGGTGTATCACAATCTAACGGTTTGGCACATACGGACATTGAAACATTCGCACCAGCCAGAGGAGCCGGAAGTATTTATCCTATTGCCTGCTGACAAATGTTTACAGTTTGTGAATAGTTTCACATAAATAGTACTATTTCCACATACTACAGTCCAATGTGATGTCCGAAGTGGCTAACAAAATTAGGTACTAACACGATATATATGCATATTGCAAGGTATATGTATACCTTGCAAATTGTGATCGTTGCTCGCTCGCTCCGCTCGCTCGTAAAAATTTAGTCCAACCTCACATCCGATCCGACACGTTCGCAAATTCGAAATAAGTCGCCACCATATCGAATAATGAACGCAAGATGGATTGGTTTTAGGTTACGCTATAGTTTTCGAGCGAGCGCAGCGAACGAGAGACGCGTAAAGGTGTGTCACAATCCAACGGTTTGGCACATACGGACATTGAAACATTCGCACCAGCCCGAGGAGCCGGAAGTCTTTATCCTATTGCCTGCTGACAAATGTTTACAGTTTGTGAATAGTTTCACATAAATAGTACTATTTCCACATACTACAGTCCAATGTGATGTCCGATGTGGCTGACAAAATTAGGTACTAACACGAAATATATGCAAGGCAATATAAGGTATATGTATACCTTGCTAATTGTGATCGTTGCTCGCTCGCTCCGCTCGCTCGTAAAAATTTAGTCCAACCTCACATACGATCCGACACGTTCGCAAATTCGAAATAAGTCGCCACCATATCGAATAATGAACGCAAGATGGATTGGTTTTAGGTTACGCTATAGTTTTCGAGCGAGCGCAGCGAACGAGAGACGCGTAAAGGTGTGTCACAATCCAACGGTTTGGCACATACGGATATTGAAACATTCGCACCAGCCCGAGGAGCCGGAAGTCTTTATCCTATTGCCTGCTGACAAATGTTTACAGTTTGTGATTAGTTTCACATAAATAGTACTATTTCCACATACTACAGTCCAATGTGATGTCCGAAATGGCTGACAAAATTAGGTACTAACACGAAATATATGCAAGGCAATATAAGGTATATGTATACCTTGCAAATTGTGATCGTTGCTCGCTCGCTCCGCTCGCTCGTAAAAATTTAGTCCAACCTCACATACGATCCGACACGTTCGCAAATTCGAAATAAGTTGCCTTCATATCGAATGACTAACGCAAGATGGATTGGGTTTAGGTTAGGCTACAGCTTTCGAGCGAGCGCATCGAGCGAGAGACGCGTAAAGGTGTGTCACAATCCAACGGTTTGGCACATACTGACATTGAAACATTCGCACCAGCCCGAGGAGCCGGATGTCTTTATCCTATTGCCTGCTGACAAATGTTTACAGTTTGTGAATAGTTTCACATAAATAGTACTATTACCACATACTACAGGGCAATGTGATGTCCGAAGTGGCTGACGAAATTAGGTACTAACACGATATATATGCATATTGCAAGGTATATGTATACCTTGCATATTGTGATCGATGCTCGCTCGCTCTGCTCGCTCGTAAAAATTTAGTCCAACCTCACATCCGATCCGACACGTTCGCAAATTCGAAATAAGTCGCCACCATATCGAATAATGAACGCAAGATGGATTGGTTTTAGGTTACGCTATAGTTTTCGAGCGAGCGCAGCGAGCGAGAGACGCGTAAAGGTGTGTCACAATCCAACGGTTTGGCACATACTGACATTGAAACATTCGCACCAGCCCGAGGAGCCGGAAGTCTTTATCCTATTGCCTGCTGACAATTGTTTACAGTTTGTGAATAGTTTCACATAAATAGTACTATTTCCACATACTACAGTCCAATGTGATGTCTGAAGTGGCTGACAAAATTAGGTACTAACACGAAATATATGCAAGGCAATATAAGGTATATGTATACCTTGCAAATTGTGATCGTTGCTCGCTCGCTCCGCTCGCTCGTAAAAATTTAGTCCAACCTCACATCCGATCCGACACGTTCGCAAATTCGAAATAAGTCGCCACCATATCGAATAATGAACGCAAGATGGATTGGTTTTAGGTTACGCTATAGTTTTCGAGCGAGCGCAGCGAGCGAGCGACGCGTAAAGGTGTGTCACAGTCCAACGGTTTGGCACATACTGACATTGAAACATTCGCACCAGCCCGAGGAGCCGGAAGTCTTTATCCTATTGCCTGCTGACAAATGTTTACAGTTTGTGAATTGTTTCACATAAATAGTACTATTTCCACATACTACAGTCCAATGTGATGTCCGAAGTGGCTGACAAAATTAGGTACTAACACGAAATATATGCAAGGCAATATAAGGTATATGTATACCTTGCAAATTGTGATCGTTGCTCGCTCGCTCCGCTCGCTCGTAAAGATTTAGTCCAACCTCACATCCGATCCGACACGTTCGCAAATTCGAAATAAGTCGCCACCATATCGAATAATGAACGCAAGATGGATTGGTTTTAGGTTACGCTATAGTTTTCGAGCGAGCGCAGCGAGCGAGAGACGCGTAAAGGTGTGTCACAATCCAACGGTTTGGCACATACGGACATTGAAACATTCGCACCAGCCCGAGGAGCCGGAAGTCTTTATCCTATAGCCTGCTGACAAATGTATACAGTTTGTGAATAGTTTCGCATAAATAGTTCTATTTCGACATACTACAGTGCAATGTGATGTCCGATGTGGCTGACAAAATTAGGTACTAACACGATATATATGCATATTGCAAGGTATATGTATACCTTGCAAATTGTGATAGTTGCTCGCTCGCTCCGCTCGCTCGTAAAAATTTAGTCCAACCTCACATCCGATCCGATACGTTCGCAAATTCGAAATAAGTCGCCTTCATATCGAATGACTAACGCAAGAGGGATTGGTTTTAGGTTAGGCTATAGTTTTCGAGCGAGCGCAGCGAGCGAGAGACGCGTGAAGGTGTATCACAATCTAACGGTTTGGCACATACGGACATTGAAACATTCGCACCAGCCAGAGGAGCCGGAAGTATTTATCCTATTGCCTGCTGAGAAATGTTTACAGTTTGTGAATAGTTTCACATAAATAGTACTATTTCCACATACTACAGGGCAATGTGATGTCCGAAGTGGCTGACGAAATTAGGTACTAACACGATATATATGCATATTGCAAGGTATATGTATACCTTGCATATTGTGATCGATGCTCGCTCGCTCCGCTCGCTCGTAAAAATTTAGTCCAACCTCACATCCGATCCGACACGTTCGCCAATTCGAAATAAGTCGCCACCATATCGAATAATGAACGCAAGATGGATTGGTTTTAGGTTACGCTATAGTTTTCGAGCGAGCGCAGCGAGCGAGAGACGCGTAAAGGTGTGTCACAATCCAACGGTTTGGCACATACTGACATTGAAACATTCGCACCAGCCCGAGGAGCCGCAAGTCTTTATCCTATAGCCTGCTGACAAATGTTTACAGTTTGTGAATAGTTTCACATAAATAGTACTATTTCCACATACTACAGTCCAATGTGATGTCCGAAGTGGCTAACAAAATTAGGTACTAACACGATATATATGCATATTGCAAGGTATATGTATACCTTGGAAATTGTGATCGTTGCTCGCTCGCTCCGCTCGCTCGTAAAAATTTAGTCCAACCTCACATCCGATCCGACACGTTCGCAAATTCGAAATAAGTCGCCTTCATATCGAATGACTAACGCAAGAGGGATTGGTTTTAGGTTAGGCTATAGTTTTCGAGCGAGCGCAGCGAGCGAGAGACGCGTGAAGGTGTATCACAATCTAACGGTTTGGCACATACGGACATTGAAACATTCGCACCAGCCAGAGGAGCCGGAAGTATTTATCCTATTGCCTGCTGACAAATGTTTACAGTTTGTGAATAGTTTCACATAAATAGTACTATTTCCACATACTACAGGGCAATGTGATGTCCGAAGTGGCTGACGAAATTAGGTACTAACACGATATATATGCATATTGCAAGGTATATGTATACCTTGCAAATTGTGATCGTTGCTCGCTCGCTCCGCTCGCTCGTAAAAATTTAGTCCAACCTCAAATCCGATCCGACACGTTCGCAAATTCGAAATAAGTCGCCACCATATCGAATAATGAACGCAAGATGGATTGGTTTTAGGTTACGCTATAGTTTTCGAGCGAGCGCAGCGAGCGAGAGACGCGTGAAGGTGTATCACAATCTAACGGTTTGGCACATACGGACATTGAAACATTCGCACCAGCCCGAGGAGCCGGAAGTCTTTATCCTATTGCCTGCTGACAAATGTTTACAGTTTGTGAATAGTTTCACATAAATAGTACTATTTCCACATACTACAGTCCAATGTGATGTCCGATGTGGCTGACAAAATTAGGTACTAACACGAAATATATGCAAGGCAATATAAGGTATATGTATACCTTGCTAATTGTGATCGTTGCTCGCTCGCTCCGCTCGCTCGTAAAAATTTAGTCCAACCTCACATACGATCCGACACGTTCGCAAATTCGAAATAAGTCGCCACCATATCGAATAATGAACGCAAGATGGATTGGTTTTAGGTTACGCTATAGTTTTCGAGCGAGCGCAGCGAACGAGAGACGCGTAAAGGTGTGTCACAATCCAACGGTTTGGCACATACGGATATTGAAACATTCGCACCAGCCCGAGGAGCCGGAAGTCTTTATCCTATTGCCTGCTGACAAATGTTTACAGTTTGTGATTAGTTTCACATAAATAGTACTATTTCCACATACTACAGTCCAATGTGATGTCCGAAATGGCTGACAAAATTAGGTACTAACACGAAATATATGCAAGGCAATATAAGGTATATGTATACCTTGCAAATTGTGATCGTTGCTCGCTCGCTCCGCTCGCTCGTAAAAATTTAGTCCAACCTCACATACGATCCGACACGTTCGCAAATTCGAAATAAGTTGCCTTCATATCGAATGACTAACGCAAGATGGATTGGGTTTAGGTTAGGCTACAGCTTTCGAGCGAGCGCATCGAGCGAGAGACGCGTAAAGGTGTGTCACAATCCAACGGTTTGGCACATACTGACATTGAAACATTCGCACCAGCCCGAGGAGCCGGATGTCTTTATCCTATTGCCTGCTGACAAATGTTTACAGTTTGTGAATAGTTTCACATAAATAGTACTATTTCCACATACTACAGGGCAATGTGATGTCCGAAGTGGCTGACGAAATTAGGTACTAACACGATATATATGCATATTGCAAGGTATATGTATACCTTGCATATTGTGATCGATGCTCGCTCGCTCTGCTCGCTCGTAAAAATTTAGTCCAACCTCACATCCGATCCGACACGTTCGCAAATTCGAAATAAGTCGCCACCATATCGAATAATGAACGCAAGATGGATTGGTTTTAGGTTACGCTATAGTTTTCGAGCGAGCGCAGCGAGCGAGAGACGCGTAAAGGTGTGTCACAATCCAACGGTTTGGCACATACTGACATTGAAACATTCGCACCAGCCCGAGGAGCCGGAAGTCTTTATCCTATTGCCTGCTGACAATTGTTTACAGTTTGTGAATAGTTTCACATAAATAGTACTATTTCCACATACTACAGTCCAATGTGATGTCTGAAGTGGCTGACAAAATTAGGTACTAACACGAAATATATGCAAGGCAATATAAGGTATATGTATACCTTGCAAATTGTGATCGTTGCTCGCTCGCTCCGCTCGCTCGTAAAAATTTAGTCCAACCTCACATCCGATCCGACACGTTCGCAAATTCGAAATAAGTCGCCACCATATCGAATAATGAGCGCAAGATGGATTGGTTTTAGGTTACGCTATAGTTTTCGAGCGAGCGCAGCGAACGAGAGACGCGTAAAGGTGTGTCACAATCCAACGGTTTGGCACATACGGACATTGAAACATTCGCACCAGCCCGAGGAGCCGGAAGTCTTTATCCTATTGCCTGCTGACAAATGTTTACAGTTTGTGAATAGTTTCACATAAATAGTACTATTTCCACATACTACAGTCCAATGTGATGTCCGAAGTGGCTGACAAAATTAGGTACTAACACGAAATATATGCAAGGCAATATAAGGTATATGTATACCTTGCAAATTGTGATCGTTGCTCGCTCGCTCCGCTCGCTCGTAAAAATTTAGTCCAACCTCACATCCGATCCGACACGTTCGCCAATTCGAAATAAGTCGCCACCATATCGAATAATGAACGCAAGATGGATTGGTTTTAGGTTACGCTATAGTTTTCGAGCGAGCGCAGCGAGCGAGAGACGCGTAAAGGTGTGTCACAATCCAACGGTTTGGCACATACTGACATTGAAACATTCGCACCAGCCCGAGGAGCCGCAAGTCTTTATCCTATAGCCTGCTGACAAATGTTTACAGTTTGTGAATAGTTTCACATAAATAGTACTATTTCCACATACTACAGTCCAATGTGATGTCCGAAGTGGCTAACAAAATTAGGTACTAACACGATATATATGCATATTGCAAGGTATATGTATACCTTGGAAATTGTGATCGTTGCTCGCTCGCTCCGCTCGCTCGTAAAAATTTAGTCCAACCTCACATCCGATCCGACACGTTCGCAAATTCGAAATAAGTCGCCTTCATATCGAATGACTAACGCAAGAGGGATTGGTTTTAGGTTAGGCTATAGTTTTCGAGCGAGCGCAGCGAGCGAGAGACGCGTGAAGGTGTATCACAATCTAACGGTTTGGCACATACGGACATTGAAACATTCGCACCAGCCAGAGGAGCCGGAAGTATTTATCCTATTGCCTGCTGACAAATGTTTACAGTTTGTGAATAGTTTCACATAAATAGTACTATTTCCACATACTACAGGGCAATGTGATGTCCGAAGTGGCTGACGAAATTAGGTACTAACACGATATATATGCATATTGCAAGGTATACATATACCTTGCAAATTGTGATCGTTGCTCGCTCGCTCCGCTCGCTCGTAAAAATTTAGTCCAACCTCAAATCCGATCCGACACGTTCGCAAATTCGAAATAAGTCGCCACCATATCGAATAATGAACGCAAGATGGATTGGTTTTAGGTTACGCTATAGTTTTCGAGCGAGCGCAGCGAGCGAGAGACGCGTGAAGGTGTATCACAATCTAACGGTTTGGCACATACGGACATTGAAACATTCGCACCAGCCCGAGGAGCCGGAAGTCTTTATCCTATTGCCTGCTGACAAATGTTTACAGTTTGTGAATAGTTTCACATAAATAGTACTATTTCCACATACTACAGTCCAATGTGATGTCCGATGTGGCTGACAAAATTAGGTACTAACACGAAATATATGCAAGGCAATATAAGGTATATGTATACCTTGCTAATTGTGATCGTTGCTCGCTCGCTCCGCTCGCTCGTAAAAATTTAGTCCAACCTCACATACGATCCGACACGTTCGCAAATTCGAAATAAGTCGCCACCATATCGAATAATGAACGCAAGATGGATTGGTTTTAGGTTACGCTATAGTTTTCGAGCGAGCGCAGCGAACGAGAGACGCGTAAAGGTGTGTCACAATCCAACGGTTTGGCACATACGGATATTGAAACATTCGCACCAGCCCGAGGAGCCGGAAGTCTTTATCCTATTGCCTGCTGACAAATGTTTACAGTTTGTGATTAGTTTCACATAAATAGTACTATTTCCACATACTACAGTCCAATGTGATGTCCGAAATGGCTGACAAAATTAGGTACTAACACGAAATATATGCAAGGCAATATAAGGTATATGTATACCTTGCAAATTGTGATCGTTGCTCGCTCGCTCCGCTCGCTCGTAAAAATTTAGTCCAACCTCACATACGATCCGACACGTTCGCAAATTCGAAATAAGTTGCCTTCATATCGAATGACTAACGCAAGATGGATTGGGTTTAGGTTAGGCTACAGCTTTCGAGCGAGCGCATCGAGCGAGAGACGCGTAAAGGTGTGTCACAATCCAACGGTTTGGCACATACTGACATTGAAACATTCGCACCAGCCCGAGGAGCCGGATGTCTTTATCCTATTGCCTGCTGACAAATGTTTACAGTTTGTGAATAGTTTCACATAAATAGTACTATTTCCACATACTACAGGGCAATGTGATGTCCGAAGTGGCTGACGAAATTAGGTACTAACACGATATATATGCATATTGCAAGGTATATGTATACCTTGCATATTGTGATCGATGCTCGCTCGCTCTGCTCGCTCGTAAAAATTTAGTCCAACCTCACATCCGATCCGACACGTTCGCAAATTCGAAATAAGTCGCCACCATATCGAATAATGAACGCAAGATGGATTGGTTTTAGGTTACGCTATAGTTTTCGAGCGAGCGCAGCGAGCGAGAGACGCGTAAAGGTGTGTCACAATCCAACGGTTTGGCACATACTGACATTGAAACATTCGCACCAGCCCGAGGAGCCGGAAGTCTTTATCCTATTGCCTGCTGACAATTGTTTACAGTTTGTGAATAGTTTCACATAAATAGTACTATTTCCACATACTACAGTCCAATGTGATGTCTGAAGTGGCTGACAAAATTAGGTACTAACACGAAATATATGCAAGGCAATATAAGGTATATGTATACCTTGCAAATTGTGATCGTTGCTCGCTCGCTCCGCTCGCTCGTAAAAATTTAGTCCAACCTCACATCCGATCCGACACGTTCGCAAATTCGAAATAAGTCGCCACCATATCGAATAATGAGCGCAAGATGGATTGGTTTTAGGTTACGCTATAGTTTTCGAGCGAGCGCAGCGAACGAGAGACGCGTAAAGGTGTGTCACAATCCAACGGTTTGGCACATACGGACATTGAAACATTCGCACCAGCCCGAGGAGCCGGAAGTCTTTATCCTATTGCCTGCTGACAAATGTTTACAGTTTGTGAATAGTTTCACATAAATAGTACTATTTCCACATACTACAGTCCAATGTGATGTCCGAAGTGGCTGACAAAATTAGGTACTAACACGAAATATATGCAAGGCAATATAAGGTATATGTATACCTTGCAAATTGTGATCGTTGCTCGCTCGCTCCGCTCGCTCGTAAAAATTTAGTCCAACCTCACATCCGATCCGACACGTTCGCCAATTCGAAATAAGTCGCCACCATATCGAATAATGAACGCAAGATGGATTGGTTTTAGGTTACGCTATAGTTTTCGAGCGAGCGCAGCGAGCGAGAGACGCGTAAAGGTGTGTCACAATCCAACGGTTTGGCACATACTGACATTGAAACATTCGCACCAGCCCGAGGAGCCGCAAGTCTTTATCCTATAGCCTGCTGACAAATGTTTACAGTTTGTGAATAGTTTCACATAAATAGTACTATTTCCACATACTACAGTCCAATGTGATGTCCGAAGTGGCTAACAAAATTAGGTACTAACACGATATATATGCATATTGCAAGGTATATGTATACCTTGGAAATTGTGATCGTTGCTCGCTCGCTCCGCTCGCTCGTAAAAATTTAGTCCAACCTCACATCCGATCCGACACGTTCGCAAATTCGAAATAAGTCGCCTTCATATCGAATGACTAACGCAAGAGGGATTGGTTTTAGGTTAGGCTATAGTTTTCGAGCGAGCGCAGCGAGCGAGAGACGCGTGAAGGTGTATCACAATCTAACGGTTTGGCACATACGGACATTGAAACATTCGCACCAGCCAGAGGAGCCGGAAGTATTTATCCTATTGCCTGCTGACAAATGTTTACAGTTTGTGAATAGTTTCACATAAATAGTACTATTTCCACATACTACAGGGCAATGTGATGTCCGAAGTGGCTGACGAAATTAGGTACTAACACGATATATATGCATATTGCAAGGTATATGTATACCTTGCAAATTGTGATCGTTGCTCGCTCGCTCCGCTCGCTCGTAAAAATTTAGTCCAACCTCAAATCCGATCCGACACGTTCGCAAATTCGAAATAAGTCGCCACCATATCGAATAATGAACGCAAGATGGATTGGTTTTAGGTTACGCTATAGTTTTCGAGCGAGCGCAGCGAGCGAGAGACGCGTGAAGGTGTATCACAATCTAACGGTTTGGCACATACGGACATTGAAACATTCGCACCAGCCAGAGGAGCCGGAAGTATTTATCCTATTGCCTGCTGACAAATGTTTACAGTTTGTGAATAGTTTCACATAAATAGTACTATTTCCACATACTACAGGGCAATGTGATGTCCGAAGTGGCTGACGAAATTAGGTACTAACACGATATATATGCATATTGCAAGGTATATGTATACCTTGCATATTGTGATCGATGCTCGCTCGCTCCGCTCGCTCGTAAAAATTTAGTCCAACCTCACATCCGATCCGACACGTTCGCAAATTCGAAATAAGTCGCCACCATATCGAATAATGAACGCAAGATGGATTGGTTTTAGGTTACGCTATAGTTTTCGAGCGAGCGCAGCGAGCGAGAGACGCGTAAAGGTGTGTCACAATCCAACGGTTTGGCACATACTGACATTGAAACATTCGCACCAGCCCGAGGAGCCGCAAGTCTTTATCCTATAGCCTGCTGACAAATGTTTACAGTTTGTGAATAGTTTCACATAAATAGTACTATTTCGACATACTACAGTGCAATGTGATGTCCGAAGTGGCTGACAAAATTAGGTACTAACACGATATATATGCATATTGCAAGGTATATGTATACCTTGCAAATTGTGATCGTCGCTCGCTCGCTCCGCTCGCTCGTAAAAATTTAGTCCAACCTCACATCCGATCCGACACGTTCGCAAATTCGAAATAAGTCGCCTTCATATCGAATGACTAACGCAAGAGGGATTGGTTTTAGGTTAGGCTATAGTTTTCGAGCGAGCGCAGCGAGCGAGAGACGCGTAAAGGTGTATCACAATCTAACGGTTTGGCACATACGGACATTGAAACATTCGCACCAGCCAGAGGAGCCGGAAGTATTTATCCTATTGCCTGCTGACAAATGTTTACAGTTTGTGAATAGTTTCACATAAATAGTACTATTTCCACATACTACAGTCCAATGTGATGTCCGAAGTGGCTAACAAAATTAGGTACTAACACGATATATATGCATATTGCAAGGTATATGTATACCTTGCAAATTGTGATCGTTGCTCGCTCGCTCCGCTCGCTCGTAAAAATTTAGTCCAACCTCACATCCGATCCGACACGTTCGCAAATTCGAAATAAGTCGCCACCATATCGAATAATGAACGCAAGATGGATTGGTTTTAGGTTACGCTATAGTTTTCGAGCGAGCGCAGCGAACGAGAGACGCGTAAAGGTGTGTCACAATCCAACGGTTTGGCACATACGGACATTGAAACATTCGCACCAGCCCGAGGAGCCGGAAGTCTTTATCCTATTGCCTGCTGACAAATGTTTACAGTTTGTGAATAGTTTCACATAAATAGTACTATTTCCACATACTACAGTCCAATGTGATGTCCGAAGTGGCTGACAAAATTAGGTACTAACACGAAATATATGCAAGGCAATATAAGGTATATGTATACCTTGCTAATTGTGATCGTTGCTCGCTCGCTCCGCTCGCTCGTAAAAATTTAGTCCAACCTCACATACGATCCGACACGTTCGCAAATTCGAAATAAGTCGCCACCATATCGAATAATGAACGCAAGATGGATTGGTTTTAGGTTACGCTATAGTTTTCGAGCGAGCGCAGCGAACGAGAGACGCGTAAAGGTGTGTCACAATCCAACGGTTTGGCACATACGGACATTGAAACATTCGCACCAGCCCGAGGAGCCGGAAGTCTTTATCCTACTGCCTGCTGACAAATGTTTACAGTTTGTGAATAGTTTCACATAAATAGTACTATTTCCACATACTACAGTCCAATGTGATGTCCGAAGTGGCTGACAAAATTAGGTACTAACACGAAATATATGCAAGGCAATATAAGGTATATGTATACCTTGCAAATTGTGATCGTTGCTCGCTCGCTCCGCTCGCTCGTAAAAATTTAGTCCAACCTCACATCCGATCCGACACGTTCGCAAATTCGAAATAAGTCGCCACCATATCGAATAATGAACGCAAGATGGATTGGTTTTAGGTTAGGCTACAGCTTTCGAGCGAGCGCAGCGAGCGAGAGACGCGTAAAGGTGTGTCACAATCCAACGGTTTGGCACATACTGACATTGAAACATTCGCACCAGCCCGAGGATCCGGATGTCTTTATCATATTGCCTGCTGACAAATGTTTACAGTTTGTGAATAGTTTCACATAAATAGTACTATTTCCACATACTACAGGGCAATGTGATGTCCGAAGTGGCTGACGAAATTAGGTACTAACACGATATATATGCATATTGCAAGGAATATGTATACCTTGCATATTGTGCTCGATGCTCGCTCGCACCGCTCGCTCGTAAAAATTTAGTCCAACCTCACATCCGATCCGACACGTTCGCAAATTCGAAATAAGTCGCCACCATATCGAATAATGAACGCAAGATGGATTGGTTTTAGGTTACGCTATAGTTTTCGAGCGAGCGCAGCGAGCGAGAGACGCGTAAAGGTGTGTCACAATCCAACGGTTTGGCACATACTGACATTGAAACATTCGCACCAGCCCGAGGAGCCGGAAGTATTTATCCTATAGCCTGCTGACAAATGTTTACAGTTTGTGAATAGTTTCACATAAATAGTACTATTTCGACATACTACAGTGCAATGTGATGTCCGAAGTGGCTGACAAAATTAGGTACTAACACGATATATATGCATATTGCAAGGTATATGTATACCTTGCAAATTGTGATCGTTGCTCGCTCGCTCCGCTCGCTCGTAAAGATTTAGTCCAACCTCACATCCGATCCGACACGTTCGCAAATTCGAAATAAGTCGCCTTCATATCGAATGACTAACGCAAGAGGGATTGGTTTTAGGTTAGGCAATAGTTTTCGAGCGAGCGCAGCGAGCGAGAGACGCGTGAAGGTGTATCACAATCTAACGGTTTGGCACATACGGACATTGAAACATTCGCACCAGCCAGAGGAGCCGGAAGTATTTATCCTATTGCCTGCTGACAAATGTTTACAGTTTGTGAATAGTTTCACATAAATAGTACTATTTCCACATACTACAGTCCAATGTGATGTCCGAAGTGGCTAACAAAATTAGGTACTAACACGATATATATGCATATTGCAAGGTATATGTATACCTTGCAAATTGTGATCGTTGCTCGCTCGCTCCGCTCGCTCGTAATAATTTAGTCCAACCTCACATCCGATCCGACACGTTCGCAAATTCGAAATAAGTCGCCACCATATCGAATAATGAACGCAAGATGGATTGGTTTTAGGTTACGCTATAGTTTTCGAGCGAGCGCAGCGAGCGAGCGACGCGTAAAGGTGTGTCACAGTCCAACGGTTTGGCACATACTGACATTGAAACATTCGCACCAGCCCGAGGAGCCGGAAGTCTTTATCCTATTGCCTGCTGACAAATGTTTACAGTTTCTGAATTGTTTCACATAAATAGTACTATTTCCACATACTACAGTCCAATGTGATGTCCGAAGTGGCTGACAAAATTAGGTACTAACACGAAATATATGCAAGGCAATATAAGGTATATGTATACCTTGCAAATTGTGATCGTTGCTCGCTCGCTCCGCTCGCTCGTAAAAATTTAGTCCAACCTCACAGCCGATCCGACACGTTCGCAAATTCGAAATAAGTCGCCTTCATATCGAATGACTAACGCAAGAGGGATTGGTTTTAGGTTAGGCTATAGTTTTCGAGCGAGCGCAGCGAGCGAGAGACGCGTGAAGGTGTATCACAATCTAACGGTTTGGCACATACGGACATTGAAACATTCGCACCAACCAGAGGAGCCGGAAGTATTTATCCTATTGCCTGCTGACAAATGTTTACAGTTTGTGAATAGTTTCACATAAATAGTACTATTTCCACATACTACAGTCCAATGTGATGTCCGAAGTGGCTAACAAAATTAGGTACTAACACGATATATATGCATATTGCAAGGTATATGTATACCTTGCAAATTGTGATCGTTGCTCGCTCGCTCCGCTCGCTCGTAATAATTTAGTCCAACCTCACATCCGATCCGACACGTTCGCAAATTCGAAATAAGTCGCCACCATATCGAATAATGAACGCAAGATGGATTGGTTTTAGGTTACGCTATAGTTTTCGAGCGAGCGCAGCGAGCGAGAGACGCGTAAAGGTGTGTCACAATCCAACGGTTTGGCACATACTGACATTGAAACATTCGCACCAGCCCGAGGAGCCGGAAGTCTTTATCCTATTGCCTGCTGACAATTGTTTACAGTTTGTGAATTGTTTCACATAAATAGTACTATTTCCACATACTACAGTCCAATGTGATGTCCGAAGTGGCTGACAAAATTAGGTACTAACACGAAATATATGCAAGGCAATATAAGGTATATGTATACCTTGCAAATTGTGATCGTTGCTCGCTCGCTCCGCTCGCTCGTAAAAATTTAGTCCAACCTCACAGCCGATCCGACACGTTCGCAAATTCGAAATAAGTCGCCTTCATATCGAATGACTAACGCAAGAGGGATTGGTTTTAGGTTAGGCTATAGTTTTCGAGCGAGCGCAGCGAGCGAGAGACGCGTGAAGGTGTATCACAATCTAACGGTTTGGCACATACGGACATTGAAACATTCGCACCAGCCAGAGGAGCCGGAAGTATTTATCCTATTGCCTGCTGACAAATGTTTACAGTTTGTGAATAGTTTCACATAAATAGTACTATTTCGACATACTACAGTGCAATGTGATGTCCGAAGTGGCTGACAAAATTAGGTACTAACACGATATATATGCATATTGCAAGGTATATGTATACCTTGCAAATTGTGATCGTTGCTCGCTCGCTCCGCTCGCTCGTAAAAATTTAGTCCAACCTCACATCCGATCCGACACGTTCGCAAATTCGAAATAAGTCGCCTTCATATCGAATGACTAACGCAAGAGGGATTGGTTTTAGGTTAGGCTATAGTTTTCGAGCGAGCGCAGCGAGCGAGAGACGCGTGAAGGTGTATCACAATCTAACGGTTTGGCACATACGGACATTGAAACATTCGCACCAGCCAGAGGAGCCGGAAGTATTTATCCTATTGCCTGCTGACAAATGTTTACAGTTTGTGAATAGTTTCACATAAATAGTACTATTTCCACATACTACAGTCCAATGTGATGTCCGAAGTGGCTAACAAAATTAGATACTAACACGATATATATGCATATTGCAAGGTATATGTATACCTTGCAAATTGTGATAGTTGCTCGCTCGCTCCGCTCGCTCGTAAAAATTTAGTCCAACCTCACATCCGATCCGACACGTTCGCAAATTCGAAATAAGTCGCCTTCATATCGAATGACTAACGCAAGAGGGATTGGTTTTAGGTTAGGCTATAGTTTTCGAGCGAGCGCAGCGAGCGAGAGACGCGTGAAGGTGTATCACAATCTAACGGTTTGGCACATACGGACATTGAAACATTCGCACCAGCCAGAGGAGCCGGAAGTATTTATCCTATTGCCTGCTGACAAATGTTTACAGTTTGTGAATAGTTTCACATAAATAGTACTATTTCCACATACTACAGGGCAATGTGATGTCCGAAGTGGCTGACGAAATTAGGTACTAACACAATATATATGCATATTGCAAGGTATATGTATACCTTGCATATTGTGATCGATGCTCGCTCGCTCCGCTCGCTCGTAAAAATTTAGTCCAACCTCACATCCGATCCGACACGTTCGCAAATTCGAAATAAGTCGCCACCATATCGAATAATGAACGCAAGATGGATTGGTTTTAGGTTACGCTATAGTTTTCGAGCGAGCGCAGCGAGCGAGAGACGCGTAAAGGTGTGTCACAATCCAACGGTTTGGCACATACTGACATTGAAACATTCGCACCAGCCCGAGGAGCCGGAAGTCTTTATCCTATAGCCTGCTGACAAATGTTTACAGTTTGTGAATAGTTTCACATAAATAGTACTATTTCGACATACTACAGTGCAATGTGATGTCCGAAGTGGCTGACAAAATTAGGTACTAACACGATATATATGCATATTGCAAGGTATATGTATACCTTGCAAATTGTGATCGTTGCTCGCTCGCTCCGCTCGCTCGTAAAAATTTAGTCCAACCTCACATCCGATCCGACACGTTCGCAAATTCGAAATAAGTCGCCACCATATCGAATAATGAACGCAAGATGGATTGGTTTTAGGTTACGCTATAGTTTTCGAGCGAGCGCAGCGAGCGAGAGACGCGTAAAGGTGTGTCACAATCCAACGGTTTGGCACATACTGACATTGAAACATTCGCACCAGCCCGAGGAGCCGGAAGTATTTATCCTATAGCCTGCTGACAAATGTTTACAGTTTGTGAATAGTTTCACATAAATAGTACTATTTCGACATACTACAGTGCAATGTGATGTCCGAAGTGGCTGACAAAATTAGGTACTAACACGATATATATGCATATTGCAAGGTATATGTATACCTTGCAAATTGTGATCGTTGCTCGCTCGCTCCGCTCGCTCGTAAAGATTTAGTCCAACCTCACATCCGATCCGACACGTTCGCAAATTCGAAATAAGTCGCCTTCATATCGAATGACTAACGCAAGAGGGATTGGTTTTAGGTTAGGCAATAGTTTTCGAGCGAGCGCAGCGAGCGAGAGACGCGTGAAGGTGTATCACAATCTAACGGTTTGGCACATACGGACATTGAAACATTCGCACCAGCCAGAGGAGCCGGAAGTATTTATCCTATTGCCTGCTGACAAATGTTTACAGTTTGTGAATAGTTTCACATAAATAGTACTATTTCCACATACTACAGTCCAATGTGATGTCCGAAGTGGCTAACAAAATTAGGTACTAACACGATATATATGCATATTGCAAGGTATATGTATACCTTGCAAATTGTGATCGTTGCTCGCTCGCTCCGCTCGCTCGTAATAATTTAGTCCAACCTCACATCCGATCCGACACGTTCGCAAATTCGAAATAAGTCGCCACCATATCGAATAATGAACGCAAGATGGATTGGTTTTAGGTTACGCTATAGTTTTCGAGCGAGCGCAGCGAGCGAGCGACGCGTAAAGGTGTGTCACAGTCCAACGGTTTGGCACATACTGACATTGAAACATTCGCACCAGCCCGAGGAGCCGGAAGTCTTTATCCTATTGCCTGCTGACAAATGTTTACAGTTTCTGAATTGTTTCACATAAATAGTACTATTTCCACATACTACAGTCCAATGTGATGTCCGAAGTGGCTGACAAAATTAGGTACTAACACGAAATATATGCAAGGCAATATAAGGTATATGTATACCTTGCAAATTGTGATCGTTGCTCGCTCGCTCCGCTCGCTCGTAAAAATTTAGTCCAACCTCACAGCCGATCCGACACGTTCGCAAATTCGAAATAAGTCGCCTTCATATCGAATGACTAACGCAAGAGGGATTGGTTTTAGGTTAGGCTATAGTTTTCGAGCGAGCGCAGCGAGCGAGAGACGCGTGAAGGTGGATCACAATCTAACGGTTTGGCACATACGGACATTGAAACATTCGCACCAGCCAGAGGAGCCGGAAGTATTTATCCTATTGCCTGCTGACAAATGTTTACAGTTTGTGAATAGTTTCACATAAATAGTACTATTTCCACATACTACAGTCCAATGTGATGTCCGAAGTGGCTAACAAAATTAGGTACTAACACGATATATATGCATATTGCAAGGTATATGTATACCTTGCAAATTGTGATCGTTGCTCGCTCGCTCCGCTCGCTCGTAATAATTTAGTCCAACCTCACATCCGATCCGACACGTTCGCAAATTCGAAATAAGTCGCCACCATATCGAATAATGAACGCAAGATGGATTGGTTTTAGGTTACGCTATAGTTTTCGAGCGAGCGCAGCGAGCGAGAGACGCGTAAAGGTGTGTCACAATCCAACGGTTTGGCACATACTGACATTGAAACATTCGCACCAGCCCGAGGAGCCGGAAGTCTTTATCCTATTGCCTGCTGACAATTGTTTACAGTTTGTGAATTGTTTCACATAAATAGTACTATTTCCACATACTACAGTCCAATGTGATGTCCGAAGTGGCTGACAAAATTAGGTACTAACACGAAATATATGCAAGGCAATATAAGGTATATGTATACCTTGCAAATTGTGATCGTTGCTCGCTCGCTCCGCTCGCTCGTAAAAATTTAGTCCAACCTCACAGCCGATCCGACACGTTCGCAAATTCGAAATAAGTCGCCTTCATATCGAATGACTAACGCAAGAGGGATTGGTTTTAGGTTAGGCTATAGTTTTCGAGCGAGCGCAGCGAGCGAGAGACGCGTGAAGGTGTATCACAATCTAACGGTTTGGCACATACGGACATTGAAACATTCGCACCAGCCAGAGGAGCCGGAAGTATTTATCCTATTGCCTGCTGACAAATGTTTACAGTTTGTGAATAGTTTCACATAAATAGTACTATTTCGACATACTACAGTGCAATGTGATGTCCGAAGTGGCTGACAAAATTAGGTACTAACACGATATATATGCATATTGCAAGGTATATGTATACCTTGCAAATTGTGATCGTTGCTCGCTCGCTCCGCTCGCTCGTAAAAATTTAGTCCAACCTCACATCCGATCCGACACGTTCGCAAATTCGAAATAAGTCGCCTTCATATCGAATGACTAACGCAAGAGGGATTGGTTTTAGGTTAGGCTATAGTTTTCGAGCGAGCGCAGCGAGCGAGAGACGCGTGAAGGTGTATCACAATCTAACGGTTTGGCACATACGGACATTGAAACATTCGCACCAGCCAGAGGAGCCGGAAGTATTTATCCTATTGCCTGCTGACAAATGTTTACAGTTTGTGAATAGTTTCACATAAATAGTACTATTTCCACATACTACAGTCCAATGTGATGTCCGAAGTGGCTAACAAAATTAGATACTAACACGATATATATGCATATTGCAAGGTATATGTATACCTTGCAAATTGTGATAGTTGCTCGCTCGCTCCGCTCGCTCGTAAAAATTTAGTCCAACCTCACATCCGATCCGACACGTTCGCAAATTCGAAATAAGTCGCCTTCATATCGAATGACTAACGCAAGAGGGATTGGTTTTAGGTTAGGCTATAGTTTTCGAGCGAGCGCAGCGAGCGAGAGACGCGTGAAGGTGTATCACAATCTAACGGTTTGGCACATACGGACATTGAAACATTCGCACCAGCCAGAGGAGCCGGAAGTATTTATCCTATTGCCTGCTGACAAATGTTTACAGTTTGTGAATAGTTTCACATAAATAGTACTATTTCCACATACTACAGGGCAATGTGATGTCCGAAGTGGCTGACGAAATTAGGTACTAACACAATATATATGCATATTGCAAGGTATATGTATACCTTGCATATTGTGATCGATGCTCGCTCGCTCCGCTCGCTCGTAAAAATTTAGTCCAACCTCACATCCGATCCGACACGTTCGCAAATTCGAAATAAGTCGCCACCATATCGAATAATGAACGCAAGATGGATTGGTTTTAGGTTACGCTATAGTTTTCGAGCGAGCGCAGCGAGCGAGAGACGCGTAAAGGTGTGTCACAATCCAACGGTTTGGCACATACTGACATTGAAACATTCGCACCAGCCCGAGGAGCCGGAAGTATTTATCCTATAGCCTGCTGACAAATGTTTACAGTTTGTGAATAGTTTCACATAAATAGTACTATTTCGACATACTACAGTGCAATGTGATGTCCGAAGTGGCTGACAAAATTAGGTACTAACACGATATATATGCATATTGCAAGGTATATGTATACCTTGCAAATTGTGATCGTTGCTCGCTCGCTCCGCTCGCTCGTAAAGATTTAGTCCAACCTCACATCCGATCCGACACGTTCGCAAATTCGAAATAAGTCGCCTTCATATCGAATGACTAACGCAAGAGGGATTGGTTTTAGGTTAGGCAATAGTTTTCGAGCGAGCGCAGCGAGCGAGAGACGCGTGAAGGTGTATCACAATCTAACGGTTTGGCACATACGGACATTGAAACATTCGCACCAGCCAGAGGAGCCGGAAGTATTTATCCTATTGCCTGCTGACAAATGTTTACAGTTTGTGAATAGTTTCACATAAATAGTACTATTTCCACATACTACAGTCCAATGTGATGTCCGAAGTGGCTAACAAAATTAGGTACTAACACGATATATATGCATATTGCAAGGTATATGTATACCTTGCAAATTGTGATCGTTGCTCGCTCGCTCCGCTCGCTCGTAATAATTTAGTCCAACCTCACATCCGATCCGACACGTTCGCAAATTCGAAATAAGTCGCCACCATATCGAATAATGAACGCAAGATGGATTGGTTTTAGGTTACGCTATAGTTTTCGAGCGAGCGCAGCGAGCGAGCGACGCGTAAAGGTGTGTCACAGTCCAACGGTTTGGCACATACTGACATTGAAACATTCGCACCAGCCCGAGGAGCCGGAAGTCTTTATCCTATTGCCTGCTGACAAATGTTTACAGTTTCTGAATTGTTTCACATAAATAGTACTATTTCCACATACTACAGTCCAATGTGATGTCCGAAGTGGCTGACAAAATTAGGTACTAACACGAAATATATGCAAGGCAATATAAGGTATATGTATACCTTGCAAATTGTGATCGTTGCTCGCTCGCTCCGCTCGCTCGTAAAAATTTAGTCCAACCTCACAGCCGATCCGACACGTTCGCAAATTCGAAATAAGTCGCCTTCATATCGAATGACTAACGCAAGAGGGATTGGTTTTAGGTTAGGCTATAGTTTTCGAGCGAGCGCAGCGAGCGAGAGACGCGTGAAGGTGTATCACAATCTAACGGTTTGGCACATACGGACATTGAAACATTCGCACCAGCCAGAGGAGCCGGAAGTATTTATCCTATTGCCTGCTGACAAATGTTTACAGTTTGTGAATAGTTTCACATAAATAGTACTATTTCCACATACTACAGTCCAATGTGATGTCCGAAGTGGCTAACAAAATTAGGTACTAACACGATATATATGCATATTGCAAGGTATATGTATACCTTGCAAATTGTGATCGTTGCTCGCTCGCTCCGCTCGCTCGTAATAATTTAGTCCAACCTCACATCCGATCCGACACGTTCGCAAATTCGAAATAAGTCGCCACCATATCGAATAATGAACGCAAGATGGATTGGTTTTAGGTTACGCTATAGTTTTCGAGCGAGCGCAGCGAGCGAGAGACGCGTAAAGGTGTGTCACAATCCAACGGTTTGGCACATACTGACATTGAAACATTCGCACCAGCCCGAGGAGCCGGAAGTCTTTATCCTATTGCCTGCTGACAATTGTTTACAGTTTGTGAATTGTTTCACATAAATAGTACTATTTCCACATACTACAGTCCAATGTGATGTCCGAAGTGGCTGACAAAATTAGGTACTAACACGAAATATATGCAAGGCAATATAAGGTATATGTATACCTTGCAAATTGTGATCGTTGCTCGCTCGCTCCGCTCGCTCGTAAAAATTTAGTCCAACCTCACAGCCGATCCGACACGTTCGCAAATTCGAAATAAGTCGCCTTCATATCGAATGACTAACGCAAGAGGGATTGGTTTTAGGTTAGGCTATAGTTTTCGAGCGAGCGCAGCGAGCGAGAGACGCGTGAAGGTGTATCACAATCTAACGGTTTGGCACATACGGACATTGAAACATTCGCACCAGCCAGAGGAGCCGGAAGTATTTATCCTATTGCCTGCTGACAAATGTTTACAGTTTGTGAATAGTTTTACATAAATAGTACTATTTCGACATACTACAGTGCAATGTGATGTCCGAAGTGGCTGACAAAATTAGGTACTAACACGATATATATGCATATTGCAAGGTATATGTATACCTTGCAAATTGTGATCGTTGCTCGCTCGCTCCGCTCGCTCGTAAAAATTTAGTCCAACCTCACATCCGATCCGACACGTTCGCAAATTCGAAATAAGTCGCCTTCATATCGAATGACTAACGCAAGAGGGATTGGTTTTAGGTTAGGCTATAGTTTTCGAGCGAGCGCAGCGAGCGAGAGACGCGTGAAGGTGTATCACAATCTAACGGTTTGGCACATACGGACATTGAAACATTCGCACCAGCCAGAGGAGCCGGAAGTATTTATCCTATTGCCTGCTGACAAATGTTTACAGTTTGTGAATAGTTTCACATAAATAGTACTATTTCCACATACTACAGTCCAATGTGATGTCCGAAGTGGCTAACAAAATTAGGTACTAACACGATATATATGCATATTGCAAGGTATATGTATACCTTGCAAATTGTGATCGTTGCTCGCTCGCTCCGCTCGCTCGTAAAAATTTAGTCCAACCTCACATCCGATCCGACACGTTCGCAAATTCGAAATAAGTCGCCACCATATCGAATAATGAACGCAAGATGGATTGGTTTTAGGTTACGCTATAGTTTTCGAGCGAGCGCAGCGAACGAGAGACGCGTAAAGGTGTGTCACAATCCAACGGTTTGGCACATACGGACATTGAAACATTCGCACCAGCCCGAGGAGCCGGAAGTCTTTATCCTATTGCCTGCTGACAAATGTTTACAGTTTGTGAATAGTTTCACATAAATAGTACTATTTCCACATACTACAGTCCAATGTGATGTCCGAAGTGGCTGACAAAATTAGGTACTAACACGAAATATATGCAAGGCAATATAAGGTATATGTATACCTTGCTAATTGTGATCGTTGCTCGCTCGCTCCGCTCGCTCGTAAAAATTTAGTCCAACCTCACATACGATCCGACACGTTCGCAAATTCGAAATAAGTCGCCACCATATCGAATAATGAACGCAAGATGGATTGGTTTTAGGTTACGCTATAGTTTTCGAGCGAGCGCAGCGAACGAGAGACGCGTAAAGGTGTGTCACAATCCAACGGTTTGGCACATACGGATATTGAAACATTCGCACCAGCCCGAGGAGCCGGAAGTCTTTATCCTATTGCCTGCTGACAAATGTTTACAGTTTGTGATTAGTTTCACATAAATAGTACTATTTCCACATACTACAGTCCAATGTGATGTCCGAAATGGCTGACAAAATTAGGTACTAACACGAAATATATGCAAGGCAATATAAGGTATATGTATACCTTGCAAATTGTGATCGTTGCTCGCTCGCTCCGCTCGCTCGTAAAAATTTAGTCCAACCTCACATACGATCCGACACGTTCGCCAATTCGAAATAAGTTGCCTTCATATCGAATGACTAACGCAAGATGGATTGGGTTTAGGTTAGGCTACAGCTTTCGAGCGAGCGCATCGAGCGAGAGACGCGTAAAGGTGTGTCACAATCCAACGGTTTGGCACATACTGACATTGAAACATTCGCACCAGCCCGAGGAGCCGGATGTCTTTATCCTATTGCCTGCTGACAAATGTTTACAGTTTGTGAATAGTTTCACATAAATAGTACTATTTCCACATACTACAGGGCAATGTGATGTCCGAAGTGGCTGACGAAATTAGGTACTAACACGATATATATGCATATTGCAAGGTATATGTATACCTTGCATATTGTGATCGATGCTCGCTCGCTCTGCTCGCTCGTAAAAATTTAGTCCAACCTCACATCCGATCCGACACGTTCGCAAATTCGAAATAAGTCGCCACCATATCGAATAATGAACGCAAGATGGATTGGTTTTAGGTTACGCTATAGTTTTCGAGCGAGCGCAGCGAGCGAGAGACGCGTAAAGGTGTGTCACAATCCAACGGTTTGGCACATACTGACATTGAAACATTCGCACCAGCCCGAGGAGCCGGAAGTCTTTATCCTATTGCCTGCTGACAATTGTTTACAGTTTGTGAATAGTTTCACATAAATAGTACTATTTCCACATACTACAGTCCAATGTGATGTCTGAAGTGGCTGACAAAATTAGGTACTAACACGAAATATATGCAAGGCAATATAAGGTATATGTATACCTTGCAAATTGTGATCGTTGCTCGCTCGCTCCGCTCGCTCGTAAAAATTTAGTCCAACCTCACATCCGATCCGACACGTTCGCAAATTCGAAATAAGTCGCCACCATATCGAATAATGAGCGCAAGATGGATTGGTTTTAGGTTACGCTATAGTTTTCGAGCGAGCGCAGCGAACGAGAGACGCGTAAAGGTGTGTCACAATCCAACGGTTTGGCACATACGGACATTGAAACGTTCGCACCAGCCCGAGGAGCCGGAAGTCTTTATCCTATTGCCTGCTGACAAATGTTTACAGTTTGTGAATAGTTTCACATAAATAGTACTATTTCCACATACTACAGTCCAATGTGATGTCCGAAGTGGCTGACAAAATTAGGTACTAACACGAAATATATGCAAGGCAATATAAGGTATATGTATACCTTGCAAATTGTGATCGTTGCTCGCTCGCTCCGCTCGCTCGTAAAAATTTAGTCCAACCTCACATCCGATCCGACACGTTCGCCAATTCGAAATAAGTCGCCACCATATCGAATAATGAACGCAAGATGGATTGGGTTTAGGTTAGGCTACAGCTTTCGAGCGAGCGCATCGAGCGAGAGACGCGTAAAGGTGTGTCACAATCCAACGGTTTGGCACATACTGACATTGAAACATTCGCACCAGCCCGAGGAGCCGGATGTCTTTATCCTATTGCCTGCTGACAAATGTTTACAGTTTGTGAATAGTTTCACATAAATAGTACTATTTCCACATACTACAGGGCAATGTGATGTCCGAAGTGGCTGACGAAATTAGGTACTAACACGATATATATGCATATTGCAAGGTATATGTATACCTTGCATATTGTGATCGATGCTCGCTCGCTCTGCTCGCTCGTAAAAATTTAGTCCAACCTCACATCCGATCCGACACGTTCGCAAATTCGAAATAAGTCGCCACCATATCGAATAATGAACGCAAGATGGATTGGTTTTAGGTTACGCTATAGTTTTCGAGCGAGCGCAGCGAGCGAGAGACGCGTAAAGGTGTGTCACAATCCAACGGTTTGGCACATACTGACATTGAAACATTCGCACCAGCCCGAGGAGCCGGAAGTCTTTATCCTATTGCCTGCTGACAATTGTTTACAGTTTGTGAATAGTTTCACATAAATAGTACTATTTCCACATACTACAGTCCAATGTGATGTCTGAAGTGGCTGACAAAATTAGGTACTAACACGAAATATATGCAAGGCAATATAAGGTATATGTATACCTTGCAAATTGTGATCGTTGCTCGCTCGCTCCGCTCGCTCGTAAAAATTTAGTCCAACCTCACATCCGATCCGACACGTTCGCAAATTCGAAATAAGTCGCCACCATATCGAATAATGAGCGCAAGATGGATTGGTTTTAGGTTACGCTATAGTTTTCGAGCGAGCGCAGCGAACGAGAGACGCGTAAAGGTGTGTCACAATCCAACGGTTTGGCACATACGGACATTGAAACGTTCGCACCAGCCCGAGGAGCCGGAAGTCTTTATCCTATTGCCTGCTGACAAATGTTTACAGTTTGTGAATAGTTTCACATAAATAGTACTATTTCCACATACTACAGTCCAATGTGATGTCCGAAGTGGCTGACAAAATTAGGTACTAACACGAAATATATGCAAGGCAATATAAGGTATATGTATACCTTGCAAATTGTGATCGTTGCTCGCTCGCTCCGCTCGCTCGTAAAAATTTAGTCCAACCTCACATCCGATCCGACACGTTCGCCAATTCGAAATAAGTCGCCACCATATCGAATAATGAACGCAAGATGGATTGGTTTTAGGTTACGCTATAGTTTTCGAGCGAGCGCAGCGAGCGAGAGACGCGTAAAGGTGTGTCACAATCCAACGGTTTGGCACATACTGACATTGAAACATTCGCACCAGCCCGAGGAGCCGCAAGTCTTTATCCTATAGCCTGCTGACAAATGTTTACAGTTTGTGAATAGTTTCACATAAATAGTACTATTTCCACATACTACAGTCCAATGTGATGTCCGAAGTGGCTAACAAAATTAGGTACTAACACGATATATATGCATATTGCAAGGTATATGTATACCTTGCAAATTGTGATCGTTGCTCGCTCGCTCCGCTCGCTCGTAAAAATTTAGTCCAACCTCACATCCGATCCGACACGTTCGCAAATTCGAAATAAGTCGCCACCATATCGAATAATGAACGCAAGATGGATTGGTTTTAGGTTACGCTATAGTTTTCGAGCGAGCGCAGCGAGCGAGAGACGCGTGAAGGTGTATCACAATCTAACGGTTTGGCACATACGGACATTGAAACATTCGCACCAGCCAGAGGAGCCGGAAGTATTTATCCTATTGCCTGCTGACAAATGTTTACAGTTTGTGAATAGTTTCACATAAATAGTACTATTTCCACATACTACAGGGCAATGTGATGTCCGAAGTGGCTGACGAAATTAGGTACTAACACGATATATATGCATATTGCAAGGTATATGTATACCTTGCATATTGTGATCGATGCTCGCTCGCTCCGCTCGCTCGTAAAAATTTAGTCCAACCTCACATCCGATCCGACACGTTCGCAAATTCGAAATAAGTCGCCACCATATCGAATAATGAACGCAAGATGGATTGGTTTTAGGTTACGCTATAGTTTTCGAGCGAGCGCAGCGAGCGAGAGACGCGTAAAGGTGTGTCACAATCCAACGGTTTGGCACATACTGACATTGAAACATTCGCACCAGCCCGAGGAGCCGCAAGTCTTTATCCTATAGCCTGCTGACAAATGTTTACAGTTTGTGAATAGTTTCACATAAATAGTACTATTTCCACATACTACAGGGCAATGTGATGTCCGAAGTGGCTGACGAAATTAGGTACTAACACGATATATATGCATATTGCAAGGTATATGTATACCTTGCATATTGTGATCGATGCTCGCTCGCTCTGCTCGCTCGTAAAAATTTAGTCCAACCTCACATCCGATCCGACACGTTCGCAAATTCGAAATAAGTCGCCACCATATCGAATAATGAACGCAAGATGGATTGGTTTTAGGTTACGCTATAGTTTTCGAGCGAGCGCAGCGAGCGAGAGACGCGTAAAGGTGTGTCACAATCCAACGGTTTGGCACATACTGACATTGAAACATTCGCACCAGCCCGAGGAGCCGGAAGTCTTTATCCTATTGCCTGCTGACAATTGTTTACAGTTTGTGAATAGTTTCACATAAATAGTACTATTTCCACATACTACAGTCCAATGTGATGTCTGAAGTGGCTGACAAAATTAGGTACTAACACGAAATATATGCAAGGCAATATAAGGTATATGTATACCTTGCAAATTGTGATCGTTGCTCGCTCGCTCCGCTCGCTCGTAAAAATTTAGTCCAACCTCACATCCGATCCGACACGTTCGCAAATTCGAAATAAGTCGCCACCATATCGAATAATGAGCGCAAGATGGATTGGTTTTAGGTTACGCTATAGTTTTCGAGCGAGCGCAGCGAACGAGAGACGCGTAAAGGTGTGTCACAATCCAACGGTTTGGCACATACGGACATTGAAACGTTCGCACCAGCCCGAGGAGCCGGAAGTCTTTATCCTATTGCCTGCTGACAAATGTTTACAGTTTGTGAATAGTTTCACATAAATAGTACTATTTCCACATACTACAGTCCAATGTGATGTCCGAAGTGGCTGACAAAATTAGGTACTAACACGAAATATATGCAAGGCAATATAAGGTATATGTATACCTTGCAAATTGTGATCGTTGCTCGCTCGCTCCGCTCGCTCGTAAAAATTTAGTCCAACCTCACATCCGATCCGACACGTTCGCCAATTCGAAATAAGTCGCCACCATATCGAATAATGAACGCAAGATGGATTGGTTTTAGGTTACGCTATAGTTTTCGAGCGAGCGCAGCGAGCGAGAGACGCGTAAAGGTGTGTCACAATCCAACGGTTTGGCACATACTGACATTGAAACATTCGCACCAGCCCGAGGAGCCGCAAGTCTTTATCCTATAGCCTGCTGACAAATGTTTACAGTTTGTGAATAGTTTCACATAAATAGTACTATTTCCACATACTACAGTCCAATGTGATGTCCGAAGTGGCTAACAAAATTAGGTACTAACACGATATATATGCATATTGCAAGGTATATGTATACCTTGCAAATTGTGATCGTTGCTCGCTCGCTCCGCTCGCTCGTAAAAATTTAGTCCAACCTCACATCCGATCCGACACGTT
Organism: Bombus terrestris; assembly: GCF_910591885.1. NCBI lineage: Eukaryota > Metazoa > Arthropoda > Insecta > Hymenoptera > Apidae > Bombus > Bombus terrestris. The sequence continues at coordinate 1,494,414 of NW_025963552.1, read as the reverse complement.
CGCAAATTCGAAATAAGTCGCCACCATATCGAATAATGAACGCAAGATGGATTGGTTTTAGGTTACGCTATAGTTTTCGAGCGAGCGCAGCGAGCGAGAGACGCGTGAAGGTGTATCACAATCTAACGGTTTGGCACATACGGACATTGAAACATTCGCACCAGCCAGAGGAGCCGGAAGTATTTATCCTATTGCCTGCTGACAAATGTTTACAGTTTGTGAATAGTTTCACATAAATAGTACTATTTCCACATACTACAGGGCAATGTGATGTCCGAAGTGGCTGACGAAATTAGGTACTAACACGATATATATGCATATTGCAAGGTATATGTATACCTTGCATATTGTGATCGATGCTCGCTCGCTCCGCTCGCTCGTAAAAATTTAGTCCAACCTCACATCCGATCCGACACGTTCGCAAATTCGAAATAAGTCGCCACCATATCGAATAATGAACGCAAGATGGATTGGTTTTAGGTTACGCTATAGTTTTCGAGCGAGCGCAGCGAGCGAGAGACGCGTAAAGGTGTGTCACAATCCAACGGTTTGGCACATACTGACATTGAAACATTCGCACCAGCCCGAGGAGCCGCAAGTCTTTATCCTATAGCCTGCTGACAAATGTTTACAGTTTGTGAATAGTTTCACATAAATAGTACTATTTCGACATACTACAGTGCAATGTGATGTCCGAAGTGGCTGACAAAATTAGGTACTAACACGATATATATGCATATTGCAAGGTATATGTATACCTTGCAAATTGTGATCGTCTCTCGCTCGCTCCGCTCGCTCGTAAAAATTTAGTCCAACCTCACATCCGATCCGACACGTTCGCAAATTCGAAATAAGTCGCCTTCATATCGAATGACTAACGCAAGAGGGATTGGTTTTAGGTTAGGCTATAGTTTTCGAGCGAGCGCAGCGAGCGAGAGACGCGTGAAGGTGTATCACAATCTAACGGTTTGGCACATACGGACATTGAAACATTCGCACCAGCCAGAGGAGCCGGAAGTATTTATCCTATTGCCTGCTGACAAATGTTTACAGTTTGTGAATAGTTTCACATAAATAGTACTATTTCCACATACTACAGTCCAATGTGATGTCCGAAGTGGCTAACAAAATTAGGTACTAACACGATATATATGCATATTGCAAGGTATACATATACCTTGCAAATTGTGATCGTTGCTCGCTCGCTCCGCTCGCTCGTAAAAATTTAGTCCAACCTCACATCCGATCCGACACGTTCGCAAATTCGAAATAAGTCGCCACCATATCGAATAATGAACGCAAGATGGATTGGTTTTAGGTTACGCTATAGTTTTCGAGCGAGCGCAGCGAACGAGAGACGCGTAAAGGTGTGTCACAATCCAACGGTTTGGCACATACGGACATTGAAACATTCGCACCAGCCCGAGGAGCCGGAAGTCTTTATCCTATTGCCTGCTGACAAATGTTTACAGTTTGTGAATAGTTTCACATAAATAGTACTATTTCCACATACTACAGTCCAATGTGATGTCCGAAGTGGCTGACAAAATTAGGTACTAACACGAAATATATGCAAGGCAATATAAGGTATATGTATACCTTGCTAATTGTGATCGTTGCTCGCTCGCTCCGCTCGCTCGTAAAAATTTAGTCCAACCTCACATACGATCCGACACGTTCGCAAATTCGAAATAAGTCGCCACCATATCGAATAATGAACGCAAGATGGATTGGTTTTAGGTTACGCTATAGTTTTCGAGCGAGCGCAGCGAACGAGAGACGCGTAAAGGTGTGTCACAATCCAACGGTTTGGCACATACGGACATTGAAACATTCGCACCAGCCCGAGGAGCCGGAAGTCTTTATCCTACTGCCTGCTGACAAATGTTTACAGTTTGTGAATAGTTTCACATAAATAGTACTATTTCCACATACTACAGTCCAATGTGATGTCCGAAGTGGCTGACAAAATTAGGTACTAACACGAAATATATGCAAGGCAATATAAGGTATATGTATACCTTGCAAATTGTGATCGTTGCTCGCTCGCTCCGCTCGCTCGTAAAAATTTAGTCCAACCTCACATCCGATCCGACACGTTCGCAAATTCGAAATAAGTCGCCACCATATCGAATAATGAACGCAAGATGGATTGGTTTTAGGTTAGGCTACAGCTTTCGAGCGAGCGCAGCGAGCGAGAGACGCGTAAAGGTGTGTCACAATCCAACGGTTTGGCACATACTGACATTGAAACATTCGCACCAGCCCGAGGATCCGGATGTCTTTATCATATTGCCTGCTGACAAATGTTTACAGTTTGTGAATAGTTTCACATAAATAGTACTATTTCCACATACTACAGGGCAATGTGATGTCCGAAGTGGCTGACGAAATTAGGTACTAACACGATATATATGCATATTGCAAGGTATATGTATACCTTGCATATTGTGATCGATGCTCGTTCGCACCGCTCGCTCGTAAAAATTTAGTCCAACCTCACATCCGATCCGACACGTTCGCAAATTCGAAATAAGTCGCCACCATATCGAATAATGAACGCAAGATGGATTGGTTTTAGGTTACGCTATAGTTTTCGAGTGAGCGCAGCGAGCGAGAGACGCGTAAAGGTGTGTCACAATCCAACGGTTTGGCACATACTGACATTGAAACATTCGCACCAGCCCGAGGAGCCGGAAGTATTTATCCTATAGCCTGCTGACAAATGTTTACAGTTTGTGAATAGTTTCACATAAATAGTACTATTTCGACATACTACAGTGCAATGTGATGTCCGAAGTGGCTGACAAAATTAGGTACTAACACGATATATATGCATATTGCAAGGTATATGTATACCTTGCAAATTGTGATCGTTGCTCGCTCGCTCCGCTCGCTCGTAAAGATTTAGTCCAACCTCACATCCGATCCGACACGTTCGCAAATTCGAAATAAGTCGCCTTCATATCGAATGACTAACGCAAGAGGGATTGGTTTTAGGTTAGGCAATAGTTTTCGAGCGAGCGCAGCGAGCGAGAGACGCGTGAAGGTGTATCACAATCTAACGGTTTGGCACATACGGACATTGAAACATTCGCACCAGCCAGAGGAGCCGGAAGTATTTATCCTATTGCCTGCTGACAAATGTTTACAGTTTGTGAATAGTTTCACATAAATAGTACTATTTCCACATACTACAGTCCAATGTGATGTCCGAAGTGGCTAACAAAATTAGGTACTAACACGATATATATGCATATTGCAAGGTATATGTATACCTTGCAAATTGTGATCGTTGCTCGCTCGCTCCGCTCGCTCGTAATAATTTAGTCCAACCTCACATCCGATCCGACACGTTCGCAAATTCGAAATAAGTCGCCACCATATCGAATAATGAACGCAAGATGGATTGGTTTTAGGTTACGCTATAGTTTTCGAGCGAGCGCAGCGAGCGAGCGACGCGTAAAGGTGTGTCACAGTCCAACGGTTTGGCACATACTGACATTGAAACATTCGCACCAGCCAGAGGAGCCGGAAGTCTTTATCCTATTGCCTGCTGACAAATGTTTACAGTTTGTGAATTGTTTCACATAAATAGTACTATTTCCACATACTACAGTCCAATGTGATGTCCGAAGTGGCTGACAAAATTAGGTACTAACACGAAATATATGCAAGGCAATATAAGGTATATGTATACCTTGCAAATTGTGATCGTTGCTCGCTCGCTCCGCTCGCTCGTAAAAATTTAGTCCAACCTCACAGCCGATCCGACACGTTCGCAAATTCGAAATAAGTCGCCTTCATATCGAATGACTAACGCAAGAGGGATTGGTTTTAGGTTAGGCTATAGTTTTCGAGCGAGCGCAGCGAGCGAGAGACGCGTGAAGGTGTATCACAATCTAACGGTTTGGCACATACGGACATTGAAACATTCGCACCAGCCAGAGGAGCCGGAAGTATTTATCCTATTGCCTGCTGACAAATGTTTACAGTTTGTGAATAGTTTCACATAAATAGTACTATTTCCACATACTACAGTCCAATGTGATGTCCGAAGTGGCTAACAAAATTAGGTACTAACACGATATATATGCATATTGCAAGGTATATGTATACCTTGCAAATTGTGATCGTTGCTCGCTCGCTCCGCTCGCTCGTAATAATTTAGTCCAACCTCACATCCGATCCGACACGTTCGCAAATTCGAAATAAGTCGCCACCATATCGAATAATGAACGCAAGATGGATTGGTTTTAGGTTACGCTATAGTTTTCGAGCGAGCGCAGCGAGCGAGAGACGCGTAAAGGTGTGTCACAATCCAACGGTTTGGCACATACTGACATTGAAACATTCGCACCAGCCCGAGGAGCCGGAAGTCTTTATCCTATTGCCTGCTGACAATTGTTTACAGTTTGTGAATTGTTTCACATAAATAGTACTATTTCCACATACTACAGTCCAATGTGATGTCCGAAGTGGCTGACAAAATTAGGTACTAACACGAAATATATGCAAGGCAATATAAGGTATATGTATACCTTGCAAATTGTGATCGTTGCTCGCTCGCTCCGCTCGCTCGTAAAAATTTAGTCCAACCTCACAGCCGATCCGACACGTTCGCAAATTCGAAATAAGTCGCCTTCATATCGAATGACTAACGCAAGAGGGATTGGTTTTAGGTTAGGCTATAGTTTTCGAGCGAGCGCAGCGAGCGAGAGACGCGTGAAGGTGTATCACAATCTAACGGTTTGGCACATACGGACATTGAAACATTCGCACCAGCCAGAGGAGCCGGAAGTATTTATCCTATTGCCTGCTGACAAATGTTTACAGTTTGTGAATAGTTTCACATAAATAGTACTATTTCGACATACTACAGTGCAATGTGATGTCCGAAGTGGCTGACAAAATTAGGTACTAACACGATATATATGCATATTGCAAGGTATATGTATACCTTGCAAATTGTGATCGTTGCTCGCTCGCTCCGCTCGCTCGTAAAAATTTAGTCCAACCTCACATCCGATCCGACACGTTCGCAAATTCGAAATAAGTCGCCTTCATATCGAATGACTAACGCAAGAGGGATTGGTTTTAGGTTAGGCTATAGTTTTCGAGCGAGCGCAGCGAGCGAGAGACGCGTGAAGGTGTATCACAATCTAACGGTTTGGCACATACGGACATTGAAACATTCGCACCAGCCAGAGGAGCCGGAAGTATTTATCCTATTGCCTGCTGACAAATGTTTACAGTTTGTGAATAGTTTCACATAAATAGTACTATTTCCACATACTACAGGGCAATGTGATGTCCGAAGTGGCTGACGAAATTAGGTACTAACACGATATATATGCATATTGCAAGGTATATGTATACCTTGCATATTGTGATCGATGCTCGCTCGCTCCGCTCGCTCGTAAAAATTTAGTCCAACCTCACATCCGATCCGACACGTTCGCAAATTCGAAATAAGTCGCCACCATATCGAATAATGAACGCAAGATGGATTGGTTTTAGGTTACGCTATAGTTTTCGAGCGAGCGCAGCGAGCGAGAGACGCGTAAAGGTGTGTCACAATCCAACGGTTTGGCACATACTGACATTGAAACATTCGCACCAGCCCGAGGAGCCGGAAGTCTTTATCCTATAGCCTGCTGACAAATGTTTACAGTTTGTGAATAGTTTCACATAAATAGTACTATTTCGACATACTACAGTGCAATGTGATGTCCGAAGTGGCTGACAAAATTAGGTACTAACACGATATATATGCATATTGCAAGGTATATGTATACCTTGCAAATTGTGATCGTTGCTCGCTCGCTCCGCTCGCTCGTAAAAATTTAGTCCAACCTCACATCCGATCCGACACGTTCGCAAATTCGAAATAAGTCGCCACCATATCGAATAATGAACGCAAGATGGATTGGTTTTAGGTTACGCTATAGTTTTCGAGCGAGCGCAGCGAACGAGAGACGCGTATAGGTGTGTCACAATCCAACGGTATGGCACATACGGACATTGAAACATTCGCACCAGCCCGAGGAGCCGGAAGTCTTTATCCTATTGCCTGCTGACAAATGTTTACAGTTTGTGAATAGTTTCACATAAATAGTACTATTTCCACATACTACAGTCCAATGTGATGTCCGAAGTGGCTGACAAAATTAGGTACTAACACGAAATATATGCAAGGCAATATAAGGTATATGTATACCTTGCAAATTGTGATCGTTGCTCGCTCGCTCCGCTCGCTCGTAAAAATTTAGTCCAACCTCACATCCGATCCGACACGTTCGCAAATTCGAAATAAGTCGCCACCATATCGAATAATGAACGCAAGATGGATTGGTTTTAGGTTACGCTATAGTTTTCGAGCGAGCGCAGCGAACGAGAGACGCGTAAAGGTGTGTCACAATCCAACGGTTTGGCACATACGGACATTGAAACATTCGCACCAGCCCGAGGAGCCGGAAGTCTTTATCCTATTGCCTGCTGACAAATGTTTACAGTTTGTGAATAGTTTCACATAAATAGTACTATTTCCACATACTAGAGTGCAATGTGATGTGCGAAGTGGCTGACAAAATTAGGTACTAACACGATATATATGCATATTGCAAGTTATATGTATAGCTTGCAAATTGTGATCGTTGCTCGCTCGCTCCGCTCGCTCGTAAAAATTTAGTCCAACCTCACATCCGATCCGACACGTTCGCAAATTCGAAATAAGTCGCCTTCATATCGAATGACTAACGCAAGAGGGATTGGTTTTAGGTTAGGCTATAGTTTTCGAGCGAGCGCAGCGAGCGAGAGACGCGTGAAGGTGTATCACAATCTAACGGTTTGGCACATACGGACATTGAAACATTCGCACCAGCCAGAGGAGCCGGAAGTATTTATCCTATTGCCTGCTGACAAATGTTTACAGTTTGTGAATAGTTTCACATAAATAGTACTATTTCCACATACTACAGTCCAATGTGATGTCCGAAGTGGCTAACAAAATTAGGTACTAACACGATATATATGCATATTGCAAGGTATATGTATACCTTGCAAATTGTGATCGTTGCTCGCTCGCTCCGCTCGCTCGTAAAAATTTAGTCCAACCTCACATCCGATCCGACACGTTCGCAAATTCGACATAAGTCGCCACCATATCGAATAATGAACGCAAGATGGATTGGTTTTAGGTTACGCTATAGTTTTCGAGCGAGCGCAGCGAGCGAGAGACGCGTAAAGGTGTGTCACAATCCAACGGTTTGGCACATACGGACATTGAAACATTCGCACCAGCCCGAGGAGCCGGAAGTCTTTATCCTATTGCCTGCTGACAAATGTTTACAGTTTGTGAATAGTTTCACATAAATAGTACTATTTCCACATACTAGAGTCCAATGTGATGTGCGAAGTGGCTGACAAAATTAGGTACTAACACGATATATATGCATATTGCAAGTTATATGTATAGCTTGCAAATTGTGATCGTTGCTCGCTCGCTCCGCTCGCTCGTAAAAATTTAGTCCAACCTCACATCCGATCCGACACGTTCGCAAATTCGAAATAAGTCGCCACCATATCGAATAATGAGCGCAAGATGGATTGGTTTTAGGTTACGCTATAGTTTTCGAGCGAGCGCAGCGAACGAGAGACGCGTAAAGGTGTGTCACAATCCAACGGTTTGGCACATACGGACATTGAAACGTTCGCACCAGCCCGAGGAGCCGGAAGTCTTTATCCTATTGCCTGCTGACAAATGTTTACAGTTTGTGAATAGTTTCACATAAATAGTACTATTTCCACATACTACAGTCCAATGTGATGTCCGAAGTGGCTGACAAAATTAGGTACTAACACGAAATATATGCAAGGCAATATAAGGTATATGTATACCTTGCAAATTGTGATCGTTGCTCGCTCGCTCCGCTCGCTCGTAAAAATTTAGTCCAACCTCACATCCGATCCGACACGTTCGCCAATTCGAAATAAGTCGCCACCATATCGAATAATGAACGCAAGATGGATTGGGTTTAGGTTAGGCTACAGCTTTCGAGCGAGCGCATCGAGCGAGAGACGCGTAAAGGTGTGTCACAATCCAACGGTTTGGCACATACTGACATTGAAACATTCGCACCAGCCCGAGGAGCCGGATGTCTTTATCCTATTGCCTGCTGACAAATGTTTACAGTTTGTGAATAGTTTCACATAAATAGTACTATTTCCACATACTACAGGGCAATGTGATGTCCGAAGTGGCTGACGAAATTAGGTACTAACACGATATATATGCATATTGCAAGGTATATGTATACCTTCCATATTGTGATCGATGCTCGCTCGCTCTGCTCGCTCGTAAAAATTTAGTCCAACCTCACATCCGATCCGACACGTTCGCAAATTCGAAATAAGTCGCCACCATATCGAATAATGAACGCAAGATGGATTGGTTTTAGGTTACGCTATAGTTTTCGAGCGAGCGCAGCGAGCGAGAGACGCGTAAAGGTGTGTCACAATCCAACGGTTTGGCACATACTGACATTGAAACATTCGCACCAGCCCGAGGAGCCGGAAGTCTTTATCCTATTGCCTGCTGACAATTGTTTACAGTTTGTGAATAGTTTCACATAAATAGTACTATTTCCACATACTACAGTCCAATGTGATGTCTGAAGTGGCTGACAAAATTAGGTACTAACACGAAATATATGCAAGGCAATATAAGGTATATGTATACCTTGCAAATTGTGATCGTTGCTCGCTCGCTCCGCTCGCTCGTAAAAATTTAGTCCAACCTCACATCCGATCCGACACGTTCGCAAATTCGAAATAAGTCGCCACCATATCGAATAATGAACGCAAGATGGATTGGTTTTAGGTTACGCTATAGTTTTCGAGCGAGCGCAGCGAACGAGAGACGCGTAAAGGTGTGTCACAATCCAACGGTTTGGCACATACGGACATTGAAACGTTCGCACCAGCCCGAGGAGCCGGAAGTCTTTATCCTATTGCCTGCTGACAAATGTTTACAGTTTGTGAATAGTTTCACATAAATAGTACTATTTCCACATACTACAGTCCAATGTGATGTCCGAAGTGGCTGACAAAATTAGGTACTAACACGAAATATATGCAAGGCAATATAAGGTATATGTATACCTTGCAAATTGTGATCGTTGCTCGCTCGCTCCGCTCGCTCGTAAAAATTTAGTCCAACCTCACATCCGATCCGACACGTTCGCCAATTCGAAATAAGTCGCCACCATATCGAATAATGAACGCAAGATGGATTGGTTTTAGGTTACGCTATAGTTTTCGAGCGAGCGCAGCGAGCGAGAGACGCGTAAAGGTGTGTCACAATCCAACGGTTTGGCACATACTGACATTGAAACATTCGCACCAGCCCGAGGAGCCGCAAGTCTTTATCCTATAGCCTGCTGACAAATGTTTACAGTTTGTGAATAGTTTCACATAAATAGTACTATTTCCACATACTACAGTCCAATGTGATGTCCGAAGTGGCTAACAAAATTAGGTACTAACACGATATATATGCATATTGCAAGGTATACATATACCTTGCAAATTGTGATCGTTGCTCGCTCGCTCCGCTCGCTCGTAAAAATTTAGTCCAACCTCACATCCGATCCGACACGTTCGCAAATTCGAAATAAGTCGCCACCATATCGAATAATGAACGCAAGATGGATTGGTTTTAGGTTACGCTATAGTTTTCGAGCGAGCGCAGCGAGCGAGAGACGCGTGAAGGTGTATCACAATCTAACGGTTTGGCACATACGGACATTGAAACATTCGCACCAGCCAGAGGAGCCGGAAGTATTTATCCTATTGCCTGCTGACAAATGTTTACAGTTTGTGAATAGTTTCACATAAATAGTACTATTTCCACATACTACAGGGCAATGTGATGTCCGAAGTGGCTGACGAAATTAGGTACTAACACGATATATATGCATATTGCAAGGTATATGTATACCTTGCATATTGTGATCGATGCTCGCTCGCTCCGCTCGCTCGTAAAAATTTAGTCCAACCTCACATCCGATCCGACACGTTCGCAAATTCGAAATAAGTCGCCACCATATCGAATAATGAACGCAAGATGGATTGGTTTTAGGTTACGCTATAGTTTTCGAGCGAGCGCAGCGAGCGAGAGACGCGTAAAGGTGTGTCACAATCCAACGGTTTGGCACATACTGACATTGAAACATTCGCACCAGCCCGAGGAGCCGCAAGTCTTTATCCTATAGCCTGCTGACAAATGTTTACAGTTTGTGAATAGTTTCACATAAATAGTACTATTTCGACATACTACAGTGCAATGTGATGTCCGAAGTGGCTGACAAAATTAGGTACTAACACGATATATATGCATATTGCAAGGTATATGTATACCTTGCAAATTGTGATCGTCGCTCGCTCGCTCCGCTCGCTCGTAAAAATTTAGTCCAACCTCACATCCGATCCGACACGTTCGCAAATTCGAAATAAGTCGCCTTCATATCGAATGACTAACGCAAGAGGGATTGGTTTTAGGTTAGGCTATAGTTTTCGAGCGAGCGCAGCGAGCGAGAGACGCGTAAAGGTGTATCACAATCTAACGGTTTGGCACATACGGACATTGAAACATTCGCACCAGCCAGAGGAGCCGGAAGTATTTATCCTATTGCCTGCTGACAAATGTTTACAGTTTGTGAATAGTTTCACATAAATAGTACTATTTCCACATACTACAGTCCAATGTGATGTCCGAAGTGGCTAACAAAATTAGGTACTAACACGATATATATGCATATTGCAAGGTATATGTATACCTTGCAAATTGTGATCGTTGCTCGCTCGCTCCGCTCGCTCGTAAAAATTTAGTCCAACCTCACATCCGATCCGACACGTTCGCAAATTCGAAATAAGTCGCCACCATATCGAATAATGAACGCAAGATGGATTGGTTTTAGGTTACGCTATAGTTTTCGAGCGAGCGCAGCGAACGAGAGACGCGTAAAGGTGTGTCACAATCCAACGGTTTGGCACATACTGACATTGAAACATTCGCACCAGCCCGAGGAGCCGCAAGTCTTTATCCTATAGCCTGCTGACAAATGTTTACAGTTTGTGAATAGTTTCACATAAATAGTACTATTTCCACATACTACAGTCCAATGTGATGTCCGAAGTGGCTAACAAAATTAGGTACTAACACGATATATATGCATATTGCAAGGTATATGTATACCTTGCAAATTGTGATCGTTGCTCGCTCGCTCCGCTCGCTCGTAAAAATTTAGTCCAACCTCACATCCGATCCGACACGTTCGCAAATTCGAAATAAGTCGCCACCATATCGAATAATGAACGCAAGATGGATTGGTTTTAGGTTACGCTATAGTTTTCGAGCGAGCGCAGCGAGCGAGAGACGCGTGAAGGTGTATCACAATCTAACGGTTTGGCACATACGGACATTGAAACATTCGCACCAGCCAGAGGAGCCGGAAGTATTTATCCTATTGCCTGCTGACAAATGTTTACAGTTTGTGAATAGTTTCACATAAATAGTACTATTTCCACATACTACAGGGCAATGTGATGTCCGAAGTGGCTGACGAAATTAGGTACTAACACGATATATATGCATATTGCAAGGTATATGTATACCTTGCATATTGTGATCGATGCTCGCTCGCTCCGCTCGCTCGTAAAAATTTAGTCCAACCTCACATCCGATCCGACACGTTCGCAAATTCGAAATAAGTCGCCACCATATCGAATAATGAACGCAAGATGGATTGGTTTTAGGTTACGCTATAGTTTTCGAGCGAGCGCAGCGAGCGAGAGACGCGTAAAGGTGTGTCACAATCCAACGGTTTGGCACATACTGACATTGAAACATTCGCACCAGCCCGAGGAGCCGCAAGTCTTTATCCTATAGCCTGCTGACAAATGTTTACAGTTTGTGAATAGTTTCACATAAATAGTACTATTTCGACATACTACAGTGCAATGTGATGTCCGAAGTGGCTGACAAAATTAGGTACTAACACGATATATATGCATATTGCAAGGTATATGTATACCTTGCAAATTGTGATCGTCGCTCGCTCGCTCCGCTCGCTCGTAAAAATTTAGTCCAACCTCACATCCGATCCGACACGTTCGCAAATTCGAAATAAGTCGCCTTCATATCGAATGACTAACGCAAGAGGGATTGGTTTTAGGTTAGGCTATAGTTTTCGAGCGAGCGCAGCGAGCGAGAGACGCGTGAAGGTGTATCACAATCTAACGGTTTGGCACATACGGACATTGAAACATTCGCACCAGCCAGAGGAGCCGGAAGTATTTATCCTATTGCCTGCTGACAAATGTTTACAGTTTGTGAATAGTTTCACATAAATAGTACTATTTCCACATACTACAGTCCAATGTGATGTCCGAAGTGGCTAACAAAATTAGGTACTAACACGATATATATGCATATTGCAAGGTATATGTATACCTTGCAAATTGTGATCGTTGCTCGCTCGCTCCGCTCGCTCGTAAAAATTTAGTCCAACCTCACATCCGATCCGACACGTTCGCAAATTCGAAATAAGTCGCCACCATATCGAATAATGAACGCAAGATGGATTGGTTTTAGGTTACGCTATAGTTTTCGAGCGAGCGCAGCGAACGAGAGACGCGTAAAGGTGTGTCACAATCCAACGGTTTGGCACATACGGACATTGAAACATTCGCACCAGCCCGAGGAGCCGGAAGTCTTTATCCTATTGCCTGCTGACAAATGTTTACAGTTTGTGAATAGTTTCACATAAATAGTACTATTTCCACATACTACAGTCCAATGTGATGTCCGAAGTGGCTGACAAAATTAGGTACTAACACGAAATATATGCAAGGCAATATAAGGTATATGTATACCTTGCTAATTGTGATCGTTGCTCGCTCGCTCCGCTCGCTCGTAAAAATTTAGTCCAACCTCACATACGATCCGACACGTTCGCAAATTCGAAATAAGTCGCCACCATATCGAATAATGAACGCAAGATGGATTGGTTTTAGGTTACGCTATAGTTTTCGAGCGAGCGCAGCGAACGAGAGACGCGTAAAGGTGTGTCACAATCCAACGGTTTGGCACATACGGACATTGAAACATTCGCACCAGCCCGAGGAGCCGGAAGTCTTTATCCTACTGCCTGCTGACAAATGTTTACAGTTTGTGAATAGTTTCACATAAATAGTACTATTTCCACATACTACAGTCCAATGTGATGTCCGAAGTGGCTGACAAAATTAGGTACTAACACGAAATATATGCAAGGCAATATAAGGTATATGTATACCTTGCAAATTGTGATCGTTGCTCGCTCGCTCCGCTCGCTCGTAAAAATTTAGTCCAACCTCACATCCGATCCGACACGTTCGCAAATTCGAAATAAGTCGCCACCATATCGAATAATGAACGCAAGATGGATTGGTTTTAGGTTAGGCTACAGCTTTCGAGCGAGCGCAGCGAGCGAGAGACGCGTAAAGGTGTGTCACAATCCAACGGTTTGGCACATACTGACATTGAAACATTCGCACCAGCCCGAGGATCCGGATGTCTTTATCATATTGCCTGCTGACAAATGTTTACAGTTTGTGAATAGTTTCACATAAATAGTACTATTTCCACATACTACAGGGCAATGTGATGTCCGAAGTGGCTGACGAAATTAGGTACTAACACGATATATATGCATATTGCAAGGTATATGTATACCTTGCATATTGTGATCGATGCTCGCTCGCACCGCTCGCTCGTAAAAATTTAGTCCAACCTCACATCCGATCCGACACGTTCGCAAATTCGAAATAAGTCGCCACCATATCGAATAATGAACGCAAGATGGATTGGTTTTAGGTTACGCTATAGTTTTCGAGTGAGCGCAGCGAGCGAGAGACGCGTAAAGGTGTGTCACAATCCAACGGTTTGGCACATACTGACATTGAAACATTCGCACCAGCCCGAGGAGCCGGAAGTATTTATCCTATAGCCTGCTGACAAATGTTTACAGTTTGTGAATAGTTTCACATAAATAGTACTATTTCGACATACTACAGTGCAATGTGATGTCCGAAGTGGCTGACAAAATTAGGTACTAACACGATATATATGCATATTGCAAGGTATATGTATACCTTGCAAATTGTGATCGTTGCTCGCTCGCTCCGCTCGCTCGTAAAGATTTAGTCCAACCTCACATCCGATCCGACACGTTCGCAAATTCGAAATAAGTCGCCTTCATATCGAATGACTAACGCAAGAGGGATTGGTTTTAGGTTAGGCAATAGTTTTCGAGCGAGCGCAGCGAGCGAGAGACGCGTGAAGGTGTATCACAATCTAACGGTTTGGCACATACGGACATTGAAACATTCGCACCAGCCAGAGGAGCCGGAAGTATTTATCCTATTGCCTGCTGACAAATGTTTACAGTTTGTGAATAGTTTCACATAAATAGTACTATTTCCACATACTACAGTCCAATGTGATGTCCGAAGTGGCTAACAAAATTAGGTACTAACACGATATATATGCATATTGCAAGGTATATGTATACCTTGCAAATTGTGATCGTTGCTCGCTCGCTCCGCTCGCTCGTAATAATTTAGTCCAACCTCACATCCGATCCGACACGTTCGCAAATTCGAAATAAGTCGCCACCATATCGAATAATGAACGCAAGATGGATTGGTTTTAGGTTACGCTATAGTTTTCGAGCGAGCGCAGCGAGCGAGCGACGCGTAAAGGTGTGTCACAGTCCAACGGTTTGGCACATACTGACATTGAAACATTCGCACCAGCCCGAGGAGCCGGAAGTCTTTATCCTATTGCCTGCTGACAAATGTTTACAGTTTGTGAATTGTTTCACATAAATAGTACTATTTCCACATACTACAGTCCAATGTGATGTCCGAAGTGGCTGACAAAATTAGGTACTAACACGAAACATATGCAAGGCAATATAAGGTATATGTATACCTTGCAAATTGTGATCGTTGCTCGCTCGCTCCGCTCGCTCGTAAAAATTTAGTCCAACCTCACAGCCGATCCGACACGTTCGCAAATTCGAAATAAGTCGCCTTCATATCGAATGACTAACGCAAGAGGGATTGGTTTTAGGTTAGGCTATAGTTTTCGAGCGAGCGCAGCGAGCGAGAGACGCGTGAAGGTGTATCACAATCTAACGGTTTGGCACATACGGACATTGAAACATTCGCACCAGCCAGAGGAGCCGGAAGTATTTATCCTATTGCCTGCTGACAAATGTTTACAGTTTGTGAATAGTTTCACATAAATAGTACTATTTCCACATACTACAGTCCAATGTGATGTCCGAAGTGGCTAACAAAATTAGGTACTAACACGATATATATGCATATTGCAAGGTATATGTATACCTTGCAAATTGTGATCGTTGCTCGCTCGCTCCGCTCGCTCGTAATAATTTAGTCCAACCTCACATCCGATCCGACACGTTCGCAAATTCGAAATAAGTCGCCACCATATCGAATAATGAACGCAAGATGGATTGGTTTTAGGTTACGCTATAGTTTTCGAGCGAGCGCAGCGAGCGAGAGACGCGTAAAGGTGTGTCACAATCCAACGGTTTGGCACATACTGACATTGAAACATTCGCACCAGCCCGAGGAGCCGGAAGTCTTTATCCTATTGCCTGCTGACAATTGTTTACAGTTTGTGAATTGTTTCACATAAATAGTACTATTTCCACATACTACAGTCCAATGTGATGTCCGAAGTGGCTGACAAAATTAGGTACTAACACGAAATATATGCAAGGCAATATAAGGTATATGTATACCTTGCAAATTGTGATCGTTGCTCGCTCGCTCCGCTCGCTCGTAAAAATTTAGTCCAACCTCACAGCCGATCCGACACGTTCGCAAATTCGAAATAAGTCGCCTTCATATCGAATGACTAACGCAAGAGGGATTGGTTTTAGGTTAGGCTATAGTTTTCGAGCGAGCGCAGCGAGCGAGAGACGCGTGAAGGTGTATCACAATCTAACGGTTTGGCACATACGGACATTGAAACATTCGCACCAGCCAGAGGAGCCGGAAGTATTTATCCTATTGCCTGCTGACAAATGTTTACAGTTTGTGAATAGTTTCACATAAATAGTACTATTTCGACATACTACAGTGCAATGTGATGTCCGAAGTGGCTGACAAAATTAGGTACTAACACGATATATATGCATATTGCAAGGTATATGTATACCTTGCAAATTGTGATCGTTGCTCGCTCGCTCCGCTCGCTCGTAAAAATTTAGTCCAACCTCACATCCGATCCGACACGTTCGCAAATTCGAAATAAGTCGCCTTCATATCGAATGACTAACGCAAGAGGGATTGGTTTTAGGTTAGGCTATAGTTTTCGAGCGAGCGCAGCGAGCGAGAGACGCGAGAAGGTGTATCACAATCTAACGGTTTGGCACATACGGACATTGAAACATTCGCACCAGCCAGAGGAGCCGGAAGTATTTATCCTATTGCCTGCTGACAAATGTTTACAGTTTGTGAATAGTTTCACATAAATAGTACTATTTCCACATACTACAGTCCAATGTGATGTCCGAAGTGGCTAACAAAATTAGATACTAACACGATATATATGCATATTGCAAGGTATATGTATACCTTGCAAATTGTGATAGTTGCTCGCTCGCTCCGCTCGCTCGTAAAAATTTAGTCCAACCTCACATCCGATCCGACACGTTCGCAAATTCGAAATAAGTCGCCTTCATATCGAATGACTAACGCAAGAGGGATTGGTTTTAGGTTAGGCTATAGTTTTCGAGCGAGCGCAGCGAGCGAGAGACGCGTGAAGGTGTATCACAATCTAACGGTTTGGCACATACGGACATTGAAACATTCGCACCAGCCAGAGGAGCCGGAAGTATTTATCCTATTGCCTGCTGACAAATGTTTACAGTTTGTGAATAGTTTCACATAAATAGTACTATTTCCACATACTACAGTCCAATGTGATGTCCGAAGTGGCTAACAAAATTAGGTACTAACACGATATATATGCATATTGCAAGGTATATGTATACCTTGCAAATTGTGATCGTTGCTCGCTCGCTCCGCTCGCTCGTAAAAATTTAGTCCAACCTCACATCCGATCCGACACGTTCGCAAATTCGAAATAAGTCGCCACCATATCGAATAATGAACGCAAGATGGATTGGTTTTAGGTTACGCTATAGTTTTCGAGCGAGCGCAGCGAACGAGAGACGCGTAAAGGTGTGTCACAATCCAACGGTTTGGCACATACGGACATTGAAACATTCGCACCAGCCCGAGGAGCCGGAAGTCTTTATCCTATTGCCTGCTGACAAATGTTTACAGTTTGTGAATAGTTTCACATAAATAGTACTATTTCCACATACTACAGTCCAATGTGATGTCCGAAGTGGCTGACAAAATTAGGTACTAACACGAAATATATGCAAGGCAATATAAGGTATATGTATACCTTGCTAATTGTGATCGTTGCTCGCTCGCTCCGCTCGCTCGTAAAAATTTAGTCCAACCTCACATACGATCCGACACGTTCGCAAATTCGAAATAAGTCGCCACCATATCGAATAATGAACGCAAGATGGATTGGTTTTAGGTTACGCTATAGTTTTCGAGCGAGCGCAGCGAACGAGAGACGCGTAAAGGTGTGTCACAATCCAACGGTTTGGCACATACGGACATTGAAACATTCGCACCAGCCCGAGGAGCCGGAAGTCTTTATCCTACTGCCTGCTGACAAATGTTTACAGTTTGTGAATAGTTTCACATAAATAGTACTATTTCCACATACTACAGTCCAATGTGATGTCCGAAGTGGCTGACAAAATTAGGTACTAACACGAAATATATGCAAGGCAATATAAGGTATATGTATACCTTGCAAATTGTGATCGTTGCTCGCTCGCTCCGCTCGCTCGTAAAAATTTAGTCCAACCTCACATCCGATCCGACACGTTCGCAAATTCGAAATAAGTCGCCACCATATCGAATAATGAACGCAAGATGGATTGGTTTTAGGTTAGGCTACAGCTTTCGAGCGAGCGCAGCGAGCGAGAGACGCGTAAAGGTGTGTCACAATCCAACGGTTTGGCACATACTGACATTGAAACATTCGCACCAGCCCGAGGATCCGGATGTCTTTATCATATTGCCTGCTGACAAATGTTTACAGTTTGTGAATAGTTTCACATAAATAGTACTATTTCCACATACTACAGGGCAATGTGATGTCCGAAGTGGCTGACGAAATTAGGTACTAACACGATATATATGCATATTGCAAGGTATATGTATACCTTGCATATTGTGATCGATGCTCGCTCGCACCGCTCGCTCGTAAAAATTTAGTCCAACCTCACATCCGATCCGACACGTTCGCAAATTCGAAATAAGTCGCCACCATATCGAATAATGAACGCAAGATGGATTGGTTTTAGGTTACGCTATAGTTTTCGAGTGAGCGCAGCGAGCGAGAGACGCGTAAAGGTGTGTCACAATCCAACGGTTTGGCACATACTGACATTGAAACATTCGCACCAGCCCGAGGAGCCGGAAGTATTTATCCTATAGCCTGCTGACAAATGTTTACAGTTTGTGAATAGTTTCACATAAATAGTACTATTTCGACATACTACAGTGCAATGTGATGTCCGAAGTGGCTGACAAAATTAGGTACTAACACGATATATATGCATATTGCAAGGTATATGTATACCTTGCAAATTGTGATCGTTGCTCGCTCGCTCCGCTCGCTCGTAAAGATTTAGTCCAACCTCACATCCGATCCGACACGTTCGCAAATTCGAAATAAGTCGCCTTCATATCGAATGACTAACGCAAGAGGGATTGGTTTTAGGTTAGGCAATAGTTTTCGAGCGAGCGCAGCGAGCGAGAGACGCGTGAAGGTGTATCACAATCTAACGGTTTGGCACATACGGACATTGAAACATTCGCACCAGCCAGAGGAGCCGGAAGTATTTATCCTATTGCCTGCTGACAAATGTTTACAGTTTGTGAATAGTTTCACATAAATAGTACTATTTCCACATACTACAGTCCAATGTGATGTCCGAAGTGGCTAACAAAATTAGGTACTAACACGATATATATGCATATTGCAAGGTATATGTATACCTTGCAAATTGTGATCGTTGCTCGCTCGCTCCGCTCGCTCGTAATAATTTAGTCCAACCTCACATCCGATCCGACACGTTCGCAAATTCGAAATAAGTCGCCACCATATCGAATAATGAACGCAAGATGGATTGGTTTTAGGTTACGCTATAGTTTTCGAGCGAGCGCAGCGAGCGAGCGACGCGTAAAGGTGTGTCACAGTCCAACGGTTTGGCACATACTGACATTGAAACATTCGCACCAGCCCGAGGAGCCGGAAGTCTTTATCCTATTGCCTGCTGACAAATGTTTACAGTTTGTGAATTGTTTCACATAAATAGTACTATTTCCACATACTACAGTCCAATGTGATGTCCGAAGTGGCTGACAAAATTAGGTACTAACACGAAACATATGCAAGGCAATATAAGGTATATGTATACCTTGCAAATTGTGATCGTTGCTCGCTCGCTCCGCTCGCTCGTAAAAATTTAGTCCAACCTCACAGCCGATCCGACACGTTCGCAAATTCGAAATAAGTCGCCTTCATATCGAATGACTAACGCAAGAGGGATTGGTTTTAGGTTAGGCTATAGTTTTCGAGCGAGCGCAGCGAGCGAGAGACGCGTGAAGGTGTATCACAATCTAACGGTTTGGCACATACGGACATTGAAACATTCGCACCAGCCAGAGGAGCCGGAAGTATTTATCCTATTGCCTGCTGACAAATGTTTACAGTTTGTGAATAGTTTCACATAAATAGTACTATTTCCACATACTACAGTCCAATGTGATGTCCGAAGTGGCTAACAAAATTAGGTACTAACACGATATATATGCATATTGCAAGGTATATGTATACCTTGCAAATTGTGATCGTTGCTCGCTCGCTCCGCTCGCTCGTAATAATTTAGTCCAACCTCACATCCGATCCGACACGTTCGCAAATTCGAAATAAGTCGCCACCATATCGAATAATGAACGCAAGATGGATTGGTTTTAGGTTACGCTATAGTTTTCGAGCGAGCGCAGCGAGCGAGAGACGCGTAAAGGTGTGTCACAATCCAACGGTTTGGCACATACTGACATTGAAACATTCGCACCAGCCCGAGGAGCCGGAAGTCTTTATCCTATTGCCTGCTGACAATTGTTTACAGTTTGTGAATTGTTTCACATAAATAGTACTATTTCCACATACTACAGTCCAATGTGATGTCCGAAGTGGCTGACAAAATTAGGTACTAACACGAAATATATGCAAGGCAATATAAGGTATATGTATACCTTGCAAATTGTGATCGTTGCTCGCTCGCTCCGCTCGCTCGTAAAAATTTAGTCCAACCTCACAGCCGATCCGACACGTTCGCAAATTCGAAATAAGTCGCCTTCATATCGAATGACTAACGCAAGAGGGATTGGTTTTAGGTTAGGCTATAGTTTTCGAGCGAGCGCAGCGAGCGAGAGACGCGTGAAGGTGTATCACAATCTAACGGTTTGGCACATACGGACATTGAAACATTCGCACCAGCCAGAGGAGCCGGAAGTATTTATCCTATTGCCTGCTGACAAATGTTTACAGTTTGTGAATAGTTTCACATAAATAGTACTATTTCGACATACTACAGTGCAATGTGATGTCCGAAGTGGCTGACAAAATTAGGTACTAACACGATATATATGCATATTGCAAGGTATATGTATACCTTGCAAATTGTGATCGTTGCTCGCTCGCTCCGCTCGCTCGTAAAAATTTAGTCCAACCTCACATCCGATCCGACACGTTCGCAAATTCGAAATAAGTCGCCTTCATATCGAATGACTAACGCAAGAGGGATTGGTTTTAGGTTAGGCTATAGTTTTCGAGCGAGCGCAGCGAGCGAGAGACGCGTGAAGGTGTATCACAATCTAACGGTTTGGCACATACGGACATTGAAACATTCGCACCAGCCAGAGGAGCCGGAAGTATTTATCCTATTGCCTGCTGACAAATGTTTACAGTTTGTGAATAGTTTCACATAAATAGTACTATTTCCACATACTACAGTCCAATGTGATGTCCGAAGTGGCTAACAAAATTAGATACTAACACGATATATATGCATATTGCAAGGTATATGTATACCTTGCAAATTGTGATAGTTGCTCGCTCGCTCCGCTCGCTCGTAAAAATTTAGTCCAACCTCACATCCGATCCGACACGTTCGCAAATTCGAAATAAGTCGCCTTCATATCGAATGACTAACGCAAGAGGGATTGGTTTTAGGTTAGGCTATAGTTTTCGAGCGAGCGCAGCGAGCGAGAGACGCGTGAAGGTGTATCACAATCTAACGGTTTGGCACATACGGACATTGAAACATTCGCACCAGCCAGAGGAGCCGGAAGTATTTATCCTATTGCCTGCTGACAAATGTTTACAGTTTGTGAATAGTTTCACATAAATAGTACTATTTCCACATACTACAGGGCAATGTGATGTCCGAAGTGGCTGACGAAATTAGGTACTAACACGATATATATGCATATTGCAAGGTATATGTATACCTTGCATATTGTGATCGATGCTCGCTCGCTCCGCTCGCTCGTAAAAATTTAGTCCAACCTCACATCCGATCCGACACGTTCGCAAATTCGAAATAAGTCGCCACCATATCGAATAATGAACGCAAGATGGATTGGTTTTAGGTTACGCTATAGTTTTCGAGCGAGCGCAGCGAGCGAGAGACGCGTAAAGGTGTGTCACAATCCAACGGTTTGGCACATACTGACATTGAAACATTCGCACCAGCCCGAGGAGCCGGAAGTCTTTATCCTATAGCCTGCTGACAAATGTTTACAGTTTGTGAATAGTTTCACATAAATAGTACTATTTCGACATACTACAGTGCAATGTGATGTCCGAAGTGGCTGACAAAATTAGGTACTAACACGATATATATGCATATTGCAAGGTATATGTATACCTTGCAAATTGTGATCGTTGCTCGCTCGCTCCGCTCGCTCGTAAAAATTTAGTCCAACCTCACATCCGATCCGACACGTTCGCAAATTCGAAATAAGTCGCCACCATATCGAATAATGAACGCAAGATGGATTGGTTTTAGGTTACGCTATAGTTTTCGAGCGAGCGCAGCGAACGAGAGACGCGTATAGGTGTGTCACAATCCAACGGTATGGCACATACGGACATTGAAACATTCGCACCAGCCCGAGGAGCCGGAAGTCTTTATCCTATTGCCTGCTGACAAATGTTTACAGTTTGTGAATAGTTTCACATAAATAGTACTATTTCCACATACTACAGTCCAATGTGATGTCCGAAGTGGCTGACAAAATTAGGTACTAACACGAAATATATGCAAGGCAATATAAGGTATATGTATACCTTGCAAATTGTGATCGTTGCTCGCTCGCTCCGCTCGCTCGTAAAAATTTAGTCCAACCTCACATCCGATCCGACACGTTCGCAAATTCGAAATAAGTCGCCACCATATCGAATAATGAACGCAAGATGGATTGGTTTTAGGTTACGCTATAGTTTTCGAGCGAGCGCAGCGAACGAGAGACGCGTAAAGGTGTGTCACAATCCAACGGTTTGGCACATACGGACATTGAAACATTCGCACCAGCCCGAGGAGCCGGAAGTCTTTATCCTATTGCCTGCTGACAAATGTTTACAGTTTGTGAATAGTTTCACATAAATAGTACTATTTCCACATACTAGAGTGCAATGTGATGTGCGAAGTGGCTGACAAAATTAGGTACTAACACGATATATATGCATATTGCAAGTTATATGTATAGCTTGCAAATTGTGATCGTTGCTCGCTCGCTCCGCTCGCTCGTAAAAATTTAGTCCAACCTCACATCCGATCCGACACGTTCGCAAATTCGAAATAAGTCGCCTTCATATCGAATGACTAACGCAAGAGGGATTGGTTTTAGGTTAGGCTATAGTTTTCGAGCGAGCGCAGCGAGCGAGAGACGCGTGAAGGTGTATCACAATCTAACGGTTTGGCACATACGGACATTGAAACATTCGCACCAGCCAGAGGAGCCGGAAGTATTTATCCTATTGCCTGCTGACAAATGTTTACAGTTTGTGAATAGTTTCACATAAATAGTACTATTTCCACATACTACAGTCCAATGTGATGTCCGAAGTGGCTAACAAAATTAGGTACTAACACGATATATATGCATATTGCAAGGTATATGTATACCTTGCAAATTGTGATCGTTGCTCGCTCGCTCCGCTCGCTCGTAAAAATTTAGTCCAACCTCACATCCGATCCGACACGTTCGCAAATTCGACATAAGTCGCCACCATATCGAATAATGAACGCAAGATGGATTGGTTTTAGGTTACGCTATAGTTTTCGAGCGAGCGCAGCGAGCGAGAGACGCGTAAAGGTGTGTCACAATCCAACGGTTTGGCACATACGGACATTGAAACATTCGCACCAGCCCGAGGAGCCGGAAGTCTTTATCCTATTGCCTGCTGACAAATGTTTACAGTTTGTGAATAGTTTCACATAAATAGTACTATTTCCACATACTAGAGTCCAATGTGATGTGCGAAGTGGCTGACAAAATTAGGTACTAACACGATATATATGCATATTGCAAGTTATATGTATAGCTTGCAAATTGTGATCGTTGCTCGCTCGCTCCGCTCGCTCGTAAAAATTTAGTCCAACCTCACATCCGATCCGACACGTTCGCAAATTCGAAATAAGTCGCCTTCATATCGAATGACTAACGCAAGAGGGATTGGTTTTAGGTTAGGCTATAGTTTTCGAGCGAGCACAGCGAGCGAGAGACGCGTGAAGGTGTATCACAATCAAACGGTTTGGCACATACGGACATTGAAACATTCGCACCAGCCAGAGGAGACGGAAGTATTTATCCTATTGCCTGCTGACAAATGTTTACAGTTTGTGAATAGTTTCACATAAATAGTACTATTTCCACATACTACAGGGCAATGTGATGTCCGAAGTGGCTGACGAAATTAGGTACTAACACGATATATATGCATATTGCAAGGTATATGTATACCTTGCATATTGTGATCGATGCTCGCTCGCTCCGCTCGCTCGTAAAAATTTAGTCCAACCTCACATCCGATCCGACACGTTCGCAAATTCGAAATAAGTCGCCACCATATCGAATAATGAACGCAAGATGGATTGGTTTTAGGTTACGCTATAGTTTTCGAGCGAGCGCAGCGAGCGAGAGACGCGTGAAGGTGTATCACAATCTAACGGTTTGGCACATACGGACATTGAAACATTCGCACCAGCCAGAGGAGCCGGAAGTATTTATCCTATTGCCTGCTGACAAATGTTTACAGTTTGTGAATAGTTTCACATAAATAGTACTATTTCCACATACTACAGTCCAATGTGATGTCCGAAGTGGCTAACAAAATTAGGTACTAACACGATATATATGCATATTGCAAGGTATATGTATACCTTGCAAATTGTGATCGTTGCTCGCTCGCTCCGCTCGCTCGTAAAAATTTAGTCCAACCTCACATCCGATCCGACACGTTCGCAAATTCGAAATAAGTCGCCTTCATATCGAATGACTAACGCAAGAGGGATTGGTTTTAGGTTAGGCTATAGTTTTCGAGCGAGCGCAGCGAGCGAGAGACGCGTGAAGGTGTATCACAATCTAACGGTTTGGCACATACGGACATTGAAACATTCGCACCAGCCAGAGGAGCCGGAAGTATTTATCCTATTGCTTGCTGACAAATGTTTACAGTTTGTGAATAGTTTCACATAAATAGTACTATTTCCACATACTACAGGGCAATGTGATGTCCGAAGTGGCTCACGAAATTAGGTACTAACACGATATATATGCATTTTGCAAGGTATATGTATACCTTGCATATTGTGATCGATGCTCGCTCGCTCCGCTCGCTCGTAAAAATTGAGTTCAACCTCACATCCGATCCGACACGTTCGCCAATTCGAAATAAGTCGCCACCATATCGAATAATGAACGCAAGATGGATTGGTTTTAGGTTACGCTATAGTTTTCGAGAGAGCGCAGCGAGCGAGAGACGCGTAAAGGTGTGTCACAATCCAACGGTTTGGCACATACTGACATTGAAACATTCGCACCAGCCCGAGGAGTCGGAAGTCTTTATCCTATAGCCTGCTGACAAATGTTTACAGTTTGTGAATAGTTTCACATAAATAGTACTATTTCGACATACTACAGTGCAATGTGATGTCCGAAGTGGCTGACAAAATTAGGTACTAACACGAAATATATGCAAGGCAATATAAGGTATATGTATACCTTGCAAATTGTGATCGTTGCTCGCTCGCTCCGCTCGCTCGTAAAAATTTAGTCCAACCTCACATACGATCCGACACGTTCGCAAATTCGAAATAAGTTGCCTTCATATCGAATGACTAACGCAAGATGGATTGGGTTTAGGTTAGGCTACAGCTTTCGAGCGAGCGCATCGAGCGAGAGACGCGTAAAGGTGTGTCACAATCCAACGGTTTGGCACATACTGACATTGAAACATTCGCACCAGCCCGAGGAGCCGGATGTCTTTATCATATTGCCTGCTGACAAATGTTTACAGTTTGTGAATAGTTTCACATAAATAGTACTATTTCCACATACTATAGGGCAATGTGATGTCCGAAGTGGCTGACGAAATTAGGTACTAACACGATATATATGCATATTGCAAGGTATATGTATACCTTGCATATTGTGATCGATGCTCGCTCGCTCCGCTCGCTCGTAAAAATTTAGTCCAACCTCACATCCGATCCGACACGTTCGCAAATTCGAAATAAGATGCCTTCATATCGAATGACTAACGCAAGAGGGATTGGTTTTAGGTTAGGCTATAGTTTTCGAGCGAGCGCAGCGAGCGAGAGACGCGTGAAGGTGTATCACAATCTAACGGTTTGGCACATACGGACATTGAAACATTCGCACCAGCCAGAGGAGCCGGAAGTATTTATCCTATTGCCTGCTGACAAATGTTTACAGTTTGTGAATAGTTTCACATAAATAGTACTATTTCCACATACTACAGTCCAATGTGATGTCCGAAGTGGCTAACAAAATTAGGTACTAACACGATATATATGCATATTGCAAGGTATATGTATACCTTGCAAATTGTGATCGTTGCTCGCTCGCTCCGCTCGCTCGTAAAAATTTAGTCCAACCTCACATCCGATCCGACACGTTCGCAAATTCGAAATAAGTCGCCACCATATCGAATAATGAACGCAAGATGAATTGGTTTTAGGTTACGCTATAGTTTTCGAGCGAGCGCAGCGAACGAGAGACGCGTAAAGGTGTGTCACAATCCAACGGTTTGGCACATACTGACATTGAAAGATTCGCACCAGCCCGAGGAGCCGGAAGTCTTTATCCTATTGCTTGCTGACAAATGTTTACAGTTTGTGAATAGTTTCACATAAATAGTACTATTTCCACATACTAGAGTCCAATGTGATGTGCGAAGTGGCTGACAAAATTAGGTACTAACACGATATATATGCATATTGCAAGTTATATGTATAGCTTGCAAATTGTGATCGTTGCTCGCTCGCTCCGCTCGCTCGTAAAAATTTAGTCCAACCTCACATCCGATCCGACACGTTCGCAAATTCGAAATAAGTCGCCTTCATATCGAATGACTAACGCAAGAGGGATTAGTTTTAGGTTAGGCTATAGTTTTCGAGCGAGCACAGCGAGCGAGAGACGCGTGAAGGTGTATCACAATCAAACGGTTTGGCACATACGGACATTGAAACATTCGCACCAGCCAGAGGAGACGGAAGTATTTATCCTATTGCCTGCTGACAAATGTTTACAGTTTGTGAATAGTTTCACATAAATAGTACTATTTCCACATACTACAGGGCAATGTGATGTCCGAAGTGGCTGACGAAATTAGGTACTAACACGATATATATGCATATTGCAAGGTATATGTATACCTTGCATATTGTGATCGATGCTCGCTCGCTCCGCTCGCTCGTAAAAATTTAGTCCAACCTCACATCCGATCCGACACGTTCGCAAATTCGAAATAAGTCGCCACCATATCGAATAATGAACGCAAGATGGATTGGTTTTAGGTTACGCTATAGTTTTCGAGCGAGCGCAGCGAGCGAGAGACGCGTGAAGGTGTATCACAATCTAACGGTTTGGCACATACGGACATTGAAACATTCGCACCAGCCAGAGGAGCCGGAAGTATTTATCCTATTGCCTGCTGACAAATGTTTACAGTTTGTGAATAGTTTCACATAAATAGTACTATTTCCACATACTACAGTCCAATGTGATGTCCGAAGTGGCTAACAAAATTAGGTACTAACACGATATATATGCATATTGCAAGGTATATGTATACCTTGCAAATTGTGATCGTTGCTCGCTCGCTCCGCTCGCTCGTAAAAATTTAGTCCAACCTCACATCCGATCCGACACGTTCGCAAATTCGAAATAAGTCGCCTTCATATCGAATGACTAACGCAAGAGGGATTGGTTTTAGGTTAGGCTATAGTTTTCGAGCGAGCGCAGCGAGCGAGAGACGCGTGAAGGTGTATCACAATCTAACGGTTTGGCACATACGGACATTGAAACATTCGCACCAGCCAGAGGAGCCGGAAGTATTTATCCTATTGCTTGCTGACAAATGTTTACAGTTTGTGAATAGTTTCACATAAATAGTACTATTTCCACATACTACAGGGCAATGTGATGTCCGAAGTGGCTCACGAAATTAGGTACTAACACGATATATATGCATTTTGCAAGGTATATGTATACCTTGCATATTGTGATCGATGCTCGCTCGCTCCGCTCGCTCGTAAAAATTGAGTTCAACCTCATATCCGATCCGACACGTTCGCCAATTCGAAATAAGTCGCCACCATATCGAATAATGAACGCAAGATGGATTGGTTTTAGGTTACGCTATAGTTTTCGAGCGAGCGCAGCGAGCGAGAGACGCGTAAAGGTGTGTCACAATCCAACGGTTTGGCACATACTGACATTGAAACATTCGCACCAGCCCGAGGAGTCGGAAGTCTTTATCCTATAGCCTGCTGACAAATGTTTACAGTTTGTGAATAGTTTCACATAAATAGTACTATTTCGACATACTACAGTGCAATGTGATGTCCGAAGTGGCTGACAAAATTAGGTACTAACACGAAATATATGCAAGGCAATATAAGGTATATGTATACCTTGCAAATTGTGATCGTTGCTCGCTCGCTCCGCTCGCTCGTAAAAATTTAGTCCAACCTCACATACGATCCGACACGTTCGCAAATTCGAAATAAGTTGCCTTCATATCGAATGACTAACGCAAGATGGATTGGGTTTAGGTTAGGCTACAGCTTTCGAGCGAGCGCATCGAGCGAGAGACGCGTAAAGGTGTGTCACAATCCAACGGTTTGGCACATACTGACATTGAAACATTCGCACCAGCCCGAGGAGCCGGATGTCTTTATCATATTGCCTGTTGACAAATGTTTACAGTTTGTGAATAGTTTCACATAAATAGTACTATTTCCACATACTATAGGGCAATGTGATGTCCGAAGTGGCTGACGAAATTAGGTACTAACACGATATATATGCATATTGCAAGGTATATGTATACCTTGCATATTGTGATCGATGCTCGCTCGCTCCGCTCGCTCGTAAAAATTTAGTCCAACCTCACATCCGATCCGACACGTTCGCAAATTCGAAATAAGACGCCTTCATATCGAATGACTAACGCAAGAGGGATTGGTTTTAGGTTAGGCTATAGTTTTCGAGCGAGCGCAGCGAGCGAGAGACGCGTGAAGGTGTATCACAATCTAACGGTTTGGCACATACGGACATTGAAACATTCGCACCAGCCAGAGGAGCCGGAAGTATTTATCCTATTGCCTGCTGACAAATGTTTACAGTTTGTGAATAGTTTCACATAAATAGTACTATTTCCACATACTACAGTCCAATGTGATGTCCGAAGTGGCTAACAAAATTAGGTACTAACACGATATATATGCATATTGCAAGGTATATGTATACCTTGCAAATTGTGATCGTTGCTCGCTCGCTCCGCTCGCTCGTAAAAATTTAGTCCAACCTCACATCCGATCCGACACGTTCGCAAATTCGAAATAAGTCGCCACCATATCGAATAATGAACGCAAGATGAATTGGTTTTAGGTTACGCTATAGTTTTCGAGCGAGCGCAGCGAACGAGAGACGCGTAAAGGTGTGTCACAATCCAACGGTTTGGCACATACTGACATTGAAAGATTCGCACCAGCCCGAGGAGCCGGAAGTCTTTATCCTATTGCCTGCTGACAAATGTTTACAGTTTGTGAATAGTTTCACATAAATAGTACTATTTCCACACAATACAGTCCAATCTGATGTCTGAAGTGGCTGACAAAATTAGGTACTAACACGAAATATATGCAAGGCAATATAAGGTATATGTATACCTTGCAAATTGTGATCGTAGCTCGCTCGCTCCGCTCGCTCGTAAAAATTTAGTCCAACCTCACATCCGATCCGACACGTTCGCAAATTCGAAATAAGTCGCCACCATATCGAATAATGAGCGTAAGATGGATTGGTTTTAGGTTACGCTATAGTTTTCGAGCGAGCGCAGCGAACGAGAGACGCGTAAAGGTGTGTCACAATCCAACGGTTTGGCACATACGGACATTGAAACATTCGCACCAGCCCGAGGAGCCGGAAGTCTTTATCCTATTGCCTGCTGACAAATGTTTACAGTTTGTGAATAGTTTCACATAAATAGTACTATTTCCACATACTAGGGTGCAATGTGATGTGCGAAGTGGCTGACAAAATTAGGTACTAACACGATATATATGCATATTGCAAGTTATATGTATAGCTTGCAAATTGTGATCGTTGCTCGCTCGCTCCGCTCGCTCGTAAAAATTTAGTCCAACCTCACATCCGATCCGACACGTTCGCAAATTCGAAATAAGTCGCCACCATATCGAATAATGAACGCAAGATGGATTGGTTTTAGGTTACGCTATAGTTTTCGAGCGAGCGCAGCGAGCGAGAGACGCGTGAAGGTGTATCACAATCTAACGGTTTGGCACATACGGACATTGAAACATTCGCACCAGCCAGAGGAGCCGGAAGTATTTATCCTATTGCCTGCTGACAAATGTTTACAGTTTGTGAATAGTTTCACATAAATAGTACTATTTCCACATACTACAGTCCAATGTGATGTCCGAAGTGGCTAACAAAATTAGGTACTAACACGATATATATGCATATTGCAAGGTATATGTATACCTTGCAAATTGTGATCGTTGCTCGCTCGCTCCGCTCGCTCGTAAAAATTTAGTCCAACCTCACATCCGATCCGACACGTTCGCAAATTCGAAATAAGTCGCCACCATATCGAATAATGAACGCAAGATGGATTGGTTTTAGGTTACGCTATAGTTTTCGAGCGAGCGCAGCGAACGAGAGACGCGTAAAGGTGTGTCACAATCCAACGGTTTGGCACATACGGACATTGAAACATTCGCACCAGCCCGAGGAGCCGGAAGTCTTTATCCTATTGCCTGCTGACGAATGTTTACAGTTTGTGAATGGTTTCACATAAATAGTACTATTTCCACATACTAGAGTGCAATGTGATGTGCGAAGTGGCTGACAAAATTAGGTACTAACACGATATATATGCATATTGCAAGTTATATGTATAGCTTGCAAATTGTGATCGTTGCTCGCTCGCTCCGCTCGCTCGTAAAAATTTAGTCCAACCTCACATCCGATCCGACACGTTCGCAAATTCGAAATAAGTCGCCACCATATCGAATAATGAACGCAAGATGGATTGGTTTTAGGTTACGCTATAGTTTTCGAGCGAGCGCAGCGAGCGAGAGACGCGTGAAGGTGTATCACAATCTAACGGTTTGGCACATACGGACATTGAAACATTCGCACCAGCCAGAGGAGCCGGAAGTATTTATCCTATTGCCTGCTGACAAATGTTTACAGTTTGTGAATAGTTTCACATAAATAGTACTATTTCCACATACTACAGTAAATTTTATGTGTGAAGTGGCTAACAAAATTAGGTACTAACACGATATATATGCATATTGCAAGGTATATGTATACCTTGCAAATTGTGATCGTTGCTCGCTCGCTCCGCTCGCTCGTAAAAATTTAGTCCAACCTCACATCCGATCCGACACGTTCGCAAATTCGAAATAAGTCGCCACCATATCGAATAATGAACGCAAGATGGATTGGTTTTAGGTTACGCTATAGTTTTCGAGCGAGCGCAGCGAACGAGAGACGCGTAAAGGTGTGTCACAATCCAACGGTTTGGCACATACGGACATTGAAACATTCGCACCAGCCCGAGGAGCCGGAAGTCTTTATCCTATTGCCTGCTGACAAATGTTTACAGTTTGTGAATAGTTTCACATAAATAGTACTATTTCCACATACTACAGGGCAATGTGATGTCCGAAGTGGCTGACGAAATTAGGTACTAACACGATATATATGCATATTGCAAGGTATATGTATACCTTGCATATTGTGATCGATGCTCGCTCGCTCCGCTCGCTCGTAAAAATTTAGTCCAACCTCACATACGATCCGACACGTTCGCAAATTCGAAATAAGTTGCCTTCATATCGAATGACTAACGCAAGATGGTTTGGGTTTAGGTTAGGCTACAGCTTTCGAGCGAGCGCATCGAGCGAGAGACGCGTAAAGGTGTGTCACAATCCAACGGTTTGGTACATACTGACATTGAAACATTCGCACCAGCCCGAGGAGCCGGATGTCTTTATCATATTGCCTGCTGACAAATGTTTACAGTTTGTGAATAGTTTCACATAAATAGTACTATTTCCACATACTACAGGGCAATGTGATGTCCGAAGTGGCTGACGAAATTAGGTACTAACACGATATATATGCATATTGCAAGGTATATGTATACCTTGCATATTGTGATCGATGCTCGCTCGCTCCGCTCGCTCGTAAAAATTTAGTCCAACCTCACATCCGATCCGACACGTTCGCAAATTCGAAATAAGTCGCCTTCATATCGAATGACTAACGCAAGAGGGATTGGTTTTAGGTTAGGCTATAGTTTTCGAGCGAGCGCAGCGAGCGAGAGACGCGTGAAGGTGTATCACAATCTAACGGTTTGGCACATACGGACATTGAAACATTCGCACCAGCCAGAGGAGCCGGAAGTATTTATCCTATTGCCTGCTGACAAATGTTTACAGTTTGTGAATAGTTTCACATAAATAGTACTATTTCCACATACTACAGTCCAATGTGATGTCCGAAGTGGCTAACAAAATTAGGTACTAACACGATATATATGCATATTGTAAGGTATATGTATACCTTGCAAATTGTGATCGTTGCTCGCTCGCTCCGCTCGCTCGTAAAAATTTAGTCCAACCTCACATCCGATCCGACACGTTCGCAAATTCGAAATAAGTCGCCACCATATCGAATAATGAACGCAAGATAGATTGGTTTTAGGTTACGCTATAGTTTTCGAGCGAGCGCAGCGAACGAGAGACGCGTAAAGGTGTGTCACAATCCAACGGTTTGGCACATACGGACATTGAAACATTCGCACCAGCCCGAGGAGCCGGAAGTCTTTATCCTATTGCCTGCTGACAAATGTTTACAGTTTGTGAATAGTTTCACATAAATAGTACTATTTCCACATACTACAGTCCAATGTGATGTCCGAAGTGGCTGACAAAATTAGGTACTAACACGAAATATATGCAAGGCAATATAAGGTATATGTATACCTTGCAAATTGTTATCGTTGCTCGCTCGCTCCGCTCGCTCGTAAAAATTTAGTCCAACCTCACATACGATCCGACACGTTCGCAAATTCGAAATAAGTTGCCTTCATATCGAATGACTAACGCAAGATGGATTGGGTTTAGGTTAGGCTACAGCTTTCGAGCGAGCGCATCGAGCGAGAGACGCGTAAAGGTGTATCACAATCTAACGGTTTGGCACATACGGACATTGAAACATTCGCACCAGCCCGAGGAGCCGGAAGTCTTTATCCTATTGCCTGCTGACAAATGTTTACAGTTTGTGAATAGTTTCACATAAATAGTACTATTTCCACATACTACAGTGCAATGTGATGTGCGAAGTGGCTGACAAAATTAGGTACTAACACGATATATATGCATATTGCAAGTTATATGTATAGCTTGCAAATTGTGATCGTTGCTCGCTCGCTCCGCTCGCTCGTAAAAATTTAGTCCAACCTCACATCCGATCCGACACGTTCGCAAATTCGAAATAAGTCGCCTTCATATCGAATGACTAACGCAAGAGGGATTGGTTTTAGGTTAGGCTATAGTTTTCGAGCGAGCGCAGCGAGCGAGGGACGCGTGAAGGTGTATCACAATCTAACGGTTTGGCACATACGGACATTGAAACATTCGCACCAGCCAGAGGAGCCGGAAGTATTTATCCTATTGCTTGCTGACAAATGTTTACAGTTTGTGAATAGTTTCACATAAATAGTACTATTTCCACATACTACAGGGCAATGTGATGTCCGAAGTGGCTCACGAAATTAGGTACTAACACGATATATATGCATATTGCAAGGTATATGTATACCTTGCATATTGTGATCGATGCTCGCTCGCTCCGCTCGCTCGTAAAAATTGAGTCCAACCTCACATCCGATCCGACACGTTCGCCAATTCGAAATAAGTCGCCACCATATCGAATAATGAACGCAAGATGGATTGGTTTTAGGTTACGCTATAGTTTTCGAGCGAGCGCAGCGAGCGAGAGACGCGTAAAGGTGTGTCACAATCCAACGGTTTGGCACACACTGACATTGAAACATTCGCACCAGCCCGAGGAGCCGGAAGTCTTTATCCTATAGCCTGCTGACAAATGTTTACAGTTTGTGAATAGTTTCACATAAATAGTACTATTTCGACATACTACAGTGCAATGTGATGTCCGAAGTGGCTGACAAAATTAGGTACTAACACGAAATATATGCAAGGCAATATAAGGTATATGTATACCTTGCAAATTGTGATCGTTGCTCGCTCGCTCCGCTCGCTCGTAAAAATTTAGTCCAACCTCACATACGATCCGACACGTTCGCAAACTCGAAATAAGTTGCCTTCATATCGAATGACTAACGCAAGATGGATTGGGTTTAGGTTAGGCTACAGCTTTCGAGCGAGCGCATCGAGCGAGAGACGCGTAAAGGTGTGTCACAATCCAACGGTTTGGCACATACTGACATTGAAACATTCGCACCAGCCCGAGGAGCCGGATGTCTTTATCATATTGCCTGCTGACAAATGTTTACAGTTTGTGAATAGTTTCACATAAATAGTACTATTTCCACATACTACAGGGCAATGTGATGTCCGAAGTGGCTGACGAAATTAGGTACTAACACGATATATATGCATATTGCAAGGTATATGTATACCTTGCATATTGTGATCGATGCTCGCTCGCTCCGCTCGCTCGTAAAAATTTAGTCCAACCTCACATCCGATCCGACACGTTCGCAAATTCGAAATAAGTCGCCACCATATCGAATAATGAACGCAAGATGGATTGGTTTTAGGTTACGCTATAGTTTTCGAGCGAGCGCAGCGAGCGAGAGACGCGTAAAGGTGTGTCACAATCCAACGGTTTGGCACATACTGACATTGAAACATTCGCACCAGCCCGAGGAGCCGGAAGTCTTTATCCTATAGCCTGCTGACAAAGTTTTACAGTTTGTGAATAGTTTCACATAAATAGTACTATTTCGACATACTACAGTGCAATGTGATGTCCGAAGTGGCTGACAAAATTAGGTACTAACACGATATATATGCATATTGCAAGGTATATGTATACCTTGCAAATTGTGATCGATGCTCGCTCGCTCCGCTCGCTCGTA
This sequence comes from Bombus terrestris, assembly GCF_910591885.1. NCBI lineage: Eukaryota > Metazoa > Arthropoda > Insecta > Hymenoptera > Apidae > Bombus > Bombus terrestris. The sequence continues at coordinate 1,459,190 of NW_025963552.1, read as the reverse complement.
AAAATTTAGTCCAACCTCACATCCGATCCGACACGTTCGCAAATTCGAAAGAAGTCGCCACCATATCGAATAATGAACGCAAGATAGATTGGTTTTAGGTTACGCTATAGTTTTCGAGCGAGCGCAGCGAGCGAGAGACGCGTGAAGGTGTATCACAATCTAACGGTTTGGCACATACGGACATTGAAACATTCGCACCAGCCAGAGGAGCCGGAAGTATTTATCCTATTGCCTGCTGACAAATGTTTACAGTTTGTGAATAGTTTCACATAAATAGTACTATTTCCACATACTACAGTCCAATGTGATGTCCGAAGTGGCTGACAAAATTAGGTACTAACACGAAATATATGCAAGGCAATATAAGGTATATGTATACCTTGCAAATTGTGATCGTTGCTCGCTAGCTCCGCTCGCTCGTAAAAATTTAGTCCAACCTCACATACGATCCGACACGTTCGCAAATTCGAAATAAGTTGCCTTCATATCGAATGACTAACGCAAGATGGATTGGGTTTAGGTTAGGCTACAGCTTTCGAGCAAGCGCATCGAGCGAGAGACGCGTAAAGGTGTGTCACAATCCAACGGTTTGGCACATACTGACATTGAAACATTCGCACCAGCCCGAGGAGCCGGATGTCTTTATCATATTGCCTGCTGACAAATGTTTACAGTTTGTGAATAGTTTCACATAAATAGTACTATTTCCACATACTACAGGGCAATGTGATGTCCGAAGTGGCTAACAAAATTAGGTACTAACACGATATATATGCATATTGCAAGGTATATGTATACCTTGCAAATTGTGATCGTTGCTCGCTCGCTCCGCTCGCTCGTAAAAATTTAGTCCAACCTCACATCCGATCCGACACGTTCGCAAATTCGAAATAAGTCGCCACCATATCGAATAATGAACGCAAGATGGATTGGTTTTAGGTTACGCTATAGTTTTCGAGCGAGCGCAGCGAACGAGAGACGCGTAAAGGTGTGTCACAATCCAACGGTTTGGCACATACGGACATTGAAACATTCGCACCAGCCCGAGGAGCCGGAAGTCTTTATCCTATTGCCTGCTGACAAATGTTTACAGTTTGTGAATAGTTTCACATAAATAGTACTATTTCCACATACTAGAGTGCAATGTGATGTGCGAAGTGGCTGACAAAATTAGGTACTAACACGATATATATGCATATTGCAAGTTATATGTGTAGCTTGCAAATTGTGATCGTTGCTCGCTCGCTCCGCTCGCTCGTAAAAATTTAGTCCAACCTCACATCCTATCCGACACGTTCGCAAATTCGAAATAAGTCGCCTTCATATCGAATGACTAACGCAAGAGGGATTGGTTTTAGGTTAGGCTATAGTTTTCGAGCGAGCGCAGCGAGCGAGAGACGCGTGAAGATGTATCACAATCTAACGGTTTGGCACATACGGACATTGAAACATTCGCACCAGCCAGAGGAGCCGGAAGTATTTATCCTATTGCTTGCTGACAAATGTTTACAGTTTGTGAATAGTTTCACATAAATAGTACTATTTCCACATACTACAGGGCAATGTGATGTCCGAAGTGGCTCACGAAATTAGGTACTAACACGATATATATGCATTTTGCAAGGTATATGTATACCTTGCATATTGTGATCGATGCTCGCTCGCTCCGCTCGCTCGTAAAAATTGAGTCCAACCTCACATCCGATCCGACACGTTCGCCAATTCGAAATAAGTCGCCACCATATCGAATAATGAACGCAAGATGGATTGGTTTTAGGTTACGCTATAGTTTTCGAGCGAGCGCAGCGAGCGAGAGACGCGTAAAGGTGTGTCACAATCCAACGGTTTGGCACATACTGACATTGAAACATTCGCACCAGCCCGAGGAGCCGGAAGTCTTTATCCTATAGCCTGCTGACAAATGTTTACAGTTTGTGAATAGTTTCACATAAATAGTACTATTTCGACATACTACAGTGCAATGTGATGTCCGAAGTGGCTGACAAAATTAGGTACTAACACGAAATATATGCAAGGCAATATAAGGTATATGTATACCTTGCAAATTGTGATCGTTGCTCGCTCGCTCCGCTCGCTCGTAAAAATTTAGTCCAACCTCACATCCGATCCGACACGTTCGCAAATTCGAAATAAGTCGCCACCATATCGAATAATGAACGCAAGATGAATTGGTTTTAGGTTACGCTATAGTTTTCGAGCGAGCGCAGCGAACGAGAGACGCGTAAAGGTGTGTCACAATCCAACGGTTTGGCACATACTGACATTGAAAGATTCGCACCAGCCCGAGGAGCCGGAAGTCTTTATCCTATTGCCTGCTGACAAATGTTTACAGTTTGTGAATAGTTTCACATAAATAGTACTATTTCCACACAATACAGTCCAATCTGATGTCTGAAGTGGCTGACAAAATTAGGTACTAACACGAAATATATGCAAGGCAATATAAGGTATATGTATACCTTGCAAATTGTGATCGTAGCTCGCTCGCTCCGCTCGCTCGTAAAAATTTAGTCCAACCTCACATCCGATCCGACACGTTCGCAAATTCGAAATAAGTCGCCACCATATCGAATAATGAGCGTAAGATGGATTGGTTTTAGGTTACGCTATAGTTTTCGAGCGAGCGCAGCGAACGAGAGACGCGTATAGGTGTGTCACAATCCAACGGTTTGGCACATACGGACATTGAAACATTCGCACCAGCCCGAGGAGCCGGAAGTCTTTATCCTATTGCCTGCTGACAAATGTTTACAGTTTGTGAATAGTTTCACATAAATAGTACTATTTCCACATACTAGGGTGCAATGTGATGTGCGAAGTGGCTGACAAAATTAGGTACTAACACGATATATATGCATATTGCAAGTTATATGTATAGCTTGCAAATTGTGATCGTTGCTCGCTCGCTCCGCTCGCTCGTAAAAATTTAGTCCAACCTCACATCCGATCCGACACGTTCGCAAATTCGAAATAAGTCGCCACCATATCGAATAATGAACGCAAGATGGATTGGTTTTAGGTTACGCTATAGTTTTCGAGCGAGCGCAGCGAGCGAGAGACGCGTGAAGGTGTATCACAATCTAACGGTTTGGCACATACGGACATTGAAACATTCGCACCAGCCAGAGGAGCCGGAAGTATTTATCCTATTGCCTGCTGACAAATGTTTACAGTTTGTGAATAGTTTCACATAAATAGTACTATTTCCACATACTACAGTCCAATGTGATGTCCGAAGTGGCTAACAAAATTAGGTACTAACACGATATATATGCATATTGCAAGGTATATGTATACCTTGCAAATTGTGATCGTTGCTCGCTCGCTCCGCTCGCTCGTAAAAATTTAGTCCAACCTCTAATCCGATCCGACACGTTCGCAAATTCGAAATAAGTCGCCACCATATCGAATAATGAACGCAAGATGGATTGGTTTTAGGTTACGCTATAGTTTTCGAGCGAGCGCAGCGAACGAGAGACGCGTAAAGGTGTGTCACAATCCAACGGTTTGGCACATACGGACATTGAAACATTCGCACCAGCCCGAGGAGCCGGAAGTCTTTATCCTATTGCCTGCTGACGAATGTTTACAGTTTGTGAATAGTTTCACATAAATAGTACTATTTCCACATACTAGAGTGCAATGTGATGTGCGATGTGGCTGACAAAATTAGGTACTAACACGATATATATGCATATTGCAAGTTATATGTATAGCTTGCAAATTGTGATCGTTGCTCGCTCGCTCTGCTCGCTCGTAAAAATTTAGTCCAACCTCACATCCGATCCGACACGTTCGCAAATTCGAAATAAGTCGCCACCATATCGAATAATGAACGCAAGATGGATTGGTTTTAGGTTACGCTATAGTTTTCGAGCGAGCGCAGCGAGCGAGAGACGCGTGAAGGTGTATCACAATCTAACGGTTTGGCACATACGGACATTGAAACATTCGCACCAGCCAGAGGAGCCGGAAGTATTTATCCTATTGCCTGCTGACAAATGTTTACAGTTTGTGAATAGTTTCACATAAATAGTACTATTTCCACATACTACAGTCCAATGTGATGTCCGAAGTGGCTGACGAAATTAGGTACTAACACGATATATATGCATATTGCAAGGTATATGTATACCTTGCATATTGTGATCGATGCTCGCTCGCTCCGCTCGCTCGTAAAAATTTAGTCCAACCTCACATACGATCCGACACGTTCGCAAATTCGAAATAAGTTGCCTTCATATCGAATGACTAACGCAAGATGGATTGGGTTTAGGTTAGGCTACAGCTTTCGAGCGAGCGCATCGAGCGAGAGACGCGTAAAGGTGTGTCACAATCCAACGGTTTGGTACATACTGACATTGAAACATTCGCACCAGCCCGAGGAGCCGGATGTCTTTATCATATTGCCTGCTGACAAATGTTTACAGTTTGTGAATAGTTTCACATAAATAGTACTATTTCCACATACTACAGGGCAATGTGATGTCCGAAGTGGCTGACGAAATTAGGTACTAACACGATATATATGCATATTGCAAGGTATATGTATACCTTGCATATTGTGATCGATGCTCGCTCGCTCCGCTCGCTCGTAAAAATTTAGTCCAACCTCACATCCGATCCGACACGTTCGCAAATTCGAAATAAGTCGCCTTCATATCGAATGACTAACGCAAGAGGGATTGGTTTTAGGTTAGGCTATAGTTTTCGAGCGAGCGCAGCGAGCGAGAGACGCGTGAAGGTGTATCACAATCTAACGGTTTGGCACATACGGACATTGAAACATTCGCACCAGCCAGAGGAGCCGGAAGTATTTATCCTATTGCCTGCTGACAAATGTTTACAGTTTGTGAATAGTTTCACATAAATAGTACTATTTCCACATACTACAGGGCAATGTGATGTCCGAAGTGGCTCACGAAATTAGGTACTAACACGATATATATGCATATTGCAAGGTATATGTATACCTTGCATATTGTGATCGATGCTCGCTCGCTCCGCTCGCTCGTAAAAATTGAGTCCAACCTCACATCCGATCCGACACGTTCGCCAATTCGAAATAAGTCGCCACCATATCGAATAATGAACGCAAGATGGATTGGTTTTAGGTTACGCTATAGTTTTCGAGCGAGCGCAGCGAGCGAGAGACGCGTAAAGGTGTGTCACAATCCAACGGTTTGGCACACACTGACATTGAAACATTCGCACCAGCCCGAGGAGCCGGAAGTCTTTATCCTATAGCCTGCTGACAAATGTTTACAGTTTGTGAATAGTTTCACATAAATAGTACTATTTCGACATACTACAGTGCAATGTGATGTCCGAAGTGGCTGACAAAATTAGGTACTAACACGAAATATATGCAAGGCAATATAAGGTATATGTATACCTTGCAAATTGTGATCGTTGCTCGCTCGCTCCGCTCGCTCGTAAAAATTTAGTCCAACCTCACATACGATCCGACAGGTTCGCAAACTCGAAATAAGTTGCCTTCATATCGAATGACTAACGCAAGATGGATTGGGTTTAGGTTAGGCTACAGCTTTCGAGCGAGCGCATCGAGCGAGAGACGCGTAAAGGTGTGTCACAATCCAACGGTTTGGCACATACTGACATTGAAACATTCGCACCAGCCCGAGGAGCCGGATGTCTTTATCATATTGCCTGCTGACAAATGTTTACAGTTTGTGAATAGTTTCACATAAATAGTACTATTTCCACATACTACAGGGCAATGTGATGTCCGAAGTGGCTGACGAAATTAGGTACTAACACGATATATATGCATATTGCAAGGTATATGTATACCTTGCATATTGTGATCGATGCTCGCTCGCTCCGCTCGCTCGTAAAAATTTAGTCCAACCTCACATCCGATCCGACACGTTCGCAAATTCGAAATAAGTCGCCACCATATCGAATAATGAACGCAAGATGGATTGGTTTTAGGTTACGCTATAGTTTTCGAGCGAGCGCAGCGAGCGAGAGACGCGTGAAGGTGTATCACAATCTAACGGTTTGGCACATACGGACATTGAAACATTCGCACCAGCCAGAGGAGCCGGAAGTATTTATCCTATTGCCTGCTGACAAATGTTTACAGTTTGTGAATAGTTTCACATAAATAGTACTATTTCCACATACTACAGGGCAATGTGATGTCCGAAGTGGCTCACGAAATTAGGTACTAACACGATATATATGCATATTGCAAGGTATATGTATACCTTGCATATTGTGATCGATGCTCGCTCGCTCCGCTCGCTCGTAAAAATTGAGTCCAACCTCACATCCGATCCGACACGTTCGCAAATTCGAAATAAGTCGCCGCCATATCGAATAATGAACGCAAGATGGATTGGTTTTAGGTTACGCTATAGTTTTCGAGCGAGCGCAGCGAGCGAGAGACGCGTAAAGGTGTGTCACAATCCAACGGTTTGGCACATACTGACATTGAAACATTCGCACCAGCCCGAGGAGCCGGAAGTCTTTATCCTATAGCCTGCTGACAACTGTTTACAGTTTGTGAATAGTTTCACATAAATAGTACTATTTCGACATAGTACAGTGCAATGTGATGTCCGAAGTGGCTGACAAAATTTGGTACTAACACGATATATATGCATATTGCAAGGTATATGTATACCTTGCAAATTGTGATCGTTGCTCGCTCGCTCCGCTCGCTCGTAAAAATTTAGTCCAACCTCACATCCGATCCGGCACGTTCGCAAATTCGAAATAAGTCGCCTTCATATCGAATGACTAACGCAAGAGGGATTGGTTTTAGGTTAGGCTATAGTTTTCGAGCGAGCGCAGCGAGCGAGAGACGCGTGAAGGTGCATCACAATCTAACGGTTTGGCACATACGGACATTGAAACATTCGCACCAGCCAGAGGAGCCGGAAGTATTTATCCTATTGCCTGCTGACAAATGTTTACAGTTTGTGAATAGTTTCACATAAATAGTACTATTTCCACATACTACAGTCCAATGTGATGTCCGAAGTGGCTAACAAAATTAGGTACTAACACAATATATATGCATATTGCAAGGTATATGTATACCTTGCAAATTGTGATCGATGCTCGCTCGCTCCGCTCGCTCGTAAAAATTTAGTCCAACCTCACATCCGATCCGACACGTTCGCAAATTCGAAATAAGTCGCCACCATATCGAATAATGAACGCAAGATGGATTGGTTTTAGGTTACGCTATAGTTTTCGAGCGAGCGCAGCGAGCGAGAGACGCGTAAAGGTGTGTCACAATCCAACGGTTTGGCACATACTGACATTGAAACATTCGCACCAGCCCGAGGAGCCGGAAGTCTTTATCCTATAGCCTGCTGACAAAGTTTTACAGTTTGTGAATAGTTTCACATAAATAGTACTATTTCGACATACTACAGTGCAATGTGATGTCCGAAGTGGCTGACAAAATTAGGTACTAACACGATATATATGCATATTGCAAGGTATATGTATACCTTGCAAATTGTGATCGTTGCTCGCTCGCTCCGCTCGCTCGTAAAAATTTAGTCCAACCTCACATCCGATCCGACACGTTCGCAAATTCGAAAGAAGTCGCCACCATATCGAATAATGAACGCAAGATAGATTGGTTTTAGGTTACGCTATAGTTTTCGAGCGAGCGCAGCGAGCGAGAGACGCGTGAAGGTGTATCACAATCTAACGGTTTGGCACATACGGACATTGAAACATTCGCACCAGCCAGAGGAGCCGGAAGTATTTATCCTATTGCCTGCTGACAAATGTTTACAGTTTGTGAATAGTTTCACATAAATAGTACTATTTCCACATACTACAGTCCAATGTGATGTCCGAAGTGGCTGACAAAATTAGGTACTAACACGAAATATATGCAAGGCAATATAAGGTATATGTATACCTTGCAAATTGTGATCGTTGCTCGCTAGCTCCGCTCGCTCGTAAAAATTTAGTCCAACCTCACATACGATCCGACACGTTCGCAAATTCGAAATAAGTTGCCTTCATATCGAATGACTAACGCAAGATGGATTGGGTTTAGGTTAGGCTACAGCTTTCGAGCAAGCGCATCGAGCGAGAGACGCGTAAAGGTGTGTCACAATCCAACGGTTTGGCACATACTGACATTGAAACATTCGCACCAGCCCGAGGAGCCGGATGTCTTTATCATATTGCCTGCTGACAAATGTTTACAGTTTGTGAATAGTTTCACATAAATAGTACTATTTCCACATACTACAGGGCAATGTGATGTCCGAAGTGGCTAACAAAATTAGGTACTAACACGATATATATGCATATTGCAAGGTATATGTATACCTTGCAAATTGTGATCGTTGCTCGCTCGCTCCGCTCGCTCGTAAAAATTTAGTCCAACCTCACATCCGATCCGACACGTTCGCAAATTCGAAATAAGTCGCCACCATATCGAATAATGAACGCAAGATGGATTGGTTTTAGGTTACGCTATAGTTTTCGAGCGAGCGCAGCGAACGAGAGACGCGTAAAGGTGTGTCACAATCCAACGGTTTGGCACATATGGACATTGAAACATTCGCACCAGCCCGAGGAGCCGGAAGTCTTTATCCTATTGCCTGCTGACAAATGTTTACAGTTTGTGAATAGTTTCACATAAATAGTACTATTTCCACATACTAGAGTGCAATGTGATGTGCGAAGTGGCTGACAAAATTAGGTACTAACACGATATATATGCATATTGCAAGTTATATGTATAGCTTGCAAATTGTGATCGTTGCTCGCTCGCTCCGCTCGCTCGTAAAAATTTAGTCCAACCTCACATCCTATCCGACACGTTCGCAAATTCGAAATAAGTCGCCTTCATATCGAATGACTAACGCAAGAGGGATTGGTTTTAGGTTAGGCTATAGTTTTCGAGCGAGCGCAGCGAGCGAGAGACGCGTGAAGGTGTATCACAATCTAACGGTTTGGCACATACGGACATTGAAACATTCGCACCAGCCAGAGGAGCCGGAAGTATTTATCCTATTGCTTGCTGACAAATGTTTACAGTTTGTGAATAGTTTCACATAAATAGTACTATTTCCACATACTACAGGGCAATGTGATGTCCGAAGTGGCTCACGAAATTAGGTACTAACACGATATATATGCATTTTGCAAGGTATATGTATACCTTGCATATTGTGATCGATGCTCGCTCGCTCCGCTCGCTCGTAAAAATTGAGTCCAACCTCACATCCGATCCGACACGTTCGCCAATTCGAAATAAGTCGCCACCATATCGAATAATGAACGCAAGATGGATTGGTTTTAGGTTACGCTATAGTTTTCGAGCGAGCGCAGCGAACGAGAGACGCGTAAAGGTGTGTCACAATCCAACGGTTTGGCACATACTGACATTGAAAGATTCGCACCAGCCCGAGGAGCCGGAAGTCTTTATCCTATTGCCTGCTGACAAATGTTTACAGTTTGTGAATAGTTTCACATAAATAGTACTATTTCCACACAATACAGTCCAATCTGATGTCTGAAGTGGCTGACAAAATTAGGTACTAACACGAAATATATGCAAGGCAATATAAGGTATATGTATACCTTGCAAATTGTGATCGTAGCTCGCTCGCTCCGCTCGCTCGTAAAAATTTAGTCCAACCTCACATCCGATCCGACACGTTCGCAAATTCGAAATAAGTCGCCACCATATCGAATAATGAGCGTAAGATGGATTGGTTTTAGGTTACGCTATAGTTTTCGAGCGAGCGCAGCGAACGAGAGACGCGTAAAGGTGTGTCACAATCCAACGGTTTGGCACATACGGACATTGAAACATTCGCACCAGCCCGAGGAGCCGGAAGTCTTTATCCTATTGCCTGCTGACAAATGTTTACAGTTTGTGAATAGTTTCACATAAATAGTACTATTTCCACATACTAGGGTGCAATGTGATGTGCGAAGTGGCTGACAAAATTAGGTACTAACACGATATATATGCATATTGCAAGTTATATGTATAGCTTGCAAATTGTGATCGTTGCTCGCTCGCTCCGCTCGCTCGTAAAAATTTAGTCCAACCTCACATCCGATCCGACACGTTCGCAAATTCGAAATAAGTCGCCACCATATCGAATAATGAACGCAAGATGGATTGGTTTTAGGTTACGCTATAGTTTTCGAGCGAGCGCAGCGAGCGAGAGACGCGTGAAGGTGTATCACAATCTAACGGTTTGGCACATACGGACATTGAAACATTCGCACCAGCCAGAGGAGCCGGAAGTATTTATCCTATTGCCTGCTGACAAATGTTTACAGTTTGTGAATAGTTTCACATAAATAGTACTATTTCCACATACTACAGTCCAATGTGATGTCCGAAGTGGCTAACAAAATTAGGTACTAACACGATATATATGCATATTGCAAGGTATATGTATACCTTGCAAATTGTGATCGTTGCTCGCTCGCTCCGCTCGCTCGTAAAAATTTAGTCCAACCTCACATCCGATCCGACACGTTCGCAAATTCGAAATAAGTCGCCACCATATCGAATAATGAACGCAAGATGGATTGGTTTTAGGTTACGCTATAGTTTTCGAGCGAGCGCAGCGAACGAGAGACGCGTAAAGGTGTGTCACAATCCAACGGTTTGGCACATACGGACATTGAAACATTCGCACCAGCCCGAGGAGCCGGAAGTCTTTATCCTATTGCCTGCTGACGAATGTTTACAGTTTGTGAATAGTTTCACATAAATAGTACTATTTCCACATACTAGAGTGCAATGTGATGTGCGAAGTGGCTGACAAAATTAGGTACTAACACGATATATATGCATATTGCAAGTTATATGTATAGCTTGCAAATTGTGATCGTTGCTCGCTCGCTCCGCTCGCTCGTAAAAATTTAGTCCAACCTCACATCCGATCCGACACGTTCGCAAATTCGAAATAAGTCGCCACCATATCGAATAATGAACGCAAGATGGATTGGTTTTAGGTTACGCTATAGTTTTCGAGCGAGCGCAGCGAGCGAGAGACGCGTGAAGGTGTATCACAATCTAACGGTTTGGCACATACGGACATTGAAACATTCGCACCAGCCAGAGGAGCCGGAAGTATTTATCCTATTGCCTGCTGACAAATGTTTACAGTTTGTGAATAGTTTCACATAAATAGTACTATTTCCACATACTACAGTCCAATGTGATGTCCGAAGTGGCTGACGAAATTAGGTACTAACACGATATATATGCATATTGCAAGGTATATGTATACCTTGCATATTGTGATCGATGCTCGCTCGCTCCGCTCGCTCGTAAAAATTTAGTCCAACCTCACATACGATCCGACACGTTCGCAAATTCGAAATAAGTTGCCTTCATATCGAATGACTAACGCAAGATGGATTGGGTTTAGGTTAGGCTACAGCTTTCGAGCGAGCGCATCGAGCGAGAGACGCGTAAAGGTGTGTCACAATCCAACGGTTTGGTACATACTGACATTGAAACATTCGCACCAGCCCGAGGAGCCGGATGTCTTTATCATATTGCCTGCTGACAAATGTTTACAGTTTGTGAATAGTTTCACATAAATAGTACTATTTCCACATACTACAGGGCAATGTGATGTCCGAAGTGGCTGACGAAATTAGGTACTAACACGATATATATGCATATTGCAAGGTATATGTATACCTTGCATATTGTGATCGATGCTCGCTCGCTCCGCTCGCTCGTAAAAATTTAGTCCAACCTCACATCCGATCCGACACGTTCGCAAATTCGAAATAAGTCGCCTTCATATCGAATGACTAACGCAAGAGGGATTGGTTTTAGGTTAGGCTATAGTTTTCGAGCGAGCGCAGCGAGCGAGAGACGCGTGAAGGTGTATCACAATCTAACGGTTTGGCACATACGGACATTGAAACATTCGCACCAGCCAGAGGAGCCGGAAGTATTTATCCTATTGCCTGCTGACAAATGTTTACAGTTTGTGAATAGTTTCACATAAATAGTACTATTTCCACATACTACAGGGCAATGTGATGTCCGAAGTGGCTCACGAAATTAGGTACTAACACGATATATATGCATATTGCAAGGTATATGTATACCTTGCATATTGTGATCGATGCTCGCTCGCTCCGCTCGCTCGTAAAAATTGAGTCCAACCTCACATCCGATCCGACACGTTCGCCAATTCGAAATAAGTCGCCACCATATCGAATAATGAACGCAAGATGGATTGGTTTTAGGTTACGCTATAGTTTTCGAGCGAGCGCAGCGAGCGAGAGACGCGTAAAGGTGTGTCACAATCCAACGGTTTGGCACACACTGACATTGAAACATTCGCACCAGCCCGAGGAGCCGGAAGTCTTTATCCTATAGCCTGCTGACAAATGTTTACAGTTTGTGAATAGTTTCACATAAATAGTACTATTTCGACATACTACAGTGCAATGTGATGTCCGAAGTGGCTGACAAAATTAGGTACTAACACGAAATATATGCAAGGCAATATAAGGTATATGTATACCTTGCAAATTGTGATCGTTGCTCGCTCGCTCCGCTCGCTCGTAAAAATTTAGTCCAACCTCACATACGATCCGACACGTTCGCAAACTCGAAATAAGTCGCCGCCATATCGAATAATGAACGCAAGATGGATTGGTTTTAGGTTACGCTATAGTTTTCGAGCGAGCGCAGCGAGCGAGCGACGCGTAAAGGTGTGTCACAGTCCAACGGTTTGGCACATACTGACATTGAAACATTCGCACCAGCCCGAGGAGCCGGAAGTCTTTATCCTATAGCCTGCTGACAAATGTTTACAGTTTGTGAATAGTTTCACATAAATAGTACTATTTCGACATACTACAGTGCAATGTGATGTCCGAAGTGGCTAACAAAATTAGGTACTAACACGATATATATGCATATTGCAAGGTATATGTATACCTTGCAAATTGTGATCGTTGCTCGCTCGCTCCGCTCGCTCGTAAAAATTTAGTCCAACCTCACATCCGATACGACTCGTACGCAAATTCGAAATAAGTCGCCACCATATCGAATAATGAACGCAAGATGGATTGGTTTTAGGTTACGCTATAGTTTTCGAGCGAGCGCAGCGAACGAGAGACGCGTAAAGGTGTGTCACAATCCAACGGTTTGGCACATACTGACATTGAAACATTCGCACCAGCCCGAGGAGCCGGAAGTCTTTATCCTATTGCCTGCTGACAATTGTTTACAGTTTGTGAATAGTTTCACATAAATAGTACTATTTCCACATACTACAGTCCAATGTGATGTCTGAAGTGGCTGACAAAATTAGGTACTAACACGAAATATATGCAAGGCAATATAAGGTATATGTATACCTTGCAAATTGTGATCGTTGCTCGCTCGCTCCGCTCGCTCGTAAAAATTTAGTCCAACCTCACATCCGATCCGACACGTTCGCAAATTCGAAATAAGTCGCCACCATATCGAATAATGAACGCAAGATGGATTGGTTTTAGGTTACGCTATAGTTTTCGAGCGAGCGCAGCGAGCGAGAGACGCGTAAAGGTGTGTCACAATCCAACGGTTTGGCACATACTGACATTGAAACATTCGCACCAGCCCGAGGAGCCGGAAGTCTTTATCCTATTGCCTGCTGACAATTGTTTACAGTTTGTGAATAGTTTCACATAAATAGTACTATTTCCACATACTACAGTCCAATGTGATGTCCGAAATGGCTGACAAAATTAGGTACTATCACGAAATATATGCAAGGCAATATAAGGTATATGTATACCTTGCAAATTGTGATCGTTGCTCGCTCGCTCCGCTCGCTCGTAAAAATTTAGTCCAACCTCACATACGATCCGACACGTTCGCAAATTCGAAATAAGTTGCCTTCATATCGAATGACTAACGCAAGATGGATTGGGTTTAGGTTAGGCTACAGCTTTCGAGCGAGCGCATCGAGCGAGAGACGCGTAAAGGTGTGTCACAATCCAACGGTTTGGCACATACTGACATTGAAACATTCGCACCAGCCCGAGGAGCCGGATGTCTTTATCCTATTGCCTGCTGACAAATGTTTACAGTTTGTGAATAGTTTCACATAAATAGTACTATTTCCACATACTACAGGGCAATGTGATGTCCGAAGTGGCTGACGAAATTAGGTACTAACACGATATATATGCATATTGCAAGGTATATGTATACCTTGCATATTGTGATCGATGCTCGCTCGCTCCGCTCGCTCGTAAAAATTTAGTCCAACCTCACATCCGATCCGACACGTTCGCAAATTCGAAATAAGTCGCCACCATATCGAATAATGAACGCAAGATGGATTGGTTTTAGGTTACGCTATAGTTTTCGAGCGAGCGCAGCGAGCGAGAGACGCGTAAAGGTGTGTCACAATCCAACGGTTTGGCACATACTGACATTGAAACATTCGCACCAGCCCGAGGAGCCGGAAGTCTTTATCCTATTGCCTGCTGACAATTGTTTACAGTTTGTGAATAGTTTCACATAAATAGTACTATTTCCACATACTACAGTCCAATGTGATGTCTGAAGTGGCTGACAAAATTAGGTACTAACACGAAATATATGCAAGGCAATATAAGGTATATGTATACCTTGCAAATTGTGATCGTTGCTCGCTCGCTCCGCTCGCTCGTAAAAATTTAGTCCAACCTCACATCCGATCCGACACGTTCGCAAATTCGAAATAAGTCGCCACCATATCGAATGACTAACGCAAGATGGATTGGGTTTAGGTTAGGCTACAGCTTTCGAGCGAGCGCATCGAGCGAGAGACGCGTAAAGGTGTGTCACAATCCAACGGTTTGGCACATACTGACATTGAAACATTCGCACCAGCCCGAGGAGCCGGATGTCTTTATCCTATTGCCTGCTGACAAATGTTTACAGTTTGTGAATAGTTTCACATAAATAGTACTATTTCCACATACTACAGGGCAATGTGATGTCCGAAGTGGCTGACGAAATTAGGTACTAACACGATATATATGCATATTGCAAGGTATATGTATACCTTGCATATTGTGATCGATGCTCGCTCGCTCCGCTCGCTCGTAAAAATTTAGTCCAACCTCACATCCGATCCGACACGTTCGCAAATTCGAAATAAGTCGCCACCATATCGAATAATGAACGCAAGATGGATTGGTTTTAGGTTACGCTATAGTTTTCGAGCGAGCGCAGCGAGCGAGAGACGCGTAAAGGTGTGTCACAATCCAACGGTTTGGCACATACTGACATTGAAACATTCGCACCAGCCCGAGGAGCCGGAAGTCTTTATCCTATTGCCTGCTGACAATTGTTTACAGTTTGTGAATAGTTTCACATAAATAGTACTATTTCCACATACTACAGTCCAATGTGATGTCTGAAGTGGCTGACAAAATTAGGTACTAACACGAAATATATGCAAGGCAATATAAGGTATATGTATACCTTGCAAATTGTGATCGTTGCTCGCTCGCTCCGCTCGCTCGTAAAAATTTAGTCCAACCTCACATCCGATCCGACACTTTCGCAAATTCGAAATAAGTCGCCACCATATCGAATGACTAACGCAAGATGGATTGGGTTTAGGTTAGGCTACAGCTTTCGAGCGAGCGCATCGAGCGAGAGACGCGTAAAGGTGTGTCACAATCCAACGGTTTGGCACATACTGACATTGAAACATTCGCACCAGCCCGAGGAGCCGGATGTCTTTATCCTATTGCCTGCTGACAAATGTTTACAGTTTGTGAATAGTTTCACATAAATAGTACTATTTCCACATACTACAGGGCAATGTGATGTCCGAAGTGGCTGACGAAATTAGGTACTAACACGATATATATGCATATTGCAAGGTATATGTATACCTTGCATATTGTGATCGATGCTCGCTCGCTCCGCTCGCTCGTAAAAATTTAGTCCAACCTCACATCCGATCCGACACGTTCGCAAATTCGAAATAAGTCGCCACCATATCGAATAATGAACGCAAGATGGATTGGTTTTAGGTTACGCTATAGTTTTCGAGCGAGCGCAGCGAGCGAGAGACGCGTAAAGGTGTGTCACAATCCAACGGTTTGGCACATACTGACATTGAAACATTCGCACCAGCCCGAGGAGCCGGAAGTCTTTATCCTATTGCCTGCTGACAATTGTTTACAGTTTGTGAATAGTTTCACATAAATAGTACTATTTCCACATACTACAGTCCAATGTGATGTCTGAAGTGGCTGACAAAATTAGGTACTAACACGAAATATATGCAAGGCAATATAAGGTATATGTATACCTTGCAAATTGTGATCGTTGCTCGCTCGCTCCGCTCGCTCGTAAAAATTTAGTCCAACCTCACATCCGATCCGACACGTTCGCAAATTCGAAATAAGTCGCCACCATATCGAATAATGAGCGCAAGATGGATTGGTTTTATGTTACGCTATAGTTTTCGAGCGAGCGCAGCGAACGAGAGACGCGTAAAGGTGTGTCACAATCCAACGGTTTGGCACATACGGACATTGAAACATTCGCACCAGCCCGAGGAGCCGGAAGTCTTTATCCTATTGCCTGCTGACAAATGTTTACAGTTTGTGAATAGTTTCACATAAATAGTACTATTTCCACATACTACTGTCCAATGTGATGTCCGAAGTGGCTGACAAAATTAGGTACTAACACGAAATATATGCAAGGCAATATAAGGTATATGTATACCTTGCAAATTGTGATCGTTGCTCGCTCGCTCCGCTCGCTCGTAAAAATTTAGTCCAACCTCACATCCGATCCGACACGTTCGCAAATTCGAAATAAGTCGCCACCATATCGAATAATGAACGCAAGATGGATTGGTTTTAGGCTAGGCTACAGCTTTCGAGCGAGCGCAGCGAGCGAGAGACGCGTAAAGGTGTGTCACAATCCAACGGTTTGGCACATACTGACATTGAAACATTCGCACCAGCCCGAGGATCCGGATGTCTTTATCATATTGCCTGCTGACAAATGTTTACAGTTTGTGAATAGTTTCACATAAATAGTACTATTTCCACATACTACAGGGCAATGTGATGTCCGAAGTGGCTGACGAAATTAGGTACTAACACGATATATATGCATATTGCAAGGTATATGTATACCTTGCATATTGTGATCGATGCTCGCTCGCACCACTCGCTCGTAAAAATTTAGTCCAACCTCACATCCGATCCGACACGTTCGCAAATTCGAAATAAGTCGCCACCATATCGAATAATGAACGCAAGATGGATTGGTTTTAGGTTACGCTATAGTTTTCGAGCGAGCGCAGCGAGCGAGAGACGCGTAAAGGTGTGTCACAATCCAACGGTTTGGCACATACTGACATTGAAACATTCTCACCAGCCAGAGGAGCCGGAAGTATTTATCCTATTGCCTGCTGACAAATGTTTACAGTTTGTGAACAGTTCCACATAAATAGTACTATTTCCACATACTACAGGGCAATGTGATGTCCGAAGTGGCTGACGAAATTAGGTACTAACACGATATATATGCATATTGCAAGGTATATGTATACCTTGCATATTGTGATCGATGCTCGCTCGCTCCGCTCGCTCGTAAAAATTTAGTCCAACCTCACATCCGATCCGACACGTTCGCAAATTCGAAATAAGTCGCCACCATATCGAATAATGAACGCAAGATGGATTGGTTTTAGGTTACGCTATACTTTTCGAGCGAGCGCAGCGAGCGAGAGACGCGTAAAGGTGTGTCACAGTCCAACGGTTTGGCACATACTGACATTGAAACATTCGCACCAGCCCGAGGAGCCGGAAGTCTTTATCATATAGCCTGCTGACAAATGTTTACAGTTTGTGAATAGTTTCGCATAAATAGTTCTATTTCGACATACTACAGTGCAATGTGATGTCCGAAGTGGCTGACAAAATTAGGTACTAACTCGATATATATGCATATTGCAAGGTATATGTATACCTTGCAAATTGTGATAGTTGCTCGCTCGCTCCGCTCGCTCGTAAAAATTTAGTCCAACCTCACATCCGATCCGACACGTTCGCAAATTCGAAATAAGTCGCCTTCATATCGAATGACTAACGCAAGAGGGATTGGTTTTAGGTTAGGCTATAGTTTTCGAGCGAGCGCAGCGAGCGAGAGACGCGTGAAGGTGTATCACAATCTAACGGTTTGGCACATACGGACATTGAAACATTCGCACCAGCCAGAGGAGCCGGAAGTATTTATCCTATTGCCTGCTGACAAATGTTTACAGTTTGTGAATAGTTTCACATAAATAGTACTATTTCCACATACTACAGTCCAATGTGATGTCCGAAGTGGCTAACAAAATTAGGTACCAACACGATATATATGCATATTGCAAGGTATATGTATACCTTGCAAATTGTGATCGTTGCTCGCTCGCTCCGCTCGCTCGTAAAAATTTAGTCCAACCTCACATCCGATCCGACACGTTCGCAAATTCGAAATAAGTCGCCACCATATCGAATAATGAACGCAAGATGGATTGGTTTTAGGTTACGCTATAGTTTTCGAGCGAGCGCAGCGAGCGAGCGACGCGTAAAGGTGTGTCGCAGTCCAACGGTTTGGCACATACTGACATTGAAACATTCGCACCAGCCCGAGGAGCCGGAAGTCTTTATCCTATTGCCTGCTGACAAATGTTTACAGTTTGTGAATTGTTTCACATAAATAGTACTATTTCCACATACTACAGTCCAATGTGATGTCCGAAGTGGCTGACAAAATTAGGTACTAACACGAAATATATGCAAGGCAATATAAGGTATATGTATACCTTGCAAATTGTGATCGTTGCTCGCTCGCTCCGCTCGCTCGTAAAAATTTAGTCCAACCTCACATCCGATCCGACACGTTCGCAAATTCGAAATAAGTCGCCACCATATCGAATAATGAACGCAAGATGGATTGGTTTTAGGTTACGCTATAGTTTTCGAGCGAGCGCAGCGAGCGAGAGACGCGTAAAGGTGTGTCACAATCCAACGGTTTGGCACATACGGACATTGAAACATTCGCACCAGCCCGAGGAGCCGGAAGTATTTATCCTATAGCCTGCTGACAAATGTATACAGTTTGTGAATAGTTTCGCATAAATAGTTCTATTTCGACATACTACAGTGCAATGTGATGTCCGATGTGGCTGACAAAATTAGGTACTAACACGATATATATGCATATTGCAAAGTATATGTATACCTTGCAAATTGTGATAGTTGCTCGCTCGCTCCGCTCGCTCGTAAAAATTTAGTCCAACCTCACATCCGATCCGATACGTTCGCAAATTCGAAATAAGTCGCCTTCATATCGAATAATGAACGCAAGATGGATTGGTTTTAGGTTACGCTATAGTTTTCGAGCGAGCGCAGCGAGCGAGCGACGCGTAAAGGTGTGTCACAGTCCAACGGTTTGGCACATACTGACATTGAAACATTCGCACCAGCCCGAGGAGCCGGAAGTCTTTATCCTATTGCCTGCTGACAAATGTTTACAGTTTGTGAATTGTTTCACATAAATAGTACTATTTCCACATACTACAGTCCAATGTGATGTCCGAAGTGGCTGACAAAATTAGGTACTAACACGAAATATATGCAAGGCAATATAAGGTATATGTATACCTTGCAAATTGTGATCGTTGCTCGCTCGCTCCGCTCGCTCGTAAAAATTTAGTCCAACCTCACATCCGATCCGACACGTTCGCAAATTCGAAATAAGTCGCCACCATATCGAATAATGAACGCAAGATGGATTGGTTTTAGGTTACGCTATAGTTTTCGAGCGAGCGCAGCGAGCGAGAGACGCGTAAAGGTGTGTCACAATCCAACGGTTTGGCACATACGGACATTGAAACATTCGCACCAGCCCGAGGAGCCGGAAGTCTTTATCCTATAGCCTGCTGACAAATGTATACAGTTTGTGAATAGTTTCGCATAAATAGTTCTATTTCGACATACTACAGTGCAATGTGATGTCCGATGTGGCTGACAAAATTAGGTACTAACACGATATATATGCATATTGCAAAGTATATGTATACCTTGCATATTGTGATCGATGCTCGCTCGCTCCGCTCGCTCGTAAAAATTTAGTCCAACCTCACATCCGATCCGACACGTTCGCAAATTCGAAATAAGTCGCCTTCATATCGAATGACTAACGCAAGAGGGATTGGTTTTAGGTTAGGCTATAGTTTTCGAGCGAGCGCAGCGAGCGAGAGACGCGTGAAGGTGTATCACAATCTAACGGTTTGGCACATACGGACATTGAAACATTCGCACCAGCCAGAGGAGCCGGAAGTATTTATCCTATTGCCTGCTGAGAAATGTTTACAGTTTGTGAATAGTTTCACATAAATAGTACTATTTCCACATACTACAGGGCAATGTGATGTCCGAAGTGGCTGACGAAATTAGGTACTAACACGATATATATGCATATTGCAAGGTATATGTATACCTTGCATATTGTGATCGATGCTCGCTCGCTCCGCTCGCTCGTAAAAATTTAGTCCAACCTCACATCCGATCCGACACGTTCGCAAATTCGAAATAAGTCGCCACCATATCGAATAATGAACGCAAGATGGATTGGTTTTAGGTTACGCTATAGTTTTCGAGCGAGCGCAGCGAGCGAGAGACGCGTAAAGGTGTGTCACAATCCAACGGTTTGGCACATACTGACATTGAAACATTCGCACCAGCCCGAGGAGCCACAAGTCTTTATCCTATAGCCTGCTGACAAATGTTTACAGTTTGTGAATAGTTTCACATAAATAGTACTATTTCGACACACTACAGTGCAATGTGATGTCCGAAGTGGCTGACAAAATTAGGTACTAACACGATATATATGCATATTGCAAGGTATATGTATACCTTGCAAATTGTGATCGTTGCTCGCTCGCTCCGCTCGCTCGTAAAAATTTAGTCCAACCTCACATCCGATCCGACACGTTCGCAAATTCGAAATAAGTCGCCTTCATATCGAATGACTAACGCAAGAGGGATTGGTTTTAGGTTAGGCTATAGTTTTCGAGCGAGCGCAGCGAGCGAGAGAAGCGTGAAGGTGTATCACAATCTAACGGTTTGGCACATACGGACATTGAAACATTCGCACCAGCCAGAGGAGCCGGAAGTATTTATCCTATTGCCTGCTGACAAATGTTTACAGTTTGTGAATAGTTTCACATAAATAGTACTATTTCCACATACTACAGTCCAATGTGATGTCCGAAGTGGCTAACAAAATTAGGTACTAACACGATATATATGCATATTGCAAGGTATATGTATACCTTGCAAATTGTGATCGTTGCTCGCTCGCTCCGCTCGCTCGTAAAAATTTAGTCCAACCTCACATCCGATCCGACACGTTCGCAAATTCGAAATAAGTCGCCACCATATCGAATAATGAACGCAAGATGGATTGGTTTTAGGTTACGCTATAGTTTTCGAGCGAGCGCAGCGAGCGAGCGACGCGTAAAGGTGTGTCACAGTCCAACGGTTTGGCACATACTGACATTGAAACATTCGCACCAGCCCGAGGAGCCGGAAGTCTTTATCCTATTGCCTGCTGACAAATGTTTACAGTTTGTGAATTGTTTCACATAAATAGTTCTATTTCGACATACTACAGTGCAATGTGATGTCCGATGTGGCTGACAAAATTAGGTACTAACACGATATATATGCATATTGCAAGGTATATGTATAACTTGCAAATTGTGATAGTTGCTCGCTCGCTCCGCTCGCTCGTAAAAATTTAGTCCAACCTCACATCCGATCCGATACGTTCGCAAATTCGAAATAAGTCGCCTTCATATCGAATGACTAACGCAAGAGGGATTGGTTTTAGGTTAGGCTATAGTTTTCGAGCGAGCGCAGCGAGCGAGAGACGCGTGAAGGTGTATCACAATCTAACGGTTTGGCACATACGGACATTGAAACATTCGCACCAGCCAGAGGAGCCGGAAGTATTTATCCTATTGCCTGCTGAGAAATGTTTACAGTTTGTGAATAGTTTCACATAAATAGTACTATTTCCACATACTACAGGGCAATGTGATGTCCGAAGTGGCTGACGAAATTAGGTACTAACACGATATATATGCATATTGCAAGGTATATGTATACCTTGCATATTGTGATCGATGCTCGCTCGCTCCGCTCGCTCGTAAAAATTTAGTCCAACCTCACATCCGATCCGACACGTTCGCAAATTCGAAATAAGTCGCCACCATATCGAATAATGAACGCAAGATGGATTGGTTTTAGGTTACGCTATAGTTTTCGAGCGAGCGCAGCGAGCGAGAGACGCGTAAAGGTGTGTCACAATCCAACGGTTTGGCACATACTGACATTGAAACATTCGCACCAGCCCGAGGAGCCACAAGTCTTTATCCTATAGCCTGCTGACAAATGTTTACAGTTTGTGAATAGTTTCACATAAATAGTACTATTTCGACACACTACAGTGCAATGTGATGTCCGAAGTGGCTGACAAAATTAGGTACTAACACGATATATATGCATATTGCAAGGTATATGTATACCTTGCAAATTGTGATCGTTGCTCGCTCGCTCCGCTCGCTCGTAAAAATTTAGTCCAACCTCACATCCGATCCGACACGTTCGCAAATTCGAAATAAGTCGCCTTCATATCGAATGACTAACGCAAGAGGGATTGGTTTTAGGTTAGGCTATAGTTTTCGAGCGAGCGCAGCGAGCGAGAGACGCGTGAAGGTGTATCACAATCTAACGGTTTGGCACATACGGACATTGAAACATTCGCACCAGCCAGAGGAGCCGGAAGTATTTATCCTATTGCCTGCTGAGAAATGTTTACAGTTTGTGAATAGTTTCACATAAATAGTACTATTTCCACATACTACAGGGCAATGTGATGTCCGAAGTGGCTGACGAAATTAGGTACTAACACGATATATATGCATATTGCAAGGTATATGTATACCTTGCATATTGTGATCGATGCTCGCTCGCTCCGCTCGCTCGTAAAAATTTAGTCCAACCTCACATCCGATCCGACACGTTCGCAAATTCGAAATAAGTCGCCACCATATCGAATAATGAACGCAAGATGGATTGGTTTTAGGTTACGCTATAGTTTTCGAGCGAGCGCAGCGAGCGAGAGACGCGTAAAGGTGTGTCACAATCCAACGGTTTGGCACATACTGACATTGAAACATTCGCACCAGCCCGAGGAGCCACAAGTCTTTATCCTATAGCCTGCTGACAAATGTTTACAGTTTGTGAATAGTTTCACATAAATAGTACTATTTCGACACACTACAGTGCAATGTGATGTCCGAAGTGGCTGACAAAATTAGGTACTAACACGATATATATGCATATTGCAAGGTATATGTATACCTTGCAAATTGTGATCGTTGCTCGCTCGCTCCGCTCGCTCGTAAAAATTTAGTCCAACCTCACATCCGATCCGACACGTTCGCAAATTCGAAATAAGTCGCCTTCATATCGAATGACTAACGCAAGAGGGATTGGTTTTAGGTTAGGCTATAGTTTTCGAGCGAGCGCAGCGAGCGAGAGAAGCGTGAAGGTGTATCACAATCTAACGGTTTGGCACATACGGACATTGAAACATTCGCACCAGCCAGAGGAGCCGGAAGTATTTATCCTATTGCCTGCTGACAAATGTTTACAGTTTGTGAATAGTTTCACATAAATAGTACTATTTCCACATACTACAGTCCAATGTGATGTCCGAAGTGGCTAACAAAATTAGGTACTAACACGATATATATGCATATTGCAAGGTATATGTATACCTTGCAAATTGTGATCGTTGCTCGCTCGCTCCGCTCGCTCGTAAAAATTTAGTCCAACCTCACATCCGATCCGACACGTTCGCAAATTCGAAATAAGTCGCCACCATATCGAATAATGAACGCAAGATGGATTGGTTTTAGGTTACGCTATAGTTTTCGAGCGAGCGCAGCGAGCGAGCGACGCGTAAAGGTGTGTCACAGTCCAACGGTTTGGCACATACTGACATTGAAACATTCGCACCAGCCCGAGGAGCCGGAAGTCTTTATCCTATTGCCTGCTGACAAATGTTTACAGTTTGTGAATTGTTTCACATAAATAGTACTATTTCCACATACTACAGTCCAATGTGATGTCCGAAATGGCTGACAAAATTAGGTACTAACACGAAATATATGCAAGGCAATATAAGGTATATGTATACCTTGCAAATTGTGATCGTTGCTCGCTCGCTCCGCTCGCTCGTAAAAATTTAGTCCAACCTCACATACGATCCGACACGTTCGCAAATTCGAAATAAGTTGCCTTCATATCGAATGACTAACGCAAGATGGATTGGGTTTAGGTTAGGCTACAGCTTTCGAGCGAGCGCATCGAGCGAGAGACGCGTAAAGGTGTGTCACAATCCAACGGTTTGGCACATACTGACATTGAAACATTCGCACCAGCCCGAGGAGCCGGATGTCTTTATCCTATTGCCTGCTGACAAATGTTTACAGTTTGTGAATAGTTTCACATAAATAGTACTATTTCCACATACTACAGGGCAATGTGATGTCCGAAGTGGCTGACGAAATTAGGTACTAACACGATATATATGCATATTGCAAGGTATATGTATACCTTGCATATTGTGATCGATGCTCGCTCGCTCTGCTCGCTCGTAAAAATTTAGTCCAACCTCACATCCGATCCGACACGTTCGCAAATTCGAAATAAGTCGCCACCATATCGAATAATGAACGCAAGATGGATTGGTTTTAGGTTACGCTATAGTTTTCGAGCGAGCGCAGCGAGCGAGAGACGCGTAAAGGTGTGTCACAATCCAACGGTTTGGCACATACTGACATTGAAACATTCGCACCAGCCCGAGGAGCCGGAAGTCTTTATCCTATTGCCTGCTGACAATTGTTTACAGTTTGTGAATAGTTTCACATAAATAGTACTATTTCCACATACTACAGTCCAATGTGATGTCTGAAGTGGCTGACAAAATTAGGTACTAACACGAAATATATGCAAGGCAATATAAGGTATATGTATACCTTGCAAATTGTGATCGTTGCTCGCTCGCTCCGCTCGCTCGTAAAAATTTAGTCCAACCTCACATCCGATCCGACACGTTCGCAAATTCGAAATAAGTCGCCACCATATCGAATAATGAGCGCAAGATGGATTGGTTTTAGGTTACGCTATAGTTTTCGAGCGAGCGCAGCGAACGAGAGACGCGTAAAGGTGTGTCACAATCCAACGGTTTGGCACATACGGACATTGAAACATTCGCACCAGCCCGAGGAGCCGGAAGTCTTTATCCTATTGCCTGCTGACAAATGTTTACAGTTTGTGAATAGTTTCACATAAATAGTACTATTTCCACATACTACAGTCCAATGTGATGTCCGAAGTGGCTGACAAAATTAAGTACTAACACGAAATATATGCAAGGCAATATAAGGTATATGTATACCTTGCAAATTGTGATCGTTGCTCGCTCGCTCCGCTCGCTCGTAAAAATTTAGTCCAACCTCACATCCGATCCGACACGTTCGCCAATTCGAAATAAGTCGCCACCATATCGAATAATGAACGCAAGATGGATTGGTTTTAGGTTACGCTATAGTTTTCGAGCGAGCGCAGCGAGCGAGAGACGCGTAAAGGTGTGTCACAATCCAACGGTTTGGCACATACTGACATTGAAACATTCGCACCAGCCCGTGGAGCCGCAAGTCTTTATCCTATAGCCTGCTGACAAATGTTTACAGTTTGTGAATAGTTTCACATAAATAGTACTATTTCCACATACTACAGTCCAATGTGATGTCCGAAGTGGCTAACAAAATTAGGTACTAACACGATATATATGCATATTGCAAGGTATATGTATACCTTGGAAATTGTGATCGTTGCTCGCTCGCTCCGCTCGCTCGTAAAAATTTAGTCCAACCTCACATCCGATCCGACACGTTCGCAAATTCGAAATAAGTCGCCTTCATATCGAATGACTAACGCAAGAGGGATTGGTTTTAGGTTAGGCTATAGTTTTCGAGCGAGCGCAGCGAACGAGAGACGCGTAAAGGTGTGTCACAATCCAACGGTTTGGCACATACGGACATTGAAACATTCGCACCAGCCCGAGGAGCCGGAAGTCTTTATCCTACTGCCTGCTGACAAATGTTTACAGTTTGTGAATAGTTTCACATAAATAGTACTATTTCCACATACTACAGTCCAATGTGATGTCCGAAGTGGCTGACAAAATTAGGTACTAACACGAAATATATGCAAGGCAATATAAGGTATATGTATACCTTGCAAATTGTGATCGTTGCTCGCTCGCTCCGCTCGCTCGTAAAAATTTAGTCCAACCTCACATCCGATCCGACACGTTCGCAAATTCGAAATAAGTCGCCACCATATCGAATAATGAACGCAAGATGGATTGGTTTTAGGTTAGGCTACAGCTTTCGAGCGAGCGCAGCGAGCGAGAGACGCGTAAAGGTGTGTCACAATCCAACGGTTTGGCACATACTGACATTGAAACATTCGCACCAGCCCGAGGATCCGGATGTCTTTATCATATTGCCTGCTGACAAATGTTTACAGTTTGTGAATAGTTTCACATAAATAGTACTATTTCCACATACTACAGGGCAATGTGATGTCCGAAGTGGCTGACGAAATTAGGTACTAACACGATATATATGCATATTGCAAGGTATATGTATACCTTGCATATTGTGATCGATGCTCGCTCGCACCGCTCGCTCGTAAAAATTTAGTCCAACCTCACATCCGATCCGACACGTTCGCAAATTCGAAATAAGTCGCCACCATATCGAATAATGAACGCAAGATGGATTGGTTTTAGGTTACGCTATAGTTTTCGAGCGAGCGCAGCGAGCGAGAGACGCGTAAAGGTGTGTCACAATCCAACGGTTTGGCACATACTGACATTGAAACATTCGCACCAGCCCGAGGAGCCGGAAGTATTTATCCTATAGCCTGCTGACAAATGTTTACAGTTTGTGAATAGTTTCACATAAATAGTACTATTTCGACATACTACAGTGCAATGTGATCTCCGAAGTGGCTGACAAAATTAGGTACTAACACGATATATATGCATATTGCAAGGTATATGTATACCTTGCAAATTGTGATCGTTGCTCGCTCGCTCCGCTCGCTCGTAAAGATTTAGTCCAACCTCACATCCGATCCGACACGTTCGCAAATTCGAAATAAGTCGCCTTCATATCGAATGACTAACGCAAGAGGGATTGGTTTTAGGTTAGGCAATAGTTTTCGAGCGAGCGCAGCGAGCGAGAGACGCGTGAAGGTGTATCACAATCTAACGGTTTGGCACATACGGACATTGAAACATTCGCACCAGCCAGAGGAGCCGGAAGTATTTATCCTATTGCCTGCTGACAAATGTTTACAGTTTGTGAATAGTTTCACATAAATAGTACTATTTCCACATACTACAGTCCAATGTGATGTCCGAAGTGGCTAACAAAATTAGGTACTAACACGATATATATGCATATTGCAAGGTATATGTATACCTTGCAAATTGTGATCGTTGCTCGCTCGCTCCGCTCGCTCGTAAAAATTTAGTCCAAGCTCACATCCGATCCGACACATTCGCAAATTCGAAATAAGTCGCCACCATATCGAATAATGAACGCAAGATGAATTGGTTTTAGGTTACGCTATAGTTTTCGAGCGAGCGCAGCGAACGAGAGACGCGTAAAGGTGTGTCACAATCCAACGGTTTGGCACATACTGACATTGAAAGATTCGCACCAGCCCGAGGAGCCGGAAGTCTTTATCCTATTGCCTGCTGACAAATGTTTACAGTTTGTGAATAGTTTCACATAAATAGTACTATTTCCACACAATACAGTCCAATCTGATGTCTGAAGTGGCTGACAAAATTAGGTACTAACACGAAATATATGCAAGGCAATATAAGGTATATGTATACCTTGCAAATTGTGATCGTAGCTCGCTCGCTCCGCTCGCTCGTAAAAATTTAGTCCAACCTCACATCCGATCCGACACGTTCGCAAATTCGAAATAAGTCGCCACCATATCGAATAATGAACGCAAGATGAATTGGTTTTAGGTTACGCTATAGTTTTCGAGCGAGCGCAGCGAACGGGAGACGCGTAAAGGTGTGTCACAATCCAACGGTTTGGCACATACGGACATTGAAACATTCGCACCAGCCCGAGGAGCCGGAAGTATTTATCCTATTGCCTGCTGACAAATGTTTACAGTTTGTGAATAGTTTCACATAAATAGTACTATTTCCACATACTAGAGTGCAATGTGATGTGCGAAGTGGCTGACAAAATTAGGTACTAACACGATATATATGCATATTGCAAGTTATATGTATAGCTTGCAAATTGTGATCGTTGCTCGCTCGCTCCGCTCGCTCGTAAAAATTTAGTCCAACCTCACATCCGATTCGACACGTTCGCAAATTCGAAATAAGTCGCCACCATATCGAATAATGAACGCAAGATGGATTGGTTTTAGGTTACGCTATAGTTTTCGAGCGAGCGCAGCGAGCGAGAGACGCGTGAAGGTGTATCACAATCTAACGGTTTGGCACATACGGACATTGAAACATTCGCACCAGCCAGAGGAGCCGGAAGTATTTATCCTATTGCCTGCTGACAAATGTTTACAGTTTGTGAATAGTTTCACATAAATAGTACTATTTCCACATACTACAGGGCAATGTGATGTCCGAAGTGGCTGACGAAATTAGGTACTAACACGATATATATGCATATTGCAAGGTATATGTATACCTTGCATATTGTGATCGATGCTCGCTCGCTCCGCTCGCTCGTAAAAATTTAGTCCAACCTCACATCCGATCCGACACGTTCGCAAATTCGAAATAAGTCGCCTTCATATCGAATGACTAACGCAAGAGGGATTGGTTTTAGGTTAGGCTATAGTTTTCGAGCGAGCGCAGCGAGCGAGAGACGCGTGAAGGTGTATCACAATCTAACGGTTTGGCACATACGGACATTGAAACATTCGCACCAGCCAGAGGAGCCGGAAGTATTTATCCTATTGCTTGCTGACAAATGTTTACAGTTTGTGAATAGTTTCACATAAATAGTACTATTTCCACATACTACAGGGCAATGTGATGTCCGAAGTGGCTGACGAAATTAGGTACTAACACGATATATATGCATATTGCAAGGTATATGTATACCTTGCATATTGTGATCGATGCTCGCTCGCTCTGCTCGCTCGTAAAAATTTAGTCCAACCTCACATCCGATCCGACACGTTCGCAAATTCGAAATAAGTCGCCACCATATCGAATAATGAACGCAAGATGGATTGGTTTTAGGTTACGCTATAGTTTTCGAGCGAGCGCAGCGAGCGAGAGACGCGTAAAGGTGTGTCACAATCCAACGGTTTGGCACATACTGACATTGAAACATTCGCACCAGCCCGAGGAGCCGGAAGTCTTTATCCTATTGCCTGCTGACAATTGTTTACAGTTTGTGAATAGTTTCACATAAATAGTACTATTTCCACATACTACAGTCCAATGTGATGTCTGAAGTGGCTGACAAAATTAGGTACTAACACGAAATATATGCAAGGCAATATAAGGTATATGTATACCTTGCAAATTGTGATCGTAGCTCGCTCGCTCCGCTCGCTCGTAAAAATTTAGTCCAACCTCACATCCGATCCGACACGTTCGCAAATTCGAAATAAGTCGCCACCATATCGAATAATGAACGCAAGATGAATTGGTTTTAGGTTACGCTATAGTTTTCGAGCGAGCGCAGCGAACGGGAGACGCGTAAAGGTGTGTCACAATCCAACGGTTTGGCACATACGGACATTGAAACATTCGCACCAGCCCGAGGAGCCGGAAGTATTTATCCTATTGCCTGCTGACAAATGTTTACAGTTTGTGAATAGTTTCACATAAATAGTACTATTTCCACATACTAGAGTGCAATGTGATGTGCGAAGTGGCTGACAAAATTAGGTACTAACACGATATATATGCATATTGCAAGTTATATGTATAGCTTGCAAATTGTGATCGTTGCTCGCTCGCTCCGCTCGCTCGTAAAAATTTAGTCCAACCTCACATCCGATTCGACACGTTCGCAAATTCGAAATAAGTCGCCACCATATCGAATAATGAACGCAAGATGGATTGGTTTTAGGTTACGCTATAGTTTTCGAGCGAGCGCAGCGAGCGAGAGACGCGTGAAGGTGTATCACAATCTAACGGTTTGGCACATACGGACATTGAAACATTCGCACCAGCCAGAGGAGCCGGAAGTATTTATCCTATTGCCTGCTGACAAATGTTTACAGTTTGTGAATAGTTTCACATAAATAGTACTATTTCCACATACTACAGGGCAATGTGATGTCCGAAGTGGCTGACGAAATTAGGTACTAACACGATATATATGCATATTGCAAGGTATATGTATACCTTGCATATTGTGATCGATGCTCGCTCGCTCCGCTCGCTCGTAAAAATTTAGTCCAACCTCACATCCGATCCGACACGTTCGCAAATTCGAAATAAGTCGCCTTCATATCGAATGACTAACGCAAGAGGGATTGGTTTTAGGTTAGGCTATAGTTTTCGAGCGAGCGCAGCGAGCGAGAGACGCGTGAAGGTGTATCACAATCTAACGGTTTGGCACATACGGACATTGAAACATTCGCACCAGCCAGAGGAGCCGGAAGTATTTATCCTATTGCTTGCTGACAAATGTTTACAGTTTGTGAATAGTTTCACATAAATAGTACTATTTCCACATACTACAGGGCAATGTGATGTCCGAAGTGGCTCACGAAATTAGGTACTAACACGATATATATGCATATTGCAAGGTATATGTATACCTTGCATATTGTGATCGATGCTCGCTCGCTCCGCTCGCTCGTAAAAATTGAGTCCAACCTCACATCCGATCCGACACGTTCGCCAATTCGAAATAAGTCGCCACCATATCGAATAATGAACGCAAGATGGATTGGTTTTAGGTTACGCTATAGTTTTCGAGCGAGCGCAGCGAGCGAGAGACGCGTAAAGGTGTGTCACAATCCAACGGTTTGGCACATACTGACATTGAAACATTCGCACCAGCCCGAGGAGCCGGAAGTCTTTATCCTATAGCCTGCTGACAAATGTTTACAGTTTGTGAATAGTTTCACATAAATAGTACTATTTCGACATACTACAGTGCAATGTGATGTCCGAAGTGGCTGACAAAATTAGGTACTAACACGAAATATATGCAAGGCAATATAAGGTATATGTATACCTTGCAAATTGTGATCGTTGCTCGCTCGCTCCGCTCGCTCGTAAAAATTTAGTCCAACCTCACATACGATCCGACACGTTCGCAAATTCGAAATAAGTTGCCTTCATATCGAATGACTAACGCAAGATGGATTGGGTTTAGGTTAGGCTACAGCTTTCGAGCGAGCGCATCGAGCGAGAGACGCGTAAAGGTGTGTCACAATCCAACGGTTTGGCACATACTGACATTGAAACATTCGCACCAGCCCGAGGAGCCGGATGTCTTTATCATATTGCCTGCTGACAAATGTTTACAGTTTGTGAATAGTTTCACATAAATAGTACTATTTCCACATACTACAGGGCAATGTGATGTCCGAAGTGGCTGACGAAATTAGGTACTAGCACGATATATATGCATATTGCAAGGTATATGTATACCTTGCATATTGTGATCGATGCTCGCTCGCTCCGCTCGCTCGTAAAAATTTAGTCCAACCTCACATCCGATCCGACACGTTCGCAAATTCGAAATAAGTCGCCTTCATATCGAATGACTAACGCAAGAGGGATTGGTTTTAGGTTAGGCTATAGTTTTCGAGCGAGCGCAGCGAGCGAGAGACGCGTGAAGGTGTATCACAATCTAACGGTTTGGCACATACGGACATTGAAACATTCGCACCAGCCAGAGGAGCCGGAAGTATATATCCTATTGCCTGCTGACAAATGTTTACAGTTTGTGAATAGTTTCACATAAATAGTACTATTTCCACATACTACAGTCCAATGTGATGTCCGAAGTGGCTGACAAAATTAGGTACTAACACGATATATATGCATATTGCAAGTTATATGTATAGCTTGCAAATTGTGATCGTTGCTCGCTCGCTCCGCTCGCTCGTAAAAATTTAGTCCAACCTCACATCCGATCCGACACGTTCGCAAATTCGAAATAAGTCGCCTTCATATCGAATGACTAACGCAAGAGGGATTGGTTTTAGGTTAGGCTACAGTTTTCGAGCGAGCGCAGCGAGCGAGAGACGCGTGAAGGTGTATCACAATCTAACGGTTTGGCACATACGGACATTGAAACATTCGCACCAGCCAGAGGAGCCGGAAGTATTTATCCTATTGCTTGCTGACAAATGTTTACAGTTTGTGAATAGTTTCACATAAATAGTACTATTTCGACATACTACAGTGCAATGTGATGTCCGAAGTGGCTGACAAAATTAGGTACTAACACGAAATATATGCAAGGCAATATAAGGTATATGTATACCTTGCAAATTGTGATCGTTGCTCGCTCGCTCCGCTCGCTCGTAAAAATTTAGTCCAACCTCACATACGATCCGACACGTTCGCAAATTCGAAATAAGTTGCCTTCATATCGAATGACTAACGCAAGATGGATTGGGTTTAGGTTAGGCTACAGCTTTCGAGCGAGCGCATCGAGCGAGAGACGCGTAAAGGTGTGTCACAATCCAACGGTTTGGTACATACTGACATTGAAACATTCGCACCAGCCCGAGGAGCCGGATGTCTTTATCATATTGCCTGCTGACAAATGTTTACAGTTTGTGAATAGTTTCACATAAATAGTACTATTTCCACATACTACAGGGCAATGTGATGTCCGAAGTGGCTGATGAAATTAGGTACTAACACGATATATATGCATATTGCAAGGTATATGTATACCTTGCATATTGTGTTCGATGCTCGCTCGCTCCGCTCGCTCGTAAAAATTTAGTCCAACCTCACATCCGATCCGACACGTTCGCAAATTCGAAATAAGTCGCCTTCATATCGAATGACTAACGCAAGAGGGATTGGTTTTAGGTTAGGCTATAGTTTTCGAGCGAGCGCAGCGAGCGAGAGACGCGTGAAGGTGTATCACAATCTAACGGTTTGGCACATACGGACATTGAAACATTCGCACCAGCCAGAAGAGCCGGAAGTATATATCCTATTGCCTGCTGACAAATGTTTACAGTTTGTGAATAGTTTCACATAAATAGTACTATTTCC
This sequence comes from Bombus terrestris, assembly GCF_910591885.1. Lineage (NCBI taxonomy): Eukaryota > Metazoa > Arthropoda > Insecta > Hymenoptera > Apidae > Bombus > Bombus terrestris. The sequence continues at coordinate 1,425,733 of NW_025963552.1, read as the reverse complement.
ACATACTACAGTCCAATGTGATGTCCGAAGTGGCTAACAAAATTAGGTACTAACACGATATATATGCATATTGCAAGGTATATGTATACCTTGCAAATTGTGATCGTTGCTCGCTCGCTCTGCTCGCTCGTAAAAATTTAGTCCAACCTCACATCCGATCCGACACGTTCGCAAATTCGAAATAAGTCGCCACCATATCGAATAATGAACGCAAGATGGATTGGTTTTAGGTTACGCTATAGTTTTCGAGCGAGCGCAGCGAACGAGAGACGCGTAAAGGTGTGTCACAATCCAACGGTTTGGCACAACGGACATTGAAACATTCGCACCAGCCCGAGGAGCCGGAAGTCTTTATCCTATTGCCTGCTGACAAATGTTTACAGTTTGTGAATAGTTTCACATAAATAGTACTATTTCCACATACTACAGTCCAATGTGATGTCCGAAGTGGCTGACAAAATTAGGTACTAACACGATATATATGCATATTGCAAGTTATATGTATAGCTTGCAAATTGTGATCGTTGCTCGCTCGCTCCGCTCGCTCGTAAAAATTTAGTCCAACCTCACATCCGATCCGACACGTTCGCAAATTCGAAATAAGTCGCCTTCATATCGAATGACTAACGCAAGAGGGATTGGTTTTAGGTTAGGCTATAGTTTTCGAGCGAGCGCAGCGAGCGAGAGACGCGTGAAGGTGTATCACAATCTAACGGTTTGGCACATACGGACATTGAAACATTCGCACCAGCCAGAGGAGCCGGAAGTATTTATCCTATTGCTTGCTGACAAATGTTTACAGTTTGTGAATAGTTTCACATAAATAGTACTATTTCGACATACTACAGTGCAATGTGATGTCCGAAGTGGCTGACAAAATTAGGTACTAACACGAAATATATGCAAGGCAATATAAGGTATATGTATACCTTGCAAATTGTGATCGTTGCTCGCTCGCTCCGCTCGCTCGTAAAAATTTAGTCCAACCTCACATACGATCCGACACGTTCGCAAATTCGAAATAAGTTGCCTTCATATCGAATGACTAACGCAAGATGGATTGGGTTTAGGTTAGGCTACAGCTTTCGAGCGAGCGCATCGAGCGAGAGACGCGTAAAGGTGTGTCACAATCCAACGGTTTGGTACACACTGACATTGAAACATTCGCACCAGCCCGAGGAGCCGGATGTCTTTATCATATTGCCTGCTGACAAATGTTTACAGTTTGTGAATAGTTTCACATAAATAGTACTATTTCCACATACTACAGGGCAATGTGATGTCCGAAGTGGCTGACGAAATTAGGTACTAACACGATATATATGCATATTGCAAGGTATATGTATACCTTGCATATTGTGATCGATGCTCGCTCGCTCCGCTCGCTCGTAAAAATTTAGTCCAACCTCACATCCGATCCGACACGTTCGCAAATTCGAAATAAGTCGCCTTCATATCGAATGACTAACGCAAGAGGGATTGGTTTTAGGTTAGGCTATAGTTTTCGAGCGAGCGCAGCGAGCGAGAGACGCGTGAAGGTGTATCACAATCTAACGGTTTGGCACATACGGACATTGAAACATTCGCACCAGCCAGAGGAGCCGGAAGTATTTATCCTATTGCCTGCTGACAAATGTTTACAGTTTGTGAATAGTTTCACATAAATAGTACTATTTCCACATACTACAGTCCAATGTGATGTCCGAAGTGGCTAACAAAATTAGGTACTAACACGATATATATGCATATTGCAAGGTATATGTATACCTTGCAAATTGTGATCGTTGCTCGCTCGCTCCGCTCGCTCGTAAAAATTTAGTCCAACCTCACATCCGATCCGACACGTTCGCAAATTCGAAAGAAGTCGCCACCATATCGAATAATGAACGCAAGATGGATTGGTTTTAGGTTACGCTATAGTTTTCGAGCGAGCGCAGCGAACGAGAGACGCGTAAAGGTGTGTCACAATCCAACGGTTTGGCACATACGGACATTGAAACATTCGCACCAGCCCGAGGAGCCGGAAGTCTTTATCCTATTGCCTGCTGACAAATGTTTACAGTTTGTGAATAGTTTCACATAAATAGTACTATTTCCACATACTACAGTCCAATGTGATGTCCGAAGTGGCTGACAAAATTAGGTACTAACACGAAATATATGCAAGGCAATATAAGGTATATGTATACCTTGCAAATTGTTATCGTTGCTCGCTCGCTCCGCTCGCTCGTAAAAATTTAGTCCAACCTCACATACGATCGGACACGTTCGCAAATTCGAAATAAGTTGCCTTCATATCAAATGACTAACGCAAGATGGATTGGGTTTAGGTTAGGCTACAGCTTTCGAGCGAGCGCATCGAGCGAGAGACGCGTAAAGGTGTATCACAATCTAACGGTTTGGCACATACGGACATTGAAACATTCGCACCAGCCCGAGGAGCCGGAAGTCTTTATCCTATTGCCTGCTGACAAATGTTTACAGTTTGTGAATAGTTTCACATAAATAGTACTATTTCCACATACTACAGTGCAATGTGATGTGCGAAGTGGCTGACAAAATTAGGTACTAACACGATATATATGCATATTGCAAGTTATATGTATAGCTTGCAAATTGTGATCGTTGCTCGCTCGCTCCGCTCGCTCGTAAAAATTTAGTCCAACCTCACATCCGATCCGACACGTTCGCAAATTCGAAATAAGTCGCCTTCATATCGAATGACTAACGCAAGAGGGATTGGTTTTAGGTTAGGCTATAGTTTTCGAGCGAGCGCAGCGAGCGAGGGACGCGTGAAGGTGTATCACAATCTAACGGTTTGGCACATACGGACATTGAAACATTCGCACCAGCCAGAGGAGCCGGAAGTATTTATCCTATTTCTTGCTGACAAATGTTTACAGTTTGTGAATAGTTTCACATAAATAGTACTATTTCCACATACTACAGGGCAATGTGATGTCCGAAGTGGCTCACAAAATTAGGTACTAACACGATATATATGCATATTGCAAGGTATATGTATACCTTGCATATTGTGATCGATGCTCGCTCGCTCCGCTCGCTCGTAAAAATTGAGTCCAACCTCACATCCGATCCGACACGTTCGCCAATTCGAAATAAGTCGCCACGATATCGAATAATGAACGCAAGATGGATTGGTTTTAGGTTACGCTATAGTTTTCGAGCGAGCGCAGCGAGCGAGAGACGCGTAAAGGTGTGTCACAATCCAACGGTTTGGCACACACTGACATTGAAACATTCGCACCAGCCCGAGGAGCCGGAAGTCTTTATCCTATTGCCTGCTGACAAATGTTTACAGTTTGTGAATAGTTTCACATAAATAGTACTATTTTGACATACTACAGTGCAATGTGATGTCCGAAGTGGCTGACAAAATTAGGTACTAACACGAAATATATGCAAGGCAATATAAGGTATATGTATACCTTGCAAATTGTGATCGTTGCTCGCTCGCTCCGCTCGCTCGTAAAAATTTAGTCCAACCTCACATACGATCCGACACGTTCGCAAACTCGAAATAAGTTGCCTTCATATCGAATGACTAACGCAAGATGGATTGGGTTTAGGTTAGGCTACAGCTTTCGAGCGAGCGCATCGAGCGAGAGACGCGTAAAGGTGTATCACAATCTAACGGTTTGGCACATACGGACATTGAAACATTCGCACCAGCCCGAGGAGCCGGAAGTCTTTATCCTATTGCCTGCTGACAAATGTTTACAGTTTGTGAATAGTTTCACATAAATAGTACTATTTCCACATACTACAGTCCAATGTGATGTCCGAAGTGGCTGACAAAATTAGGTACTAACACGAAATATATGCAAGGCAATATAAGGTATATGTATACCTTGCAAATTGTTATCGTTGCTCGCTCGCTCCGCTCGCTCGTAAAAATTTAGTCCAACCTCACATACGATCGGACACGTTCGCAAATTCGAAATAAGTTGCCTTCATATCAAATGACTAACGCAAGATGGATTGGGTTTAGGTTAGGCTACAGCTTTCGAGCGAGCGCATCGAGCGAGAGACTCGTAAATGTGTATCACAATCTAACGGTTTGGCACATACGGACATTGAAACATTCGCACCAGCCCGAGGAGCCGGAAGTCTTTATCCTATTGCCTGCTGACAAATGTTTACAGTTTGTGAATAGTTTCACATAAATAGTACTATTTCCACATACTACAGTGCAATGTGATGTGCGAAGTGGCTGACAAAATTAGGTACTAACACGATATATATGCATATTGCAAGTTATATGTATAGCTTGCAAATTGTGATCGTTGCTCGCTCGCTCCGCTCGCTCGTAAAAATTTAGTCCAACCTCACATCCGATCCGACACGTTCGCAAATTCGAAATAAGTCGCCTTCATATCGAATGACTAACGCAAGAGGGATTGGTTTTAGGTTAGGCTATAGTTTTCGAGCGAGCGCAGCGAGCGAGGGACGCGTGAAGGTGTATCACAATCTAACGGTTTGGCACATACGGACATTGAAACATTCGCACCAGCCAGAGGAGCCGGAAGTATTTATCCTATTTCTTGCTGACAAATGTTTACAGTTTGTGAATAGTTTCACATAAATAGTACTATTTCCACATACTACAGGGCAATGTGATGTCCGAAGTGGCTCACAAAATTAGGTACTAACACGATATATATGCATATTGCAAGGTATATGTATACCTTGCATATTGTGATCGATGCTCGCTCGCTCCGCTCGCTCGTAAAAATTGAGTCCAACCTCACATCCGATCCGACACGTTCGCCAATTCGAAATAAGTCGCCACGATATCGAATAATGAACGCAAGATGGATTGGTTTTAGGTTACGCTATAGTTTTCGAGCGAGCGCAGCGAGCGAGAGACGCGTAAAGGTGTGTCACAATCCAACGGTTTGGCACACACTGACATTGAAACATTCGCACCAGCCCGAGGAGCCGGAAGTCTTTATCCTATAGCCTGCTGACAAATGTTTACAGTTTGTGAATAGTTTCACATAAATAGTACTATTTTGACATACTACAGTGCAATGTGATGTCCGAAGTGGCTGACAAAATTAGGTACTAACACGAAATATATGCAAGGCAATATAAGGTATATGTATACCTTGCAAATTGTGATCGTTGCTCGCTCGCTCCGCTCGCTCGTAAAAATTTAGTCCAACCTCACATACGATCCGACACGTTCGCAAACTCGAAATAAGTTGCCTTCATATCGAATGACTAACGCAAGATGGATTGGGTTTAGGTTAGGCTACAGCTTTCGAGCGAGCGCATCGAGCGAGAGACGCGTAAAGGTGTATCACAATCTAACGGTTTGGCACATACGGACATTGAAACATTCGCACCAGCCCGAGGAGCCGGAAGTCTTTATCCTATTGCCTGCTGACAAATGTTTACAGTTTGTGAATAGTTTCACATAAATAGTACTATTTCCACATACTACAGTCCAATGTGATGTCCGAAGTGGCTGACAAAATTAGGTACTAACACGAAATATATGCAAGGCAATATAAGGTATATGTATACCTTGCAAATTGTTATCGTTGCTCGCTCGCTCCGCTCGCTCGTAAAAATTTAGTCCAACCTCACATACGATCGGACACGTTCGCAAATTCGAAATAAGTTGCCTTCATATCAAATGACTAACGCAAGATGGATTGGGTTTAGGTTAGGCTACAGCTTTCGAGCGAGCGCATCGAGCGAGAGACTCGTAAATGTGTATCACAATCTAACGGTTTGGCACATACGGACATTGAAACATTCGCACCAGCCCGAGGAGCCGGAAGTCTTTATCCTATTGCCTGCTGACAAATGTTTACAGTTTGTGAATAGTTTCACATAAATAGTACTATTTCCACATACTACAGTGCAATGTGATGTGCGAAGTGGCTGACAAAATTAGGTACTAACACGATATATATGCATATTGCAAGTTATATGTATAGCTTGCAAATTGTGATCGTTGCTCGCTCGCTCCGCTCGCTCGTAAAAATTTAGTCCAACCTCACATCCGATCCGACACGTTCGCAAATTCGAAATAAGTCGCCTTCATATCGAATGACTAACGCAAGAGGGATTGGTTTTAGGTTACGCTATAGTTTTCGAGCGAGCGCAGCGAGCGAGAGACGCGTAAAGGTGTGTCACAATCCAACGGTTTGGCACACACTGACATTGAAACATTCGCACCAGCCCGAGGAGCCGGAAGTCTTTATCCTATAGCCTGCTGACAAATGTTTACAGTTTGTGAATAGTTTCACATAAATAGTACTATTTCGACATACTACAGTGCAATGTGATGTCCGAAGTGGCTGACAAAATTAGGTACTAACACGAAATATATGCAAGGCAATATAAGGTATATGTATACCTTGCAAATTGTGATCGTTGGTCGCTCGCTCCGCTCGCTCGTAAAAATTTAGTCCAACCTCACATACGATCCGACACGTTCGCAAACTCGAAATAAGTTGCCTTCATATCGAATGACTAACGCAAGATGGATTGGGTTTAGGTTAGGCTACAGCTTTCGAGCGAGCGCATCGAGCGAGAGACGCGTAAAGGTGTATCACAATCTAACGGTTTGGCACATACGGACATTGAAACATTCGCACCAGCCCGAGAAGCCGGAAGTCTTTATCCTATTGCCTGCTGACAAATGTTTACAGTTTGTGAATAGTTTCACATAAATAGTACTATTTCCACATACTACAGTGCAATGTGATGTCCGAAGTGGCTGACAAAATTAGGTACTAACACGAAATATATGCAAGGCAATATAAGGTATATGTATACCTTGCAAATTGTGATCGTTGGTCGCTCGCTCCGCTCGCTCGTAAAAATTTAGTCCAACCTCACATACGATCCGACACGTTCGCAAACTCGAAATAAGTTGCCTTCATATCGAATGACTAACGCAAGATGGATTGGGTTTAGGTTAGGCTACAGCTTTCGAGCGAGCGCATCGAGCGAGAGACGCGTAAAGGTGTATCACAATCTAACGGTTTGGCACATACGGACATTGAAACATTCGCACCAGCCCGAGAAGCCGGAAGTCTTTATCCTATTGCCTGCTGACAAATGTTTACAGTTTGTGAATAGTTTCACATAAATAGTACTATTTCCACATACTACAGTGCAATGTGATGTGCGAAGTGGCTGACAAAATTAGGTACTAACACGAAATATATGCAAGGCAATATAAGGTATATGTATACCTTGCAAATTGTGATCGTTGCTCGCTCGCTCCGCTCGCTCGTAAAAATTTAGTCCAACCTCACATCCGATCCGACACGTTCGCAAATTCGAAATAAGTTGCCTTCATATCGAATGACTAACGCAAGATGGATTGGGTTTAGGTTAGGCTACAGCTTTCGAGCGAGCGCATCGAGCGAGAGACGCGTAAAGGTGTGTCACAATCCAACGGTTTGGTACATACTGACATCGAAACATTCGCACCAGCCCGAGGAGCCGGATGTCTTTATCATATTGCCTGCTGACAAATGTTTACAGTTTGTGAATAGTTTCACATAAATAGTACTATTTCCACATACTACAGGGCAATGTGATGTCCGAAGTGGCTGATGAAATTAGGTACTAACACGATATATATGCATATTGCAAGGTATATGTATACCTTGCATATTGTGATCGATGCTCGCTCGCTCCGCTCGCTCGTAAAAATTTAGTCCAACCTCACATCCGATCCGACACGTTCGCAAATTCGAAATAAGTCGCCTTCATATCGAATGACTAACGCAAGAGGGATTGGTTTTAGGTTAGGCTATAGTTTTCGAGCGAGCGCAGCGAGCGAGAGACGCGTGAAGGTGTATCACAATCTAACGGTTTGGCACATACGGACATTGAAACATTCGCACCAGCCAGAGGAGCCGGAAGTATATATCCTATTGCCTGCTGACAAATGTTTACAGTTTGTGAATAGTTTCACATAAATAGTACTATTTCCACATACTACAGTCCAATGTGATGTCCGAAGTGGCTAACAAAATTAGGTACTAACACCATATATATGCATATTGCAAGGTATATGTATACCTTGCAAATTGTGATCGTTGCTCGCTCGCTCTGCTCGCTCGTAAAAATTTAGTCCAACCTCACATCCGATCCGACACGTTCGCAAATTCGAAATAAGTCGCCACCATATCGAATAATGAACGCAAGATGGATTGGTTTTAGGTTACGCTATAGTTTTCGAGCGAGCGCAGCGAACGAGAGACGCGTAAAGGTGTGTCACAATCCAACGGTTTGGCACATACGGACATTGAAACATTCGCACCAGCCCGAGGAGCCGGAAGTCTTTATCCTATTGCCTGCTGACAAATGTTTACAGTTTGTGAATAGTTTCACATAAATAGTACTATTTCCACATACTGCAGTCCAATGTGATGTCCGAAGTGGCTGACAAAATTAGGTACTAACACGATATATATGCATATTGCAAGTTATATGTATAGCTTGCAAATTGTGATCGTTGCTCGCTCGCTCCGCTCGCTCGTAAAAATTTAGTCCAACCTCACATCCGATCCGACACGTTCGCAAATTCGAAATAAGTCGCCTTCATATCGAATGACTAACGCAAGAGGGATTGGTTTTAGGTTAGGCTATAGTTTTCGAGCGAGCGCAGCGAGCGAGAGACGCGTGAAGGTGTATCACAATCTAACGGTTTGGCACATACGGACATTGAAACATTCGCACCAGCCAGAGGAGCCGGAAGTATTTATCCTATTGCTTGCTGACAAATGTTTACAGTTTGTGAATAGTTTCACATAAATAGTTCTATTTCGACATACTACAGTGCAATGTGATGTCCGAAGTGGCTGACAAAATTAGGTACTAACACGAAATATATGCAAGGCAATATAAGGTATATGTATACCTTGCAAATTGTGATCGTTGCTCGCTCGCTCCGCTCGCTCGTAAAAATTTAGTCCAACCTCACATACGATCCGACACGTTCGCAAATTCGAAATAAGTTGCCTTCATATCGAATGACTAACGCAAGATGGATTGGGTTTAGGTTAGGCTACAGCTTTCGAGCGAGCGCATCGAGCGAGAGACGCGTAAAGGTGTGTCACAATCCAACGGTTTGGTACATACTGACATTGAAACATTCGCACCAGCCCGAGGAGCCGGATGTCTTTATCATATTGCCTGCTGACAAATGTTTACAGTTTGTGAATAGTTTCACATAAATAGTACTATTTCCACATACTACAGGGCAATGTGATGTCCGAAGTGGCTGACGAAATTAGGTACTAACACGATATATATGCATATTGCAAGGTATATGTATACCTTGCATATTGTGATCGATGCTCGCTCGCTCCGCTCGCTCGTAAAAATTTAGTCCAACCTCACATCCGATCCGACACGTTCGCAAATTCGAAATAAGTCGCCTTCATATCGAATGACTAACGCAAGAGGGATTGGTTTTAGGTTAGGCTATAGTTTTCGAGCGAGCGCAGCGAGCGAGAGACGCGTGAAGGTGTATCACAATCTAACGGTTTGGCACATACGGACATTGAAACATTCGCACCAGCCAGAGGAGCCGGAAGTATTTATCCTATTGCCTGCTGACAAATGTTTACAGTTTGTGAATAGTTTCACATAAATAGTACTATTTCCACATACTACAGTCCAATGTGATGTCCGAAGTGGCTAACAAAATTAGGTACTAACACGATATATATGCATATTGCAAGGTATATGTATACCTTGCAAATTGTGATCGTTGCTCGCTCGCTCCGCTCGCTCGTAAAAATTTAGTCCAACCTCACATCCGATCCGACACGTTCGCAAATTCGAAAGAAGTCGCCACCATATCGAATAATGAACGCAAGATGGATTGGTTTTAGGTTACGCTATAGTTTTCGAGCGAGCGCAGCGAGCGAGAGACGCGTGAAGGTGTATCACAATCTAACGGTTTGGCACATACGGACATTGAAACATTCGCACCAGCCAGAGGAGCCGGAAGTATTTATCCTATTGCCTGCTGACAAATGTTTACAGTTTGTGAATAGTTTCACATAAATAGTACTATTTCCACATACTACAGTCCAATGTGATGTCCGAAGTGGCTAACAAAATTAGGTACTAACACGATATATATGCATATTGCAAGGTATATGTATACCTTGCAAATTGTGATCGTTGCTCGCTCGCTCCGCTCGCTCGTAAAAATTTAGTCCAACCTCACATCCGATCCGACACGTTCGCAAATTCGAAATAAGTCGCCACCATATCGAATAATGAACGCAAGATGGATTGGTTTTAGGTTACGCTATAGTTTTCGAGCGAGCGCAGCGAACGAGAGACGCGTAAAGGTGTGTCACAATCCAACGGTTTGGCACATACGGACATTGAAACATTCGCACCAGCCCGAGGAGCCGGAAGTCTTTATCCTATTGCCTGCTGACAAATGTTTACAGTTTGTGAATAGTTTCACATAAATAGTACTATTTCCACATACTACAGTCCAATGTGATGTCCGAAGTGGCTGACAAAATTAGGTACTAACACGAAATATATGCAAGGCAATATAAGGTATATGTATACCTTGCAAATTGTTATCGTTGCTCGCTCGCTCCGCTCGCTCGTAAAAATTTAGTCCAACCTCACATACGATCGGACACGTTCGCAAATTCGAAATAAGTTGCCTTCATATCAAATGACTAACGCAAGATGGATTGGGTTTAGGTTAGGCTACAGCTTTCGAGCGAGCGCATCGAGCGAGAGACGCGTAAAGGTGTATCACAATCTAACGGTTTGGCACATACGGACATTGAAACATTCGCACCAGCCCGAGGAGCCGGAAGTCTTTATCCTATTGCCTGCTGACAAATGTTTACAGTTTGTGAATAGTTTCACATAAATAGTACTATTTCCACATACTACAGTGCAATGTGATGTGCGAAGTGGCTGACAAAATTAGGTACTAACACGATATATATGCATATTGCAAGTTATATGTATAGCTTGCAAATTGTGATCGTTGCTCGCTCGCTCCGCTCGCTCGTAAAAATTTAGTCCAACCTCACATCCGATCCGACACGTTCGCAAATTCGAAATAAGTCGCCTTCATATCGAATGACTAACGCAAGAGGGATTGGTTTTAGGTTAGGCTATAGTTTTCGAGCGAGCGCAGCGAGCGAGGGACGCGTGAAGGTGTATCACAATCTAACGGTTTGGCACATACGGACATTGAAACATTCGCACCAGCCAGAGGAGCCGGAAGTATTTATCCTATTTCTTGCTGACAAATGTTTACAGTTTGTGAATAGTTTCACATAAATAGTACTATTTCCACATACTACAGGGCAATGTGATGTCCGAAGTGGCTCACGAAATTAGGTACTAACACGATATATATGCATATTGCAAGGTATATGTATACCTTGCATATTGTGATCGATGCTCGCTCGCTCCGCTCGCTCGTAAAAATTGAGTCCAACCTCACATCCGATCCGACACGTTCGCCAATTCGAAATAAGTCGCCACCATATCGAATAATGAACGCAAGATGGATTGGTTTTAGGTTACGCTATAGTTTTCGAGCGAGCGCAGCGAGCGAGAGACGCGTAAAGGTGTGTCACAATCCAACGGTTTGGCACACACTGACATTGAAACATTCGCACCAGCCCGAGGAGCCGGAAGTCTTTATCCTATAGCCTGCTGACAAATGTTTACAGTTTGTGAATAGTTTCACATAAATAGTACTATTTCGACATACTACAGTGCAATGTGATGTCCGAAGTGGCTGACAAAATTAGGTACTAACACGAAATATATGCAAGGCAATATAAGGTATATGTATACCTTGCAAATTGTGATCGTTGCTCGCTCGCTCCGCTCGCTCGTAAAAATTTAGTCCAACCTCACATACGATCCGACACGTTCGCAAATTCGAAATAAGTTGCCTTCATATCGAATGACTAACGCAAGATGGATTGGGTTTAGGTTACGCTATAGTTTTCGAGCGAGCGCAGCGAACGAGAGACGCGTAAAGGTGTGTCACAATCCAACGGTTTGGCACATACTGACATTGAAACATTCGCACCAGCCCGAGGAGCCGGATGTCTTTATCATATTGCCTGCTGACAAATGTTTACAGTTTGTGAGTAGTTTCACATAAATAGTACTATTTCCACATACTACAGGGCAATGTGATGTCCGAAGTGGCTGACGAAATTAGGTACTAACACGATATATATGCATATTGCAAGGTATATGTATACCTTGCATATTGTGATCGTTGCTCGCTCGCTCCGCTCGCTCGTAAAAATTTAGTCCAACCTCACATCCGATCCGACACGTTCGCAAATTCGAAATAAGTCGCCACCATATCGAATAATGAGCGCAAGATGGATTGGTTTTAGGTTACGCTATAGTTTTCGAGCGAGCGCAGCGAACGAGAGACGCGTAAAGGTGTGTCACAATCCAACGGTTTGGCACATACGGACATTGAAACATTCGCACCAGCCCGAGGAGCCGGAAGTCTTTATCCTATTGCCTGCTGACAAATGTTTACAGTTTGTGAATAGTTTCACATAAATAGTACTATTTCCACATACTACAGTGCAATGTGATGTCCGAAGTGGCTGACAAAATTAGGTACTAACACGATATATATGCATATTGCAAGGTATATGTATACCTTGCAAATTGTGATCGTTGCTCGCTCGCTCCGCTCGCTCGTAAAAATTTAGTCCAACCTCACATCCGATCCGACACGTTCGCAAATTCGAAATAAGTCGCCACCATATCGAATAATGAACGCAAGATGGATTGGTTTTAGGTTACGCTATAGTTTTCGAGCGAGCGCAGCGAACGAGAGACGCATAAAGGTGTGTCACAATCCAACGGTTTGGCACATGCGGACATTGAAACATTCGCACCAGCCAGAGGAGCCGGAAGTATTTATCCTATTGCCTGCTGACAAATGTTTACAGTTTGTGAATAGTTTCACATAAATAGTACTATTTCCACATACTACAGTCCAATGTGATGTCCGAAGTGGCTGACAAGATTAGGTACTAACACGAAATATATGCAAGGCAATATAAGGTATATGTATACCTTGCAAATTGTGATCGTTGCTCGCTCGCTCCGCTCGCTCGTAAAAATTTAGTCCAACCTCACATACGATCCGACACGTTCGCAAATTCGAAATAAGTTGCCTTCATATCGAATGACTAACGCAAGATGGATTGGGTTTAGGTTAGGCTACAGCTTTCGAGCGAGCGCAGCGAGCGAGAGACGCGTGAAGGTGTGTCACAATCCAACGGTTTGGCACATACGGACATTGAAACATTCGCACCAGCCAGAGGAGCCGGAAGTATTTATCCTATTGCCTGCTGACAAATGTTTACAGTTTGTGAATAGTTTCACATAAATAGTACTATTTCCACATACTACAGTCCAATGTGATGTCCGAAGTGGCTAACAAAATTAGGTACTAACACGATATATATGCATATTGCAAGGTATATGTATACCTTGCAAATTGTGATCGTTGCTCGCTCGCTCCGCTCGCTCGTAAAAATTTAGTCCAACCTCACATCCGATCCGACACGTTCGCAAATTCGAAATAAGTTGAATTCATATCGAATGACTAACGCAAGATGGATTGGGTTTAGGTTAGGCTACAGCTTTCGAGCGAGCGCATCGAGCGAGAGACGCGTAAAGGTGTGTCACAATCCAACGGTTTGGCACATACTGACATTGAAACATTCGCACCAGCCCGAGGAGCCGGATGTCTTTATCATATTGCCTGCTGACAAATGTTTACAGTTTGTGAATAGTTTCACATAAATAGTACTATTTCCACATACTACAGGGCAATGTGATGTCCGAAGTGGCTGACAAAATTAGGTACTAACACGATATATATGCATATTGCAAGGTATATGTATACCTTGCAAATTGTGATCGTTGCTCGCTCGCTCCGCTCGCTCGTAAAAATTTAGTCCAACCTCACATCCGATCCGACACGTTCGCAAATTCGAAATAAGTCGCCACCATATCGAATAATGAACGCAAGATGGATTGGTTTTAGGTTACGCTATAGTTTTCGAGCGAGCGCAGCGAACGAGAGACGCGCAAAGGTGTGTCACAATCCAACGGTTTGGCACATACGGACATTGAAACATTCGCACCAGCCCGAGGAGCCGGAAGTCTTTATCCTATTGCCTGCTGACAAATGTTTACAGTTTGTGAATAGTTTCACATAAATAGTACTATTTCCACATACTACAGTCCAATGTGATGTCCGAAGTGGCTGACAAAATTAGGTACTAACACGAAATATATGCAAGGCAATATAAGGTATATGTATACCTTGCAAATTGTGATCGTTGCTCGCTCGCTCCGCTCGCTCGTAAAAATTTAGTCCAACCTCACATACGATCCGACACGTTCGCAAATTCGAAATAAGTTGCCTTCATATCGAATGACTAACGCAAGATGGATTGGGTTTAGGTTAGGCTACAGCTTTCGAGCGAGCGCATCGAGCGAGAGACGCGTAAAGGTGTGTCACAATCCAACGGTTTGGCACATACTGACATTGAAACATTCGCACCAGCCCGAGGAGCCGGATGTCTTTATCATATTGCCTGCTGACAAATGTTTACAGTTTGTGAATAGTTTCACATAAATAGTACTATTTCCACATACTACAGGGCAATGTGATGTCCGAAGTGGCTGACGAAATTAGGTACTAACACGATATATATGCATATTGCAAGGTATATGTATACCTTGCATATTGTGATCGAGGCTCGCTCGCTCCGCTCGCTCGTAAAAATTTAGTCCAACCTCACATCCGATCCGACACGTTCGCAAATTCGAAATAAGTCGCCACCATATCGAATAATGAACGCAAGATGGATTGGTTTTAGGTTACGCTATAGTTTTCGAGCGAGCGCAGCGAGCGAGAGACGCGTAAAGGTGTGTCACAATCCAACGGTTTGGCACATACTGACATTGAAACATTCGCACCAGCCCGAGGAGCCGGAAGTCTTTATCCTATTGGCTGCTGACAAATGTTTACAGTTTGTGAATAGTTTCACATAAATAGTACTATTTCCACACAGTACAGTCCAATCTGATGTCCGAAGTGGCTGACAAAATTAGGTACTAACACGAAATATATGCAAGGCAATATAAGGTATATGTATACCTTGCAAATTGTGATCGTTGCTCGCTCGCTCCGCTCGCTCGTAAAAATTTAGTCCAACCTCACATCCGATCCGACACGTTCGCAAATTCGAAATAAGTCGCCACCATATCGAATAATGAGCGCAAGATGGATTGGTTTTAGGTTACGCTATAGTTTTCGAGCGAGCGCAGCGAACGAGAGACGCGTAAAGGTGTGTCACAATCCAACGGTTTGGCACATACGGACATTGAAACATTCGCACCAGCCCGAGGAGCCGGAAGTCTTTATCCTATTGCCTGCTGACAAATGTTTACAGTTTGTGAATAGTTTCACATAAATAGTACTATTTCCACATACTACAGGGCAATGTGATGTCCGAAGTGGCTGACAAAATTAGGTACTAACACGAAATATATGCAAGGCAATATAAGGTATATGTATACCTTGCAAATTGTGATCGTTGCTCGCTCGCTCCGCTCGCTCGTAAAAATTTAGTCCAACCTCACATACGATCCGACACGTTCGCAAATTCGAAATAAGTTGAATTCATATCGAATGACTAACGCAAGATGGATTGGGTTTAGGTTAGGCTACAGCTTTCGAGCGAGCGCATCGAGCGAGAGACGCGTAAAGGTGTGTCACAATCCAACGGTTTGGCACATACTGACATTGAAACATTCGCACCAGCCCGAGGAGCCGGATGTCTTTATCATATTGCCTGCTGACAAATGTTTACAGTTTGTGAATAGTTTCACATAAATAGTACTATTTCCACATACTACAGGGCAATGTGATGTCCGAAGTGGCTGACAAAATTAGGTACTAACACGAAATATATGCAAGGCAATATAAGGTATATGTATACCTTGCAAATTGTGATCGTTGCTCTTTCGCTCCGCTCGCTCGTAAAAATTTAGTCCAACCTCACATACGATCCGACACGTTCGCAAATTCGAAATAAGTTGAATTCATATCGAATGACTAACGCAAGATGGATTGGGTTTAGGTTAGGCTACAGCTTTCGAGCGAGCGCATCGAGCGAGAGACGCGTAAAGGTGTGTCACAATCCAACGGTTTGGCACATACTGACATTGAAACATTCGCACCAGCCCGAGGAGCCGGATGTCTTTATCATATTGCCTGCTGACAAATGTTTACAGTTTGTGAATAGTTTCACATAAATAGTACTATTTCCACATACTACAGGGCAATGTGATGTCCGAAGTGGCTGACGAAATTAGGTACTAACACGATATATATGCATATTGCAAGGTATATGTATACCTTGCATATTGTGATCGATGCTCGCTCGCTCCGCTCGCTCGTAAAAATTTAGTCCAACCTCACATCCGATCCGACACGTTCGCAAATTCGAAATAAGTCGCCACCATATCGAATAATGAACGCAAGATGGATTGGTTTTAGGTTACGCTATAGTTTTCGAGCGAGCACAGCGAGCGAGAGAAGCGTAAAGGTGTGTCACAATCCAACGGTTTGGCACATACTGACATTGAAACATTCGCACCAGCCCGAGGAGCCGGAAATCTTTATCCTATTGCCTGCTGACAAATGTTTACAGTTTGTGAATAGTTTCACATAAATAGTACTATTTCCACACAATACAGTCCAATCTGATGTCCGAAGTGGCTGACAAAATTAGGTACTAACACGAAATATATGCAAGGCAATATAAGGTATATGTATACCTTGCAAATTGTGATCGTTGCTCGCTCGCTCCGCTCGCTCGTAAAAATTTAGTCCAACCTCACATCCGATCCGACACGTTCGCAAATTCGAAATAAGTCGCCACCATATCGAATAATGAGCGCAAGATGGATTGGTTTTAGGTTACGCTATAGTTTTCGAGCGAGCGCAGCGAGCGAGAGACGCGTAAAGGTGTGTCACAATCCAACGGTTTGGCACATACGGACATTGAAACATTCGCACCAGCCCGAGGCGCCGGAAGTCTTTATCCTATTGCCTGCTGACAAATGTTTACAGTTTGTGAATAGTTTCACATAAATAGTACTATTTCCACATACTACAGTGCAATGTGATGTGCGAAGTGGCTGACAAAATTAGGTACTAACACGATATATATGCATATTGCAAGTTATATGTATACCTTGCAAATTGTGATCGTTGCTCGCTCGCTCCGCTCGCTCGTAAAAATTTAGTCCAACATCACATCCGATCCGACACGTTCGCAAATTCGAAATAAGTCGCCACCATATCGAATAATGAACGCAAGATGGATTGGTTTTAGGTTACGCTATAGTTTTCGAGCGAGCGCAGCGAACGAGAGACGCGTAAAGGTGTGTCACAATCCAACGGTTTGGCACATACGGACATTGAAACATTCGCACCAGCCCGAGGAGCCGGAATTCTTTATCCTATTGCCTGCTGACCAATGTTTACAGTTTGTGAATAGTTTCACATAAATAATACTATTTCCACATACTACAGTCCAATGTGATGTCCGAAGTGGCTGACAAAATTAGGTACTAACACGAAATATATGCAAGGCAATATAAGGTATATGTATACCTTGCAAATTGTGATCGTTGCTCGCTCGCTCCGCTCGCTCGTAAAAATTTAGTCCAACCTCACATACGATCCGACACGTTCGCAAATTCGAAATAAGTTGCCTTCATATCGAATGACTAACGCAAGATGGATTGGGTTTAGGTTAGGCTACAGCTTTCGAGCGAGCGCATCGAGCGAGAGACGCGTAAAGGTGTATCACAATCTAACGGTTTGGCACATACGGACATTGAAACATTCGCACCAGCCCGAGGAGCCGGAAGTCTTTATCCTATTGCCTGCTGACAAATGTTTACAGTTTGTGAATAGTTTCACATAAATAGTACTATTTCCACATACTACAGTGCAATGTGATGTGCGAAGTGGCTGACAAAATTAGGTACTAACACGATATATATGCATATTGCAAGTTATATGTATAGCTTGCAAATTGTGATCGTTGCTCGCTCGCTCCGCTCGCTCGTAAGAATTTAGTCCAACCTCACATCCGATCCGACACGTTCGCAAATTCGAAATAAGTCGCCTTCATATCGAATGACTAACGCAAGAGGGATTGGTTTTAGGTTAGGCTATAGTTTTCGAGCGAGTGCAGCGAGCGAGGGACGCGTGAAGGTGTATCACAATCTAACGGTTTGGCACATACGGGCATTGAAACATTCGCACCAGCCAGAGGAGCCGGAAGTATTTATCCTATTGCTTGCTGACAAATGTTTACAGTTTGTGAATAGTTTCACATAAATAGTACTATTTCCACATAGTACAGGGCAATGTGATGTCCGAAGTGGCTCACGAAATTAGGTACTAACACGATATATATGCATATTGCAAGGTATATGTATACCTTGCATATTGTGATCGATGCTCGCTCGCTCCGCTCGCTCGTAAAAATTGAGTCCAACCTCACATCCGATCCGACACGTTCGCCAATTCGAAATAAGTCGCCACCATATCGAATAATGAACGCAAGATGGATTGGTTTTATGTTACGCTATAGTTTTCGAGCGAGCGCAGCGAGCGAGAGACGCGTAAAGGTGTGTCACAATCCAACGGTTTGGCACATACTGACATTGAAACATTCGCACCAGCCCGAGGAGCCGGAAGTCCTTATCCTATAGCCTGCTGACAAATGTTTACAGTTTGTGAATAGTTTCACATAAATAGTACTATTTCGACATACTACAGTGCAATGTGATGTCCGAAGTGGCTGACAAAATTAGGTACTAACACGAAATATATGCAAGGCAATATAAGGTATATGTATACCTTGCAAATTGTGATCGTTGCTCGCTCGCTCCGCTCGCTCGTAAAAATTTAGTCCAACCTCACATACGATCCGACACGTTCGCAAATTCGAAATAAGTTGAATTCATATCGAATGACTAACGCAAGATGGATTGGGTTTAGGTTAGGCTACAGCTTTCGAGCGAGCGCATCGAGCGAGAGACGCGTAAAGGTGTGTCACAATCCAACGGTTTGGCACATACTGACATTGAAACATTCGCACCAGCCCGAGGAGCCGGATGTCTTTATCATATTGCCTGCTGACAAATGTTTACAGTTTGTGAATAGTTTCACATAAATAGTACTATTTCCACATACTACAGGGCAATGTGATGTCCGAAGTGGCTGACAAAATTAGGTACTAACACGAAATATATGCAAGGCAATATAAGGTATATGTATACGTTGCAAATTGTGATCGTTGCTCTTTCGCTCCGCTCGCTCGTAAAAATTTAGTCCAACCTCACATACGATCCGACACGTTCGCAAATTCGAAATAAGTTGAATTCATATCGAATGACTAACGCAAGATGGATTGGGTTTAGGTTAGGCTACAGCTTTCGAGCGAGCGCATCGAGCGAGAGACGCGTAAAGGTGTGTCACAATCCAACGGTTTGGCACATACTGACATTGAAACATTCGCACCAGCCCGAGGAGCCGGATGTCTTTATCATATTGCCTGCTGACAAATGTTTACAGTTTGTGAATAGTTTCACATAAATAGTACTATTTCCACATACTACAGGGCAATGTGATGTCCGAAGTGGCTGACGAAATTAGGTACTAACACGATATATATGCATATTGCAAGGTATATGTATACCTTGCATATTGTGATCGATGCTCGCTCGCTCCGCTCGCTCGTAAAAATTTAGTCCAACCTCACATCCGATCCGACACGTTCGCAAATTCGAAATAAGTCGCCACCATATCGAATAATGAACGCAAGATGGATTGGTTTTAGGTTACGCTATAGTTTTCGAGCGAGCACAGCGAGCGAGAGAAGCGTAAAGGTGTGTCACAATCCAACGGTTTGGCACATACTGACATTGAAACATTCGCACCAGCCCGAGGAGCCGGAAATCTTTATCCTATTGCCTGCTGACAAATGTTTACAGTTTGTGAATAGTTTCACATAAATAGTACTATTTCCACACAATACAGTCCAATCTGATGTCCGAAGTGGCTGACAAAATTAGGTACTAACACGAAATATATGCAAGGCAATATAAGGTATATGTATACCTTGCAAATTGTGATCGTTGCTCGCTCGCTCCGCTCGCTCGTAAAAATTTAGTCCAACCTCACATCCGATCCGACACGTTCGCAAATTCGAAATAAGTCGCCACCATATCGAATAATGAGCGCAAGATGGATTGGTTTTAGGTTACGCTATAGTTTTCGAGCGAGCGCAGCGAGCGAGAGACGCGTAAAGGTGTGTCACAATCCAACGGTTTGGCACATACGGACATTGAAACATTCGCACCAGCCCGAGGCGCCGGAAGTCTTTATCCTATTGCCTGCTGACAAATGTTTACAGTTTGTGAATAGTTTCACATAAATAGTACTATTTCCACATACTACAGTGCAATGTGATGTGCGAAGTGGCTGACAAAATTAGGTACTAACACGATATATATGCATATTGCAAGTTATATGTATACCTTGCAAATTGTGATCGTTGCTCGCTCGCTCCGCTCGCTCGTAAAAATTTAGTCCAACATCACATCCGATCCGACACGTTCGCAAATTCGAAATAAGTCGCCACCATATCGAATAATGAACGCAAGATGGATTGGTTTTAGGTTACGCTATAGTTTTCGAGCGAGCGCAGCGAACGAGAGACGCGTAAAGGTGTGTCACAATCCAACGGTTTGGCACATACGGACATTGAAACATTCGCACCAGCCCGAGGAGCCGGAATTCTTTATCCTATTGCCTGCTGACCAATGTTTACAGTTTGTGAATAGTTTCACATAAATAATACTATTTCCACATACTACAGTCCAATGTGATGTCCGAAGTGGCTGACAAAATTAGGTACTAACACGAAATATATGCAAGGCAATATAAGGTATATGTATACCTTGCAAATTGTGATCGTTGCTCGCTCGCTCCGCTCGCTCGTAAAAATTTAGTCCAACCTCACATACGATCCGACACGTTCGCAAATTCGAAATAAGTTGCCTTCATATCGAATGACTAACGCAAGATGGATTGGGTTTAGGTTAGGCTACAGCTTTCGAGCGAGCGCATCGAGCGAGAGACGCGTAAAGGTGTATCACAATCTAACGGTTTGGCACATACGGACATTGAAACATTCGCACCAGCCCGAGGAGCCGGAAGTCTTTATCCTATTGCCTGCTGACAAATGTTTACAGTTTGTGAATAGTTTCACATAAATAGTACTATTTCCACATACTACAGTGCAATGTGATGTGCGAAGTGGCTGACAAAATTAGGTACTAACACGATATATATGCATATTGCAAGTTATATGTATAGCTTGCAAATTGTGATCGTTGCTCGCTCGCTCCGCTCGCTCGTAAGAATTTAGTCCAACCTCACATCCGATCCGACACGTTCGCAAATTCGAAATAAGTCGCCTTCATATCGAATGACTAACGCAAGAGGGATTGGTTTTAGGTTAGGCTATAGTTTTCGAGCGAGTGCAGCGAGCGAGGGACGCGTGAAGGTGTATCACAATCTAACGGTTTGGCACATACGGGCATTGAAACATTCGCACCAGCCAGAGGAGCCGGAAGTATTTATCCTATTGCTTGCTGACAAATGTTTACAGTTTGTGAATAGTTTCACATAAATAGTACTATTTCCACATAGTACAGGGCAATGTGATGTCCGAAGTGGCTCACGAAATTAGGTACTAACACGATATATATGCATATTGCAAGGTATATGTATACCTTGCATATTGTGATCGATGCTCGCTCGCTCCGCTCGCTCGTAAAAATTGAGTCCAACCTCACATCCGATCCGACACGTTCGCCAATTCGAAATAAGTCGCCACCATATCGAATAATGAACGCAAGATGGATTGGTTTTATGTTACGCTATAGTTTTCGAGCGAGCGCAGCGAGCGAGAGACGCGTAAAGGTGTGTCACAATCCAACGGTTTGGCACATACTGACATTGAAACATTCGCACCAGCCCGAGGAGCCGGAAGTCCTTATCCTATAGCCTGCTGACAAATGTTTACAGTTTGTGAATAGTTTCACATAAATAGTACTATTTCGACATACTACAGTGCAATGTGATGTCCGAAGTGGCTGACAAAATTAGGTACTAACACGAAATATATGCAAGGCAATATAAGGTATATGTATACCTTGCAAATTGTGATCGTTGCTCGCTCGCTCCGCTCGCTCGTAAAAATTTAGTCCAACCTCACATACGATCCGACACGTTCGCAAATTCGAAATAAGTTGAATTCATATCGAATGACTAACGCAAGATGGATTGGGTTTAGGTTAGGCTACAGCTTTCGAGCGAGCGCATCGAGCGAGAGACGCGTAAAGGTGTGTCACAATCCAACGGTTTGGCACATACTGACATTGAAACATTCGCACCAGCCCGAGGAGCCGGATGTCTTTATCATATTGCCTGCTGACAAATGTTTACAGTTTGTGAATAGTTTCACATAAATAGTACTATTTCCACATACTACAGGGCAATGTGATGTCCGAAGTGGCTGACAAAATTAGGTACTAACACGAAATATATGCAAGGCAATATAAGGTATATGTATACGTTGCAAATTGTGATCGTTGCTCTTTCGCTCCGCTCGCTCGTAAAAATTTAGTCCAACCTCACATACGATCCGACACGTTCGCAAATTCGAAATAAGTTGAATTCATATCGAATGACTAACGCAAGATGGATTGGGTTTAGGTTAGGCTACAGCTTTCGAGCGAGCGCATCGAGCGAGAGACGCGTAAAGGTGTGTCACAATCCAACGGTTTGGCACATACTGACATTGAAACATTCGCACCAGCCCGAGGAGCCGGATGTCTTTATCATATTGCCTGCTGACAAATGTTTACAGTTTGTGAATAGTTTCACATAAATAGTACTATTTCCACATACTACAGGGCAATGTGATGTCCGAAGTGGCTGACGAAATTAGGTACTAACACGATATATATGCATATTGCAAGGTATATGTATACCTTGCATATTGTGATCGATGCTCGCTCGCTCCGCTCGCTCGTAAAAATTTAGTCCAACCTCACATCCGATCCGACACGTTCGCAAATTCGAAATAAGTCGCCACCATATCGAATAATGAACGCAAGATGGATTGGTTTTAGGTTACGCTATAGTTTTCGAGCGAGCACAGCGAGCGAGAGAAGCGTAAAGGTGTGTCACAATCCAACGGTTTGGCACATACTGACATTGAAACATTCGCACCAGCCCGAGGAGCCGGAAATCTTTATCCTATTGCCTGCTGACAAATGTTTACAGTTTGTGAATAGTTTCACATAAATAGTACTATTTCCACACAATACAGTCCAATCTGATGTCCGAAGTGGCTGACAAAATTAGGTACTAACACGAAATATATGCAAGGCAATATAAGGTATATGTATACCTTGCAAATTGTGATCGTTGCTCGCTCGCTCCGCTCGCTCGTAAAAATTTAGTCCAACCTCACATCCGATCCGACACGTTCGCAAATTCGAAATAAGTCGCCACCATATCGAATAATGAGCGCAAGATGGATTGGTTTTAGGTTACGCTATAGTTTTCGAGCGAGCGCAGCGAGCGAGAGACGCGTAAAGGTGTGTCACAATCCAACGGTTTGGCACATACGGACATTGAAACATTCGCACCAGCCCGAGGCGCCGGAAGTCTTTATCCTATTGCCTGCTGACAAATGTTTACAGTTTGTGAATAGTTTCACATAAATAGTACTATTTCCACATACTACAGTGCAATGTGATGTGCGAAGTGGCTGACAAAATTAGGTACTAACACGATATATATGCATATTGCAAGTTATATGTATACCTTGCAAATTGTGATCGTTGCTCGCTCGCTCCGCTCGCTCGTAAAAATTTAGTCCAACATCACATCCGATCCGACACGTTCGCAAATTCGAAATAAGTCGCCACCATATCGAATAATGAACGCAAGATGGATTGGTTTTAGGTTACGCTATAGTTTTCGAGCGAGCGCAGCGAACGAGAGACGCGTAAAGGTGTGTCACAATCCAACGGTTTGGCACATACGGACATTGAAACATTCGCACCAGCCCGAGGAGCCGGAATTCTTTATCCTATTGCCTGCTGACCAATGTTTACAGTTTGTGAATAGTTTCACATAAATAATACTATTTCCACATACTACAGTCCAATGTGATGTCCGAAGTGGCTGACAAAATTAGGTACTAACACGAAATATATGCAAGGCAATATAAGGTATATGTATACCTTGCAAATTGTGATCGTTGCTCGCTCGCTCCGCTCGCTCGTAAAAATTTAGTCCAACCTCACATACGATCCGACACGTTCGCAAATTCGAAATAAGTTGCCTTCATATCGAATGACTAACGCAAGATGGATTGGGTTTAGGTTAGGCTACAGCTTTCGAGCGAGCGCATCGAGCGAGAGACGCGTAAAGGTGTATCACAATCTAACGGTTTGGCACATACGGACATTGAAACATTCGCACCAGCCCGAGGAGCCGGAAGTCTTTATCCTATTGCCTGCTGACAAATGTTTACAGTTTGTGAATATTTTCACATAAATAGTACTATTTCCACATACTACAGTGCAATGTGATGTGCGAAGTGGCTGACAAAATTAGGTACTAACACGATATATATGCATATTGCAAGTTATATGTATAGCTTGCAAATTGTGATCGTTGCTCGCTCGCTCCGCTCGCTCGTAAGAATTTAGTCCAACCTCACATCCGATCCGACACGTTCGCAAATTCGAAATAAGTCGCCTTCATATCGAATGACTAACGCAAGAGGGATTGGTTTTAGGTTAGGCTATAGTTTTCGAGCGAGTGCAGCGAGCGAGGGACGCGTGAAGGTGTATCACAATCTAACGGTTTGGCACATACGGGCATTGAAACATTCGCACCAGCCAGAGGAGCCGGAAGTATTTATCCTATTGCTTGCTGACAAATGTTTACAGTTTGTGAATAGTTTCACATAAATAGTACTATTTCCACATAGTACAGGGCAATGTGATGTCCGAAGTGGCTCACGAAATTAGGTACTAACACGATATATATGCATATTGCAAGGTATATGTATACCTTGCATATTGTGATCGATGCTCGCTCGCTCCGCTCGCTCGTAAAAATTGAGTCCAACCTCACATCCGATCCGACACGTTCGCCAATTCGAAATAAGTCGCCACCATATCGAATAATGAACGCAAGATGGATTGGTTTTATGTTACGCTATAGTTTTCGAGCGAGCGCAGCGAGCGAGAGACGCGTAAAGGTGTGTCACAATCCAACGGTTTGGCACATACTGACATTGAAACATTCGCACCAGCCCGAGGAGCCGGAAGTCCTTATCCTATAGCCTGCTGACAAATGTTTACAGTTTGTGAATAGTTTCACATAAATAGTACTATTTCGACATACTACAGTGCAATGTGATGTCCGAAGTGGCTGACAAAATTAGGTACTAACACGAAATATATGCAAGGCAATATAAGGTATATGTATACCTTGCAAATTGTGATCGTTGCTCGCTCGCTCCGCTCGCTCGTAAAAATTTAGTCCAACCTCACATACGATCCGACACGTTCGCAAACTCGAAATAAGTTGCCTTCATATCGAATGACTAACGCAAGATGGATTGGGTTTAGGTTAGGCTACAGCTTTCGAGCGAGCGCATCGAGCGAGAGACGCGTAAAGGTGTGTCACAATCCAACGGTTTGGCACATACTGACATTGAAACATTCGCACCAGCCCGAGGAGCCGGATGTCTTTATCATATTGCCTGCTGACAAATGTTTACAGTTTGTGAATAGTTTCACATAAATAGTACTATTTCCACATACTACAGGGCAATGTGATGTCCGAAGTGGCTGACGAAATTAGGTACTAACACGATATATATGCATATTGCAAGGTATATGTATACCTTGCATATTGTGATCGATGCTCGCTCGCTCCGCTCGCTCGTAAAAATTTAGTCCAACCTCACATCCGATCCGACACGTTCGCAAATTCGAAATAAGTCGCCTTCATATCGAATGACTAACGCAAGAGGGATTGGTTTTAGGTTAGGCTATAGTTTTCGAGCGAGCGCAGCGAGCGAGAGACGCGTGAAGGTGTATCACAATCTAACGGTTTGGCACATACGGACATTGAAACATTCGCACCAGCCAGAGGAGCCGGAAGTATTTATCCTATGGCCTGCTGACAAATGTTTACAGTTTGTGAATAGTTTCACATAAATAGTACTATTTCCACATACTACAGTCCAATGTGATGTCCGAAGTGGCTAACAAAATTAGGTACTAACACGATATATATGCATATTGCAAGGTATATGTATACCTTGCAAATTGTGATCGTTGCTCGCTCGCTCCGCTCGCTCGTAAAAATTTAGTCCAACCTCACATCCGATCCGACACGTTCGCAAATTCGAAATAAGTCGCCACCATATCGAATAATGAACGCAAGATGGATTGGTTTTAGGTTACGCTATAGTTTTCGAGCGAGCGCAGCGAACGAGAGACGCGTAAAGGTGTGTCACAATCCAACGGTTTGGCACATACGGACATTGAAACATTCGCACCGGCCCGAGGAGCCGGAAGTCTTTATCCTATTGCCTGCTGACAAATGTTTACAGTTTGTGAATAGTTTCACATAAATAGTACTATTTCCACATACTACAGTCCAATGTGATGTCCGAAGTGGCTGACAAAATTAGGTACTAACACGAAATATATGCAAGGCAATATAAGGTATATGTATACCTTGCAAATTGTGATCGTTGCTCGCTCGCTCCGCTCGCTCGTAAAAATTTAGTCCAACCTCACATACGATCCGACTCGTTCGCAAATTCGAAATAAGTTGCCTTCATATCGAATGACTAACGCAAGATGGATTGGTTTTATGTTACGCTATAGTTTTCGAGCGAGCGCAGCGAGCGAGAGACGCGTAAAGGTGTGTCACAATCCAACGGTTTGGCACATACTGACATTGAAACATTCGCACCAGCCCGAGGAGCCGGAAGTCTTTATCCTATAGCCTGCTGACAAATGTTTACAGTTTGTGAATAGTTTCACATAAATAGTACTATTTCGACATACTACAGTGCAATGTGATGTCCGAAGTGGCTGACAAAATTAGGTACTAACACGAAATATATGCAAGGCAATATAAGGTATATGTATACCTTGCAAATTGTGATCGTTGCTCGCTCGCTCCGCTCGCTCGTAAAAATTTAGTCCAACCTCACATACGATCCGACACGTTCGCAAACTCGAAATAAGTTGCCTTCATATCGAATGACTAACGCAAGATGGATTGGGTTTAGGTTAGGCTACAGCTTTCGAGCGAGCGCATCGAGCGAGAGACGCGTAAAGGTGTGTCACAATCCAACGGTTTGGCACATACTGACATTGAAACATTCGCACCAGCCCGAGGAGCCGGATGTCTTTATCATATTGCCTGCTGACAAATGTTTACAGTTTGTGAATAGTTTCACATAAATAGTACTATTTCCACATACTACAGGGCAATGTGATGTCCGAAGTGGCTGACGAAATTAGGTACTAACACGATATATATGCATATTGCAAGGTATATGTATACCTTGCATATTGTGATCGATGCTCGCTCGCTCCGCTCGCTCGTAAAAATTTAGTCCAACCTCACATCCGATCCGACACGTTCGCAAATTCGAAATAAGTCGCCTTCATATCGAATGACTAACGCAAGAGGGATTGGTTTTAGGTTAGGCTATAGTTTTCGAGCGAGCGCAGCGAGCGAGAGACGCGTGAAGGTGTATCACAATCTAACGGTTTGGCACATACGGACATTGAAACATTCGCACCAGCCAGAGGAGCCGGAAGTATTTATCCTATGGCCTGCTGACAAATGTTTACAGTTTGTGAATAGTTTCACATAAATAGTACTATTTCCACATACTACAGTCCAATGTGATGTCCGAAGTGGCTAACAAAATTAGGTACTAACACGATATATATGCATATTGCAAGGTATATGTATACCTTGCAAATTGTGATCGTTGCTCGCTCGCTCCGCTCGCTCGTAAAAATTTAGTCCAACCTCACATCCGATCCGACACGTTCGCAAATTCGAAATAAGTCGCCACCATATCGAATAATGAACGCAAGATGGATTGGTTTTAGGTTACGCTATAGTTTTCGAGCGAGCGCAGCGAACGAGAGACGCGTAAAGGTGTGTCACAATCCAACGGTTTGGCACATACGGACATTGAAACATTCGCACCGGCCCGAGGAGCCGGAAGTCTTTATCCTATTGCCTGCTGACAAATGTTTACAGTTTGTGAATAGTTTCACATAAATAGTACTATTTCCACATACTACAGTCCAATGTGATGTCCGAAGTGGCTGACAAAATTAGGTACTAACACGAAATATATGCAAGGCAATATAAGGTATATGTATACCTTGCAAATTGTGATCGTTGCTCGCTCGCTCCGCTCGCTCGTAAAAATTTAGTCCAACCTCACATACGATCCGACTCGTTCGCAAATTCGAAATAAGTTGCCTTCATATCGAATGACTAACGCAAGATGGATTGGGTTTAGGTTACGCTATAGTTTTCGAGCGAGCGCAGCGAACGAGAGACGCGTAAAGGTGTGTCACAATCCAACGGTTTGGCACATACGGACATTGAAACATTCGCACCAGCCCGAGGAGCCGGAAGTCTTTATCCTATTGCCTGCTGACAAATGTTTACAGTTTGTGAATAGTTTCACATAAATAGTACTATTTCCACATACTACAGAGCAATGTGATGTCCGAAGTGGCTGACGAAATTAGGTACTAACACGATATATATGCATATTGCAAGGTATATGTATACCTTGCAAATTGTGATCGTTGCTCGCTCGCTCCGCTCGCTCGTAAAAATTTAGTCCAACCTCACATCCGATCCGACACGTTCGCAAATTCGAAATAAGTCGCCTTCATATCGAATGACTAACGCAAGATGGATTGGGTTTAGGTTAGGCTACAGCTTTCGAGCGAGCGCATCGAGCGAGAGACGCGTAAAGGTGTGTCACAATCCAACGGTTTGGCACATACTGACATTGAAACATTCGCACCAGCCCGAGGAGCCGGATGTCTTTATCATATTGCCTGCTGACAAATGTTTACAGTTTGTGAATAGTTTCACATAAATAGTACTATTTCCACATACTACAGGGCAATGTGATGTCCGAAGTGGCTGACGAAATTAGGTACTAACACGATATATATGCATATTGCAAGGTATATGTATACCTTGCATATTGTGATCGATGCTCGCTCGCTCCGCTCGCTCCTAAAAATTTAGTCCAACCTCACATCCGATCCGACACGTTCGCAAATTCGAAATAAGTCGCCACCATATCGAATAATGAACGCAAGATGGATTGGTTTTAGGTTACGCTATAGTTTTCGAGCGAGCGCAGCGAGCGAGAGACGCGTAAAGGTGTGTCACAATCCAACGGTTTGGCACATACTGACATTGAAACATTCGCACCAGCCCGAGGAGCCGGAAGTCTTTATCCTATTGCCTGCTGACAAATGTTTACAGTTTGTGAATAGTTTCACATAAATAGTACTATTTCCACACAATACAGTCCAATCTGATGTCCGAAGTGGCTGACAAAATTAGGTACTAACACGAAATATATGCAAGGCAATATAAGGTATATGTATACCTTGCAAATTGTGATCGTTGCTCGCTCGCTCCGCTCGCTCGTAAAAATTTAGTCCAACCTCACATCCGATCCGACACGTTCGCATATTCGAAATAAGTCGCCACCATATCGAATAATGAGCGCAAGATGGATTGGTTTTAGGTTACGCTATAGTTTTCGAGCGAGCGCAGCGAACGAGAGACGCGTAAAGGTGTGTCACAATCCAACGGTTTGGCACATACGGACATTGAAACATTCGCACCAGCCCGAGGAGCCGGAAGTCTTTATCCTATTGCCTGCTGACAAATGTTTACAGTTTGTGAATAGTTTCACATAAATAGTACTATTTCCACATACTACAGTGCAATGTGATGTCCGAAGTGGCTGACAAAATTAGGTACTAACACGATATATATGCATATTGCAAGGTATATGTATACCTTGCAAATTGTGATCGTTGCTCGCTCGCTCCGCTCGCTCGTAAAAATTTAGTCCAACCTCACATCCGATCCGACACGTTCGCAAATTCGAAATAAGTTGCCTTCATATCGAATGACTAACGCAAGATGGATTGGGTTTAGGTTAGGCTACAGCTTTCGAGCGAGCGCATCGAGCGAGAGACGCGTAAAGGTGTGTCACAATCAAACGGTTTGGCACATACTGACATTGAAACATTCGCACCAGCCCGAGGAGCCGTATGTCTTTATCATATTGCCTGCTGACAAATGTTTACAGTTTGTGAATAGTTTCACATAAATAGTACTATTTCCACATACTACAGGGCAATGTGATGTCCGAAGTGGCTGACAAAATTAGGTACTAACACGAAATATATGCAAGGCAATATAAGGTATATGTATACCTTGCAAATTGTGATCGTTGCTCGCTCGCTCCGCTCGCTCGTAAAAATTTAGTCCAACCTCACATACGATCCGACACGTTCGCAAATTCGAAATAAGTTGAATTCATATCGAATGACTAACGCAAGATGGATTGGGTTTAGGTTAGGCTACAGCTTTCGAGCGAGCGCATCGAGCGAGAAACGCGTAAAGGTGTGTCACAATCCAACGGTTTGGCACATACTGACATTGAAACATTCGCACCAGCCCGAGGAGCCGGATGTCTTTATCATATTGCCTGCTGACAAATGTTTACAGTTTGTGAATAGTTTCACATAAATAGTACTATTTCCACATACTACAGGGAAATGTGATGTCCGAAGTGGCTGACGAAATTAGGTACTAACACGATATATATGCATATTGCAAGGTATATGTATACCTTGCATATTGTGATCGATGCTCGCTCGCTCCGCTCGCTCGTAAAAATTTAGTCCAACCTCACATCCGATCCGACACGTTCGCAAATTCGAAATAAGTCGCCTTCATATCGAATGACTAACGCAAGAGGGATTGGTTTTAGGTTAGGCTATAGTTTTCGAGCGAGCGCAGCGAGCGAGGGACGCGTGAAGGTGTATCACAATCTAACGGTTTGGCACATACGGACATTGAAGCATTCGCACCAGCCAGAGGAGCCGGAAGTATTTATCCTATTGCCTGCTGACAAATGTTTACAGTTTGTGAATAGTTTCACATAAATAGTACTATTTCCACATACTACAGGGCAATGTGATGTCCGAAGTGGCTCACGAAATTAGGTACTAACACGATATATATGCATATTGCAAGGTATATGTATACCTTGCATATTGTGATCGATGCTCGCTCGCTCCGCTCGCTCGTAAAAATTGAGTCCAACCTCACATCCGATCCGACACGTTCGCCAATTCGAAATAAGTCGCCACCATATCGAATAATGAACGCAAGATGGATTGGTTTTAGGTTACGCTATAGTTTTCGAGCGAGCGCAGCGAGCGAGAGACGCGTAAAGGTGTGTCACAATCCAACGGTTTGGCACATACTGACATTGAAACATTCGCACCAGCCCGAGGAGCCGGAAGTCTTTATCCTATAGCCTGCTGACAAATGTTTACAGTTTGTGAATAGTTTCACATAAATAGTACTATTTCGACATACTACAGTGCAATGTGATGTCCGAAGTGGCTGACAAAATTAGGTACTAACACGAAATATATGCAAGGCAATATAAGGTATATGTATACCTTGCAAATTGTGATCGTTGCTCGCTCGCTCCGCTCGCTCGTAAAAATTTAGTCCAACCTCACATACGATCCGACACGTTCGCAAACTCGAAATAAGTTGCCTTCATATCGAATGACTAACGCAAGATGGATTGGGTTTAGGTTAGGCTACAGCTTTCGAGCGAGCGCATCGAGCGAGAGACGCGTAAAGGTGTGTCACAATCCAACGGTTTGGCACATACTGACATTGAAACATTCGCACCAGCCCGAGGAGCCGGATGTCTTTATCATATTGCCTGCTGACAAATGTTTACAGTTTGTGAATAGTTTCACATAAATAGTACTATTTCCACATACTACAGGGCAATGTGATGTCCGAAGTGGCTGACGAAATTAGGTACTAACACGATATATATGCATATTGCAAGGTATATGTATACCTTGCATATTGTGATCGATGCTCGCTCGCTCCGCTCGCTCGTAAAAATTTAGTCCAACCTCACATCCGATCCGACACGTTCGCAAATTCGAAATAAGTCGCCTTCATATCGAATGACTAACGCAAGAGGGATTTGTTTTAGGTTAGGCTATAGTTTTCGAGCGAGCGCAGCGAGCGAGAGACGCGTGAAGGTGTATCACAATCTAACGGTTTGGCACATACGGACATTGAAACATTCGCACCAGCCAGAGGAGCCGGAAGTATTTATCCTATTGCCTGCTGACAAATGTTTACAGTTTGTGAATAGTTTCACATAAATAGTACTATTTCCACATACTACAGTCCAATGTGATGTCCGAAGTGGCTAACAAAATTAGGTACTAACACGATATATATGCATATTGCAAGGTATATGTATACCTTGCAAATTGTGATCGTTGCTCGCTCGCTCCGCTCGCTCGTAAAAATTTAGTCCAACCTCACATCCGATCCGACACGTTCGCAAATTCGAAATAAGTCGCCTTCATATCGAATGACTAACGCAAGATGGATTGGGTTTAGGTTAGGCTACAGCTTTCGAGCGAGCGCATCGAGCGAGAGACGCGTAAAGGTGTGTCACAATCCAACGGTTTGGCACATACTGACATTGAAACATTCGCACCAGCCCGAGGAGCCGGATGTCTTTATCATATTGCCTGCTGACAAATGTTTACAGTTTGTGAATAGTTTCACATAAATAGTACTATTTCCACATACTACAGGGCAATGTGATGTCCGAAGTGGCTGACGAAATTAGGTACTAACACGATATATATGCATATTGCAAGGTATATGTATACCTTGCATATTGTGATCGATGCTCGCTCGCTCGGCTCGCTCCTAAAAATTTAGTCCAACCTCACATCCGATCCGACACGTTCGCAAATTCGAAATAAGTCGCCGCCATATCGAATAATGAACGCAAGATGGATTGGTTTTAGGTTACGCTATAGTTTTCGAGCGAGCGCAGCGAGCGAGAGACGCGTAAAGGTGTGTCACAATCCAACGGTTTGGCACATACTGACATTGAAACATTCGCACCAGCCCGAGGAGCCGGAAGTCTTTATCCTATTGCCTGCTGACAAATGTTTACAGTTTGTGAATAGTTTCACATAAATAGTACTATTTCCACATACTACAGGGAAATGTGATGTCCGAAGTGGCTGACGAAATTAGGTACTAACACGATATATATGCATATTGCAAGGTATATGTATACCTTGCATATTGTGATCGATGCTCGCTCGCTCCGCTCGCTCGTAAAAATTTAGTCCAACCTCACATCCGATCCGACACGTTCGCAAATTCGAAATAAGTCGCCTTCATATCGAATGACTAACGCAAGAGGGATTGGTTTTAGGTTAGGCTATAGTTTTCGAGCGAGCGCAGCGAGCGAGGGACGCGTGAAGGTGTATCACAATCTAACGGTTTGGCACATACGGACATTGAAGCATTCGCACCAGCCAGAGGAGCCGGAAGTATTTATCCTATTGCCTGCTGACAAATGTTTACAGTTTGTGAATAGTTTCACATAAATAGTACTATTTCCACATACTACAGGGCAATGTGATGTCCGAAGTGGCTCACGAAATTAGGTACTAACACGATATATATGCATATTGCAAGGTATATGTATACCTTGCATATTGTGATCGATGCTCGCTCGCTCCGCTCGCTCGTAAAAATTGAGTCCAACCTCACATCCGATCCGACACGTTCGCCAATTCGAAATAAGTCGCCACCATATCGAATAATGAACGCAAGATGGATTGGTTTTAGGTTACGCTATAGTTTTCGAGCGAGCGCAGCGAGCGAGAGACGCGTAAAGGTGTGTCACAATCCAACGGTTTGGCACATACTGACATTGAAACATTCGCACCAGCCCGAGGAGCCGGAAGTCTTTATCCTATAGCCTGCTGACAAATGTTTACAGTTTGTGAATAGTTTCACATAAATAGTACTATTTCGACATACTACAGTGCAATGTGATGTCCGAAGTGGCTGACAAAATTAGGTACTAACACGAAATATATGCAAGGCAATATAAGGTATATGTATACCTTGCAAATTGTGATCGTTGCTCGCTCGCTCCGCTCGCTCGTAAAAATTTAGTCCAACCTCACATACGATCCGACACGTTCGCAAACTCGAAATAAGTTGCCTTCATATCGAATGACTAACGCAAGATGGATTGGGTTTAGGTTAGGCTACAGCTTTCGAGCGAGCGCATCGAGCGAGAGACGCGTAAAGGTGTGTCACAATCCAACGGTTTGGCACATACTGACATTGAAACATTCGCACCAGCCCGAGGAGCCGGATGTCTTTATCATATTGCCTGCTGACAAATGTTTACAGTTTGTGAATAGTTTCACATAAATAGTACTATTTCCACATACTACAGGGCAATGTGATGTCCGAAGTGGCTGACGAAATTAGGTACTAACACGATATATATGCATATTGCAAGGTATATGTATACCTTGCATATTGTGATCGATGCTCGCTCGCTCCGCTCGCTCGTAAAAATTTAGTCCAACCTCACATCCGATCCGACACGTTCGCAAATTCGAAATAAGTCGCCTTCATATCGAATGACTAACGCAAGAGGGATTTGTTTTAGGTTAGGCTATAGTTTTCGAGCGAGCGCAGCGAGCGAGAGACGCGTGAAGGTGTATCACAATCTAACGGTTTGGCACATACGGACATTGAAACATTCGCACCAGCCAGAGGAGCCGGAAGTATTTATCCTATTGCCTGCTGACAAATGTTTACAGTTTGTGAATAGTTTCACATAAATAGTACTATTTCCACATACTACAGTCCAATGTGATGTCCGAAGTGGCTAACAAAATTAGGTACTAACACGATATATATGCATATTGCAAGGTATATGTATACCTTGCAAATTGTGATCGTTGCTCGCTCGCTCCGCTCGCTCGTAAAAATTTAGTCCAACCTCACATCCGATCCGACACGTTCGCAAATTCGAAATAAGTCGCCTTCATATCGAATGACTAACGCAAGATGGATTGGGTTTAGGTTAGGCTACAGCTTTCGAGCGAGCGCATCGAGCGAGAGACGCGTAAAGGTGTGTCACAATCCAACGGTTTGGCACATACTGACATTGAAACATTCGCACCAGCCCGAGGAGCCGGATGTCTTTATCATATTGCCTGCTGACAAATGTTTACAGTTTGTGAATAGTTTCACATAAATAGTACTATTTCCACATACTACAGGGCAATGTGATGTCCGAAGTGGCTGACGAAATTAGGTACTAACACGATATATATGCATATTGCAAGGTATATGTATACCTTGCATATTGTGATCGATGCTCGCTCGCTCGGCTCGCTCCTAAAAATTTAGTCCAACCTCACATCCGATCCGACACGTTCGCAAATTCGAAATAAGTCGCCGCCATATCGAATAATGAACGCAAGATGGATTGGTTTTAGGTTACGCTATAGTTTTCGAGCGAGCGCAGCGAGCGAGAGACGCGTAAAGGTGTGTCACAATCCAACGGTTTGGCACATACTGACATTGAAACATTCGCACCAGCCCGAGGAGCCGGAAGTCTTTATCCTATTGCCTGCTGACAAATGTTTACAGTTTGTGAATAGTTTCACATAAATAGTACTATTTCCACACAATACAGTCCAATCTGATGTCCGAAGTGGCTGACAAAATTAGGTACTAACACGAAATATATGCAAGGCAATATAAGGTATATGTATACCTTGCAAATTGTGATCGTTGCTCGCTCGCTCCGCTCGCTCGTAAAAATTTAGTCCAACCTCACATCCGATCCGACACGTTCGCAAATTCGAAATAAGTCGCCACCATATCGAATAATGAGCGCAAGATGGATTGGTTTTAGGTTACGCTATAGTTTTCGAGCGAGCGCAGCGAACGAGAGACGCGTAAAGGTGTGTCACAATCCAACGGTTTGGCACATACGGACATTGAAACATTCGCACCAGCCCGAGGAGCCGGAAGTCTTTATCCTATTGCCTGCTGACAAATGTTTACAGTTTGTGAATAGTTTCACATAAATAGTACTATTTCCACATACTACAGTGCAATGTGATGTCCGAAGTGGCTGACAAAATTAGGTACTAACACGATATATATGCATATTGCAAGGTATATGTATACCTTGCAAATTGTGATCGTTGCTCGCTCGCTCCGCTCGCTCGTAAAAATTTAGTCCAACCTCACATCCGATCCGACACGTTCGCAAATTCGAAATATGTTGCCTTCATATCGAATGACTAACGCAACATGGATTGGGTTTAGGTTAGGCTACAGCTTTCGAGCGAGCGCATCGAGCGAGAGACGCGTGAAGGTGTGTCACAATCCAACGGTTTGGTACACACTGACATTGAAACATTCGCACCAGCCCGAGGAGCCGTATGTCTTTATCATATTGCCTGCTGACAAATGTTTACAGTTTGTGAATAGTTTCACATAAATAGTACTATTTCCACATACTACAGGGCAATGTGATGTCCGAAGTGGCTGACAAAATTAGGTACTAACACGAAATATATGCAAGGCAATATAAGGTATATGTATACCTTGCAAATTGTGATCGTTGCTCGCTCGCTCCGCTCGCTCGTAAAAATTTAGTCCAACCTCACATACGATCCGACACGTTCGCAAATTCGAAATAAGTTGAATTCATATCGAATGACTAACGCAAGATGGATTGGGTTTAGGTTAGGCTACAGCTTTCGAGCGAGCGCATCGAGCGAGAAACGCGTAAAGGTGTGTCACAATCCAACGGTTTGGCACATACTGACATTGAAACATTCGCACCAGCCCGAGGAGCCGGATGTCTTTATCATATTGCCTGCTGACAAATGTTTACAGTTTGTGAATAGTTTCACATAAATAGTACTATTTCCACATACTACAGGGCAATGTGATGTCCGAAGTGGCTGACGAAATTAGGTACTAACACGATATATATGCATATTGCAAGGTATATGTATACCTTGCATATTGTGATCGATGCTCGCTCGCTCCGCTCGCTCGTAAAAATTTAGTCCAACCTCACATCCGATCCGACACGTTCGCAAATTCGAAATAAGTCGCCTTCATATCGAATGACTAACGCAAGAGGGATTGGTTTTAGGTTAGGCTATAGTTTTCGAGCGAGCGCAGCGAGCGAGGGACGCGTGAAGGTGTATCACAATCTAACGGTTTGGCACATACGGACATTGAAGCATTCGCACCAGCCAGAGGAGCCGGAAGTATTTATCCTATTGCCTGCTGACAAATGTTTACAGTTTGTGAATAGTTTCACATAAATAGTACTATTTCCACATACTACAGGGCAATGTGATGTCCGAAGTGGCTCACGAAATTAGGTACTAACACGATATATATGCATATTGCAAGGTATATGTATACCTTGCATATTGTGATCGATGCTCGCTCGCTCCGCTCGCTCGTAAAAATTGAGTCCAACCTCACATCCGATCCGACACGTTCGCCAATTCGAAATAAGTCGCCACCATATCGAATAATGAACGCAAGATGGATTGGTTTTAGGTTACGCTATAGTTTTCGAGCGAGCGCAGCGAGCGAGAGACGCGTAAAGGTGTGTCACAATCCAACGGTTTGGCACATACTGACATTGAAACATTCGCACCAGCCCGAGGAGCCGGAAGTCTTTATCCTATAGCCTGCTGACAAATGTTTACAGTTTGTGAATAGTTTCACATAAATAGTACTATTTCGACATACTACAGTGCAATGTGATGTCCGAAGTGGCTGACAAAATTAGGTACTAACACGAAATATATGCAAGGCAATATAAGGTATATGTATACCTTGCAAATTGTGATCGTTGCTCGCTCGCTCCGCTCGCTCGTAAAAATTTAGTCCAACCTCACATACGATCCGACACGTTCGCAAACTCGAAATAAGTTGCCTTCATATCGAATGACTAACGCAAGATGGATTGGGTTTAGGTTAGGCTACAGCTTTCGAGCGAGCGCATCGAGCGAGAGACGCGTAAAGGTGTGTCACAATCCAACGGTTTGGCACATACTGACATTGAAACATTCGCACCAGCCCGAGGAGCCGGATGTCTTTATCATATTGCTTGCTGACAAATGTTTACAGTTTGTGAATAGTTTCACATAAATAGTACTATTTCCACATACTACAGGGCAATGTGATGTCCGAAGTGGCTGACGAAATTAGGTACTAACACGATATATATGCATATTGCAAGGTATATGTATACCTTGCATATTGTGATCGATGCTCGCTCGCTCCGCTCGCTCGTAAAAATTTAGTCCAACCTCACATCCGATCCGACACGTTCGCAAATTCGAAATAAGTCGCCTTCATATCGAATGACTAACGCAAGAGGGATTTGTTTTAGGTTAGGCTATAGTTTTCGAGCGAGCGCAGCGAGCGAGAGACGCGTGAAGGTGTATCACAATCTAACGGTTTGGCACATACGGACATTGAAACATTCGCACCAGCCAGAGGAGCCGGAAGTATTTATCCTATTGCCTGCTGACAAATGTTTACAGTTTGTGAATAGTTTCACATAAATAGTACTATTTCCACATACTACAGTCCAATGTGATGTCCGAAGTGGCTAACAAAATTACGTACTAACACGATATATATGCATATTGCAAGGTATATGTATACCTTGCAAATTGTGATCGTTGCTCGCTCGCTCCGCTCGCTCGTAAAAATTTAGTCCAACCTCACATCCGATCCGACACGTTCGCAAATTCGAAATAAGTCGCCACCATATCGAATAATGAACGCAAGATGGATTGGTTTTAGGTTACGCTATAGTTTTCGAGCGAGCGCAGCGAACGAGAGACGCGTAAAGGTGTGTCACAATCCAACGGTTTGGCACATACTGACATTGAAACATTCGCACCAGCCCGAGGAGCCGGAAGTCTTTATCCTATTGCCTGCTGACAAATGTTTACAGTTTGTGAATAGTTTCACATAAATAGTACTATTTCCACACAATACAGTCCAATCTGATGTGCGAAGTGGCTGACAAAATTAGGTACTAACACGAAATATATGCAAGGCAATATAAGGTATATGTACACCTTGCAATTTGTGATCGTTGCTCGCTCGCTCCGCTCGCTCGTAAAAATTTAGTCCAACCTCACATCCGATCCGACACGTTCGAAAATTCGAAATAAGTCGCCACCATATCGAATAATGAGCGCAAGATGGATTGGTTTTAGGTTACGCTAGAGTTTTCGAGCGAGCGCATCGAGCGAGAGACGCGTAAAGGTGTGTCACAATCCAACGGTTTGGCACATACTGACATTGAAACGTTCGCACCAGCCCGAGGAGCCGGATGTCTTTATCATATTGCCTGCTGACAAATGTTTACAGTTTGTGAATAGTTTCACATAAATAGTACTATTTCCACATACTACAGGGCAATGTGATGTCCGAAGTGGCTGACGAAATTAGGTACTAACACGATATATATGCATATTGCAAGGTATATGTATACCTTGCATATTGTGATCGATGCTCGCTCGCTCCGCTCGCTCGTAAAAATTTAGTCCAACCTCACATCCGATCCGACACGTTCGCAAATTCGAAATAAGTCGCCTTCATATCGAATGACTAACGCAAGAGGGATTGGTTTTAGGTTAGGCTATAGTTTTCGAGCGAGCGCAGCGAGCGAGGGACGCGTGAAGGTGTATCACAATCTAACGGTTTGGCACATACGGACATTGAAGCATTCGCACCAGCCAGAGGAGCCGGAAGTATTTATCCTATTGCCTGCTGACAAATGTTTACAGTTTGTGAATAGTTTCACATAAATAGTACTATTTCCACATACTACAGGGCAATGTGATGTCCGAAGTGGCTCACGAAATTAGGTACTAACACGATATATATGCATATTGCAAGGTATATGTATACCTTGCATATTGTGATCGATGCTCGCTCGCTCCGCTCGCTCGTAAAAATTGAGTCCAACCTCACATCCGATCCGACACGTTCGCCAATTCGAAATAAGTCGCCACCATATCGAATAATGAACGCAAGATGGATTGGTTTTAGGTTACGCTAGAGTTTTCGAGCGAGCGCATCGAGCGAGAGACGCGTAAAGGTGTGTCACAATCCAACGGTTTGGCACATACTGACATTGAAACGTTCGCACCAGCCCGAGGAGCCGGATGTCTTTATCATATTGCCTGCTGACAAATGTTTACAGTTTGTGAATAGTTTCACATAAATAGTACTATTTCCACATACTACAGGGCAATGTGATGTCCGAAGTGGCTGACGAAATTAGGTACTAACACGATATATATGCATATTGCAAGGTATATGTATACCTTGCATATTGTGATCGATGCTCGCTCGCTCCGCTCGCTCGTAAAAATTTAGTCCAACCTCACATCCGATCCGACACGTTCGCAAATTCGAAATAAGTCGCCTTCATATCGAATGACTAACGCAAGAGGGATTGGTTTTAGGTTAGGCTATAGTTTTCGAGCGAGCGCAGCGAGCGAGAGACGCGTGAAGGTGTATCACAATCTAACGGTTTGGCACATACGGACATTGAAACATTCGCACCAGCCAGAGGAGCCGGAAGTATTTATCCTATTGCCTGCTGACAAATGTTTACAGTTTGTGAATAGTTTCACATAAATAGTACTATTTCCACATACTACAGTCCAATGTGATGTCCGAAGTGGCTAACAAAATTAGGTACTAACACGATATATATGCATATTGCAAGGTATATGTATATCTTGCAAATTGTGATCGTTGCTCGCTCGCTCCGCTCGCTCGTAAAAATTTAGTCCAACCTCACATCCGATCCGACACGTTCGCAAATTCGAAATAAGTCGCCACCATATCGAATAATGAACGCAAGATGGATTGGTTTTAGGTTACGCTATAGTTTTCGAGCGAGCGCAGCGAACGAGAGACGCGTAAAGGTGTGTCACAATCCAACGGTTTGGCACATACGGACATTGAAACTTTCGCACCAGCCCGAGGAGCCGGAAGTCTTTATCCTATTGCCTGCTGACAAATGTTTACAGTTTGTGAATAGTTTCACATAAATAGTACTATTTCCACATACTACAGTCCAATGTGATGTCCGAAGTGGCTGACAAAATTAGGTACTAACACGAAATATATGCAAGGCAATATAAGGTATATGTATACCTTGCAAATTGTGATCGTTGCTCGCTCGCTCCGCTCGCTCGTAAAAATTTAGTCCAACCTCACATACGATCCGACACGTTCGCAAATTCGAAATAATTCGCCACCATATCGAATAATGAGCGCAAGATGGATTGGTTTTAGGTTACGCTATAGTTTTCGAGCGAGCGCAGCGAACGAGAGACGCGTAAAGGTGTGTCACAATCCAACGGTTTGGCACATACGGACATTGAAACATTCGCACCAGCCCGAGGAGCCGGAAGTCTTTATCCTATTGCCTGCTGACAAATGTTTACAGTTTGTGAATAGTTTCACATAAATAGTACTATTTCCACATACTACAGTGCAATGTGATGTCCGAAGTGGCTGACAAAATTAGGTACTAACACGATATATATGCATATTGCAAGGTATATGTATACCTTGCAAATTGTGATCGTTGCTCGCTCGCTCCGCTCGCTGGTAAAAATTTAGTCCAACCTCACATCCGGTCCGACACGTTCGAAAATTCGAAATAAGTCGCCACCATATCGAATAATGAGCGCAAGATGGATTGGTTTTAGGTTACGCTATAGTTTTCGAGCGAGCGCAGCGAACGAGAGACGCGTAAAGGTGTGTCACAATCCAACGGTTTGGCACATACGGACATTGAAACATTCGCACCAGCCCGAGGAGCCGGAAGTCTTTATCCTATTGCCTGCTGACAAATGTTTACAGTTTGTGAATAGTTTCACATAAATAGTACTATTTCCACATACTACAGGGCAATGTGATGTCCGAAGTGGCTCACGAAATTAGGTACTAACACGATATATATGCATATTGCAAGGTATATGTATACCTTGCATATTGTGATCGATGCTCGCTCGCTCCGCTCGCTCGTAAAAATTGAGTCCAACCTCACATCCGATCCGACACGTTCGCCAATTCGAAATAAGTCGCCACCATATCGAATAATGAACGCAAGATGGATTGGTTTTAGGTTACGCTAGAGTTTTCGAGCGAGCGCATCGAGCGAGAGACGCGTAAAGGTGTGTCACAATCCAACGGTATGGCACATACTGACATTGAAACGTTCGCACCAGCCCGAGGAGCCGGATGTCTTTATCATATTGCCTGCTGACAAATGTTTACAGTTTGTGAATAGTTTCACATAAATAGTACTATTTCCACATACTACAGGGCAATGTGATGTCCGAAGTGGCTGACGAAATTAGGTACTAACACGATATATATGCATATTGCAAGGTATATGTATACCTTGCATATTGTGATCGATGCTCGCTCGCTCCGCTCGCTCGTAAAAATTTAGTCCAACCTCACATCCGATCCGACACGTTCGCAAATTCGAAATAAGTCGCCTTCATATCGAATGACTAACGCAAGAGGGATTGGTTTTAGGTTAGGCTATAGTTTTCGAGCGAGCGCAGCGAGCGAGAGACGCGTGAAGGTGTATCACAATCTAACGGTTTGGCACATACGGACATTGAAACATTCGCACCAGCCAGAGGAGCCGGAAGTATTTATCCTATTGCCTGCTGACAAATGTTTACAGTTTGTGAATAGTTTCACATAAATAGTACTATTTCCACATACTACAGTCCAATGTGATGTCCGAAGTGGCTAACAAAATTAGGTACTAACACGATATATATGCATATTGCAAGGTATATGTATACCTTGCAAATTGTGATCGTTGCTCGCTCGCTCCGCTCGCTCGTAAAAATTTAGTCCAACCTCACATCCGATCCGACACGTTCGCAAATTCGAAATAAGTCGCCACCATATCGAATAATGAACGCAAGATGGATTGGTTTTAGGTTACGCTATAGTTTTCGAGCGAGCGCAGCGAACGAGAGACGCGTAAAGGTGTGTCACAATCCAACGGTTTGGCACATACGGACATTGAAACTTTCGCACCAGCCCGAGGAGCCGGAAGTCCTTATCCTATTGCCTGCTGACAAATGTTTACAGTTTGTGAATAGTTTCACATAAATAGTACTATTTCCACATACTACAGTCCAATGTGATGTCCGAAGTGGCTGACAAAATTAGGTACTAACACGAAATATATGCAAGGCAATATAAGGTATATGTATACCTTGCAAATTGTGATCGTTGCTCGCTCGCTCCGCTCGCTCGTAAAAATTTAGTCCAACCTCACATACGATCCGACACGTTCGCAAATTCGAAATAAGTTGCCTTCATATCGAATGACTAACGCAGGATGGATTGGGTTTAGGTTAGGCTACAGCTTTCGAGCGAGCGCATCGAGCGAGAGACGCGTAAAGGTGTGTCACAATCCAACGGTTTGGCACATACTGACATTGAAACATTCGCACCAGCCCGAGGAGCCGGATGTCTTTATCATATTGCCTGCTGACAAATGTTTACAGTTTGTGAATAGTTTCACATAAATAGTACTATTTCCACATACTACAGGGCAATGTGATGTCC
Source organism: Bombus terrestris (assembly GCF_910591885.1). Classification (NCBI taxonomy): domain Eukaryota; kingdom Metazoa; phylum Arthropoda; class Insecta; order Hymenoptera; family Apidae; genus Bombus; species Bombus terrestris. The sequence goes on along the minus strand of NW_025963552.1, from coordinate 1,381,590 downwards.
GAAGTGGCTGACGAAATTAGGTACTAACACGATATATATGCATATTGCAAGGTATATGTATACCTTGCATATTGTGATCGATGCTCGCTCGCTCCGCTCGCTCGTAAAAATTTAGTCCAACCTCACATCCGATCCGACACGTTCGCAAATTCGAAATAAGTCGCCACCATATCGAATAATGAGCGCAAGATGGATTGGTTTTAGGTTACGCTATAGTTTTCGAGCGAGCGCAGCGAACGAGAGACGCGTAAAGGTGTGTCACAATCCAACGGTTTGGCACATACGGACATTGAAACATTCGCACCAGCCGAGGAGCCGGAAGTCTTTATCCTATTGCCTGCTGACAAATGTTTACAGTTTGTGAATAGTTTCACATAAATAGTACTATTTCCACATACTACAGTGCAATGTGATGTGCGAAGTGGCTGACAAAATTAGGTACTAACACGATATATATGCATATTGCAAGTTATATGTATAGCTTGCAAATTGTGATAGTTGCTCGCTCGCTCCGCTCGCTCGTAAAAATTTAGTCCAACCTCACATCCGATCCGACACGTTCGCAAATTCGAAATAAGTCGCCTTCATATCGAATGACTAACGCAAGAGGGATTGGTTTTAGGTTAGGCTATAGTTTTCGAGCGAGCGCAGCGAGCGAGAGACGCGTGAAGGTGTATCACAATCTAACGGTTTGGCACATACGGACATTGAAACATTCGCACCAGCCAGAGGAGCCGGAAGTATTTATCCTATTGCCTGCTGACAAATGTTTACAGTTTGTGAATAGTTTCACATAAATAGTACTATTTCCACATACTACAGGGCAATGTGATGTCCGAAGTGGCTCACGAAATTAGGTACTAACACGATATATATGCATATTGCAAGGTATATGTATACCTTGCATATTGTGATCGATGCTCGCTCGCTCCGCTCGCTCGTAAAAATTGAGTCCAACCTCACATCCGATCCGACACGTTCGCCAATTCGAAATAAGTCGCCACCATATCGAATAATGAACGCAAGATGGATTGGTTTTAGGCTACGCTATAGTTTTCGAGCGAGCGCAGCGAGCGAGAGACGCGTAAAGGTGTGTCACAATCCAACGGTTTGGCACATACTGACATTGAAACATTCGCACCAGCCCGAGGAGCCGGAAGTCTTTATCCTATAGCCTGCTGACAAATGTTTACAGTTTGTGAATAGTTTCACATAAATAGTACTATTTCGACATACTACAGTGCAATGTGATGTCCGAAGTGGCTGACAAAATTAGGTACTAACACGAAATATATGCAAGGCAATATAAGGTATATGTATACCTTGCAAATTGTGATCGTTGCTCGCTCGCTCCGCTCGCTCGTAAAAATTTAGTCCAACCTCACATCCGATCCGACACGTTCGCAAATTCGAAATAAGTCGCCTTCATATCGAATGACTAACGCAAGAGGGATTAGTTTTAGGTTAGGCTATAGTTTTCGAGCGAGCGCAGCGAGCGAGAGACGCGTGAAGGTGTATCACAATCTAACGGTTTGGCACATACGGACATTGAAACATTCGCACCAGCCAGAGGAGCCGGAAGTATTTATCCTATTGCCTGCTGACAAATGTTTACAGTTTGTGAATAGTTTCACATAAATAGTACTATTTCCACATACTACAGTCCAATGTGATGTCCGAAGTGGCTAACAAAATTAGGTACTAACACGATATATATGCATATTGCAAGGTATATGTATACCTTGCAAATTGTGATCGTTGCTCGGTCGCTCCGCTCGCTCGTAAAAATTTAGTCCAACCTCACATCCGATCCAACACGTTCGCAAATTCGAAATAAGTCGCCACCATATCGAATAATGAACGCAAGATGGATTGGTTTTAGGTTACGCTATAGTTTTCGAGCGAGCGCAGCGAACGAGAGACGCGTAAAGGTGTGTCACAATCCAACGGTTTGGCACATACGGACATTGAAACATTCGCACCAGCCCGAGGAGCCGGAAGTCTTTATCCTATTGCCTGCTGACAAATGTTTACAGTTTGTGAATAGATTCACATAAATAGTACTATTTCCACATACTACAGTCCAATGTGATGTCCGAAGTGGCTGACAAAATTAGGTACTAACACGAAATATATGCAAGGCAATATAAGGTATATGTATACCTTGCAAATTGTGATCGTTGCTCGCTCGCTCCGCTCGCTCGTAAAAATTTAGTCCAACCTCACATCCGATCCGACACGTTCGCAAATTCGAAATAAGTCGCCACCATATCGAATAATGAACGCAAGATGGATTGGTTTTAGGTTACGCTATAGTTTTCGAGCGAGCGCAGCGAACGAGAGACGCGTAAAGGTGTGTCACAATCCAACGGTTTGGCACATACGGACATTGAAACATTCGCACCAGCCAGAGGAGCCGGAAGTATTTATCCTATTGCCTGCTGACAAATGTTTACAGTTTGTGAATAGTTTCACATAAATAGTACTATTTCCACATACTACAGTCCAATGTGATGTCCGAAGTGGCTAACAAAATTAGGTACTAACACGATATATATGCATATTGCAAGGTATATGTATACCTTGCAAATTGTTATCGTTGCTCGCTCGCTCCGCTCGCTCGTAAAAATTTAGTCCAACCTCACATCCGATCCGACACGTTCGCAAATTCGAAATAAGTCGCCACCATATCGAATAATGAACGCAAGATGGATTGGTTTTAGGTTACGCTATAGTTTTCGAGCGAGCGCAGCGAACGAGAGACGCGTAAAGGTGTGTCACAATCCAACGGTTTGGCACATACGGACATTGAAACATTCGCACCAGCCCGAGGAGCCGGAAGTCTTTATCCTATTGCCTGCTGACAAATGATTACAGTTTGTGAATAGTTTCACATAAATAGTACTATTTCCACATACTACAGTCCAATGTGATGTCCGAAGTGGCTGACAAAATTAGGTACTAACACGATATATATGCATATTGCAAGGTATATGTATACCTTGCAAATTGTGATCGTTGCTCGCTCGCTCCGCTCGCTCGTAAAAATTTAGTCCAACCTCACATCCGATCCGACACGTTCGAAAATTCGAAATAAGTCGCCACCATATCGAATAATGAGCGCAAGATGGATTGGTTTTAGGTTACGCTATAGTTTGCGAGCGAGCGCAGCGAACGAGAGACGCGTAAAGGTGTGTCACAATCCAACGGTTTGGCACATACTGACATTGAAACGTTCGCACCAGCCCGAGGAGCCGGATGTCTTTATCATATTGCCTGCTGACAAATGTTTACAGTTTGTGAATAGTTTCACATAAATAGTACTATTTCCACATACTACAGGGCAATGTGATGTCCGAAGTGGCTGACGAAATTAGGTACTAACACGATATATATGCATATTGCAAGGTATATGTATACCTTGCATATTGTGATCGATGCTCGCTCGCTCCGCTCGCTCGTAAAAATTTAGTCCAACCTCACATCCGATCCGACACGTTCGCAAATTCGAAATAAGTCGCCTTCATATCGAATGACTAACGCAAGAGGGATTGGTTTTAGGTTAGGTTATAGTTTTCGAGCGAGCGCAGCGAGCGAGAGACGCGTGAAGGTGTATCACAATCTAACGGTTTGGCACATACGGACATTGAAACATTCGCACCAGCCAGAGGAGCCGGAAGTATTTATCCTATTGCCTGCTGACAAATGTTTACAGTTTGTGAATAGTTTCACATAAATAGTACTATTTCCACATACTACAGTCCAATGTGATGTCCGAAGTGGCTAACAAAATTAGGTACTAACACGATATATATGCATATTGCAAGGTATATGTATACCTTGCAAATTGTGATCGTTGCTCGCTCGCTCCGCTCGCTCGTAAAAATTTAGTCCAACCTCACATCCGATCCGACACGTTCGCAAATTCGAAATAAGTCGCCACCATATCGAATAATGAACGCAAGATGGATTGGTTTTAGGTTACGCTATAGTTTTCGAGCGAGCGCAGCGAACGAGAGACGCGTAAAGGTGTGTCACAATCCAACGGTTTGGCACATACGGACATTGAAACTTTCGCACCAGCCCGAGGAGCCGGAAGTCTTTATCCTATTGCCTGCTGACAAATGTTTACAGTTTGTGAATAGTTTCACATAAATAGTACTATTTCCACATACTACAGTCCAATGTGATGTCCGAAGTGGCTGACAAAATTAGGTACTAACACGAAATATATGCAAGGCAATATAAGGTATATTTATACCTTGCAAATTGTGATCGTTGCTCGCTCGCTCCGCTCGCTCGTAAAAAATTAGTCCAACCTCACATACGATCCGACACGTTCGCAAATTCGAAATAAGTTGCCTTCATATCGAATGACTAACGCAAGATGGATTGGGTTTAGGTTAGGCTACAGCTTTCGAGCGAGCGCATCGAGCGAGAGACGCGTAAAGGTGTGTCACAATCCAACGGTTTGGCACATACTGACATTGAAACATTCGCACCAGCCCGAGGAGCCGGATGTCTTTATCATATTGCCTCCTGACAAATGTTTACAGTTTGTGAATAGTTTCACATAAATAGTACTATTTCCACATACTACAGGGCAATGTGATGTCCGAAGTGGCTGACGAAATTAGGTACTAACACGATATATATGCATATTGCAAGGTATATGTATACCTTGCATATTGTGATCGATGCTCGCTCGCTCCGCTCGCTCGTAAAAATTTAGTCCAACCTCACATCCGATCCGACACGTTCGCAAATTCGAAATAAGTCGCCACCATATCGAATAATGAGCGCAAGATGGATTGGTTTTAGGTTACGCTATAGTTTTCGAGCGAGCGCAGCGAACGAGAGACGCGTAAAGGTGTGTCACAATCCAACGGTTTGGCACATACGGACATTGAAACATTCGCACCAGCCCGAAGAGCCGGAAGTCTTTATCCTATTGCCTGCTGACAAATGTTTACAGTTTGTGAATAGTTTCACATAAATAGTACTATTTCCACATACTACAGTGCAATGTGATGTCCGAAGTGGCTGACAAAATTAGGTACTAACACGATATATATGCATATTGCAAGGTATATGTATACCTTGCAAATTGTGATCGTTGCTCGCTCGCTCCGCTCGCTCGTAAAAATTTAGTCCAACCTCACATCCGATCCGACACGTTCGAAAATTCGAAATAAGTCGCCACCATATCGAATAATGAGCGCAAGATGGATTGGTTTTAGGTTACGCTATAGTTTTCGAGCGAGCGCAGCGAACGAGAGACGCGTAAAGGTGTGTCACAATCCAACGGTTTGGCACATACGGACATTGAAACATTCGCACCAGCCGAGGAGCCGGAAGTCTTTATCCTATTGCCTGCTGACAAATGTTTACAGTTTGTGAATAGTTTCACATAAATAGTACTATTTCCACATACTACAGTGCAATGTGATGTGCGAAGTGGCTGACAAAATTAGGTACTAACACGATATATATGCATATTGCAAGTTATATGTATAGCTTGCAAATTGTGATAGTTGCTCGCTCGCTCCGCTCGCTCGTAAAAATTTAGTCCAACCTCACATCCGATCCGACACGTTCGCAAATTCGAAATAAGTCGCCTTCATATCGAATGACTAACGCAAGAGGGATTGGTTTTAGGTTAGGCTATAGTTTTCGAGCGAGCGCAGCGAGCGAGAGACGCGTGAAGGTGTATCACAATCTAACGGTTTGGCACATACGGACATTGAAACATTCGCACCAGCCAGAGGAGCCGGAAGTATTTATCCTATTGCCTGCTGACAAATGTTTACAGTTTGTGAATAGTTTCACATAAATAGTACTATTTCCACATACTACAGGGCAATGTGATGTCCGAAGTGGCTCACGAAATTAGGTACTAACACGATATATATGCATATTGCAAGGTATATGTATACCTTGCATATTGTGATCGATGCTCGCTCGCTCCGCTCGCTCGTAAAAATTGAGTCCAACCTCACATCCGATCCGACACGTTCGCCAATTCGAAATAAGTCGCCACCATATCGAATAATGAACGCAAGATGGATTGGTTTTAGGTTACGCTATAGTTTTCGAGCGAGCGCAGCGAGCGAGAGACGCGTAAAGGTGTGTCACAATCCAACGGTTTGGCACATACTGACATTGAAACATTCGCACCAGCCCGAGGAGCCGGAAGTCTTTATCCTATAGCCTGCTGACAAATGTTTACAGTTTGTGAATAGTTTCACATAAATAGTACTATTTCGACATACTACAGTGCAATGTGATGTCCGAAGTGGCTGACAAAATTAGGTACTAACACGAAATATATGCAAGGCAATATAAGGTATATGTATACCTTGCAAATTGTGATCGTTGCTCGCTCGCTCCGCTCGCTCGTAAAAATTTAGTCCAACCTCACATCCGATCCGACACGTTCGCAAATTCGAAATAAGTCGCCTTCATATCGAATGACTAACGCAAGAGGGATTGGTTTTAGGTTAGGCTATAGTTTTCGAGCGAGCGCAGCGAGCGAGAGACGCGTGAAGGTGTATCACAATCTAACGGTTTGGCACATACGGACATTGAAACATTCGCACCAGCCAGAGGAGCCGGAAGTATTTATCCTATTGCCTGCTGACAAATGTTTACAGTTTGTGAATAGTTTCACATAAATAGTACTATTTCCACATACTACAGTCCAATGTGATGTCCGAAGTGGCTAACAAAATTAGGTAGTAACACGATATATATGCATATTGCAAGGTATATGTATACCTTGCAAATTGTGATCGTTGCTCGGTCGCTCCGCTCGCTCGTAAAAATTTAGTCCAACCTCACATCCGATCCAACACGTTCGCAAATTCGAAATAAGTCGCCACCATATCGAATAATGAACGCAAGATGGATTGGTTTTAGGTTACGCTATAGTTTTCGAGCGAGCGCAGCGAACGAGAGACGCGTAAAGGTGTGTCACAATCCAACGGTTTGGCACATACGGACATTGAAACATTCGCACCAGCCCGAGGAGCCGGAAGTCTTTATCCTATTGCCTGCTGACAAATGTTTACAGTTTGTGAATAGATTCACATAAATAGTACTATTTCCACATACTACAGTCCAATGTGATGTCCGAAGTGGCTGACAAAATTAGGTACTAACACGAAATATATGCAAGGCAATATAAGGTATATGTATACCTTGCAAATTGTGATCGTTGCTCGCTCGCTCCGCTCGCTCGTAAAAATTTAGTCCAACCTCACATCCGATCCGACACGTTCGCAAATTCGAAATAAGTCGCCACCATATCGAATAATGAACGCAAGATGGATTGGTTTTAGGTTACGCTATAGTTTTCGAGCGAGCGCAGCGAACGAGAGACGCGTAAAGGTGTGTCACAATCCAACGGTTTGGCACATACGGACATTGAAACATTCGCACCAGCCAGAGGAGCCGGAAGTATTTATCCTATTGCCTGCTGACAAATGTTTACAGTTTGTGAATAGTTTCACATAAATAGTACTATTTCCACATACTACAGTCCAATGTGATGTCCGAAGTGGCTAACAAAATTAGGTACTAACACGATATATATGCATATTGCAAGGTATATGTATACCTTGCAAATTGTTATCGTTGCTCGCTCGCTCCGCTCGCTCGTAAAAATTTAGTCCAACCTCACATCCGATCCGACACGTTCGCAAATTCGAAATAAGTCGCCACCATATCGAATAATGAACGCAAGATGGATTGGTTTTAGGTTACGCTATAGTTTTCGAGCGAGCGCAGCGAACGAGAGACGCGTAAAGGTGTGTCACAATCCAACGGTTTGGCACATACGGACATTGAAACATTCGCACCAGCCCGAGGAGCCGGAAGTCTTTATCCTATTGCCTGCTGACAAATGTTTACAGTTTGTGAATAGTTTCACATAAATAGTACTATTTCCACATACTACAGTCCAATGTGATGTCCGAAGTGGCTGACAAAATTAGGTACTAACACGATATATATGCATATTGCAAGGTATATGTATACCTTGCAAATTGTGATCGTTGCTCGCTCGCTCCGCTCGCTCGTAAAAATTTAGTCCAACCTCACATCCGATCCGACACGTTCGAAAATTCGAAATAAGTCGCCACCATATCGAATAATGAGCGCAAGATGGATTGGTTTTAGGTTACGCTATAGTTTGCGAGCGAGCGCAGCGAACGAGAGACGCGTAAAGGTGTGTCACAATCCAACGGTTTGGCACATACTGACATTGAAACGTTCGCACCAGCCCGAGGAGCCGGATGTCTTTATCATATTGCCTGCTGACAAATGTTTATAGTTTGTGAATAGTTTCACATAAATAGTACTATTTCCACATACTACAGGGCAATGTGATGTCCGAAGTGGCTGACGAAATTAGGTACTAACACGATATATATGCATATTGCAAGGTATATGTATACCTTGCATATTGTGATCGATGCTCGCTCGCTCCGCTCGCTCGTAAAAATTTAGTCCAACCTCACATCCGATCCGACACGTTCGCAAATTCGAAATAAGTCGCCTTCATATCGAATGACTAACGCAAGAGGGATTGGTTTTAGGTTAGGCTATAGTTTTCGAGCGAGCGCAGCGAGCGAGAGACGCGTGAAGGTGTATCACAATCTAACGGTTTGGCACATACGGACATTGAAACATTCGCACCAGCCAGAGGAGCCGGAAGTATTTATCCTATTGCCTGCTGACAAATGTTTACAGTTTGTGAATAGTTTCACATAAATAGTACTATTTCCACATACTACAGTCCAATGTGATGTCCGAAGTGGCTAACAAAATTAGGTACTAACACGATATATATGCATATTGCAAGGTATATGTATACCTTGCAAATTGTGATCGTTGCTCGCTCGCTCCGCTCGCTCGTAAAAATTTAGTCCAACCTCACATCCGATCCGACACGTTCGCAAATTCGAAATAAGTCGCCACCATATCGAATAATGAACGCAAGATGGATTGGTTTTAGGTTACGCTATAGTTTTCGAGCGAGCGCAGCGAACGAGAGACGCGTAAAGGTGTGTCACAATCCAACGGTTTGGCACATACGGACATTGAAACTTTCGCACCAGCCCGAGGAGCCGGAAGTCTTTATCCTATTGCCTGCTGACAAATGTTTACAGTTTGTGAATAGTTTCACATAAATAGTACTATTTCCACATACTACAGTCCAATGTGATGTCCGAAGTGGCTGACAAAATTAGGTACTAACACGAAATATATGCAAGGCAATATAAGGTATATTTATACCTTGCAAATTGTGATCGTTGCTCGCTCGCTCCGCTCGCTCGTAAAAAATTAGTCCAACCTCACATACGATCCGACACGTTCGCAAATTCGAAATAAGTTGCCTTCATATCGAATGACTAACGCAAGATGGATTGGGTTTAGGTTAGGCTACAGCTTTCGAGCGAGCGCATCGAGCGAGAGACGCGTAAAGGTGTGTCACAATCCAAAAGTTTGGCACATACTGACATTGAAACATTCGCACCAGCCCGAGGAGCCGGATGTCTTTATCATATTGCCTCCTGACAAATGTTTACAGTTTGTGAATAGTTTCACATAAATAGTACTATTTCCACATACTACAGGGCAATGTGATGTCCGAAGTGGCTGACGAAATTAGGTACTAACACGATATATATGCATATTGCAAGGTATATGTATACCTTGCATATTGTGATCGATGCTCGCTCGCTCCGCTCGCTCGTAAAAATTTAGTCCAACCTCACATCCGATCCGACACGTTCGCAAATTCGAAATAAGTCGCCACCATATCGAATAATGAGCGCAAGATGGATTGGTTTTAGGTTACGCTATAGTTTTCGAGCGAGCGCAGCGAACGAGAGACGCGTAAAGGTGTGTCACAATCCAACGGTTTGGCACATACGGACATTGAAACATTCGCACCAGCCCGAAGAGCCGGAAGTCTTTATCCTATTGCCTGCTGACAAATGTTTACAGTTTGTGAATAGTTTCACATAAATAGTACTATTTCCACATACTACAGTGCAATGTGATGTCCGAAGTGGCTGACAAAATTAGGTACTAACACGATATATATGCATATTGCAAGGTATATGTATACCTTGCAAATTGTGATAGTTGCTCGCTCGCTCCGCTCGCTCGTAAAAATTTAGTCCAACCTCACATCCGATCCGACACGTTCGCAAATTCGAAATAAGTCGCCTTCATATCGAATGACTAACGCAAGAGGGATTGGTTTTAGGTTAGGCTATAGTTTTCGAGCGAGCGCAGCGAGCGAGAGACGCGTGAAGGTGTATCACAATCTAACGGTTTGGCACATACGGACATTGAAACATTCGCACCAGCCAGAGGAGCCGGAAGTATTTATCCTATTGCCTGCTGACAAATGTTTACAGTTTGTGAATAGTTTCACATAAATAGTACTATTTCCACATACTACAGGGCAATGTGATGTCCGAAGTGGCTCACGAAATTAGGTACTAACACGATATATATGCATATTGCAAGGTATATGTATACCTTGCATATTGTGATCGATGCTCGCTCGCTCCGCTCGCTCGTAAAAATTGAGTCCAACCTCACATCCGATCCGACACGTTCGCCAATTCGAAATAAGTCGCCACCATATCGAATAATGAACGCAAGATGGATTGGTTTTAGGTTACGCTATAGTTTTCGAGCGAGCGCAGCGAGCGAGAGACGCGTAAAGGTGTGTCACAATCCAACGGTTTGGCACATACTGACATTGAAACATTCGCACCAGCCCGAGGAGCCGGAAGTCTTTATCCTATAGCCTGCTGACAAATGTTTACAGTTTGTGAATAGTTTCACATAAATAGTACTATTTCGACATACTACAGTGCAATGTGATGTCCGAAGTGGCTGACAAAATTAGGTACTAACACGAAATATATGCAAGGCAATATAAGGTATATGTATACCTTGCAAATTGTGATCGTTGCTCGCTCGCTCCGCTCGCTCGTAAAAATTTAGTCCAACCTCACATCCGATCCGACACGTTCGCAAATTCGAAATAAGTCGCCTTCATATCGAATGACTAACGCAAGAGGGATTGGTTTTAGGTTAGGCTATAGTTTTCGAGCGAGCGCAGCGAGCGAGAGACGCGTGAAGGTGTATCACAATCTAACGGTTTGGCACATACGGACATTGAAACATTCGCACCAGCCAGAGCCGGAAGTATTTATCCTATTGCCTGCTGACAAATGTTTACAGTTTGTGAATAGTTTCACATAAATAGTACTATTTCCACATACTACAGTCCAATGTGATGTCCGAAGTGGCTAACAAAATTAGGTACTAACACGATATATATGCATATTGCAAGGTATATGTATACCTTGCAAATTGTGATCGTTGCTCGGTCGCTCCGCTCGCTCGTAAAAATTTAGTCCAACCTCACATCCGATCCAACACGTTCGCAAATTCGAAATAAGTCGCCACCATATCGAATAATGAACGCAAGATGGATTGGTTTTAGGTTACGCTATAGTTTTCGAGCGAGCGCAGCGAACGAGAGACGCGTAAAGGTGTGTCACAATCCAACGGTTTGGCACATACGGACATTGAAACATTCGCACCAGTCCGAGGAGCCGGAAGTCTTTATCCTATTGCCTGCTGACAAATGTTTACAGTTTGTGAATAGTTTCACATAAATAGTACTATTTCCACATACTACAGTCCAATGTGATGTCCGAAGTGGCTGACAAAATTAGGTACTAACACGAAATATATGCAAGGCAATATAAGGTATATGTATACCTTGCGAATTGTGATCGTTGCTCGCTCGCTCCGCTCGCTCGTAAAAATTTAGTCCAACCTCACATCCGATCCGACACGTTCGCAAATTCGAAATAAGTCGCCACCATATCGAATAATGAACGCAAGATGGATTGGTTTTAGGTTACGCTATAGTTTTCGAGCGAGCGCAGCGAACGAGAGACGCGTAAAGGTGTGTCACAATCCAACGGTTTGGCACATACGGACATTGAAACATTCGCACCAGCCAGAGGAGCCGGAAGTATTTATCCTATTGCCTGCTGACAAATGTTTACAGTTTGTGAATAGTTTCACATAAATAGTACTATTTCCACATACTACAGTCCAATGTGATGTCCGAAGTGGCTAACAAAATTAGGTACTAACACGATATATATGCATATTGCAAGGTATATGTATACCTTGCAAATTGTTATCGTTGCTCGCTCGCTCCGCTCGCTCGTAAAAATTTAGTCCAACCTCACATCCGATCCGACACGTTCGCAAATTCGAAATAAGTCGCCACCATATCGAATAATGAACGCAAGATGGATTGGTTTTAGGTTACGCTATAGTTTTCGAGCGAGCGCAGCGAACGAGAGACGCGTAAAGGTGTGTCACAATCCAACGGTTTGGCACATACGGACATTGAAACATTCGCACCAGCCCGAGGAGCCGGAAGTCTTTATCCTATTGCCTGCTGACAAATGTTTACAGTTTGTGAATAGTTTCACATAAATAGTACTATTTCCACATACTACAGTCCAATGTGATGTCCGAAGTGGCTGACAAAATTAGGTACTAACACGAAATATATGCAAGGCAATATAAGGTATATGTATACCTTGCAAATTGTGATCGTTGCTCGCTCGCTCCGCTCGCTCGTAAAAATTTAGTCCAACCTCACATACGATCCGACACGTTCGCAAATTCGAAATAAGTTGCCTTCATATCGAATGACTAACGCAAGATGGATTGGGTTTAGGTTAGGCTACAGCTTTCGAGCGAGCGCATCGAGCGAGAGACGCGTAAAGGTGTGTCACAATCCAACGGTTTGGCACATACTGACATTGAAACATTCGCACCAGCCCGAGGAGCCGGATGTCTTTATCATATTGCCTCCTGACAAATGTTTACAGTTTGTGAATAGTTTCACATAAATAGTACTATTTCCACATACTACAGGGCAATGTGATGTCCGAAGTGGCTGACGAAATTAGGTACTAACACGATATATATGCATATTGCAAGGTATATGTATACCTTGCATATTGTGATCGATGCTCGCTCGCTCCGCTCGCTCGTAAAAATTTAGTCCAACCTCACATCCGATCCGACACGTTCGCAAATTCGAAATAAGTCGCCACCATATCGAATAATGAGCGCAAGATGGATTGGTTTTAGGTTACGCTATAGTTTTCGAGCGAGCGCAGCGAACGAGAGACGCGTAAAGGTGTGTCACAATCCAACGGTTTGGCACATACGGACATTGAAACATTCGCACCAGCCGAGGAGCCGGAAGTCTTTATCCTATTGCCTGCTGACAAATGTTTACAGTTTGTGAATAGTTTCACATAAATAGTACTATTTCCACATACTACAGGGCAATGTGATGTCCGAAGTGGCTCACGAAATTAGGTACTAACACGATATATATGCATATTGCAAGGTATATGTATACCTTGCATATTGTAATCGATGCTCGCTCGCTCCGCTCGCTCGTAAAAATTGAGTCCAACCTCACATCCGATCCGACACGTTCGCCAATTCGAAATAAGTCGCCACCATATCGAATAATGAACGCAAGATGGATTGGTTTTAGGTTACGCTATAGTTTTCGAGCGAGCGCAGCGAGCGAGAGACGCGTAAAGGTGTGTCACAATCCAACGGTTTGGCACATACTGACATTGAAACATTCGCACCAGCCCGAGGAGCCGGAAGTCTTTATCCTATAGCCTGCTGACAAATGTTTACAGTTTGTGAATAGTTTCACATAAATAGTACTATTTCGACATACTACAGTGCAATGTGATGTCCGAAGTGGCTGACAAAATTAGGTACTAACACGAAATATATGCAAGGCAATATAAGGTATATGTATACCTTGCAAATTGTGATCGTTGCTCGCTCGCTCCGCTCGCTCGTAAAAATTTAGTCCAACCTCACATCCGATCCGACACGTTCGCAAATTCGAAATAAGTCGCCTTCATATCGAATGACTAACGCAAGAGGGATTGGTTTTAGGTTAGGCTATAGTTTTCGAGCGAGCGCAGCGAGCGAGAGACGCGTGAAGGTGTATCACAATCTAACGGTTTGGCACATACGGACATTGAAACATTCGCACCAGCCAGAGGAGCCGGAAGTATTTATCCTATTGCCTGCTGACAAATGTTTACAGTTTGTGAATAGTTTCACATAAATAGTACTATTTCCACATACTACAGTCCAATGTGATGTCCGAAGTGGCTAACAAAATTAGGTACTAACACGATATATATGCATATTGCAAGGTATATGTATACCTTGCAAATTGTGATCGTTGCTCGGTCGCTCCGCTCGCTCGTAAAAATTTAGTCCAACCTCACATCCGATCCAACACGTTCGCAAATTCGAAATAAGTCGCCACCATATCGAATAATGAACGCAAGATGGATTGGTTTTAGGTTACGCTATAGTTTTCGAGCGAGCGCAGCGAACGAGAGACGCGTAAAGGTGTGTCACAATCCAACGGTTTGGCACATACGGACATTGAAACATTCGCACCAGCCCGAGGAGCCGGAAGTCTTTATCCTATTGCCTGCTGACAAATGTTTACAGTTTGTGAATAGTTTCACATAAATAGTACTATTTCCACATACTACAGTCCAATGTGATGTCCGAAGTGGCTGACAAAATTAGGTACTAACACGAAATATATGCAAGGCAATATAAGGTATATGTATACCTTGCAAATTGTGATCGTTGCTCGCTCGCTCCGCTCGCTCGTAAAAAATTAGTCCAACCTCACATCCGATCCGACACGTTCGCAAATTCGAAATAAGTCGCCACCATATCGAATAATGAACGCAAGATGGATTGGTTTTAGGTTACGCTATAGTTTTCGAGCGAGCGCAGCGAACGAGAGACGCGTAAAGGTGTGTCACAATCCAACGGTTTGGCACATACGGACATTGAAACATTCGCACCAGCCAGAGGAGCCGGAAGTATTTATCCTATTGCCTGCTGACAAATGTTTACAGTTTGTGAATAGTTTCACATAAATAGTACTATTTCCACATACTACAGTCCAATGTGATGTCCGAAGTGGCTAACAAAATTAGGTACTAACACGATATATATGCATATTGCAAGGTATATGTATACCTTGCAAATTGTTATCGTTGCTCGCTCGCTCCGCTCGCTCGTAAAAATTTAGTCCAACCTCACATCCGATCCGACACGTTCGCAAATTCGAAATAAGTCGCCACCATATCGAATAATGAACGCAAGATGGATTGGTTTTAGGTTACGCTATAGTTTTCGAGCGAGCGCAGCGAACGAGAGACGCGTAAAGGTGTGTCACAATCCAACGGTTTGGCACATACGGACATTGAAACATTCGCACCAGCCCGAGGAGCCGGAAGTCTTTATCCTATTGCCTGCTGACAAATGTTTACAGTTTGTGACTAGTTTCACATAAATAGTACTATTTCCACATACTACAGTCCAATGTGATGTCCGAAGTGGCTGACAAAATTAGGTACTAACACGATATATATGCATATTGCAAGGTATATGTATACCTTGCAAATTGTGATCGTTGCTCGCTCGCTCCGCTCGCTCGTAAAAATTTAGTCCAACCTCACATCCGATCCGACACGTTCGAAAATTCGAAATAAGTCGCCACCATATCGAATAATGAGCGCAAGATGGATTGGTTTTAGGTTACGCTATAGTTTGCGAGCGAGCGCAGCGAACGAGAGACGCGTAAAGGTGTGTCACAATCCAACGGTTTGGCACATACTGACATTGAAACGTTCGCACCAGCCCGAGGAGCCGGATGTCTTTATCATATTGCCTGCTGACAAATGTTTACAGTTTGTGAATAGTTTCACATAAATAGTACTATTTCCACATACTACAGGGCAATGTGATGTCCGAAGTGGCTGACGAAATTAGGTACTAACACGATATATATGCATATTGCAAGGTATATGTATACCTTGCATATTGTGATCGATGCTCGCTCGCTCCGCTCGCTCGTAAAAATTTAGTCCAACCTCACATCCGATCCGACACGTTCGCAAATTCGAAATAAGTCGCCTTCATATCGAATGACTAACGCAAGAGGGATTGGTTTTAGGTTAGGCTATAGTTTTCGAGCGAGCGCAGCGAGCGAGAGACGCGTGAAGGTGTATCACAATCTAACGGTTTGGCACATACGGACATTGAAACATTCGCACCAGCCAGAGGAGCCGGAAGTATTTATCCTATTGCCTGCTGACAAATGTTTACAGTTTGTGAATAGTTTCACATAAATAGTACTATTTCCACATACTACAGTCCAATGTGATGTCCGAAGTGGCTAACAAAATTAGGTACTAACACGATATATATGCATATTGCAAGGTATATGTATACCTTGCAAATTGTGATCGTTGCTCGCTCGCTCCGCTCGCTCGTAAAAATTTAGTCCAACCTCACATCCGATCCGACACGTTCGCAAATTCGAAATAAGTCGCCACCATATCGAATAATGAACGCAAGATGGATTGGTTTTAGGTTACGCTATAGTTTTCGAGCGAGCGCAGCGAACGAGAGACGCGTAAAGGTGTGTCACAATCCAACGGTTTGGCACATACGGACATTGAAACTTTCGCACCAGCCCGAGGAGCCGGAAGTCTTTATCCTATTGCCTGCTGACAAATGTTTACAGTTTGTGAATAGTTTCACATAAATAGTACTATTTCCACATACTACAGTCCAATGTGATGTCCGAAGTGACTGACAAAATTAGGTACTAACACGAAATATATGCAAGGCAATATAAGGTATATGTATACCTTGCAAATTGTGATCGTTGCTCGCTCGCTCCGCTCGCTCGTAAAAATTTAGTCCAACCTCACATACGATCCGACACGTTCGCAAATTCGAAATAAGTTGCCTTCATATCGAATGACTAACGCAAGATGGATTGGGTTTAGGTTAGGCTACAGCTTTCGAGCGAGCGCATCGAGCGAGAGACGCGTAAAGGTGTGTCACAATCCAACGGTTTGGCACATACTGACATTGAAACATTCGCACCAGCCCGAGGAGCCGGATGTCTTTATCATATTGCCTCCTGACAAATGTTTACAGTTTGTGAATAGTTTCACATAAATAGTACTATTTCCACATACTACAGGGCAATGTGATGTCCGAAGTGGCTGACGAAATTAGGTACTAACACGATATATATGCATATTGCAAGGTATATGTATACCTTGCATATTGTGATCGATGCTCGCTCGCTCCGCTCGCTCGTAAAAATTTAGTCCAACCTCACATCCGATCCGACACGTTCGCAAATTCGAAATAAGTCGCCACCATATCGAATAATGAGCGCAAGATGGATTGGTTTTAGGTTACGCTATAGTTTTCGAGCGAGCGCAGCGAACGAGAGACGCGTAAAGGTGTGTCACAATCCAACGGTTTGGCACATACGGACATTGAAACATTCGCACCAGCCGAGGAGCCGGAAGTCTTTATCCTATTGCCTGCTGACAAATGTTTACAGATTGTGAATAGTTTCACATAAATAGTACTATTTCCACATACTACAGGGCAATGTGATGTCCGAAGTGGCTCACGAAATTAGGTACTAACACGATATATATGCATATTGCAAGGTATATGTATACCTTGCATATTGTGATCGATGCTCGCTCGCTCCGCTCGCTCGTAAAAATTGAGTCCAACCTCACATCCGATCCGACACGTTCGCCAATTCGAAATAAGTCGCCACCATATCGAATAATGAACGCAAGATGGATTGGTTTTAGGTTACGCTATAGTTTTCGAGCGAGCGCAGCGAGCGAGAGACGCGTAAAGGTGTGTCACAATCCAACGGTTTGGCACATACTGACATTGAAACATTCGCACCAGCCCGAGGAGCCGGAAGTCTTTATCCTATAGCCTGCTGACAAATGTTTACAGTTTGTGAATAGTTTCACATAAATAGTACTATTTCGACATACTACAGTGCAATGTGATGTCCGAAGTGGCTGACAAAATTAGGTACTAACACGAAATATATGCAAGGCAATATAAGGTATATGTATACCTTGCAAATTGTGATCGTTGCTCGCTCGCTCCGCTCGCTCGTAAAAATTTAGTCCAACCTCACATCCGATCCGACACGTTCGCAAATTCGAAATAAGTCGCCTTCATATCGAATGACTAACGCAAGAGGGATTGGTTTTAGGTTAGGCTATAGTTTTCGAGCGAGCGCAGCGAGCGAGAGACGCGTGAAGGTGTATCACAATCTAACGGTTTGGCACATACGGACATTGAAACATTCGCACCAGCCAGAGGAGCCGGAAGTATTTATCCTATTGCCTGCTGACAAATGTTTACAGTTTGTGAATAGTTTCACATAAATAGTACTATTTCCACATACTACAGTCCAATGTGATGTCCGAAGTGGCTAACAAAATTAGGTACTAACACGATATATATGCATATTGCAAGGTATATGTATACCTTGCAAATTGTGATCGTTGCTCGGTCGCTCCGCTCGCTCGTAAAAATTTAGTCCAACCTCACATCCGATCCAACACGTTCGCAAATTCGAAATAAGTCGCCACCATATCGAATAATGAACGCAAGATGGATTGGTTTTAGGTTACGCTATAGTTTTCGAGCGAGCGCAGCGAACGAGAGACGCGTAAAGGTGTGTCACAATCCAACGGTTTGGCACATACGGACATTGAAACATTCGCACCAGCCCGAGGAGCCGGAAGTCTTTATCCTATTGCCTGCTGACAAATGTTTACAGTTTGTGAATAGTTTCACATAAATAGTACTATTTCCACATACTACAGTCCAATGTGATGTCCGAAGTGGCTGACAAAATTAGGTACTAACACGAAATATATGCAAGGCAATATAAGGTATATGTATACCTTGCAAATTGTGATCGTTGCTCGCTAGCTCCGCTCGCTCGTAAAAATTTAGTCCAACCTCACATACGATCCGACACGTTCGCAAATTCGAAATAAGTTGCCTTCATATCGAATGACTAACGCAAGATGGATTGGGTTTAGGTTAGGCTACAGCTTTCGAGCGAGCGCAGCGAACGAGAGACGCGTAAAGGTGTGTCACAATCCAACGGTTTGGCACATACTGACATTGAAACATTCGCACCAGCCCGAGGAGCCGGATGTCTTTATCATATTGCCTGCTGACAAATGTTTACAGTTTGTGAATAGTTTCACATAAATAGTACTATTTCCACATACTACAGGGCAATGTGATGTCCGAAGTGGCTGACGAAATTAGGTACTAACACGATATATATGCATATTGCAAGGTATATGTATACCTTGCATATTGTGATCGATGCTCGCTCGCTCCGCTCGCTCGTAAAAATTTAGTCCAACCTCACATCCGATCCGACACGTTCGCAAATTCGAAATAAGTCGCCACCATATCGAATAATGAACGCAAGATGGATTGGTTTTAGGTTACGCTATAGTTTTCGAGCGAGCGCAGCGAGCGAGAGACGCGTAAAGGTGTGTCACAATCCAACGGTTTGGCACATACTGACATTGAAACATTCGCACCAGCCCGAGGAGCCGGAAGTCTTTATCCTATTGCCTGCTGACAAATGTTTACAGTTTGTGAATAGTTTCACATAAATAGTACTATTTCCACACAATACAGTCCAATCTGATGTCCGAAGTGGCTGACAAAATTAGGTACTAACACGAAATATATGCAAGGCAATATAAGGTATATGTATACCTTGCAAATTGTGATCGTTGCTCGCTCGCTCCGCTCGCTCGTAAAAATTTAGTCCAACCTCACATCCGATCCGACACGTTCGCAAATTCGAAATAAGTCGCCACCATATCGAATAATGAACGCAAGATGGATTGGTTTTAGGTTACGCTATAGTTTTCGAGCGAGCGCAGCGAACGAGAGACGCGTAAAGGTGTGTCACAATCCAACGGTTTGGCACATACGGACATTGAAACATTCGCACCAGCCAGAGGAGCCGGAAGTATTTATCCTATTGCCTGCTGACAAATGTTTACAGTTTGTGAATAGTTTCACATAAATAGTACTATTTCCACATACTACAGTCCAATGTGATGTCCGAAGTGGCTAACAAAATTAGGTACTAACACGATATATATGCTTATTGCAAGGTATATGTATACCTTGCAAATTGTTATCGTTGCTCGCTCGCTCCGCTCGCTCGTAAAAATTTAGTCCAACCTCACATCCGATCCGACACGTTCGCAAATTCGAAATAAGTCGCCACCATATCGAATAATGAACGCAAGATGGATTGGTTTTAGGTTACGCTATAGTTTTCGAGCGAGCGCAGCGAACGAGAGACGCGTAAAGGTGTGTCACAATCCAACGGTTTGGCACATACGGACATTGAAACATTCGCACCAGCCCGAGGAGCCGGAAGTCTTTATCCTATTGCCTGCTGACAAATGTTTACAGTTTGTGAATAGTTTCACATAAATAGTACTATTTCCACATACTAACGTCGAATGTGATGTCCGAAGTGGCTGACAAAATTAGGTACTAACACGATATATATGCATATTGCAAGGTATATGTATACCTTGCAAATTGTGATCGTTGCTCGCTCGCTCCGCTCGCTCGTAAAAATTTAGTCCAACCTCACATCCGATCCGACACGTTCGCAAATTCGAAATAAGTCGCCACCATATCGAATAATGAACGCAAGATGGATTGGTTTTAGGTTACGCTATAGTTTTCGAGCGAGCGCAGCGAACGAGAGACGCGTAAAGGTGTGTCACAATCCAACGGTTTGGCACATACGGACATTGAAACATTCGCACCAGCCAGAGGAGCCGGAAGTATTTATCCTATTGCCTGCTGACAAATGTTTACAGTTTGTGAATAGTTTCACATAAATAGTACTGTTTCCACATAGTACAGTGCAATGTGATGTCCGAAATGGCTGACAAAATTAGGTAATAACACGAAACATATGCAAGGCAATATAAGGTATACGTATAGCTTGCAAATTGTGATCGTTGCTCGCTCGCTCCGCTCGCTCGTAAAAATTTAGTCCAACCTCACATCCGATCCGACACGTTCGCAAATTCGAAATAAGTCGCCACCATATCGAATAATGAACGCAAGATGGATTGGTTTTAGGTTACGCTATAGTTTTCGAGCGAGCGCAGCGAACGAGAGACGCGTAAAGGTGTGTCACAATCCAACGGTTTGGCACATACGGACATTGAAACATTCGCACCAGCCCGAGGAGCCGGAAGTCTTTATCCTATTGCCTGCTGACAAATGTTTACAGTTTGTGAATAGTTTCACATAAATAGTACTATTTCCACATACTAGAGTGCAATGTGATGTGCGAAGTGGCTGACAAAATTAGGTACTAACACGATATATATGCATATTGCAAGTTATATGTATAGCTTGCAAATTGTGATCGTTGCTCGCTCGCTCCGCTCGCTCGTAAAAATTTAGTCCAACCTCACATCCGATCCGACATGTTCGCAAATTCGAAATAAGTCGCCTTCATATCGAATGACTAACGCAAGAGGGATTGGTTTTAGGTTAGGCTATAGTTTTCGAGCGAGCGCAGCGAGCGAGAGACGCGTGAAGGTGTATCACAATCTAACGGTTTGGCACATACGGACATTGAAACATTCGCACCAGCCAGAGGAGCCGGAAGTATTTATCCTATTGCCTGCTGACAAATGTTTACAGTTTGTGAATAGTTTCACATAAATAGTTCTATTTCCACATACTACAGGGCAATGTGATGTCCGAAGTGGCTCACGAAATTAGGTACTAACACGATATATATGCATATTGCAAGGTATATGTATACCTTGCATATTGTGATCGATGCTCGCTCGCTCCGCTCGCTCGTAAAAATTGAGTCCAACCTCACATCCGATCCGACACGTTCGCAAATTCGAAATAAGTCGCCACCATATCGAATAATGAACGCAAGATGGATTGGTTTTAGGTTACGCTATAGTTTTCGAGCGAGCGCAGCGAGCGAGAGACGCGTAAAGATGTGTCACAATCCAACGGTTTGGCACATACTGACATTGAAACATTCGCACCAGCCCGAGGAGCCGGAAGTCTTTATCCTATAGCCTGCTGACAAATGTTTACAGTTTGTGAATAGTTTCACATAAATAGTACTATTTCGACATACTACAGTGCAATGTGATGTCCGAAGTGGCTGACAAAATTAGGTACTAACACGATATATATGCATATTGCAAGGTATATGTATACCTTGCAAATTGTGATCGTTGCTCGATCGCTCCGCTCGCTCGTAAAAATTTAGTCCAACCTCACATCCGATCCGACACGTTCGCAAATTCGAAATAAGTCGCCTTCATATCGAATGACTAACGCAAGAGGGATTGGTTTTAGGTTAGGCTATAGTTTTCGAGCGAGCGCAGCGAGCGAGAGACGCGTGAAGGTGCATCACAATCTAACGGTTTGGCACATACGGACATTGAAACATTCGCACTAGCCAGAGGAGCCGGAAGTATTTATCCTATTGCCTGCTGACAAATGTTTACAGTTTGTGAATAGTTTCACATAAATAGTACTATTTCCACATACTACAGTCCAATGTGATGTCCGAAGTGGCTAACAAAATTAGGTACTAACACGATATATATGCATATTGCAAGGTATATGTATACCTTGCAAATTGTGATCGTTGCTCGCTCGCTCCGCTCGCTCGTAAAAATTTAGTCCAACCTCACATCCGATCCGACACGTTCGCAAATTCGAAATAAGTCGCCACCATATCGAATAATGAACGCAAGATGAATTGGTTTTAGGTTACGCTATAGTTTTCGAGCGAGCGCAGCGAACGAGAGACGCGTAAAGGTGTGTCACAATCCAACGGTTTGGCACATACGGACATTGAAACATTCGCACCAGCCCGAGGAGCCGGAAGTCTTTATCCTATTGCCTGCTGACAAATGTTTACAGTTTGTGAATAGTTTCACATAAATAGTACTATTTCCACATACTACAGTCCAATGAGATGTCCGAAGTGGCTGACAAAATTAGGTACTAACACGAAATATATGCAAGGCAATATAAGGTATATGTATACCTTGCAAATTGTGATCGTTGCTCGCTCGCTCCGCTCGCTCGTAAAAATTTAGTCCAACCTCACATCCGATCCGACACGTTCGCAAATTCGAAATAAGTCGCCACCATATCGAATAATGAACGCAAGATGGATTGGTTTTAGGTTACGCTATAGTTTTCGAGCGAGCGCAGCGAACGAGAGACGCGTAAAGGTGTGTCACAATCCAACGGTTTGGCACATACGGACATTGAAACATTCGCACCAGCCCGAGGAGCCGGAAGTCTTTATCCTATTGCCTGCTGACAAATGTTTACAGTTTGTGAATAGTTTCACATAAATAGTACTATTTCCACATACTAGAGTGCAATGTGATGTGCGAAGTGGCTGACAAAATTAGGTACTAACACGATATATATGCATATTGC
Organism: Bombus terrestris; assembly: GCF_910591885.1. Taxonomy (NCBI): domain Eukaryota; kingdom Metazoa; phylum Arthropoda; class Insecta; order Hymenoptera; family Apidae; genus Bombus; species Bombus terrestris. The sequence continues at coordinate 1,358,034 of NW_025963552.1, read as the reverse complement.
ATGTTATATGTATAGCTTGCAAATTGTGATCGTTGCTCGCTCGCTCCGCTCGCTCGTAAAAATTTAGTCCAACCTCACATCCGATCCGACTTGTTCGCAAATTCGAAATAAGTCGCCTTCATATCGAATGACTAACGCAAGAGGGATTGGTTTTAGGTTAGGCTATAGTTTTCGAGCGAGCGCAGCGAGCGAGAGACGCGTGAAGGTGTATCACAATCTAACGGTTTGGCACATACGGACATTGAAACATTCGCACCAGCCAGAGGAGCCGGAAGTATTTATCCTATTGCCTGCTGACAAATGTTTACAGTTTGTGAATAGTTTCACATAAATAGTTCTATTTCCACATACTACAGGGCAATGTGATGTCCGAAGTGGCTCACGAAATTAGGTACTAACACGATATATATGCATATTGCAAGGTATATGTATACCTTGCATATTGTGATCGATGCTCGCTCGCTCCGCTCGCTCGTAAAAATTGAGTCCAACCTCACATCCGATCCGACACGTTCGCAAATTCGAAATAAGTCGCCACCATATCGAATAATGAACGCAAGATGGATTGGTTTTAGGTTACGCTATAGTTTTCGAGCGAGCGCAGCGAGCGAGAGACGCGTAAAGGTGTGTCACAATCCAACGGTTTGGCACATACTGACATTGAAACATTCGCACCAGCCCGAGGAGCCGGAAGTCTTTATCCTATAGCCTGCTGACAAATGTTTACAGTTTGTGAATAGTTTCACATAAATAGTACTATTTCGACATACTACAGTGCAATGTGATGTCCGAAGTGGCTGACAAAATTAGGTACTAACACGATATATATGCATATTGCAAGGTATATGTATACCTTGCAAATTGTGATCGTTGCTCGATCGCTCCGCTCGCTCGTAAAAATTTAGTCCAACCTCACATCCGATCCGACACGTTCGCAAATTCGAAATAAGTCGCCTTCATATCGAATGACTAACGCAAGAGGGATTGGTTTTAGGTTAGGCTATAGTTTTCGAGCGAGCGCAGCGAGCGAGAGACGCGTGAAGGTGCATCACAATCTAACGGTTTGGCACATACGGACATTGAAACATTCGCACTAGCCAGAGGAGCCGGAAGTATTTATCCTATTGCCTGCTGACAAATGTTTACAGTTTGTGAATAGTTTCACATAAATAGTACTATTTCCACATACTACAGTCCAATGTGATGTCCGAAGTGGCTAACAAAATTAGGTACTAACACGATATATATGCATATTGCAAGGTATATGTATACCTTGCAAATTGTGATCGTTGCTCGCTCGCTCCGCTCGCTCGTAAAAATTTAGTCCAACCTCACATCCGATCCGACACGTTCGCAAATTCGAAATAAGTCGCCACCATATCGAATAATGAACGCAAGATGAATTGGTTTTAGGTTACGCTATAGTTTTCGAGCGAGCGCAGCGAACGAGAGACGCGTAAAGGTGTGTCACAATCCAACGGTTTGGCACATACGGACATTGAAACATTCGCACCAGCCCGAGGAGCCGGAAGTCTTTATCCTATTGCCTGCTGACAAATGTTTAGAGTTTGTGAATAGTTTCACATAAATAGTACTATTTCCACATACTACAGTCCAATGTGATGTCCGAAGTGGCTGACAAAATTAGGTACTAACACGAAATATATGCAAGGCAATATAAGGTATATGTATACCTTGCATATTGTGATCGATGCTCGCTCGCTCCGCTCGCTCGTAAAAATTTAGTCCAACCTCACATCCGATCCGACACGTTCGCAAATTCGAAATAAGTCGCCACCATATCGAATAATGAACGCAAGATGGATTGGTCTTAGGTTACGCTATAGTTTTCGAGCGAGCGCAGCGAGCGAGAGACGCGTAAAGGTGTGTCACAATCCAACGGTTTGGCACATACTGACATTGAAACATTCGCACCAGCCCGAGGAGCCGGAAGTCTTTATCCTATTGCCTGCTGACAAATGTTTACAGTTTGTGAATAGTTTCACATAAATAGTACTATTTCCACACAATACAGTCCAATCTGATGTCCGAAGTGGCTGACAAAATTAGGTACTAACACGAAATATATGCAAGGCAATATAAGGTATATGTATACCTTGCAAATTGTGATCGTTGCTCGCTCGCTCCGCTCGCTCGTAAAAATTTAGTCCAACCTCACATACGATCCGACACGTTCGCAAATTCGAAATAAGTTGCCTTCATATCGAATGACTAACGCAAGATGGATTGGGTTTAGGTTAGGCTACAGCTTTCGAGCGAGCGCATCGAGCGAGAGACGCGTAAAGGTGTGTCACAATCCAACGGTTTGGCACATACTGACATTGAAACATTCGCACCAGCCCGAGGAGCCGGATGTCTTTATCATATTGCCTGCTGACAAATGTTTACAGTTTGTGAATAGTTTCACATAAATAGTACTATTTCCACATACTACAGGGCAATGTGATGTCCGAAGTGGCTGACGAAATTAGGTACTAACACGAAATATATGCAAGGCAATATAAGGTATATGTATACCTTGCAAATTGTGATCGTTGCTCGCTCGCTCCGCTCGCTCGTAAAGATTTAGTCCAACCTCACATCCGATCCGACACGTTCGCAAATTCGAAATAAGTCGCCACCATATCGAATAATGAACGCAAGATGGATTGGTTTTAGGTTACGCTATAGTTTTCGAGCGAGCGCAGCGAACGAGAGACGCGTAAAGGTGTGTCACAATCCAACGGTTTGGCACATACGGACATTGAAACATTCGCACCAGCCCGAGGAGCCGGAAGTCTTTATCCTATTGCCTGCTGACAAATGTTTACAGTTTGTGAATAGTTTCACATAAATAGTACTATTTCCACATACTACAGTGCAATGTGATGTCCGAAGTGGCTGACAAAATTAGGTACTAACACGATATATATGCATATTGCAAGGTATATGTATACCTTACAAATTGTGATCGTTGCTCGCTCGCTCCGCTCGCTCGTAAAAATTTAGTCCAACCTCACATCCGATCCGACACGTTCGCAAATTCGAAATAAGTCGCCACCATATCGAATAATGAACGCAAGATGGATTGGTTTTAGGTTACGCTATAGTTTTCGAGCGAGCGCAGCGAACGAGAGACGCGTAAAGGTGTGTCACAATCCAACGGTTTGGCACATACGGACATTGAAACATTCGCACCAGCCAGAGGAGCCGGAAGTATTTATCCTATTGCCTGCTGACAAATGTTTACAGTTTGTGAATAGTTTCACATAAATAGTACTATTTCCACATACTACAGTCCAATGTGATGTCCGAAGTGGCTAACAAAATTAGGTACTAACACGATATATATGCATATTGCAAGGTATATGTATACCTTGCAAATTGTTATCGTTGCTCGCTCGCTCCGCTCGCTCGTAAAAATTTAGTCCAACCTCACATGCGATCCGACACGTTCGCAAATTCGAAATAAGTCGCCACCATATCGAATAATGAACGCAAGATGGATTGGTTTTAGGTTACGCTATAGTTTCCGAGCGAGCGCAGCGAACGAGAGACGCGTAAAGGTGTGTCACAATCCAACGGTTTGGCACATACGGACATTGAAACATTCGCACCAGCCCGAGGAGCCGGAAGTCTTTATCCTATTGCCTGCTGACAAATGTTTACAGTTTGTGAATAGTTTCACATAAATAGTACTATTTCCACATACTACAGTCCAATGTGATATCCGAAGTGGCTGACAAAATTAGGTACTAACACGAAATATATGCAAGGCAATATAAGGTATATGTATACCTTGCAAATTGTGATCGTTGCTCGCTCGCTCCGCTCGCTCGTAAGAATTTAGTCCAACCTCACATCCGATCCGACACGTTCGCAAATTCGAAATAAGTCGCCACCATATCGAATAATGAACGCAAGATGGATTGGTTTTAGGTTACGCTATAGTTTTCGAGCGAGCGCAGCGAGCGAGAGACGCGTAAAGGTGTGTCACAATCCAACGGTTTGGTACATACTGACATTGAAACATTCGCACCAGCCCGAGGAGCCGGATGTCTTTATCATATTGCCTGCTGACAAATGTTTACAGTTTGTGAATAGTTTCACATAAATAGTACTATTTCCACATACTACAGGGCAATGTGATGTCCGAAGTGGCTGACGAAATTAGGTACTAACACGATATATATGCATATTGCAAGGTATATGTATACCTTGCAAATTGTGATCGTTGCTCGCTCGCTCCGCTCGCTCGTAAAAATTTAGTCCAACCTCACATCCGATCCGACACGTTCGCAAATTCGAAATAAGTCGCCTTCATATCGAATGACTAACGCAAGAGGGATTGGTTTTAGGTTAGGCTATAGTTTTCGAGCGAGCGCAGCGAGCGAGAGACGCGTAAAGGTGTATCACAATCTAACGGTTTGGCACATACGGACATTGAAACATTCGCACCAGCCCGAGGAGCCGGATGTCTTTATCATATTGCCTGCTGACAAATGTTTTTCAGTTTGTGAATAGTTTCACATAAATAGTACTATTTCCACATACTACAGGGCAATGTGATGTCCGAAGTGGCTGACGAAATTAGGTACTAACACGATATATATGCATATTGCAAGGTATATGTATACCTTGCATATTGTGATCGATGCTCGCTCGCTCCGCTCGCTCGTAAGAATTTAGTCCAACCTCACATCCGATCCGACACGTTCGCAAATTCGAAATAAGTCGCCACCATATCGAATAATGAACGCAAGATGGATTGGTTTTAGGTTACGCTATAGTTTTCGAGCGAGCGCAGCGAGCGAGAGACGCGTAAAGGTGTGTCACAATCCAACGGTTTGGCACATACTGACATTGAAACATTCGCACCAGCCCGAGGAGCCGGAAGTCTTTATCATATTGCCTACTGACAAATGTTTACAGTTTGTGAATAGTTTCACATAAATAGTACTATTTCGACATACTACAGTGCAATGTGATGTCCGAAGTGGCTAACAAAATTAGGTACTAACACGATATATATGCATATTGCAAGGTATATGTATACCTTGCAAATTGTGATCGTTGCTCGCTCGCTCCGCTCGCACGTAAAAATTTAGTCCAACCTCACATCCGATCCGACACGTTCGCAAATTCGAAATAAGTCGCCACCATATCGAATAATGAACGCAAGATGGATTGGTTTTAGGTTACGCTATAGTTTTCGAGCGAGCGCAGCGAACGAGAGACGCGTAAAGGTGTGTCACAATCCAACGGTTTGGCACATACGGACATTGAAACATTCGCACCAGCCCGAGGAGCCGGAAGTCTTTATCCTATTGCCTGCTGACAAATGTTTACAGTTTGTGAATAGTTTCACATAAATAGTACTATTTCCACATACTACAGTCCAATGTGATGTCCGAAGTGGCTGACAAAATTAGGTACTAACACGAAATATATGCAAGGCAATATAAGGTATATGTATACCTTGCAAATTGTGATCGTTGCTCGCTCGCTCCGCTCGCTCGTAAAAATTTAGTCCAACCTCACATACGATCCGACACGTTCGCAAATTCGAAATAAGTTGCCTTCATATCGAATGACTAACGCAAGATGGATTGGGTTTAGGTTAGGCTACAGCTTTCGAGCGAGCGCAGCGAGCGAGAGACGCGTAAAGGTGTGTCACAATCCAACGGTTTGGCACATACTGACATTGAAACATTCGCACCAGCCCGAGGAGCCGGATGTCTTTATCATATTGCCTGCTGACAAATGTTTACAGTTTGTGAATAGTTTCACATAAATAATACTATTTCGACATACTACAGTGCAATGTGATGTCCGAAGTGGCTGACAAAATTAGGTACTAAAACGATATATATGCATATTGCAAGGTATATGTATACCTTGCAAATTGTGATCGTTGCTCGCTCGCTCCGCTCGCTCGTAAAAATTTAGTCCAACCTCACATCCGATCCGACACGTTCGCAAATTCGAAATAAGTCGCCTTCATATCGAATGACTAACGCAAGAGGGATTGGTTTTAGGTTAGGCTATAGTTTTCGAGCGAGCGCAGCGAGCGAGAGACGCGTAAAGGTGTATCACAATCTAACGGTTTGGCACATACGGACATAGAAACATTCGCACCAGCCAGAGGAGCCGGAAGTATTTATCCTATTGCCTGCTGACAAATGTTTACAGTTTGTGAATAGTTTCACATAAATAGTACTATTTCCACATACTACAGGGCAATGTGATGTCCGAAGTGGCTGACGAAATTAGGTACTAACACGACATATATGCATATTGCAAGGTATATGTATACCTCGCAAATTGTGATCGTTGCTCGCTCGCTCCGCTCGCTCGTAAAAATTTAGTCCAACCTCACATCCGATCCGACACGTTCGCAAATTCGAAATAAGTCGCCTTCATATCGAATGACTAACGCAAGAGGGATTGGTTTTAGGTTAGGCTATAGTTTTCGAGCGAGCGCAGCGAGCGAGAGACGCGTAAAGGTGTATCACAATCGAACGGTTTGGCACATACGGACATTGAAACATTCGCACCAGCCAGAGGAGCCGGAAGTATTTATCCTATTGCCTGCTGACAAATGTTTACAGTTTGTGAATAGTTTCACATAAATAGTACTATTTCCACATACTACAGGGCAATGTGATGTCCGAAGTGGCTGACGAAATTAGGTACTAACACGACATATATGCATATTGCAAGGTATATGTATACCTTGCAAATTGTGATCGTTGCTCGCTCGCTCCGCTCGCTCGTAAAAATTTAGTCCAACCTCACATCCGATCCGACACGTTCGCAAATTCGAAATAAGTCGCCGCCATATCGAATAATGAACGCAAGATGGATTGGTTTTAGGTTACGCTATAGTTTTCGAGCGAGCGCAGCGAGCGAGAGACGCGTAAAGGTGTGTCACAATCCAACGGTTTGGCACATACTGACATTGAAACATTCGCACCAGCCCGAGGAGCCGGAAGTCTTTATCCTATAGCCTGCTGACAACTGTTTACAGTTTGTGAATAGTTTCACATAAATAGTACTATTTCGACATAGTACAGTGCAATGTGATGTCCGAAGTGGCTGACAAAATTAGGTACTAACACGATATATATGCATATTGCAAGGTATATGTATACCTTGCAAATTGTGATCGTTGCTCGCTCGCTCCGCTCGCTCGTAAAAATTTAGTCCAACCTCACATCCGATCCGACACGTTCGCAAATTCGAAATAAGTCGCCTTCATATCGAATGACTAACGCAAGAGGGATTGGTTTTAGGTTAGGCTATAGTTTTCGAGCGAGCGCAGCGAGCGAGAGACGCGTGAAGGTGCATCACAATCTAACGGTTTGGCACATACGGACATTGAAACATTCGCACCAGCCAGAGGAGCCGGAAGTATTTATCCTATTGCCTGCTGACAAATGTTTACAGTTTGTGAATAGTTTCACATAAATAGTACTATTTCCACATACTACAGTCCAATGTGATGTCCGAAGTGGCTAACAAAATTAGGTACTAACACGATATATATGCATATTGCAAGGTATATGTATACCTTGCAAATTGTGATCGTTGCTCGCTCGCTCCGCTCGCTCGTAAAAATTTAGTCCAAGCTCACATCCGATCCGACACATTCGCAAATTCGAAATAAGTCGCCACCATATCGAATAATGAACGCAAGATGAATTGGTTTTAGGTTACGCTATAGTTTTCGAGCGAGCGCAGCGAACGAGAGACGCGTAAAGGTGTGTCACAATCCAACGGTTTGGCACATACTGACATTGAAAGATTCGCACCAGCCCGAGGACCCGGAAGTCTTTATCCTATTGCCTGCTGACAAATGTTTACAGTTTGTGAATAGTTTCACATAAATAGTACTATTTCCACACAATACAGTCCAATCTGATGTCTGAAGTGGCTGACAAAATTAGGTACTAACACGAAATATATGCAAGGCAATATAAGGTATATGTATACCTTGCAAATTGTGATCGTAGCTCGCTCGCTCCGCTCGCTCGTAAAAATTTAGTCCAACCTCACATCCGAACCGACACGTTCGCAAATTCGAAATAAGTCGCCACCATATCGAATAATGAACGCAAGATGAATTGGTTTTAGGTTACGCTATAGTTTTCGAGCGAGCGCAGCGAACGGGAGACGCGTAAAGGTGTGTCACAATCCAACGGTTTGGCACATACGGACATTGAAACATTCGCACCAGCCCGAGGAGCCGGAAGTATTTATCCTATTGCCTGCTGACAAATGTTTACAGTTTGTGAATAGTTTCACATAAATAGTACTATTTCCACATACTAGAGTGCAATGTGATGTGCGAAGTGGCTGACAAAATTAGGTACTAACACGATATATATGCATATTGCAAGTTATATGTATAGCTTGCAAATTGTGATCGTTGCTAGCTCGCTCCGCTCGCTCGTAAAAATTTAGTCCAACCTCACATCCGATTCGACACGTTCGCAAATTCGAAATAAGTCGCCACCATATCGAATAATGAACGCAAGATGGATTGGTTTTAGGTTACGCTATAGTTTTCGAGCGAGCGCAGCGAGCGAGAGACGCGTGAAGGTGTATCACAATCTAACGGTTTGGCACATACGGACATTGAAACATTCGCACCAGCCAGAGGAGCCGGAAGTATTTATCCTATTGCCTGCTGACAAATGTTTACAGTTTGTGAATAGTTTCACATAAATAGTACTATTTCCACATACTACAGGGCAATGTGATGTCCGAAGTGGCTGACGAAATTAGGTACTAACACGATATATATGCATATTGCAAGGTATATGTATACCTTGCATATTGTGATCGATGCTCGCTCGCTCCGCTCGCTCGTAAGAATTTAGTCCAACCTCACATCCGATCCGACACGTTCGCAAATTCGAAATAAGTCGCCACCATATCGAATAATGAACGCCAGATGGATTGGTTTTAGGTTACGCTATAGTTTTCGAGCGAGCGCAGCGAGCGAGAGACGCGTAAAGGTGTGTCACAATCCAACGGTTTGGCACATACTGACATTGAAACATTCGCACCAGCCCGAGGAGCCGGAAGTCTTTATCATATTGCCTACTGACAAATGTTTACAGTTTGTGAATAGTTTCACATAAATAGTACTATTTCGACATACTACAGTGCAATGTGATGTCCGAAGTGGCTGACAGAATTAGGTACTAACACGATATATATGCATATTGCAAGGTATATGTACACCTTGCAAATTGTGATCGTTGCTCGCTCGCTCCGCTCGCTCGTAAAAATTTAGTCCAACCTCACATCCGATCCGACACGTTCGCAAATTCGAAATAAGTCGCCTTCATATCGAATGACTAACGCAAGAGGGATTGGTTTTAGGTTAGGCTATAGTTTTCGAGCGAGCGCAGCGAGCGAGAGACGCGTAAAGGTGTATCACAATCTAACGGTTTGGCACATACGGACATTGAAACATTCGCACCAGCCAGAGGAGCCGGAAGTATTTATCCCATTGCCTGCTGACAAATGTTTACAGTTTGTGAATAGTTTCACATAAATAGCACTATTTCCACATACTACAGTCCAATGTGATGTCCGAAGTGGCTGACAAAATTAGGTACTAACACGAAATATATGCAAGGCAATATAATGTATATGTATACCTTGCAAATTGTGATCGTTGCTCGCACGCTCCGCTCGCTCGTAAAAATTTAGTCCAACCTCACATACGATCCGACACGTTCGCAAATTCGAAATAAGTTGCCTTCATATCGAATGACTAACGCAAGATGGATTGGGTTTAGGTTAGGCTACAGATTTCGAGCGAGCGCAGCGAGCGAGAGACGCGTAAAGGTGTGTCACAATCCAACGGTTTGGCACATACGGACATTGAAACATTCGCACCAGCCCGAGGAGCCGGAAGTCTTTATCCTATTGCCTGCTGACAAATGTTTACAGTTTGTGAATAGTTTCACATAAATAGCACTATTTCCACATACTACAGTCCAATGTGATGTCCGAAGTGGCTGACAAAATTAGGTACTAACACGAAATATATGCAAGGCAATATAATGTATATGTATACCTTGCAAATTGTGATCGTTGCTCGCTCGCTCCGCTCGCTCGTAAAAATTTAGTCCAACCTCACATACGATCCGACACGTTCGCAAATTCGAAATAAGTTGCCTTCATATCGAATGACTAACGCAAGATGGATTGGGTTTAGGTTAGGCGTCAGCTTTCGAGCGAGCGCAGCGAGCGAGAGACGCGTAAAGGTGTGTCACAATCCAACGGTTTGGCACATACGGACATTGAAACATTCGCACCAGCCCGAGGAGCCGGAAGTCTTTATCCTATTGCCTGCTGACAAATGTTTACAGTTTGTGAATAGTTTCACATAAATAGCACTATTTCCACATACTACAGTCCAATGTGATGTCCGAAGTGGCTGACAAAATTAGGTACTAACACGAAATATATGCAAGGCAATATAATGTATATGTATACCTTGCAAATTGTGATCGTTGCTCGCTCGCTCCGCTCGCTCGTAAAAATTTAGTCCAACCTCACATACGATCCGACACGTTCGCAAATTCGAAATAAGTTGCCTTCATATCGAATGACTAACGCAAGATGGATTGGGTTTAGGTTAGGCTACAGCTTTCGAGCGAGCGCAGCGAGCGAGAGACGCGTAAAGGTGTGTCACAATCCAACGGTTTGGCACATACGGACATTGAAACATTCGCACCAGCCAGAGGAGCCGGAAGTATTTATCCTATTGCCTGCTGACAAATGTTTACATTTTGTGAATAGTTTCACATAAATAGTACTATTTCCACATACTACAGGGCAATGTGATGTCCGAAGTGGCTGACGAAATTAGGTACTAACACGATATATATGCATATTGCAAGGTATATGTATACCTTGCATATTGTGATCGATGCTCGCTCGCTCCGCTCGCTCGTAAGAATTTAGTCCAACCTCACATCCGATCCGACACGTTCGCAAATTCGAAATAAGTCGCCACCATATCGAATAATGAACGCAAGATGGATTGGTTTTAGGTTACGCTATAGTTTTCGAGCGAGCGCAGCGAGCGAGAGACGCGTAAAGGTGTGTCACAATCCAACGGTTTGGCACATACTGACATTGAAACATTCGCACCAGCCCGAGGAGCCGGAAGTCTTTATCATATTGCCTACTGACAAATGTTTACAGTTTGTGAATAGTTTCACATAAATAGTACTATTTCGACATACTACAGTGCAATGTGATGTCCGAAGTGGCTAACAAAATTAGGTACTAACACGATATATATGCATATTGCAAGGTATATGTATACCTTGCAAATTGTGATCGTTGCTCGCTCGCTCCGCTCGCACGTAAAAATTTAGTCCAACCTCACATCCGATCCGACACGTTCGCAAATTCGAAATAAGTCGCCACCATATCGAATAATGAACGCAAGATGGATTGGTTTTAGGTTACGCTATAGTTTTCGAGCGAGCGCAGCGCACGAGAGACGCGTAAAGGTGTGTCACAATCCAACGGTTTGGCACATACGGACATTGAAACATTCGCACCAGCCCGAGGAGCCCGAAGTCTTTATCCTATTGCCTGCTGACAAATGTTTACAGTTTGTGAATAGTTTCACATAAATAGTACTATTTCCACATACTACAGTCCAATGTGATGTCCGAAGTGGCTGACAAAATTAGGTACTAACACGAAATATATGCAAGGCAATATAATGTATATGTATACCTTGCTAATTGTGATCGTTGCTCGCTCGCTCCGCTCGCTCGTAAAAATTTAGTCCAACCTCACATACGATCCGACACGTTCGCAAATTCGAAATAAGTTGCCTTCATATCGAGTGACTAACGCAAGATGGATTGGGTTTAGGTTAGGCTACAGCTTTACAGCGAGCGCAGCGAGCGAGAGACGCGTAAAGGTGTGTCACAATCCAACGGTTTGGCACATACTGACATTGAAACATTCGCACCAGCCCGAGGAGCCGGATGTCTTTATCATATTGCCTGCTGACAAATGTTTACAGTTTGTGAATAGTTTCACATAAATAATACTATTTCGACATACTACAGTGCAATGTGATGTCCGAAGTGGCTGACAAAATTAGGTACTAACACGATATATATGCATATTGCAAGGTATATGTATACCTTGCAAATTGTGATCGTTGCTCGCTCGCTCCGCTCGCTCGTAAAAATTTAGTCCAACCTCACATCCGATCCGACACGTTCGCAAATTCGAAATAAGTCGCCTTCATATCGAATGACTAACGCAAGAGGGATTGGTTTTATGTTAGGCTATAGTTTTCGAGCGAGCGCAGCGAGCGAGAGACGCGTAAAGGTGTATCACAATCTAACGGTTTGGCACATACGGACATTGAAACATTCGCACCAGCCAGAGGAACCGGATGTATTTATCCTATTGCCTGCTGACAAATGTTTACAGTTTGTGAATAGCTTCACATAAATAGTACTATTTCCACATACTACAGTCCAATGTGATGTCCGAAGTGGCTAACAAAATTAGGTACTAACACGATATATATGCATATTGCAAGGTATATGTATACCTTGCAAATTGTGATCGTTGCTCGCTCGCTCCGCTCGCACGTAAAAATTTAGTCCAACCTCACATCCGATCCGACACGTTCGCAAATTCGAAATAAGTCGCCACCATATCGAATAATGAACGCAAGATGGATTGGTTTTAGGTTACGCTATAGTTTTCGAGCGAGCGCAGCGAACGAGAGACGCGTAAAGGTGTGTCACAATCCAACGGTTTGGCACATACGGACATTGAAACATTCGCACCAGCCCGAGGAGCCGGAAGTCTTTATCCTATTGCCTGCTGACAAATGTTTACAGTTTGTGAATAGTTTCACATAAATAGTACTATTTCCACATACTACAGTCCAATGTGACGTCCGAAGTGGCTGACAAAATTAGGTACTAACACGAAATATATGCAAGGCAATATAAGGTATATGTATACCTTGCAAATTGTGATCGTTGCTCGCTCGCTCCGCTCGCTCGTAAAAATTTAGTCCAACCTCACATACGATCCGACACGTTCGCAAATTCGAAATAAGTTGCCTTCATATCGAATGACTAACGCAAGATGGATTGGGTTTAGGTTAGGCTACAGCTTTCGAGCGAGCGCAGCGAGCGAGAGACGCGTAAAGGTGTGTCACAATCCAACGGTTTGGCACATACGGACATTGAAACATTCGCACCAGCCCGAGGAGCCGGATGTCTTTATCATATTGCCTGCTGACAAATGTTTACAGTTTGTGAATAGTTTCACATAAATAATACTATTTCGACATACTACAGTGCAATGTGATGTCCGAAGTGGCTGACAAAATTAGGTACTAACACGATATATATGCATATTGCAAGGTATATGTATACCTTGCAAATTGTGATCGTTGCTCGCTCGCTCCGCTCGCTCGTAAAAATTTAGTCCAACCTCACATCCGATCCGACACGTTCGCAAATTCGAAATAAGTCGCCTTCATATCGAATGACTAACGCAAGAGTGATTGGTTTTAGGTTAGGCTATAGTTTTCGAGCGAGCGCAGCGAGCGAGAGACGCGTAAAGGTGTGTCACAATCCAACGGTTTGGCACATACTGACATTGAAACATTCGCACCAGCCCGAGGAGCCGGAAGTCTTTATCATATTGCCTACTGACAAATGTTTACAGTTTGTGAATAGTTTCACATAAATAGTACTATTTCGACATACTACAGTGCAATGTGATGTCCGAAGTGGCTGACAAAATTAGGTACTAACACGATATATATGCATATTGCAAGGTATATGTATACCTTGCAAATTGTGATCGTTGCTCGCTCGCTCCGCTCGCACGTAAAAATTTAGTCCAACCTCACATCCGATCCGACACGTTCGCAAATTCGAAATAAGTCGCCACCATATCGAATAATGAACGCAAGAGGGATTGGTTTTAGGTTAGGCTATAGGTTTCGAGCGAGCGCAGCGAGCGAGAGACGCGTAAAGGTGTATCACAATCCAACGGTTTGCCACATACGGACATTGAAACATTCGCACCAGCCAGAGGAGCCGGAAGTATTTATCCTATTGCCTGCTGACAAATGTTTACAGTTTGTGAATAGTTTCACATAAATAGTACTATTTCGACATACTACAGTCCAATGTGACGTCCGAAGTGGCTGACAAAATTAGGTACTAACACGAAATATATGCAAGGCAATATAAGGTATATGTATACCTTGCAAATTGTGATCGTTGCTCGCTCGCTCCGCTCGCTCGTAAAAATTTAGTCCAACCTCACATACGATCCGACACGTTCGCAAATTCGAAATAAGTTGCCTTCATATCGAATGACTAACGCAAGATGGATTGGGTTTAGGTTAGGCTACAGCTTTCGAGCGAGCGCAGCGAGCGAGAGACGCGTAAAGGTGTGTCACAATCCAACGGTTTGGCACATACTGACATTGAAACATTCGCACCAGCCCGAGGAGCCGGATGTCTTTATCATATTGCCTGCTGACAAATGTTTACAGTTTGTGAATAGTTTCACATAAATAGTACTATTTCCACATACTACAGGGCAATGTGATGTCCGAAGTGGCTGACGAAATTAGGTACTAACACGATATATATGCATATTGCAAGGTATATGTATACCTTGCATATTGTGATCGATGCTCGCTCGCTCCGCTCGCTCGTAAAAATTTAGTCCAACCTCACATCCGATCCGACACGTTCGCAAATTCGAAATAAGTCGCCACCATATCGAATAATGAACGCAAGATGGATTGGTTTTAGGTTACGCTATAGTTTTCGAGCGAGCGCAGCGAGCGAGAGACGCGTAAAGGTGTGTCACAATCCAACGTTTTGGCACATACTGACATTGAAACATTCGCACCAGCCCGAGGAGCCGGAAGTCTTTATCATATTGCCTACTGACAAATGTTTACAGTTTGTGAATAGTTTCACATAAATAGTACTATTTCGACATACTACAGTCCAATGTGATGTCCGAAGTGGCTGACAAAATTTGGTACTAACACGAAATATATGCAAGGCAATATAAGGTGTATGTATACCTTGCAAAGTGTGATCGTTGCTCGCTCGCTCCGCTCGCTCGTAAAAATTTAGTCCAACCTCACATACGATCCGACACGTTCGCAAATTTGAAATAAGTTGCCTTCATATCGAATGACTAACGCAAGATGGATTGGGTTTAGGTTAGGCTACAGCTTTCGAGCGAGCGCAGCGAGCGAGAGACGCGTAAAGGTGTGTCACAATCCAACGGTTTAGCACATACTGACATTGAAACATTCGCACCAGCCCGAGGAGCCGGATGTCTTTATCATATTGCCTGCTGACAAATGTTTTCAGTTTGTGAATAGTTTCACATAAATAGTACTATTTCCACATACTACAGGGCAATGTGATGTCCGAAGTGGCTGACGAAATTAGGTACTAACACGATATATATGCATATTGCAAGGTATATGTATACCTTGCATATTGTGATCGATGCTCGCTCGCTCCGCTCGCTCCTAAAAATTTAGTCCAACCTCACATCCGATCCGACACGTTCGCAAATTCGAAATAAGTCGCCACCATATCGAATAATGAACGCAAGATGGATTGGTTTTAGGTTACGCTATAGTTTTCGAGCGAGCGCAGCGAACGAGAGACGCGTAAAGGTGTGTCACAATCCAACGGTTTGGCACATACGGACATTGAAACATTCGCACCAGCCCGAGGAGCCGGAAGTATTTATCCTATTGCCTGCTGACAAATGTTTACAGTTTGTGAATAGTTTCACATAAATAGTACTATTTCCACATACTACAGGGCAATGTGATGTCCGAAGTGGCTGACGAAATTAGGTACTAACACGATATATATGCATATTGCAAGGTATATGTATACCTTGCATATTGTGATCGATGCTCGCTCGCTCCGCTCGCTCCTAAAAATTTAGTCCAACCTCACATCCGATCCGACACGTTCGCAAATTCGAAATAAGTCGCCACCATATCGAATAATGAACGCAAGATGGATTGGTTTTAGGTTACGCTATAGTTTTCGAGCGATCGCAGCGAGCGAGAGACGCGTAAAGGTGTGTCACAATCCAACGGTTTGGCACATACTGACATTGAAACATTCGCACCAGCCCGAGGAGCCGGAAGTCTTTATCATATTGCCTACTGACAAATGTTTACAGTTTGTGAATAGTTTCACACAAATAGTACTATTTCGACATACTACAGTGCAATGTGATGTCCGAAGTGGCTGACAAAATTAGGTACTAACACGATATATATGCATATTGCAAGGTATATGTATACCTTGCAAATTCTGATCGTTGCTCGCTCGCTCCGCTCGCTCGTAAAAATTTAGTCCAACCTCACATCCGATCCGACACGTTCGCAAATTCGAAATAAGTCGCCTTCATATCGAATGACTAACGCAAGAGGGATTGGTTTTAGGTTAGGCTATAGTTTTCGAGCGAGCGCAGCGAGCGAGAGACGCGTAAAGGTGTCTCACAATCTAACGGTTTGGCACATACGGACATTGAAACATTCGCACCAGCCAGAGGAGCCGGAAGTATTTATCCTATTGCCTGCTGACAAATGTTTACAGTTTGTGAATAGTTTCACATAAATAGTACTATTTCCACATACTACAGTCCAATGTGATGTCCGAAGTGGCTAACAAAATTAGGTACTAACACGATATATATGCATATTGCAAGGTATATGTATACCTTGCAAATTGTGATCGTTGCTCGCTCGCTCCGCTCGCTCGTAAAAATTTAGTCCAACCTCACATCCGATCCGACACGTTCGCAAATTCGAAATAAGTTGCCTTCATATCGAATGACTAACGCAAGATGGATTGGGTTTAGGTTACGCTATAGTTTTCGAGCGAGCGCAGCGAACGAGAGACGCGTAAAGGTGTGTCACAATCCAACGGTTTGGCACATACTGACATTGAAACATTCGCACCAGCCCGAGGAGCCGGATGTCTTTATCATATTGCCTGCTGACAAATGTTTACAGTTTGTGAATAGTTTCACATAAATAGTACTATTTCCACATACTACAGGGCAATGTGATGTCCGAAGTGGCTGACGAAATTAGGTACTAACACGATATATATGCATATTGCAAGGTATATGTATACCTTGCATATTGTGATCGATGCTCGCTCGCTCCGCTCGCTCGTAAAAATTTAGTCCAACCTCACATCCGATCCGACACGTTCGCAAATTCGAAATAAGTCGCCACCATATCGAATAATCAACGCAAGAGGGTTTGGTTTTAGGTTAGGCTATAGTTTTCGAGCGAGAGCAGCGAGCGAGAGACGCGTAAAGGTGTATCACAATCCAACGGTTTGGCACATACGGACATTGAAACATTCGCACCAGCCAGAGGAGCCGGAACTATTTATCCTATTGCCTGCTGACAAATGTTTACAGTTTGTGAATAGTTTCACATAAATAGTACTATTTCCACATACTACAGTCCAATGTGATGTCCGAAGTGGCTGACAAAATTAGGTACTAACACGAAATATATGCAAGGCAATATAAGGTATATGTATACCTTGCAAATTGTGATCGTTGCTCGCTCGCTCCGCTCGCTCGTAAAAATTTAGTCCAACCTCACATACGATCCGACACGTTCGCAAATTCGAAATAAGTTGCCTTCATATCGAATGACTAACGCAAGATGGATTGGGTTTAGGTTAGGCTACAGCTTTCGAGCGAGCGCAGCGAGCGAGAGACGCGTAAAGGTGTGTCACAATCCAACGGTTTGGCACATACTGACATTGAAACATTCGCACCAGCCCGAGGAGCCGGATGTCTTTATCATATTGCCTGCTGACAAATGTTTACAGTTTGTGAATAGTTTCACATAAATAGTACTATTTCCACATACTACAGGGCAATGTGATGTGCGAAGTGGCTGACGAAATTAGGTACTAACACGATATATATGCATATTGCAAGGTATATGTATACCTTGCATATTGTGATAGATGCTCGCTCGCTCCGCTCGCTCGTAAAAATTTAGTCCAACCTCACATCCGATCCGACACGTTCGCAAATTCGAAATAAGTCGCCACCATATCGAATAATGAACGCAAGATGGATTGGTTTTAGGTTACGCTATAGTTTTCGAGCGAGCGCTGCGAACGAGAGACGCGTAAAGGTGTGTCACAATCCAACGGTTTGGCACATACTGACATTGAAACATTCGCACCAGCCCGAGGAGCCGGAAGTCTTTATCATATTGCCTACTGACAAATGTTTACAGTTTGTGAATAGTTTCACATAAATAGTACTATTTCGACATACTACAGTCCAATGTGATGTCCGAAGTGGCTGACAAAATTTGGTACTAACACGAAATATATGCAAGGCAATATAAGGTGTATGTATACCTTGCAAAGTGTGATCGTTGCTCGCTCGCTCCGCTCGCTCGTAAAAATTTAGTCCAACCTCACATACGATCCGACACGTTCGCAAATTTGAAATAAGTTGCCTTCATATCGAATGACTAACGCAAGATGGATTGGGTTTAGGTTAGGCTACAGCTTTCGAGCGAGCGCAGCGAGCGAGAGACGCGTAAAGGTGTGTCACAATCCAACGGTTTAGCACATACTGACATTGAAACATTCGCACCAGCCCGAGGAGCCGGATGTCTTTATCATATTGCCTGCTGACAAATGTTTACAGTTTGTGAATAGTTTCACATAAATAGTACTATTTCCACATACTACAGGGCAATGTGATGTCCGAAGTGGCTGACGAAATTAGGTACTAACACGATATATATGCATATTGCAAGGTATATGTATACCTTGCATATTGTGATCGATGCTCGCTCGCTCCGCTCGCTCCTAAAAATTTAGTCCAACCTCACATCCGATCCGACACGTTCGCAAATTCGAAATAAGTCGCCACCATATCGAATAATGAACGCAGGATGGATTGGTTTTAGGTTACGCTATAGTTTTCGAGCGAGCGCAGCGAGCGAGAGACGCGTAAAGGTGTGTCACAATCCAACGGTTTGGCACATACTGACATTGAAACATTCGCACCAGCCCGAGGAGCCGGAAGTCTTTATCATATTGCCTACTGACAAATGTTTACAGTTTGTGAATAGTTTCACACAAATAGTACTATTTCGACATACTACAGTGCAATGTGATGTCCGAAGTGGCTGACAAAATTAGGTACTAACACGATATATATGCATATTGCAAGGTATACATATACCTTGCAAAATCTGATCGTTGCTCGCTCGCTCCGCTCGCTCGTAAAAATTTAGTCCAACCTCACATCCGATCCGACACGTTCGCAAATTCGAAATAAGTCGCCTTCATATCGAATGACTAACGCAAGAGGGATTGGTTTTAGGTTAGGCTATAGTTCTCGAGCGAGCGCAGCGAGCGAGAGACGCGTAAAGGTGTCTCACAATCCAACGTTTTGGCACATACTGACATTGAAACATTCGCACCAGCCCGAGGAGCCGGAAGTCTTTATCATATTGCCTACTGACAAATGTTTACAGTTTGTGAATAGTTTCACACAAATAGTACTATTTCGACATACTACAGTGCAATGTGATGTCCGAAGTGGCTGACAAAATTAGGTACTAACACGATATATATGCATATTGCAAGGTATACATATACCTTGCAATATCTGATCGTTGCTCGCTCGCTCCGCTCGCTCGTAAAAATTTAGTCCAACCTCACATCCGATCCGACACGTTCGCAAATTCGAAATAAGTTGCCTTCATATCGAATGACTAACGCAAGATGGATTGGGTTTAGGTTACGCTATAGTTTTCGAGCGAGCGCAGCGAACGAGAGACGCGTAAAGGTGTGTCACAATCCAACGGTTTGGCACATACTGACATTGAAACATTCGCACCAGCCCGAGGAGCCGGATGTCTTTATCATATTGCCTGCTGACAAATGTTTACAGTTTGTGAATAGTTTCACATAAATAGTACTATTTCCACATACTACAGGGCAATGTGATGTCCGAAGTGGCTGACGAAATTAGGTACTAACACGATATATATGCATATTGCAAGGTATATGTATACCTTGCATATTGTGATCGATGCTCGCTCGCTCCGCTCGCTCGTAAAAATTTAGTCCAACCTCACATCCGATCCGACACGTTCGCAAATTCGAAATAAGTCGCCACCATATCGAATAATCAACGCAAGAGGGTTTGGTTTTAGGTTAGGCTATAGTTTTCGAGCGAGCGCAGCGAACGAGAGACGCGTAAAGGTGTGTCACAATCCAACGGTTTGGCACATACTGACATTGAAACATTCGCACCAGCCCGAGGAGCCGGATGTCTTTATCATATTGCCTGCTGACAAATGTTTACAGTTTGTGAATAGTTTCACATAAATAGTACTATTTCGACATACTACAGTCCAATGTGACGTCCGAAGTGGCTGACAAAATTAGGTACTAACACGAAATATATGCAAGGCAATATAAGGTATATGTATACCTTGCAAATTGTGATCGTTGCTCGCTCGCTCCGCTCGCTCGTAAAAATTTAGTCCAACCTCACATACGATCCGACACGTTCGCAAATTCGAAATAAGTTGCCTTCATATCGAATGACTAACGCAAGATGGATTGGGTTTAGGTTAGGCTACAGCTTTCGAGCGAGCGCAGCGAGCGAGAGACGCGTAAAGGTGTGTCACAATCCAACGGTTTGGCACATACTGACATTGAAACATTCGCACCAGCCCGAGGAGCCGGATGTCTTTATCATATTGCCTGCTGACAAATGTTTACAGTTTGTGAATAGTTTCACATAAATAGTACTATTTCCACATACTACAGGGCAATGTGATGTCCGAAGTGGCTGACGAAATTAGGTACTAACACGATATATATGCATATTGCAAGGTATATGTATACCTTGCATATTGTGATCGATGCTCGCTCGCTCCGCTCGCTCGTAAAAATTTAGTCCAACCTCACATCCGATCCGACACGTTCGCAAATTCGAAATAAGTCGCCACCATATCGAATAATGAACGCAAGATGGATTGGTTTTAGGTTACGCTATAGTTTTCGAGCGAGCGCAGCGAGCGAGAGACGCGTAAAGGTGTGTCACAATCCAACGTTTTGGCACATACTGACATTGAAACATTCGCACCAGCCCGAGGAGCCGGAAGTCTTTATCATATTGCCTACTGACAAATGTTTACAGTTTGTGAATAGTTTCACATAAATAGTACTATTTCGACATACTACAGTCCAATGTGATGTCCGAAGTGGCTGACAAAATTTGGTACTAACACGAAATATATGCAAGGCAATATAAGGTGTATGTATACCTTGCAAAGTGTGATCGTTGCTCGCTCGCTCCGCTCGCTCGTAAAAATTTAGTCCAACCTCACATACGATCCGACACGTTCGCAAATTTGAAATAAGTTGCCTTCATATCGAATGACTAACGCAAGATGGATTGGGTTTAGGTTAGGCTACAGCTTTCGAGCGAGCGCAGCGAGCGAGAGACGCGTAAAGGTGTGTCACAATCCAACGGTTTAGCACATACTGACATTGAAACATTCGCACCAGCCCGAGGAGCCGGATGTCTTTATCATATTGCCTGCTGACAAATGTTTTCAGTTTGTGAATAGTTTCACATAAATAGTACTATTTCCACATACTACAGGGCAATGTGATGTCCGAAGTGGCTGACGAAATTAGGTACTAACACGATATATATGCATATTGCAAGGTATATGTATACCTTGCATATTGTGATCGATGCTCGCTCGCTCCGCTCGCTCCTAAAAATTTAGTCCAACCTCACATCCGATCCGACACGTTCGCAAATTCGAAATAAGTCGCCACCATATCGAATAATGAACGCAAGATGGATTGGTTTTAGGTTACGCTATAGTTTTCGAGCGAGCGCAGCGAACGAGAGACGCGTAAAGGTGTGTCACAATCCAACGGTTTGGCACATACGGACATTGAAACATTCGCACCAGCCCGAGGAGCCGGAAGTATTTATCCTATTGCCTGCTGACAAATGTTTACAGTTTGTGAATAGTTTCACATAAATAGTACTATTTCCACATACTACAGGGCAATGTGATGTCCGAAGTGGCTGACGAAATTAGGTACTAACACGATATATATGCATATTGCAAGGTATATGTATACCTTGCATATTGTGATCGATGCTCGCTCGCTCCGCTCGCTCCTAAAAATTTAGTCCAACCTCACATCCGATCCGACACGTTCGCAAATTCGAAATAAGTCGCCACCATATCGAATAATGAACGCAAGATGGATTGGTTTTAGGTTACGCTATAGTTTTCGAGCGATCGCAGCGAGCGAGAGACGCGTAAAGGTGTGTCACAATCCAACGGTTTGGCACATACTGACATTGAAACATTCGCACCAGCCCGAGGAGCCGGAAGTCTTTATCATATTGCCTACTGACAAATGTTTACAGTTTGTGAATAGTTTCACACAAATAGTACTATTTCGACATACTACAGTGCAATGTGATGTCCGAAGTGGCTGACAAAATTAGGTACTAACACGATATATATGCATATTGCAAGGTATATGTATACCTTGCAAATTCTGATCGTTGCTCGCTCGCTCCGCTCGCTCGTAAAAATTTAGTCCAACCTCACATCCGATCCGACACGTTCGCAAATTCGAAATAAGTCGCCTTCATATCGAATGACTAACGCAAGAGGGATTGGTTTTAGGTTAGGCTATAGTTTTCGAGCGAGCGCAGCGAGCGAGAGACGCGTAAAGGTGTCTCACAATCTAACGGTTTGGCACATACGGACATTGAAACATTCGCACCAGCCAGAGGAGCCGGAAGTATTTATCCTATTGCCTGCTGACAAATGTTTACAGTTTGTGAATAGTTTCACATAAATAGTACTATTTCCACATACTACAGTCCAATGTGATGTCCGAAGTGGCTAACAAAATTAGGTACTAACACGATATATATGCATATTGCAAGGTATATGTATACCTTGCAAATTGTGATCGTTGCTCGCTCGCTCCGCTCGCTCGTAAAAATTTAGTCCAACCTCACATCCGATCCGACACGTTCGCAAATTCGAAATAAGTTGCCTTCATATCGAATGACTAACGCAAGATGGATTGGGTTTAGGTTACGCTATAGTTTTCGAGCGAGCGCAGCGAACGAGAGACGCGTAAAGGTGTGTCACAATCCAACGGTTTGGCACATACTGACATTGAAACATTCGCACCAGCCCGAGGAGCCGGATGTCTTTATCATATTGCCTGCTGACAAATGTTTACAGTTTGTGAATAGTTTCACATAAATAGTACTATTTCCACATACTACAGGGCAATGTGATGTCCGAAGTGGCTGACGAAATTAGGTACTAACACGATATATATGCATATTGCAAGGTATATGTATACCTTGCATATTGTGATCGATGCTCGCTCGCTCCGCTCGCTCGTAAAAATTTAGTCCAACCTCACATCCGATCCGACACGTTCGCAAATTCGAAATAAGTCGCCACCATATCGAATAATCAACGCAAGAGGGTTTGGTTTTAGGTTAGGCTATAGTTTTCGAGCGAGAGCAGCGAGCGAGAGACGCGTAAAGGTGTATCACAATCCAACGGTTTGGCACATACGGACATTGAAACATTCGCACCAGCCAGAGGAGCCGGAACTATTTATCCTATTGCCTGCTGACAAATGTTTACAGTTTGTGAATAGTTTCACATAAATAGTACTATTTCCACATACTACAGTCCAATGTGATGTCCGAAGTGGCTGACAAAATTAGGTACTAACACGAAATATATGCAAGGCAATATAAGGTATATGTATACCTTGCAAATTGTGATCGTTGCTCGCTCGCTCCGCTCGCTCGTAAAAATTTAGTCCAACCTCACATACGATCCGACACGTTCGCAAATTCGAAATAAGTTGCCTTCATATCGAATGACTAACGCAAGATGGATTGGGTTTAGGTTAGGCTACAGCTTTCGAGCGAGCGCAGCGAGCGAGAGACGCGTAAAGGTGTGTCACAATCCAACGGTTTGGCACATACTGACATTGAAACATTCGCACCAGCCCGAGGAGCCGGATGTCTTTATCATATTGCCTGCTGACAAATGTTTACAGTTTGTGAATAGTTTCACATAAATAGTACTATTTCCACATACTACAGGGCAATGTGATGTGCGAAGTGGCTGACGAAATTAGGTACTAACACGATATATATGCATATTGCAAGGTATATGTATACCTTGCATATTGTGATAGATGCTCGCTCGCTCCGCTCGCTCGTAAAAATTTAGTCCAACCTCACATCCGATCCGACACGTTCGCAAATTCGAAATAAGTCGCCACCATATCGAATAATGAACGCAAGATGGATTGGTTTTAGGTTACGCTATAGTTTTCGAGCGAGCGCTGCGAACGAGAGACGCGTAAAGGTGTGTCACAATCCAACGGTTTGGCACATACTGACATTGAAACATTCGCACCAGCCCGAGGAGCCGGAAGTCTTTATCATATTGCCTACTGACAAATGTTTACAGTTTGTGAATAGTTTCACATAAATAGTACTATTTCGACATACTACAGTCCAATGTGATGTCCGAAGTGGCTGACAAAATTTGGTACTAACACGAAATATATGCAAGGCAATATAAGGTGTATGTATACCTTGCAAAGTGTGATCGTTGCTCGCTCGCTCCGCTCGCTCGTAAAAATTTAGTCCAACCTCACATACGATCCGACACGTTCGCAAATTTGAAATAAGTTGCCTTCATATCGAATGACTAACGCAAGATGGATTGGGTTTAGGTTAGGCTACAGCTTTCGAGCGAGCGCAGCGAGCGAGAGACGCGTAAAGGTGTGTCACAATCCAACGGTTTAGCACATACTGACATTGAAACATTCGCACCAGCCCGAGGAGCCGGATGTCTTTATCATATTGCCTGCTGACAAATGTTTACAGTTTGTGAATAGTTTCACATAAATAGTACTATTTCCACATACTACAGGGCAATGTGATGTCCGAAGTGGCTGACGAAATTAGGTACTAACACGATATATATGCATATTGCAAGGTATATGTATACCTTGCATATTGTGATCGATGCTCGCTCGCTCCGCTCGCTCCTAAAAATTTAGTCCAACCTCACATCCGATCCGACACGTTCGCAAATTCGAAATAAGTCGCCACCATATCGAATAATGAACGCAGGATGGATTGGTTTTAGGTTACGCTATAGTTTTCGAGCGAGCGCAGCGAGCGAGAGACGCGTAAAGGTGTGTCACAATCCAACGGTTTGGCACATACTGACATTGAAACATTCGCACCAGCCCGAGGAGCCGGAAGTCTTTATCATATTGCCTACTGACAAATGTTTACAGTTTGTGAATAGTTTCACACAAATAGTACTATTTCGACATACTACAGTGCAATGTGATGTCCGAAGTGGCTGACAAAATTAGGTACTAACACGATATATATGCATATTGCAAGGTATATGTATACCTTGCAAAATCTGATCGTTGCTCGCTCGCTCCGCTCGCTCGTAAAAATTTAGTCCAACCTCACATCCGATCCGACACGTTCGCAAATTCGAAATAAGTCGCCTTCATATCGAATGACTAACGCAAGAGGGATTGGTTTTAGGTTAGGCTATAGTTCTCGAGCGAGCGCAGCGAGCGAGAGACGCGTAAAGGTGTCTCACAATCCAACGTTTTGGCACATACTGACATTGAAACATTCGCACCAGCCCGAGGAGCCGGAAGTCTTTATCATATTGCCTACTGACAAATGTTTACAGTTTGTGAATAGTTTCACACAAATAGTACTATTTCGACATACTACAGTGCAATGTGATGTCCGAAGTGGCTGACAAAATTAGGTACTAACACGATATATATGCATATTGCAAGGTATATGTATACCTTGCAAAATCTGATCGTTGCTCGCTCGCTCCGCTCGCTCGTAAAAATTTAGTCCAACCTCACATCCGATCCGACACGTTCGCAAATTCGAAATAAGTTGCCTTCATATCGAATGACTAACGCAAGATGGATTGGGTTTAGGTTACGCTATAGTTTTCGAGCGAGCGCAGCGAACGAGAGACGCGTAAAGGTGTGTCACAATCCAACGGTTTGGCACATACTGACATTGAAACATTCGCACCAGCCCGAGGAGCCGGATGTCTTTATCATATTGCCTGCTGACAAATGTTTACAGTTTGTGAATAGTTTCACATAAATAGTACTATTTCCACATACTACAGGGCAATGTGATGTCCGAAGTGGCTGACGAAATTAGGTACTAACACGATATATATGCATATTGCAAGGTATATGTATACCTTGCATATTGTGATCGATGCTCGCTCGCTCCGCTCGCTCGTAAAAATTTAGTCCAACCTCACATCCGATCCGACACGTTCGCAAATTCGAAATAAGTCGCCACCATATCGAATAATCAACGCAAGAGGGTTTGGTTTTAGGTTAGGCTATAGTTTTCGAGCGAGCGCAGCGAACGAGAGACGCGTAAAGGTGTGTCACAATCCAACGGTTTGGCACATACTGACATTGAAACATTCGCACCAGCCCGAGGAGCCGGATGTCTTTATCATATTGCCTGCTGACAAATGTTTACAGTTTGTGAATAGTTTCACATAAATAGTACTATTTCCACATACTACAGGGCAATGTGATGTCCGAAGTGGCTGACGAAATTAGGTACTAACACGATATATATGCATATTGCAAGGTATATGTATACCTTGCATATTGTGATCGATGCTCGCTCGCTCCGCTCGCTCGTAAAAATTTAGTCCAACCTCACATCCGATCCGACACGTTCGCAAATTCGAAATAAGTCGCCACCATATCGAATAATCAACGCAAGAGGGTTTGGTTTTAGGTTAGGCTATAGTTTTCGAGCGAGAGCAGCGAGCGAGAGACGCGTAAAGGTGTATCACAATCCAACGGTTTGGCACATACGGACATTGAAACATTCGCACCAGCCAGAGGAGCCGGAACTATTTATCCTATTGCCTGCTGACAAATGTTTACAGTTTGTGAATAGTTTCACATAAATAGTACTATTTCCACATACTACAGTCCAATGTGATGTCCGAAGTGGCTGACAAAATTAGGTACTAACACGAAATATATGCAAGGCAATATAAGGTATATGTATACCTTGCAAATTGTGATCGTTGCTCGCTCGCTCCGCTCGCTCGTAAAAATTTAGTCCAATCTCACATACGATCCGACACGTTCGCAAATTCGAAATAAGTTGCCTTCATATCGAATGACTAACGCAAGATGGATTGGGTTTAGGTTAGGCTACAGCTTTCGAGCGAGCGCAGCGAGCGAGAGACGCGTAAAGGTGTGTCACAATCCAACGGTTTGGCACATACTGACATTGAAACATTCGCACCAGCCCGAGGAGCCGGATGTCTTTATCATATTGCCTGCTGACAAATGTTTACAGTTTGTGAATAGTTTCACATAAATAGTACTATTTCCACATACTACAGGGCAATGTGATGTGCGAAGTGGCTGACGAAATTAGGTACTAACACGATATATATGCATATTGCAAGGTATATGTATACCTTGCATATTGTGATCGATGCTCGCTCGCTCCGCTCGCTCGTAAAAATTTAGTCCAACCTCACATCCGATCCGACACGTTCGCAAATTCGAAATAAGTCGCCACCATATCGAATAATGAACGCAAGATGGATTGGTTTTAGGTTACGCTATAGTTTTCGAGCGAGCGCTGCGAACGAGAGACGCGTAAAGGTGTGTCACAATCCAACGGTTTGGCACATACTGACATTGAAACATTCGCACCAGCCCGAGGAGCCGGAAGTCTTTATCATATTGCCTACTGACAAATGTTTACAGTTTGTGAATAGTTTCACATAAATAGTACTATTTCGACATACTACAGTCCAATGTGATGTCCGAAGTGGCTGACAAAATTTGGTACTAACAAGAAATATATGCAAGGCAATATAAGGTGTATGTATACCTTGCAAAGTGTGATCGTTGCTCGCTCGCTCCGCTCGCTCGTAAAAATTTAGTCCAACCTCACATACGATCCGACACGTTCGCAAATTTGAAATAAGTTGCCTTCATATCGAATGACTAACGCAAGATGGATTGGGTTTAGGTTAGGCTACAGCTTTCGAGCGAGCGCAGCGAGCGAGAGACGCGTAAAGGTGTGTCACAATCCAACGGTTTAGCACATACTGACATTGAAACATTCGCACCAGCCCGAGGAGCCGGATGTCTTTATCATATTGCCTGCTGACAAATGTTTACAGTTTGTGAATAGTTTCACATAAATAGTACTATTTCCACATACTACAGGGCAATGTGATGTCCGAAGTGGCTGACGAAATTAGGTACTAACACGATATATATGCATATTGCAAGGTATATGTATACCTTGCATATTGTGATCGATGCTCGCTCGCTCCGCTCGCTCCTAAAAATTTAGTCCAACCTCACATCCGATCCGACACGTTCGCAAATTCGAAATAAGTCGCCACCATATCGAATAATGAACGCAAGATGGATTGGTTTTAGGTTACGCTATAGTTTTCGAGCGAGCGCAGCGAGCGAGAGACGCGTAAAGGTGTGTCACAATCCAACGGTTTGGCACATACTGACATTGAAACATTCGCACCAGCCCGAGGAGCCGGAAGTCTTTATCATATTGCCTACTGACAAATGTTTACAGTTTGTGAATAGTTTCACACAAATAGTACTATTTCGACATACTACAGTGCAATGTGATGTCCGAAGTGGCTGACAAAATTAGGTACTAACACGATATATATGCATATTGCAAGGTATATGTATACCTTGCAAAATCTGATCGTTGCTCGCTCGCTCCGCTCGCTCGTAAAAATTTAGTCCAACCTCACATCCGATCCGACACGTTCGCAAATTCGAAATAAGTCGCCTTCATATCGAATGACTAACGCAAGAGGGATTGGTTTTAGGTTAGGCTATAGTTTTCGAGCGAGCGCAGCGAGCGAGAGACGCGTAAAGGTGTCTCACAATCTAACGGTTTGGCACATACGGACATTGAAACATTCGCACCAGCCAGAGGAGCCGGAAGTATTTATCCTATTGCCTGCTGACAAATGTTTACAGTTTGTGAATAGTTTCACATAAATAGTACTATTTCCACATACTACAGTCCAATGTGATGTCCGAAGTGGCTAACAAAATTAGGTACTAACACGATATATATGCATATTGCAAGGTATATGTATACCTTGCAAATTGTGATCGTTGCTCGCTCGCTCCGCTCGCTCGTAAAAATTTAGTCCAACCTCACATCCGATCCGACACGTTCGCAAATTCGAAATAAGTTGCCTTCATATCGAATGACTAACGCAAGATGGATTGGGTTTAGGTTACGCTATAGTTTTCGAGCGAGCGCAGCGAACGAGAGACGCGTAAAGGTGTGTCACAATCCAACGGTTTGGCACATACTGACATTGAAACATTCGCACCAGCCCGAGGAGCCGGATGTCTTTATCATATTGCCTGCTGACAAATGTTTACAGTTTGTGAATAGTTTCACATAAATAGTACTATTTCCACATACTACAGGGCAATGTGATGTCCGAAGTGGCTAACAAAATTAGGTACTAACACGATATATATGCATATTGCAAGGTATATGTATACCTTGCAAATTGTGATCGTTGCTCGCTCGCTCCGCTCGCTCGTAAAAATTTAGTCCAACCTCACATACGATCCGACACGTTCGCAAATTCGAAATAAGTTGCCTTCATATCGAATGACTAACGCAAGATGGATTGGGTTTAGGTTAGGCTACAGCTTTCGAGCGAGCGCAGCGAGCGAGAGACGCGTAAAGGTGTGTCACAATCCAACGGTTTGGCACATACTGACATTGAAACATTCGCACCAGCCCGAGGAGCCGGATGTCTTTATCATATTGCCTGCTGACAAATGTTTACAGTTTGTGAATAGTTTCACATAAATAATACTATTTCGACATACTACAGTGCAATGTGATGTCCGAAGTGGCTGACAAAATTAGGTACTAACACGATATATATGCATATTGCAAGGTATATGTATACCTTGCAAATTGTGATCGTTGCTCGCTCGCTCCGCTCGCTCGTAAAAATTTAGTCCAACCTCACATCCGATCCGACACGTTCGCAAATTCGAAATAAGTCGCCTTCATATCGAATGACTAACGCAAGAGGGATTGGTTTTAGGTTAGGCTATAGTTTTCGAGCGAGCGCAGCGAGCGAGAGACGCGTAAAGGTGTGTCACAATCCAACGGTTTGGCACATACTGACATTGAAACATTCGCACCAGCCCGAGGAGCCGGAAGTCTTTATCATATTGCCTACTGACAAATGTTTACAGTTTGTGAATAGTTTCACATAAATAGTACTATTTCGACATACTACAGTCCAATGTGACGTCCGAAGTGGCTGACAAAATTAGGTACTAACACGAAATATTTGCAAGGCAATATAAGGTATATGTATACCTTGCAAATTGTGATCGTTGCTCGCTCGCTCCGCTCGCTCGTAAAAATTTAGTCCAACCTCACATACGATCCGACACGTTCGCAAATTCGAAATAAGTTGCCTTCATATCGAATGACTAACGCAAGATGGATTGGGTTTAGGTTAGGCTACAGCTTTCGAGCGAGCGCAGCGAGCGAGAGACGCGTAAAGGTGTGTCACAATCCAACGGTTTGGCACATACTGACATTGAAACATTCGCACCAGCCCGAGGAGCCGGATGTCTTTATCATATTGCCTGCTGACAAATGTTTACAGTTTGTGAATAGTTTCACATAAATAGTACTATTTCCACATACTACAGGGCAATGTGATGTCCGAAGTGGCTGACGAAATTAGGTACTAACACGATATATATGCATATTGCAAGGTATATGTATACCTTGCATATTGTGATCGATGCTCGCTCGCTCCGCTCGCTCGTAAAAATTTAGTCCAACCTCACATCCGATCCGACACGTTCGCAAATTCGAAATAAGTCGCCACCATATCGAATAATGAACGCAAGATGGATTGGTTTTAGGTTACGCTATAGTTTTCGAGCGAGCGCAGCGAGCGAGAGACGCGTAAAGATGTGTCACAATCCAACGGTTTGGCACATACTGACATTGAAACATTCGCACCAGCCCGAGGAGCCGGAAGTCTTTATCATATTGCCTACTGACAAATGTTTACAGTTTGTGAATAGTTTCACATAAATAGTACTATTTCGACATACTACAGTCCAATGTGATGTCCGAAGTGGCTGACAAAATTTGGTACTAACACGAAATATATGCAAGGCAATATAAGGTGTATGTATACCTTGCAAAGTGTGATCGTTGCTCGCTCGCTCCGCTCGCTCGTAAAAATTTAGTCCAACCTCACATACGATCCGACACGTTCGCAAATTTGAAATAAGTTGCCTTCATATCGAATGACTAACGCAAGATGGATTGGGTTTAGGTTAGGCTACAGCTTTCGAGCGAGCGCAGCGAGCGAGAGACGCGTAAAGGTGTGTCACAATCCAACGGTTTAGCACATACTGACATTGAAACATTCGCACCAGCCCGAGGAGCCGGATGTCTTTATCATATTGCCTGCTGACAAATGTTTACAGTTTGTGAATAGTTTCACATAAATAGTACTATTTCCACATACTACAGGGCAATGTGATGTCCGAAGTGGCTGACGAAATTAGGTACTAACACGATATATATGCATATTGCAAGGTATATGTATACCTTGCATATTGTGATCGATGCTCGCTCGCTCCGCTCGCTCCTAAAAATTTAGTCCAACCTCACATCCGATCCGACACGTTCGCAAATTCGAAATAAGTCGCCACCATATCGAATAATGAACGCAAGATGGATTGGTTTTAGGTTACGCTATAGTTTTCGAGCGAGCGCAGCGAGCGAGAGACGCGTAAAGGTGTGTCACAATCCAACGGTTTGGCACATACTGACATTGAAACATTCGCACCAGCCCGAGGAGCCGGAAGTCTTTATCATATTGCCTACTGACAAATGTTTACAGTTTGTGAATAGTTTCACACAAATAGTACTATTTCGACATACTACAGTGCAATGTGATGTCCGAAGTGGCTGACAAAATTAGGTACTAACACGATATATATGCATATTGCAAGGTATATGTATACCTTGCAAATTCTGATCGTTGCTCGCTCGCTCCGCTCGCTCGTAAAAATTTAGTCCAACCTCACATCCGATCCGACACGTTCGCAAATTCGAAATAAGTCGCCTTCATATCGAATGACTAACGCAAGAGGGATTGGTTTTAGGTTAGGCTATAGTTTTCGAGCGAGCGCAGCGAGCGAGAGACGCGTAAAGGTGTCTCACAATCTAACGGTTTGGCACATACGGACATTAAAACATTCGCACCAGCCAGAGGAGCCGGAAGTATTTATCCTATTTCCTGCTGACAAATGTTTACAGTTTGTGAATAGTTTCACATAAATAGTACTATTTCCACATACTACAGTCCAATGTGATGTCCGAAGTGGCTAACAAAATTAGGTACTAACACGATATATATGCATATTGCAAGGTATATGTATACCTTGCAAATTGTGATCGTTGCTCGCTCGCTCCGCTCGCTCGTCAAAATTTAGTCCAACCTCACATCCGATCCGACACGTTCGCAAATTCGAAATAAGTTGCCTTCATATCGAATGACTAACGCAAGATGGATTGGGTTTAGGTTACGCTATAGTTTTCGAGCGAGCGCAGCGAACGAGAGACGCGTAAAGGTGTGTCACAATCCAACGGTTTGGCACATACTGACATTGAAACATTCGCACCAGCCCGAGGAGCCGGATGTCTTTATCATATTGCCTGCTGACAAATGTTTACAGTTTGTGAATAGTTTCACATAAATAGTACTATTTCCACATACTACAGGGCAATGTGATGTCCGAAGTGGCTGACGAAATTAGGTACTAACACGATATATATGCATATTGCAAGGTATATGTATACCTTGCATATTGTGATCCATGCTCGCTCGCTCCGCTCGCTCGTAAAAATTTAGTCCAACCTCACATCCGATCCGACACGTTCGCAAATTCGAAATAAGTCGCCACCATATCGAATAATCAACGCAAGAGGGATTGGTTTTAGGTTAGGCTATAGTTTTCGAGCGAGCGCAGCGAGCGAGAGACGCGTAAAGGTGTATCACAATCCAACGGTTTGGCACATACGGACATTGAAACATTCGCACCAGCCAGAGGAGCCGGAACTATTTATCCTATTGCCTGCTGACAAATGTTTACAGTTTGTGAATAGTTTCACATAAATAGTACTATTTCCACATACTACAGTCCAATGTGATGTCCGAAGTGGCTGACAAAATTAGGTACTAACACGAAATATATGCAAGGCAATATAAGGTATATGTATACCTTGCAAATTGTGATCGTTGCTCGCTCGCTCCGCTCGCTCGTAAAAATTTAGTCCAACCTCACATACGATCCGACACGTTCGCAAATTCGAAATAAGTTGCCTTCATATCGAATGACTAACGCAAGATGGATTGGGTTTAGGTTAGGCTACAGCTTTCGAGCGAGCGCAGCGAGCGAGAGACGCGTAAAGGTGTGTCACAATCCAACGGTTTGGCACATACTGACATTGAAACATTCGCACCAGCCCGAGGAGCCGGATGTCTTTATCATATTGCCTGCTGACAAATGTTTACAGTTTGTGAATAGTTTCACATAAATAGTACTATTTCCACATACTACAGGGCAATGTGATGTCCGAAGTGGCTGACGAAATTAGGTACTAACACGATATATATGCATATTGCAAGGTATATGTATACCTTGCATATTGTGATCGATGCTCGCTCGCTCCGCTCGCTCGTAAAAATTTAGTCCAACCTCACATCCGATCCGACACGTTCGCAAATTCGAAATAAGTCGCCACCATATCGAATAATGAACGCAAGATGGATTGGTTTTAGGTTACGCTATAGTTTTCGAGCGAGCGCAGCGAACGAGAGACGCGTAAAGGTGTGTCACAATCCAACGGTTTGGCACATACTGACATTGAAACATTCGCACCAGCCCGAGGAGCCGGATGTCTTTATCATATTGCCTGCTGACAAATGTTTACAGTTTGTGAATAGTTTCACATAAATAGTACTATTTCCACATACTACAGGGCAATGTGATGTGCGAAGTGGCTGACGAAATTAGGTACTAACACGATATATATGCATATTGCAAGGTATATGTATACCTTGCATATTGTGATCGATGCTCGCTCGCTCCGCTCGCTCGTAAAAATTTAGTCCAACCTCACATCCGATCCGATACGTTCGCAAATTCGAAATAAGTCGCCACCATATCGAATAATGAACGCAAGATGGATTGGTTTTAGGTTACGCTATAGTTTTCGAGCGAGCGCAGCGAACGAGAGACGCGTAAAGGTGTGTCACAATCCAACGGTTTGGCACATACGGACATTGAAACATTCGCACCAGCCCGAGGAGCCGGAAGTCTTTATCCTATTGCCTGCTGACAAATGTTTACAGTTTGTGAATAGTTTCACATAAATAGTACTATTTCCACATACTACAGTCCAATGTGATGTCCGAAGTGGCTAACAAAATTAGGTACTAACACGATATATATGCATATTGCAAGGTACATGTATACCTTGCAAATTGTGATCGTTGCTCGCTCGCTCCGCTCACTCGTAAAAATTTAGTCCAACCTCACACCCGATCCGACACGTTCGCAAATTCGAAATAAGTCGCCTTCATATCGAATGACTAACGCAAGAGGGATTGGTTTTAGGTTAGGCTATAGTTTTCGAGCGAGCGCGGCGAGCGAGAGACGCGTAAAGGTGTATCACAATCCAACGGTTTGGCACATACGGACATTGAAACATTCGCACCAGCCCGAGGAGCTGGAAGTCTTTATCCTATTGCCTGCAGACAAATGTTTACAGTTTGTGAATAGTTTCACATAAATAGTACTATTTCCACATACTACAGTGCAATGTGATGTCCGAAGTTTCTGACAAAATTAGGTACTAACACGATATATATGCATATTGCAAGGTATATGTATACCTTGCAAATTGTGATCGTTGCTCGCTCGCTCCGCTCGCTCGTAAAAATTTAGTCCAACCTCACACCCGATCCGACACGTTCGCAAATTCGAAATAAGTCGCCTTCATATCGAATGACTAACGCAAGAGGGATTGGTTTTAGGTTAGGCTATAGTTTTCGAGCGAGCGCGGCGAGCGAGAGACGCGTAAAGGTGTATCACAATCTAACGGTTTGGCACATACGGACATTGAAACATTCGCACCAGCCAGAGGAGCCGGAAGTATTTATCCTATTGCTTGCTGACAAATGTTTACAGTTTGTGAATAGTTTCACATAAATAGTACTATTTCCACATACTACAGTCCAATGTGATGTCCGAAGTGGCTAACAAAATTAGGTACTAACACGATATATATGCATATTGCAAGGTATATGTATACCTTGCAAATAGTGATCGTTGCTCGCTCGCTCCGCACGCTCGTAAAAATTTAGTCCAACCTCACATCCGATCCGACACGTTCGCAAATTCGAAATAAGTCGCCACCATATCGAATAATGAACGGAAGATGGATTGGTTTTAGGTTACGCTATAGTTTTCGAGCGAGCGCAGCGAACGAGAGACGCGTAAAGGTGTGTCACAATCCAACGGTTTGGCACATACGGACATTGAAACATTCGCACCAGCCCGAGGAGCCGGAAGTCTTTATCCTATTGCCTGCTGACAAATGTTTACAGTTTGTGAATAGTTTCACATAAATAGTACTATTTCCACATACTACAGTCCAATGTGATGTCCGAAGTGGCTAACAAAATTAGGTACTAACACGATATATATGCATATTGCAAGGTACATGTATACCTTGCAAATTGTGATCGTTGCTCGCTCGCTCCGCTCGCTCGTAAAAATTTAGTCCAACCTCACATCCGATCCGACACGTTCGCAAATTCGAAATAAGTCGCCTTCATATCGAATGACTAACGCAAGAGGGATTGGTTTTAGGTTAGGCTATAGTTTTCGAGCGAGCGCAGCGAGCGAGAGACGCGTAAAGGTGTCTCACAATCTAACGGTTTGGCACATACGGACATTGAAACATTCGCACCAGCCAGAGGAGCCGGAAGTATTGATCCTATTGCCTGCTGACAAATGTTTACAGTTTGTGAATAGTTTCACATAAATAGTACTATTTCCACATACTACAGTCCAATGTGATGTCCGAAGTGGCTAACAAAATTAGGTACTAACACGATATATATGCATATTGCAAGGTATATGTATACCTTGCAAATTGTGATCGTTGCTCGCTCGCTCCGCTCGCTCGTAAAAATTTAGTCCAACCTCACATCCGATCCGACACGTTCGCAAATTCGAAATAAGTTGCCTTCATATCGAATGACTAACGCAAGGTGGATTGGGTTTAGGTTACGCTATAGTTTTCGAGCGAGCGCAGCGAACGAGAGACGCGTAAAGGTGTGTCACAATCCAACGGTTTGGCACATACTGACATTGAAACATTCGCACCAGCCCGAGGAGCCGGATGTCTTTATCATATTGCCTGCTGACAAATGTTTACAGTTTGTGAATAGTTTCACATAAATAGTACTATTTCCACATACTACAGGGCAATGTGATGTCCGAAGTGGCTGACGAAATTAGGTACTAACACGATATATATGCATATTGCAAGGTATATGTATACCTTGCATATTGTGATCGATGCTCGCTCGCTCCGCTCGCTCGTAAAAATTTAGTCCAACCTCACATCCGATCCGACACGTTCGCAAATTCGAAATAAGTCGCCACCATATCGAATAATCAACGCAAGAGGGATTGGTTTTAGGTTAGGCTATAGTTTTCGAGCGAGCGCAGCGAGCGAGAGACGCGTAAAGGTGTATCACAATCCAACGGTTTGGCACATACGGACATTGAAACATTCGCACCAGCCAGAGGAGCCGGAACTATTTATCCTATTGCCTGCTGACAAATGTTTACAGTTTGTGAATAGTTTCACATAAATAGTACTATTTCCACATACTACAGTCCAATGTGATGTCCGAAGTGGCTGACAAAATTAGGTACTAACACGAAATATATGCAAGGCAATATAAGGTATATGTATACCTTGCAAATTGTGATCGTTGCTCGCTCGCTCCGCTCGCTCGTAAAAATTTAGTCCAACCTCACATACGATCCGACACGTTCGCAAATTCGAAATAAGTTGCCTTCATATCGAATGACTAACGCAAGATGGATTGGGTTTAGGTTAGGCTACAGCTTTCGAGCGAGCGCAGCGAGCGAGAGACGCGTAAAGGTGTGTCACAATCCAACTGTTTGGCACATACTGACATTGAAACATTCGCACCAGCCCGAGGAGCCGGATGTCTTTATCATATTGCCTGCTGACAAATGTTTACAGTTTGTGAATAGTTTCACATAAATAGTACTATTTCCACATACTACAGGGCAATGTGATGTGCGAAGTCGCTGACGAAATTAGGTACTAACACGATATATATGCATATTGCAAGGTATATGTATACCTTGCATATTGTGATCGATGCTCGCTCGCTCCGCTCGCTCGTAAAAATTTAGTCCAACCTCACATCCGATCCGACACGTTCGCAAATTCGAAATAAGTCGCCACCATATCGAATAATGAACGCAAGATGGATTGGTTTTAGGTTACGCTATAGTTTTCGAGCGAGCGCAGCGAACGAGAGACGCGTAAAGGTGTGTCACAATCCAACGGTTTGGCACATACGGACATTGAAACATTCGCACCAGCCCGAGGAGCCGGAAGTCTTTATCCTATTGCCTGCTGACAAATGTTTACAGTTTGTGAATAGTTTCACATAAATAGTACTATTTCCACATACTACAGTCCAATGTGATGTCCGAAGTGGCTCACAAAATTAGGTACTAACACGATATATATGCATATTGCAAGGTATATGTATACCTTGCAAATTGTGATCGTTGCTCGCTCGCTCCGCTCGCTCGTAAAAATTTAGTCCAACCTCACATCCGATCCGACACGTTCGCAAATTCGAAATAAGTCGCCTTCATATCGAATGACTAACGCAAGAGGGATTGGTTTTAGGTTAGGCTATAGTTTTCGAGCGAGCGCGGCGAGCGAGAGACGCGTAAAGGTGTATCACAATCTAACGGTTTGGCACATGCGGACATTGAAACATTCGCACCAGCCAGAGGAGCCGGAAGTATTTATCCTATTGCCTGCTGACAAATGTTTACAGTTTGTGAATAGTTTCACATAAATAGTACTATTTCCACATACTACAGTCCAATGTGATGTCCGAAGTGGCTAACAAAATTAGGTACTAACACGATATATATGCATATTGCAAGGTATATGTATACCTTGAAAATTGTGATCGTTGCTCGCTCGCTCCGCTCGCTCGTAAAAATTTAGTCCAACCTCACATCCGATCCGACACGTTCGCAAATTCGAAATAAGTTGCCTTCATATCGAATGACTAACGCAAGATGGATTGGGTTTAGGTTACGCTATAGTTTTCGAGCGAGCGCAGCGAACAAGAGACGCGTCAAGGTGTGTCACAATCCAACGGTTTGGCACATACTGACATTGAAACATTCGCACCAGCCCGAGGAGCCGGATGTCTTTATCATATTGCCTGCTGACAAATGTTTACAGTTTGTGAATAGTTTCACATAAATAGTACTATTTCCACATACTACAGGGCAATGTGATGTCCGAAGTGGCTGACGAAATTAGGTACTAACACGATATATATGCATATTGCAAGGTATATGTATACCTTGCATATTGTGATCGATGCTCGCTCGCTCCGCTCGCTCGTAAAAATTTAGTCCAACCTCACATCCGATCCGACACGTTCGCAAATTCGAAATAAGTCGCCACCATATCGAATAATCAACGCAAGAGGGATTGGTTTTAGGTTAGGCTATAGTTTTCGAGCGAGCGCAGCGAGCGAGAGACGCGTAAAGGTGTATCACAATCCAACGGTTTGGCACATACGGACATTGAAACATTCGCACCAGCCAGAGGAGCCGGAACTATTTATCCTATTGCCTGCTGACAAATGTTTACAGTTTGTGAATAGTTTCACATAAATAGTACTATTTCCACATACTACAGTCCAATGTGATGTCCGAAGTGGCTGACAAAATTAGGTACTAACACGAAATATATGCAAGGCAATATAAGGTATATGTATACCTTGCAAATTGTGATCGTTGCTCGCTCGCTCCGCTCGCTCGTAAAAATTTAGTCCAACCTCACATACGATCCGACACGTTCGCAAATTCGAAATAAGTTGCCTTCATATCGAATGACTAACGCAAGATGGATTGGGTTTAGGTTAGGCTACACCTTTCGAGCGAGCGCAGCGAGCGAGAGACGCGTAAAGGTGTGTCACAATCCAACTGTTTGGCACATACTGACATTGAAACATTCGCACCAGCCCGAGGAGCCGGATGTCTTTATCATATTGCCTGCTGACAAATGATTACAGTTTGTGAATAGTTTCACATAAATAGTACTATTTCCACATACTACAGGGCAATGTGATGTGCGAAGTGGCTGACGAAATTAGGTACTAACACGATATATATGCATATTGCAAGGTATATGTATACCTTGCATATTGTGATCGATGCTCGCTCGCTCCGCTCGCTCGTAAAAATTTAGTCCAACCTCACATCCGATCCGACACGTTCGCAAATTCGAAATAAGTCGCCACCATATCGAATAATGAACGCAAGATGGATTGGTTTTAGGTTACGCTATAGTTTTCGAGCGAGCGCAGCGAACGAGAGACGCGTAAAGGTGTGTCACAATCCAACGGTTTGGCACATACGGACATTGAAACATCCGCACCAGCCCGAGGAGCCGGAAGTCTTTATCCTATTGCCTGCTGACAAATGTTTACAGTTTGTGAATAGTTTCACATAAATAGTACTATTTCCACATACTACAGTGCAATGTGATGTCCGAAGTTTCTGACAAAATTAGGTACTAACACGATATATATGCATATTGCAAGGTATATGTATACCTTGCAAATTGTGATCGTTGCTCGCTCGCTCCGCTCGCTCGTAAAAATTTAGTCCAACCTCACACCCGATCCGACACGTTCGCAAATTCGAAATAAGTCGCCTTCATATCGAATGACTAACGCAAGAGGGATTGGGTTTAGGTTACGCTATAGTTTTCGAGCGAGCGCAGCGAACAAGAGACGCGTCAAGGTGTGTCACAATCCAACGGTTTGGCACATACTGACATTGAAACATTCGCACCAGCCCGAGGAGCCGGATGTCTTTATCATATTGCCTGCTGACAAATGTTTACAGTTTGTGAATAGTTTCACATAAATAGTACTATTTCCACATACTACAGGGCAATGTGATGTCCGAAGTGGCTGACGAAATTAGGTACTAACACGATATATATGCATATTGCAAGGTATATGTATACCTTGCATATTGTGATCGATGCTCGCTCGCTCCGCTCGCTCGTAAAAATTTAGTCCAACCTCACATCCGATCCGACACGTTCGCAAATTCGAAATAAGTCGCCACCATATCGAATAATCAACGCAAGAGGGATTGGTTTTAGGTTAGGCTATAGTTTTCGAGCGAGCGCAGCGAGCGAGAGACGCGTAAAGGTGTATCACAATCCAACGGTTTGGCACATACGGACATTGAAACATTCGCACCAGCCAGAGGAGCCGGAACTATTTATCCTATTGCCTGCTGACAAATGTTTACAGTTTGTGAATAGTTTCACATAAATAGTACTATTTCCACATACTACAGTCCAATGTGATGTCCGAAGTGGCTGACAAAATTAGGTACTAACACGAAATATATGCAAGGCAATATAAGGTATATGTATACCTTGCAAATTGTGATCGTTGCTCGCTCGCTCCGCTCGCTCGTAAAAATTTAGTCCAACCTCACATACGATCCGACACGTTCGCAAATTCGAAATAAGTTGCCTTCATATCGAATGACTAACGCAAGATGGATTGGGTTTAGGTTAGGCTACACCTTTCGAGCGAGCGCAGCGAGCGAGAGACGCGTAAAGGTGTGTCACAATCCAACTGTTTGGCACATACTGACATTGAAACATTCGCACCAGCCCGAGGAGCCGGATGTCTTTATCATATTGCCTGCTGACAAATGTTTACAGTTTGTGAATAGTTTCACATAAATAGTACTATTTCCACATACTACAGGGCAATGTGATGTGCGAAGTGGCTGACGAAATTAGGTACTAACACGATATATATGCATATTGCAAGGTATATGTATACCTTGCATATTGTGATCGATGCTCGCTCGCTCCGCTCGCTCGTAAAAATTTAGTCCAACCTCACATCCGATCCGACACGTTCGCAAATTCGAAATAAGTCGCCACCATATCGAATAATGAACGCAAGATGGATTGGTTTTAGGTTACGCTATAGTTTTCGAGCGAGCGCAGCGAACAAGAGACGCGTAAAGGTGTGTCACAATCCAACGGTTTGGCACATACGGACATTGAAACATTCGCACCAGCCCGAGGAGCCGGAAGTCTTTATCCTATTGCCTGCTGACAAATGTTTACAGTTTGTGAATAGTTTCACATAAATAGTACTATTTCCACATACTACAGTGCAATGTGATGTCCGAAGTTTCTGACAAAATTAGGTACTAACACGATATATATGCATATTGCAAGGTATATGTATACCTTGCAAATTGTGATCGTTGCTCGCTCGCTCCGCTCGCTCGTAAAAATTTAGTCCAACCTCACACCCGATCCGACACGTTCGCAAATTCGAAATAAGTCGCCTTCATATCGAATGACTAACGCAAGAGGGATTGGTTTTAGGTTAGGCTATAGTTTTCGAGCGAGCGCGGCGAGCGAGAGACGCGTAAAGGTGTATCACAATCTAACGGTTTGGCACATACGGACATTGAAACATTCGCACCAGCCAGAGGAGCCGGAAGTATTTATCCTATTGCCTGCTGACAAATGTTTACAGTTTGTGAATAGTTTCACATAAATAGTACTATTTCCACATACTACAGTCCAATGTGATGTCCGAAGTGGCTAACAAAATTAGGTACTAACACGATATATATGCATATTGCAAGGTATATGTATACCTTGCAAATAGTGATCGTTGCTCGCTCGCTCCGCTCGCTCGTAAAAATTTAGTCCAGCCTCACATCCGATCCGACACGTTCGCAAATTCGAAATAAGTCGCCACCATATCGAATAATGAACGCAAGATGGATTGGTTTTAGGTTACGCTATAGTTTTCGAGCGAGCGCAGCGAACGAGAGACGCGTAAAGGTGTGTCACAATCCAACGGTTTGGCACATACGGACATTGAAACATTCGCACCAGCCCGAGGAGCCGGAAGTCTTTATCCTATTGCCTGCTGACAAATGTTTACAGTTTGTGAATAGTTTCACATAAATAGTACTATTTCCACATACTACAGTCCAATGTGATGTCCGAAGTGGCTAACAAAATTAGGTATTAACACGATATATATGCATATTGCAAGGTATATGTATACCTTGCAAATTGTGATCGTTGCTCGCTCGCTCCGCTCGCTCGTTAAAATTTAGTCCAACCTCACATCCGATCCGACACGTTCGCAAATTCGAAATAAGTCGCCTTCATATCGAATGACTAACGCAAGAGGGATTGGTTTTAGGTTAGGCTATAGTTTTCGAGCGAGCGCGGCGAGCGAGAGACGCGTAAAGGTGTATCACAATCTAACGGTTTGGCACATGCGGACATTGAAACATTCGCACCAGCCAGAGGAGCCGGAAGTATTTATCCTATTGCCTGCTGACAAATGTTTACAGTTTGTGAATAGTTTCACATAAATAGTACTATTTCCACATACTACAGTCCAATGTGATGTCCGAAGTGGCTAACAAAATTAGGTACTAACACGATATATATGCATATTGCAAGGTATATGTATACCTTGCAAATAGTGATCGTTGCTCGCTCGCTCCGCTCGCTCGTAAAAATTTAGTCCAACCTCACATCCGATCCGACACGTTCGCAAATTCGAAATAAGTCGCCACCATATCGAATAATGAACGGAAGATGGATTGGTTTTAGGTTACGCTATAGTTTTCGAGCGAGCGCAGCGAACGAGAGACGCGTAAAGGTGTGTCACAATCCAACGGTTTGGCACATACGGACATTGAAACATTCGCACCAGCCCGAGGAGCCGGAAGTCTTTATCCTATTGCCTGCTGACAAATGTTTACAGATTGTCAATAGTTTCACATAAATAGTACTATTTCCACATACTACAGTCCAATGTGATGTCCGAAGTGGCTAACAAAATTAGGTACTAACACGATATATATGCATATTGCAAGGTACATGTATACCTTGCAAATTGTGATCGTTGCTCGCTCGCTCCGCTCGCTCGTAAAAATTTAGTCCAACCTCACATCCGATCCGACACGTTCGCAAATTCGAAATAAGTCGCCTTCATATCGAATGACTAACGCAAGAGGGATTGGTTTTAGGTTAGGCTATAGTTTTCGAGCGAGCGCGGCGAGCGAGAGACGCGTAAAGGTGTATCACAATCTAACGGTTTGGCACATACGGACATTGAAACATTCGCACCAGCCAGAGGAGCCGGAAGTATTTATCCTATTGCCTGCTGACAAATGTTTACAGTTTGTGAATAGTTTCACATAAATAGTACTATTTCCACATACTACAGTCCAATGTGATATCCGAAGTGGCTAACAAAATTAGGTACTAACACGATATATATGCATATTGCAAGGTATATGTATACCTTGCAAATTGTGATCGTTGCTCGCTCGCTCCGCCCGCACGTAAAAATTTAGTCCAACCTCACATCCGATCCGACACGTTCGCAAATTCGAAATAAGTCGCCACCATATCGAATAATGAACGCAAGATGGATTGGTTTTAGGTTACGCTATAGTTTTCGAGCGAGCGCAGCGAACGAGAGACGCGTAAAGGTGTGTCACAATCCAACGGTTTGGCACATACGGACATTGAAACATTCGCACCAGCCCGAGGAGCCGGAAGTCTTTATCCTATTGCCTGCTGACAAATGTTTACAGTTTGTGAATAGTTTCACATAAATAGTACTATTTCCACATACTACAGGGCAATGTGATGTGCGAAGTGGCTGACGAAATTAGGTACTAACACGATATATATGCATATTGCAAGGTATATGTATACCTTGCATATTGTGATCGATGCTCGCTCGCTCCGCTCGCTCGTAAAAATTTAGTCCAACCTCACATCCGATCCGACACGTTCGCAAATTCGAAATAAGTCGCCACCATATCGAATAATGAACGCAAGATGGATTGGTTTTAGGTTACGCTATAGTTTTCGAGCGAGCACAGCGAACGAGAGACGCGTAAAGGTGTGTCACAATCTAACGGTTTGGCACATACGGACATTGAAACATTCGCACCAGCCAGAGGAGCCGGAAGTATTTATCCTATTGCCTGCTGACAAATGTTTACAGTTTGTGAATAGTTTCACATAAATAGTACTATTTCCACATACTACAGTCCAATGTGATATCCGAAGTGGCTAACAAAATTAGGTACTAACA
Source organism: Bombus terrestris (assembly GCF_910591885.1). Taxonomy (NCBI): domain Eukaryota; kingdom Metazoa; phylum Arthropoda; class Insecta; order Hymenoptera; family Apidae; genus Bombus; species Bombus terrestris. The sequence goes on along the minus strand of NW_025963552.1, from coordinate 1,313,138 downwards.
CGATATATATGCATATTGCAAGGTATATGTATACCTTGCAAATTGTGATCGTTGCTCGCTCGCTCCGCCCGCTCGTAAAAATTTAGTCCAACCTCACATCCGATCCGACACGTTCGCAAATTCGAAATAAGTCGCCACCATATCGAATAATGAACGCAAGATGGATTGGTTTTAGGTTACGCTATAGTTTTCGAGCGAGCGCAGCGAACGAGAGACGCGTAAAGGTGTGTCACAATCCAACGGTTTGGCACATACGGACATTGAAACATTCGCACCAGCCCGAGGAGCCGGAAGTCTTTATCCTATTGCCTGCTGACAAATGTTTACAGTTTGTGAATAGTTTCACATAAATAGTACTATTTCCACATACTACAGTTCAATGTGATGTCCGAAGTGGCTGAAAAAATTAGGTACTAACACGAAATATATGCAAGGCAATATAAGGTATATGTATACCTTGCAAATAGTGATCGTTGCTCGCTCGCTCCGCTCGCTCGTAAAAATTTAGTCCAACCTCACGTCCGATCCGACACGTTCGCAAATTCGAAATAAGTCGCCACCATATCGAATAATGAACGCAAGATGGATTGGTTTTAGGTTACGCTATAGTTTTCGAGCGAGCGCAGCGAACGAGAGACGCGTAAAGGTGTGTCACAATCCAACGGTTTGGCACATACGGACATTGAAACATACGCACCAGCCCGAGGAGCCGGAAGTCTTTATCCTATTGCCTGCTGACAAATGTTTACAGTTTGTGAATAGTTTCACATAAATAGTACTATTCCCACATACTACAGTGCAATGTGATGTCCGAAGTTTCTGACAAAATTAGGTACTAACACGATATATATGCATATTGCAAGGTATATGTATACCTTGCAAATAGTGATCGTTGCTCGCTCGCTCCGCTCGCTCGTAAAAATTTAGTCCAACCTCACATCCGATCCGACACGTTCGCAAATTCGAAATAAGTCGCCACCATATCGAATAATGAACGGAAGATGGATTGGTTTTAGGTTACGCTATAGTTTTCGAGCGAGCGCAGCGAACGAGAGACGCGTAAAGGTGTGTCACAATCCAACGGTTTGGCACATACGGACATTGAAACATTCGCACCAGCCCGAGGAGCCGGAAGTCTTTATCCTATTGCCTGCTGACAAATGTTTACAGATTGTCAATAGTTTCACATAAATAGTACTATTTCCACATACTACAGTCCAATGTGATGTCCGAAGTGGCTAACAAAATTAGGTACTAACACGATATATATGCATATTGCAAGGTACATGTATACCTTGCAAATTGTGATCGTTGCTCGCTCGCTCCGCTCGCTCGTAAAAATTTAGTCCAACCTCACATCCGATCCGACACGTTCGCAAATTCGAAATAAGTCGCCTTCATATCGAATGACTAACGCAAGAGGGATTGGTTTTAGGTTAGGCTATAGTTTTCGAGCGAGCGCGGCGAGCGAGAGACGCGTAAAGGTGTATCACAATCTAACGGTTTGGCACATACGGACATTGAAACATTCGCACCAGCCAGAGGAGCCGGAAGTATTTATCCTATTGCCTGCTGACAAATGTTTACAGTTTGTGAATAGTTTCACATAAATAGTACTATTTCCACATACTACAGTCCAATGTGATATCCGAAGTGGCTAACAAAATTAGGTACTAACACGATATATATGCATATTGCAAGGTATATGTATACCTTGCAAATTGTGATCGTTGCTCGCTCGCTCCGCCCGCACGTAAAAATTTAGTCCAACCTCACATCCGATCCGACACGTTCGCAAATTCGAAATAAGTCGCCACCATATCGAATAATGAACGCAAGATGGATTGGTTTTAGGTTACGCTATAGTTTTCGAGCGAGCGCAGCGAACGAGAGACGCGTAAAGGTGTGTCACAATCCAACGGTTTGGCACATACGGACATTGAAACATTCGCACCAGCCCGAGGAGCCGGAAGTCTTTATCCTATTGCCTGCTGACAAATGTTTACAGTTTGTGAATAGTTTCACATAAATAGTACTATTTCCACATACTACAGTTCAATGTGATGTCCGAAGTGGCTGAAAAAATTAGGTACTAACACGAAATATATGCAAGGCAATATAAGGTATATGTATACCTTGCAAATAGTGATCGTTGCTCGCTCGCTCCGCTCGCTCGTAAAAATTTAGTCCAACCTCACGTCCGATCCGACACGTTCGCAAATTCGAAATAAGTCGCCACCATATCGAATAATGAACGCAAGATGGATTGGTTTTAGGTTACGCTATAGTTTTCGAGCGAGCGCAGCGAACGAGAGACGCGTAAAGGTGTGTCACAATCCAACGGTTTGGCACATACGGACATTGAAACATACGCACCAGCCCGAGGAGCCGGAAGTCTTTATCCTATTGCCTGCTGACAAATGTTTACAGTTTGTGAATAGTTTCACATAAATAGTACTATTCCCACATACTACAGTGCAATGTGATGTCCGAAGTTTCTGACAAAATTAGGTACTAACACGATATATATGCATATTGCAAGGTATATGTATACCTTGCAAATTGTGATCGTTGCTCGCTCGCTCCGCTCGCTCGTAAAAATTTAGTCCAACCTCACATCCGATCCGACACGTTCGCAAATTCGAAATAAGTCGCCACCATATCGAATAATGAACGCAAGATGGATTGGTTTTAGGTTAGGCTATAGTTTTCGAGCGAGCGCGGCGAGCGAGAGACGCGTAAAGGTGTATCACAATCTAACGGTTTGGCACATACGGACATTGAAACATTCGCACCAGCCCGAGGAGCCGGAAGTCTTTATCCTATTGCCTGCTGACAAATGTTTACAGTTTGTCAATAGTTTCACATAAGTAGTACTATTTCCACATACTACAGTGCAATGTGATGTCCGAAGTGGCTAACAACATTAGGTACTAACACGATATATATGCATATTGCAAGGTATATGTATACCTTGCAAATTGTGATCGTTGATCGCTCGCTCCGCTCGCTCGTAAAAATTTAGTCCAACCTCACATCCGATCCGACACGTTAGCAAATTCGAAATAAGTCGCCACCATATCGAATAATGAACGCAAGATGGATTGGTTTTAGGTTAGGCTATAGTTTTCGAGCGAGCGCAGCGAACGAGAGACGCGTAAAGGTGTGTCACAATCCAACGGTTTGGCACATACGGACATTGAAACATTCGCACCAGCCCGAGGAGCCGGAAGTCTTTATCCTATTGCCTGCTGACAAATGTTTACAGTTTGTGAATAGTTTCACATAAATAGTACTATTTCCACATACTACAGTCCAATGTGATGTCCGAAGTGGCTAACAAAATTAGGTACTAACACGATATATATGCATATTGCAAGGTATATGTATACCTTGCAAATTGTGATCGTTGCTCGCTCGCTCCGCTCGCTCGTAAAAATTTAGTCCAACCTCACATCCGATCCGACACGTTCGCAAATTCGAAATAAGTCGCCTTCATATCGAATGACTAACGCAAGAGGGATTGGTTTTAGGTTAGGCTATAGTTTTCGAGCGAGCGCGGCGAGCGAGAGACGCGTAAAGGTGTATCACAATCTAACGGTTTGGCACATGCGGACATTGAAACATTCGCACCAGCCAGAGGAGCCGGAAGTATTTATCCTATTGCCTGCTGACAAATGTTTACAGTTTGTGAATAGTTTCACATAAATAGTACTATTTCCACATACTACAGTCCAATGTGATGTCCGAAGTGGCTAACAAAATTTGGTACTAACACGATATATATGCATATTGCAAGGTATATGTATACCTTGCAAATAGTGATCGTTGCTCGCTCGCTCCGCTCGCTCGTAAAAATTTAGTCCAACCTCACATCCGATCCGACACGTTCGCAAATTCGAAATAAGTCGCCACCATATCGAATAATGAACGCAAGATGGATTGGTTTTAGGTTACGCTATAGTTTTCGAGCGAGCGCAGCGAACGAGAGACGCGTAAAGGTGTGTCACAATCCAACGGTTTGGCACATACGGACATTGAAACATTCGCACCAGCCCGAGGAGCCGGAAGTCTTTATCCTATTGCCTGCTGACAAATGTTTACAGTTTGTGAATAGTTTCACATAAATAGTACTATTTCCACATACTACAGTTCAATGTGATGTCCGAAGTGACTGAAAAAATTAGGTACTAACACGAAATATATGCAAGGCAATATAAGGTATATGTATACCTTGCAAATAGTGATCGTTACTCGCTCGCTCCGCTCGCTCGTAAAAATTTAGTCCAACCTCACGTCCGATCCGACACGTTCGCAAATTCGAAATAAGTCGCCACCATATCGAATAATGAACGCAAGATGGATTGGTTTTAGGTTACGCTATTGTTTTCGAGCGAGCGCAGCGTACGAGAGACGCGTAAAGGTGTGTCACAATCCAACGGTTTGGCACATACGGACATTGAAACATTCGCACCAGCCCGAGGAGCCGGAAGTCTTTATCCTATTGCCTGCTGACAAATGTTTACAGTTTGTGAATAGTTTCACATAAATAGTACTATTTCCACATACTACAGTCCAATGTGATGTCCGAAGTGGCTAACAAAATTAGGTACTAACACGATATATATGCATATTGCAAGGTATATGTATACCTTGCAAATTGTGATCGTTGCTCGCTCGCTCCGCTCGCTCGTAAAAATTTAGTCCAACCTCACATCCGATCCGACACGTTCGCAAATTCGAAACAAGTCGCCACCATATCGAATAATGAACGCAAGATGGATTGGTTTTAGGTTACGCTATAGTTTTCGAGCGAGCGCAGCGAACGAGAGGCGCGTAAAGGTGTGTCACAATCCAACGGTTTGGCACATACGGACATTGAAACATTCGCACCAGCCCGAGGAGCCGGAAGTCTTTATCCTATTGCCTGCTGACAAATGTTTACAGTTTGTGAATAGTTTCACATAAATAGTACTATTTCCACATACTACAGTGCAATGTGATGTCCGAAGTGGCTGACAAAATTAGGTACTAACACGATATATATGCATATTGCAAGGTATATGTATACCTTGCAAATTGTGATCGTTGCTCGCTCGCTCCGCTCGCTCGTAAAAATTTAGTCCAACCTCACATCCGATCCGACACGTTCGCAAATTCGAAATAAGTCGCCTTCATATCGAATGACTAACGCAAGAGGGATTGGTTTTAGGTTAGGCTATAGTTTTCGAGCGAGCGCGGCGAGCGAGAGACGCGTAAAGGTGTATCACAATCTAACGGTTTGGCACATACGGACATTGAAACATTCGCACCAGCCAGAGGAGCCGGAAGTATTTATCCTATTGCCTGCTGACAAATGTTTACAGTTTGTGAATAGTTTCACATAAATAGTACTATTTCCACATACTACAGTCCAATGTGATATCCGAAGTGGCTAACAAAATTAGGTGCTAAGACGATATATATGCATATTGCAAGGTATATGTATACCTTGCAAATTGTGATCGTTGCTCGCTCGCTCCGCTCGCTCGTAAAAATTTAGTCCAACCTCACATCCGATCCGACACGTTCGCAAATTCGAAATAAGTCGCCACCATATCGAATAATGAACGCAAGATGGATTGGTTTTAGGTTACGCTATAGTTTTCGAGCGAGCGCAGCGAACGAGAGACGCGTAAAGGTGTGTCACAATCCAACGGTTTGGCACATACGGACATTCAAACATTCGCACCAGCCCGAGGAGCCGGAAGTCTTTATCCTATTGCCTGCTGACAAATGTTTACAGTTTGTGAATAGTTTCACATAAATAGTACTATTTCCACATACTACAGTGCAATGTGATGTCCGAAGTGGCTGACAAAATTAGGTACTAACACGATATATATGCATATTGCAAGGTATATGTATACCTTGCAAATTGTGATCGTTGCTCGCTCGCTCCGGTCGCTCGTAAAAATTTAGTCCAACCTCACATCCGATCCGACACGTTCGCAAATTCGAAATAAGTCGCCTTCATATCGAATGACTAACGCAAGAGGGATTGGTTTTAGGTTAGGCTATAGTTTTCGAGCGAGCGCGGCTAGCGAGAGACGCGTAAAGGTGTATCACAATCTAACGGTTTGGCACATACGGACATTGAAACATTCGCACCAGCCAGAGGAGCCGGAAGTATTTATCCTATTGCCTGCTGACAAATGTTTACAGTTTGTGAATAGTTTCACATAAATAGTACTATTTCCACATACTACAGTCCAATGTGATATCCGAAGTGGCTAACAAAATTAGGTGCTAACACGATATATATGCATATTGCAAGGTATATGTATACCTTGCAAATTGTGATCGTTGCTCGCTCGCTCCGCTCGCTCGTAAAAATTTAGTCCAACCTCACATCCGATCCGACACGTTCGCAAATTCGAAATAAGTCGCCACCATATCGAATAATGAACGCAAGATGGATTGGTTTTAGGTTAGGCTATAGTTTTCGAGCGAGCGCGGCGAGCGAGAGACGCGTAAAGGTGTATCACAATCTAACGGTTTGGCACATACGGACATTGAAACATTCGCACCAGCCCGAGGAGCCGGAAGTCTTTATCCTATTGCCTGCTGACAAATGTTTACAGTTTGTGAATAGTTTCACATAAATAGTACTATTTCCACATACTACAGTGCAATGTGATGTCCGAAGTGGCTAACAACATTAGGTACTAACACGATATATATGCATATTGCAAGGTATATGTATACCTTGCAAATTGTGATCGTTGCTCGCTCGCTCCGCCCGCTCGTAAAAATTTAGTCCAACCTCACATCCGATCCGACACGTTCGCAAATTTGAAATAAGTCGCCACCATATCGAATAATGAACGCAAGATGGATTGGTTTTAGGTTACGCTATAGTTTTCGAGCGAGCGCAGCGAACGAGAGACGCGTAAAGGTGTGTCACAATCCAACGGTTTGGCACATACGGACATTGAAACATTCGCACCAGCCCGAGGAGCCGGAAGTCTTTATCCTATTGCCTGCTGACAAATGTTTACAGTTTGTGAATAGTTTCACATAAATAGTACTATTTCCACATACTACAGTTCAATGTGATGTCCGAAGTGGCTGAAAAAATTAGGTACTAACACGAAATATATGCAAGGCAATATAAGGTATATGTATACCTTGCAAATAGTGATCGTTGCTCGCTCGCTCCGCTCGCTCGTAAAAATTTAGTCCAACCTCACGTCCGATCCGACACGTTCGCAAATTCGAAATAAGTCGCCACCATATCGAATAATGAACGCAAGATGGATTGGTTTTAGGTTACGCTATAGTTTTCGAGCGAGCGCAGCGAACGAGAGACGCGTAAAGGTGTGTCACAATCCAACGGTTTGGCACATACGGACATTGAAACATTCGCACCAGCCCGAGGAGCCGGAAGTCTTTATCCTATTGCCTGCTGACAAATGTTTACAGTTTGTGAATAGTTTCACATAAATAGTACTATTTCCACATACTACAGGGCAATGTGATGTGCGAAGTGGCTGACGAAATTAGGTACTAACACGATATATATGCATATTGCAAGGTATATGTATACCTTGCATATTGTGATCGATGCTCGCTCGCTCCGCTCGCTCGTAAAAATTTAGTCCAACCTCACATCCGATCCGACACGTTCGCAAATTCGAAATAAGTCGCCACCATATCGAATAATGAACGCAAGATGGATTGGTTTTAGGTTACGCTATAGTTTTCGAGCGAGCGCAGCGAACGAGAGACGCGTAAAGGTGTGTCACAATCCAACGGTTTGGCACATACGGACATTGAAACATACGCACCAGCCCGAGGAGCCGGAAGTCTTTATCCTATTGCCTGCTGACAAATGTTTACAGTTTGTGAATAGTTTCACATAAATAGTACTATTCCCACATACTACAGTGCAATGTGATGTCCGAAGTTTCTGACAAAATTAGGTACTAACACGATATATATGCATATTGCAAGGTATATGTATACCTTGCAAATTGTGATCGTTGCTCGCTCGCTCCGCTCGCTCGTAAAAATTTAGTCCAACCTCACATCCGATCCGACACGTCGCAAATTCGAAATAAGTCGCCTTCATATCGAATGACTAACGCAAGAGGGATTGGTTTTAGGTTAGGCTATAGTTTTCGAGCGAGCGCGGCGAGCGAGAGACGCGTAAAGGTGTATCACAATCTAACGGTTTGGCACATACGGACATTGAAACATTCGCACCAGCCAGAGGAGCCGGAAGTATTTATCCTATTGCCTGCTGACAAATGTTTACAGTTTGTGAATAGTTTCACATAAATAGTACTATTTCCACATACTACAGTCCAATGTGATATCCGAAGTGGCTAACAAAATTAGGTGCTAAGACGATATATATGCATATTGCAAGGTATATGTATACCTTGCAAATTGTGATCGTTGCTCGCTCGCTCCGCTCGCTCGTAAAAATTTAGTCCAACCTCACATCCGATCCGACACGTTCGCAAATTCGAAATAAGTCGCCACCATATCGAATAATGAACGCAAGATGGATTGGTTTTAGGTTACGCTATAGTTTTCGAGCGAGCGCAGCGAACGAGAGACGCGTAAAGGTGTGTCACAATCCAACGGTTTGGCACATACGGACATTCAAACATTCGCACCAGCCCGAGGAGCCGGAAGTCTTTATCCTATTGCCTGCTGACAAATGTTTACAGTTTGTGAATAGTTTCACATAAATAGTACTATTTCCACATACTACAGTGCAATGTGATGTCCGAAGTGGCTGACAAAATTAGGTACTAACACGATATATATGCATATTGCAAGGTATATGTATACCTTGCAAATTGTGATCGTTGCTCGCTCGCTCCGGTCGCTCGTAAAAATTTAGTCCAACCTCACATCCGATCCGACACGTTCGCAAATTCGAAATAAGTCGCCTTCATATCGAATGACTAACGCAAGAGGGATTGGTTTTAGGTTAGGCTATAGTTTTCGAGCGAGCGCGGCTAGCGAGAGACGCGTAAAGGTGTATCACAATCTAACGGTTTGGCACATACGGACATTGAAACATTCGCACCAGCCAGAGGAGCCGGAAGTATTTATCCTATTGCCTGCTGACAAATGTTTACAGTTTGTGAATAGTTTCACATAAATAGTACTATTTCCACATACTACAGTCCAATGTGATATCCGAAGTGGCTAACAAAATTAGGTGCTAACACGATATATATGCATATTGCAAGGTATATGTATACCTTGCAAATTGTGATCGTTGCTCGCTCGCTCCGCTCGCTCGTAAAAATTTAGTCCAACCTCACATCCGATCCGACACGTTCGCAAATTCGAAATAAGTCGCCACCATATCGAATAATGAACGCAAGATGGATTGGTTTTAGGTTAGGCTATAGTTTTCGAGCGAGCGCGGCGAGCGAGAGACGCGTAAAGGTGTATCACAATCTAACGGTTTGGCACATACGGACATTGAAACATTCGCACCAGCCCGAGGAGCCGGAAGTCTTTATCCTATTGCCTGCTGACAAATGTTTACAGTTTGTGAATAGTTTCACATAAATAGTACTATTTCCACATACTACAGTGCAATGTGATGTCCGAAGTGGCTAACAACATTAGGTACTAACACGATATATATGCATATTGCAAGGTATATGTATACCTTGCAAATTGTGATCGTTGCTCGCTCGCTCCGCTCGCTCGTAAAAATTTAGTCCAACCTCACATCCGATCCGACACGTTCGCAAATTCGAAATAAGTCGCCACCATATCGAATAATGAACGCAAGATGGATTGGTTTTAGGTTAGGCTATAGTTTTCGAGCGAGCGCAGCGAACGAGAGACGCGTAAAGGTGTGTCACAATCCAACGGTTTGGCACATACGGACATTGAAACATTCGCACCAGCCCGAGGAGCCGGAAGTCTTTATCCTATTGCCTGCTGACAAATGTTTACAGTTTGTGAATAGTTTCACATAAATAGTACTATTTCCACATACTACAGTCCAATGTGATGTCCGAAGTGGCTAACAAAATTAGGTACTAACACGATATATATGCATATTGCAAGGTATATGTATACCTTGCAAATTGTGATCGTTGCTCGCTCGCTCCGCTCGCTCGTAAAAATTTAGTCCAACCTCACATCCGATCCGACACGTTCGCAAATTCGAAATAAGTCGCCTTCATATCGAATGACTAACGCAAGAGGGATTGGTTTTAGGTTAGGCTATAGTTTTCGAGCGAGCGCGGCGAGCGAGAGACGCGTAAAGGTGTATCACAATCTAACGGTTTGGCACATACGGACATTGAAACATTCGCACCAGCCAGAGGAGCCGGAAGTATTTATCCTATTGCCTGCTGACAAATGTTTACAGTTTGTGAATAGTTTCACATAAATAGTACTATTTCCACATACTACAGTCCAATGTGATATCCGAAGTGGCTAACAAAATTAGGTACTAACACGATATATATGCATATTGCAAGGTATATGTATACCTTGCAAATTGTGATCGTTGATCGCTCGCTCCGCTCGCTCGTAAAAATTTAGTCCAACCTCACATCCGATCCGACACGTTCGCAAATTCGAAATAAGTCGCCACCATATCGAATAATGAACGCAAGATGGATTGGTTTTAGGTTAGGCTATAGTTTTCGAGCGAGCGCGGCGAGCGAGAGACGCGTAAAGGTGTATCACAATCTAACGGTTTGGCACATACGGACATTGAAACATTCGCACCAGCCCGAGGAGCCGGAAGTCTTTATCCTATTGCCTGCTGACAAATGTTTACAGTTTGTCAATAGTTTCACATAAATAGTACTATTTCCACATACTACAGTGCAATGTGATGTCCGAAGTGGCTAACAACATTAGGTACTAACACGATATATATGCATATTGCAAGGTATATGTATACCTTGCAAATTGTGATCGTTGATCGCTCGCTCCGCTCGCTCGTAAAAATTTAGTCCAACCTCACATCCGATCCGACACGTTCGCAAATTCGAAATAAGTCGCCACCATATCGAATAATGAACGCAAGATGGATTGGTTTTAGGTTAGGCTATAGTTTTCGAGCGAGCGCAGCGAACGAGAGACGCGTAAAGGTGTGTCACAATCCAACGGTTTGGCACATACGGACATTGAAACATTCGCACCAGCCCGAGGAGCCGGAAGTCTTTATCCTATTGCCTGCTGACAAATGTTTACAGTTTGTGAATAGTTTCACATAAATAGTACTATTTCCACATACTACAGTCCAATGTGATGTCCGAAGTGGCTAACAAAATTAGGTACTAACACGATATATATGCATATTGCAAGGTATATGTATACCTTGCAAATTGTGATCGTTGCTCGCTCGCTCCGCTCGCTCGTAAAAATTTAGTCCAACCTCACATCCGATCCGACACGTTCGCAAATTCGAAATAAGTCGCCTTCATATCGAATGACTAACGCAAGAGGGATTGGTTTTAGGTTAGGCTATAGTTTTCGAGCGAGCGCGGCGAGCGAGAGACGCGTAAAGGTGTATCACAATCTAACGGTTTGGCACATGCGGACATTGAAACATTCGCACCAGCCAGAGGAGCCGGAAGTATTTATCCTATTGCCTGCTGACAAATGTTTACAGTTTGTGAATAGTTTCACATAAATAGTACTATTTCCACATACTACAGTCCAATGTGATGTCCGAAGTGGCTAACAAAATTAGGTACTAACACGATATATATGCATATTGCAAGGTATATGTATACCTTGCAAATAGTGATCGTTGCTCGCTCGCTCCGCTCGCTCGTAAAAATTTAGTCCAACCTCACATCCGATCCGACACGTTCGCAAATTCGAAATAAGTCGCCACCATATCGAATAATGAACGCAAGATGGATTGGTTTTAGGTTACGCTATAGTTTTCGAGCGAGCGCAGCGAACGAGAGACGCGTAAAGGTGTGTCACAATCCAACGGTTTGGCACATACGGACATTGAAACATTCGCACCAGCCCGAGGAGCCGGAAGTCTTTATCCTATTGCCTGCTGACAAATGTTTACAGTTTGTGAATAGTTTCACATAAATAGTACTATTTCCACATACTACAGTTCAATGTGATGTCCGAAGTGGCTGAAAAAATTAGGTACTAACACGAAATATATGCAAGGCAATATAAGGTATATGTATACCTTGCAAATAGTGATCGTTACTCGCTCGCTCCGCTCGCTCGTAAAAATTTAGTCCAACCTCACGTCCGATCCGACACGTTCGCAAATTCGAAATAAGTCGCCACCATATCGAATAATGAACGCAAGATGGATTGGTTTTAGGTTACGCTATAGTTTTCGAGCGAGCGCAGCGTACGAGAGACGCGTAAAGGTGTGTCACAATCCAACGGTTTGGCACATACGGACATTGAAACATTCGCACCAGCCCGAGGAGCCGGAAGTCTTTATCCTATTGCCTGCTGACAAATGTTTACAGTTTGTGAATAGTTTCACATAAATAGTACTATTTCCACATACTACAGTCCAATGTGATGTCCGAAGTGGCTAACAAAATTAGGTACTAACACGATATATATGCATATTGCAAGGTATATGTATACCTTGCAAATTGTGATCGTTGCTCGCTCGCTCCGCTCGCTCGTAAAAATTTAGTCCAACCTCACATCCGATCCGACACGTTCGCAAATTCGAAACAAGTCGCCACCATATCGAATAATGAACGCAAGATGGATTGGTTTTAGGTTACGCTATAGTTTTCGAGCGAGCGCAGCGAACGAGAGGCGCGTAAAGGTGTGTCACAATCCAACGGTTTGGCACATACGGACATTGAAACATTCGCACCAGCCCGAGGAGCCGGAAGTCTTTATCCTATTGCCTGCTGACAAATGTTTACAGTTTGTGAATAGTTTCACATAAATAGTACTATTTCCACATACTACAGTGCAATGTGATGTCCGAAGTGGCTGACAAAATTAGGTACTAACACGATATATATGCATATTGCAAGGTATATGTATACCTTGCAAATTGTGATCGTTGCTCGCTCGCTCCGCTCGCTCGTAAAAATTTAGTCCAACCTCACATCCGATCCGACACGTTCGCAAATTCGAAATAAGTCGCCTTCATATCGAATGACTAACGCAAGAGGGATTGGTTTTAGGTTAGGCTATAGTTTTCGAGCGAGCGCGGCGAGCGAGAGACGCGTAAAGGTGTATCACAATCTAACGGTTTGGCACATACGGACATTGAAACATTCGCACCAGCCAGAGGAGCCGGAAGTATTTATCCTATTGCCTGCTGACAAATGTTTACAGTTTGTGAATAGTTTCACATAAATAGTACTATTTCCACATACTACAGTCCAATGTGATATCCGAAGTGGCTAACAAAATTAGGTGCTAACACGATATATATGCATATTGCAAGGTATATGTATACCTTGCAAATTGTGATCGTTGCTCGCTCGCTCCGCTCGCTCGTATAAATTTAGTCCAACCTCACATCCGATCCGACACGTTCGCAAATTCGAAATAAGTCGCCACCATATCGAATAATGAACGCAAGATGGATTGGTTTTAGGTTAGGCTATAGTTTTCGAGCGAGCGCGGCGAGCGAGAGACGCGTAAAGGTGTATCACAATCTAACGGTTTGGCACATACGGACATTGAAACATTCGCACCAGCCCGAGGAGCCGGAAGTCTTTATCCTATTGCCTGCTGACAAATGTTTACAGTTTGTGAATAGTTTCACATAAATAGTACTATTTCCACATACTACAGTGCAATGTGATGTCCGAAGTGGCTAACAACATTAGGTACTAACACGATATATATGCATATTGCAAGGTATACATATACCTTGCAAATTGTGATCGTTGCTCGCTCGCTCCGCTCGCTCGTAAAAATTTAGTCCAACCTCACATCCGATCCGACACGTTCGCAAATTCGAAATAAGTCGCCACCATATCGAATAATGAACGCAAGATGGATTGGTTTTAGGTTAGGCTATAGTTTTCGAGCGAGCGCAGCGAACGAGAGACGCGTAAAGGTGTGTCACAATCCAACGGTTTGGCACATACGGACATTGAAACATTCGCACCAGCCCGAGGAGCCGGAAGTCTTTATCCTATTGCCTGCTGACAAATGTTTACAGTTTGTGAATAGTTTCACATAAATAGTACTATTTCCACATACTACAGTCCAATGTGATGTCCGAAGTGGCTAACAAAATTAGGTACTAACACGATATATATGCATATTGCAAGGTATATGTATACCTTGCAAATTGTGATCGTTGCTCGCTCGCTCCGCTCGCTCGTAAAAATTTAGTCCAACCTCACATCCGATCCGACACGTTCGCAAATTCGAAATAAGTCGCCTTCATATCGAATGACTAACGCAAGAGGGATTGGTTTTAGGTTAGGCTATAGTTTTCGAGCGAGCGCGGCGAGCGAGAGACGCGTAAAGGTGTATCACAATCTAACGGTTTGGCACATACGGACATTGAAACATTCGCACCAGCCAGAGGAGCCGGAAGTATTTATCCTATTGCCTGCTGACAAATGTTTACAGTTTGTGAATAGTTTCACATAAATAGTACTATTTCCACATACTACAGTCCAATGTGATATCCGAAGTGGCTAACAAAATTAGGTACTAACACGATATATATGCATATTGCAAGGTATATGTATACCTTGCAAATTGTGATCGTTGCTCGCTCGCTCCGCCCGCTCGTAAAAATTTAGTCCAACCTCACATCCGATCCGACACGTTCGCAAATTCGAAATAAGTCGCCACCATATCGAATAATGAACGCAAGATGGATTGGTTTTAGGTTACGCTATAGTTTTCGAGCGAGCGCAGCGAACGAGAGACGCGTAAAGGTGTGTCACAATCCAACGGTTTGGCACATACGGACATTGAAACATTCGCACCAGCCCGAGGAGCCGGAAGTCTTTATCCTATTGCCTGCTGACAAATGTTTACAGTTTGTGAATAGTTTCACATAAATAGTACTATTTCCACATACTACAGTTCAATGTGATGTCCGAAGTGGCTGAAAAAATTAGGTACTAACACGAAATATATGCAAGGCAATATAAGGTATATGTATACCTTGCAAATAGTGATCGTTGCTCGCTCGCTCCGCTCGCTCGTAAAAATTTAGTCCAACCTCACGTCCGATCCGACACGTTCGCAAATTCGAAATAAGTCGCCACCATATCGAATAATGAACGCAAGATGGATTGGTTTTAGGTTACGCTATAGTTTTCGAGCGAGCGCAGCGAACGAGAGACGCGTAAAGGTGTGTCACAATCCAACGGTTTGGCACATACGGACATTGAAACATTCGCACCAGCCCGAGGAGCCGGAAGTCTTTATCCTATTGCCTGCTGACAAATGTTTACAGTTTGTGAATAGTTTCACATAAATGGTACTATTTCCACATACTACAGTCCAATGTGATGTCCGAAGTGGCTAACAAAATTAGGTACTAACACGATATATATGCATATTGCAAGGTATATGTATACCTTGCAAATTGTGATCGTTGCTCGCTCGCTCCGCTCGCTCGTAAAAATTTAGTCCAACCTCACATCCGATCCGACACGTTCGCAAATTCGAAACAAGTCGCCACCATATCGAATAATGAACGCAAGATGGATTGGTTTTAGGTTACGCTATAGTTTTCGAGCGAGCGCAGCGAACGAGAGGCGCGTAAAGGTGTGTCACAATCCAACGGTTTGGCACATACGGACATTGAAACATTCGCACCAGCCCGAGGGGCCGGAAGTCTTTATCCTATTGCCTGCTGACAAATGTTTACAGTTTGTGAATAGTTTCACATAAATAGTACTATTTCCACATACTACAGTGCAATGTGATGTCCGAAGTGGCTGACAAAATTAGGTACTAACACGATATATATGCATATTGCAAGGTATATGTATACCTTGCAAATTGTGATCGTTGCTCGCTCGCTCCGCTCGCTCGTAAAAATTTAGTCCAACCTCACATCCGATCCGACACGTTCGCAAATTCGAAATAAGTCGCCTTCATATCGAATGACTAACGCAAGAGGGATTGGTTTTAGGTTAGGCTATAGTTTTCGAGCGAGCGCGGCGAGCGAGAGACGCGTAAAGGTGTATCACAATCTAACGGTTTGGCACATACGGACATTGAAACATTCGCACCAGCCAGAGGAGCCGGAAGTATTTATCCTATTGCCTGCTGACAAATGTTTACAGTTTGTGAATAGTTTCACATAAATAGTACTATTTCCACATACTACAGTCCAATGTGATATCCGAAGTGGCTAACAAAATTAGGTACTAACACGATATATATGCATATTGCAAGGTATATGTATACCTTGCAAATTGTGATCGTTGCTCGCTCGCTCCGCCCGCTCGTAAAAATTTAGTCCAACCTCACATCCGATCCGACACGTTCGCAAATTCGAAATAAGTCGCCACCATATCGAATAATGAACGCAAGATGGATTGGTTCTAGGTTACGCTATAGTTTTCGAGCGAGCGCAGCGAACGAGAGACGCGTAAAGGTGTGTCACAATCCAACGGTTTGGCACATACGGACATTGAAACATTCGCACCAGCCCGAGGAGCCGGAAGTCTTTATCCTATTGCCTGCTGACAAATGTTTACAGTTTGTGAATAGTTTCACATAAATAGTACTATTTCCACATACTACAGTTCAATGTGATGTCCGAAGTGGCTGAAAAAATTAGGTACTAACACGAAATATATGCAAGGCAATATAAGGTATATGTATACCTTGCAAATAGTGATCGTTACTCGCTCGCTCCGCTCGCTCGTAAAAATTTAGTCCAACCTCACGTCCGATCCGACACGTTCGCAAATTCGAAATAAGTCGCCACCATATCGAATAATGAACGCAAGATGGATTGGTTTTAGGTTACGCTATAGTTTTCGAGCGAGCGCAGCGTACGAGAGACGCGTAAAGGTGTGTCACAATCCAACGGTTTGGCACATACGGACATTGAAACATTCGCACCAGCCCGAGGAGCCGGAAGTCTTTATCCTATTGCCTGCTGACAAATGTTTACAGTTTGTGAATAGTTTCACATAAATAGTACTATTTCCACATACTACAGTCCAATGTGATGTCCGAAGTGGCTAACAAAATTAGGTACTAACACGATATATATGCATATTGCAAGGTATATGTATACCTTGCAAATTGTGATCGTTGCTCGCTCGCTCCGCTCGCTCGTAAAAATTTAGTCCAACCTCACATCCGATCCGACACGTTCGCAAATTCGAAACAAGTCGCCACCATATCGAATAATGAACGCAAGATGGATTGGTTTTAGGATACGCTATAGTTTCCGAGCGAGCGCAGCGAACGAGAGGCGCGTAAAGGTGTGTCACAATCCAACGGTTTGGCACATACGGACATTGAAACATTCGCACCAGCCCGAGGAGCCGGAAGTCTTTATCCTATTGCCTGCTGACAAATGTTTACAGTTTGTGAATAGTTTCACATAAATAGTACTATTTCCACATACTACAGTGCAATGTGATGTCCGAAGTGGCTGACAAAATTAGGTACTAACACGATATATATGCATATTGCAAGGTATATGTATACCTTGCAAATTGTGATCGTTGCTCGCTCGCTCCGCTCGCTCGTAAAAATTTAGTCCAACCTCACATCCGATCCGACACGTTCGCAAATTCGAAATAAGTCGCCTTCATATCGAATGACTAACGCAAGAGGGATTGGTTTTAGGTTAGGCTATAGTTTTCGAGCGAGCGCGGCGAGCGAGAGACGCGTAAAGGTGTATCACAATCTAACGGTTTGGCACATACGGACATTGAAACATTCGCACCAGCCAGAGGAGCCGGAAGTATTTATCCTATTGCCTGCTGACAAATGTTTACAGTTTGTGAATAGTTTCACATAAATAGTACTATTTCCACATACTACAGTCCAATGTGATATCCGAAGTGGCTAACAAAATTAGGTGCTAAGACGATATATATGCATATTGCAAGGTATATGTATACCTTGCAAATTGTGATCGTTGCTCGCTCGCTCCGCTCGCTCGTAAAAATTTAGTCCAACCTCACATCCGATCCGACACGTTCGCAAATTCGAAATAAGTCGCCACCATATCGAATAATGAACGCAAGATGGATTGGTTTTAGGTTACGCTATAGTTTTCGAGCGAGCGCAGCGAACGAGAGACGCGTAAAGGTGTGTCACAATCCAACGGTTTGGCACATACGGACATTCAAACATTCGCACCAGCCCGAGGAGCCGGAAGTCTTTATCCTATTGCCTGCTGACAAATGTTTACAGTTTGTGAATAGTTTCACATAAATAGTACTATTTCCACATACTACAGTGCAATGTGATGTCCGAAGTGGCTGACAAAATTAGGTACTAACACGATATATATGCATATTGCAAGGTATATGTATACCTTGCAAATTGTGATCGTTGCTCGCTCGCTCCGGTCGCTCGTAAAAATTTAGTCCAACCTCACATCCGATCCGACACGTTCGCAAATTCGAAATAAGTCGCCTTCATATCGAATGACTAACGCAAGAGGGATTGGTTTTAGGTTAGGCTATAGTTTTCGAGCGAGCGCGGCTAGCGAGAGACGCGTAAAGGTGTATCACAATCTAACGGTTTGGCACATACGGACATTGAAACATTCGCACCAGCCAGAGGAGCCGGAAGTATTTATCCTATTGCCTGCTGACAAATGTTTACAGTTTGTGAATAGTTTCACATAAATAGTACTATTTCCACATACTACAGTCCAATGTGATATCCGAAGTGGCTAACAAAATTAGGTGCTAACACGATATATATGCATATTGCAAGGTATATGTATACCTTGCAAATTGTGATCGTTGCTCGCTCGCTCCGCTCGCTCGTAAAAATTTAGTCCAACCTCACATCCGATCCGACACGTTCGCAAATTCGAAATAAGTCGCCACCATATCGAATAATGAACGCAAGATGGATTGGTTTTAGGTTAGGCTATAGTTTTCGAGCGAGCGCGGCGAGCGAGAGACGCGTAAAGGTGTATCACAATCTAACGGTTTGGCACATACGGACATTGAAACATTCGCACCAGCCCGAGGAGCCGGAAGTCTTTATCCTATTGCCTGCTGACAAATGTTTACAGTTTGTGAATAGTTTCACATAAATAGTACTATTTCCACATACTACAGTGCAATGTGATGTCCGAAGTGGCTAACAACATTAGGTACTAACACGATATATATGCATATTGCAAGGTATATGTATACCTTGCAAATTGTGATCGTTGCTCGCTCGCTCCGCTCGCTCGTAAAAATTTAGTCCAACCTCACATCCGATCCGACACGTTCGCAAATTCGAAATAAGTCGCCACCATATCGAATAATGAACGCAAGATGGATTGGTTTTAGGTTAGGCTATAGTTTTCGAGCGAGCGCAGCGAACGAGAGACGCGTAAAGGTGTGTCACAATCCAACGGTTTGGCACATACGGACATTGAAACATTCGCACCAGCCCGAGGAGCCGGAAGTCTTTATCCTATTGCCTGCTGACAAATGTTTACAGTTTGTGAATAGTTTCACATAAATAGTACTATTTCCACATACTACAGTCCAATGTGATGTCCGAAGTGGCTAACAAAATTAGGTACTAACACGATATATATGCATATTGCAAGGTATATGTATACCTTGCAAATTGTGATCGTTGCTCGCTCGCTCCGCTCGCTCGTAAAAATTTAGTCCAACCTCACATCCGATCCGACACGTTCGCAAATTCGAAATAAGTCGCCTTCATATCGAATGACTAACGCAAGAGGGATTGGTTTTAGGTTAGGCTATAGTTTTCGAGCGAGCGCGGCGAGCGAGAGACGCGTAAAGGTGTATCACAATCTAACGGTTTGGCACATACGGACATTGAAACATTCGCACCAGCCAGAGGAGCCGGAAGTATTTATCCTATTGCCTGCTGACAAATGTTTACAGTTTGTGAATAGTTTCACATAAATAGTACTATTTCCACATACTACAGTCCAATGTGATATCCGAAGTGGCTAACAAAATTAGGTACTAACACGATATATATGCATATTGCAAGGTATATGTATACCTTGCAAATTGTGATCGTTGCTCGCTCGCTCCGCCCGCTCGTAAAAATTTAGTCCAACCTCACATCCGATCCGACACGTTCGCAAATTCGAAATAAGTCGCCACCATATCGAATAATGAACGCAAGATGGATTGGTTTTAGGTTACGCTATAGTTTTCGAGCGAGCGCAGCGAACGAGAGACGCGTAAAGGTGTGTCACAATCCAACGGTTTGGCACATACGGACATTGAAACATTCGCACCAGCCCGAGGAGCCGGAAGTCTTTATCCTATTGCCTGCTGACAAATGTTTACAGTTTGTGAATAGTTTCACATAAATAGTACTATTTCCACATACTACAGTTCAATGTGATGTCCGAAGTGGCTGAAAAAATTAGGTACTAACACGAAATATATGCAAGGCAATATAAGGTATATGTATACCTTGCAAATAGTGATCGTTGCTCGCTCGCTCCGCTCGCTCGTAAAAATTTAGTCCAACCTCACGTCCGATCCGACACGTTCGCAAATTCGAAATAAGTCGCCACCATATCGAATAATGAACGCAAGATGGATTGGTTTTAGGTTACGCTATAGTTTTCGAGCGAGCGCAGCGAACGAGAGACGCGTAAAGGTGTGTCACAATCCAACGGTTTGGCACATACGGACATTGAAACATTCGCACCAGCCCGAGGAGCCGGAAGTCTTTATCCTATTGCCTGCTGACAAATGTTTACAGTTTGTGAATAGTTTCACATAAATGGTACTATTTCCACATACTACAGTCCAATGTGATGTCCGAAGTGGCTAACAAAATTAGGTACTAACACGATATATATGCATATTGCAAGGTATATGTATACCTTGCAAATTGTGATCGTTGCTCGCTCGCTCCGCTCGCTCGTAAAAATTTAGTCCAACCTCACATCCGATCCGACACGTTCGCAAATTCGAAATAAGTCGCCACCATATCGAATAATGAACGCAAGATGGATTGGTTTTAGGTTACGCTATAGTTTTCGAGCGAGCGCAGCGAACGAGAGACGCGTAAAGGTGTGTCACAATCCAACGGTTTGGCACATACGGACATTGAAACATTCGCACCAGCCCGAGGGGCCGGAAGTCTTTATCCTATTGCCTGCTGACAAATGTTTACAGTTTGTGAATAGTTTCACATAAATAGTACTATTTCCACATACTACAGTGCAATGTGATGTCCGAAGTGGCTGACAAAATTAGGTACTAACACGATATATATGCATATTGCAAGGTATATGTATACCTTGCAAATTGTGATCGTTGCTCGCTCGCTCCGCTCGCTCGTAAAAATTTAGTCCAACCTCACATCCGATCCGACACGTTCGCAAATTCGAAATAAGTCGCCTTCATATCGAATGACTAACGCAAGAGGGATTGGTTTTAGGTTAGGCTATAGTTTTCGAGCGAGCGCGGCGAGCGAGAGACGCGTAAAGGTGTATCACAATCTAACGGTTTGGCACATACGGACATTGAAACATTCGCACCAGCCAGAGGAGCCGGAAGTATTTATCCTATTGCCTGCTGACAAATGTTTACAGTTTGTGAATAGTTTCACATAAATAGTACTATTTCCACATACTACAGTCCAATGTGATATCCGAAGTGGCTAACAAAATTAGGTACTAACACGATATATATGCATATTGCAAGGTATATGTATACCTTGCAAATTGTGATCGTTGCTCGCTCGCTCCGCCCGCTCGTAAAAATTTAGTCCAACCTCACATCCGATCCGACACGTTCGCAAATTCGAAATAAGTCGCCACCATATCGAATAATGAACGCAAGATGGATTGGTTTTAGGTTACGCTATAGTTTTCGAGCGAGCGCAGCGAACGAGAGACGCGTAAAGGTGTGTCACAATCCAACGGTTTGGCACATACGGACATTGAAACATTCGCACCAGCCCGAGGAGCCGGAAGTCTTTATCCTATTGCCTGCTGACAAATGTTTACAGTTTGTGAATAGTTTCACATAAATAGTACTATTTCCACATACTACAGTTCAATGTGATGTCCGAAGTGGCTGAAAAAATTAGGTACTAACACGAAATATATGCAAGGCAATATAAGGTATATGTATACCTTGCAAATAGTGATCGTTACTCGCTCGCTCCGCACGCTCGTAAAAATTTAGTCCAACCTCACGTCCGATCCGACACGTTCGCAAATTCGAAATAAGTCGCCACCATATCGAATAATGAACGCAAGATGGATTGGTTTTAGGTTACGCTATAGTTTTCGAGCGAGCGCAGCGAACGAGAGACGCGTAAAGGTGTGTCACAATCCAACGGTTTGGCACATACGGACATTGAAACATTCGCACCAGCCGGAGGAGCCGGAAGTCTTTATCCTATTGCCTGCTGACAAATGTTTACAGTTTGTGAATAGTTTCACATAAATAGTACTATTTCCACATACTACAGTCCAATGTGATGTCCGGAGTGGCTAACAAAATTAGGTACTAACACGATATATATGCATATTGCAAGGTACATGTATACCTTGCAAATTGTGATCGTTGCTCGCTCGCTCCGCTCGCTCGTAAAAATTTAGTCCAACCTCACATCCGATCCGACACGTTCGCAAATTCGAAATAAGTCGCCTACATATCGAATGACTAACGCAAGAGGGATTGGTTTTAGGTTAGGCTATAGTTTTCGAGCGAGCGCGGCGAGCGAGAGACGCGTAAAGGTGTATCACAATCTAACGGTTTGGCACATACGGACATTGAAACATTCGCACCAGCCAGAGGAGCCGGAAGTATTTATCCTATTGCCTGCTGACAAATGTTTACAGTTTGTGAATAGTTTCACATAAATAGTACTATTTCCACATACTACAGTCCAATGTGATATCCGAAGTGGCTAACAAAATTAGGTACTAACACGATATATATGCATATTGCAAGGTATATGTATACCTTGCAAATTGTGATCGTTGCTCGCTCGCTCCGCCCGCTCGTAAAAATTTAGTCCAACCTCACATCCGATCCGACACGTTCGCAAATTCGAAATAAGTCGCCACCATATCGAATAATGAACGCAAGATGGATTGGTTTTAGGTTACGCTATAGTTTTCGAGCGAGCGCAGCGAACGAGAGACGCGTAAAGGTGTGTCACAATCCAACGGTTTGGCACATACGGACATTGAAACATTCGCACCAGCCCGAGGAGCCGGAAGTCTTTATCCTATTGCCTGCTGACAAATGTTTACAGTTTGTGAATAGTTTCACATAAATAGTACTATTTCCACATACTACAGTTCAATGTGATGTCCGAAGTGGCTGAAAAAATTAGGTACTAACACGAAATATATGCAAGGCAATATAAGGTATATGTATACCTTGCAAATAGTGATCGTTGCTCGCTCGCTCCGCTCGCTCGTAAAAATTTAGTCCAACCTCACGTCCGATCCGACACGTTCGCAAATTCGAAATAAGTCGCCACCATATCGAATAATGAACGCAAGATGGATTGGTTTTAGGTTACGCTATAGTTTTCGAGCGAGCGCAGCGAACGAGAGACGCGTAAAGGTGTGTCACAATCCAACGGTTTGGCACATACGGACATTGAAACATTCGCACCAGCCCGAGGAGCCGGAAGTCTTTATCCTATTGCCTGCTGACAAATGTTTACAGTTTGTGAATAGTTTCACATAAATAGTACTATTTCCACATACTACAGTTCAATGTGATGTCCGAAGTGGCTGAAAAAATTAGGTACTAACACGAAATATATGCAAGGCAATATAAGGTATATGTATACCTTGCAAATAGTAATCGTTACTCGCTCGCTCCGCTCGCTCGTAAAAATTTAGTCCAACCTCACGTCCGATCCGACACGTTCGCAAATTCGAAATAAGTCGCCACCATATCGAATAATGAACGCAAGATGGATTGGTTTTAGGTTACGCTATAGTTTTCGAGCGAGCGCAGCGTACGAGAGACGCGTAAAGGTGTGTCACAATCCAACGGTTTGGCACATACGGACATTGAAACATTCGCACCAGCCCGAGGAGCCGGAAGTCTTTATCCTATTGCCTGCTGACAAATGTTTACAGTTTGTGAATAGTTTCACATAAATAGTACTATTTCCACATACTACAGTCCAATGTGATGTCCGAAGTGGCTAACAAAATTAGGTACTAACACGATATATATGCATATTGCAAGGTATATGTATACCTTGCAAATTGTGATCGTTGCTCGCTCGCTCCGCTCGCTCGTAAAAATTTAGTCCAACCTCACATCCGATCCGACACGTTCGCAAATTCGAAATAAGTCGCCACCATATCGAATAATGAACGCAAGATGGATTGGTTTTAGGTTACGCTATAGTTTTCGAGCGAGCGCAGCGAACGAGAGACGCGTAAAGGTGTGTCACAATCCAACGGTTTGGCACATACGGACATTGAAACATTCGCACCAGCCCGAGGAGCCGGAAGTCTTTATCCTATTGCCTGCTGACAAATGTTTACAGTTTGTGAATAGTTTCACATAAATAGTACTATTTCCACATACTACAGTCCAATGTGATGTCCGAAGTGGCTAACAAAATTAGGTACTAACACGATATATATGCATATTGCAAGGTATATGTATACCTTGCAAATTGTGATCGTTGCTCGCTCGCTCCGCTCGCTCGTAAAAATTTAGTCCAACCTCACATCCGATCCGACACGTTCGCAAATTCGAAATAAGTCGCCACCATATCGAATAATGAACGCATGATGGATTGGTTTTAGGTTACGCTATAGTTTTCGAGCGAGCGCAGCGAACGAGAGACGCGTAAAGGTGTGTCACAATCCAACGGTTTGGCACATACGGACATTCAAACATTCGCACCAGCCCGAGGAGCCGGAAGTCTTTATCCTATTGCCTGCTGACAAATGTTTACAGTTTGTGAATAGTTTCACATAAATAGTACTATTTCCACATACTACAGTGCAATGTGATGTCCGAAGTGGCTGACAAAATTAGGTACTAACACGATATATATGCATATTGCAAGGTATATGTATACCTTGCAAATTGTGATCGTTGCTCGCTCGCTCCGGTCGCTCGTAAAAATTTAGTCCAACCTCACATCCGATCCGACACGTTCGCAAATTCGAAATATGTCGCCTTCATATCGAATGACTAACGCAAGAGGGATTGGTTTTAGGTTAGGCTATAGTTTTCGAGCGAGCGCGGCTAGCGAGAGACGCGTAAAGGTGTATCACAATCTAACGGTTTGGCACATACGGACATTGAAACATTCGCACCAGCCAGAGGAGCCGGAAGTATTTATCCTATTGCCTGCTGACAAATGTTTACAGTTTGTGAATAGTTTCACATAAATAGTACTATTTCCACATACTACAGTCCAATGTGATATCCGAAGTGGCTAACAAAATTAGGTGCTAACACGATATATATGCATATTGCAAGGTATATGTATACCTTGCAAATTGTGATCGTTGCTCGCTCGCTCCGCTCGCTCGTAAAAATTTAGTCCAACCTCACATCCGATCCGACACGTTCGCAAATTCGAAATAAGTCGCCACCATATCGAATAATGAACGCAAGATGGATTGGTTTTAGGTTAGGCTATAGTTTTCGAGCGAGCGCGGCGAGCGAGAGACGCGTAAAGGTGTATCACAATCTAACGGTTTGGCACATACGGACATTGAAACATTCGCACCAGCCCGAGGAGCCGGAAGTCTTTATCCTATTGCCTGCTGACAAATGTTTACAGTTTGTGAATAGTTTCACATAAATAGTACTATTTCCACATACTACAGTGCAATGTGATGTCCGAAGTGGCTAACAACATTAGGTACTAACACGATATATATGCATATTGCAAGGTATATGTATACCTTGCAAATTGTGATCGTTGCTCGCTCGCTCCGCTCGCTCGTAAAAATTTAGTCCAGCCTCACATCCGATCCGACACGTTCGCAAATTCGAAATAAGTCGCCACCATATCGAATAATGAACGCAAGATGGATTGGTTTTAGGTTAGGCTATAGTATTCGAGCGAGCGCAGCGAACGAGAGACGCGTAAAGGTGTGTCACAATCCAACGGTTTGGCACATACGGACATTGAAACATTCGCACCAGCCCGAGGAGCCGGAAGTCTTTATCCTATTGCCTGCTGACAAATGTTTACAGTTTGTGAATAGTTTCACATAAATAGTACTATTTCCACATACTACAGTCCAATGTGATGTCCGAAGTGGCTAACAAAATTAGGTACTAACACGATATATATGCATATTGCAAGGTACATGTATACCTTGCAAATTGTGATCGTTGCTCGCTCGCTCCGCTCGCTCGTAAAAATTTAGTCCAACCTCACATCCGATCCTACACGTTCGCAAATTCGAAATAAGTCGCCTTCATATCGAATGACTAACGCAAGAGGGATTGGTTTTAGGTTAGGCTATAGTTTTCGAGCGAGCGCGGCGAGCGAGAGACGCGTAAAGGTGTATCACAATCTAACGGTTTGGCACATACGGACATTGAAACATTCGCACCAGCCAGAGGAGCCGGAAGTATTTATCCTATTGCCTGCTGACAAATGTTTACAGTTTGTGAATAGTTTCACATAAATAGTACTATTTCCACATACTACAGTCCAATGTGATATCCGAAGTGGCTAACAAAATTAGGTACTAACACGATATATATGCATATTGCAAGGTATATGTATACCTTGCAAATTGTGATCGTTGCTCGCTCGCTCCGCCCGCTCGTAAAAATTTAGTCCAACCTCACATCCGATCCGACACGTTCGCAAATTCGAAATAAGTCGCCACCATATCGAATAATGAACGCAAGATGGATTGGTTTTAGGTTACGCTATAGTTTTCGAGCGAGCGCAGCGAACGAGAGACGCGTAAAGGTGTGTCACAATCCAACGGTTTGGCACATACGGACATTGAAACATTCGCACCAGCCCGAGGAGCCGGAAGTCTTTATCCTATTGCCTGCTGACAAATGTTTACAGTTTGTGAATAGTTTCACATAAATAGTACTATTTCCACATACTACAGTTCAATGTGATGTCCGAAGTGGCTGAAAAAATTAGGTACTAACACGAAATATATGCAAGGCAATATAAGGTATATGTATACCTTGCAAATAGTGATCGTTGCTCGCTCGCTCCGCTCGCTCGTAAAAATTTAGTCCAACCTCACGTCCGATCCGACACGTTCGCAAATTCGAAATAAGTCGCCACCATATCGAATAATGAACGCAAGATGGATTGGTTTTAGGTTACGCTATAGTTTTCGAGCGAGCGCAGCGAACGAGAGACGCGTAAAGGTGTGTCACAATCCAACGGTTTGGCACATACGGACATTGAAACATTCGCACCAGCCCGAGGAGCCGGAAGTCTTTATCCTATTGCCTGCTGACAAATGTTTACAGTTTGTGAATAGTTTCACATAAATAGTACTATTTCCACATACTACAGTCCAATGTGATGTCCGAAGTGGCTAACAAAATTAGGTACTAACACGATATATATGCATATTGCAAGGTATATGTATACCTTGCAAATTGTGATCGTTGCTCGCTCGCTCCGCTCGCTCGTAAAAATTTAGTCCAACCTCACATCCGATCCGACACGTTCGCAAATTCGAAACAAGTCGCCACCATATCGAATAATGAACGCAAGATGGATTGGTTTTAGGTTACGCTATAGTTTTCGAGCGAGCGCAGCGAACGAGATGCGCGTAAAGGTGTGTCACAATCCAACGGTTTGGCACATACGGACATTGAAACATTCGCACCAGCCCGAGGAGCCGGAAGTCTTTATCCTATTGCCTGCTGACAAATGTTTACAGTTTGTGAATAGTTTCACATAAATAGTACTATTTCCACATACTACAGTCCAATGTGATGTCCGAAGTGGCTAACAAAATTAGGTACTAACACGATATATATGCATATTGCAAGGTATATGTATACCTTGCAAATTGTGATCGTTGCTCGCTCGCTCCGCTCGCTCGTAAAAATTTAGTCCAACCTCACATCCGATCCGACACGTTCGCAAATTCGAAATAAGTCGCCACCATATCGAATAATGAACGCAAGATGGATTGGTTTTAGGTTAGGCTATAGTTTTCGAGCGAGCGCAGCGAACGAGAGACGCGTAATGGTGTGTCACAATCCAACGGTTTGGCACATACGGACATTCAAACATTCGCACCAGCCCGAGGAGCCGGAAGTCTTTATCCTATTGCCTGCTGACAAATGTTTACAGTTTGTGAATAGTTTCACATAAATAGTACTATTTCCACATACTACAGTCCAATGTGATGTCCGAAGTGGCTGACAAAATTAGGTACTAACACGATATATATGCATATTGCAAGGTATATGTATACCTTGCAAATTGTGATCGTTGCTCGCTCGCTCCGCTCGCTCGTAAAAACTTAGTCCAACCTCACATCCGATCCGACACGTTCGCAAATTCGAAATAAGTCGCCACCATATCGAATAATGAACGCAAGATGGATTGGTTTTAGGTTACGCTATAGTTTTCGAGCGAGCGCAGCGAACGAGAGACGCGTAAAGGTGTGTCACAATCCAACGGTTTGGCACATACTGACATTGAAACATTCGCACCAGCCCGAGGAGCCGGAAGTCTTTATCCTATTGCCTGCTGACAAATGTTTACAGTTTGTGAATTGTTTCACATAAATAGTACTATTTCCACATACTACATTGCAATGTGATGTCCCAAGTGGCTGACGAAATTAGGTACTAACACGATATATATGCATATTGCAAGGTATATGTATACCTTGCAAATTGTGATCGTTGCTCGCTCGCTCCGCTCGCTCGTAAAAATTTAGTCCAACCTCACATCCGATCCGACACGTTCGCAAATTCGAAATAAGTCGCCACCATATCGAATAATGAACGCAAGATGGATTGGTTTTAGGTTACGCTATAGTTTTCGAGCGAGCGCAGCGAACGAGAGACGCGTAAAGGTATGTCACAATCCAACGGTTTGGCACATACGGACATTGAAACATTCGCACCAGCCCGAGGAGCCGGAAGTCTTTATCCTATTGCCTGCTGACAAATGTTTACAGTTTGTGAATAGTTTCACATTAATAGTACTATTTCCACATACTACAGTCCAATGTGATGTCCGAAGTGGCTAACAAAATTAGGTACTAACACGATATATATGCATATTGCAAGGTATATGTATACCTTGCAAATTGTGATCGTTGCTCGCTCGCTCCGCTCGCTCGTAAAAATTTAGTCCAACCTCACATCCGATCCGACACGTTCGCAAATTCGAAATATGTCGCCACCATATCGAATAATGAACGCAAGATGGATTGGTTTTAGGTTACGCTATAGTTTTCGAGCGAGCGCAGCGAACGAGAGACGCGTAAAGGTGTGTCACAATCCAACGGTTTGGCACATACGGACATTGAAACATTCGCACCAGCCCGAGGAGCCGGAAGTCTTTATCCTATTGCCTGCTGACAAATGTTTACAGTTTGTGAATAGTTTCACATAAATAGTACTATTTCCACATACTACAGTCCAATGTGATGTCCGAAGTGGCTAACAAAATTAGGTACTAACACGATATATATGCATATTGCAAGGTATATGTATACCTTGCAAATTGTGATCGTTGCTCGCTCGCTCCGCTCGCTCGTAAAAATTTAGTCCAACCTCACATCCGATCCGACACGTTCGCAAATTCGAAATAAGTCGCCACCATATCGAATAATGAACGCAAGATGGATTGGTTTTAGGTTAGGCTATAGTTTTCGAGCGAGCGCAGCGAACGAGAGACGCGTAATGGTGTGTCACAATCCAACGGTTTGGCACATACGGACATTCAAACATTCGCACCAGCCCGAGGAGCCGGAAGTCTTTATCCTATTGCCTGCTGACAAATGTTTACAGTTTGTGAATAGTTTCACATAAATAGTACTATTTCCACATACTACAGTGCAATGTGATGTCCGAAGTGGCTGACAAAATTAGGTACTAACACGATATATATGCATATTGCAAGGTATATGTATACCTTGCAAATTGTGATCGTTGCTCGCTCGCTCCGGTCGCTCGTAAAAATTTAGTCCAACCTCACATCCGATCCGACACGTTCGCAAATTCGAAATAAGTCGCCTTCATATCGAATGACTAACGCAAGAGGGATTGGTTTTAGGTTAGGCTATAGTTTTCGAGCGAGCGCGGCTAGCGAGAGACGCGTAAAGGTGTATCACAATCTAACGGTTTGGCACATACGGACATTGAAACATTCGCACCAGCCAGAGGAGCCGGAAGTATTTATCCTATTGCCTGCTGACAAATGTTTACAGTTTGTGAATAGTTTCACATAAATAGTACTATTTCCACATACTACAGTCCAATGTGATATCCGAAGTGGCTAACAAAATTAGGTGCTAACACGATATATATGCATATTGCAAGGTATATGTATACCTTGCAAATTGTGATCGTTGCTCGCTCGCTCCGCTCGCTCGTAAAAATTTAGTCCAACCTCACATCCGATCCGACACGTTCGCAAATTCGAAATAAGTCGCCACCATATCGAATAATGAACGCAAGATGGATTGGTTTTAGGTTACGCTATAGTTTTCGAGCGAGCGCAGCGAACGAGAGACGCGTAAAGGTGTGTCACAATCCAACGGTTTGGCACATACTGACATTGAAACATTCGCACCAGCCCGAGGAGCCGGAAGTCTTTATCCTATTGCCTGCTGACAAATGTTTACAGTTTGTGAATTGTTTCACATAAATAGTACTATTTCCACATACTACATTGCAATGTGATGTCCGAAGTGGCTGACAAAATTAGGTACTAACACGATATATATGCATATTGCAAGGTATATGTATACCTTGCAAATTGTGATCGTTGCTCGCTCGCTCCGCTCGCTCGTAAAAACTTAGTCCAACCTCACATCCGATCCGACACGTTCGCAAATTCGAAATAAGTCGCCACCATATCGAATAATGAACGCAAGATGGATTGGTTTTAGGTTACGCTATAGTTTTCGAGCGAGCGCAGCGAACGAGAGACGCGTAAAGGTGTGTCACAATCCAACGGTTTGGCACATACTGACATTGAAACATTCGCACCAGCCCGAGGAGCCGGAAGTCTTTATCCTATTGCCTGCTGACAAATGTTTACAGTTTGTGAATTGTTTCACATAAATAGTACTATTTCCACATACTACATTGCAATGTGATGTCCCAAGTGGCTGACGAAATTAGGTACTAACACGATATATATGCATATTGCAAGGTATATGTATACCTTGCAAATTGTGATCGTTGCTCGCTCGCTCCGCTCGCTCGTAAAAATTTAGTCCAACCTCACATCCGATCCGACACGTTCGCAAATTCGAAATAAGTCGCCACCATATCGAATAATGAACGCAAGATGGATTGGTTTTAGGTTACGCTATAGTTTTCGAGCGAGCGCAGCGAACGAGAGACGCGTAAAGGTGTGTCACAATCCAACGGTTTGGCACATACGGACATTGAAACATTCGCACCAGCCCGAGGAGCCGGAAGTCTTTATCCTATTGCCTGCTGACAAATGTTTACAGTTTGTGAATAGTTTCACATAAATAGTACTATTTCCACATACTACAGTCCAATGTGATGTCCGAAGTGGCTAACAAAATTAGGTACTAACACGATATATATGCATATTGCAAGGTATATGTATACCTTGCAAATTGTGATCGTTGCTCGCTCGCTCCGCTCGCTCGTAAAAATTTAGTCCAACCTCACATCCGATCCGACACGTTCGCAAATTCGAAATAAGTCGCCACCATATCGAATAATGAACGCAAGATGGATTGGTTTTAGGTTAGGCTATAGTTTTCGAGCGAGCGCAGCGAACGAGAGACGCGTAATGGTGTGTCACAATCCAACGGTTTGGCACATACGGACATTCAAACATTCGCACCAGCCCGAGGAGCCGGAAGTCTTTATCCTATTGCCTGCTGACAAATGTTTACAGTTTGTGAATAGTTTCACATAAATAGTACTATTTCCACATACTACAGTCCAATGTGATGTCCGAAGTGGCTGACAAAATTAGGTACTAACACGATATATATGCATATTGCAAGGTATATGTATAACTTGCAAATTGTGATCGTTGCTCGCTCGCTCCGCTCGCTCGTAAAAACTTAGTCCAACCTCACATCCGATCCGACACGTTCGCAAATTCGAAATAAGTCGCCACCATATCGAATAATGAACGCAAGATGGATTGGTTTTAGGTTACGCTATAGTTTTCGAGCGAGCGCAGCGAACGAGAGACGCGTAAAGGTGTGTCACAATCCAACGGTTTGGCACATACTGACATTGAAACATTCGCACCAGCCCGAGGAGCCGGAAGTCTTTATCCTATTGCCTGCTGACAAATGTTTACAGTTTGTGAATTGTTTCACAT
This sequence comes from Bombus terrestris, assembly GCF_910591885.1. Lineage (NCBI taxonomy): Eukaryota > Metazoa > Arthropoda > Insecta > Hymenoptera > Apidae > Bombus > Bombus terrestris. The sequence goes on along the minus strand of NW_025963552.1, from coordinate 1,280,492 downwards.
AAATAGTACTATTTCCACATACTACATTGCAATGTGATGTCCCAAGTGGCTGACGAAATTAGGTACTAACACGATATATATGCATATTGCAAGGTATATGTATACCTTGCAAATTGTGATCGTTGCTCGCTCGCTCCGCTCGCTCGTAAAAATTTAGTCCAACCTCACATCCGATCCGACACGTTCGCAAATTCGAAATAAGTCGCCACCATATCGAATAATGAACGCAAGATGGATTGGTTTTAGGTTACGCTATAGTTTTCGAGCGAGCGCAGCGAACGAGAGACGCGTAAAGGTGTGTCACAATCCAACGGTTTGGCACATACGGACATTGAAACATTCGCACCAGCCCGAGGAGCCGGAAGTCTTTATCCTATTGCCTGCTGACAAATGTTTACAGTTTGTGAATAGTTTCACATAAATAGTACTATTTCCACATACTACAGTCCAATGTGATGTCCGAAGTGGCTAACAAAATTAGGTACTAACACGATATATATGCATATTGCAAGGTATATGTATACCTTGCAAATTGTGATCGTTGCTCGCTCGCTCCGCTCGCTCGTAAAAATTTAGTCCAACCTCACATCCGATCCGACACGTTCGCAAATTCGAAATAAGTCGCCACCATATCGAATAATGAACGCAAGATGGCTTGGTTTTAGGTTAGGCTATAGTTTTCGAGCGAGCGCAGCGAACGAGAGACGCGTAATGGTGTGTCACAATCCAACGGTTTGGCACATACGGACATTCAAACATTCGCACCAGCCCGAGGAGCCGGAAGTCTTTATCCTATTGCCTGCTGACAAATGTTTACAGTTTGTGAATAGTTTCACATAAATAGTACTATTTCCACATACTACAGTCCAATGTGATGTCCGAAGTGGCTGACAAAATTAGGTACTAACACGATATATATGCATATTGCAAGGTATATGTATAACTTGCAAATTGTGATCGTTGCTCGCTCGCTCCGCTCGCTCGTAAAAACTTAGTCCAACCTCACATCCGATCCGACACGTTCGCAAATTCGAAATAAGTCGCCACCATATCGAATAATGAACGCAAGATGGATTGGTTTTAGGTTACGCTATAGTTTTCGAGCGAGCGCAGCGAACGAGAGACGCGTAAAGGTGTGTCACAATCCAACGGTTTGGCACATACTGACATTGAAACATTCGCACCAGCCCGAGGAGCCGGAAGTCTTTATCCTATTGCCTGCTGACAAATGTTTACAGTTTGTGAATTGTTTCACATAAATAGTACTATTTCCACATACTACATTGCAATGTGATGTCCCAAGTGGCTGACGAAATTAGGTACTAACACGATATATATGCATATTGCAAGGTATATGTATACCTTGCAAATTGTGATCGTTGCTCGCTCGCTCCGCTCGCTCGTAAAAATTTAGTCCAACCTCACATCCGATCCGACACGTTCGCAAATTCGAAATAAGTCGCCACCATATCGAATAATGAACGCAAGATGGATTGGTTTTAGGTTACGCTATAGTTTTCGAGCGAGCGCAGCGAACGAGAGACGCGTAAAGGTGTGTCACAATCCAACGGTTTGGCACATACGGACATTGAAACATTCGCACCAGCCCGAGGAGCCGGAAGTCTTTATCCTATTGCCTGCTGACAAATGTTTACAGTTTGTGAATAGTTTCACATAAATAGTACTATTTCCACATACTACAGTCCAATGTGATGTCCGAAGTGGCTAACAAAATTAGGTACTAACACGATATATATGCATATTGCAAGGTATATGTATACCTTGCAAATTGTGATCGTTGCTCGCTCGCTCCGCTCGCTCGTAAAAATTTAGTCCAACCTCACATCCGATCCGACACGTTCGCAAATTCGAAATAAGTCGCCACCATATCGAATAATGAACGCAAGATGGATTGGTTTTAGGTTAGGCTATAGTTTTCGAGCGAGCGCAGCGAACGAGAGACGCGTAATGGTGTGTCACAATCCAACGGTTTGGCACATACGGACATTCAAACATTCGCACCAGCCCGAGGAGCCGGAAGTCTTTATCCTATTGCCTGCCCACAAATGTTTACAGTTTGTGAATAGTTTCACATAAATAGTACTATTTCCACATGTGATGTCCGAAGTGGCTGACAAAATTAGGTACTAACACGATATATATGCATATTGCAAGGTATATGTATACCTTGCAAATTGTGATCGTTGCTCGCTCGCTCCGCTCGCTCGTAAAAACTTAGTCCAACCTCACATCCGATCCGACACGTTCGCAAATTCGAAATAAGTCGCCACCATATCGAATAATGAACGCAAGATGGATTGGTTTTAGGTTACGCTATAGTTTTCGAGCGAGCGCAGCGAACGAGAGACGCGTAAAGGTGTGTCACAATCCAACGGTTTGGCACATACTGACATTGAAACATTCGCACCAGCCCGAGGAGCCGGAAGTCTTTATCCTATTGCCTGCTGACAAATGTTTACAGTTTGTGAATTGTTTCACATAAATAGTACTATTTCCACATACTACATTGCAATGTGATGTCCCAAGTGGCTGACGAAATTAGGTACTAACACGATATATATGCATATTGCAAGGTATATGTATACCTTGCAAATTGTGATCGTTGCTCGCTCGCTCCGCTCGCTCGTAAAAATTTAGTCCAACCTCACATCCGATCCGACACGTTCGCAAATTCGAAATAAGTCGCCTTCATATCGAATGACTAACGCAAGAGGGATTGGTTTTAGGTTAGGCTATAGTTTTCGAGCGAGCGCAGCGAGCGAGAGACGCGTAAAGGTGTATCACAATCTAACGGTTTGGCACATACGGACATTGAAACATTCGGACCAGCCAGAGGAGCCGGAAGTATTTATCCTATTGCCTGCTGACAAATGTTTACAGTTTGTGAATAGTTTCACATAAATAGTACTATTTCCACATACTACAGTCCAATGTGATGTCCGAAGTGGCTAACAAAATTAGGTACTAACACGATATATATGCATATTGCAAGGTGTATGTATACCTTGCAAATTGTGATCGTTGCTCGCTCGCTCCGCTCGCTCGTAAAAATTTAGTCCAACCTCACATCCGATCCGACACGTTCGCAAATTCGAAATAAGTCGCCACCATATCGAATAATGAACGCAAGATGGATTGGTTTTAGGTTACGCTATAGTTTTCGAGCGAGCGCAGCGAACGAGAGACGCGTAAAGGTGTGTCACAATCCAACGGTTTGGCACATACGGACATTGAAACATTCACACCAGCCCGAGTAGCCGGAAGTCTTTATCCTATTGCCTGCTGACAAATGTTTACAGTTTGTGAATAGTTTCACATAAATAGTACTATTTCCACATACTACAGTCCAATGTGATGTCCGAAGTGGCTGACAAAATTGGGTACTAACACGATATATATGCATATTGCAAGGTATATGTATACCTTGCAAATTGTGATCGTTGCTCGCTCGCTCCGCTCGCTCGTAAAAATTTAGTCCAACCTCACATCCGATCTGACACGTTCGCAAATTCGAAATAAGTCGCCTTCATAACGAATGACTAACGCAAGAGGGATTGGTTTTAGGTTAGGCTATAGTTTTCGAGCGAGCGCAGCGAGCGAGAGACGCGTAAAGGTGTATCACAATCTAACGGTTTGGCACATACGGACATTGAAACATTCGGACCAGCCAGAGGAGCCGGAAGTATTTATCCTATTGCCTGCTGACAAATGTTTACAGTTTGTGAATAGTTTCACATAAATAGTACTATTTCGACATACTACAGTGCAATGTGATGTCCGAAGTGGCTGACAAAATTAGGTACTAACACGATATATATGCATATTGCAAGGTATATGTATACCTTGCAAATTGTGATCGTTGCTCGCTCGCTCCGCTCGCTCGTAAAAATTTAGTCCAACCTCACATCCGATCCGACACGTTCGCAAATTCGAAATAAGTCGCCTTCATATCGAATGACTAACGCAAGAGGGATTGGTTTTAGGTTAGGCTATAGTTTTCGAGCGAGCGCAGCGAGCGAGAGACGCGTAAAGGTGTATCACAATCTAACGGTTTGGCACATACGGACATTGAAACATTCGGACCAGCCAGAGGAGCCGGAAGTATTTATCCTATTGCCTGCTGACAAATGTTTACAGTTTGTGAATAGTTTCACATAAATAGTACTATTTCCACATACTACAGTCCAATGTGATGTCCGAAGTGGCTAACAGAATTAGGTACTAACACGATATATATGCATATTGCAAGGTATATGTATACCTTGCAAATTGTGATCGTTGCTCGCTCGCTCCGCTCGCTCGTAAAAATTTAGTCCAACCTCACATCCGATCCGACACGTTCGCAAATTCGAAATAAGTCGCCACCATATCGAATAATGAACGCAAGATGGATTGGTTTTAGGTTACGCTATAGTTTTCGAGCGAGCGCAGCGAACGAGAGACGCGTAAAGGTGTGTCACAATCCAACGGTTTGGCACATACGGACATTGAAACATTCGCACCAGCCCGAGGAGCCGGAAGTCTTTATCCTATTGCCTGCTGACAAATGTTTACAGTTTGTGAATAGTTTCACATAAATAGTACTATTTCCACATACTACAGTGCAATGTGATGTCCGAAGTGGCTGACAAAATTATGTACTAACACGATATATATGCATATTGCAAGGTATATGTATACCTTGCAAATTGTGATCGTTGCTCGCTCGCTCCGCTCGCTCGTAAAAATTTAGTCCAACCTCACATCCGATCCGACACGTTCGCAAATTCGAAATAAGTCGCCTTCATATCGAATGACTAACGCAAGAGGGATTGGTTTTAGGTTAGGCTATAGCTTTCGAGCGAGCGCAGCGAGCGAGAGACGCGTAAAGGTGTGTCACAATCCAACGGTTTGGCACATACTGACATTGAAACATTCGCACCAACCCGAGGAGCCGGAAGTCTTTATCATATTGCCTACTGACAAGTGTTTACAGTTTGTGAATAGTTCCACATAAATAGTACTGTTTCCACATAGTACAGTGCAATGTGATGTCCGAAATGGCTGACAAAATTAGGTAATAACACGAAACATATGCAAGGCAATATAAGGTATACGTATAGCTTGGAAATTGTGATCGTTGCTCGCTCGCTCCGCTCGCTCGTAAAAATTTAGTCCAACCTCACATACGATCCGACACGTTCGCAAATTCGAAATAAGTTGCCTTCATATCGAATGACTAACGCAAGATGGATTGGTTTTAGGATACGCTATAGTTTTCGAGCGAGCGCAGCGAGCGAGAGACGCGTAGAGGTGTGTCACAATCCAACGGTTTGGCACATACTGACATTGAAACATTCGCACCAGCCCGAGGAGCCGGAAGTATTTATCCTATTGCCTACTGACAAATGTTTACAGTTTGTGAATAGTTTCACATAAATAGTACTATTTCCACATACTACAGTGCAATGTGATGTCCGAAGTGGCTGACAAAATTAGGTACTCACACGATATATATGCATATTGCAAGGTATATGTATACCTTGCAAATTGTGACCGTTGCTCGCTCGCTCCGCTCGCTCGTAAAAATTTAGTCCAACCTCACATACGATCCGACACGTTCGCAAATTCGAAATAAGTTGCCTTCATATCGAATGACTAACGCAAGATGGATTGGGTTTAGGTTAGGCTACAGCTTTTGAGCGAGCGCAGCGAACGAGAGACGCGTAAAGGTGTGTCACAATCCAACGGTTCGGCACATACGGACATTGAAACATTCGCACCAGCCCGAGGAGCCGGAAGTCTTTATCCTATTGCCTGCTGACAAATGTTTACAGTTTGTGAATAGTTTCACTTAAATAGTACTATTTCCACATACTACAGTCCAATGTGATGTCCGAAGTGGCTAACAAAATTAGGTACTAACACGATATATATGCATATTGCAAGGTATATGTATACCTTGCAAATTGTGATCGTTGCTCGCTCGCTCCGCTCGCTCGTAAAAATTTAGTCCAACCTCACATCCGATCCGACACGTTCGCAAATTCGAAATAAGTCGCCACCATATCGAATAATGAACGCAAGATGGATTGGTTTTAGGTTACGCTATAGTTTTCGAGCGAGCGCAGCGAGCGAGAGACGCGTAAAGGTGTGTCACAATCCATCGGTTTGGCACATACTGACATTGAAACATTCGCACCAGCCCGAGGAGCCGGAAGTCTTTATCATATTGGCTACTGACAAATGTTTACAGTTTGTGAATAGTTTCACATAAATAGTACTATTTCGACATACTACAGTGCAATGTGATGTCCGAAGTGGCTGACAAAATTAGGTACTAACACGATATATATGCATATTGCAAGGTATATGTATACCTTGCAAATTCTGATCGTTGCTCGCTCGCTCCGCTCGCTCGTAAAAATTTAGTCCAACCTCACATCCGATCCGACACGTTCGCAAATTCGAAATAAGTCGCCTTCATATCGAATGACTAACGCAAGAGGGATTGGTTTTAGGTTAGGCTATAGTTTTCGAGCGAGCGCAGCGAGCGAGAGACGCGTAAAGGTGTATCACAATCTAACGGTTTGGCTCATACGGACATTGAAACATTCGCACCTGCCAGAGGAGCCGGGAGTATTTATCCTATTGCCTGCTGACAAATGTTTACAGTTTGTGAATAGTTTCACATAAATAGTACTATTTCCACATACTACAGTCCAATGTGATGTCCGAAGTGGCTAACAAAATTAGGTACTAACACGATATATATGCATATTGCAAGGTATATGTATACCTTGCAAATTGTGATCGTTGCTCGCTCGCTCCGCTCGCTCGTAAAAATTTAGTCCAACCTCACATCCGATCCGACACGTTCGCAAATTCGAAATAAGTCGCCACTATATCGAATAATGAACGCGAGATGGATTGGTTTTAGGTTACGCTATAGTTTTCGAGCGAGCGCAGCGAACGAGAGACGCGTAAAGGTGTGTCACAATCCAACGGTTTGGCACATACGGACATTGAAACATTCGCACCAGCCCGAGGAGCCGGAAGTATTTATCCTATTGCCTACTGACAAATGTTTACGGTTTGTGAATAGTTTCACATAAATAGTACTATTTTCACATACTACAGTGCAATTTGATGTCCGAAGTGGCTGACAAAATTAGGTACTCACACGATATATATGCATATTGCAAGGTATATGTATACCTTGCAAATTGTGATCGTTGCTCGCTCGCTCCGCTCGCTCGTCAAAATTTAGTCCAACCTCACATCCGATCCGACACGTTCGCAAATTCGAAATAAGTCGCCACCATATCGAATAATGAACGCAAGATTGATTGGTTTTAGGTTACGCCATAGTTTTCGAGCGAGCGCAGCGAATGAGAGACGCGTAAAGGAGTGCCACAATCCAACGGTTTGGCACATACGGACATTGAAACATTCGCACCAGCCCGAGGAGCCGGAAGTATTTATCCTATTTCCTACTGACAAATGTTTACAGTTTGTGAATAGTTCCACATAAATAGTACTATTTCCACATACTACAGTGCAATGTGATGTCCGAAGTGGCTGACAAAATTAGGTACTCACACGATATATATGCATATTGCAAGGTATATGTATACCTTGCAAATTGTGATCGTTGCTCGCTCGCTCCGCTCGCTCGTAAAAATTTAGTCCAACCTCACATCCGATCCGACACGTTCGCAAATTCGAAATAAGTCGCCTTCATATCGAATGACTAACGCAAGAGGGATTGGTTTTAGGTTAGGCTATAGCTTTCGAGCGAGCGCAGCGAACGAGAGGCGCGTAAAGGTGTGTCACAATCCAACGGTTTGGCACATACTGACATTGAAACATTCGCACCAACCCGAGGAGCCGGAAGTCTTTATCATATTGCCTACTGACAAGTGTTTACAGTTTGTGAATAGTTCCACATAAATAGTACTGTTTCCACATAGTACAGTGCAATGTGATGTCCGAAATGGCTGACAAAATTAGGTAATAACACGAAATATATGCAAGGCAATATAAGGTATATGTATAGCTTGGAAATTGTGATCGTTGCTCGCTCGCTCCGCTCGCTCGTAAAAATTTAGTCCAACCTCACATACGATCCGACACGTTCGCAAATTCGAAATAAGTTGCCTTCATATCGAATGACTAACGCAAGATGGATTGGGTTTAGGTTAGGCTACAGATTTCGAGCGAGCGCAGCGAGCGAGAGACGCGTAAAGGTGTGTCACAATCCAACGGTTTGGCACATACTGACATTGAAACATTCGCACCAGCCCGAGGAGCCGGATGACTTTATCATATTGCCTGCTGACAAATGTTTACAGTTTGTGAATAGTTTCACATAAATAGTACTATTTCCACATACTACAGGGCAATGTGATGTCCGAAGTGGCTGACAAAATTAGGTACTAACACGATATATATGCATATTGCAAGGTATATGTATACCTTGCATATTGTGATCGATGCTCGCTCGCTCCGCTCGCTCGTAAAAATTTAGTCCAACCTCACATCCGATCCGACACGTTCGCAAATTCGAAATAAGTCGCCACCATATCGAATAATGAACGCAAGATGGATTGGTTTTAGGTTACGCTATAGTTTTCGAGCGAGCGCAGCGAACGAGAGGCGCGTAAAGGTGTGTCACAATCCAACGGTTTGGCACATACGGACATTGAAACATTCGCACCAGCCCGAGGAGCCGGAAGTCTTTATCCTATTGCCTGCTGACAAATGTTTACAGTTTGTGAATAGTTTCACATAAATAGTACTATTTCCACATACTACAGTCCAATGTGATGTCCGAAGTGGCTAACAAAATTAGGTACTAACACGATATATATGCATATTGCAAGGTATATGTATGCCTTGCAAATTGTGATCGTTGCTCGCTCGCTCCGCTCGCTCGTCAAAATTTAGTCCAACCTCACATCCGATCCGACACGTTCGCCAATTCGAAATAAGTCGCCACCATATCGAATAATGAACGCAAGATGGATTGGTTTTAGGTTACGCTATAGTTTTCGAGCGAGCGCAGCGAACGAGAGGCGCGTAAAGGTGTGTCACTATCCAACGGTTTGGCACATACGGACATTGAAACATTCGCACCAGCCCGAGGAGCCGGAAGTCTTTATCCTATTGTCTGCTGACAAATGTTTACAGTTTGTGAATAGTTTCACATAAATAGTACTATTTCCACATACTACAGTCCAATGTGATGTCCGAAGTGGCTAACAAAATTAGGTACTAACACGATATATATGCATATTGCAAGGTATATGTATACCTTGCAAATTGTGATCGTTGCTCGCTCGCTCCGCTCGCTCGTCAAAATTTAGTCCAACCTCACATCCGATCCGACACGTTCGCCAATTCGAAATAAGTCGCCACCATATCGAATAATGAACGCAAGATGGATTGGTTTTAGGTTACGCTATAGTTTTCGAGCGAGCGCAGCGAACGAGAGGCGCGTAAAGGTGTGTCACAATCCAACGGTTTGGCACATACGGACATTGAAACATTCGCACCAGCCCGAGGAGCCGGAAGTCTTTATCCTATTGCCTGCTGACAAATGTTCACAGTTTGTGATTAGTTTCACATAAATAGTACTATTTCCACATACTACAGTGCAATGTGATGTCCGAAGTGGCTGACAAAATTAGGTACTAGCACGATATATATGCATATTGCAAGGTATATGTATACCTTGCAAATTGTGATCGTTGCTCGCTCGCTCCGCTCGCTCGTAAAAATTTAGTCCAACCTCACACCCGATCCGACACGTTCGCAAATTCGAAATAAGTCGCCTTCATATCGAATGACTAACGCAAGAGGGATTGGTTTTAGGTTAGGCTATAGTTTTCGAGCGAGCGCAGCGTGCGAGAGACGCGTAAAGGTGTATCACAATCTAACGGTTTGGCACATACGGACATTGAAACATTCGCACCAGCCAGAGGAGCCGGAAGTCTTTATCCTATTGCCTGCTGACAAATGTTTACAGTTTGTGAATTGTTTCACGTAAATAGTACTATTTCCACATACTACAGTCCAATGTGATGTCCGAAGTGGCTGACAAAATTAGGTACTAACACGAAATATATGCAAGGCAATATAAGGTATATGTATACCTTGCAAATTGTGATCGTTGCTCGCTCGCTCCGCTCGCTCGTAAAAATTTAGTCCAACCTCACATACGATCCGACACGTTCGCAAATTCGAAATAAGTTGCCTTCATATCGAATGATTAACGCAAGATGGATCGGGTTTAGGTTAGGCTACAGCTTTCGAGCGAGCGCAGCGAGCGAGAGACGCTTAAAGGTGTGTCACAATCCAACGGTTTGGCACATACTGACATTGAAACATTCGCACCAGCCCGAGGAGCCGGATGTCTTTATCATATTGCCTGCTGACAAATGTTTACAGTTTGTGAATAGTTTCACATAAATAGTACTATTTCCACATACTACAGGGCAATGTGATGTCCGAAGTGGCTGACGAAATTAGGTACTAACACGATATATATGCATATTGCAAGGTATATGTATAGCTTGCATATTGTGATCGATGCTCGCTCGCTCCGCTCGCTCGCAAAAATTTAGTCCAACCTCACATCCGATCCGACACGTTCGCAAATTCGAAATAAGTCGCCACCATATCGAATAATGAACGCAAGATGGATTGGTTTTAGGTTACGCTATAGTTTTCGAGCGAGCGCAGCGAACGAGAGACCCGTAAAGGTGTGTCACAATCCAACGGTTTGGCACATACGGACATTGAAACATTCGCACCAGCCCGAGGAGCCGGAAGTCTTTATCCTATTGCCCGCTGACAAATGTTTACTGTTTGTGAATAGTTTCACATAAATAGTACTATTTCCACATACTACAGTCCAATGTGAAGTCCGAAGTGGCTAGCAAAATTAGGTACTAACACGATATATATGCATATTGTAAGGTATATGTATACCTTGCAAATTGTGATCGTTGCTCGCTCGCTCCGCTCGCTCGTAAAAATTTAATCCAACCTCACATCCGATCCGACACGTTCGCAAATTCGAAATAAGTCGCCACCATATCGAATAATGAACGCAAGATGGATTGGTTTTAGGTTACGCTATAGTTTTCGAGCGAGCGCAGCGAACGAGAGACGCGTAAAGGTGTGTCACAATCCAAGGGTTTGGCACATACGGACATTGAAACATTCGCACCAGCCCGAGGAGCCGGAAGTCTTTATCCTATTGCCTGCTGACAAATGTTTACACTTTGTGAATAGTTTCACATAAATAGTACTATTTCCACATACTACAGTCCAATGTGATGTCCGAAGTGGCTGACAAAATTAGGTACTAACACGAAATATATGCAAGGCAATATAAGGTATATGTATACCTTGCAAATTGTGATCGTTGCTCGCTCGCTCCGCTCGCTCGTAAAAATTTAGTCCAACCTCACATCCGATCTGACACGTTCGCAAACTCGAAATAAGTCGCCACCATATCGAATAATGAACGCAAGATGGATTGGTTTTAGGTTACGCTATAGTTTTCGAGCGAGCGCAGCGAACGAGAGACGCGTAAAGGTGTGTCACAATCCAACGGTTTGGCACATACGGACATTGAAACATTCGCACCAGCCCGAGGAGCCGGAAGTCTTTATCCTATTGCCTGCTGACAAATGTTTACAGTTTGTGAATAGTTTCACATAAATAGTACTATTTCCACATACTACAGTCCAATGTGATGTCCGAAGTGGCTGACAACATTAGGTACTAACACGAAATATATGCAAGGCAATATAAGGTATATGTATACCTTGCAAATTGTGATCGTTGCTCGCTCGCTCCGCTCGCTCGTAAAAATTTAGTCCAACCTCACATCCGATCCGACACGTTCGCAAATTCGAAATAAGTCGCCACCATATCGAATAATGAACGCAAGATGGATTGGTTTTAGGTTACGCTATAGTTTTCGAGCGAGCGCAGCGAGCGAGAGACGCGTAAAGGTGTGTCACAATCCAACGGTTTGGCACATACTGACATTGAAACATTCGCACCAGCCCGAGGAGCCGGATGTCTTTATCATATTGCCTGCTGACAAATGTTTACAGTTTGTGAATAGTTTCACATAAATAGTACTATTTCCACATACTACAGGGCAATGTGATGTCCGAAGTGGCTGACGAAATTAGGTACTAACACGATATATATGCATATTGCAAGGTATATGTATACCTTGCATATTGTGATCGATGCTCGCTCGCTCCGCTCGCTCGCAAAAATTTAGTCCAACCTCACATCCGATCCGACACGTTCGCAAATTCGAAATAAGTCGCCACCATATCGAATAATGAACGCAAGATGGATTGGTTTTAGGTTACGCTATAGTTTTCGAGCGAGCGCAGCGAACGAGAGACGCGAAAAGGTGTGTCACAATCCAACGGTTTGGCACATACGGACATTGAAACATTCGCACCAGCCAGAGGAGCCGGAAGTATTTATCCTATTGCCTGCTGACAAATGTTTACAGTTTGTGAATAGTTTCACATAAATAGTACTATTTGCACATACTACAGTGCAATGTGATGTCCGAAGTGGCTGACAAAATTAGGTACTAACACGATATATATGCATATTGCAAGGTATATGTATACCTTGCAAATTGTGATCGTTGCTCGCTCGCTCCGCTCGCTCGTAAAAATTTAGTCCAACCTCACATCCGATCCGACACGTTCGCAAATTCGAAATAAGTCGCCACCATATCGAATAATGAACGCAAGATGGATTGGTTTTAGGTTACGCTATAGTTTTCGAGCGAGCGCAGCGAACGAGAGACGCGTAAAGGTGTGTCACAATCCAAGGGTTTGGCACATACGGACATTGAAACATTCGCACCAGCCCGAGGAGCCGGAAGTCTTTATCCTATTGCCCGCTGACAAATGTTTACTGTTTGTGAATAGTTTCACATAAATAGTACTATTTCCACATACTACAGTCCAATGTGAAGTCCGAAGTGGCTAGCAAAATTAGGTACTAACACGATATATATGCATATTGTAAGGTATATGTATACCTTGCAAATTGTGATCGTTGCTCGCTCGCTCCGCTCGCTCGTAAAAATTTAGTCCAACCTCACATCCGATCCGACACGTTCGCAAATTCGAAATAAGTCGCCACCATATCGAATAATGAACGCAAGATGGATTGGTTTTAGGTTACGCTATAGTTTTCGAGCGAGCGCAGCGAACGAGAGACGCGTAAAGGTGTGTCACAATCCAAGGGTTTGGCACATACGGACATTGAAACATTCGCACCAGCCCGAGGAGCCGGAAGTCTTTATCCTATTGCCTGCTGACAAATGTTTACACTTTGTGAATAGTTTCACATAAATAGTACTATTTCCACATACTACAGTCCAATGTGATGTCCGAAGTGGCTGACAAAATTAGGTACTAACACGAAATATATGCAAGGCAATATAAGGTATATGTATACCTTGCAAATTGTGATCGTTGCTCGCTCGCTCCGCTCGCTCGTAAAAATTTAGTCCAACCTCACATCCGATCTGACACGTTCGCAAACTCGAAATAAGTCGCCACCATATCGAATAATGAACGCAAGATGGATTGGTTTTAGGTTACGCTATAGTTTTCGAGCGAGCGCAGCGAACGAGAGACGCGTAAAGGTGTGTCACAATCCAACGGTTTGGCACATACGGACATTGAAACATTCGCACCAGCCCGAGGAGCCGGAAGTCTTTATCCTATTGCCTGCTGACAAATGTTTACAGTTTGTGAATAGTTTCACATAAATAGTACTATTTCCACATACTACAGTCCAATGTGATGTCCGAAGTGGCTGACAACATTAGGTACTAACACGAAATATATGCAAGGCAATATAAGGTATATGTATACCTTGCAAATTGTGATCGTTGCTCGCTCGCTCCGCTCGCTCGTAAAAATTTAGTCCAACCTCACATCCGATCCGACACGTTCGCAAATTCGAAATAAGTCGCCACCATATCGAATAATGAACGCAAGATGGATTGGTTTTAGGTTACGCTATAGTTTTCGAGCGAGCGCAGCGAGCGAGAGACGCGTAAAGGTGTGTCACAATCCAACGGTTTGGCACATACTGACATTGAAACATTCGCACCAGCCCGAGGAGCCGGATGTCTTTATCATATTGCCTGCTGACAAATGTTTACAGTTTGTGAATAGTTTCACATAAATAGTACTATTTCCACATACTACAGGGCAATGTGATGTCCGAAGTGGCTGACGAAATTAGGTACTAACACGATATATATGCATATTGCAAGGTATATGTATACCTTGCATATTGTGATCGATGCTCGCTCGCTCCGCTCGCTCGCAAAAATTTAGTCCAACCTCACATCCGATCCGACACGTTCGCAAATTCGAAATAAGTCGCCACCATATCGAATAATGAACGCAAGATGGATTGGTTTTAGGTTACGCTATAGTTTTCGAGCGAGCGCAGCGAACGAGAGACGCGAAAAGGTGTGTCACAATCCAACGGTTTGGCACATACGGACATTGAAACATTCGCACCAGCCAGAGGAGCCGGAAGTATTTATCCTATTGCCTGCTGACAAATGTTTACAGTTTGTGAATAGTTTCACATAAATAGTACTATTTGCACATACTACAGTGCAATGTGATGTCCGAAGTGGCTGACAAAATTAGGTACTAACACGATATATATGCATATTGCAAGGTATATGTATACCTTGCAAATTGTGATCGTTGCTCGCTCGCTCCGCTCGCTCGTAAAAATTTAGTCCAACCTCACATCCGATCCGACACGATCGCAAATTCGAAATAAGTCGCCTTCATATCGAACGACTAGCGCAAGAGGGATTGGTTTTAGGTTAGGCTATAGTTTTCGAGCGAGCGCAGCGAGCGAGAGACGCGTAAAGGTGTATCACAATCTAACGGTTTGGCACATACGGACATTGAAACATTCGCACCAGCCAGAGGAGCCGGAAGTATTTATCCTATTGGCTGCTGACAAATGTTTACAGTTTGTGAATAGTTTCACATAAATAGTACTATTTCCACATACTACAGTGCAATGTGATGTCCGAAGTGGCTGACAAAATTAGGTACTAACACGAAATATATGCAAGGCAATATAAGGTATATGTATACCTTGCAAATTGTGAACGTTGCTCGCTCGCTCCGCTCGCTCGTAAAAATTTAGTCCAACCTCACATACGATCCGACACGTTCGCAAATTCGAAATAAGTTGCCTTCATATCGAATGACTAACGCAAGATGGATTGGGATTAGGTTAGGCTACAGCTTTCGGGCGAGCGCAGCGAGCGAGAGACGCGTAAAGGTGTGTCACAATCCAACGGTTTGGCACATACTGACATTGAAACATTCGCACCAGCCCGAGGAGCCGGATGTCTTCATCATATTGCCTGCTGACAAATGTTTACAGTTTGTGAATAGTTTCACATAAAGAGTACTATTTCCACATACTACAGGGCAATGTGTTGTCCGAAGTGGCTGACGAAATTAGGTACTAACACGATATATATGCATATTGCAAGGTATATGTATACCTTGCATATTGTGATCGTTGCTCGCTCGCTCCGCTCGCTCGTAAAAATTTAGTCCAACCTCACATCCGATCCGACACGTTCGCAAATTCGAAAAAAGTCGCCACCATATCGAATAATGAACGCAAGATGGATTGGTTTTAGGTTACGCTATAGTTTTCAAGCGAGCGCAGCGAACGAGAGACGCGTAAAGGTGTGTCACAATCCAACGGTTTGGCACATACGGACATTGAAACATTCGCACCAGCCCGAGGAGCCGGAAGTCTCTATCCTATTGCCTGCTGACAAATGTTTACAGTTTGTGAATAGTTTCACATATATAGTGCTATTTCCACATACTACAGGGCAATGTGATGTCCGAAGTGGCTGACGAAATTAGGTACTAACACGATATATATGCATATTGCAAGGTATATGTATACCTTGTATATTGTGATCGTTGCTCGCTCGCTCCGCTCGCTCGTAAAAATTTAGTCCAACCTCACATCCGATCCGACACGTTCGCAAATTCGAAATAAGTCGCCACCATATCGAATAATGAACGCAAGATGGATTGGTTTTAGGTTACGCTATAGTTTTCGAGCGAGCGCAGCGAACGAGAGACGCGTAAAGGTGTGTCACAATCCAACGGTTTGGCACATACGGACATTGAAACATTCGCACCAGCCCGAGGAGCCGGAAGTCTCTATCCTATTGCCTGCTGACAAATGTTTACAGTTTGTGAATAGTTTCACATATATAGTACCATTTCCACATACTACAGTCCAATGTGATGTCCGAAGTGGCTGACAAAATTAGGTACTAACACGAAATATATGCAAGGCAATATACGGTATATGTATACCTTGCAAATTGTGATCGTTGCTCGCTCGCCCCGCTCGCTCGTAAAAATTTAGTCCAACCTCACATACGATCCGACACGTTCGCAAATTCGAAATAAGTTGCCCTCATATCGAATGACTAACGCAAGATGGATTGGGTTTAGGTTAGGCTACAGCTTTCGAGCGAGCGCAGCGAGCGAGAGACGCGTAAAGGTGTGTCACAATCCAACGGTTTGGCACATACTGACATTGAAACATTCGAACCAGCCCGAGGAGACGGATGTCTTTATCATATTGCCTGCTGACAAATGTTTACAGTTTGTGAATAGTTTCACATAAATAGTACTATTTCGACATACTACAGTGCAATGTGATGTCCGAAGTGGCTGACAAAATTAGGTACTAACACGAAATATATGCAAGGCAATATAAGGTATATGTATACCTTGCAAATTGTGATCGTTGCTCGCTAGCTCCGCTCGCTCGTAAAAATTTAGTCCAACCTCACATACGATCCGACACGTTCGCAAATTCGAAATAAGTTGCCTTCATATCGAATGACTAACGCAAGATGGATTGGGTTTAGGTTAGGCTACGGCTTTCGAGCGAGCGCAGCGAGCGAGAGACGCGTAAAGGTGTGTCACAATCCAACGGTTTGGCACATACTGACATTGAAACATTCGCACCAGCCCGAGGAGCCGGATGTCTTTATCATATTGCCTGCTGACAAATGTTTACAGTTTGTGAATAGTTTCACATAAATAGTACTATTTCCACATACTACAGGGCAATGTGATGTCCGAAGTGGCTGACGAAATTAGGTACTAACACGATATATATGCATATTGCAAGGTATATGTATACCTTGCATATTGTGATCGATGCTCGCTCGCTCCGCTCGCTCGTAAAAATTTAGTCCATCCTCACATCCGATCCGACACGTTCGCAAATTCGAAATAAGTCGCCACCATATCGAATAATGAACGCAAGATGGATTGGTTTTATGTTACGCTATAGTTTTCGAGCGAGCGCAGCGAACGAGAGACGCGTAAAGGTGTGTCACAATCCAACGGTTTGGCACATACTGACATTGAAACATTCGCACCAGCCCGTGGAGCCGGAAGTCTTTATCATATTGGCTACTGACAAATGTTTACAGTTTGTGAATAGTTTCACATAAATAGTACTATTTCGACATACTACAGTGCAATGTGATGTCCGAAGTGGCTGACAAAATTAGGTACTAACACGATATATATGCATATTGCAAGGTATATGTATACCTTGCAAATTCTGATCGTTGCTCGCTCGCTCCGCTCGCTCGTAAAAATTTAGTCCAACCTCACATCCGATCCGACACGTTCGCAAATTCGAAATAAGTCGCCTTCATATCGAATGACTAACGCAAGAGGGATTGGTTTTAGGTTAGGCTATAGTTTTCGAGCGAGCGCAGCGAGCGAGAGACGCGTAGAGGTGTATCACAATCTAACGGTTTGGCTCATACGGACATTGAAACATTCGCACCAGCCAGAGGAGCCGGGAGTATTTATCCTATTGCCTGCTGACAAATGTTTACAGTTTGTGAATAGTTTCACATAAATAGTACTATTTCCACATACTACAGTCCAATGTGATGTCCGAAGTGGCTAACAAAATTAGGTACTAACACGATATATATGCATATTGCAAGGTATATGTATACCTTGCAAATTGTGATCGTTGCTCGCTCGCTCCGCTCGCTCGTCAAAATTTAGTCCAACCTCACATCCGATCCGACACGTTCGCCAATTCGAAATAAGTCGCCACCATATCGAATAATGAACGCAAGATGGATTGGTTTTAGGTTACGCTATAGTTTTCGAGCGAGCGCAGCGAACGAGAGGCGCGTAAAGGTGTGTCACAATCCAACGGTTTGGCACATACGGACATTGAAACATTCGCACCAGCCCGAGGAGCCGGAAGTCTTTATCCTATTGCCTGCTGACAAATGTTTACAGTTTGTGAATAGTTTCACATAAATAGTACTATTTCCACATACTACAGTCCAATGTGATGTCCGAAGTGGCTGACAAAATTAGGTACTAACACGAAATATATGCAAGGCAGTATAAGGTATATGTATACCTTGCAAATTGTGATCGTTGCTCGCTCGCTCCGCTCGCTCGTAAAAATTTAGTCCAACCTCACATCCGATCCGACACGTTCGCAAATTCGAAATAAGTTGCCTACATATCGAATGACTAACGCAAGATGGATTGGGTTTAGGTTAGGCTACAGCTTTCGAGCGAGCGCAGCGAGCGAGAGACGCGTAAAGGTGTGTCACAATCCAACGGTTTGGCACATACTGACATTGAAACATTCGCACCAGACCGAGGAGCCGGATGTCTTTATCATATTGCCTGCTGACAAATGTTTACAGTTTGTGAATAGTTTCACATAAATAGTACTATTTCGACATACTACAGTGCAATGTGATGTCCGAAGTGGCTGACAAAATTAGGTACTAACACGAAATATATGCAAGGCAATATAAGGTACATGTATACCTTGCAAATTGTGATCGTTGCTCGCTAGCTCCGCTCGCTCATAAAAATTTAGTCCAACCTCACATACGATCCGACACGTTCGCAAATTCGAAATAAGTTGCCTTCATATCGAATGACTAACGCAAGATGGATTGGGTTTAGGTTAGGCTACAGCTTTCGAGCGAGCGCAGCGAGCGAGAGACGCGTAAAGGTGTGTCACAATCCAACGGTTTGGCACATACTGACATTGAAACATTCGCACCAGCCCGAGGAGCCGGATGTCTTTATCATATTGCCTGCTGACAAATGTTTACAGTTTGTGAATAGTTTCAAATACATAGTACTATTTCCACATACTACAGGGCAATGTGATGTCCGAAGTGGCTGACGAAATTAGGTACTAACACGAAATATATGCAAGGCAGTATAAGGTATATGTATACCTTGCAAATTGTGATCGTTGCTCGCTCGCTCCGCTCGCTCGTAAAAATTTAGTCCAACCTCACATCCGATCCGACACGTTCGCAAATTCGAAATAAGTCGCCACCATATCGAATAATGAACGCAAGATGGATTGGTTTTAGGTTACGCTATAGTTTTCGAGCGAGCGCAGCGAACGAGAGACGCGTAAAGGTGTGCCACAATCCAACGGTTTGGCACATACGGACATTGAAACATTCGCACCAGCCCGAGGAGCCGGAAGTATTTATCCTATTTCCTACTGACAAATGTTTACAGTTTGTGAATAGTTTCACATAAATAGTACTATTTCCACATACTACAGTGCAATGTGATGTCCGAAGTGGCTGACAAAATTAGGTACTCACACGATATATATGCATATTGCAAGGTATATGTATACCTTGCAAATTGTGATCGTTGCTCGCTCGCTCCGCTCGCTCGTAAAAATTTAGTCCAACCTCACATCCGATCCGACACGTTCGCAAATCCGAAATAAGTTGCCTACATATCGAATGACTAACGCAAGATGGATTGGGTTTAGGTTAGGCTACAGCTTTCGAGAGAGCGCAGCGAGCGAGAGACGCGTAAAGGTGTGTCACAATCCAACGGTTTGGCACATACTGACATTGAAACATTCGCACCAGCCCGAGGAGCCGGATGTCTTTATCATATTGCCTGCTGACAAATGTTTACAGTTTATGAATAGTTTCACATAAATAGTACTATTTCGACATACTACAGGGCAATGTGATGTCCGAAGTGGCTGACGAAATTAGGTACTAACACGATATATATGCATATTGCAAGGTATATGTATACCTTGCATATTGTGATCGATGCTCGCTGGCTCCGCTCGCTCGTAGAAATTTAGTTCAACCTCACATCCGATCCGACACGTTCGCAAATTCGAAATAAGTCGCCACCATATCGAATAATGAACGCAAGATGGATTGGTTTTAGGATACGCTATAGTTTTCGAGCGAGCGCAGCGAGCGAGAGACGCGTAAAGGTGTGTCACAATCCAACGGTTTGGCACATACTGACATTGAAACATTCGCACCAGCCCGAGGAGCCGGAAGTATTTATCCTATTGCCTACTGACAAATGTTTACAGTTTGTGAATAGTTTCACATAAATAGTACTATTTCCACATACTACAGTGCAATGTGATGTCCGAAGTGGCTGACAAAATTAGGTACTCACACGATATATATGCATATTGCAAGGTATATGTATACCTTGCAAATTGTGATCGTTGCTCGCTCGCTCCGCTCGCTCGTAAAAATTTAGTCCAACCTCACATCCGATCCGACACGTTCGCAAATTCGAAATAAGTCGCCACCATATCGAATAATGGACGCAAGATGGATTGGTTTTAGGTTGCGCTATAGTTTTCGAGCGAGCGCAGCGAACGAGAGACGCGTAAAGGTGTGCCACAATCCAACGGTTTGGCACATACGGACATTGGAACATTCGCACCAGCCCGAGGAGCCGGAAGTATTTATCCTATTTCCTACTGACAAATGTTTACAGTTTGTGAATAGTTTCACATAAATAGTACTATTTCCACATACTACAGTGCAATGTGATGTCCGAAGTGGCTGACAAAATTAGGTACTCACACGATATATATGCATATTGCAAGGTATATGTATACCTTGCAAATTGTGATCGTTGCTCGCTCGCTCCGCTCGCTCGTAAAAATTTAGTCCAACCTCACATCCGATCCGACACGTTCGCAAATTCGAAATAAGTCGCCTTCATATCGAATGACTAACGCAAGAGGGATTGGTTTTAGGTTAGGCTATAGCTTTCGAGCGAGCGCAGCGAGCGAGAGACGCGTAAAGGTGTGTCACAATCCAACGGTTTGGCACATACTGACATTGAAACATTCGCAGCAACCCGAGGAGCCGGAAGTCTTTATCATATTGCCTACTGACAAGTGTTTACAGTTTGTGAATAGTTCCACATAAATAGTACTGTTTCCACATAGTACAGTGCAATGTGATGTCCGAAATGGCTGACAAAATTAGGTAATAACACGAAATATATGCAAGGCAATATAAGGTATATGTATAGCTTGGAAATTGTGATCGTTGCTCGCTCGCTCCGCTCGCTCGTAAAAATTTAGTCCAACCTCACATACGATCCGACACGTTCGCAAATTCGAAATAAGTTGCCTTCATATCGAACGACTAACGCAAGAGGGATTGGTTTTAGGTTAGGCTATAGTTTTCGAGCGAGCGCAGCGAGCGAGAGACGCGTAAAGGTGTATCACAATCTAACGGTTTGGCACATACGGACATTGAAACATTCGCACCAGCCAGAGGAGCCGGAAGTATTTATCCTATTGGCTGCTGACAAATGTTTACAGTTTGTGAATAGTTTCACATAAATAGTACTATTTCCACATACTACAGTGCAATGTGATGTCCGAAGTGGCTGACAAAATTAGGTACTAACACGAAATATATGCAAGGCAATATAAGGTATATGTATACCTTGCAAATTGTGATCGCTGCTCGCTCGCTCCGCTCGCTCGTAAAAATTTAGTCCAACCTCACATCCGATCCGACACGTTCGCAAATTCGAAATAAGTCGCCTTCATATCGAATGACTAACGCAAGAGAGATTGGTTTTAGGTTAGGCTATAGCTTTCGAGCGAGCGCAGCGAGCGAGAGACGCGTAAAGGTGTGTCACAATCCAACGGTTTGGCACATACTGACATTGAAACATTCGCAGCAACCCGAGGAGCCGGAAGTCTTTATCATATTGCCTACTGACAAGTGTTTACAGTTTGTGAATAGTTCCACATAAATAGTACTGTTTCCACATAGTACAGTGCAATGTGATGTCCGAAATGGCTGACAAAATTAGGTAATAACACGAAATATATGCAAGGCAATATAAGGTATATGTATAGCTTGGAAATTGTGATCGTTGCTCGCTCGCTCCGCTCGCTCGTAAAAATTTAGTCCAACCTCACATACGATCCGACACGTTCGCAAATTCGAAATAAGTTGCCTTCATATCGAACGACTAACGCAAGAGGGATTGGTTTTAGGTTAGGCTATAGTTTTCGAGCGAGCGCAGCGAGCGAGAGACGCGTAAAGGTGTATCACAAGCTAACGGTTTGGCACATACGGACATTGAAACATTCGCACCAGCCAGAGGAGCCGGAAGTATTTATCCTATTGGCTGCTGACAAATGTTTACAGTTTGTGAATAGTTTCACATAAATAGTACTATTTCCACATACTACAGTGCAATGTGATGTCCGAAGTGGCTGACAAAATTAGGTACTAACACGAAATATATGCAAGGCAATATAAGGTATATGTATACCTTGCAAATTGTGATCGCTGCTCGCTCGCTCCGCTCGCTCGTAAAAATTTAGTCCAACCTCACATACGATCCGACACGTTCGCAAATTCGAAATAAGTTGCCTTCATATCGAATGACTAACGCAAGATGGATTGGGATTAGGTTAGGCTACAGCTTTCGAGCGAGCGCAGCGAGCGAGAGACGCGTAAAGGTGTGTCACAATCCAACGGTTTGGCACATACTGACATTGAAACATTCGCACCAGCCCGAGGAGCCGGATGTCTTTATCATATTGCCTGCTGACAAATGTTTACAGTTTGTGAATAGTTTCACATAAATAGTACTATTTCCACATACTACAGGGCAATGTGATGTCCGAAGTGGCTGACGAAATTAGGTACTAACACGATATATATGCATATTGCAAGGTATATGTATACCTTGTATATTGTGATCGTTGCTCGCTCGCTCCGCTCGCTCGTAAAAATTTAGTCCAACCTCACATCCGATCGGACACGTTCGCAAATTCGAAATAAGTCGCCACCATATCGAATAATGAACGCAAGATGGATTGGTTTTAGGTTACGCTATAGTTTTCGAGCGAGCGCAGCGAACGAGAGACGCGTAAAGGTGTGTCACAATCCAACGGTTTGGCACATACGGACATTGAAACATTCGCACCAGCCCGAGGAGCCGGAAGTCTCTATCCTATTGCCTGCTGACAAATGTTTACAGTTTGTGAATAGTTTCACATATATAGTACTATTTCCACATACTACAGTCCAATGTGATGTCCGAAGTGGCTGACAAAATTAGGTACTAACACGAAATATATGCAAGGCAATATACGGTATATGTATACCTTGCAAATTGTGATCGTTGCTCGCTCGCTCCGCTCGCTCGTAAAAATTTAGTCCAACCTCACATACGATCCGACACGTTCGCAAATTCGAAATAAGTTGCCCTCATATCGAATGACTAACGCAAGATGGATTGGGTTTAGGTTAGGCTATAGTTTTCGAGCGAGCGCAGCGAGCGAGAGACGCGTAAAGGTGTATCACAATCTAACGGTTTGGCTCATACGGACATTGAAACATTCGCACCAGCCAGAGGAGCCGGGAGTATTTATCCTATTGCCTGCTGACAAATGTTTACAGTTTGTGAATAGTTTCACATAAATAGTACTATTTCCACATACTACAGTCCAATGTGATGTCCGAAGTGGCTAACAAAATTAGGTACTAACACGATATATATGCATATTGCAAGGTATATGTATACCTTGCAAATTGTGATCGTTGCTCGCTCGCTCCGCTCGCTCGTCAAAATTTAGTCCAACCTCACATCCGATCCGACACGTTCGCCAATTCGAAATAAGTCGCCACCATATCGAATAATGAACGCAAGATGGATTGGTTTTAGGTTACGCTATAGTTTTCGAGCGAGCGCAGCGAACGAGAGGCGCGTAAAGGTGTGTCACAATCCAACGGTTTGGCACATACGGACATTGAAACATTCGCACCAGCCCGAGGAGCCGGAAGTCTTTATCCTATTGCCTGCTGACAAATGTTTACAGTTTGTGAATAGTTTCACATAAATAGTACTATTTCCACATACTACAGTCCAATGTGATGTCCGAAGTGGCTGACAAAATTAGGTACTAACACGAAATATATGCAAGGCAGTATAAGGTATATGTATACCTTGCAAATTGTGATCGTTGCTCGCTCGCTCCGCTCGCTCGTAAAAATTTAGTCCAACCTCACATCCGATCCGACACGTTCGCAAATTCGAAATAAGTTGCCTACATATCGAATGACTAACGCAAGATGGATTGGGTTTAGGTTAGGCTACAGCTTTCGAGCGAGCGCAGCGAGCGAGAGACGCGTAAAGGTGTGTCACAATCCAACGGTTTGGCACATACTGACATTGAAACATTCGCACCAGCCCGAGGAGCCGGATGTCTTTATCATATTGCCTGCTGACAAATGTTTACAGTTTGTGAATAGTTTCACATAAATAGTACTATTTCGACATACTACAGTGCAATGTGATGTCCGAAGTGGCTGACAAAATTAGGTACTAACACGAAATATATGCAAGGCAATATAAGGTATATGTATACCTTGCAAATTGTGATCGTTGCTCGCTAGCTCCGCTCGCTCATAAAAATTTAGTCCAACCTCACATCCGATCCGACACGTTCGCAAATTCGAAATAAGTCACCACCATATCGAATAATGAACGCAAGATGGATTGGTTTTAGGATACGCTATAGTTTTCGAGCGAGCGCAGCGAGCGAGAGACGCGTAAAGGTGTGTCACAATCCAACGGTTTGGCACATACGGACATTGAAACATTCGCACCAGCCCGAGGAGCCGGAAGTATTTATCCTATTTCCTACTGACAAATGTTTACAGTTTGTGAATAGTTTCACATAAATAGTACTATTTCCACATACTACAGTGCAAGGTGATGTCCGAAGTGGCTGACAAAATTAGGTACTCACACGATATATATGCATATTGCAAGGTATATGTATACCTTGCAAATTGTGATCGTTGCTCGCTCGCTCCGCTCGCTCGTAAAAATTTAGTCCAACCTCACATCCGATCCGACACGTTCGCAAATTCGAAATAAGTCGCCTTCATATCGAATGACTAACGCAAGAGGGATTGGTTTTAGGTTAGGCTATAGCTTTCGAGCGAGCGCAGCGAGCGAGAGACGCGTAAAGGTGTGTCACAATCCAACGGTTTGGCACATACTGACATTGAAACATTCGCACCCACCCGAGGAGCCGGAAGTCTTTATCATATTGCCTACTGACAAGTGTTTACAGTTTGTGAATAGTTCCACATAAATAGTACTGTTTCCACATAGTACAGTGCAATGTGATGTCCGAAATGGCTGACAAAATTAGGTAATAACACGAAATATATGCAGGGCAATATAAGGTATATGTATACCTTGGAAATTGTGATCGTTGCTCGCTCGCTCCGCTCGCTCGTAAAAATTTAGTCCAACCTCACATACGATCCGACACGTTCGCAAATTCGAAATAAGTTGCCTTCATATCGAACGACTAACGCAAGAGGGATTGGTTTTAGGTTAGGCTATAGTTTTCGAGCGAGCGCAGCGAGCGAGAGACGCGTAAAGGTGTATCACAATCTAACGGTTTGGCACATACGGACATTGAAACATTCGCACCAGCCAGAGGAGCCGGAAGTATTTATCCTATTGGCTGCTGACAAATGTTTACAGTTTGTGAATAGTTTCACATAAATAGTACTATTTCCACATACTACAGTGCAATGTGATGTCCGTAGTGGCTGACAAAATTAGGTACTAACACGAAATATATGCAAGGCAATATAAGGTATATGTATACCTTGCAAATTGTGATCGTTGTTCGCTCGCACCGCTCGCTCGTAAAAATTTAGTCCAACCTCACATACGATCCGACACGTTCGCAAATTCGAAATAAGTTGCCTTCATATCGAATGACTAATGCAAGATGGATTGGGATTAGGTTAGGCTACAGCTTTCGAGCGAGCGCAGCGAGCGAGAGACGTGTAAAGGTGTGTCACAATCCAACGGTTTGGCACATACTGACATTGAAACATTCGCACCAGCCCGAGGAGCCGGATGTCTTTATCATATTGCCTGCTGACAAATGTTTACAGTTTGTGAATAGTTTCACATAAATAGTACTATTTCCACATACTACAGGGCAATGTGATGTCCGAAGTGGCTGACGAAATTAGGTACTAACACGATATATATGCATATTGCAAGGTATATGTATACCTTGCATATTGTGATCGTTGCTCGCTCGCTCCGCTCGCTCGTAAAAATTTAGTCCAACCTCACATCCGATCCGACACGTTCGCAAATTCGAAATAAGTCGCCACCATATCGAATAATGAACGCAAGATGGATTGGTTTTAGGTTACGCTATAGTTTTCGAGCGAGCGCAGCGAACGAGAGACGCGTAAAGGTGTGTCACAATCCAACGGTTTGGCACATACGGACATTGAAACATTCGCACCAGCCCGAGGAGCCGGAAGTCTTTATCCTATTGCCTGCTGACAAATGTTTACAGTTTGTGAATAGTTTCACATAAATAGTACTATTTCCACATACTACAGTCCAATGTGATGTCCGAAGTGGCTGACAAAATTAGGTACTAACACGAAATATATGCAAGGCAGTATAAGGTATATGTATACCTTGCAAATTGTGATCGTTGCTCGCTCGCTCCGCTCGCTCGTAAAAATTTAGTCCAACCTCACATCCGATCCGACACGTTCGCAAATTCGAAATAAGTTGCCTACATATCGAATGACTAACGCAAGATGGATTGGGTTTAGGTTAGGCTACAGCTTTCGAGCGAGCGCAGCGAGCGAGAGACGCGTAAAGGTGTGTCACAATCCAACGGTTTGGCACATACTGACATTGAAACATTCGCACCAACCCGAGGAGCCGGAAGTCTTTATCATATTGCCTACTGACAAGTGTTTACAGTTTGTGAATAGTTCCACATAAATAGTACTGTTTCCACATAGTACAGTGCAATGTGATGTCCGAAATGGCTGACAAAATTAGGTAATAACACGAAATATATGCAAGGCAATATAAGGTATATGTATAGCTTGGAAATTGTGATCGTTGCTCGCTCGCTCCGCTCGCTCGTAAAAATTTAGTCCAACCTCACATCCGATCCGACACGTTCGCAAATTCGAAATAAGTCGCCTTCATATCGAATGACTAACGCAAGAGGGATTGGTTTTAGGTTAGGCTATAGCTTTTGAGCGAGCGCAGCGAGCGAGAGCCGCGTAAAGGTGTGTCACAATCCAACGGTTTGGCACATACTGACATTGAAACATTCGCACCAACCCGAGGAGCCGGAAGTCTTTATCATATTGCCTACTGACAAGTGTTTACAGTTTGTGAATAGTTCCACATAAATAGTACTGTTTCCACATAGTACAGTGCAATGTGATGTCCGAAATGGCTGACAAAATTAGGTAATAACACGAAATATATGCAAGGCAATATAAGGTATATGTATAGCTTGGAAATTGTGATCGTTGCTCGCTCGCTCCGCTCGCTCGTAAAAGTTTAGTCCAACCTCACATACGATCCGACACGTTCGCAAATTCGAAATAAGTTGCCTTCATATCGAATGACTAACGCAAGATGGATTGGGTTTAGGTTAGGCTACAGATTTCGAGCGAGCGCAGCGAGCGAGAGACGCGTAAAGGTGTGTCACAATCCAACGGTTTGGCACATACTGACATTGAAACATTCGCACCAGCCCGAGGAGCCGGATGTCTTTATCATATTGGCTACTGACAAATGTTTACAGTTTGTGAATAGTTTCACATAAATAGTACTATTTCGACATACTACAGTGCAATGTGATGTCCGAAGTGGCTGACAAAATTAGGTACTAACACGATATATATGCATATTGCAGGGTATATGTATACCTTGCAAATTCTGATCGTTGCTCGCTCGCTCCGCTCGCTCGTAAAAATTTAGTCCAACCTCACATCCGATCCGACACGTTCGCAAATTCGAAATAAGTCGCCTTCATATCGAATGACTAACGCAAGAGGGATTGGTTTTAGGTTAGGCTATAGTTTTCGAGCGAGCGCAGCGAGCGAGAGACGCGTAAAGGTGTATCACAATCTAACGGTTTGGCTCATACGGACATTGAAACATTCGCACCAGCCAGAGGAGCCGGGAGTATTTATCCTATTGCCTGCTGACAAATGTTTACAGTTTGTGAATAGTTTCACATAAATAGTACTATTTCCACATACTACAGTCCAATGTGATGTCCGAAGTGGCTAACAAAATTAGGTACTAACACGATATATATGCATATTGCAAGGTATATGTATACCTTGCAAATTGTGATCGTTGCTCGCTCGCTCCGCTCGCTCGTAAAAATTTAGTCCAACCTCACATCCGATCCGACACGTTCGCAAATTCGAAATAAGTCGCCACCATATCGAATAATGAACGCAAGATGGATTGGTTTTAGGTTACGCTATAGTTTTCGAGCGAGCGCAGCGAACGAGAGACGCGTAAAGGTGTGTCACAATCCAACGGTTTGGCACATACGGACATTGAAACATTCGCACCAGCCCGAGGAGCCGGAAGTCTTTATCCTATTGCCTGCTGACAAATGTTTACAGTTTGTGAATAGTTTCACATAAATAGTAGTATTTCCACATACTACAGTGCAATGTGATGTCCGAAGTGGCTGACAAAATTAGGTACTAACACGATATATATGCATATTGCAAGGTATATGTATACCTTGCATATTGTGATCGATGCTCGCTCGCTCCGCTCGCTCGTAAAAATTTAGTCCATCCTCACATCCGATCCGCCACGTTCGCAAATTCGAAATAAGTCGCCACCATATCGAATAATGAACGCAAGATGGATTGGTTTTATGTTACGCTATAGTTTTCGAGCGAGCGCAGCGAACGAGAGACGCGTAAAGGTGTGTCACAATCCAACGGTTTGGCACATACTGACATTGAAACATTCGCACCAGCCCGAGGAGCCGGAAGTCTTTATCATATTGGCTACTGACAAATGTTTACAGTTTGTGAATAGTTTCACATAAATAGTACTATTTCGACATACTACAGTGCAATGTGATGTCCGAAGTGGCTGACAAAATTAGGTACTAACACGATATATATGCATATTGCAAGGTATATGTATACCTTGCAAATTCTGATCGTTGCTCGCTCGCTCCGCTCGCTCGTAAAAATTTAGTCCAACCTCACATCCGATCCGACACGTTCGCAAATTCGAAATAAGTCGCCTTCATATCGAATGACTAACGCAAGAGGGATTGGTTTTAGGTTAGGCTATAGTTTTCGAGCGAGCGCAGCGAGCGAGAGATGCGTAAAGGTGTATCACAATCTAACGGTTTGGCTCATACGGACATTGAAACATTCGCACCAGCCAGAGGAGCCGGGAGTATTTATCCTATTGCCTGCTGACAAATGTTTAC
This sequence comes from Bombus terrestris, assembly GCF_910591885.1. Classification (NCBI taxonomy): domain Eukaryota; kingdom Metazoa; phylum Arthropoda; class Insecta; order Hymenoptera; family Apidae; genus Bombus; species Bombus terrestris. The sequence goes on along the minus strand of NW_025963552.1, from coordinate 1,250,702 downwards.
AGTTTGTGAATAGTTTCACATAAATAGTACTATTTCCACATACTACAGTCCAATGTGATGTCCGAAGTGGCTGACAAAATTAGGTACTAACACGAAATATATGCAAGGCAGTATAAGGTATATGTATACCTTGCAAATTGTGATCGTTGCTCGCTCGCTCCGCTCGCTCGTAAAAATTTAGTCCAACCTCACATCCGATCCGACACGTTCGCAAATTCGAAATAAGTTGCCTACATATCGAATGACTAACGCAAGATGGATTGGGTTTAGGTTAGGCTACAGCTTTCGAGAGAGCGCAGCGAGCGAGAGACGCGTAAAGGTGTGTCACAATCCAACGGTTTGGCACATACTGACATTGAAACATTCGCACCAACCCGAGGAGCCGGAAGTCTTTATCATATTGCCTACTGACAAGTGTTTACAGTTTGTGAATAGTTCCACATAAATAGTACTGTTTCCACATAGTACAGTGCAATGTGATGTCCGAAATGGCTGACAAAATTAGGTAATAACACGAAATATATGCAAGGCAATATAAGGTATATGTATAGCTTGGAAATTGTGATCGTTGCTCGCTCGCTCCGCTCGCTCGTAAAAATTTAGTCCAACCTCACATCCGATCCGACACGTTCGCAAATTCGAAATAAGTCGCCTTCATATCGAATGACTAACGCAAGAGGGATTGGTTTTAGGTTAGGCTATAGCTTTTGAGCGAGCGCAGCGAGCGAGAGCCGCGTAAAGGTGTGTCACAATCCAACGGTTTGGCACATACTGACATTGAAACATTCGCACCAACCCGAGGAGCCGGAAGTCTTTATCATATTGCCTACTGACAAGTGTTTACAGTTTGTGAATAGTTCCACATAAATAGTACTGTTTCCACATAGTACAGTGCAATGTGATGTCCGAAATGGCTGACAAAATTAGGTAATAACACGAAATATATGCAAGGCAATATAAGGTATATGTATAGCTTGGAAATTGTGATCGTTGCTCGCTCGCTCCGCTCGCTCGTAAAAGTTTAGTCCAACCTCACATACGATCCGACACGTTCGCAAATTCGAAATAAGTTGCCTTCATATCGAATGACTAACGCAAGATGGATTGGGTTTAGGTTAGGCTACAGATTTCGAGCGAGCGCAGCGAGCGAGAGACGCGTAAAGGTGTGTCACAATCCAACGGTTTGGCACATACTGACATTGAAACATTCGCACCAGCCCGAGGAGCCGGATGTCTTTATCATATTGCCTGCTGACAAATGTTTACAGTTTGTGAATAGTTTCACATAAATAGTACTATTTCCACATACTACAGGGCAATGTGATGTCCGAAGTGGCTGACGAAATTAGGTACTAACACGATATATATGCATATTGCAAGGTATATGTATACCTTGCATATTGTGATCGATGCTCGCTCGCTCCGCTCGCTCGTAAAAATTTAGTCCATCCTCACATCCGATCCGACACGTTCGCAAATTCGAAATAAGTCGCCACCATATCGAATAATGAACGCAAGATGGATTGGTTTTATGTTACGCTATAGTTTTCGAGCGAGCGCAGCGAACGAGAGACGCGTAAAGGTGTGTCACAATCCAACGGTTTGGCACATACTGACATTGAAACATTCGCACCAGCCAGAGGAGCCGGAAGTCTTTATCATATTGGCTACTGACAAATGTTTACAGTTTGTGAATAGTTTCACATAAATAGTACTATTTCGACATACTACAGTGCAATGTGATGTCCGAAGTGGCTGACAAAATTAGGTACTAACACGATATATATGCATATTGCAGGGTATATGTATACCTTGCAAATTCTGATCGTTGCTCGCTCGCTCCGCTCGCTCGTAAAAATTTAGTCCAACCTCACATCCGATCCGACACGTTCGCAAATTCGAAATAAGTCGCCTTCATATCGAATGACTAACGCAAGAGGGATTGGTTTTAGGTTAGGCTATAGTTTTCGAGCGAGCGCAGCGAGCGAGAGACGCGTAAAGGTGTATCACAATCTAACGGTTTGGCTCATACGGACATTGAAACATTCGCACCAGCCAGAGGAGCCGGGAGTATTTATCCTATTGCCTGCTGACAAATGTTTACAGTTTGTGAATAGTTTCACATAAATAGTACTATTTCCACATACTACAGTCCAATGTGATGTCCGAAGTGGCTAACAAAATTAGGTACTAACACGATATATATGCATATTGCAAGGTATATGTATACCTTGCAAATTGTGATCGTTGCTCGCTCGCTCCGCTCGCTCGTAAAAATTTAGTCCAACCTCACATCCGATCCGACACGTTCGCAAATTCGAAATAAGTCGCCACCATATCGAATAATGAACGCAAGATGGATTGGTTTTAGGTTACGCTATAGTTTTCGAGCGAGCGCAGCGAACGAGAGACGCGTAAAGGTGTGTCACAATCCAACGGTTTGGCACATACGGACATTGAAACATTCGCACCAGCCCGAGGAGCCGGAAGTCTTTATCCTATTGCCTGCTGACAAATGTTTACAGTTTGTGAATAGTTTCACATAAATAGTAGTATTTCCACATACTACAGTGCAATGTGATGTCCGAAGTGGCTGACAAAATTAGGTACTAACACGATATATATGCATATTGCAAGGTATATGTATACCTTGCATATTGTGATCGATGCTCTCTCGCTCCGCTCGCTCGTAAAAATTTAGTCCATCCTCACATCCGATCCGCCACGTTCGCAAATTCGAAATAAGTCGCCACCATATCGAATAATGAACGCAAGATGGATTGGTTTTATGTTACGCTATAGTTTTCGAGCGAGCGCAGCGAACGAGAGACGCGTAAAGGTGTGTCACAATCCAACGGTTTGGCACATACTGACATTGAAACATTCGCACCAGCCCGAGGAGCCGGAAGTCTTTATCATATTGGCTACTGACAAATGTTTACAGTTTGTGAATAGTTTCACATAAATAGTACTATTTCGACATACTACAGTGCAATGTGATGTCCGAAGTGGCTGACAAAATTAGGTACTAACACGATATATATGCATATTGCAAGGTATATGTATACCTTGCAAATTCTGATCGTTGCTCGCTCGCTCCGCTCGCTCGTAAAAATTTAGTCCAACCTCACATCCGATCCGACACGTTCGCAAATTCGAAATAAGTCGCCTTCATATCGAATGACTAACGCAAGAGGGATTGGTTTTAGGTTAGGCTATAGTTTTCGAGCGAGCGCAGCGAGCGAGAGATGCGTAAAGGTGTATCACAATCTAACGGTTTGGCTCATACGGACATTGAAACATTCGCACCAGCCAGAGGAGCCGGGAGTATTTATCCTATTGCCTGCTGACAAATGTTTACAGTTTGTGAATAGTTTCACATAAATAGTACTATTTCCACATACTACAGTCCAATGTGATGTCCGAAGTGGCTGACAAAATTAGGTACTAACACGAAATATATGCAAGGCAGTATAAGGTATATGTATACCTTGCAAATTGTGATCGTTGCTCGCTCGCTCCGCTCGCTCGTAAAAATTTAGTCCAACCTCACATCCGATCCGACACGTTCGCAAATTCGAAATAAGTTGCCTACATATCGAATGACTAACGCAAGATGGATTGGGTTTAGGTTAGGCTACAGCTTTCGAGAGAGCGCAGCGAGCGAGAGACGCGTAAAGGTGTGTCACAATCCAACGGTTTGGCACATACTGACATTGAAACATTCGCACCAGCCCGAGGAGCCGGATGTCTTTATCATATTGCCTGCTGACAAATGTTTACAGTTTGTGAATAGTTTCACATAAATAGTACTATTTCGACATACTACAGGGCAATGTGATGTCCGAAGTGGCTGACGAAATTAGGTACTAACACGATATATATGCATATTGCAAGGTATATGTATACCTTGCATATTGTGATCGATGCTCGCTCGCTCCGCTCGCTCGTAGAAATTTAGTCCAACCTCACATCCGATCCGACACGTTCGCAAATTCGAAATAAGTCGCCTTCATATCGAATGACTAACGCAAGAGGGATTGGTTTTAGGTTAGGCTATAGCTTTTGAGCGAGCGCAGCGAGCGAGAGCCGCGTAAAGGTGTGTCACAATCCAACGGTTTGGCACATACTGACATTGAAACATTCGCACCAACCCGAGGAGCCGGAAGTCTTTATCATATTGCCTACTGACAAGTGTTTACAGTTTGTGAATAGTTCCACATAAATAGTACTGTTTCCACATAGTACAGTGCAATGTGATGTCCGAAATGGCTGACAAAATTAGGTAATAACACGAAATATATGCAAGGCAATATAAGGTATATGTATAGCTTGGAAATTGTGATCGTTGCTCGCTCGCTCCGCTCGCTCGTAAAAGTTTAGTCCAACCTCACATACGATCCGACACGTTCGCAAATTCGAAATAAGTCACCACCATATCGAATAATGAACGCAAGATGGATTGGTTTTAGGATACGCTATAGTTTTCGAGCGAGCGCAGCGAGCGAGAGACGCGTAAATGTGTGTCACAATCCAACGGTTTGGCACATACGGACATTGAAACATTCGCACCAGCCCGAGGAGCCGGAAGTATTTATCCTATTTCCTACTGACAAATGTTTACAGTTTGTGAATAGTTTCACATAAATAGTACTATTTCCACATACTACAGTGCAAGGTGATGTCCGAAGTGGCTGACAAAATTAGGTACTCACACGATATATATGCATATTGCAAGGTATATGTATACCTTGCAAATTGTGATCGTTGCTCGCTCGCTCCGCTCGCTCGTAAAAATTTAGTCCAACCTCACATACGATCCGACACGTTCGCAAATTCGAAATAAGTTGCCTTCATATCGAACGACTAACGCAAGAGGGATTGGTTTTAGGTTAGGCTATAGTTTTCGAGCGAGCGCAGCGAGCGAGAGACGCGTAAAGGTGTATCACAATCTAACGGTTTGGCACATACGGACATTGAAACATTCGCACCAGCCAGAGGAGCCGGAAGTATTTATCCTATTGGCTGCTGACAAATGTTTACAGTTTATGAATAGTTTCACATAAATAGTACTATTTCCACATACTACAGTGCAATGTGATGTCCGTAGTGGCTGACAAAATTAGGTACTAACACGAAATATATGCAAGGCAATATAAGGTATATGTATACCTTGCAAATTGTGATCGTTGTTCGCTCGCACCGCTCGCTCGTAAAAATTTAGTCCAACCTCACATACGATCCGACACGTTCGCAAATTCGAAATAAGTTGCCTTCATATCGAATGACTAATGCAAGATGGATTGGGATTAGGTTAGGCTACAGCTTTCGAGCGAGCGCAGCGAGCGAGAGACGTGTAAAGGTGTGTCACAATCCAACGGTTTGGCACATACTGACATTGAAACATTCGCACCAGCCCGAGGAGCCGGATGTCTTTATCATATTGCCTGCTGACAAATGTTTACAGTTTGTGAATAGTTTCACATAAATAGTACTATTTCCACATACTACAGGGCAATGTGATGTCCGAAGTGGCTGACGAAATTAGGTACTAACACGATATATATGCATATTGCAAGGTATATGTATACCTTGCATATTGTGATCGTTGCTCGCTCGCTCCGCTCGCTCGTAAAAATTTAGTCCAACCTCACATCCGATCCGACACGTTCGCAAATTCGAAATAAGTCGCCACCATATCGAATAATGAACGCAAGATGGATTGGTTTTAGGTTACGCTATAGTTTTCGAGCGAGCGCAGCGAACGAGAGACGCGTAAAGGTGTGTCACAATCCAACGGTTTGGCACATACGGACATTGAAACATTCGCACCAGCCCGAGGAGCCGGAAGTCTTTATCCTATTGCCTGCTGACAAATGTTTACAGTTTGTGAATAGTTTCACATAAATAGTACTATTTCCACATACTACAGTCCAATGTGATGTCCGAAGTGGCTGACAAAATTAGGTACTAACACGAAATATATGCAAGGCAGTATAAGGTATATGTATACCTTGCAAATTGTGATCGTTGCTCGCTCGCTCCGCTCGCTCGTAAAAATTTAGTCCAACCTCACATCCGATCCGACACGTTCGCAAATTCGAAATAAGTTGCCTACATATCGAATGACTAACGCAAGATGGATTGGGTTTAGGTTAGGCTACAGCTTTCGAGAGAGCGCAGCGAGCGAGAGACGCGTAAAGGTGTGTCACAATCCAACGGTTTGGCACATACTGACATTGAAACATTCGCACCAACCCGAGGAGCCGGAAGTCTTTATCATATTGCCTACTGACAAGTGTTTACAGTTTGTGAATAGTTCCACATAAATAGTACTGTTTCCACATAGTACAGTGCAATGTGATGTCCGAAATGGCTGACAAAATTAGGTAATAACACGAAATATATGCAAGGCAATATAAGGTATATGTATAGCTTGGAAATTGTGATCGTTGCTCGCTCGCTCCGCTCGCTCGTAAAAATTTAGTCCAACCTCACATCCGATCCGACACGTTCGCAAATTCGAAATAAGTCGCCTTCATATCGAATGACTAACGCAAGAGGGATTGGTTTTAGGTTAGGCTATAGCTTTTGAGCGAGCGCAGCGAGCGAGAGCCGCGTAAAGGTGTGTCACAATCCAACGGTTTGGCACATACTGACACTGAAACATTCGCACCAACCCGAGGAGCCGGAAGTCTTTATCATATTGCCTACTGACAAGTGTTTACAGTTTGTGAATAGTTCCACATAAATAGTACTGTTTCCACATAGTACAGTGCAATGTGATGTCCGAAATGGCTGACAAAATTAGGTAATAACACGAAATATATGCAAGGCAATATAAGGTATATGTATAGCTTGGAAATTGTGATCGTTGCTCGCTCGCTCCGCTCGCTCGTAAAAGTTTAGTCCAACCTCACATACGATCCGACACGTTCGCAAATTCGAAATAAGTTGCCTTCATATCGAATGACTAACGCAAGATGGATTGGGTTTAGGTTAGGCTACAGATTTCGAGCGAGCGCAGCGAGCGAGAGACGCGTAAAGGTGTGTCACAATCCAACGGTTTGGCACATACTGACATTGAAACATTCGCACCAGCCCGAGGAGCCGGATGTCTTTATCATATTGCCTGCTGACAAATGTTTACAGTTTGTGAATAGTTTCACATAAATAGTACTATTTCCACATACTACAGGGCAATGTGATGTCCGAAGTGGCTGACGAAATTAGGTACTAACACGATATATATGCATATTGCAAGGTATATGTATACCTTGCATATTGTGATCGATGCTCGCTCGCTCCGCTCGCTCGTAAAAATTTAGTCCATCCTCACATCCGATCCGACACGTTCGCAAATTCGAAATAAGTCGCCACCATATCGAATAATGAACGCAAGATGGATTGGTTTTATGTTACGCTATAGTTTTCGAGCGAGCGCAGCGAACGAGAGACGCGTAAAGGTGTGTCACAATCCAACGGTTTGGCACATACTGACATTGAAACATTCGCACCAGCCAGAGGAGCCGGAAGTCTTTATCATATTGGCTACTGACAAATGTTTACAGTTTGTGAATAGTTTCACATAAATAGTACTATTTCGACATACTACAGTGCAATGTGATGTCCGAAGTGGCTGACAAAATTAGGTACTAACACGATATATATGCATATTGCAGGGTATATGTATACCTTGCAAATTCTGATCGTTGCTCGCTCGCTCCGCTCGCTCGTAAAAATTTAGTCCAACCTCACATCCGATCCGACACGTTCGCAAATTCGAAATAAGTCGCCTTCATATCGAATGACTAACGCAAGAGGGATTGGTTTTAGGTTAGGCTATAGTTTTCGAGCGAGCGCAGCGAGCGAGAGACGCGTAAAGGTGTATCACAATCTAACGGTTTGGCTCATACGGACATTGAAACATTCGCACCAGCCAGAGGAGCCGGGAGTATTTATCCTATTGCCTGCTGACAAATGTTTACAGTTTGTGAATAGTTTCACATAAATAGTACTATTTCCACATACTACAGTCCAATGTGATGTCCGAAGTGGCTAACAAAATTAGGTACTAACACGATATATATGCATATTGCAAGGTATATGTATACCTTGCAAATTGTGATCGTTGCTCGCTCGCTCCGCTCGCTCGTAAAAATTTAGTCCAACCTCACATCCGATCCGACACGTTCGCAAATTCGAAATAAGTCGCCACCATATCGAATAATGAACGCAAGATGGATTGGTTTTAGGTTACGCTATAGTTTTCGAGCGAGCGCAGCGAACGAGAGACGCGTAAAGGTGTGTCACAATCCAACGGTTTGGCACATACGGACATTGAAACATTCGCACCAGCCCGAGGAGCCGGAAGTCTTTATCCTATTGCCTGCTGACAAATGTTTACAGTTTGTGAATAGTTTCACATAAATAGTAGTATTTCCACATACTACAGTGCAATGTGATGTCCGAAGTGGCTGACAAAATTAGGTACTAACACGATATATATGCATATTGCAAGGTATATGTATACCTTGCATATTGTGATCGATGCTCGCTCGCTCCGCTCGCTCGTAAAAATTTAGTCCATCCTCACATCCGATCCGCCACGTTCGCAAATTCGAAATAAGTCGCCACCATATCGAATAATGAACGCAAGATGGATTGGTTTTATGTTACGCTATAGTTTTCGAGCGAGCGCAGCGAACGAGAGACGCGTAAAGGTGTGTCACAATCCAACGGTTTGGCACATACTGACATTGAAACATTCGCACCAGCCCGAGGAGCCGGAAGTCTTTATCATATTGGCTACTGACAAATGTTTACAGTTTGTGAATAGTTTCACATAAATAGTACTATTTCGACATACTACAGTGCAATGTGATGTCCGAAGTGGCTGACAAAATTAGGTACTAACACGATATATATGCATATTGCAAGGTATATGTATACCTTGCAAATTCTGATCGTTGCTCGCTCGCTCCGTTCGCTCGTAAAAATTTAGTCCAACCTCACATCCGATCCGACACGTTCGCAAATTCGAAATAAGTCGCCTTCATATCGAATGACTAACGCAAGAGGGATTGGTTTTAGGTTAGGCTATAGTTTTCGAGCGAGCGCAGCGAGCGAGAGATGCGTAAAGGTGTATCACAATCTAACGGTTTGGCTCATACGGACATTGAAACATTCGCACCAGCCAGAGGAGCCGGGAGTATTTATCCTATTGCCTGCTGACAAATGTTTACAGTTTGTGAATAGTTTCACATAAATAGTACTATTTCCACATACTACAGTCCAATGTGATGTCCGAAGTGGCTGACAAAATTAGGTACTAACACGAAATATATGCAAGGCAGTATAAGGTATATGTATACCTTGCAAATTGTGATCGTTGCTCGCTCGCTCCGCTCGCTCGTAAAAATTTAGTCCAACCTCACATCCGATCCGACACGTTCGCAAATTCGAAATAAGTTGCCTACATATCGAATGACTAACGCAAGATGGATTGGGTTTAGGTTAGGCTACAGCTTTCGAGAGAGCGCAGCGAGCGAGAGCCGCGTAAAGGTGTGTCACAATCCAACGGTTTGGCACATACTGACATTGAAACATTCGCACCAACCCGAGGAGCCGGAAGTCTTTATCATATTGCCTACTGACAAGTGTTTACAGTTTGTGAATAGTTCCACATAAATAGTACTGTTTCCACATAGTACAGTGCAATGTGATGTCCGAAATGGCTGACAAAATTAGGTAATAACACGAAATATATGCAAGGCAATATAAGGTATATGTATAGCTTGGAAATTGTGATCGTTGCTCGCTCGCTCCGCTCGCTCGTAAAAGTTTAGTCCAACCTCACATACGATCCGACACGTTCGCAAATTCGAAATAAGTTGCCTTCATATCGAATGACTAACGCAAGATGGATTGGGTTTAGGTTAGGCTACAGATTTCGAGCGAGCGCAGCGAGCGAGAGACGCGTAAAGGTGTGTCACAATCCAACGGTTTGGCACATACTGACATTGAAACATTCGCACCAGCCCGAGGAGCCGGATGTCTTTATCATATTGCCTGCTGACAAATGTTTACAGTTTGTGAATAGTTTCACATAAATAGTACTATTTCGACATACTACAGTGCAATGTGATGTCCGAAGTGGCTGACAAAATTAGGTACTAACACGATATATATGCATATTGCAGGGTATATGTATACCTTGCAAATTCTGATCGTTGCTCGCTCGCTCCGCTCGCTCGTAAAAATTTAGTCCAACCTCACATCCGATCCGACACGTTCGCAAATTCGAAATAAGTCGCCTTCATATCGAATGACTAACGCAAGAGGGATTGGTTTTAGGTTAGGCTATAGTTTTCGAGCGAGCGCAGCGAGCGAGAGACGCGTAAAGGTGTATCACAATCTAACGGTTTGGCTCATACGGACATTGAAACATTCGCACCAGCCAGAGGAGCCGGGAGTATTTATCCTATTGCCTGCTGACAAATGTTTACAGTTTGTGAATAGTTTCACATAAATAGTACTATTTCCACATACTACAGTCCAATGTGATGTCCGAAGTGGCTAACAAAATTAGGTACTAACACGATATATATGCATATTGCAAGGTATATGTATACCTTGCAAATTGTGATCGTTGCTCGCTCGCTCCGCTCGCTCGTAAAAATTTAGTCCAACCTCACATCCGATCCGACACGTTCGCAAATTCGAAATAAGTCGCCACCATATCGAATAATGAACGCAAGATGGATTGGTTTTAGGTTACGCTATAGTTTTCGAGCGAGCGCAGCGAACGAGAGACGCGTAAAGGTGTGTCACAATCCAACGGTTTGGCACATACGGACATTGAAACATTCGCACCAGCCCGAGGAGCCGGAAGTCTTTATCCTATTGCCTGCTGACAAATGTTTACAGTTTGTGAATAGTTTCACATAAATAGTAGTATTTCCACATACTACAGTGCAATGTGATGTCCGAAGTGGCTGACAAAATTAGGTACTAACACGATATATATGCATATTGCAAGGTATATGTATACCTTGCATATTGTGATCGATGCTCGCTCGCTCCGCTCGCTCGTAAAAATTTAGTCCATCCTCACATCCGATCCGCCACGTTCGCAAATTCGAAATAAGTCGCCACCATATCGAATAATGAACGCAAGATGGATTGGTTTTATGTTACGCTATAGTTTTCGAGCGAGCGCAGCGAACGAGAGACGCGTAAAGGTGTGTCACAATCCAACGGTTTGGCACATACTGACATTGAAACATTCGCACCAGCCCGAGGAGCCGGAAGTCTTTATCATATTGGCTACTGACAAATGTTTACAGTTTGTGAATAGTTTCACATAAATAGTACTATTTCGACATACTACAGTGCAATGTGATGTCCGAAGTGGCTGACAAAATTAGGTACTAACACGATATATATGCATATTGCAAGGTATATGTATACCTTGCAAATTCTGATCGTTGCTCGCTCGCTCCGCTCGCTCGTAAAAATTTAGTCCAACCTCACATCCGATCCGACACGTTCGCAAATTCGAAATAAGTCGCCTTCATATCGAATGACTAACGCAAGAGGGATTGGTTTTAGGTTAGGCTATAGTTTTCGAGCGAGCGCAGCGAGCGAGAGATGCGTAAAGGTGTATCACAATCTAACGGTTTGGCTCATACGGACATTGAAACATTCGCACCAGCCAGAGGAGCCGGGAGTATTTATCCTATTGCCTGCTGACAAATGTTTACAGTTTGTGAATAGTTTCACATAAATAGTACTATTTCCACATACTACAGTCCAATGTGATGTCCGAAGTGGCTGACAAAATTAGGTACTAACACGAAATATATGCAAGGCAGTATAAGGTATATGTATACCTTGCAAATTGTGATCGTTGCTCGCTCGCTCCGCTCGCTCGTAAAAATTTAGTCCAACCTCACATCCGATCCGACACGTTCGCAAATTCGAAATAAGTTGCCTACATATCGAATGACTAACGCAAGATGGATTGGGTTTAGGTTAGGCTACAGCTTTCGAGAGAGCGCAGCGAGCGAGAGACGCGTAAAGGTGTGTCACAATCCAACGGTTTGGCACATACTGACATTGAAACATTCGCACCAGCCCGAGGAGCCGGATGTCTTTATCATATTGCCTGCTGACAAATGTTTACAGTTTGTGAATAGTTTCACATAAATAGTACTATTTCGACATACTACAGTGCAATGTGATGTCCGAAGTGGCTGACAAAATTAGGTACTAACACGATATATATGCATATTGCAGGGTATATGTATACCTTGCAAATTCTGATCGTTGCTCGCTCGCTCCGCTCGCTCGTAAAAATTTAGTCCAACCTCACATCCGATCCGACACGTTCGCAAATTCGAAATAAGTCGCCTTCATATCGAATGACTAACGCAAGAGGGATTGGTTTTAGGTTAGGCTATAGTTTTCGAGCGAGCGCAGCGAGCGAGAGACGCGTAAAGGTGTATCACAATCTAACGGTTTGGCTCATACGGACATTGAAACATTCGCACCAGCCAGAGGAGCCGGGAGTATTTATCCTATTGCCTGCTGACAAATGTTTACAGTTTGTGAATAGTTTCACATAAATAGTACTATTTCCACATACTACAGTCCAATGTGATGTCCGAAGTGGCTAACAAAATTAGGTACTAACACGATATATATGCATATTGCAAGGTATATGTATACCTTGCAAATTGTGATCGTTGCTCGCTCGCTCCGCTCGCTCGTAAAAATTTAGTCCAACCTCACATCCGATCCGACACGTTCGCAAATTCGAAATAAGTCGCCACCATATCGAATAATGAACGCAAGATGGATTGGTTTTAGGTTACGCTATAGTTTTCGAGCGAGCGCAGCGAACGAGAGACGCGTAAAGGTGTGTCACAATCCAACGGTTTGGCACATACGGACATTGAAACATTCGCACCAGCCCGAGGAGCCGGAAGTCTTTATCCTATTGCCTGCTGACAAATGTTTACAGTTTGTGAATAGTTTCACATAAATAGTAGTATTTCCACATACTACAGTGCAATGTGATGTCCGAAGTGGCTGACAAAATTAGGTACTAACACGATATATATGCATATTGCAAGGTATATGTATACCTTGCATATTGTGATCGATGCTCGCTCGCTCCGCTCGCTCGTAAAAATTTAGTCCATCCTCACATCCGATCCGCCACGTTCGCAAATTCGAAATAAGTCGCCACCATATCGAATAATGAACGCAAGATGGATTGGTTTTATGTTACGCTATAGTTTTCGAGCGAGCGCAGCGAACGAGAGACGCGTAAAGGTGTGTCACAATCCAACGGTTTGGCACATACTGACATTGAAACATTCGCACCAGCCCGAGGAGCCGGAAGTCTTTATCATATTGGCTACTGACAAATGTTTACAGTTTGTGAATAGTTTCACATAAATAGTACTATTTCGACATACTACAGTGCAATGTGATGTCCGAAGTGGCTGACAAAATTAGCTACTAACACGATATATATGCATATTGCAAGGTATATGTATACCTTGCAAATTCTGATCGTTGCTCGCTCGCTCCGCTCGCTCGTAAAAATTTAGTCCAACCTCACATCCGATCCGACACGTTCGCAAATTCGAAATAAGTCGCCTTCATATCGAATGACTAACGCAAGAGGGATTGGTTTTAGGTTAGGCTATAGTTTTCGAGCGAGCGCAGCGAGCGAGAGATGCGTAAAGGTGTATCACAATCTAACGGTTTGGCTCATACGGACATTGAAACATTCGCACCAGCCAGAGGAGCCGGGAGTATTTATCCTATTGCCTGCTGACAAATGTTTACAGTTTGTGAATAGTTTCACATAAATAGTACTATTTCCACATACTACAGTCCAATGTGATGTCCGAAGTGGCTGACAAAATTAGGTACTAACACGAAATATATGCAAGGCAGTATAAGGTATATGTATACCTTGCAAATTGTGATCGTTGCTCGCTCGCTCCGCTCGCTCGTAAAAATTTAGTCCAACCTCACATCCGATCCGACACGTTCGCAAATTCGAAATAAGTTGCCTACATATCGAATGACTAACGCAAGATGGATTGGGTTTAGGTTAGGCTACAGCTTTCGAGAGAGCGCAGCGAGCGAGAGACGCGTAAAGGTGTGTCACAATCCAACGGTTTGGCACATACTGACATTGAAACATTCGCACCAGCCCGAGGAGCCGGATGTCTTTATCATATTGCCTGCTGACAAATGTTTACAGTTTGTGAATAGTTTCACATAAATAGTACTATTTCGACATACTACAGGGCAATGTGATGTCCGAAGTGGCTGACGAAATTAGGTACTAACACGATATATATGCATATTGCAAGGTATATGTATACCTTGCATATTGTGATCGATGCTCGCTCGCTCCGCTCGCTCGTAGAAATTTAGTCCAACCTCACATCCGATCCGACACGTTCGCAAATTCGAAATAAGTCGCCTTCATATCGAATGACTAACGCAAGAGGGATTGGTTTTAGGTTAGGCTATAGCTTTTGAGCGAGCGCAGCGAGCGAGAGCCGCGTAAAGGTGTGTCACAATCCAACGGTTTGGCACATACTGACATTGAAACATTCGCACCAACCCGAGGAGCCGGAAGTCTTTATCATATTGCCTACTGACAAGTGTTTACAGTTTGTGAATAGTTCCACATAAATAGTACTGTTTCCACATAGTACAGTGCAATGTGATGTCCGAAATGGCTGACAAAATTAGGTAATAACACGAAATATATGCAAGGCAATATAAGGTATATGTATAGCTTGGAAATTGTGATCGTTGCTCGCTCGCTCCGCTCGCTCGTAAAAGTTTAGTCCAACCTCACATACGATCCGACACGTTCGCAAATTCGAAATAAGTTGCCTTCATATCGAATGACTAACGCAAGATGGATTGGGTTTAGGTTAGGCTACAGCTTTCGAGCGAGCGCAGCGAGCGAGAGACGCGTAAAGGTGTGTCACAATCCAACGGTTTGTCACATACTGACATTGAAACATTTGCACCAGCCCGAGGAGCCGGATGACTTTATCATATTGCCTGCTGACAAATGTTTACAGTTTGTGAATAGTTTCACATAAATAGTACTATTTCCACATACTACAGGGCAATGTGATGTCCGAAGTGGCTGACAAAATTAGGTACTAACACGATATATATGCATATTGCAAGGTATATGTATACCTTGCATATTGTGATCGATGCTCGCTCGCTCCGCTCGCTCGTAAAAATTTAGTCCAACCTCACATCCGATCCGACACGTTCGCAAATTCGAAATAAGTCGCCACCATATCGAATAATGAACGCAAGATGGATTGGTTTTAGGTTACGCTATAGTTTTCGAGCGAGCGCAGCGAGCGAGAGACGCGTAAAGGTGTGTCACAATCCAACGGTTTGGCACATACTGACATTGAAACATTCGCACCAGCCCGAGGAGCCGGAAGTCTTTATCATATTGCCTACTGACAAATGTTTGCAGTTTGTGAATAGTTTCACATAAATAGTACTATTTCGACATACTACAGTGCAATGTGATGTCCGAAGTGGCTGACAAAATTAGGTACTAACACGATATATATGCATATTGCAAGGTATATGTATACCTTGCAAATTGTGATCGTTGCTCGCTCGCTCCGCTCGCTCGTAAAAATTTAGTCCAACCTCACATCCGATCCGACACGTTCGCAAATTCGAAATAAGTCGCCACCATATCGAATAATGAACGCAAGATGGATTGGTTTTAGGTTACGCTATAGTTTTCGAGCGAGCGCAGCGAACGAGAGGCGCGTAAAGGTGTGTCACAATCCAACGGTTTGGCACATACGGACATTGAAACATTCGCACCAGCCCGAGGAGCCGGAAGTCTTTATCCTATTGCCTGCTGACAAATGTTTCCAGTTTGTGAATAGTTTCACATAAATAGTACTATTTCCACATACTACAGTCCAATGTGATTTCCGAAGTGGCTAACAAAATTAGGTACTAACACGATATATATGCATATTGCAAGGTATATGTATACCTTGCAAATTGTGATCGTTGCTCGCTCGCTCCGCTCGCTCGTCAAAATTTAGTCCAACCTCACATCCGATCCGACACGTTCGCCAATTCGAAATAAGTCGCAACCATATCGAATAATGAACGCAAGATGGATTGGTTTTAGGTTACGCTATAGTTTTCGAGCGAGCGCAGCGAACGAGAGGCGCGTAAAGGTGTGTCACAATCCAACGGTTTGGCACATACGGACATTGAAACATTCGCACCAGCCCGAGGAGCCGGAAGTCTTTATCCTATTGCCTGCTGACAAATGTTTACAGTTTGTGAATAGTTTCACATAAATAGTACTATTTCCACATACTACAGTCCAATGTGATGTCCGAAGTGGCTAACAAAATTAGGTACTAACACGATATATATGCATATTGCAAGGTATATGTATACCTTGCAAATTGTGATCGTTGCTCGCTCGCTCCGCTCGCTCGTCAAAATTTAGTCCAACCTCACATCCGATCCGACACGTTCGCCAATTCGAAATAAGTCGCCACCATATCGAATAATGAACGCAAGATGGATTGGTTTTAGGTTACGCTATAGTTTTCGAGCGAGCGCAGCGAACGAGAGGCGCGTAAAGGTGTGTCACAATCCAACGGATTGGCACATACGGACATTGAAACATTCGCACCAGCCCGAGGAGCCGGAAGTCTTTATCCTATTGCCTGCTGACAAATGTTTACAGTTTGTGAATAGTTTCACATAAATAGTACTATTTCCACATACTACAGTCCAATGTGATGTCCGAAGTGGCTAACAAAATTAGGTACTAACACGATATATATGCATATTGCACGGTATATGTATACCTTGCAAATTGTGATCGTTCCTCGCTCGCTCCGCTCGCTCGTCAAAATTTAGTCCAACCTCACATCCGATCCGACACGTTCGCCAATTCGAAATAAGTCGCCACCATATCGAATAATGAACGCAAGATGGATTGATTTTAGGTTACGCTATAGTATTCGAGCGAGCGCAGCGAACGAGAGGCGCGTAAAGGTGTGTCACAATCCAACGGTTTGGCACATACGGACATTGAAACATTCGCACCAGCCCGAGGAGCCGGAAGTCTTTATCCTATTGCCTGCTGACAAATGTTTACAGTTTGTGAATAGTTTCACATAAATAGTACTATTTCCACATACTACAGTCCAATGTGATGTCCGAAGTGGCTGACAAAATTAGGTACTAACACGAAATATATGCAAGGCAGTATAAGGTATATGTATACCTTGCAAATTGTGATCGTTGCTCGCTCGCTCCGCTCGCTCGTAAAAATTTAGTCCAACCTCACATCCGATCCGACACGTTCGCAAATTCGAAATAAGTTGCCTTCATATCGAATGACTAACGCAAGATGGATTGGGTTTAGGTTAGGCTACAGCTTTCGAGCGAGCGCAGCGAGCGAGAGACGCGTAAAGGTGTATCACAATCCAACGGTTTGGCACATACTGACATTGAAACATTGGCACCAGCCCGAGGAGCCGGATGTCTTTATCATATTTCCTGCTGACAAATGTTTACAGTTTGTGAATAGTTTCACATAAATAGTACTATTTCGACATACTACAGGGCAATGTGATGTCCGAAGTGGCTGACGAAATTAGGTACTAACACGATATATATGCATATTGCAAGGTATATGTATACCTTGCAAATTCTGATCGTTGCTCGCTCGCTCCGCTCGCTCGTAGAAATTTAGTCCAACCTCACATCCGATCCGACACGTTCGCAAATTCGAAATAAGTCGCCACCATATCGAATAATGAACGCAAGATGGATTGGTTTTAGGATACGCTATAGTTTTCGAGCGAGCGCAGCGAGCGAGAGACGCGTAAAGGTGTGTCACAATCCAACGGATTGGCACATACTGACATTGAAACATTCGCACCAGCCCGAGGAGCCGGAAGTATTTATCCTATTGCCTGCTGACAAATGTTTACAGTTTGTGAATAGTTTCACATAAATAGTACTATTTCGACATACTACAGTGCAATGTGATGTCCGAAGTGGCTGACAAAATTAGGTACTAACACGATATATATGCATATTGCAGGGTATATGTATACCTTGCAAATTCTGATCGTTGCTCGCTCGCTCCGCTCGCTCGTAAAAATTTAGTCCAACCTCACATCCGATCCGACACGTTCGCAAATTCGAAATAAGTCGCCTTCATATCGAATGACTAACGCAAGAGGGATTGGTTTTAGGTTAGGCTATAGTTTTCGAGCGAGCGCAGCGAGCGAGAGACGCGTAAAGGTGTATCACAATCTAACGGTTTGGCTCATACGGACATTGAAACATTCGCACCAGCCAGAGGAGCCGGGAGTATTTATCCTATTGCCTGCTGACAAATGTTTACAGTTTGTGAATAGTTTCACATAAATAGTACTATTTCCACATACTACAGTCCAATGTGATGTCCGAAGTGGCTAACAAAATTAGGTACTAACACGATATATATGCATATTGCAAGGTATATGTATACCTTGCAAATTGTGATCGTTGCTCGCTCGCTCCGCTCGCTCGTAAAAATTTAGTCCAACCTCACATCCGATCCGACACGTTCGCAAATTCGAAATAAGTCGCCACCATATCGAATAATGAACGCAAGATGGATTGGTTTTAGGTTACGCTATAGTTTTCGAGCGAGCGCAGCGAACGAGAGACGCGTAAAGGTGTGTCACAATCCAACGGTTTGGCACATACGGACATTGAAACATTCGCTCCAGCCCGAGGAGCCGGAAGTCTTTATCCTATTGCCTGCTGACAAATGTTTACAGTTTGTGAATAGTTTCACATAAATAGTAGTATTTCCACATACTACAGTGCAATGTGATGTCCGAAGTGGCTGACAAAATTAGGTACTAACACGATATATATGCATATTGCAAGGTATATGTATACCTTGCATATTGTGATCGATGCTCGCTCGCTCCGCTCGCTCGTAAAAATTTAGTCCATCCTCACATCCGATCCGCCACGTTCGCAAATTCGAAATAAGTCGCCACCATATCGAATAATGAACGCAAGATGGATTGGTTTTATGTTACGCTATAGTTTTCGAGCGAGCGCAGCGAACGAGAGACGCGTAAAGGTGTGTCACAATCCAACGGTTTGGCACATACTGACATTGAAACATTCGCACCAGCCCGAGGAGCCGGAAGTCTTTATCATATTGGCTACTGACAAATGTTTACAGTTTGTGAATAGTTTCACATAAATAGTACTATTTCGACATACTACAGTGCAATGTGATGTCCGAAGTGGCTGACAAAATTAGGTACTAACACGATATATATGCATATTGCAAGGTATATGTATACCTTGCAAATTCTGATCGTTGCTCGCTCGCTCCGCTCGCTCGTAAAAATTTAGTCCAACCTCACATCCGATCCGACACGTTCGCAAATTCGAAATAAGTCGCCTTCATATCGAATGACTAACGCAAGAGGGATTGGTTTTAGGTTAGGCTATAGTTTTCGAGCGAGCGCAGCGAGCGAGAGATGCGTAAAGGTGTATCACAATCTAACGGTTTGGCTCATACGGACATTGAAACATTCGCACCAGCCAGAGGAGCCGGGAGTATTTATCCTATTGCCTGCTGACAAATGTTTACAGTTTGTGAATAGTTTCACATAAATAGTACTATTTCCACATACTACAGTCCAATGTGATGTCCGAAGTGGCTGACAAAATTAGGTACTAACACGAAATATATGCAAGGCAGTATAAGGTATATGTATACCTTGCAAATTGTGATCGTTGCTCGCTCGCTCCGCTCGCTCGTAAAAATTTAGTCCAACCTCACATCCGATCCGACACGTTCGCAAATTCGAAATAAGTTGCCTACATATCGAATGACTAACGCAAGATGGATTGGGTTTAGGTTAGGCTACAGCTTTCGAGAGAGCGCAGCGAGCGAGAGCCGCGTAAAGGTGTGTCACAATCCAACGGTTTGGCACATACTGACATTGAAACATTCGCACCAACCCGAGGAGCCGGAAGTCTTTATCATATTGCCTACTGACAAGTGTTTACAGTTTGTGAATAGTTCCACATAAATAGTACTGTTTCCACATAGTACAGTGCAATGTGATGTCCGAAATGGCTGACAAAATTAGGTAATAACACGAAATATATGCAAGGCAATATAAGGTATATGTATAGCTTGGAAATTGTGATCGTTGCTCGCTCGCTCCGCTCGCTCGTAAAAGTTTAGTCCAACCTCACATACGATCCGACACGTTCGCAAATTCGAAATAAGTTGCCTTCATATCGAATGACTAACGCAAGATGGATTGGGTTTAGGTTAGGCTATAGTTTTCGAGCGAGCGCAGCGAGCGAGAGATGCGTAAAGGTGTATCACAATCTAACGGTTTGGCTCATACTGACATTGAAACATTCGCACCAGCCCGAGGAGCCGGATGTCTTTATCATATTGCCTGCTGACAAATGTTTACAGTTTGTGAATAGTTTCACATAAATAGTACTATTTCGACATACTACAGTGCAATGTGATGTCCGAAGTGGCTGACAAAATTAGGTACTAACACGATATATATGCATATTGCAGGGTATATGTATACCTTGCAAATTCTGATCGTTGCTCGCTCGCTCCGCTCGCTCGTAAAAATTTAGTCCAACCTCACATCCGATCCGACACGTTCGCAAATTCGAAATAAGTCGCCTTCATATCGAATGACTAACGCAAGAGGGATTGGTTTTAGGTTAGGCTATAGTTTTCGAGCGAGCGCAGCGAGCGAGAGACGCGTAAAGGTGTATCACAATCTAACGGTTTGGCTCATACGGACATTGAAACATTCGCACCAGCCAGAGGAGCCGGGAGTATTTATCCTATTGCCTGCTGACAAATGTTTACAGTTTGTGAATAGTTTCACATAAATAGTACTATTTCCACATACTACAGTCCAATGTGATGTCCGAAGTGGCTAACAAAATTAGGTACTAACACGATATATATGCATATTGCAAGGTATATGTATACCTTGCAAATTGTGATCGTTGCTCGCTCGCTCCGCTCGCTCGTAAAAATTTAGTCCAACCTCACATCCGATCCGACACGTTCGCAAATTCGAAATAAGTCGCCACCATATCGAATAATGAACGCAAGATGGATTGGTTTTAGGTTACGCTATAGTTTTCGAGCGAGCGCAGCGAACGAGAGACGCGTAAAGGTGTGTCACAATCCAACGGTTTGGCACATACGGACATTGAAACATTCGCACCAGCCCGAGGAGCCGGAAGTCTTTATCCTATTGCCTGCTGACAAATGTTTACAGTTTGTGAATAGTTTCACATAAATAGTAGTATTTCCACATACTACAGTGCAATGTGATGTCCGAAGTGGCTGACAAAATTAGGTACTAACACGATATATATGCATATTGCAAGGTATATGTATACCTTGCATATTGTGATCGATGCTCGCTCGCTCCGCTCGCTCGTAAAAATTTAGTCCATCCTCACATCCGATCCGCCACGTTCGCAAATTCGAAATAAGTCGCCACCATATCGAATAATGAACGCAAGATGGATTGGTTTTATGTTACGCTATAGTTTTCGAGCGAGCGCAGCGAACGAGAGACGCGTAAAGGTGTGTCACAATCCAACGGTTTGGCACATACTGACATTGAAACATTCGCACCAGCCCGAGGAGCCGGAAGTCTTTATCATATTGGCTACTGACAAATGTTTACAGTTTGTGAATAGTTTCACATAAATAGTACTATTTCGACATACTACAGTGCAATGTGATGTCCGAAGTGGCTGACAAAATTAGGTACTAACACGATATATATGCATATTGCAAGGTATATGTATACCTTGCAAATTCTGATCGTTGCTCGCTCGCTCCGCTCGCTCGTAAAAATTTAGTCCAACCTCACATCCGATCCGACACGTTCGCAAATTCGAAATAAGTCGCCTTCATATCGAATGACTAACGCAAGAGGGATTGGTTTTAGGTTAGGCTATAGTTTTCGAGCGAGCGCAGCGAGCGAGAGATGCGTAAAGGTGTATCACAATCTAACGGTTTGGCTCATACGGACATTGAAACATTCGCACCAGCCAGAGGAGCCGGGAGTATTTATCCTATTGCCTGCTGACAAATGTTTACAGTTTGTGAATAGTTTCACATAAATAGTACTATTTCCACATACTACAGTCCAATGTGATGTCCGAAGTGGCTGACAAAATTAGGTACTAACACGAAATATATGCAAGGCAGTATAAGGTATATGTATACCTTGCAAATTGTGATCGTTGCCCGCTCGCTCCGCTCGCTCGTAAAAATTTAGTCCAACCTCACATCCGATCCGACACGTTCGCAAATTCGAAATAAGTTGCCTACATATCGAATGACTAACGCAAGATGGATTGGGTTTAGGTTAGGCTACAGCTTTCGAGAGAGCGCAGCGAGCGAGAGACGCGTAAAGGTGTGTCACAATCCAACGGTTTGGCACATACTGACATTGAAACATTCGCACCAGCCCGAGGAGCCGGATGTCTTTATCATATTGCCTGCTGACAAATGTTTACAGTTTGTGAATAGTTTCACATAAATAGTACTATTTCGACATACTACAGTGCAATGTGATGTCCGAAGTGGCTGACAAAATTAGGTACTAACACGATATATATGCATATTGCAGGGTATATGTATACCTTGCAAATTGTGATCGTTGCTCGCTCGCTCCGCTCGCTCGTAAAAATTTAGTCCAACCTCACATCCGATCCGACACGTTCGCAAATTCGAAATAAGTCGCCTTCATATCGAATGACTAACGCAAGAGGGATTGGTTTTAGGTTAGGCTATAGTTTTCGAGCGAGCGCAGCGAGCGAGAGACGCGTAAAGGTGTATCACAATCTAACGGTTTGGCTCATACGGACATTGAAACATTCGCACCAGCCAGAGGAGCCGGGAGTATTTATCCTATTGCCTGCTGACAAATGTTTACAGTTTGTGAATAGTTTCACATAAATAGTACTATTTCCACATACTACAGTCCAATGTGATGTCCGAAGTGGCTAACAAAATTAGGTACTAACACGATATATATGCATATTGCAAGGTATATGTATACCTTGCAAATTGTGATCGTTGCTCGCTCGCTCCGCTCGCTCGTAAAAATTTAGTCCAACCTCACATCCGATCCGACACGTTCGCAAATTCGAAATAAGTCGCCACCATATCGAATAATGAACGCAAGATGGATTGGTTTTAGGTTACGCTATAGTTTTCGAGCGAGCGCAGCGAACGAGAGACGCGTAAAGGTGTGTCACAATCCAACGGTTTGGCACATACGGACATTGAAACATTCGCACCAGCCCGAGGAGCCGGAAGTCTTTATCCTATTGCCTGCTGACAAATGTTTACAGTTTGTGAATAGTTTCACATAAATAGTAGTATTTCCACATACTACAGTGCAATGTGATGTCCGAAGTGGCTGACAAAATTAGGTACTAACACGATATATATGCATATTGCAAGGTATATGTATACCTTGCATATTGTGATCGATGCTCGCTCGCTCCGCTCGCTCGTAAAAATTTAGTCCATCCTCACATCCGATCCGCCACGTTCGCAAATTCGAAATAAGTCGCCACCATATCGAATAATGAACGCAAGATGGATTGGTTTTATGTTACGCTATAGTTTTCGAGCGAGCGCAGCGAACGAGAGACGCGTAAAGGTGTGTCACAATCCAACGGTTTGGCACATACTGACATTGAAACATTCGCACCAGCCCGAGGAGCCGGAAGTCTTTATCATATTGGCTACTGACAAATGTTTACAGTTTGTGAATAGTTTCACATAAATAGTACTATTTCGACATACTACAGTGCAATGTGATGTCCGAAGTGGCTGACAAAATTAGGTACTAACACGATATATATGCATATTGCAAGGTATATGTATACCTTGCAAATTCTGATCGTTGCTCGCTCGCTCCGCTCGCTCGTAAAAATTTAGTCCAACCTCACATCCGATCCGACACGTTCGCAAATTCGAAATAAGTCGCCTTCATATCGAATGACTAACGCAAGAGGGATTGGTTTTAGGTTAGGCTATAGTTTTCGAGCGAGCGCAGCGAGCGAGAGATGCGTAAAGGTGTATCACAATCTAACGGTTTGGCTCATACGGACATTGAAACATTCGCACCAGCCAGAGGAGCCGGGAGTATTTATCCTATTGCCTGCTGACAAATGTTTACAGTTTGTGAATAGTTTCACATAAATAGTACTATTTCCACATACTACAGTCCAATGTGATGTCCGAAGTGGCTGACAAAATTAGGTACTAACACGAAATATATGCAAGGCAGTATAAGGTATATGTATACCTTGCAAATTGTGATCGTTGCTCGCTCGCTCCGCTCGCTCGTAAAAATTTAGTCCAACCTCACATCCGATCCGACACGTTCGCAAATTCGAAATAAGTTGCCTTCATATCGAATGACTAACGCAAGATGGATTGGGTTTAGGTTAGGCTACAGCTTTCGAGAGAGCGCAGCGAGCGAGAGACGCGTAAAGGTGTGTCACAATCCAACGGTTTGGCACATACTGACATTGAAACATTCGCACCAGCCCGAGGAGCCGGATGTCTTTATCATATTGCCTGCTGACAAATGTTTACAGTTTGTGAATAGTTTCACATAAATAGTACTATTTCGACATACTACAGGGCAATGTGATGTCCGAAGTGGCTGACGAAATTAGGTACTAACACGATATATATGCATATTGCAAGGTATATGTATACCTTGCATATTGTGATCGATGCTCGCTCGCTCCGCTCGCTCGTAGAAATTTAGTCCAACCTCACATCCGATCCGACACGTTCGCAAATTCGAAATAAGTCGCCTTCATATCGAATGACTAACGCAAGAGGGATTGGTTTTAGGTTAGGCTATAGCTTTTGAGCGAGCGCAGCGAGCGAGAGCCGCGTAAAGGTGTGTCACAATCCAACGGTTTGGCACATACTGACATTGAAACATTCGCACCAACCCGAGGAGCCGGAAGTCTTTATCATATTGCCTACTGACAAGTGTTTACAGTTTGTGAATAGTTCCACATAAATAGTACTGTTTCCACATAGTACAGTGCAATGTGATGTCCGAAATGGCTGACAAAATTAGGTAATAACACGAAATATATGCAAGGCAATATAAGGTATATGTATAGCTTGGAAATTGTGATCGTTGCTCGCTCGCTCCGCTCGCTCGTAAAAGTTTAGTCCAACCTCACATACGATCCGACACGTTCGCAAATTCGAAATAAGTTGCCTTCATATCGAATGACTAACGCAAGATGGATTGGGTTTAGGTTAGGCTACAGCTTTCGAGCGAGCGCAGCGAGCGAGAGACGCGTAAAGGTGTGTCACAATCCAACGGTTTGGCACATACTGACATTGAAACATTTGCACCAGCCCGAGGAGCCGGATGACTTTATCATATTGCCTGCTGACAAATGTTTACAGTTTGTGAATAGTTTCACATAAATAGTACTATTTCCACATACTACAGGGCAATGTGATGTCCGAAGTGGCTGACAAAATTAGGTACTAACACGATATATATGCATATTGCAAGGTATATGTATACCTTGCATATTGTGATCGATGCTCGCTCGCTCCGCTCGCTCGTAAAAATTTAGTCCAACCTCACATCCGATCCGACACGTTCGCAAATTCGAAATAAGTCGCCACCATATCGAATAATGAACGCAAGATGGATTGGTTTTAGGTTACGCTATAGTTTTCGAGCGAGCGCAGCGAGCGAGAGACGCGTAAAGGTGTGTCACAATCCAACGGTTTGGCACATACTGACATTGAAACATTCGCACCAGCCCGAGGAGCCGGAAGTCTTTATCATATTGCCTACTGACAAATGTTTGCAGTTTGTGAATAGTTTCACATAAATAGTACTATTTCGACATACTACAGTGCAATGTGATGTCCGAAGTGGCTGACAAAATTAGGTACTAACACGATATATATGCATATTGCAAGGTATATGTATACCTTGCAAATTGTGATCGTTGCTCGCTCGCTCCGCTCGCTCGTAAAAATTTAGTCCAACCTCACATCCGATCCGACACGTTCGCAAATTCGAAATAAGTCGCCACCATATCGAATAATGAACGCAAGATGGATTGGTTTTAGGTTACGCTATAGTTTTCGAGCGAGCGCAGCGAACGAGAGGCGCGTAAAGGTGTGTCACAATCCAACGGTTTGGCACATACGGACATTGAAACATTCGCACCAGCCCGAGGAGCCGGAAGTCTTTATCCTATTGCCTGCTGACAAATGTTTCCAGTTTGTGAATAGTTTCACATAAATAGTACTATTTCCACATACTACAGTCCAATGTGATTTCCGAAGTGGCTAACAAAATTAGGTACTAACACGATATATATGCATATTGCAAGGTATATGTATACCTTGCAAATTGTGATCGTTGCTCGCTCGCTCCGCTCGCTCGTCAAAATTTAGTCCAACCTCACATCCGATCCGACACGTTCGCCAATTCGAAATAAGTCGCAACCATATCGAATAATGAACGCAAGATGGATTGGTTTTAGGTTACGCTATAGTTTTCGAGCGAGCGCAGCGAACGAGAGGCGCGTAAAGGTGTGTCACAATCCAACGGTTTGGCACATACGGACATTGAAACATTCGCACCAGCCTGAGGAGCCGGAAGTCTTTATCCTATTGCCTGCTGACAAATGTTTACAGTTTGTGAATAGTTTCACATAAATAGTACTATTTCCACATACTACAGTCCAATGTGATGTCCGAAGTGGCTGACAAAATTAGGTACTAACACGAAATATATGCAAGGCAGTATAAGGTATATGTATACCTTGCAAATTGTGATCGTTGCTCGCTCGCTCCGCTCGCTCGTAAAAATTTAGTCCAACCTCACATCCGATCCGACACGTTCGCAAATTCGAAATAAGTTGCCTTCATATCGAATGACTAACGCAAGATGGATTGGGTTTAGGTTAGGCTACAGCTTTCGAGCGAGCGCAGCGAGCGAGAGACGCGTAAAGGTGTATCACAATCCAACGGTTTGGCACATACTGACATTGAAACATTGGCACCAGCCCGAGGAGCCGGATGTCTTTATCATATTTCCTGCTGACAAATGTTTACAGTTTGTGAATAGTTTCACATAAATAGTACTATTTCGACATACTACAGGGCAATGTGATGTCCGAAGTGGCTGACGAAATTAGGTACTAACACGATATATATGCATATTGCAAGGTATATGTATACCTTGCATATTGTGATCGATGCTCGCTCGCTCCGCTCGCTCGTAGAAATTTAGTCCAACCTCACATCCGATCCGACACGTTCGCAAATTCGAAATAAGTCGCCACCATATCGAATAATGAACGCAAGATGGATTGGTTTTAGGATACGCTATAGTTTTCGAGCGAGCGCAGCGAGCGAGAGACGCGTAAAGGTGTGTCACAATCCAACGGATTGGCACATACTGACATTGAAACATTCGCACCAGCCCGAGGAGCCGGAAGTATTTATCCTATTGCCTACTGACAAATGTTTACAGTTTGTGAATAGTTTCACATAAATAGTACTATTTCCACATACTACAGTGCAATTTGATGTCCGAAGTGGCTGACAAAATTAGGTACTCACACGATATATATGCATATTGCAAGGTATATGTATACCTTGCAAATTGTGATCGTTGCTCGCTCGCTCCGCTCGCTCGTAAAAATTTGGTCCAACCTCACATCCGATCCGACACGTTCGCAAATTCGAAATAAGTCGCCTTCATATCGAATGACTAACGCAAGAGGGAATGGTTTTAGCTTAGGCTATAGCTTTCGAGCGAGCGCAGCGAGCGAGAGACGCGTAAAGGTGTGTCACAATCCAACGGTTTGGCACATACTGACATTGAAACATTCGCACCAACCCGAGGAGCCGGAAGTCTTTATCATATTGCCTACTGACAAGTGTTTACAGTTTGTGAATAGTTCCACATAAATAGTACTGTTTCCACATAGTACAGTGCAATGTGATGTCCGAAATGGCTGACAAAATTAGGTAATAACACGAAATATATGCAAGGCAATATAAGGTATATGTATAGCTTGGAAATTGTGATCGTTGCTCGCTCGTTCCGCTCGCTCGTAAAAATTTAGTCCAACCTCACATACGATCCGACACGTTCGCAAATTCGAAATAAGTTGCCTTCATATCGAATGACTAACGCAAGATGGATTGGGTTTAGGTTAGGCTACAGCTTTCGAGCGAGCGCAGCGAGCGAGAGACGCGTAAAGGTGTGTCACAATCCAACGGTTTGGCACATACTGACATTGAAACATTCGCACCAGCCCGAGGAGCCGGATGACTTTATCATATTGCCTGCTGACAAATGTTTACAGTTTGTGAATAATTTCACATAAATAGTACTATTTCCACATACTACAGCGCAATGTGATGTCCGAAGTGGCTGACGAAATTAGGTACTAACACGATATATATGCATATTGCAAGGTATATGTATACCTTGCATACTGTGATCGATGCTCGCTCGCTCCGCTCGCTCGTAAAAATTTAGTCCAACCTCACATCCGATCCGACACGTTCGCAAATTCGAAATAAGTCGCCACCATATCGAATAATGAACGCAAGATGGATTGGTTTTAGGTTACGCTATAGTTTTCGAGCGAGCGCAGCGAGCGAGAGACGCGTAAAGGTGTGTCACAAACCAACGGTTTGGCACATACTGACATTGAAACATTCGCACCAGCCCGAGGAGCCGGATGTCTTTATCATATTGCCTACTGACAAATGTTTACAGTTTGTGAATAGTTTCACATAAATAGTACTATTTCCACATACTACAGTCCAATGTGATGTCCGAAGTGGCTGACAAAATTAGGTACTAACACGAAATATATGCAAGGCAGTATAAGGTATATGTATACCTTGCAAATTGTGATCGTTGCTCGCTCGCTCCGCTCGCTCGTAGAAATTTAGTCCAACCTCACATCCGATCCGACACGTTCGCAAATTCGAAATAAGTCGCCACCATATCGAATAATGAACGCAAGATGGATTGGTTTTAGGATACGCTATAGCTTTCGAGCGAGCGCAGCGAGCGAGAGACGCGTAAAGGTGTGTCACAATCCAACGGTTTGGCACATACTGACATTGAAACATTCGCACCAGCCCGAGGAGCCGGAAGTATTTATCCTATTTCCTACTGACAAATGTTTACAGTTTGTGAATAGTTTCACATAAATAGTACTATTTCCACATACTACAGTCCAATGTGATGTCCGAAGTGGCTGACAAAATTAGGTACTAACACGAAATATATGCAAGGCAATATAAGGTATATGTATACCTTGCAAATTGTGATCGTTGCTCGCTCGCTCCGCTCGCTCGTAAAAATTTAGTCCAACCTCACATCCGATCCGACACGTTCGCAAATTCGAAATAAGTCGCCACCATATCGAATAATGAACGCAAGATGGATTGGCTTTAGGTTACGTTATAGTTTTCGAGCGAGCGCAGCGAACGAGAGACGCGTAAAGGTGTGTCACAATCCAACGGTTTGGCACATACGGACATTGAAACATTCGCACCAGCCCGAGGAGCCGGAAGTCTCTTTCCTATTGCCTACTGACAAATGTTTACAGTTTGTGAATAGTTTCACATAAATAGTACTATTTCCACATACTACAGTCCAATGTGATGTCCGAAGTGGCTGACAAAATTAGGTACTAACACGAAATATATGCAAGGCAATATAAGGTATATGTATACCTTGCAAATTGTGATCGTTGCTCGCTCGCTCCGCTCGCTCGTAAAAATTTAGTCCAACCTCACATCCGATCCGACACGTTCGCAAATTCGAAATAAGTTGCCTACATATCGAATGACTAACGCAAGATGGATTGGGTTTAGGTTAGGCTACAGCTTTCGAACGAGCGCAGCGAGCGAGAGACGCGTAAAGGTGTGTCACAATCAAACGGTTTGGCACATACTGACATTGAAACATTCGCACCAGCCCGAGGAGCCGGAAGTATTTATCCTATTGCCTACTGACAAATGTTTACAGTTTGTGAATAGTTTCACATAAATAGTACTATTTCCACATACTACAGTGCAATGTGATGTCCGAAGTGGCTGACAAAATTAGGTACTCACACGATATATATGCATATTGCAAGGTATATGTATACCTTGCAAATTGTGATCGTTGCTCGCTCGCTCCGCTCGCTCGTAAAAATTTAGTCCAACCTCACATCCGATCCGACACGTTCGCAAATTCGAAATAAGTCGCCTTCATATCGAATGACTAACGCAAGAGGGATTGGTTTTAGCTTAGGCTATAGCTTTCGAGCGAGCGCAGCGAGCGAGAGACGCGTAAAGGTGTGTCACAATCCAACGGTTTGGCACATACTGACATTGAAACATTCGCACCAACCCGAGGAGCCGGAAGTCTTTATCATATTGCCTACTGACAAGTGTTTACAGTTTGTGAATAGTTCCACATAAATAGTACTGTTTCCACATCGTACAGTGCAATGTGATGTCCGAAATGGCTGACAAAATTAGGTAATAACACGAAATATATGCAAGGCAATATAAGGTATATGTATAGCTTGGAAATTGTGATCGTTGCTCGCTCGTTCCGCTCGCTCGTAAAAATTTAGTCCAACCTCACATACGATCCGACACGTTCGCAAATTTGAAATAAGTTGCCTTCATATCGAATGACTAACGCAAGATGGATTGGGTTTAGGTTAGGCTACAGCTTTCGAGCGAGCGCAGCGAGCGAGAGACGCGTAAAGGTGTGTCACAATCCAACGGTTTGGCACATACTGAAATTGAAACATTCGCACCAGCCCGAGCAGCCGGATAACTTTATCATATTGCCTGCTGACAAATGTTTACAGTTTGTGAATAGTTTCACATAAATAGTACTATTTCGACATACTACAGTGCAATGTGATGTCCGAAGTGGCTGACAAAATTAGGTACTAACACGATATATATGCATATTGCAAGGTATATGTATACCTTGCAAATTGTGATCGTTGCTCGCTCGCTCCGCTCGCTCGTAAAAATTTAGTCCAACCTCACATCCGATCCGACACGTTCGCAAATTCGAAATAAGTCGCCTTCATATCGAATGACTAACGCAAGAGGGATTGGTTTTAGGTTAGGCTATAGTTTTCGAGCGAGCGCAGCGAGCGAGAGACGCGTAAAGGTGTATCACAATCTAACGGTTTGGCACATACGGACATTGAAACATTCGCACCAGCCCGAGGAGCCGGAAGTCTTTATCCTATTGCCTGCTGACAAATGTTTACAGTTTGTGAATAGTTTCACATAAGTAGTACTATTTCCACATACTACAGTCCAATGTGATGTCCGAAGTGGCTGACAAAATTAGGTACTAACACGAAATATATGCAAGGCAATATAAGGTATATGTATACCTTGCAAATTGTGATCGTTGCTCGCTCGCTCCGCTCGCTCGTAAAAATTTAGTCCAACCTCACATCCGATCCGACACGTTCGCAAATTCGAAATAAGTTGCCTACATATCGAATGACTAACGCAAGATGGATTGGGTTTAGGTTAGGCTACAGCTTTCGAACGAGCGCAGCGAGCGAGAGACGCGTAAAGGTGTGTCACAATCAAACGGTTTGGCACATACTGACATTGAAACATTCGCACCAGCCCGAGGAGCCGGAAGTCTTTATCATATTGCCTACTGACAAGTGTTTACAGTTTGTGAATAGTTCCACATAAATAGTACTGTTTCCACATAGTACAGTGCAATGTGATGTCCGAAATGGCTGACAAAATTAGGTAATAACACGAAATATATGCAAGGCAATATAAGGTATATGTATAGCTTGGAAATTGTGATCGTTGCTCGCTCGCTCCGCTCGCTCGTAAAAATTTAGTCCAACCTCACATCCGATCCGACACGTTCGCAAATTCGAAATAAGTCGCCTTCATATCGAATGACTAACGCAAGAGGGATTGGTTTTAGGTTAGGCTATAGTTTTCGAGCGAGCGCAGCGAGCGAGAGACGCGTAAAGGTGTATCACAATCTAACGGTTTGGCACATACGGACATTGAAACATTCGCACCAGCCCGAGGAGCCGGAAGTCTTTATCCTATTGCCTGCTGACAAATGTTTACAGTTTGTGAATAGTTTCACATAAGTAGTACTATTTCCACATACTACAGTCCAATGTGATGTCCGAAGTGGCTGACAAAATTAGGTACTAACACGAAATATATGCAAGGCAATATAAGGTATATGTATACCTTGCAAATTGTGATCGTTGCTCGCTCGCTCCGCTCGCTCGTAAAAATTTAGTCCAACCTCACATCCGATCCGACACGTTCGCAAATTCGAAATAAGTCGCCACCATATCGAATAATGAACGCAAGATGGATTGGTTTTAGGTTACGTTATAGTTTTCGAGCGAGCGCAGCGAACGAGAGACGCGTAAAGGTGTGTCACAATCCAACGGTTTGGCACATACGGACATTGAAACATTCGCACCAGCCCGAGGAGCCGGAAGTCTCTATCCTATTGCCTACTGACAAATGTTTACAGTTTGTGAATAGTTTCACATAAATAGTACTATTTCCACATACTACAGTCCAATGTGATGTCCGAAGTGGCTCACAAAATTAGGTACTAACACGAAATATATGCAAGGCAATATAAGGTATATGTATACCTTGCAAATTGTGATCGTTGCTCGCTCGCTCCGCTCGCTCGTAAAAATTTAGTCCAACCTCACATACGATCCGACACGTTCGCAAATTCGAAATAAGTTGCCTTCATATCGAATGACTAACGCAAGATGGATTGGGTTTAGGTTAGGCTACAGCTTTCGAGCGAGCGCAGCGAGCGAGAGACGCGTAAAGGTGTGTCACAGTCCAACGGTTCGGCACATACTGACATTGAAACATTCGCACCAGCCCGAGGAGCCGGAAGTATTTATCCTATTGCCTACTGACAAATGTTTACAGTTTGTGAATAGTTTCACATAAATAGTACTATTTCCACATACTACAGTGCAATGTGATGTCCGAAGTGGCTGACAAAATTAGGTACTCACACGATATATATGCATATTGCAAGGTATATGTATACCTTGCAAATTGTGATCGTTGCTCGCTCGCTCCGCTCGCTCGTAAAAATTTAGTCCAACCTCACATACGATCCGACACGTTCGCAAATTCGAAATAAGTTGCCTTCATATCGAATGACTAACGCAAGATGTATTGGGTTTAGGTTAGGCTACAGCTTTCGAGCGAGCGCAGCGAGCGAGAGACGCGTAAAGGTGTGTCACAATCCAACGGTTCGGCACATACTGACATTGAAACATTCGCACCAGCCCGAGGAGCCGGAAGTCTTTATCCTATTGCCTGCTGACAAATGTTTACAGTTTGTGAATAGTTTCACATAAATAGTACTATTTCCACATACTACAGTCCAATGTGATGTCCGAAGTGGCTGACAAAATTAGGTACTAACACGAAATATATGCAAGGCAATATAAGGTATATGTATACCTTGCAATTTGTGATCGTTGCTCGCTCGCTCCGCTCGCTCGTAAAAATTTAGTCCAACCTCACATCCGATCCGACACGTTCGCAAATTCGAAATAAGTCGCCACCATATCGAATAATGAACGCAAGATGGATTGGTTTTAGGTTACGCTATAGTTTTCGAGCGAGCGCAGCGATCGAGAGAGGCGTAAAGGTGTGTCACAATCCAACGGTTTGGCACATACGGACATTAAACATTCGCACCAGCCCGAGGAGCCGGAAGTCTTTATCCTATTGCCTACTGACAAATGTTTACAGTTTGTGAATAGTTTCACATAAATAGTACTATTCCCACATACTACAGTCCAATGTGATGTCCGAAGTGGCTGACAAAATTAGGTACTAACACGAAATATATGCAAGGCAATATAAGGTATATGTATACCTTGCAAAATGTGATCGTTGCTCGCTCGCTCCGCTCGCTCGTAAAAATTTAGTCCAACCTCACATCCGATTCGACACGTTCGCAAATTCGAAATAAGTCGCCACCATATCGAATAATGAACGCAAGATGGATTGGTTTTAGGTTACGCTATAGTTTTCGAGCGAGCGCAGCGAACGAGAGGCGCGTAAAGGTGTGTCACAATCCAACGGTTTGGCACATACGGACATTGAAACATTCGCACCAGCCCGAGGAGCCGGAAGTCTTTATCCTATTGCCTGCTGACAAATGTTTACAGTTTGTGAATAGTTTCACATAAATAGTACTATTTCCACATACTACAGTCCAATGTGATGTCCGAAGTGGCTGACAAAATTAGGTACTAACACGAAATATATGCAAGGCAATATAAGGTATATGTATACCTTGCAAAATGTGATCGTTGCTCGCTCGCTCCGCTCGCTCGTAAAAATTTAGTCCAACCTCACATCCGATTCGACACGTTCGCAAATTCGAAATAAGTCGCCACCATATCGAATAATGAACGCAAGATGGATTGGTTTTAGGTTACGCTATAGTTTTCGAGCGAGCGCAGCGAACGAGAGGCGCGTAAAGGTGTGTCACAATCCAACGGTTTGGCACATACGGACATTGAAACATTCGCACCAGCCCGAGGAGCCGGAAGTCTTTATCCTATTGCCTGCTGACAAATGTTTACAGTTTGTGAATAGTTTCACATAAATAGTACTATTTCCACATACTACAGTCCAATGTGATGTCCGAAGTGGCTGACAAAATTAGGTACTAACACGAAATATATGCAAGGCAATATAAGGTATATGTATACCTTGCAAATTGTGATCGTTGCTCGCTCGCTCCGCTCGCTCGTAAAAATTTAGTCCAACCTCACATCCGATCCGACACGTTCGCAAATTCGAAATAAGTCGCCACCATATCGAATAATGAACGCAAGATGGATTGGTTTTAGGTTACGTTATAGTTTTCGAGCGAGCGCAGCGAACGAGAGACGCGTAAAGGTGTGTCACAATCCAACGGTTTGGCACATACGGACATTGAAACATTCGCACCAGCCCGAGGAGCCGGAAGTCTTTATCCTATTGCCTACTGACAAATGTTTACAGTTTGTGAATAGTTTCACATAAATAGTACTATTTCCACATACTACAGTCCAATGTGATGTCCGAAGTGGCTGACAAAATTAGGTACTAACACGAAATATATGCAAGGCAATATAAGGTATATGTATACCTTGCAAATTGTGATCGTTGCTCGCTCGCTCCGCTCGCTCGTAAAAATTTAGTCCAACCTCACATACGATCCGACACGTTCGCAAATTCGAAATAAGTTGCCTTCATATCGAATGACTAACGCAAGATGGATTGGGTTTAGGTTAGGCTACAGCTTTCGAGCGAGCGCAGCGAGCGAGAGACGCGTAAAGGTGTGTCACAATCCAATGGTTTGGCACATACTGACATCGAAACATTCGCACCAGCCCGACGAGCCGGAAGTCTTTATCATATTGCCTACTGACAAATGTTTACAGTTTGTGAATAGTTTCACATAAATAGTACTATTTCAACATACTACAGTGCAATGTGATGTCCGAAGTGGCTGACAAAATTAGGTACTCACACGATATATATGCATATTGCAAGGTATATGTATACCTTGCAAATTGTGATCGTTGCTCGCTCGCTCCGCTCGCTCGTAAAAATTTAGTCCAACCTCACATACGATCCGACACGTTCGCAAATTCGAAATAAGTTGCCTTCATATCGAATGACTAACGCAAGATGGCTTGGGTTTAGGTTAGGCTACAGCTTTCGAGCGAGCGCAGCGAGCGAGAGACGCGTAAAGGTGTGTCACAATCCAACGGTTTGGCACATACGGACATTGAAACATTCGCACCAGCCCGAGGAGCCGGAAGTCTTTATCCTATTGCCTACTGACAAATGTTTACAGTTTGTGAATAGTTTCACATAACTAGTACTATTTCCACATACTACAGTGCAATGTGATGTCCGAAGTGGCTGACAAAATTAGGTACTCACACGATATATATGCATATTGCAAGGTATATGTATACCTTGCAAATTGTGATCGTTGCTCGCTCGCTCCGCTCGCTCGTAAAAATTTAGTCCAACCTCACATCCGATTCGACACGTTCGCAAATTCGAAATAAGTCGCCACCATATCGAATAATGAACGCAAGATGGATTGGTTTTAGGTTACGCTATAGTTTTCGAGCGAGCGCAGCGAACGAGAGGCGCGTAAAGGTGTGTCACAATCCAACGGTTTGGCACATACGGACATTGAAACATTCGCACCAGCCCGAGGAGCCGGAAGTCTTTATCCTATTGCCTGCTGACAAATGTTTACAGTTTGTGAATAGTTTCACATAAATAGTACTATTTCCACATACTACAGTCCAATGTGATGTCCGAAGTGGCTGACAAAATTAGGTACTAACACGAAATATATGCAAGGCAATATAAGGTATATGTATACCTTGCAAAATGTGATCGTTGCTCGCTCGCTCCGCTCGCTCGTAAAAATTTAGTCCAACCTCACATCCGATTCGACACGTTCGCAAATTCGAAATAAGTCGCCACCATATCGAATAATGAACGCAAGATGGATTGGTTTTAGGTTACGCTATAGTTTTCGAGCGAGCGCAGCGATCGAGAGAGGCGTAAAGGTGTGTCACAATCCAACGGTTTGGCACATACGGACATTAAACATTCGCACCAGCCCGAGGAGCCGGAAGTCTTTATCCTATTGCCTACTGACAAATGTTTACAGTTTGTGAATAGTTTCACATAAATAGTACTATTTCCACATACTACAGTCCAATGTGATGTCCGAAGTGGCTGACAAAATTAGGTACTAACACGAAATATATGCAAGGCAATATAAGGTATATGTATACCTTGCAAAATGTGATCGTTGCTCGCTCGCTCCGCTCGCTCGTAAAAATTTAGTCCAACCTCACATCCGATTCGACACGTTCGCAAATTCGAAATAAGTCGCCACCATATCGAATAATGAACGCAAGATGGATTGGTTGTAGGTTACGCTATAGTTTTCGAGCGAGCGCAGCGAACGAGAGGCGCGTAAAGGTGTGTCACAATCCAACGGTTTGGTACATACGGACATTGAAACATTCGCACCAGCCCGAGGAGCCGGAAGTCTTTATCCTATTGCCTGCTGACAAATGTTTACAGTTTGTGAATAGTTTCACATAAATAGTACTATTTCCACATACTACAGTCCAATGTGATGTCCGAAGTGGCTGACAAAATTAGGTACTAACACGAAATATATGCAAGGCAATATAAGGTATATGTATACCTTGCAAATTGTGATCGTTGCTCGCTCGCTCCGCTCGCTCGTAAAAATTTAGTCCAACCTCACATCCGATCCGACACGTTCGCAAATTCGAAATAAGTCGCCACCATATCGAATAATGAACGCAAGATGGATTGGTTTTAGGTTACGTTATAGTTTTCGAGCGAGCGCAGCGAACGAGAGACGCGTAAAGGTGTGTCACAATCCAACGGTTTGGCACATACGGACATTGAAACATTCGCACCAGCCCGAGGAGCCGGAAGTCTTTATCCTATTGCCTACTGACAAATGTTTACAGTTTGTGAATAGTTTCACATAAATAGTACTATTTCCACATACTACAGTCCAATGTGATGTCCGAAGTGGCTGACAAAATTAGGTACTAACACGAAATATATGCAAGGCAATATAAGGTATATGTATACCTTGCAAATTGTGATCGTTGCTCGCTCGCTCCGCTCGCTCGTAAAAATTTAGTCCAACCTCACATACGATCCGACACGTTCGCAAATTCGAAATAAGTTGCCTTCATATCGAATGACTAACGCAAGATGGATTGGGTTTAGGTTAGGCTACAGCTTTCGAGCGAGCGCAGCGAGCGAGAGACGCGTAAAGGTGTGTCACAATCCAACGGTTTGGCACATACTGACATTGAAACATTCGCACCAGCCCGAGGAGCCGGATGTCTTTATCATATTGTCTGCTGACAAATGTTTACAGTTTGTGAATAGTTTCACATAAATAGTACTATTTCGACATACTACAGGGCAATGTGATGTCCGAAGTGGCTGACGAAATTAGGTACTAACACGATATATATGCATATTGCAAGGTATATGTATACCTTGCATATTGTGATCGATGCTCGCTCGCTCCGCTCGCTCGTAGAAATTTAGTCCAACCTCACATCCGATCCGACACGTTCGCAAATTCGAAATAAGTCGCCACCATATCGAATAATGAACGCAAGATGGATTGGTTTTAGGATACGCTATAGTTTTCGAGCGAGCGCAGCGAGCGGGAGACGCGTAAAGGTGTGTCACAATCCAACGGTTTGGCACATACTGACATTGAAACATTCGCACCAGCCCGAGGAGCCGGAAGTATTTATCCTATTGCCTACTGACAAATGTTTACAGTTTGTGAATAGTTTCACATAAATAGTACTATTTCCACATAGTACAGTGCAATGTGATGTCCGAAGTGGCTGACAAAATTAGGTACTAACACGATATATATGAATATTGCAAGGTATATGTATACCTTGCAAATTGTGATCGTTGCTCGCTCGCTCCGCTCGCTCGTAAAAATTTAGTCCAACCTCACATCCGATCCGACACGTTCGCAAATTCGAAATAAGTCGCCTTCATATCGAATGACTAACGCAAGAGGGATTGGTTTTAGGTTAGGCTATAGCTTTCGAGCGAGCGCAGCGAGCGAGAGACGCGTAAAGGTGTGTCACAATCCAACGGTTTGGCACATACTGACATTGAAACATTCGCACCAACCCGAGGAGCCGGAAGTCTTTATCATATTGCCTACTGACAAGTGTTTACAGTTTGTGAATAGTTCCACATAAATAGTACTGTTTCCACATAGTACAGTGCAATGTGATGTCCGAAATGGCTGACAAAATTAGGTAATAACACGAAATATATGCAAGGCAATATAAGGTATATGTATAGCTTGGAAATTGTGATCGTTGCTCGCTCGCTCCGCTCGCTCGTAAAAATTTAGTCCAACCTCACATACGATCCGACACGTTCGCAAATTCGAAATAAGTTGCCTTCATATCGAATGACTAACGCAAGATGGATTGGTTTTAGGTTACGCTATAGCTTTCGAGCGAGCGCAGCGAGCGAGAGACGCGTAAAGGTGTGTCACAATCCAATGGTTTGGCACATACTGACATCGAAACATTCGCACCAGCCCGACGAGCCGGAAGTCTTTATCATATTGCCTACTGACAAATGTTTACAGTTTGTGAATAGTTTCACATAAATAGTACTATTTCAACATACTACAGTGCAATGTGATGTCCGAAGTGGCTGACAAAATTAGGTACTAACACGATATATATGCATATTGCAAGGTATATGTATACCTTGCAAATTGTGATCGTTGCTCGCTCGCTCCGCTCGCTCGTAAAAATTTAGTCCAACCTCACATCCGATCCGACACGTTCGCAAATTCGAAATAAGTCGCCTTCATATCGAATGACTAACGCAAGAGGGATTGGTTTTAGGTTAGGCTATAGTTTTCGAGCGAGCGCAGCGAACGAGAGGCGCGTAAAGGTGTGTCACAATCCAACGGTTTGGCACATACGGACATTGAAACATTCGCACCAGCCCGAGGAGCCGGAAGTCTTTATCCTATTGCCTGCTGACAAATGTTTACAGTTTGTGAATAGTTTCACATAAATAGTACTATTTCCACATACTACAGTCCAATGTGATGTCCGAAGTGGCTGACAAAATTAGGTACTAACACGAAATATATGCAAGGCAATATAAGGTATATGTATACCTTGCAATTTGTGATCGTTGCTCGCTCGCTCCGCTCGCTCGTAAAAATTTAGTCCAACCTCACATCCGATCCGACACGTTCGCAAATTCGAAATAAGTCGCCACCATATCGAATAATGAACGCAAGATGGATTGGTTTTAGGTTACGCTATAGTTTTCGAGCGAGCGCAGCGATCGAGAGAGGCGTAAAGGTGTGTCACAATCCAACGGTTTGGCACATACGGACATTAAACATTCGCACCAGCCCGAGGAGCCGGAAGTCTTTATCCTATTGCCTACTGACAAATGTTTACAGTTTGTGAATAGTTTCACATAAATAGTACTATTCCCACATACTACAGTCCAATGTGATGTCCGAAGTGGCTGACAAAATTAGGTACTAACACGAAATATATGCAAGGCAATATAAGGTATATGTATACCTTGCAAAATGTGATCGTTGCTCGCTCGCTCCGCTCGCTCGTAAAAATTTAGTCCAACCTCACATCCGATTCGACACGTTCGCAAATTCGAAATAAGTCGCCACCATATCGAATAATGAACGCAAGATGGATTGGTTTTAGGTTACGCTATAGTTTTCGAGCGAGCGCAGCGAACGAGAGGCGCGTAAAGGTGTGTCACAATCCAACGGTTTGGCACATACGGACATTGAAACATTCGCACCAGCCCGAGGAGCCGGAAGTCTTTATCCTATTGCCTGCTGACAAATGTTTACAGTTTGTGAATAGTTTCACATAAATAGTACTATTTCCACATACTACAGTCCAATGTGATGTCCGAAGTGGCTGACAAAATTAGGTACTAACACGAAATATATGCAAGGCAATATAAGGTATATGTATACCTTGCAAATTGTGATCGTTGCTCGCTCGCTCCGCTCGCTCGTAAAAATTTAGTCCAACCTCACATCCGATCCGACACGTTCGCAAATTCGAAATAAGTCGCCACCATATCGAATAATGAACGCAAGATGGATTGGTTTTAGGTTACGTTATAGTTTTCGAGCGAGCGCAGCGAACGAGAGACGCGTAAAGGTGTGTCACAATCCAACGGTTTGGCACATACGGACATTGAAACATTCGCACCAGCCCGAGGAGCCGGAAGTCTTTATCCTATTGCCTACTGACAAATGTTTACAGTTTGTGAATAGTTTCACATAAATAGTACTATTTCCACATACTACAGTCCAATGTGATGTCCGAAGTGGCTGACAAAATTAGGTACTAACACGAAATATATGCAAGGCAATATAAGGTATATGTATACCTTGCA
Organism: Bombus terrestris; assembly: GCF_910591885.1. NCBI lineage: Eukaryota > Metazoa > Arthropoda > Insecta > Hymenoptera > Apidae > Bombus > Bombus terrestris. The sequence goes on along the minus strand of NW_025963552.1, from coordinate 1,209,379 downwards.
AATTGTGATCGTTGCTCGCTCGCTCCGCTCGCTCGTAAAAATTTAGTCCAACCTCACATACGATCCGACACGTTCGCAAATTCGAAATAAGTTGCCTTCATATCGAATGACTAACGCAAGATGGATTGGGTTTAGGTTAGGCTACAGCTTTCGAGCGAGCGCAGCGAGCGAGAGACGCGTAAAGGTGTGTCACAATCCAACGGTTTGGCACATACTGACATTGAAACATTCGCACCAGCCCGAGGAGCCGGATGTCTTTATCATATTGCCTGCTGACAAATGTTTACAGTTTGTGAATAGTTTCACATAAATAGTACTATTTCGACATACTACAGGGCAATGTGATGTCCGAAGTGGCTGACGAAATTAGGTACTAACACGATATATATGCATATTGCAAGGTATATGTATACCTTGCATATTGTGATCGATGCTCGCTCGCTCCGCTCGCTCGTAGAAATTTAGTCCAACATCACATCCGATCCGACACGTTCGCAAATTCGAAATAAGTCGCCACCATATCGAATAATGAACGCAAGATGGATTGGTTTTAGGATACGCTATAGTTTTCGAGCGAGCGCAGCGAGCGAGAGACGCGTAAAGGTGTGTCACAATCCAACGGTTTGGCACATACTGACATTGAAACATTCGCACCAGCCCGAGGAGCCGGAAGTATTTATCCTATTGCCTACTGACAAATGTTTACAGTTTGTGAATAGTTTCACATAAATAGTACTATTTCCACATACTACAGTGCAATGTGATGTCCGAAGTGGCTGACAAAATTAGGTACTCACACGATATATATGCATATTGCAAGGTATATGTATACCTTGCAAATTGTGATCGTTGCTCGCTCGCTCCGCTCGCTCGTAAAAATTTAGTCCAACCTCACATCCGATCCGACACGTTCGCAAATTCGAAATAAGTCGCCTTCATATCGAATGACTAACGCAAGAGGGATTGGTTTTAGGTTAGGCTATAGCTTTCGAGCGAGCGCAGCGAGCGAGAGACGCGTAAGGGTGTGTCACAATCCAACGGTTTGGCACATACTGACATTGAAACGTTCGCACCAACCCGAGGAGCCGGAAGTCTTTATCATATTGCCTACTGACAAGTGTTTACAGTTTGTGAATAGTTCCACATAAATAGTACTGTTTCCACATAGTACAGTGCAATGTGATGTCCGAAATGGCTGACAAAATTAGGTAATAACACGAAATATATGCAAGGCAATATAAGGTATATGTATAGCTTGGAAATTGTGATCGTTGCTCGCTCGCTCCGCTCGCTCGTAAAAATTTAGTCCAACCTCACATACGATCCGACACGTTCGCAAATTCGAAATAAGTTGCCTTCATATCGAATGACTAACGCAAGATGGATTGGGTTTAGGTTAGGCTACAGCTTTCGAGCGAGCGCAGCGAGCGAGAGACGCGTAAAGGTGTGTCACAATCCAACGGTTTGGCACATACTGACATTGAAACATTCGCACCAGCCCGAGGAGCCGGATGTCTTTATCATATTGCCTGCTGACTAATGTTTACAGTTTGTGAATAGTTTCACATAAATAGTACTATTTCCACATACTACAGGGCAATGTGATGTCCGAAGTGGCTGACGAAATTAGGTACTAACACGATATATATGCATATTGCAAGGTATATGTATACCTTGCATATTGTGATCGATGCTCGCTCGCTCCGCTCGCTCGTAGAAATTTAGTCCAACATCACATCCGATCCGACACGTTCGCAAATTCGAAATAAGTCGCCACCATATCGAATAATGAACGCAAGATGGATTGGTTTTAGGATACGCTATAGCTTTCGAGCGTGCGCAGCGAGCGAGAGACGCGTAAAGGTGTGTCACGATCCAACGGTTTGGCACATACTGACATTGAAACATTCGCACCAACCCGAGGAGCCGGAAGTCTTTATCATATTGCCTACTGACAAGTGTTTACAGTTTGTGAATAGTTCCACATAAATAGTACTGTTTCCACATAGTACAGTCCAATGTGATGTCCGAAGTGGCTGACAAAATTAGGTACTAACACGAAATATATGCAAGGCAATATAAGGTATATGTATACCTTGCAAATTGTGATCGTTGCTCGCTCGCTCCGCTCGCTCGTAAAAATTTAGTCCAACCTCACATCCGATCCGACACGTTCGCAAATTCGAAATAAGTCGCCACCATATCGAATAATGAACGCAAGATGGATTGGTTTTAGGCTACGTTATAGTTTTCGAGCGGGCGCAGCGAACGAGAGACGCGTAAAGGTGTGTCACAATCCAACGGTTTGGCACACACGGACATTGAAACATTCGCACCAGCCCGAGGAGCCGGAAGTCTTTATCCTATTGCCTGCTGACAAATGTTTACAGTTTGTGAATAGTTTCACATAAATAGTACTATTTCCACATACTACAGTCCAATGTGATGTCCGAAGTGGCTGACAAAATTAGGTACTAACACGAAATATATGCAAGGCAATATAAGGTATATGTATACCTTGCAAATTGTGATCGTTGCTCGCTCGCTCCGCTCGCTCGTAAAAATTTAGTCCAACCTCACATCCGATCCGACACGTTCGCAAATTCGAAATAAGTCGCCACCATATCGAATAATGAACGCAAGATGGATTGGTTTTAGGTTACGTTATAGTTTTGGAGCGAGCGCAGCGAACGAGAGACGCGTAAAGGTGTGTCACAATCCAACGGTTTGGCACATACGGACATTGAAACATTCGCACCAGCCCGAGGAGCCAGAAGTATTTATCCTATTGCCTACTGACAAATGTTTACAGTTTGTGAATAGTTTCACATAAATAGTACTATTTCCACATAGTACAGTCCAATGTGATGTCCGAAGTGGCTGACAAAATTAGGTACTAACACGAAATATATGCAAGGCAATATAAGGTATATGTATACCTTGCAAATTGTGATCGTTGCTCGCTCGCTCCGCTCGCTCGTAAAAATTTAGTCCAACCTCACATACGATCCGACACGTTCGCAAATTCGAAATAAGTTGCCTTCATATCGAATGACTAACGCAAGATGGATTGGGTTTAGGTTAGGCTACAGCTTTCGAGCGAGCGCAGCGAGCGAGAGACGCGTAAAGGTGTGTCACAATCCAACGGTTTGGCACATACTGACATTGAAACATTCGCACCAGCCCGAGGAGCCGGATGTCTTTATCATATTGCCTGCTGACAAATGTTTACAGTTTGTGAATAGTTTCACATAAATAGTACTATTTCGACATACTACAGGGCAATGTGATGTCCGAAGTGGCTGACGAAATTAGGTACTAACACGATATATATGCATATTGCAAGGTATATGTATACCTTGCATATTGTGATCGATGCTCGCTCGCTCCGCTCGCTCGTAGAAATTTAGTCCAACATCACATCCGATCCGACACGTTCGCAAATTCGAAATAAGTCGCCACCATATCGAATAATGAACGCAAGATGGATTGGTTTTAGGATACGCTATAGTTTTCGAGCGAGCGCAGCGAGCGAGAGACGCGTAAAGGTGTGTCACAATCCAACGGTTTGGCACATACTGACATTGAAACATTCGCACCAGCCCGAGGAGCCGGAAGTATTTATCCTATTGCCTACTGACAAATGTTTACAGTTTGTGAATAGTTTCACATAAATAGTACTATTTCCACATACTACAGTGCAATGTGATGTCCGAAGTGGCTGACAAAATTAGGTACTCACACGATATATATGCATATTGCAAGGTATATGTATACCTTGCAAATTGTGATCGTTGCTCGCTCGCTCCGCTCGCTCGTAAAAATTTAGTCCAACCTCACATCCGATCCGACACGTTCGCAAATTCGAAATAAGTCGCCTTCATATCGAATGACTAACGCAAGAGGGATTGGTTTTAGGTTAGGCTATAGCTTTCGAGCGAGCGCAGCAAGCGAGAGACGCGTAAGGGTGTGTCACAATCCAACGGTTTGGCACATACTGACATTGAAACGTTCGCACCAACCCGAGGAGCCGGAAGTCTTTATCATATTGCCTACTGACAAGTGTTTACAGTTTGTGAATAGTTCCACATAAATAGTACTGTTTCCACATAGTACAGTGCAATGTGATGTCCGAAATGGCTGACAAAATTAGGTAATAACACGAAATATATGCAAGGCAATATAAGGTATATGTATAGCTTGGAAATTGTGATCGTTGCTCGCTCGCTCCGCTCGCTCGTAAAAATTTAGTCCAACCTCACATACGATCCGACACGTTCGCAAATTCGAAATAAGTTGCCTTCATATCGAATGACTAACGCAAGATGGATTGGGTTTAGGTTAGGCTACAGCTTTCGAGCGAGCGCAGCGAGCGAGAGACGCGTAAAGGTGTGTCACAATCCAACGGTTTGGCACATACTGACATTGAAACATTCGCACCAGCCCGAGGAGCCGGATGTCTTTATCATATTGCCTGCTGACTAATGTTTACAGTTTGTGAATAGTTTCACATAAATAGTACTATTTCCACATACTACAGGGCAATGTGATGTCCGAAGTGGCTGACGAAATTAGGTACTAACACGATATATATGCATATTGCAAGGTATATGTATACCTTGCATATTGTGATCGATGCTCGCTCGCTCCGCTCGCTCGTAGAAATTTAGTCCAACATCACATCCGATCCGACACGTTCGCAAATTCGAAATAAGTCGCCACCATATCGAATAATGAACGCAAGATGGATTGGTTTTAGGATACGCTATAGTTTTCGAGCGAGCGCAGCGAGCGAGAGACGCGTAAAGGTGTGTCACAATCCAACGGTTTGGCACATACTGACATTGAAACATTCGCACCAGCCCGAGGAGCCGGAAGTATTTATCCTATTGCCTACTGACAAATGTTTACAGTTTGTGAATAGTTTCACATAAATAGTACTATTTCCACATACTACAGTGCAATGTGATGTCCGAAGTGGCTGACAAAATTAGGTACTCACACGATATATATGCATATTGCAAGGTATATGTATACCTTGCAAATTGTGATCGTTGCTCGCTCGCTCCGCTCGCTCGTAAAAATTTAGTCCAACCTCACATCCGATCCGACACGTTCGCAAATTCGAAATAAGTCGCCTTCATATCGAATGACTAACGCAAGAGGGATTGGTTTTAGGTTAGGCTATAGCTTTCGAGCGAGCGCAGCGAGCGAGAGACGCGTAAGGGTGTGTCACAATCCAACGGTTTGGCACATACTGACATTGAAACGTTCGCACCAACCCGAGGAGCCGGAAGTCTTTATCATATTGCCTACTGACAAGTGTTTACAGTTTGTGAATAGTTCCACATAAATAGTACTGTTTCCACATAGTACAGTGCAATGTGATGTCCGAAATGGCTGACAAAATTAGGTAATAACACGAAATATATGCAAGGCAATATAAGGTATATGTATAGCTTGGAAATTGTGATCGTTGCTCGCTCGCTCCGCTCGCTCGTAAAAATTTAGTCCAACCTCACATACGATCCGACACGTTCGCAAATTCGAAATAAGTTGCCTTCATATCGAATGACTAACGCAAGATGGATTGGTTTTAGGTTACGCTATAGTTTTCGAGCGAGCGCAGCGAACGAGAGGCGCGTAAAGGTGTGTCACAATCCAACGGTTTGGCACATACGGACATTGAAACATTCGCACCAGCCCGACGAGCCGGAAGTCTTTATCATATTGCCTACTGACAAATGTTTACAGTTTGTGAATAGTTTCACATAAATAGTACTATTTCCACATACTACAGTGCAATGTGATGTCCGAAGTGGCTGACAAAATTAGGTACTAACACGATATATATGCATATTGCAAGGTATATGTATACCTTGCAAATTGTGATCGTTGCTCGCTCGCTCCGCTCGCTCGTAAAAATTTAGTCCAACCTCACATCCGATCCGACACGTTCGCAAATTCGAAATAAGTCGCCACCATATCGAATAATGAACGCAAGATGGATTGGTTTTAGGTTACGTTATAGTTTTCGAGCGAGCGCAGCGAACGAGAGACGCGTAAAGGTGTGTCACAATCCAACGGTTTGGCACATACGGACATTGAAACATTCGCACCAGCCCGAGGAGCCGGAAGTCTTTATCCTATTGCCTACTGACAAATGTTTACAGTTTGTGAATAGTTTCACATAAATAGTACTATTTCCACATACTACAGTCCAATGTGATGTCCGAAGTGGCTGACAAAATTAGGTACTAACACGAAATATATGCAAGGCAATATAAGGTATATGTATACCTTGCAAATTGTGATCGTTGCTCGCTCGCTCCGCTCTCTCGTAAAAATTTAGTCCAACCTCACATACGATCCGACACGTTCGCAAATTCGAAATAAGTTGCCTTCATATCGAATGACTAACGCAAGATGGATTGGGTTTAGGTTAGGCTACAGCTTTCGAGCGAGCGCAGCGAGCGAGAGACGCGTAAAGGTGTGTCACAATCCAACGGTTTGGCACATACTGACATTGAAACATTCGCACCAGCCCGAGGAGCCGGAAGTATTTATCCTATTGCCTACTGACAAATGTTTACAGTTTGTGAATAGTTTCACATAAATAGTACTATTTCCACATACTACAGTGCAATGTGATGTCCGAGGTGGCTGACAAAATTAGGTACTCACACGATATATATGAATATTGCAAGGTATATGTATACCTTGCAAATTGTGATCGTTGCTCGCTCGCTCCGCTCGCTCGTAAAAATTTAGTCCAACCTCACATCCGATCCGACACGTTCGCAAATTCGAAATAAGTCGCCTTCATATCGAATGACTAACGCAAGAGGGATTGGTTTTAGGTTAGGCTATAGCTTTCGAGCGAGCGCAGCGAGCGAGAGACGCGTAAAGGTGTGTCACAATCCAACGGTTTGGCACATACTGACATTGAAACATTCGCACCAACCCGAGGAGCCGGAAGTCTTTATCATATTGCCTACTGACAAGTGTTTACAGCTTGTGAATAGTTCCACATAAATAGTACTGTTTCCACATAGTACAGTGCAATGTGATGTCCGAAATGGCTGACAAAATTAGGTAATAACACGAAATATATGCAAGGCAATATAAGGTATATGTATAGCTTGGAAATTGTGATCGTTGCTCGCTCGCTCCGCTCGCTCGTAAAAATTTAGTCCAACCTCACATACGATCCGACACGTTCGCAAATTCGAAATAAGTTGCCTTCATATCGAATGACTAACGCAAGATGGATTGGTTTTAGTTTACGCTATAGCTTTCGAGCGAGCGCAGCGAGCGAGAGACGCGTAAAGGTGTGTCACAATCCAATGGTTTGGCACATACTGACATTGAAACATTCGCACCAGCCCGACGAGCCGGAAGTCTTTATCATATTGCCTACTGACAAATGTTTACAGTTTGTGAATAGTTTCACATAAATAGTACTATTTCAACATACTACAGTGCAATGTGATGTCCGAAGTGGCTGACAAAATTAGGTACTAACACGATATATATGCATATTGCAAGGTATATGTATACCTTGCAAATTGTGATCGTTGCTCGCTCGCTCCGCTCGCTCGTAAAAATTTAGTCCAACCTCACATCCGATCCGACACGTTCGCAAATTCGAAATAAGTCGCCACCATATCGAATAATGAACGCAAGATGGATTGGTTTTAGGTTACGCTATAGTTTTCGAGCGAGCGCAGCGAACGAGAGGCGCGTAAAGGTGTGTCACAATCCAACGGTTTGGCACATACGGACATTGAAACATTCGCACCAGCCCGAGGAGCCGGAAGTCTTTATCCAATTGCCTGCTGACAAATGTTTACAGTTTGTGAATAGTTTCACATAAATAGTACTATTTCCACATACTACAGTCCAATGTGATGTCCGAAGTGGCTGACAAAATTAGGTACTAACACGAAATATATGCATGGCAATATAAGGTATATGTGTACCTTGCAAATTGTGATCGTTGCTCGCTCGCTCCGCTCGCTCGTAAAAATTTAGTCCAACCTCACATCCGATCCGACACGTTCGCAAATTCGAAATAAGTCGCCACCATATCGAATAATGAACGCAAGATGGATTGGGTTTAGGTTAGGCTACAGCTTTCGAGCGAGCGCAGCGAGCGAGAGACGCGTAAAGGTGTGTCACAATCCAACGGTTTGGCACATACTGACATTGAAACATTCGCACCAGCCCGAGGAGCCGGATGACTTTATCATATTGCCTGCGGACAAATGTTTACAGTTTGTGAATAGTTTCACATAAATAGTACTATTTCGACATACTACAGGGCAATGTGTTGTCCGAAGTGGCTGACGAAATTGGGTACTAACACGATATATATGCATATTGCAAGGTATATGTATACCTTGCATATTGTGATCGATGCTCGCTCGCTCCGCTCGCTCGTAGAAATTTAGTCCAACCTCACATCCGATCCGACACGTTCGCAAATTCGAAATAAGTCGCCACCATATCGAATAGTGAACGCAAGATGGATTGGTTTTAGGATACGCTATAGTTTTCGAGCGAGCGCAGCGAGCGAGAGACGCGTAAAGGTGTGTCACAATCCAACGGTTTGGCACATACTGACATTGAAACATTCGCACCAGCCCGAGGAGCCGGAAGTATTTATCCTATTGCCTACTGACAAATGTTTACAGTTTGTGAATAGTTTCACATAAATAGTACTATTTCCACATACTACAGTGCAATGTGATGTCCGAAGTGGCTGACAAAATTAGGTACTCACACGATATATATGCATATTGCGAGGTATATGTATACCTTGCAAATTGTGATCGTTGCTCGCTCGCTCCGCTCGCTCGTAAAAATTTAGTCCAACCTCACATCCGATCCGACACGTTCGCAAATTCGAAATAAGTCGCCTTCATATCGAATGACTAATGCAAGAGGGATTGGTTTTAGGTTAGGCTATATCTTTCGAGCGAGCGCAGCGAGCGAGAGACGCGTAAAGGTGTGTCACAATCCAACGGTTTGGCACATACTGACATTGAAACATTCGCACCAACCCGAGGAGCCGGAAGTCTTTATCATATTGCCTGCTGACAAATGTTTACAGTTTGTGAATAGTTTCACATAAATAGTACTATTTCCACATACTACAGTGCAATGTGATGTCCGAAGTGGCTGACAAAATTAGTTACTAACACGATATATATGCATATTGCAAGTTATATGTATACCTTGCAAATTGTGATCGTTGCTCGCTCGCTCCGCTCGCTCGTAAAAATTTAGTCCAACCTCACATCCGATCCGACACGTTCGCAAATTCGAAATAAGTCGCCTTCATATCGAATGACTAACGCAAGAGGGATTGGTTTTAGGTTAGGCTATAGCTTTCGAGCGTGCGCAGCGAGCGAGAGACGCGTAAAGGTGTGTCACGATCCAACGGTTTGGCACATACTGACATTGAAACATTCGCACCAACCCGAGGAGCCGGAAGTCTTTATCATATTGCCTACTGACAAGTGTTTACAGTTTGTGAATAGTTCCACATAAATAGTACTGTTTCCACATAGTACAGTCCAATGTGATGTCCGAAGTGGCTGACAAAATTAGGTACTAACACGAAATATATGCAAGGCAATATAAGGTATATGTATACCTTGCAAATTGTGATCGTTGCTCGCTCGCTCCGCTCGCTCGTAAAAATTTAGTCCAACCTCACATCCGATCCGACACGTTCGCAAATTCGAAATAAGTCGCCACCATATCGAATAATGAACGCAAGATGGATTGGTTTTAGGCTACGTTATAGTTTTCGAGCGGGCGCAGCGAACGAGAGACGCGTAAAGGTGTGTCACAATCCAACGGTTTGGCACACACGGACATTGAAACATTCGCACCAGCCCGAGGAGCCGGAAGTCTTTATCCTATTGCCTGCTGACAAATGTTTACAGTTTGTGAATAGTTTCACATAAATAGTACTATTTCCACATACTACAGGGCAATGTGATGTCCGAAGTGGCTGACGAAATTAGGTACTAACACGATATATATGCATATTGCAAGGTATATGTATACCTTGCAAATTGTGATCGTTGCTCGCTCGCTCCGCTCGCTCGTAAAAATTTAGTCCAACCTCACATACGATCCGACACGTTCGCAAATTCGAAATAAGTTGCCTTCATATCGAATGACTAACGCAAGATGGATTGGGTTTAGGTTAGGCTACAGCTTTCGAGCGAGCGCAGCGAGCGAGAGACGCGTAAAGGTGTGTCACAATCCAACGGTTTGGCACATACTGACATTGAAACATTCGCACCAGCCCGAGGAGCCGGATGTCTTTATCATATTGCCTGCTGACAAATGTTTACAGTTTGTGAATAGTTTCACATAAATAGTACTATTTCGACATACTACAGGGCAATGTGATGTCCGAAGTGGCTGACGAAATTAGGTACTAACACGATATATATGCATATTGCAAGGTATATGTATACCTTGCATATTGTGATCGATGCTCGCTCGCTCCGCTCGCTCGTAGAAATTTAGTCCAACATCACATCCGATCCGACACGTTCGCAAATTCGAAATAAGTCGGCACCATATCGAATAATGAACGCAAGATGGATTGGTTTTAGGATACGCTATAGTTTTCGAGCGAGCGCAGCGAGCGAGAGACGCGTAAAGGTGTGTCACAATCCAACGGTTTGGCACATACTGACATTGAAACATTCGCACCAGCCCGAGGAGCCGGAAGTATTTATCCTATTGCCTACTGACAAATGTTTACAGTTTGTGAATAGTTTCACATAAATAGTACTATTTCCACATACTACAGTGCAATGTGATGTCCGAAGTGGCTGACAAAATTAGGTACTCACACGATATATATGCATATTGCAAGGTATATGTATACCTTGCAAATTGTGATCGTTGCTCGCTCGCTCCGCTCGCTCGTAAAAATTTAGTCCAACCTCACATCCGATCCGACACGTTCGCAAATTCGAAATAAGTCGCCTTCATATCGAATGACTAACGCAAGAGGGATTGGTTTTAGGTTAGGCTATAGCTTTCGAGCGAGCGCAGCGAGCGAGAGACGCGTAAGGGTGTGTCACAATCCAACGGTTTGGCACATACTGACATTGAAACGTTCGCACCAACCCGAGGAGCCGGAAGTCTTTATCATATTGCCTACTGACAAGTGTTTACAGTTTGTGAATAGTTCCACATAAATAGTACTGTTTCCACATAGTACAGTGCAATGTGATGTCCGAAATGGCTGACAAAATTAGGTAATAACACGAAATATATGCAAGGCAATATAAGGTATATGTATAGCTTGGAAATTGTGATCGTTGCTCGCTCGCTCCGCTCGCTCGTAAAAATTTAGTCCAACCTCACATACGATCCGACACGTTCGCAAATTCGAAATAAGTTGCCTTCATATCGAATGACTAACGCAAGATGGATTGGTTTTAGGTTACGCTATAGCTTTCGAGCGAGCGCAGCGAGCGAGAGACGCGTAAAGGTGTATCACAATCTAACGGTTTGGCACATACTGACATTGAAACATTCGCACCAGCCCGACGAGCCGGAAGTCTTTATCATATTGCCTACTGACAAATGTTTACAGTTTGTGAATAGTTTCACATAAATAGTACTATTTCCACATACTACAGTGCAATGTGATGTCCGAAGTGGCTGACAAAATTAGGTACTAACACGATATATATGCATATTGCAAGGTATATGTATACCTTGCAAATTGTGATCGTTGCTCGCTCGCTCCGCTCGCTCGTAAAAATTTAGTCCAACCTCACATCCGATCCGACACGTTCGCAAATTCGAAATAAGTCGCCTTCATATCGAATGACTAACGCAAGAGGGATTGGCTTTAGGTTAGGCTATAGTTTTCGAGCGAGCGCAGCGAGCGAGAGACGCGTAAAGGTGTATCACAATCTAACGGTTTGGCACATACGGACATTGAAACATTCGCACCAGCCCGAGGAGCCGGAAGTCTTTATCCTATTGCCTGCTGACAAATGTTTACAGTTTGTGAATAGTTTCACATAAATTGTACTATTTCCACATACTACAGTCCAATGTGATGTCCGAAGTGGCTAACAAAATTAGGTACTAACACGATATATATGCATATTGCAAGGTATATGTATACCTTGCAAATTGTGATCGTTGCTCGCTCGCTCGTAAAAATTTAGTCCAACCTCACATCCGATCCGACACGTTCGCAAATTCGAAATAAGTCGCCTTCATATCGAATGACTAACGCAAGAGGGATTGGTTTTAGGTTAGGCTATAGCTTTCGAGCGAGCGCAGCGAGCGAGAGACGCGTAAGGGTGTGTCACAATCCAACGGTTTGGCACATACTGACATTGAAACGTTCGCACCAACCCGAGGAGCCGGAAGTCTTTATCATATTGCCTACTGACAAGTGTTTACAGTTTGTGAATAGTTCCACATAAATAGTACTGTTTCCACATAGTACAGTGCAATGTGATGTCCGAAATGGCTGACAAAATTAGGTAATAACACGAAATATATGCAAGGCAATATAAGGTATATGTATAGCTTGGAAATTGTGATCGTTGCTCGCTCGCTCCGCTCGCTCGTAAAAATTTAGTCCAACCTCACATACGATCCGACACGTTCGCAAATTCGAAATAAGTTGCCTTCATATCGAATGACTAACGCAAGATGGATTGGTTTTAGGTTACGCTATAGCTTTCGAGCGAGCGCAGCGAGCGAGAGACGCGTAAAGGTGTATCACAATCTAACGGTTTGGCACATACTGACATTGAAACATTCGCACCAGCCCGACGAGCCGGAAGTCTTTATCATATTGCCTACTGACAAATGTTTACAGTTTGTGAATAGTTTCACATAAATAGTACTATTTCCACATACTACAGTGCAATGTGATGTCCGAAGTGGCTGACAAAATTAGGTACTAACACGATATATATGCATATTGCAAGGTATATGTATACCTTGCAAATTGTGATCGTTGCTCGCTCGCTCCGCTCGCTCGTAAAAATTTAGTCCAACCTCACATCCGATCCGACACGTTCGCAAATTCGAAATAAGTCGCCTTCATATCGAATGACTAACGCAAGAGGGATTGGCTTTAGGTTAGGCTATAGTTTTCGAGCGAGCGCAGCGAGCGAGAGACGCGTAAAGGTGTATCACAATCTAACGGTTTGGCACATACGGACATTGAAACATTCGCACCAGCCCGAGGAGCCGGAAGTCTTTATCCTATTGCCTGCTGACAAATGTTTACAGTTTGTGAATAGTTTCACATAAATTGTACTATTTCCACATACTACAGTCCAATGTGATGTCCGAAGTGGCTAACAAAATTAGGTACTAACACGATATATATGCATATTGCAAGGTATATGTATACCTTGCAAATTGTGATCGTTGCTCGCTCGCTCCGCTCGCTCGTAAAAATTTAGTCCAACCTCACATCCGATCCGACACGTTCGCAAATTCGAAATAAGTCGCCACCATATCGAATAATGAACGCAAGATGGATTGGTTTTAGGATACGCTATAGTTTTCGAGCGAGCGCAGCGAGCGAGAGACGCGTAAAGGTGTGTCACAATCCAACGGTTTGGCACATACTGACATTGAAACATTCGCACCAGCCCGAGGAGCCGGAAGTATTTATCCTATTGCCTACTGACAAATGTTTACAGTTTGTGAATAGTTTCACATAAATTATACTATTTCCACATACTACAGTGCAATGTGATGTCCGAAGTGGCTGACAAAATTAGGTACTCACACGATATATATGCATATTGCAAGGTATATGTATACCTTGCAAATTGTGATCGTTGCTCGCTCGCTCCGCTCGCTCGTAAAAATTTAGTCCAACCTCACATCCGATCCGACACGTTCGCAAATTCGAAATAAGTCGCCTTCATATCGAATGACTAACGCAAGAGGGATTGGTTTTAGGTTAGGCTATAGCTTTCGAGCGAGCGCAGCGAGCGAGAGACGCGTAAAGGTGTGTCACAATCCAACGGTTTGGCACATACTGACATTGAAACATTCGCACCAACCCGAGGAGCCGGAAGTCTTTATCATATTGCATACTGACAAGTGTTTACAGTTTGTGAATAGTTCCACATAAATAGTACTGTTTCCACATAGTACAGTCCAATGTGATGTCCGAAGTGGCTGACAAAATTAGGTACTAACACGAAATATATGCAAGGCAATATAAGGTATATGTATACCTTGCAAATTGTGATCGTTGCTCGCTCGCTCCGCTCGCTCGTAAAAATTTAGTCCAACCTCACATACGATCCGACACGTTCGCAAATTCGAAATAAGTTGCCTTCATATCGAATGACTAACGCAAGATGGATTGGGTTTAGGTTAGGCTACAGCTTTCGAGCGAGCGCAGCGAGCGAGAGACGCGTAAAGGTGTGTCACAATCCAACGGTTTGGCACATACTGACATTGAAACATTCGCACCAGCCCGAGGAGCCGGATGTCTTTATCATATTGCCTGCTGACTAATGTTTACAGTTTGTGAATAGTTTCACATAAATAGTACTATTTCCACATACTACAGGGCAATGTGATGTCCGAAGTGGCTGACGAAATTAGGTACTAACACGATATATATGCATATTGCAAGGTATATGTATACCTTGCATATTGTGATCGATGCTCGCTCGCTCCGCTCGCTCGTAGAAATTTAGTCCAACATCACATCCGATCCGACACGTTCGCAAATTCGAAATAAGTCGCCACCATATCGAATAATGAACGCAAGATGGATTGGTTTTAGGATACGCTATAGTTTTCGAGCGAGCGCAGCGAGCGAGAGACGCGTAAAGGTGTGTCACAATCCAACGGTTTGGCACATACTGACATTGAAACATTCGCACCAGCCCGAGGAGCCGGAAGTATTTATCCTATTGCCTACTGACAAATGTTTACAGTTTGTGAATAGTTTCACATAAATAGTACTATTTCCACATACTACAGTGCAATGTGATGTCCGAAGTGGCTGACAAAATTAGGTACTCACACGATATATATGCATATTGCAAGGTATATGTATACCTTGCAAATTGTGATCGTTGCTCGCTCGCTCCGCTCGCTCGTAAAAATTTAGTCCAACCTCACATCCGATCCGACACGTTCGCAAATTCGAAATAAGTCGCCTTCATATCGAATGACTAACGCAAGAGGGATTGGTTTTAGGTTAGGCTATAGCTTTCGAGCGAGCGCAGCGAGCGAGAGACGCGTAAAGGTGTGTCACAATCCAACGGTTTGGCACATACGGACATTGAAACATTCGCACCAGCCCGAGGAGCCGGAAGTCTTTATCCTATTGCCTACTGACAAATGTTTACAGTTTGTGAATAGTTTCACATAACTAGTACTATTTCCACATACTACAGTGCAATGTGATGTCCGAAGTGGCTGACAAAATTAGGTACTCACACGATATATATGCATATTGCAAGGTATATGTATACCTTGCAAATTGTGATCGTTGCTCGCTCGCTCCGCTCGCTCGTAAAAATTTAGTCCAACCTCACATCCGATCCGACACGTTCGCAAATTCGAAATAAGTCGCCTTCATATCGAATGACTAACGCAAGAGGGATTGGTTTTAGGTTAGGCTATAGCTTTCGAGCGAGCGCAGCGAGCGAGAGACGCGTAAAGGTGTGTCACAATCCAACGGTTTGGCACATACTGACATTGAAACATTCGCACCAACCCGAGGAGCCGGAAGTCTTTATCATATTGCATACTGACAAGTGTTTACAGTTTGTGAATAGTTCCACATAAATAGTACTGTTTCCACATAGTACAGTCCAATGTGATGTCCGAAGTGGCTGACAAAATTAGGTACTAACACGAAATATATGCAAGGCAATATAAGGTATATGTATACCTTGCAAATTGTGATCGTTGCTCGCTCGCTCCGCTCGCTCGTAAAAATTTAGTCCAACCTCACATACGATCCGACACGTTCGCAAATTCGAAATAAGTTGCCTTCATATCGAATGACTAACGCAAGATGGATTGGGTTTAGGTTAGGCTACAGCTTTCGAGCGAGCGCAGCGAGCGAGAGACGCGTAAAGGTGTGTCACAATCCAACGGTTTGGCACATACTGACATTGAAACATTCGCACCAGCCCGAGGAGCCGGATGTCTTTATCATATTGCCTGCTGACTAATGTTTACAGTTTGTGAATAGTTTCACATAAATAGTACTATTTCCACATACTACAGGGCAATGTGATGTCCGAAGTGGCTGACGAAATTAGGTACTAACACGATATATATGCATATTGCAAGGTATATGTATACCTTGCATATTGTGATCGATGCTCGCTCGCTCCGCTCGCTCGTAGAAATTTAGTCCAACATCACATCCGATCCGACACGTTCGCAAATTCGAAATAAGTCGCCACCATATCGAATAATGAACGCAAGATGGATTGGTTTTAGGATACGCTATAGTTTTCGAGCGAGCGCAGCGAGCGAGAGACGCGTAAAGGTGTGTCACAATCCAACGGTTTGGCACATACTGACATTGAAACATTCGCACCAGCCCGAGGAGCCGGAAGTATTTATCCTATTGCCTACTGACAAATGTTTACAGTTTGTGAATAGTTTCACATAAATAGTACTATTTCCACATACTACAGTGCAATGTGATGTCCGAAGTGGCTGACAAAATTAGGTACTCACACGATATATATGCATATTGCAAGGTATATGTATACCTTGCAAATTGTGATCGTTGCTCGCTCGCTCCGCTCGCTCGTAAAAATTTAGTCCAACCTCACATCCGATCCGACACGTTCGCAAATTCGAAATAAGTCGCCTTCATATCGAATGACTAACGCAAGAGGGATTGGTTTTAGGTTAGGCTATAGCTTTCGAGCGAGCGCAGCGAGCGAGAGACGCGTAAGGGTGTGTCACAATCCAACGGTTTGGCACATACTGACATTGAAACGTTCGCACCAACCCGAGGAGCCGGAAGTCTTTATCATATTGCCTACTGACAAGTGTTTACAGTTTGTGAATAGTTCCACATAAATAGTACTGTTTCCACATAGTACAGTGCAATGTGATGTCCGAAATGGCTGACAAAATTAGGTAATAACACGAAATATATGCAAGGCAATATAAGGTATATGTATACCTTGCAAATTGTGATCGTTGCTCGCTCGCTCCGCTCGCTCGTAAAAATTTAGTCCAACCTCACATACGATCCGACACGTTCGCAAATTCGAAATAAGTTGCCTTCATATCGACTGACTAACGCAAGATGGATTGGGTTTAGGTTAGGCTACAGCTTTCGAGCGAGCGCAGCGAGCGAGAGACGCGTAAAGGTGTGTCACAATCCAACGGTTTGGCACATACTGACATTGAAACATTCGCACCAGCCCGAGGAGCCGGATGTCTTTATCATATTGCCTGCTGACAAATGTTTACAGTTTGTGAATAGTTTCACATAAATAGTACTATTTCCACATACTACAGGGCAATGTGATGTCCGAAGTGGCTGACGAAATTAGGTACTAACACGATATATATGCATATTGCAAGGTATATGTATACCTTGCAAATTGTGATCGTTGCTCGCTCGCTCCGCTCGCTCGTAAAAATTTAGTCCAACCTCACATCCGATCCGACACGTTCGCAAATTCGAAATAAGTCGCCTTCATATCGAATGACTAACGCAAGAGGGATTGGTTTTAGGTTAGGCTATAGCTTTCGAGCGAGCGCAGCGAGCGAGAGACGCGTAAAGGTGTGTCACGATCCAACGGTTTGGCACATACGGACATTGAAACATTCGCACCAGCCCGAGGAGCCGGAAGTCTTTATCCTATTGCCTGCTGACAAATGTTTACAGTTTGTGAATAGTTTCACATAAATTGTACTATTTCCACATACTACAGTCCAATGTGATGTCCGAAGTGGCTGAAAAAATTAGGTACTAACACGAAATATATGCAAGGCAATATAAGGTATATGTATACCTTGCAAATTGTGATCGTTGCTCGCTCGCTCCGCTCGCTCGTAAAAATTTAGTCCAACCTCACATCCGATCCGACACGTTCGCAAATTCGAAATAAGTCGCCACCATATCGAATAATGAACGCAAGATGGATTGGTTTTAGGTTACGTTATAGTTTTCGAGCGAGCGCAGCGAACGAGAGACGCGTAAAGGTGTGTCACAATCCAACGGTTTGGCACATACGGACATTGAAACATTCGCACCAGCCCGAGGAGCCGGAAGTCTTTATCATATTGCCTACTGACAAGTGTTTACAGTTTGTGAATAGTTCCACATAAATAGTACTGTTACCACATAGTACAGTGCAATGTGATGTCCGAAATGGCTGACAAAATTAGGTAATAACACGAAATATATGCAAGGCAATATAAGGTATATGTATAGCTTGGAAATTGTGATCGTTTATTGCTCGCTCCGCTCGCTCGTAAAAATTTAGTCCAACCTCACATACGATCCGACACGTTCGCAAATTCGAAATAAGTTGCCTTCATATCGAATGACTAACGCAAGATGGATTGGTTTTAGGTTACGCTATAGCTTTCGAGCGAGCGCAGCGAGCGAGAGACGCGTAAAGGTGTGTCACAATCCAATGGTTTGGCACATACTGACATTGAAACATTCGCACCAGCCCGACGAGCCGGAAGTCTTTATCATATTGCCTGCTGACAAATGTTTACAGTTTGTGAATAGTTTCACATAAATAGTACTATTTCAACATACTACAGGGCAATGTGATGTCCGAAGTGGCTGACGAAATTAGGTACTAACACGATATATATGCATATTGCAAGGTATATGTATACCTTGCATATTGTGATCGATGCTCGCTCGCTCCGCTCGCTCGTAGAAATTTAGTCCAACATCACATCCGATCCGACACGTTCGCAAATTCGAAATAAGTCGGCACCATATCGAATAATGAACGCAAGATGGATTGGTTTTAGGATACGCTATAGTTTTCGAGCGAGCGCAGCGAGCGAGAGACGCGTAAAGGTGTGTCACAATCCAACGGTTTGGCACATACTGACATTGAAACATTCGCACCAGCCCGAGGAGCCGGAAGTATTTATCCTATTGCCTACTGACAAATGTTTACAGTTTGTGAATAGTTTCACATAAATAGTACTATTTCCACATACTACAGTGCAATGTGATGTCCGAAGTGGCTGACAAAATTAGGTACTCACACGATATATATGCATATTGCAAGGTATATGTATACCTTGCAAATTGTGATCGTTGCTCGCTCGCTCCGCTCGCTCGTAAAAATTTAGTCCAACCTCACATCCGATCCGACACGTTCGCAAATTCGAAATAAGTCGCCTTCATATCGAATGACTAACGCAAGAGGGATTGGTTTTAGGTTAGGCTATAGCTTTCGAGCGAGCGCAGCGAGCGAGAGACGCGTAAGGGTGTGTCACAATCCAACGGTTTGGCACATACTGACATTGAAACGTTCGCACCAACCCGAGGAGCCGGAAGTCTTTATCATATTGCCTACTGACAAGTGTTTACAGTTTGTGAATAGTTCCACATAAATAGTACTGTTTCCACATAGTACAGTGCAATGTGATGTCCGAAATGGCTGACAAAATTAGGTAATAACACGAAATATATGCAAGGCAATATAAGGTATATGTATAGCTTGGAAATTGTGATCGTTGCTCGCTCGCTCCGCTCGCTCGTAAAAATTTAGTCCAACCTCACATACGATCCGACACGTTCGCAAATTCGAAATAAGTTGCCTTCATATCGAATGACTAACGCAAGAGGGATTGGTTTTAGGTTAGGCTATAGCTTTCGAGCGAGCGCAGCGAGCGAGAGACGCGTAAAGGTGTGTCACAATCCAACGGTTTGGCACATACTGACATTGAAACATTCGCACCAACCCGAGGAGCCGGAAGTCTTTATCATATTGCATACTGACAAGTGTTTACAGTTTGTGAATAGTTCCACATAAATAGTACTGTTTCCACATAGTACAGTCCAATGTGATGTCCGAAGTGGCTGACAAAATTAGGTACTAACACGAAATATATGCAAGGCAATATAAGGTATATGTATACCTTGCAAATTGTGATCGTTGCTCGCTCGCTCCGCTCGCTCGTAAAAATTTAGTCCAACCTCACATACGATCCGACACGTTCGCAAATTCGAAATAAGTTGCCTTCATATCGAATGACTAACGCAAGATGGATTGGGTTTAGGTTAGGCTACAGCTTTCGAGCGAGCGCAGCGAGCGAGAGACGCGTAAAGGTGTGTCACAATCCAACGGTTTGGCACATACTGACATTGAAACATTCGCACCAGCCCGAGGAGCCGGATGTCTTTATCATATTGCCTGCTGACTAATGTTTACAGTTTGTGAATAGTTTCACATAAATAGTACTATTTCCACATACTACAGGGCAATGTGATGTCCGAAGTGGCTGACGAAATTAGGTACTAACACGATATATATGCATATTGCAAGGTATATGTATACCTTGCATATTGTGATCGATGCTCGCTCGCTCCGCTCGCTCGTAGAAATTTAGTCCAACATCACATCCGATCCGACACGTTCGCAAATTCGAAATAAGTCGCCACCATATCGAATAATGAACGCAAGATGGATTGGTTTTAGGATACGCTATAGTTTTCGAGCGAGCGCAGCGAGCGAGAGACGCGTAAAGGTGTGTCACAATCCAACGGTTTGGCACATACTGACATTGAAACATTCGCACCAGCCCGAGGAGCCGGAAGTATTTATCCTATTGCCTACTGACAAATGTTTACAGTTTGTGAATAGTTTCACATAAATAGTACTATTTCCACATACTACAGTGCAATGTGATGTCCGAAGTGGCTGACAAAATTAGGTACTCACACGATATATATGCATATTGCAAGGTATATGTATACCTTGCAAATTGTGATCGTTGCTCGCTCGCTCCGCTCGCTCGTAAAAATTTAGTCCAACCTCACATCCGATCCGACACGTTCGCAAATTCGAAATAAGTCGCCTTCATATCGAATGACTAACGCAAGAGGGATTGGTTTTAGGTTAGGCTATAGCTTTCGAGCGAGCGCAGCGAGCGAGAGACGCGTAAGGGTGTGTCACAATCCAACGGTTTGGCACATACTGACATTGAAACGTTCGCACCAACCCGAGGAGCCGGAAGTCTTTATCATATTGCCTACTGACAAGTGTTTACAGTTTGTGAATAGTTCCACATAAATAGTACTGTTTCCACATAGTACAGTGCAATGTGATGTCCGAAATGGCTGACAAAATTAGGTAATAACACGAAATATATGCAAGGCAATATAAGGTATATGTATACCTTGCAAATTGTGATCGTTGCTCGCTCGCTCCGCTCGCTCGTAAAAATTTAGTCCAACCTCACATACGATCCGACACGTTCGCAAATTCGAAATAAGTTGCCTTCATATCGACTGACTAACGCAAGATGGATTGGGTTTAGGTTAGGCTACAGCTTTCGAGCGAGCGCAGCGAGCGAGAGACGCGTAAAGGTGTGTCACAATCCAACGGTTTGGCACATACTGACATTGAAACATTCGCACCAGCCCGAGGAGCCGGATGTCTTTATCATATTGCCTGCTGACAAATGTTTACAGTTTGTGAATAGTTTCACATAAATAGTACTATTTCCACATACTACAGGGCAATGTGATGTCCGAAGTGGCTGACGAAATTAGGTACTAACACGATATATATGCATATTGCAAGGTATATGTATACCTTGCAAATTGTGATCGTTGCTCGCTCGCTCCGCTCGCTCGTAAAAATTTAGTCCAACCTCACATCCGATCCGACACGTTCGCAAATTCGAAATAAGTCGCCTTCATATCGAATGACTAACGCAAGAGGGATTGGTTTTAGGTTAGGCTATAGCTTTCGAGCGAGCGCAGCGAGCGAGAGACGCGTAAAGGTGTGTCACGATCCAACGGTTTGGCACATACGGACATTGAAACATTCGCACCAGCCCGAGGAGCCGGAAGTCTTTATCCTATTGCCTGCTGACAAATGTTTACAGTTTGTGAATAGTTTCACATAAATTGTACTATTTCCACATACTACAGTCCAATGTGATGTCCGAAGTGGCTGAAAAAATTAGGTACTAACACGAAATATATGCAAGGCAATATAAGGTATATGTATACCTTGCAAATTGTGATCGTTGCTCGCTCGCTCCGCTCGCTCGTAAAAATTTAGTCCAACCTCACATCCGATCCGACACGTTCGCAAATTCGAAATAAGTCGCCACCATATCGAATAATGAACGCAAGATGGATTGGTTTTAGGTTACGTTATAGTTTTCGAGCGAGCGCAGCGAACGAGAGACGCGTAAAGGTGTGTCACAATCCAACGGTTTGGCACATACGGACATTGAAACATTCGCACCAGCCCGACGAGCCGGAAGTCTTTATCCTATTGCCTACTGACAAATGTTTACAGTTTGTGAATAGTTTCACATAAATAGTACTATTTCCACATACTACAGTCCAATGTGATGTCCGAAGTGGCTGACAAAATTAGGTACTAACACGAAATATATGCAAGGCAATATAAGGTATATGTATACCTTGCAAATTGTGATCGTTGCTCGCTCGCTCCGCTCGTTCGTAAAAATTTAGTCCAACCTCACATACGATCCGACACGTTCGCAAATTCGAAATAAGTTGCCTTCATATCGAATGACTAACGCAAGATGGATTGGGTTTAGGTTAGGCTACAGCTTTCGAGCGAGCGCAGCGAGCGAGAGACGCGTAAAGGTGTGTCACAATCCAACGGTTTGGCACATACTGACATTGAAACATTCGCACCAGCCCGAGGAGCCGGATGTCTTTATCATATTGCCTGCTGACAAATGTTTACAGTTTGTGAATAGTTTCACATAAATAGTACTATTTCGACATACTACAGGGCAATGTGATGTCCGAAGTGGCTGACGAAATTAGGTACTAACACGATATATATGCATATTGCAAGGTATATGTATACCTTGCATATTGTGATCGGTGCTGGCTCGCTCCGCTCGCTCGTAGAAATTTAGTCCAACCTCACATCCGATCCGACACGTTCGCAAATTCGAAATAAGTCGCCACCATATCGAATAATGAACGCAAGATGGATTGGTTTTAGGATACGCTATAGTTTTCGAGCGAGCGCAGCGAGCGAGAGACGCGTAAAGGTGTGTCACAATCCAACGGTTTGGCACATACTGACATTGAAACATTCGCACCAGCCCGAGGAGCCGGAAGTATTTATCCTATTGCCTACTGACAAATGTTTACAGTTTGTGAATAGTTTCACATAAATAGTACTATTTCCACATACTACAGTGCAATGTGATGTCCGAAGTGGCTGACAAAATTAGGTACTCACACGATATATATGCATATTGCAAGGTATATGTATACCTTGCAAATTGTGATCGTTGCTCGCTCGCTCCGATCGCTCGTAAAAATTTATTCCAACCTCACATCCGATCCGACACGTTCGCAAATTCGAAATAAGTCGCCTTCATATCGAATGACTAACGCAAGAGGGATTGGTTTTAGGTTAGGCTATAGCTTTCGAGCGAGCGCAGCGAGCGAGAGACGCGTAAAGGTGTGTCACAATCCAACGGTTTGGCACATACTGACATTGAAACATTCGCACCAACCCGAGGAGCCGGAAGTCTTTATCATATTGCCTACTGACAAGTGTTTACAGTTTGTGAATAGTTCCACATAAATAGTACTGTTACCACATAGTACAGTGCAATGTGATGTCCGAAATGGCTGACAAAATTAGGTAATAACACGAAATATATGCAAGGCAATATAAGGTATATGTATAGCTTGGAAATTGTGATCGTTTATTGCTCGCTCCGCTCGCTCGTAAAAATTTAGTCCAACCTCACATACGATCCGACACGTTCGCAAATTCGAAATAAGTTGCCTTCATATCGAATGACTAACGCAAGATGGATTGGTTTTAGGTTACGCTATAGCTTTCGAGCGAGCGCAGCGAGCGAGAGACGAGTAAAGGTGTGTCACAATCCAATGGTTTGGCACATACTGACATTGAAACATTCGCACCAGCCCGACGAGCCGGAAGTCTTTATCATATTGCCTACTGACAAATGTTTACAGTTTGTGAATAGTTTCACATAAATAGTACTATTTCAACATACTACAGTGCAATGTGATGTCCGAAGTGGCTGACAAAATTAGGTACTAACACGATATATATGCATATTGCAAGGTATATGTATACCTTGCAAATTGTGATCGTTGCTCGCTCGCTCCGCTCGCTCGTAAAAATTTAGTCCAACCTCACATCCGATCCGACACGTTCGCAAATTCGAAATAAGTCGCCTTCATATCGAATGACTAACGCAAGAGGGATTGGTTTTAGGTTAGGCTATAGTTTTCGAGCGAGCGCAGCGAGCGAGAGACGCGTAAAGGTGTATCACAATCTAACGGTTTGGCACATACGGACATTGAAACATTCGCACCAGCCCGAGGAGCCGGAAGTCTTTATCCTATTGCCTGCTGACAAATGTTTACAGTTTGTGAATAGTTTCACATAAATAGTACTATTTCCACATACTACAGTCAAATGTGATGTCCGAAGTGGCTAACAAAATTAGGTACTAACACGATATATATGCATATTGCAAGGTATATGTATACCTTGCAAATTGTGATCGTTGCTCGCTCGCTCCGCTCGCTCGTAAAAATTTAGTCCAACCTCACATCCGATCCGACACGTTCGCAAATTCGAAATAAGTCGCCACCATATCGAATAATGAACGCAAGATGGATTGGTTTTAGGTTACGCTATAGTTTTCGAGCGAGCGCAGCGAACGAGAGGCGCGTAAAGGTGTGTCACAATCCAACGGTTTGGCACATACGGACATTGAAACATTCGCACCAGCCCGAGGAGCCGGAAGTATTTATCCTATTGCCTGCTGACAAATGTTTGCAGTTTGTGAATAGTTTCAC
Source organism: Bombus terrestris (assembly GCF_910591885.1). Taxonomy (NCBI): domain Eukaryota; kingdom Metazoa; phylum Arthropoda; class Insecta; order Hymenoptera; family Apidae; genus Bombus; species Bombus terrestris. The sequence continues at coordinate 1,184,292 of NW_025963552.1, read as the reverse complement.
ATAAATAGTACTATTTCCACAAACTACAGTCCAATGTGATGTCCGAAGTGGCTGACATAATTAGGTACTAACACGAAATATATGCAAGGCAATATAAGGTATATGTATACCTTGCAAATTGTGATCGTTGCTCGCTCGCTCCGCTCGCTCGTAAAAATTTAGTCCAACCTCACATACGATCCGACACGTTCGCAAATTCGAAATAAGTTGCCTTCATATCGACTGACTAACGCAAGATGGATTGGGTTTAGGTTAGGCTACAGCTGTCGAGCGAGCGCAGCGAGCGAGAGACGCGTAAAGGTGTGTCACAATCCAACGGTTTGGCACATACGGACATTGAAACATTCGCACCAGCCCGAGGAGCCGGAAGTATTTATCCTATTGCCTGCTGACAAATGTTTGCAGTTTGTGAATAGTTTCACATAAATAGTACTATTTCCACAAACTACAGTCCAATGTGATGTCCGAAGTGGCTGACATAATTAGGTACTAACACGAAATATATGCAAGGCAATATAAGGTATATGTATACCTTGCAAATTGTGATCGTTGCTCGCTCGCTCCGCTCGCTCGTAAAAATTTAGTCCAACCTCACATCCGATTCGACACGTTCGCAAATTCGAAATAAGTCGCCACCATATCGAATAATGAACGCAAGATGGATTGGTTTTAGGTTACGCTATAGTTTTCGAGCGAGCGCAGCGAACGAGAGACGCGTAAAGGTGTGCCACAATCCAACGGTTTGGCACATACGGACATTGAAACATTCGCACCAGCCCGAGGAGCCGGAAGTCTTTATCCTATTGCCTGCTGACAAATGTTTACAGTTTGTGAATAGTTTCACATAAATAGTACTATTTCCACATACTACAGTCCAATGTGATGTCCGAAGTGGCTGACAAAATTAGGTACTAACACGAAAAATATGCAAGGCAATATAAGGTATATGTATACCTTGCAAATTGTGATCGTTGCTCGCTCGCTCCGCTCGCTCGTAAAAATTTAGTCCAACCTCACATACGATCCGACACGTTCGCAAATTCGAAATAAGTTGCCTTCATATCGACTGACTAACGCAAGATGGATTGGGTTTAGGTTAGGCTACAGCTTTCGAGCGAGCGCAGCGAGCGAGAGACGCGTAAAGGTGTGTCACAATCCAACGGTTTGGCACATACTGACATTGAAACATTCGCACCAGCCCGAGGAGCCGGATGTCTTTATCATATTGCCTGCTGACAAATGTTTACAGTTTGTGAATAGTTTCACATAAATAGTACTATTTCCACATACTACAGGGCAATGTGATGTCCGAAGTGGCTGACGAAATTAGGTACTAACACGATATATATGCATATTGCAAGGTATATGTATACCTTGCATATTGTGATCGTTGCTCGCTCGCTCCGCTCGCTCGTAAAAATTTAGTCCAACCTCACATCCGATCCGACACGTTCGCAAATTCGAAATAAGTCGCCTTCATATCGAATGACTAACGCAAGAGGGATTGGTTTTAGGTTAGGCTATAGTTTTCGAGCGAGCGCAGCGAGCGAGAGACGCGTAAAGGTGTGTCACAATCCAACGGTTTGGCACATACGGACATTGAAACATTCGCACCAGCCCGAGGAGCCGGATGACTTTATCATATTGCCTGCTGGCAAATGTTTACAGTTTGTGAATAGTTTCACATAAATAGTACTATTTCCACATACTACAGGGCAATGTGATGTCCGAAGTGGCTGACGAAATTAGGTACTAACACGATATATATGCATATTGCAAGGTATATGTATACCTTGCATATTGTGATCGATGCTCGCTCGCTCCGCTCGCTCGTAAAAATTTAGTCCAACCTCACATCCGATCCGACACGTTCGCAAATTCGAAATAAGTCGCCACCATATCGAATAATGAACGCAAGATGGATTGGTTTTAGGTTACGCTATAGTTTTCGAGCGAGCGCAGCGAACGAGAGGCGCGTAAAGGTGTGTCACAATCCAACGGTTTGGCACATACGGACATTGAAACATTCGCACCAGCCCGAGGAGCCGGAAGTCTTTATCCTATTGCCTGCTGACAAATGTTTACAGTTTGTGAATAGTTTCACATAAATAGTACTATTTCCACATACTACAGTCCAATGTGATGTCCGAAGTGGCTGACGAAATTAGGTACTAACACGATATATATGCATATTGCAAGGTATATGTATACCTTGCAAATTGTGATCGTTGCTCGCTCGTTCCGCTCGCTCGTAAAAATTTAGTCCAACCTCACATCCGATCCGACACGTTCGCAAATTCGAAATGAGTCGCCACCATATCGAATAATGAACGCAAGATGGATTGGTTTTAGGTTACGCTATAGTTTTCGAGCGAGCGCAGCGAACGAGAGACGCGTAAAGGTGTGTCACAATCCAACGGTTTGCCACATACTGACATTGAAACATTCGCACCAGCCCGAGGAGCCGGAAGTCTTTATCACATTGCCTACTGACAAATGTTTACAGTTTGTGAATAGTTTCACATAAATAGTACTATTTCGACATACTACAGTGCAATGTGATGTCCGAAGTGGCTGACAAAATTAGGTACTAACACGATATATATGCATATTGCAAGGTATATGTATACCTTGCAAATTGTGATCGTTGCTCGCTCGCTCCGCTCGCTCGTAAAAATTTAGTCCAACCTCACATCCGATCCGACACGTTCGCAAATTCGAAATAAGTCGCCTTCATATCGAATGACTAACGCAAGAGGGATTGGTTTTAGGTTAGGCTATAGTTTTCGAGCGAGCGCAGCGAGCGAGAGACGCGTAAAGGTGTGTCACAATCCAACGGTTTGGCACATACGGACATTGAAACATTCGCACCAGCCCGAGGAGCCGGAAGTATTTATCCTATTGCCTGCTGACAAATGTTTACAGTTTGTGAATAGTTTCACATAAATAGTACTATTTCCACATACTACAGTCCAATGTGATGTCCGAAGTGGCTGACAAAATTAGGTACTAACACGATATATATGCATATTGCAAGGTATATGTATACCTTGCAAATTGTGATCGTTGCTCGCTCGCTCCGCTCGCTCGTAAAAATTTAGTCCAACCTCACATCCGATCCGACACGTTCGCAAATTCGAAATAAGTCGCCTTCATATCGAATGACTAACGCAAGAGGGATTGGTTTTAGGTTACGCTATAGTTTTCGAGCGAGCGCAGCGAGCGAGAGACGCGTAAAGGTGTGTCACAATCCAACGGTTTGGCACATACTGACATTGAAACATTCGCACCAGCCCGAGGAGCCGGAAGTCTTTATCATATTGCCTACTGACAAATGTTTACAGTTTGTGAATAGTTTCACATGAATAGTACTATTTCGACATACTACAGTGCAATGTGATGTGCGAAGTGGCTGACAAAATTAGGTACTAACACGTAATATATGCATATTGCAAGGTATATGTATACCTTGCAAATTGTGATCGTTGCTCGCTCGCTCCGCTCGCTCGTAAAAATTTAGTCCAACCTCACATCCGATCCGACACGTTCGCAAATTCGAAATAAGTCGCCACCATATCGAATAATGAACGCAAGATGGATTGGTTTTAGGTTACGCTATAGTTTTCGAGCGAGCGCAGCGAGCGAGAGACGCGTAAAGGTGTGTCACAATCCAACGGTTTGGCACATACTGACATTGAAACATTCGCACCAGCCCGAGGAGCCGGAAGTCTTTATCATATTGCCTACTGACAAGTGTTTACAGTTTGTGAATAGTTCCACATAAATAGTACTGTTTCCACATAGTACAGTGCAATGTGATGTCCGAAATGGCTGACAAAATTAGGTAATAACACGAAATATATGCAAGGCAATATAAGGTATTTCTATAGCTTGGAAATTGTGATCGTTGCTCGCTCGTTCCGCTCGCTCGTTAAAATCTACTCCAACCTCGCAACCGATCCGACACGTTCTCAAATTCGAAATATGTCGCCACCATATCGAATAATGAACGCAAGATGGATTGGTTTTAGGTTACGATATAGTTTTCGAGCGAGCGCAGCGAGCGAGAGACGCGTAAAGGTGTGTCACAATCCAACGGTTTGGCACATACTGACATTGAAACATTCGCACCAGCCCGAGGAGCCGGATGTCTTTATCATATTGCCTGCTGACAAATGTTTACAGTTTGTGAATAGTTTCACATAAATAGTACTATTTCCACATACTACAGGGCAATGTGATGTCCGAAGTGGCTGACAAAATTAGGTACTACCACGAATAATGTGCAAGGCAATATAAGGTATATGTATACATTGCAAATTGTGATCGTTGCTCGCTCGCTCCGCTCGCTCGTAAAAATTTAGTCCAACCTCACATACGATCCGACACGTTCGCAAATTCGAAATAAGTTGCCTTCATATCGAATGACTAACGCAAGATGGATTGGGTTTAGGTTAGGCTACAGCTTTCGAGCGAGCGCAGCGAGCGAGAGACGCGTAAAGGTGTGTCACAATCCAACGGTTTGGCACATACGGACATTGAAACATTCGCACCAGCCCGAGGAGCCGGAAGTCTTTATCCTATTGCCTGCTGACAAATGTTTACAGTTTGTGAATAGTTTCACATAAATAGTACTATTTCCACATACTACAGTCCAATGTGATGTCCGAAGTGGCTGACGAAATTAGGTACTAACACGATATATATGCATATTGCAAGGTATATGTATACCTTGCATATTGTGATCGATGCTCGCTCGCTCCGCTCGCTCGTAAAAATTTAGTCCAACCTCACATCCGATCCGACACGTTCGCAAATTCGAAATAAGTCGCCACCATATCGAATAATGAACGCAAGATGGATTGGTTTTAGGTTACGCTATAGTTTTCGAGCGAGCGCAGCGAGCGAGAGACCCGTAAAGGTGTGTCACAATCCAACGGTTTGGCACATACTGACATTGAAACATTCGCACCAGCCCGAGGAGCCGGAAGTCTTTATCATATTGCCTACTGACAAATGTTTACAGTTTGTGAATAGTTTCACATAAATAGTACTATTTCGACATACTACAGTGCAATGTGATGTCCGAAGTGGCTGACAAAATTAGGTACTAACACGATATATATGCATATTGCAAGGTATATGTATACCTTGCAAATTGTGATCGTTGCTCGCTCGCTCCGCTCGCTCGTAAAAATTTAGTCCAACCTCACATCCGATCCGACACGTTCGCAAATTCGAAATAAGTCGCCTTCATATCGAATGACTAACGCAAGAGGGATTGGTTTTAGGTTAGGCTATAGTTTTCGAGCGAGCGCAGCGAGCGAGAGACGCGTAAAGGTGTATCACAATCTAACGGTTTGGCACATACGGACATTGAAACATTCGCACCAGCCAGAGGAGCCGGAAGTATTTATCCTATTGCCTGCTGACAAATGTTTACAGTTTGTGAATAGTTTCACATAAATAGTACTATTTCCACATACTACAGTCCAATGTGATGTCCGAAGTGGCTAACAAAATTAGGTACTAACACGATATATATGCATATTGCAAGGTATATGTATACCTTGCAAATTGTGATCGTTGCTCGCTCGCTCCGCTCGCTCGTAAAAATTTAGTCCAACCTCACATACGATCCGACACGTTCGCAAATTCGAAATAAGTTGCCTTCATATCGAATGACTAACGCAAGAGGGATTGGTTTTAGGTTAGGCTATAGCTTTCGAGCGAGCGCAGCGAGCGAGAGACGCGTAAAGGTGTGTCACAATCCAACGGTTTGGCACATACTGACATTGAAACATTCGCACCAACCCGAGGAGCCGGAAGTCTTTATCATATTGCATACTGACAAGTGTTTACAGTTTGTGAATAGTTCCACATAAATAGTACTGTTTCCACATAGTACAGTCCAATGTGATGTCCGAAGTGGCTGACAAAATTAGGTACTAACACGAAATATATGCAAGGCAATATAAGGTATATGTATACCTTGCAAATTGTGATCGTTGCTCGCTCGCTCCGCTCGCTCGTAAAAATTTAGTCCAACCTCACATACGATCCGACACGTTCGCAAATTCGAAATAAGTTGCCTTCATATCGAATGACTAACGCAAGATGGATTGGGTTTAGGTTAGGCTACAGCTTTCGAGCGAGCGCAGCGAGCGAGAGACGCGTAAAGGTGTGTCACAATCCAACGGTTTGGCACATACTGACATTGAAACATTCGCACCAGCCCGAGGAGCCGGATGTCTTTATCATATTGCCTGCTGACTAATGTTTACAGTTTGTGAATAGTTTCACATAAATAGTACTATTTCCACATACTACAGGGCAATGTGATGTCCGAAGTGGCTGACGAAATTAGGTACTAACACGATATATATGCATATTGCAAGGTATATGTATACCTTGCATATTGTGATCGATGCTCGCTCGCTCCGCTCGCTCGTAGAAATTTAGTCCAACATCACATCCGATCCGACACGTTCGCAAATTCGAAATAAGTCGCCACCATATCGAATAATGAACGCAAGATGGATTGGTTTTAGGATACGCTATAGTTTTCGAGCGAGCGCAGCGAGCGAGAGACGCGTAAAGGTGTGTCACAATCCAACGGTTTGGCACATACTGTCATTGAAACATTCGCACCAGCCCGAGGAGCCGGAAGTATTTATCCTATTGCCTACTGACAAATGTTTACAGTTTGTGAATAGTTTCACATAAATAGTACTATTTCCACATACTACAGTGCAATGTGATGTCCGAAGTGGCTGACAAAATTAGGTACTCACACGATATATATGCATATTGCAAGGTATATGTATACCTTGCAAATTGTGATCGTTGCTCGCTCGCTCCGCTCGCTCGTAAAAATTTAGTCCAACCTCACATACGATCCGACACGTTCGCAAATTCGAAATAAGTTGCCTTCATATCGACTGACTAACGCAAGATGGATTGGGTTTAGGTTAGGCTACAGCTTTCGAGCGAGCGCAGCGAGCGAGAGACGCGTAAAGGTGTGTCACAATCCAACGGTTTGGCACATACTGACATTGAAACATTCGCACCAGCCCGAGGAGCCGGATGTCTTTATCATATTGCCTGCTGACAAATGTTTACAGTTTGTGAATAGTTTCACATAAATAGTACTATTTCCACATACTACAGGGCAATGTGATGTCCGAAGTGGCTGACGAAATTAGGTACTAACACGATATATATGCATATTGCAAGGTATATGTATACCTTGCAAATTGTGATCGTTGCTCGCTCGCTCCGCTCGCTCGTAAAAATTTAGTCCAACCTCACATCCGATCCGACACGTTCGCAAATTCGAAATAAGTCGCCTTCATATCGAATGACTAACGCAAGAGGGATTGGTTTTAGGTTAGGCTATAGCTTTCGAGCGAGCGCAGCGAGCGAGAGACGCGTAAAGGTGTGTCACGATCCAACGGTTTGGCACATACGGACATTGAAACATTCGCACCAGCCCGAGGAGCCGGAAGTCTTTATCCTATTGCCTGCTGACAAATGTTTACAGTTTGTGAATAGTTTCACGTAAATTGTACTATTTCCACATACTACAGTCCAATGTGATGTCCGAAGTGGCTGAAAAAATTAGGTACTAACACGAAATATATGCAAGGCAATATAAGGTATATGTATACCTTGCAAATTGTGATCGTTGCTCGCTCGCTCCGCTCGCTCGTAAAAATTTAGTCCAACCTCACATCCGATCCGACACGTTCGCAAATTCGAAATAAGTCGCCACCATATCGAATAATGAACGCAAGATGGATTGGTTTTAGGTTACGTTATAGTTTTCGAGCGAGCGCAGCGAACGAGAGACGCGTAAAGGTGTGTCACAATCCAACGGTTTGGCACATACGGACATTGAAACATTCGCACCAGCCCGACGAGCCGGAAGTCTTTATCCTATTGCCTACTGACAAATGTTTACAGTTTGTGAATAGTTTCACATAAATAGTACTATTTCCACATACTACAGTCCAATGTGATGTCCGAAGTGGCTGACAAAATTAGGTACTAACACGAAATATATGCAAGGCAATATAAGGTATATGTATACCTTGCAAATTGTGATCGTTGCTCGCTCGCTCCGCTCGTTCGTAAAAATTTAGTCCAACCTCACATACGATCCGACACGTTCGCAAATTCGAAATAAGTTGCCTTCATATCGAATGACTAACGCAAGATGGATTGGGTTTAGGTTAGGCTACAGCTTTCGAGCGAGCGCAGCGAGCGAGAGACGCGTAAAGGTGTGTCACAATCCAACGGTTTGGCACATACTGACATTGAAACATTCGCACCAGCCCGAGGAGCCGGATGTCTTTATCATATTGCCTGCTGACAAATGTTTACAGTTTGTGAATAGTTTCACATAAATAGTACTATTTCGACATACTACAGGGCAATGTGATGTCCGAAGTGGCTGACGAAATTAGGTACTAACACGATATATATGCATATTGCAAGGTATATGTATACCTTGCATATTGTGATCGATGCTGGCTCGCTCCGCTCGCTCGTAGAAATTTAGTCCAACCTCACATCCGATCCGACACGTTCGCAAATTCGAAATAAGTCGCCACCATATCGAATAATGAACGCAAGATGGATTGGTTTTAGGATACGCTATAGTTTTCGAGCGAGCGCAGCGAGCGAGAGACGCGTAAAGGTGTGTCACAATCCAACGGTTTGGCACATACTGACATTGAAACATTCGCACCAGCCCGAGGAGCCGGAAGTATTTATCCTATTGCCTACTGACAAATGTTTACAGTTTGTGAATAGTTTCACATAAATAGTACTATTTCCACATACTACAGTGCAATGTGATGTCCGAAGTGGCTGACAAAATTAGGTACTCACACGATATATATGCATATTGCAAGGTATATGTATACCTTGCAAATTGTGATCGTTGCTCGCTCGCTCCGATCGCTCGTAAAAATTTATTCCAACCTCACATCCGATCCGACACGTTCGCAAATTCGAAATAAGTCGCCTTCATATCGAATGACTAACGCAAGAGGGATTGGTTTTAGGTTAGGCTATAGCTTTCGAGCGAGCGCAGCGAGCGAGAGACGCGTAAAGGTGTGTCACAATCCAACGGTTTGGCACATACTGACATTGAAACATTCGCACCAACCCGAGGAGCCGGAAGTCTTTATCATATTGCCTACTGACAAGTGTTTACAGTTTGTGAATAGTTCCACATAAATAGTACTGTTACCACATAGTACAGTGCAATGTGATGTCCGAAATGGCTGACAAAATTAGGTAATAACACGAAATATATGCAAGGCAATATAAGGTATATGTATAGCTTGGAAATTGTGATCGTTTATTGCTCGCTCCGCTCGCTCGTAAAAATTTAGTCCAACCTCACATACGATCCGACACGTTCGCAAATTCGAAATAAGTTGCCTTTATATCGAATGACTAACGCAAGATGGATTGGTTTTAGGTTACGCTATAGCTTTCGAGCGAGCGCAGCGAGCGAGAGACGAGTAAAGGTGTGTCACAATCCAATGGTTTGGCACATACTGACATTGAAACATTCGCACCAGCCCGACGAGCCGGAAGTCTTTATCATATTGCCTACTGACAAATGTTTACAGTTTGTGAATAGTTTCACATAAATAGTACTATTTCAACATACTACAGTGCAATGTGATGTCCGAAGTGGCTGACAAAATTAGGTACTAACACGATATATATGCATATTGCAAGGTATATGTATACCTTGCAAATTGTGATCGTTGCTCGCTCGCTCCGCTCGCTCGTAAAAATTTAGTCCAACCTCACATCCGATCCGACACGTTCGCAAATTCGAAATAAGTCGCCTTCATATCGAATGACTAACGCAAGAGGGATTGGTTTTAGGTTAGGCTATAGTTTTCGAGCGAGCGCAGCGAGCGAGAGACACGTAAAGGTGTATCACAATCTAACGGTTTGGCACATACGGACATTGAAACATTCGCACCAGCCCGAGGAGCCGGAAGTCTTTATCCTATTGCCTGCTGACAAATGTTTACAGTTTGTGAATAGTTTCACATAAATAGTACTATTTCCACATACTACAGTCAAATGTGATGTCCGAAGTGGCTAACAAAATTAGGTACTAACACGATATATATGCATATTGCAAGGTATATGTATACCTTGCAAATTGTGATCGTTGCTCGCTCGCTCCGCTCGCTCGTAAAAATTTAGTCCAACCTCACATCCGATCCGACACGTTCGCAAATTCGAAATAAGTCGCCACCATATCGAATAATGAACGCAAGATGGATTGGTTTTAGGTTACGCTATAGTTTTCGAGCGAGCGCAGCGAACGAGAGGCGCGTAAAGGTGTGTCACAATCCAACGGTTTGGCACATACGGACATTGAAACATTCGCACCAGCCCGAGGAGCCGGAAGTATTTATCCTATTGCCTGCTGACAAATGTTTGCAGTTTGTGAATAGTTTCACATAAATAGTACTATTTCCACAAACTACAGTCCAATGTGATGTCCGAAGTGGCTGACATAATTAGGTACTAACACGAAATATATGCAAGGCAATATAAGGTATATGTATACCTTGCAAATTGTGATCGTTGCTCGCTCGCTCCGCTCGCTCGTAAAAATTTAGTCCAACCTCACATACGATCCGACACGTTCGCAAATTCGAAATAAGTTGCCTTCATATCGACTGACTAACGCAAGATGGATTGGGTTTAGGTTAGGCTACAGCTGTCGAGCGAGCGCAGCGAACGAGAGACGCGTAAAGGTGTGCCACAATCCAACGGTTTGGCACATACGGACATTGAAACATTCGCACCAGCCCGAGGAGCCGGAAGTCTTTATCCTATTGCCTGCTGACAAATGTTTACAGTTTGTGAATAGTTTCACATAAATAGTACTATTTCCACATACTACAGTCCAATGTGATGTCCGAAGTGGCTGACAAAATTAGGTACTAACACGAAAAATATGCAAGGCAATATAAGGTATATGTATACCTTGCAAATTGTGATCGTTGCTCGCTCGCTCCGCTCGCTCGTAAAAATTTAGTCCAACCTCACATACGATCCGACACGTTCGCAAATTCGAAATAAGTTGCCTTCATATCGACTGACTAACGCAAGATGGATTGGGTTTAGGTTAGGCTACAGCTTTCGAGCGAGCGCAGCGAGCGAGAGACGCGTAAAGGTGTGTCACAATCCAACGGTTTGGCACATACTGACATTGAAACATTCGCACCAGCCCGAGGAGCCGGATGTCTTTATCATATTGCCTGCTGACAAATGTTTACAGTTTGTGAATAGTTTCACATAAATAGTACTATTTCCACATACTACAGGGCAATGTGATGTCCGAAGTGGCTGACGAAATTAGGTACTAACACGATATATATGCATATTGCAAGGTATATGTATACCTTGCATATTGTGATCGTTGCTCGCTCGCTCCGCTCGCTCGTAAAAATTTAGTCCAACCTCACATCCGATCCGACACGTTCGCAAATTCGAAATAAGTCGCCTTCATATCGAATGACTAACGCAAGAGGGATTGGTTTTAGGTTAGGCTATAGTTTTCGAGCGAGCGCAGCGAGCGAGAGACGCGTAAAGGTGTGTCACAATCCAACGGTTTGGCACATACGGACATTGAAACATTCGCACCAGCCCGAGGAGCCGGATGACTTTATCATATTGCCTGCTGGCAAATGTTTACAGTTTGTGAATAGTTTCACATAAATAGTACTATTTCCACATACTACAGGGCAATGTGATGTCCGAAGTGGCTGACGAAATTAGGTACTAACACGATATATATGCATATTGCAAGGTATATGTATACCTTGCATATTGTGATCGATGCTCGCTCGCTCCGCTCGCTCGTAAAAATTTAGTCCAACCTCACATCCGATCCGACACGTTCGCAAATTCGAAATAAGTCGCCACCATATCGAATAATGAACGCAAGATGGATTGGTTTTAGGTTACGCTATAGTTTTCGAGCGAGCGCAGCGAACGAGAGGCGCGTAAAGGTGTGTCACAATCCAACGGTTTGGCACATACTGACATTGAAACATTCGCACCAGCCCGAGGAGCCGGAAGTCTTTATCACATTGCCTACTGACAAATGTTTACAGTTTGTGAATAGTTTCACATAAATAGTACTATTTCGACATACTACAGTGCAATGTGATGTCCGAAGTGGCTGACAAAATTAGGTACTAACACGATATATATGCATATTGCAAGGTATATGTATACCTTGCAAATTGTGATCGTTGCTCGCTCGCTCCGCTCGCTCGTAAAAATTTAGTCCAACCTCACATCCGATCCGACACGTTCGCAAATTCGAAATAAGTCGCCTTCATATCGAATGACTAACGCAAGAGGGATTGGTTTTAGGTTAGGCTATAGTTTTCGAGCGAGCGCAGCGAGCGAGAGACGCGTAAAGGTGTGTCACAATCCAACGGTTTGGCACATACGGACATTGAAACATTCGCACCAGCCCGAGGAGCCGGAAGTATTTATCCTATTGCCTGCTGACAAATGTTTACAGTTTGTGAATAGTTTCACATAAATAGTACTATTTCCACATACTACAGTCCAATGTGATGTCCGAAGTGGCTGACAAAATTAGGTACTAACACGATATATATGCATATTGCAAGGTATATGTATACCTTGCAAATTGTGATCGTTGCTCGCTCGCTCCGCTCGCTCGTAAAAATTTAGTCCAACCTCACATCCGATCCGACACGTTCGCAAATTCGAAATAAGTCGCCTTCATATCGAATGACTAACGCAAGAGGGATTGGTTTTAGGTTACGCTATAGTTTTCGAGCGAGCGCAGCGAGCGAGAGACGCGTAAAGGTGTGTCACAATCCAACGGTTTGGCACATACTGACATTGAAACATTCGCACCAGCCCGAGGAGCCGGAAGTCTTTATCATATTGCCTACTGACAAATGTTTACAGTTTGTGAATAGTTTCACATGAATAGTACTATTTCGACATACTACAGTGCAATGTGATGTGCGAAGTGGCTGACAAAATTAGGTACTAACACGTAATATATGCATATTGCAAGGTATATGTATACCTTGCAAATTGTGATCGTTGCTCGCTCGCTCCGCTCGCTCGTAAAAATTTAGTCCAACCTCACATCCGATCCGACACGTTCGCAAATTCGAAATAAGTCGCCACCATATCGAATAATGAACGCAAGATGGATTGGTTTTAGGTTACGCTATAGTTTTCGAGCGAGCGCAGCGAGCGAGAGACGCGTAAAGGTGTGTCACAATCCAACGGTTTGGCACATACTGACATTGAAACATTCGCACCAGCCCGAGGAGCCGGAAGTCTTTATCATATTGCCTACTGACAAGTGTTTACAGTTTGTGAATAGTTCCACATAAATAGTACTGTTTCCACATAGTACAGTGCAATGTGATGTCCGAAATGGCTGACAAAATTAGGTAATAACACGAAATATATGCAAGGCAATATAAGGTATTTCTATAGCTTGGAAATTGTGATCGTTGCTCGCTCGTTCCGCTCGCTCGTTAAAATCTACTCCAACCTCGCAACCGATCCGACACGTTCTCAAATTCGAAATATGTCGCCACCATATCGAATAATGAACGCAAGATGGATTGGTTTTAGGTTACGATATAGTTTTCGAGCGAGCGCAGCGAGCGAGAGACGCGTAAAGGTGTGTCACAATCCAACGGTTTGGCACATACTGACATTGAAACATTCGCACCAGCCCGAGGAGCCGGATGTCTTTATCATATTGCCTGCTGACAAATGTTTACAGTTTGTGAATAGTTTCACATAAATAGTACTATTTCCACATACTACAGGGCAATGTGATGTCCGAAGTGGCTGACAAAATTAGGTACTACCACGAATAATGTGCAAGGCAATATAAGGTATATGTATACATTGCAAATTGTGATCGTTGCTCGCTCGCTCCGCTCGCTCGTAAAAATTTAGTCCAACCTCACATACGATCCGACACGTTCGCAAATTCGAAATAAGTTGCCTTCATATCGAATGACTAACGCAAGATGGATTGGGTTTAGGTTAGGCTACAGCTTTCGAGCGAGCGCAGCGAGCGAGAGACGCGTAAAGGTGTGTCACAATCCAACGGTTTGGCACATACGGACATTGAAACATTCGCACCAGCCCGAGGAGCCGGAAGTCTTTATCCTATTGCCTGCTGACAAATGTTTACAGTTTGTGAATAGTTTCACATAAATAGTACTATTTCCACATACTACAGTCCAATGTGATGTCCGAAGTGGCTGACGAAATTAGGTACTAACACGATATATATGCATATTGCAAGGTATATGTATACCTTGCAAATTGTGATCGTTGCTCGCTCGTTCCGCTCGCTCGTAAAAATTTAGTCCAACCTCACATCCGATCCGACACGTTCGCAAATTCGAAATGAGTCGCCACCATATCGAATAATGAACGCAAGATGGATTGGTTTTAGGTTACGCTATAGTTTTCGAGCGAGCGCAGCGAACGAGAGACGCGTAAAGGTGTGTCACAATCCAACGGTTTGCCACATACTGACATTGAAACATTCGCACCAGCCCGAGGAGCCGGAAGTCTTTATCACATTGCCTACTGACAAATGTTTACAGTTTGTGAATAGTTTCACATAAATAGTACTATTTCGACATACTACAGTGCAATGTGATGTCCGAAGTGGCTGACAAAATTAGGTACTAACACGATATATATGCATATTGCAAGGTATATGTATACCTTGCAAATTGTGATCGTTGCTCGCTCGCTCCGCTCGCTCGTAAAAATTTAGTCCAACCTCACATCCGATCCGACACGTTCGCAAATTCGAAATAAGTCGCCTTCATATCGAATGACTAACGCAAGAGGGATTGGTTTTAGGTTAGGCTATAGTTTTCGAGCGAGCGCAGCGAGCGAGAGACGCGTAAAGGTGTGTCACAATCCAACGGTTTGGCACATACGGACATTGAAACATTCGCACCAGCCCGAGGAGCCGGAAGTATTTATCCTATTGCCTGCTGACAAATGTTTACAGTTTGTGAATAGTTTCACATAAATAGTACTATTTCCACATACTACAGTCCAATGTGATGTCCGAAGTGGCTGACAAAATTAGGTACTAACACGATATATATGCATATTGCAAGGTATATGTATACCTTGCAAATTGTGATCGTTGCTCGCTCGCTCCGCTCGCTCGTAAAAATTTAGTCCAACCTCACATCCGATCCGACACGTTCGCAAATTCGAAATAAGTCGCCTTCATATCGAATGACTAACGCAAGAGGGATTGGTTTTAGGTTACGCTATAGTTTTCGAGCGAGCGCAGCGAGCGAGAGACGCGTAAAGGTGTGTCACAATCCAACGGTTTGGCACATACTGACATTGAAACATTCGCACCAGCCCGAGGAGCCGGAAGTCTTTATCATATTGCCTACAGACAAATGTTTACAGTTTGTGAATAGTTTCACATGAATAGTACTATTTCGACATACTACAGTGCAATGTGATGTGCGAAGTGGCTGACAAAATTAGGTACTAACACGTAATATATGCATATTGCAAGGTATATGTATACCTTGCAAATTGTGATCGTTGCTCGCTCGCTCCGCTCGCTCGTAAAAATTTAGTCCAACCTCACATCCGATCCGACACGTTCGCAAATTCGAAATAAGTCGCCACCATATCGAATAATGAACGCAAGATGGATTGGTTTTAGGTTACGCTATAGTTTTCGAGCGAGCGCAGCGAGCGAGAGACGCGTAAAGGTGTGTCACAATCCAACGGTTTGGCACATACTGACATTGAAACATTCGCACCAGCCCGAGGAGCCGGAAGTCTTTATCATATTGCCTACTGACAAGTGTTTACAGTTTGTGAATAGTTCCACATAAATAGTACTGTTTCCACATAGTACAGTGCAATGTGATGTCCGAAATGGCTGACAAAATTAGGTAATAACACGAAATATATGCAAGGCAATATAAGGTATTTCTATAGCTTGGAAATTGTGATCGTTGCTCGCTCGTTCCGCTCGCTCGTTAAAATCTACTCCAACCTCGCAACCGATCCGACACGTTCTCAAATTCGAAATATGTCGCCACCATATCGAATAATGAACGCAAGATGGATTGGTTTTAGGTTACGATATAGTTTTCGAGCGAGCGCAGCGAGCGAGAGACGCGTAAAGGTGTGTCACAATCCAACGGTTTGGCACATACTGACATTGAAACATTCGCACCAGCCCGAGGAGCCGGATGTCTTTATCATATTGCCTGCTGACAAATGTTTACAGTTTGTGAATAGTTTCACATAAATAGTACTATTTCCACATACTACAGGGCAATGTGATGTCCGAAGTGGCTGCCAAAATTAGGTACTACCACGAATAATGTGCAAGGCAATATAAGGTATATGTATACATTGCAAATTGTGATCGTTGCTCGCTCGCTCCGCTCGCTCGTAAAAATTTAGTCCAACCTCACATACGATCCGACACGTTCGCAAATTCGAAATAAGTTGCCTTCATATCGAATGACTAACGCAAGATGGATTGGGTTTAGGTTAGGCTACAGCTTTCGAGCGAGCGCAGCGAGCGAGAGACGCGTAAAGGTGTGTCACAATCCAACGGTTTGGCACATACGGACATTGAAACATTCGCACCAGCCCGAGGAGCCGGAAGTCTTTATCCTATTGCCTGCTGACAAATGTTTACAGTTTGTGAATAGTTTCACATAAATAGTACTATTTCCACATACTACAGTCCAATGTGATGTCCGAAGTGGCTGACGAAATTAGGTACTAACACGATATATATGCATATTGCAAGGTATATGTATACCTTGCAAATTGTGATCGTTGCTCGCTCGTTCCGCTCGCTCGTAAAAATTTAGTCCAACCTCACATCCGATCCGACACGTTCGCAAATTCGAAATGAGTCGCCACCATATCGAATAATGAACGCAAGATGGATTGGTTTTAGGTTACGCTATAGTTTTCGAGCGAGCGCAGCGAACGAGAGACGCGTAAAGGTGTGTCACAATCCAACGGTTTGCCACATACTGACATTGAAACATTCGCACCAGCCCGAGGAGCCGGAAGTCTTTATCACATTGCCTACTGACAAATGTTTACAGTTTGTGAATAGTTTCACATAAATAGTACTATTTCGACATACTACAGTGCAATGTGATGTCCGAAGTGGCTGACAAAATTAGGTACTAACACGATATATATGCATATTGCAAGGTATATGTATACCTTGCAAATTGTGATCGTTGCTCGCTCGCTCCGCTCGCTCGTAAAAATTTAGTCCAACCTCACATCCGATCCGACACGTTCGCAAATTCGAAATAAGTCGCCTTCATATCGAATGACTAACGCAAGAGGGATTGGTTTTAGGTTAGGCTATAGTTTTCGAGCGAGCGCAGCGAGCGAGAGACGCGTAAAGGTGTGTCACAATCCAACGGTTTGGCACATACGGACATTGAAACATTCGCACCAGCCCGAGGAGCCGGAAGTATTTATCCTATTGCCTGCTGACAAATGTTTACAGTTTGTGAATAGTTTCACATAAATAGTACTATTTCCACATACTACAGTCCAATGTGATGTCCGAAGTGGCTGACAAAATTAGGTACTAACACGATATATATGCATATTGCAAGGTATATGTATACCTTGCAAATTGTGATCGTTGCTCGCTCGCTCCGCTCGCTCGTAAAAATTTAGTCCAACCTCACATCCGATCCGACACGTTCGCAAATTCGAAATAAGTCGCCTTCATATCGAATGACTAACGCAAGAGGGATTGGTTTTAGGTTACGCTATAGTTTTCGAGCGAGCGCAGCGAGCGAGAGACGCGTAAAGGTGTGTCACAATCCAACGGTTTGCCACATACTGACATTGAAACATTCGCACCAGCCCGAGGAGCCGGAAGTATTTATCCTATTGCCTGCTGACAAATGTTTACAGTTTGTGAATAGTTTCACATAAATAGTACTATTTCCACATACTACAGTCCAATGTGATGTCCGAAGTGGCTGACAAAATTAGGTACTAACACGATATATATGCATATTGCAAGGTATATGTATACCTTGCAAATTGTGATCGTTGCTCGCTCGCTCCGCTCGCTCGTAAAAATTTAGTCCAACCTCACATCCGATCCGACACGTTCGCAAATTCGAAATAAGTCGCCTTCATATCGAATGACTAACGCAAGAGGGATTGGTTTTAGGTTACGCTATAGTTTTCGAGCGAGCGCAGCGAGCGAGAGACGCGTAAAGGTGTGTCACAATCCAACGGTTTGGCACATACTGACATTGAAACATTCGCACCAGCCCGAGGAGCCGGAAGTCTTTATCATATTGCCTACTGACAAATGTTTACAGTTTGTGAATAGTTTCACATGAATAGTACTATTTCGACATACTACAGTGCAATGTGATGTGCGAAGTGGCTGACAAAATTAGGTACTAACACGTAATATATGCATATTGCAAGGTATATGTATACCTTGCAAATTGTGATCGTTGCTCGCTCGCTCCGCTCGCTCGTAAAAATTTAGTCCAACCTCACATCCGATCCGACACGTTCGCAAATTCGAAATAAGTCGCCACCATATCGAATAATGAACGCAAGATGGATTGGTTTTAGGTTACGCTATAGTTTTCGAGCGAGCGCAGCGAGCGAGAGACGCGTAAAGGTGTGTCACAATCCAACGGTTTGGCACATACTGACATTGAAACATTCGCACCAGCCCGAGGAGCCGGAAGTCTTTATCATATTGCCTACTGACAAGTGTTTACAGTTTGTGAATAGTTCCACATAAATAGTACTGTTTCCACATAGTACAGTGCAATGTGATGTCCGAAATGGCTGACAAAATTAGGTAATAACACGAAATATATGCAAGGCAATATAAGGTATTTCTATAGCTTGGAAATTGTGATCGTTGCTCGCTCGTTCCGCTCGCTCGTTAAAATCTACTCCAACCTCGCAACCGATCCGACACGTTCTCAAATTCGAAATATGTCGCCACCATATCGAATAATGAACGCAAGATGGATTGGTTTTAGGTTACGATATAGTTTTCGAGCGAGCGCAGCGAGCGAGAGACGCGTAAAGGTGTGTCACAATCCAACGGTTTGGCACATACTGACATTGAAACATTCGCACTAGCCCGAGGAGCCGGATGTCTTTATCATATTGCCTGCTGACAAATGTTTACAGTTTGTGAATAGTTTCACATAAATAGTACTATTTCCACATACTACAGGGCAATGTGATGTCCGAAGTGGCTGACCAAATTAGGTACTAACAAGATATATATGCATATTGCAAGGTATATGTATACCTTGCAAATTGTGATCGTTGCTCGCTCGCTCCGCTCGCTCGTAAAAATTTAGTCCAACCTCACATACGATCCGACACGTTCGCAAATTCGAAATAAGATGCCTTCATATCGAATGACTAACGCAAGATGGATTGGGTTTAGGTTAGGCTACAGCTTTCGAGCGAGCGCAGCGAGCGAGAGACGCGTAAAGGTGTGTCACAATCCAACGGTTTGGCACATACTGACATTGAAACATTCGCACCAGCCCGAGGAGCCGGAAGTCTTTATCCTATTGCCTGCTGACAAATGTTTGCAGTTTTTGAATAGTTTCACATAAATAGTACTATTTCCACAAACTACAGTCCAATGTGATGTCCGAAGTGGCTGACATAATTAGGTACTAACACGAAATATATGCAAGGCAATATAAGGTATATGTATACCTTGCAAATTGTGATCGTAGCTCGCTCGCTCCGCTCGCTCGTAAAAATTTAGTCCAACCTCACATCCGATTCGACACGTTCGCAAATTCGAAATAAGTCGCCACCATATCGAATAATGAACGCAAGATGGATTGGTTTTAGGTTACGCTATAGTTTTCGAGCGAGCGCAGCGAACGAGAGACGCGTAAAGGTGTGTCACAATCCAACGGTTTGCCACATACTGACATTGAAACATTCGCACCAGCCCGAGGAGCCGGAAGTCTTTATCACATTGCCTACTGACAAATGTTTACAGTTTGTGAATAGTTTCACATAAATAGTACTATTTCGACATACTACAGTGCAATGTGATGTCCGAAGTGGCTGACAAAATTAGGTACTAACACGATATATATGCATATTGCAAGGTATATGTATACCTTGCAAATTGTGATCGTTGCTCGCTCGCTCCGCTCGCTCGTAAAAATTTAGTCCAACCTCACATCCGATCCGACACGTTCGCAAATTCGAAATAAGTCGCCTTCATATCGAATGACTAACGCAAGAGGGATTGGTTTTAGGTTAGGCTATAGTTTTCGAGCGAGCGCAGCGAGCGAGAGACGCGTAAAGGTGTGTCACAATCCAACGGTTTGGCACATACGGACATTGAAACATTCGCACCAGCCCGAGGAGCCGGAAGTATTTATCCTATTGCCTGCTGACAAATGTTTACAGTTTGTGAATAGTTTCACATAAATAGTACTATTTCCACATACTACAGTCCAATGTGATGTCCGAAGTGGCTGACAAAATTAGGTACTAACACGATATATATGCATATTGCAAGGTATATGTATACCTTGCAAATTGTGATCGTTGCTCGCTCGCTCCGCTCGCTCGTAAAAATTTAGTCCAACCTCACATCCGATCCGACACGTTCGCAAATTCGAAATAAGTCGCCTTCATATCGAATGACTAACGCAAGAGGGATTGGTTTTAGGTTACGCTATAGTTTTCGAGCGAGCGCAGCGAGCGAGAGACGCGTAAAGGTGTGTCACAATCCAACGGTTTGGCACATACTGACATTGAAACATTCGCACCAGCCCGAGGAGCCGGAAGTCTTTATCATATTGCCTACTGACAAATGTTTACAGTTTGTGAATAGTTTCACATGAATAGTACTATTTCGACATACTACAGTGCAATGTGATGTGCGAAGTGGCTGACAAAATTAGGTAATAACACGAATTATATGCAAGGCAATATAAGGTATTTCTATAGCTTGGAAATTGTGATCGTTGCTCGCTCGTTCCGCTCGCTCGTTAAAATCTACTCCAACCTCGCAACCGATCCGACACGTTCTCAAATTCGAAATATGTCGCCACCATATCGAATAATGAACGCAAGATGGATTGGTTTTAGGTTACGATATAGTTTTCGAGCGAGCGCAGCGAGCGAGAGACGCGTAAAGGTGTGTCACAATCCAACGGTTTGGCACATACTGACATTGAAACATTCGCACCAGCCCGAGGAGCCGGATGTCTTTATCATATTGCCTGCTGACAAATGTTTACAGTTTGTGAATAGTTTCACATAAATAGTACTATTTCCACATACTACAGGGCAATGTGATGTCCGAAGTGGCTGACAAAATTAGGTACTACCACGAATAATGTGCAAGGCAATATAAGGTATATGTATACATTGCAAATTGTGATCGTTGCTCGCTCGCTCCGCTCGCTCGTAAAAATTTAGTCCAACCTCACATACGATCCGACACGTTCGCAAATTCGAAATAAGTTGCCTTCATATCGAATGACTAACGCAAGATGGATTGGGTTTAGGTTAGGCTACAGCTTTCGAGCGAGCGCAGCGAGCGAGAGACGCGTAAAGGTGTGTCACAATCCAACGGTTTGGCACATACGGACATTGAAACATTCGCACCAGCCCGAGGAGCCGGAAGTCTTTATCCTATTGCCTGCTGACAAATGTTTACAGTTTGTGAATAGTTTCACATAAATAGTACTATTTCCACATACTACAGTCCAATGTGATGTCCGAAGTGGCTGACGAAATTAGGTACTAACACGATATATATGCATATTGCAAGGTATATGTATACCTTGCATATTGTGATCGATGCTCGCTCGCTCCGCTCGCTCGTAAAAATTTAGTCCAACCTCACATCCGATCCGACACGTTCGCAAATTCGAAATAAGTCGCCACCATATCGAATAATGAACGCAAGATGGATTGGTTTTAGGTTACGCTATAGTTTTCGAGCGAGCGCAGCGAGCGAGAGACCCGTAAAGGTGTGTCACAATCCAACGGTTTGGCACATACTGACATTGAAACATTCGCACCAGCCCGAGGAGCCGGAAGTCTTTATCATATTGCCTACTGACAAATGTTTACAGTTTGTGAATAGTTTCACATAAATAGTACTATTTCGACATACTACAGTGCAATGTGATGTCCGAAGTGGCTGACAAAATTAGGTACTAACACGATATATATGCATATTGCAAGGTATATGTATACCTTGCAAATTGTGATCGTTGCTCGCTCGCTCCGCTCGCTCGTAAAAATTTAGTCCAACCTCACATCCGATCCGACACGTTCGCAAATTCGAAATAAGTCGCCTTCATATCGAATGACTAACGCAAGAGGGATTGGTTTTAGGTTAGGCTATAGTTTTCGAGCGAGCGCAGCGAGCGAGAGACGCGTAAAGGTGTATCACAATCTAACGGTTTGGCACATACGGACATTGAAACATTCGCACCAGCCAGAGGAGCCGGAAGTATTTATCCTATTGCCTGCTGACAAATGTTTACAGTTTGTGAATAGTTTCACATAAATAGTACTATTTCCACATACTACAGTCCAATGTGATGTCCGAAGTGGCTAACAAAATTAGGTACTAACACGATATATATGCATATTGCAAGGTATATGTATACCTTGCAAATTGTGATCGTTGCTCGCTCGTTCCGCTCGCTCGTAAAAATTTAGTCCAACCTCACATCCGATCCGACACGTTCGCAAATTCGAAATGAGTCGCCACCATATCGAATAATGAACGCAAGATGGATTGGTTTTAGGTTACGCTATAGTTTTCGAGCGAGCGCAGCGAACGAGAGACGCGTAAAGGTGTGTCACAATCCAACGGTTTGCCACATACTGACATTGAAACATTCGCACCAGCCCGAGGAGCCGGAAGTCTTTATCACATTGCCTACTGACAAATGTTTACAGTTTGTGAATAGTTTCACATAAATAGTACTATTTCGACATACTACAGTGCAATGTGATGTCCGAAGTGGCTGACAAAATTAGGTACTAACACGATATATATGCATATTGCAAGGTATATGTATACCTTGCAAATTGTGATCGTTGCTCGCTCGCTCCGCTCGCTCGTAAAAATTTAGTCCAACCTCACATCCGATCCGACACGTTCGCAAATTCGAAATAAGTCGCCTTCATATCGAATGACTAACGCAAGAGGGATTGGTTTTAGGTTAGGCTATAGTTTTCGAGCGAGCGCAGCGAGCGAGAGACGCGTAAAGGTGTGTCACAATCCAACGGTTTGGCACATACGGACATTGAAACATTCGCACCAGCCCGAGGAGCCGGAAGTATTTATCCTATTGCCTGCTGACAAATGTTTACAGTTTGTGAATAGTTTCACATAAATAGTACTATTTCCACATACTACAGTCCAATGTGATGTCCGAAGTGGCTGACAAAATTAGGTACTAACACGATATATATGCATATTGCAAGGTATATGTATACCTTGCAAATTGTGATCGTTGCTCGCTCGCTCCGCTCGCTCGTAAAAATTTAGTCCAACCTCACATCCGATCCGACACGTTCGCAAATTCGAAATAAGTCGCCTTCATATCGAATGACTAACGCAAGAGGGATTGGTTTTAGGTTACGCTATAGTTTTCGAGCGAGCGCAGCGAGCGAGAGACGCGTAAAGGTGTGTCACAATCCAACGGTTTGGCACATACTGACATTGAAACATTCGCACCAGCCCGAGGAGCCGGAAGTCTTTATCATATTGCCTACTGACAAATGTTTACAGTTTGTGAATAGTTTCACATGAATAGTACTATTTCGACATACTACATTGCAATGTGATGTGCGAAGTGGCTGACAAAATTAGGTACTAACACGTAATATATGCATATTGCAAGGTATATGTATACCTTGCAAATTGTGATCGTTGCTCGCTCGCTCCGCTCGCTCGTAAAAATTTAGTCCAACCTCACATCCGATCCGACACGTTCGCAAATTCGAAATAAGTCGCCACCATATCGAATAATGAACGCAAGATGGATTGGTTTTAGGTTACGCTATAGTTTTCGAGCGAGCGCAGCGAGCGAGAGACGCGTAAAGGTGTGTCACAATCCAACGGTTTGGCACATACTGACATTGAAACATTCGCACCAGCCCGAGGAGCCGGAAGTCTTTATCATATTGCCTACTGACAAGTGTTTACAGTTTGTGAATAGTTCCACATAAATAGTACTGTTTCCACATAGTACAGTGCAATGTGATGTCCGAAATGGCTGACAAAATTAGGTAATAACACGAAATATATGCAAGGCAATATAAGGTATTTCTATAGCTTGGAAATTGTGATCGTTGCTCGCTCGTTCCGCTCGCTCGTTAAAATCTACTCCAACCTCGCAACCGATCCGACACGTTCTCAAATTCGAAATATGTCGCCACCATATCGAATAATGAACGCAAGATGGATTGGTTTTAGGTTACGATATAGTTTTCGAGCGAGCGCAGCGAGCGAGAGACGCGTAAAGGTGTGTCACAATCCAACGGTTTGGCACATACTGACATTGAAACATTCGCACCAGCCCGAGGAGCCGGATGTCTTTATCATATTGCCTGCTGACAAATGTTTACAGTTTGTGAATAGTTTCACATAAATAGTACTATTTCCACATACTACAGGGCAATGTGATGTCCGAAGTGGCTGACCAAATTAGGTACTAACAAGATATATATGCATATTGCAAGGTATATGTATACCTTGCAAATTGTGATCGTTGCTCGCTCGCTCCGCTCGCTCGTAAAAATTTAGTCCAACCTCACATACGATCCGACACGTTCGCAAATTCGAAATAAGATGCCTTCATATCGAATGACTAACGCAAGATGGATTGGGTTTAGGTTAGGCTACAGCTTTCGAGCGAGCGCAGCGAGCGAGAGACGCGTAAAGGTGTGTCACAATCCAACGGTTTGGCACATACTGACATTGAAACATTCGCACCAGCCCGAGGAGCCGGAAGTCTTTATCCTATTGCCTGCTGACAAATGTTTGCAGTTTTTGAATAGTTTCACATAAATAGTACTATTTCCACAAACTACAGTCCAATGTGATGTCCGAAGTGGCTGACATAATTAGGTACTAACACGAAATATATGCAAGGCAATATAAGGTATATGTATACCTTGCAAATTGTGATCGTTGCTCGCTCGCTCCGCTCGCTCGTAAAAATTTAGTCCAACCTCACATCCGATTCGACACGTTCGCAAATTCGAAATAAGTCGCCACCATATCGAATAATGAACGCAAGATGGATTGGTTTTAGGTTACGCTATAGTTTTCGAGCGAGCGCAGCGAACGAGAGACGCGTAAAGGTGTGCCACAATTCAACGGTTTGGCACATACGGACATTGAAACATTCGCACCAGCCCGAGGAGCCGGAAGTCTTTATCCTATTGCCTGCAGACAAATGTTTACAGTTTGTGAATAGTTTCACATAAATAGTACTATTTCCACATACTACAGTCCAATGTGATGTCCGAAGTGGCTGACAAAATTAGGTACTACCACGAATAATGTGCAAGGCAATATAAGGTATATGTATACATTGCAAATTGTGATCGTTGCTCGCTCGCTCCGCTCGCTCGTAAAAATTTAGTCCAACCTCACATACGATCCGACACGTTCGCAAATTCGAAATAAGTTGCCTTCATATCGAATGACTAACGCAAGATGGATTGGGTTTAGGTTAGGCTACAGCTTTCGAGCGAGCGCAGCGAGCGAGAGACGCGTAAAGGTGTGTCACAATCCAACGGTTTGGCACATACGGACATTGAAACATTCGCACCAGCCCGAGGAGCCGGAAGTCTTTATCCTATTGCCTGCTGACAAATGTTTACAGTTTGTGAATAGTTTCACATAAATAGTACTATTTCCACATACTACAGTCCAATGTGATGTCCGAAGTGGCTGACGAAATTAGGTACTAACACGATATATATGCATATTGCAAGGTATATGTATACCTTGCAAATTGTGATCGTTGCTCGCTCGCTCCGCTCGCTCGTAAAAATTTAGTCCAACCTCACATCCGATCCGACACGTTCGCAAATTCGAAATAAGTCGCCACCATATCGAATAATGAACGCAAGATGGAATGGTTTTAGGTTACGCTATAGTTTTCGAGCGAGCGCAGCGAACGAGAGACGCGTAAAGGTGTGTCACAATCCAACGGTTTGGCACATACGGAAATTGAAACATTCGCACCAGCCCGAGGAGCCGGAAGTCTTTATCCTATTGCCTGCTGACAAATGTTTACAGTTTGTGAATAGTTTCACATAAATAGTACTATTTCCACATACTACAGTCCAATGTGATGTCCGAAGTGGCTGACCAAATTAGGTACTAACACGATATATATGCATATTGCAAGGTATATGTATACCTTGCAAATTGTGATCGTTGCTCGCTCGCTCCGCTCGCTCGTAAAAATTTAGTCCAACCTCACATCCGATCCGACACGTTCGCAAATTCGAAATAAGTCGCCTTCATATCGAATGACTAACGCAAGAGGGATTGGTTTTAGGTTACGCTATAGTTTTCGAGCAAGCGCAGCGAGCGAGAGACGCGTAAAGGTGTGTCACAATCCAACGGTTTGGCACATACTGACATTGAAACATTCGCACCAGCCCGAGGAGCCGGAAGTCTTTATCATATTGCCTACTGACAAATGTTTACAGTTTGTGAATAGTTTCGCATAAATAGTACTATTTCGACATACTACAGTGCAATGTGATGTGCGAAGTGGCTGACAAAATTAAGTACTAACACGAAATATATGCATATTGCAAGGTATATGTATACCTTGCAAATTGTGATCGTTGCTCGCTCGCTCCGCTCGCTCGTCAAAATTTAGTCCAACCTCACATCCGATCCGACACGTTCGCCAATTCGAAATAAGTCGCCACCATATCGAATAATGAACGCAAGATGGATTGGTTTTAGGTTACGCTATAGTTTTCGAGCGAGCGCAGCGAGCGAGAGACGCGTAAAGGTGTGTCACAATCCAACGGTTTGGCACATACTGACATTGAAACATTCGCACCAGCCCGAGGAGCCGGAAGTCTTTATCATATTGCCTACTGACAAGTGTTTACAGTTTGTGAATAGTTCCACATAAATAGTACTGTTTCCACATAGTACAGTGTAATGTGATGTCCGAAATGGCTGACAAAATTAGGTAATAACACGAAATATATGCAAGGCAATATAAGGTATTTGTATAGCTTGGAAATTGTGATCGTTGCTCGCTCGTTCCGCTCGCTCGTTAAAATCTACTCCAACCTCGCAACCGTTCCGACACGTTCTCAAATTCGAAATATGTCGCCACCATATCGAATAATGAACGCAAGATGGATTGGTTTTAGGTTACGATATAGTTTTCGAGCGAGCGCAGCGAGCGAGAGACGCGTAAAGGTGTGTCACAATCCAACGGTTTGGCACATACTGACATTGAAACATTCGCACCAGCCCGAGGAGCCGGATGTCTTTATCATATTGCCTGCTGACAAATGTTTACAGTTTGTGAATAGTTTCACATAAATAATACTATTTCGACATACTACAGTGCAATGTGATGTCCGAAGTGGCTGACAAAATTAGGTACTAACACGATATATATGCATATTGCAAGGTATATGTATACCTTGCAAATTGTGATCGTTGCTCGCTCGCTCCGCTCGCTCGTAAAAATTTAGTCCAACCTCACATCCGATCCGACACGTTCGCAAATTCGAAATAAGTCGCCTTCATATCGAATGACTAACGCAAGAGGGATTGGTTTTAGGTTAGGCTATAGTTTTCGAGCGAGCGCAGCGAGCGAGAGACGCGTAAAGGTGTATCACAATCTAACGGTTTGGCACATACGGACATTGAAACATTCGCACCAGCCAGAGGAGCCGGAAGTATTTATCCTATTGCCTGCTGACAAATGTTTACAGTTTGTGAATAGTTTCACATAAATAGTACTATTTCCACATACTACAGTCCAATGTGATGTCCGAAGTGGCTAACAAAATTAGGTACTAACACGATATATATGCATATTGCAAGGTATATGTATACCTTGCAAATTGTGATCGTTACTCGCTCGCTCCGCTCGCTCGTAAAAATTTAGTCCAACCTCACATCCGATCCGACAAGTTCGCAAATTCGAAATGAGTCGCCACCATATCGAATAATGAACGCAAGATGGATTGGTTTTAGGTTACGCTATAGTTTTCGAGCGAGCGCAGCGAACGAGAGACGCGTAAAGGTGTGTCACAATCCAACGGTTTGGCACATACTGACATTGAAACATTCGCAGCAGCCCGAGGAGCCGGAAGGCTTTATCACATTATCTACTGACAAATGTTTACAGTTTGTGAATAGTTTCACATAAATAGTACTATTTCGACATACTACAGTGCAATGTGATGACCGAAGTGGCTGACAAAATTAGGTACTAACACGATATATATGCATATTGCAAGGTATATGTATACCTTGCAAATTGTGATCGTTGCTCGCTCGCTCCGCTCGCTCCTAAAAATTTAGTCCAACCTCACATCCGATCCGACACGTTCGCAAATTCGAAATAAGTCGCCTTCATATCGAATGACTAACGCAAGAGGGATTGGTTTTAGGTTAGGCTATAGTTTTCGAGCGAGCGCAGCGAACGAGAGACGCGTAAAGGTGTGTCACAATCCAACGGTTTGGCACATACGGACATTGAAACATTCGCACCAGCCCGAGGAGCCGGAAGTCTTTATCCTATTGCCTGCTGACAAATGTTTACAGTTTGTGAATAGTTTCACATAAATAGTACTATTTCCACATACTACAGTCCAATGTGATGTCCGAAGTGGCTGACGAAATTAGGTACTAACACGATATATATGCATATTGCAAGGTATATGTATACCTTGCAAATTGTGATCGTTGCTCGCTCGCTCCGCTCGCTCGTAAAAATTTAGTCCAACCTCACATCCGATCCGACACGTTCGCAAATTCGAAATAAGTCGCCACCATATCGAATAATGAACGCAAGATGGAATGGTTTTAGGTTACGCTATAGTTTTCGAGCGAGCGCAGCGAACGAGAGACGCGTAAAGGTGTGTCACAATCCAACGGTTTGGCACATACGGAAATTGAAACATTCGCACCAGCCCGAGGAGCCGGAAGTCTTTATCCTATTGCCTGCTGACAAATGTTTACAGTTTGTGAATAGTTTCACATAAATAGTACTATTTCCACATACTACAGTCCAATGTGATGTCCGAAGTGGCTGACCAAATTAGGTACTAACACGATATATATGCATATTGCAAGGTATATGTATACCTTGCAAATTGTGATCGTTGCTCGCTCGCTCCGCTCGCTCGTAAAAATTTAGTCCAACCTCACATCCGATCCGACACGTTCGCAAATTCGAAATAAGTCGCCTTCATATCGAATGACTAACGCAAGAGGGATTGGTTTTAGGTTACGCTATAGTTTTCGAGCAAGCGCAGCGAGCGAGAGACGCGTAAAGGTGTGTCACAATCCAACGGTTTGGCACATACTGACATTGAAACATTCGCACCAGCCCGAGGAGCCGGAAGTCTTTATCATATTGCCTACTGACAAATGTTTACAGTTTGTGAATAGTTTCACATAAATAGTACTATTTCGACATACTACAGTGCAATGTGATGTGCGAAGTGGCTGACAAAATTAAGTACTAACACGAAATATATGCATATTGCAAGGTATATGTATACCTTGCAAATTGTGATCGTTGCTCGCTCGCTCCGCTCGCTCGTCAAAATTTAGTCCAACCTCACATCCGATCCGACACGTTCGCCAATTCGAAATAAGTCGCCACCATAACGAATAATGAACGCAAGATGGATTGGTTTTAGGTTACGCTATAGTTTTCGAGCGAGCGCAGCGAGCGAGAGACGCGTAAAGGTGTGTCACAATCCAACGGTTTGGCACATACTGACATTGAAACATTCGCAGCAGCCCGAGGAGCCGGAAGTCTTTATCACATTATCTACTGACAAATGTTTACAGTTTGTGAATAGTTTCACATAAATAGTACTATTTCGACATACTACAGTGCAATGTGATGACCGAAGTGGCTGACAAAATTAGGTACTAACACGATATATATGCATATTGCAAGGTATATGTATACCTTGCAAATTGTGATCGTTGCTCGCTCGCTCCGCTCGCTCCTAAAAATTTAGTCCAACCTCACATCCGATCCGACACGTTCGCAAATTCGAAATAAGTCGCCTTCATATCGAATGACTAACGCAAGAGGGATTGGTTTTAGGTTAGGCTATAGTTTTCGAGCGAGCGCAGCGAACGAGAGACGCGTAAAGGTGTGTCACAATCCAACGGTTTGGCACATACGGACATTGAAACATTCGCACCAGCCCGAGGAGCCGGAAGTCTTTATCCTATTGCCTGCTGACAAATGTTTACAGTTTGTGAATAGTTTCACATATATAGTACTATTTCCACATACTACAGTCCAATGTGATGTCCGAAGTGGCTAACAAAATTAGGTACTAACACGATATATATGCATATTGCAAGGTATATGTATACCTTGCAAATTGTGATCGTTGCTCGCTCGCTCCGCTCGCTCGTAAAAATTTAGTCCAACCTCACATCCGATCCGACACGTTCGCAAATTCGAAATAAGTCGCCACCATATCGAATAATGAACGCAAGATGGAATGGTTTTAGGTTACGCTATAGTTTTCGAGCGAGCGCAGCGAACGAGAGACGCGTAAAGGTGTGTCACAATCCAACGGTTTGGCACATACGGACATTGAAACATTCGCACCAGCCCGAGGAGCCGGAAGTCTTTATCCTATTGCCTGCTGACAAATGTTTACAGTTTGTGAATAGTTTCACATAAATAGTACTATTTCCACATACTACAGTCCAATGTGATGTTCGAAGTGGCTGACAAAATTAGGTACTAACACGATATATATGCATATTGCAAGGTATATGTATACCTTGCAAATTGTGATCGTTGCTCGCTCGCTCCGCTCGCTCGTAAAAATTTAGTCCAACCTCACATCCGATCCGACACGTTCGCAAATTCGAAATAAGTCGCCTTCATATCGAATGACTAACGCAAGAGGGATTGGTTTTAGGTTACGCTATAGTTTTCGAGCAAGCGCAGCGAGCGAGAGACGCGTAAAGGTGTGTCACAATCCAACGGTTTGGCACATACTGACATTGAAACATTCGCACCAGCCCGAGGAGCCGGAAGTCTTTATCATATTGCCTACTGACAAATGTTTACAGTTTGTGAATAGTTTCACATAAATAGTACTATTTCGACATACTACAGTGCAATGTGATGTGCGAAGTGGCTGACAAAATTAAGTACTAACACGAAATATATGCATATTGCAAGGTATATGTATACCTTGCAAATTGTGATCGTTGCTCGCTCGCTCCGCTCGCTCGTAAAAATTTAGTCCAACCTCACATCCGATCCGACACGTTCGCAAATTCGAAATAAGTCGCCACCATATCGAATAATGAACGCAAGATGGATTGGTTTTAGGTTACGCTATAGTTTTCGAGCGAGCGCAGCGAGCGAGAGACGCGTAAAGGTGTGTCACAATCCAACGGTTTGGCACATACTGACATGAAACATTCGCACCAGCCCGAGGAGCCGGAAGTCTTTATCATATTGCCTACTGACAAGTGTTTACAGTTTGTGAATAGTTCCACATAAATAGTACTGTTTCCACATAGTACAGTGCAATGTGATGTCCGAAATGGCTGACAAAATTAGGTAATAACACGAAATATATGCAAGGCAATATAAGGTATTTGTATAGCTTGGAAATTGTGATCGTTGCTCGCTCGTTCCGCTCGCTCGTTAAAATCTACTCCAACCTCGCAACCGTTCCGACACGTTCTCAAATTCGAAATATGTCGCCACCATATCGAATAATGAACGCAAGATGGATTGGTTTTAGGTTACGATATAGTTTTCGAGCGAGCGCAGCGAGCGAGAGACGCGTAAAGGTGTGTCACAATCCAACGGTTTGGCACATACTGACATTGAAACATTCGCACCAGCCCGAGGAGCCGGATGTCTTTATCATATTGCCTGCTGACAAATGTTTACAGTTTGTGAATAGTTTCACATAAATAGTACTATTTCCACATACTACAGGGCAATGTGATGTCCGAAGTGGCTGACAAAATTAGGTACTAACACGATATATATGCATATTGCAAGGTATATGTATACCTTGCAAATTGTGATCGTTGCTCGCTCGCTCCGCTCGCTCGTAAAAAATTAGTCCAACCTCACATACGATCCGACACGTTCGCAAATTCGAAATAAGTTGCCTTCATATCGAATGACTAACGCAAGATGGATTGGGTTTAGGTTAGGCTACAGCTTTCGAGCGAGCGCAGCGAGCGAGAGACGCGTAAAGGTGTGTCACAATCCAACGGTTTGGCACATACTGACATTGAAACATTCGCACCAGCCCGAGGAGCCGGATGTCTTTATCATATTGCCTGCTGACAAATGTTTAGAGTTTGTGAATAGTTTCACATAAATAGTACTATTTCCACATACTACAGGGCAATGTGATGTCCGAAGTGGCTGACGAAATTAGGTACTAACACGATATATATGCATATTGCAAGGTATATGTATACCTTGCATATTGTGATCGATGCTCGCTCGCTCCGCTCGCTCGTAAAAATTTAGTCCAACCTCACATCCGATCCGACACGTTCGCAAATTCGAAATAAGTCGCCACCATATCGAATAATGAACGCAAGATGGATTGGTTTTAGGTTACGCTATAGTTTTCGAGCGAGCGCAGCGAGCGAGAGACCCGTAAAGGTGTGTCACAATCCAACGGTTTGGCACATACTGACATTGAAACATTCGCACCAGCCCGAGGAGCCGGAAGTCTTTATCATATTGCCTACTGACAAATGTTTACAGTTTGTGAATAGTTTCACATAAATAGTACTATTTCGACATACTACAGTGCAATGTGATGTCCGAAGTGGCTGACAAAATTAGGTACTAACACGATATATATGCATATTGCAAGGTATATGTATACCTTGCAAATTGTGATC
The DNA here is from genome assembly GCF_910591885.1 of Bombus terrestris. NCBI lineage: Eukaryota > Metazoa > Arthropoda > Insecta > Hymenoptera > Apidae > Bombus > Bombus terrestris. Next base: position 1,150,997 of record NW_025963552.1, on the reverse strand, counting down.
GTTGCTCGCTCGCTCCGCTCGCTCGTAAAAATTTAGTCCAACCTCACATCCGATCCGACACGTTCGCAAATTCGAAATAAGTCGCCTTCATATCGAATGACTAACGCAAGAGGGATTGGTTTTAGGTTAGGCTATAGTTTTCGAGCGAGCGCAGCGAGCGAGAGACGCGTAAAGGTGTATCACAATCTAACGGTTTGGCACATACGGACATTGAAACATTCGCACCAGCCAGAGGAGCCGGAAGTATTTATCCTATTGCCTGCTGACAAATGTTTACAGTTTGTGAATAGTTTCACATAAATAGTACTATTTCCACATACTACGGTCCAATGTGATGTCCGAAGTGGCTAACAAAATTAGGTACCAATACGATATATATGCATATTGCAAGGTATATGTATACCTTGCAAATTGTGATCGTTGCTCGCTCGCTCCGCTCGCTAGTAAAAATTTAGTCCAACCTCACATCCGATCCGACACGTTCGCAAATTCGAAATGAGTCGCCACCATATCGAATAATGAACGCAAGATGGATTGGTTTTAGGTTACGCTATAGTTTTCGAGCGAGCGCAGCGAACGAGAGACGCGTAAAGGTGTGTCACAATCCAACGGTTTGCCACATACTGACATTGAAACATTCGCACCAGCCCGAGGAGCCGGAAGTCTTTATCACATTGCCTACTGACAAATGTTTACAGTTTGTGAATAGTTTCACATAAATAGTACTATTTCCACATACTACAGTGCAATGTGATGTCCGAAGTGGCTGACAAAATTAGGTACTAACACGATATATATGCATATTGCAAGGTATATGTATATCTTGCAAATTGTGATCGTTGCTCGCTCGCTCCGCTCGCTCGTAAAAATTTAGTCCAACCTCACATCCGATCCGACACGTTCGCAAATTCGAAGTAAGTCGCCTTCATTTCGAATGACTAACGCAAGAGGGATTGGTTTTAGGTTAGGCTATAGTTTTCGAGCGAGCGCAGCGAGCGAGAGACGCGTAAAGGTGTGTCACAATCCAACGGTTTGGCACATACGGACATTGAAACATTCGCACCAGCCCGAGGAGCCGGAAGTATTTATCCTATTGCCTGCTGACAAATGTTTACAGTTTGTGAATAGTTTCACATAAATAGTACTATTTCCACATACTACAGTCCAATGTGATGTCCGAAGTGGCTAACAAAATTAGGTACTAACACGATATATATGCATATTGCAAGGTATATGTATACCTTGCAAATTGTGATCGTTGCTCGCTCGCTCCGCTCGCTCGTAAAAATTTAGTCCAACCTCACATCCGATCCGACACCTTCGCAAATTCGAAATAAGTCGCCACCATATCGAATAATGAACGCAAGATGGATTGGTTTTAGGTTACGCTATAGTTTTCGAGCGAGCGCAGCGAACGAGAGACGCGTAAAGGTGTGTCACAATCCAACGGTTTGGCACATACGGACATTGAAACATTCGCACCAGCCCGAGGAGCCGGAAGTCTTTATCCTATTGCCTGCTGACAAATGTTTACAGTTTGTGAATAGTTTCACGTAAATAGTACTATTTGCACATACTACAGTCCAATGTGATGTCCGAAGTGGCTGACAAAATTAGGTACTAACACGAAATATATGCAAGGCAATATAAGGTATATGTATACATTGCAAATTGTGATCGTTGCTCGCTCGCTCCGCTCGCTCGTAAAAATTTAGTCCAACCTCACATCCGATCCGACACGTTCGCAAATTCGAAATAAGTCGCCACCATATCGAATAATGAACGCAAGATGGATTGGTTTTAGGTTACGCTATAGTTTTCGAGTGAGCGCAGCGAACGAGAGACGCGTAAAGGTGTGTCACAGTCCAACGGTTTGGCACATACGGACATTGAAACATTCGCACCAGCCCGAGGAGCCGGAAGTCTTTATCCTATTGCCTGCTGACAAATGTTTACAGTTTGTGAATAGTTTCACATAAATAGTACTATTTCCACATACTACAGTCCAATGTGATGTCCGAAGTGGCTGACAAAATTAGGTACTAACACGAAATATATGCAAGGCAATATAAGGTATATGTATACCTTGCAAATTGTGATCGTTGCACGCCCGCTCCGCTCGCTCGTAAAAATTTAGTCCAACCTCACATACGATCAGACACGTTCGCAAATTCGAAATAAGTCGCCACCATATCGAATAATGAACGCAAGATGGATTGGTTTTAGGTTACGCTATAGTTTTCGAGCGAGCGCAGCGAACGAGAGACGCGTAAAGGTGTGTCACAATCCAACGGTTTGGCACATACTGACATTGAAACATTCGCACCCCGAGGAGCCGGATGTCTTTATCATATTGCCTGCTGACAAATGTTTACAGTTTGTGAATAGTTTCACATAAATAGTACTATTTCCACATACTACAGTCCAATGTGATGTCCGAAGTGGCTGACAAAATTAGGTACTAACACGAAATATATGCAAGGCAATATAAGGTATATGTATACCTTGCGAATTGTGATCGTTGCTCGCTCGCTCCGCTCGCTCGTAAAAATTTAGTCTAACCTCACATACGATCCGACACGTTCGCAAATTCGAAATAAGTTGCCTTCATATCGAATGACTAACGCAAGATGGATTGGGTTTAGGTTAGGCTACAGCTTTCGAGCGAGCGCAGCGAGCGAGAGACGCGTAAAGGTGTGTCACAATCCAACGGTTTGGCACATACTGACATTGAAACATTCGCACCCCGAGGAGCAGGATGTCTTTATCATATTGCCTGCTGACAAATGTTTACAGTTTGTGAATAGTTTCACATGAATAGTACTATTTCCACATACTACAGGGCAATGTGATGTCCGAAGTGGCTGACGAAATTAGGTACTAACACGAAATATATGCAAGGCAATATAAGGTATATGTATACCTTGCAAATTGTGATCGTTGCTCGCTCGCTCCGCTCGCTCGTAAAAATTTAGTCCAACCTCACATACGATCCGACACGTTCGCAAATTCGAAATAAGTTGCCTTCATATCGAATGACTAACGCAAGATGGATTGGGTTTAGGTTAGGCTACAGCTTTCGAGCGAGCGCAGCGAGCGAGAGACGCGTAAAGGTGTGTCACAATCCAACGGTTTGGCACATACTGACATTGAAACATTCGCACCAGCCCGAGGAGCCGGAAGTCTTTATCATACTGCCTACTGACAAATGTTTACAGTTTGTGAATAGTTTCGCATAAATAGTACTATTTCGACATACTACAGTGCAATGTGATGTCCGAAGTGGCTGACGAAATTAGGTACTAACACGAAATATATGCAAGGCAATATAAGGTATATGTATACCTTGCAAATTGTGATCGTTGCTCGCTCGCTCCGCTCGCTCGTAAAAATTTAGTCCAACCTCACATACGATCCGACACGTTCGCAAATTCGAAATAAGTCGCCACCATATCGAATAATGAACGCAAGATGGTTTGGTTTTAGGTTACGCTATAGTTCTCGAGCGAGCGCAGCGAGCGAGAGACGCGTAAAGGTGTGTCACAATCCAACGGTTTGGCACATACTGACATTGAAACATTCGCAGCAGCCCGAGGAGCCGGAAGTCTTTATAATACTGCCTACTGACAAATGTTTACAGTTTGTGAATAGTTTCGCATAAATAGTACTATTTCGACATACTACAGTGCAATGTGATGTCCGAAGTGGCTGACAAAATTAGGTACTAACACGATATATATGCATATTGCAAGGTATATGTATACCTTGCAAATTGTGATCGTTGCTCGCTCGCTCCGCTCGCTCGTAAAAATTTAGTCCAACCTCACATCCGACCCGACACGTTCGCAAATTCGAAATATGTCGCCTTCATATCGAATAATGAACGCAAGATGGATTGGTTTTAGGTTACGCTATAGTTTTCGAGCGAGCGCAGCGAACGAGAGACGCGTAAAGGAGTGTCACAATCCAACGGTTTGGCACATACGGACATTGAAACATTCGCACCAGCCCGAGGAGCCGGAAGTCTTTATCCTATTGCCTGCTGACAAATTTTTACAGTTTGTGAATAGTTTCACATAAATAGTACTATTTCCACATACTACAGGGCAATGTGATGTCCGAAGTGGCTGACAAAATTAGGTACTAACACGATATATATGCATATTGCAAGGTATATGTATACCTTGCAAATTGTGATCGTTGCTCGCTCGCTCCGCTCGCTCGTAAAAATTTAGTCCAACCTCACATCCGATCCGACACGTTCGCAAATTCGAAATAAGTCGCCTTCATATCGAATGACTAACGCAAGAGGGATTGGTTTTAGGTTAGGCTATAGCTTTCGAGCGAGCGCAGCGAGCGAGAGACGCGTAAAGGTGTGTCACAATCCAACGGTTTGGCACATACTGACATTGAAACATTCGCACCAGCCCGAGGAGCCGGATGTCTTTATCATATTGCCTGCTGACAAATGTTTACAGTTTGTGAATAGTTTCACATAAATAGTACTATTTCCACATACTACAGGGCAATGTGATGTCCGAAGTGGCTGACGAAATTAGGTACTAACACGATATATATGCATATTGCAAGGTATATGTATACCTTGCATAGTGTGATCGATGCTCGCTCGCTCCGCTCGCTCGTAAAAATTTAGTCCAACCTCACATCCGATCCGACACGTTCGCAAATTCGAAATAAGTCGCCACCATATCGAATAATGAACGCAAGATGGATTGGTTTTAGGTTACGCTATAGTTTTCGAGCGAGCGCAGCGAGCGAGAGACGCGTAAAGGTGTGTCACAATCCAACGGTTTGGCACATACTGACATTGAAACATTCGCACCAGCCCGAGGAGCCGGAAGTCTTTATCATATTGCCTACTGACAAATGTTTACAGTTTGTGAATAGTTTCACATAAATAGTACTATTTCGACATACTACAGTGCAATGTGATGTCCGAAGTGGCTGACAAAATTAGGTAATAACACGAAATATATGCAAGGCAATATAAGGTATATGTATAGCTTGGAAATTGTGATCGTTGCTCGCTCGTTCCGCTCGCTCGTAAAAATCTACTCCAACCTCGCAACCGATCCGACACGTTCTCAAATTCGAAATATGTCGCCACCATATCGAATAATGAACGCAAGATGGATTGGTTTTAGGTTACGCTATAGTTTTCGAGCGAGCGCAGCGAGCGAGAGACGCGTAAAGGTGTGTCACAATCCAACGGTTTGGCACATACTGACATTGAAACATTCGCACCAGCCCGAGGAGCCGGAAGTCTTTATCATACTGCCTACTGACAAATGTTTACAGTTTGTGAATAGTTTCGCATAAATAGTACTATTTCGACATACTACAGTGCAATGTGATGTCCGAAGTGGCTGACAAAATTAGGTACTAACACGATATATATGCATATTGCAAGGTATATGTATACCTTGCAAATTGTGATCGTTGCTCGCTCGCTCCGCTCGCTCGTAAAAATTTAGTCCAACCTCACATCCGATCCGACACGTTCGCAAATTCGAAATAAGTCGCCTTCATATCGAATGACTAACGCAAGAGGGATTGGTTTTAGGTTAGGTTATAGTTTTCGAGCGAGCGCAGCGAGCGAGAGACGCGTAAAGGTGTGTCACAATCCAACGGTTTGGCACATACTGACATTGAAACATTCGCACCAGCCCGAGGAGCCGGATGTCTTTATCATATTGCCTGCTGACAAATGTTTACAGTTTGTGAATAGTTTCACATAAATAGTACTATTTCCACATACTACAGTCCAATGTGATGTCCGAAGTGGCTGACAAAATTAGGTACTAACACGAAATATATGCAAGGCAATATAAGGTATATGTATACCTTGCAAATTGTGATCGTTGCTCGCTCGCTCCGCTCGCTCGTAAAAATTTAGTCCAACCTCACATACGATCCGACACGTTCGCAAATTCGAAATAAGTTGCCTTCATATCGAATGACTAACGCAAGATGGATTGGGTTTAGGTTAGGCTACAGCTTTCGAGCGAGCGCAGCGAGCGAGAGACGCGTAAAGGTGTGTCACAATCCAACGGTTTGGCACATACTGAGATTGAAACATTCGCACCAGCCCGAGGAGCCGGATGTCTTTATCATATTGCCTGCTGACAAATGTTTACAGTTTGTGAATAGTTTCACATAAATAGTACTATTTCCACATACTACAGGGCAATGTGATGTCCGAAGTGGCTGACGAAATTAGGTACTAACACGATATATATGCATATTGCAAGGTATATGTATACCTTGCATATTGTGATCGATGCTCGCTCGCTCCGCTCGCTCGTAAAAATTTAGTCCAACCTCACATCCGAACCGACACCTTCGCAAATTCGAAATAAGTCGCCACCATATCGAATAATGAACGCAAGATGGATTGGTTTTAGGTTACGCTATAGTTTTCGAGCGAGCGAGAGACGCGTAAAGGTGTGTCACAATCCAACGGTTTGGCACATACTGACATTGAAACATTCGCACCAGCCCGAGGAGCCGGAAGTCTTTATCATATTGCCTACTGACAAATGTTTACAGTTTGTGAATAGTTTCACATAAATAGTACTATTTCGACATACTACAGTGCAATGTGATGTCCGAAGTGGCTGACAAAATTAGGTACTAACACGATATATATGCATATTGCAAGGTATATGTATACCTTGCAAATTGTGATCGTTGCTCGCTCGCTCCGCTCGCTCGTAAAAATTTAGTCCAACCTCACATCGGATCCGACACGTTCGCAAATTCGAAATAAGTCGCCACCATATCGAATAATGAACGCAAGATGTATTGGTTTTAGGTTACGCTATAGTTTTCGAGCGAGCGCAGCGAACGGGAGACGCGTAAAGGTGTGTCACAATCCAACGGTTTGGCACATACGGACATTGAAACATTCGCACTAGCCCGAGGAGCCGGAAGTCTTTATCCTATTGCCTGCTGACAAATGTTTACAGTTTGTGAATAGTTTCACATAAATAGTACTATTTCGACATACTACAGTGCAATGTGATGTCCGAAGTGGCTGACAAAATTAGGTACTAACACGATATATATGCATATTGCAAGGTATATGTATACCTTGCAAATTGTGATCGTTGCTCGCTCGCTCCGCTCGCTCGTAAAAACTTAGTCCAACCTCACATCCGATCCGACACGTTCGCAAATTCGAAATAAGTCGCCACCATATCGAATAATGAACGCAAGATGGATTGGTTTTAGGTTACGCTATAGTTTTCGAGCGAGCGCAGCGAACGAGAGACGCGTAAAGGTGTGTCACAATCCAACGGTTTGGCACATACGGACATTGAAACATTCGCACCAGCCCGAGGAGCCGGAAGTCCTTATCCTATTGCCTGCTGACAAATGTTTACAGTTTGTGAATAGTTTCACATAAATAGTACTATTTACACATACTACAGTCCAATGTGATGTCCGAAGTGGCTAACAAAATTAGGTACTAACACGATATATATGCATATTGCAAGGTATATGTATACCTTGCAAATTGTGATCGTTGCTCGCTCGCTCCGCTCGCTCGTAAAAATTAAGTCCAACCTCACATCCGATCCGACACGTTCGCAAATTCGAAATAAGTCGCCACCATATCGAATAATGAACGCAAGATGGATTGGTTTTAGGTTACGCTATAGTTTTCGAGCGAGCGCAGCGAGCGAGAGACGCGTAAATGTGTGTCACAATCCAACGGTTTGGCACATACTGACATTGAAAAATTCGCACCAGCCCGAGGAGCCGGAAGTCTTTATCATGTTGCCTACTGACAAATGTTTACAGTTTGTGAATAGTTTCACATAAATAGTACTATTTCGACATACTACAGTGCAATGTGATGTCCGAAGTGGCTGACAAAATTAGGTAATAACACGAAATATATGCAAGGCAATATAAGGTATATGTATACCTTGCAAATTGTGATCGTTGCTCGCTCGCTCCGCTCGCTCGTAAAAATTTAGTCCAACCTCACATCCGACCCGACACGTTCGCAAATTCGAAATATGTCGCCTTCATATCGAATAATGAACGCAAGATGGATTGGTTTTAGGTTACGCTATAGTTTTCGAGCGAGCGCAGCGAACGAGAGACGCGTAAAGGTGTGTCACAATCCAACGGTTTGGCACATACGGACATTGAAACATTCGCACCAGCCCGAGGAGCCGGAAGTCTTTATCCTATTGCCTGCTGACAAATTTTTACAGTTTGTGAATAGTTTCACATAAATAGTACTATTTCCACATACTACAGGGCAATGTGATGTCCGAAGTGGCTGACGAAATTAGGTACTAACACGATATATATGCATATTGCAAGGTATATGTATACCTTGCAAATTGTGATCGTTGCTCGCTCGCTCCGCTCGCTCGTAAAAATTTAGTCCAACCTCACATCCGATCCGACACGTTCGCAAATTCCAAATAAGTCGCCTTCATATCGAATGACTAACGCAAGAGGGATTGGTTTTAGGTTAGGCTATAGTTTTCGAGCGAGCGCAGCGAGCGAGAGACGCGTAAAGGTGTGTCACAATCCAACGGTTTGGCACATACTGACATTGAAACATTCGCACCAGCCCGAGGAGCCGGATGTCTTTATCATATTGCCTGCTGACAAATGTTTACAGTTTGTGAATAGTTTCACATAAATAGTACTATTTCCACATACTACAGTCCAATGTGATGTCCGAAGTGGCTGACAAAATTAGGTACTAACACGAAATATATGCAAGGCAATATAAGGTATATGTATACCTTGCAAATTGTGATCGTTGCTCGCTCGCTCCGCTCGCTCGTAAAAATTTAGTCCAACCTCACATACGATCCGACACGTTCGCAAATTCGAAATAAGTTGCCTTCATATCGAATGACTAACGCAAGATGGATTGGGTTTAGGTTAGGCTACAGCTTTCGAGCGAGCGCAGCGAGCGAGAGACGCGTAAAGGTGTGTCACAATCCAACGGTTTGGCACATACTGACATTGAAACATTCGCACCAGCCCGAGGAGCCGGATGTCTTTATCATATTGCCTGCTGACAAATGTTTACAGTTTGTGAATAGTTTCACATAAATAGTACTATTTCCACATACTACAGGGCAATGTGATGTCCGAAGTGGCTGACGAAATTAGGTACTAACACGATATATATGCATATTGCAAGGTATATGTATACCTTGCATATTGTGATCGATGCTCGCTCGCTCCGCTCGCTCGTAAAAATTTAGTCCAACCTCACATCCGAACCGACACCTTCGCAAATTCGAAATAAGTCGCCACCATATCGAATAATGAACGCAAGATGGATTGGTTTTAGGTTACGCTATAGTTTTCGAGCGAGCGAGAGGCGCGTAAAGGTGTGTCACAATCCAACGGTTTGGCACATACTGACATTGAAACATTCGCACCAGCCCGAGGAGCCGGAAGTCTTTATCATATTGCCTACTGACAAATGTTTACAGTTTGTGAATAGTTTCACATAAATAGTACTATTTCGACATACTACAGTGCAATGTGATGTCCGAAGTGGCTGACAAAATTAGGTACTAACACGATATATATGCATATTGCAAGGTATATGTATACCTTGCAAATTGTGATCGTTGCTCGCTCGCTCCGCTCGCTCGTAAAAATTTAGTCCAACCTCACATCGGATCCGACACGTTCGCAAATTCGAAATAAGTCGCCACCATACCGAATAATGAACGCAAGATGTATTGGTTTTAGGTTACGCTATAGTTTTCGAGCGAGCGCAGCGAACGGGAGACGCGTAAAGGTGTGTCACAATCCAACGGTTTGGCACATACGGACATTGAAACATTCGCACTAGCCCGAGGAGCCGGAAGTCTTTATCCTATTGCCTGCTGACAAATGTTTACAGTTTGTGAATAGTTTCACATAAATAGTACTATTTCGACATACTACAGTGCAATGTGATGTCCGAAGTGGCTGACAAAATTAGGTACTAACACGATATATATGCATATTGCAAGGTATATGTATACCTTGCAAATTGTGATCGTTGCTCGCTCGCTCCGCTCGCTCGTAAAAACTTAGTCCAACCTCACATCCGATCCGACACGTTCGCAAATTCGAAATAAGTCGCCACCATATCGAATAATGAACGCAAGATGGATTGGTTTTAGGTTACGCTATAGTTTTCGAGCGAGCGCAGCGAACGAGAGACGCGTAAAGGTGTGTCACAATCCAACGGTTTGGCACATACGGACATTGAAACATTCGCACCAGCCCGAGGAGCCGGAAGTCCTTATCCTATTGCCTGCTGACAAATGTTTACAGTTTGTGAATAGTTTCACATAAATAGTACTATTTCCACATACTACAGTCCAATGTGATGTCCGAAGTGGCTAACAAAATTAGGTACTAACACGATATATATGCATATTGCAAGGTATATGTATGCCTTGCAAATTGTGATCGTTGCTCGCTCGCTCCGCTCGCTCGTAAAAATTAAGTCCAACCTCACATCCGATCCGACACGTTCGCAAATTCGAAATAAGTCGCCACCATATCGAATAATGAACGCAAGATGGATTGGTTTTAGGTTACGCTATAGTTTTCGAGCGAGCGCAGCGAACGAGAGACGCGTAAAGGTGTGTCACAATCCAACGGTTTGGCACATACGGACATTGAAACATTCGCACCAGCCCGAGGAGCCGGAAGTCCTTATCCTATTGCCTGCTGACAAATGTTTACAGTTTGTGAATAGTTTCACATAAATAGTACTATTTCCACATACTACAGTCCAATGTGATGTCCGAAGTGGCTAACAAAATTAGGTACTAACACGATATATATGCATATTGCAAGGTATATGTATACCTTGCAAATTGTGATCGTTGCTCGCTCCCTCCGCTCGCTCGTAAAAATTAAGTCCAACCTCACATCCGATCCGACACGTTCGAAAATTCGAAATAAGTCGCCACCATATCGAATAATGAACGCAAGATGGATTGGTTTTAGGTTACGCTATAGTTTTCGAGCGAGCGCAGCGAGCGAGAGACGCGTAAAGGTGTGTCACAATCTAACGGTTTGGCACATACTGACATTGAAACATTCGCACCAGCCAGAGGAGCCGGAAGTATTTATCCTATTGCCTGCTGACAAATGTTTACAGTTTGTAAATTGTTTCACATAAATAGTACTATTTCCACATACTACAGTCCAATGTGATGTCCGATGTGGCTAACAAAATTAGGTACTAACACGATATATATGCATATTGCAAGGTATATGTATACCTTGCAAATTGTGATCGTTGCTCGCTCGCTCCGCTCGCTCGTAAAAATTTAGTCCAACCTCACATCCGATCCGACACGTTCGCAAATTCGAAATAAGTCGCCTTCATATCGAATGACTAACGCAAGAGGGATTGGTTTTAGGTTAGGCTATAGTTTTCGAGCGAGCGCAGCGAGCGAGAGACGCGTAAAGGTGTGTCACAATCTAACGGTTTGGCACATACTGACATTGAAACATTCGCACCAGCCAGAGGAGCCGGAAGTATTTATCCTATTGCCTGCTGACAAATGTTTACAGTTTGTAAATAGTTTCACATAAATAGTACTATTTCCACATACTACAGTCCAATGTGATGTCCGATGTGGCTAACAAAATTAGGTACTAACACGATATATATGCATATTGCAAGGTATATGAATACCTTGCAAATTGTGATCGTTGCTCGCTCGCTCCGCTCGCTCGTAAAAATTTAGTCCAACCTCACATCCGATCCGACACGTTCGCAAATTCGATATAAGTCGCCACCATATGGAATAATGAACGCAAGATGGATTGGTTTTAGGTTACGCTATAGTTTTCGAGCGAGCGCAGCGAACGAGAGACGCGTAAAGGTGTGTCACAATCCAACGGTTTGGCACATACGGACATTGAAACATTCGCACCAGCCCGAGGAGCCGGAAGTCTTTATCCTATTGCCTGCTGACAAATGTTTACAGTTTGTGAATAGTTTCACATAAATAGTACTATTTCCACATACTACAGTCCAATGTGATGTCCGAAGTGGCTGACAAAATTAGGTACTAACACGAAATATATGCAAGGCAATATAAGGTATATGTATACCTTGCAAATTGTGATCGTTGCTCGCTCGCTCCGCTCGCTCGTAAAAATTTAGTCCAACCTCACATACGATCCGACACGTTCGCAAATTCGAAATAAGTTGCCTTCATATCGAATGACTAACGCAAGATGGATTGGGTTTAGGTTAGGCTACAGCTTTCGAGCGAGCGCAGCGAGCGAGAGACGCGTAAAGGTGTGTCACAATCCAACGGTTTGGCACATACTGACATTGAAACATTCGCACCAGCCCGAGGAGCCGGATGTCTTTATCATATTGCCTGCTGACAAATGTTTACAGTTTGTGAATAGTTCCACATAAATAGTACTATTTCCACATACTACAGGGCAATGTGATGTCCGAAGTGGCTGACGAAATTAGGTACTAACACGATATATATGCATATTGCAAGGTATATGTATACCTTGCAAATTGTGATCGTTGCTCGCTCGCTCCGCTCGCTCGTAAAAATTAAGTCCAACCTCACATCCGATCCGACACGTTCGCAAATTCGAAATATGTCGCCACCATATCGAATAATGATCGCAAGATGGATTGGTTTTAGGTTAGGCTACAGCTTTCGAGCGAGCGCAGCGAGCGAGAGACGCGTAAAGGTGTGTCACAATCCAACGGTTTGGCACATACTGACATTGAAACATTCGCACCAGCCCGAGGAGCCGGATGTCTTTATCATATTGCCTGCTGACAAATGTTTACAGTTTGTGAATAGTTTCACATAAATGGTACTATTTCCACATACTACAGGGCAATGTGATGTCCGAAGTGGCTGACGAAATGAGGTACTAACACGATATATATGCATATTGCAAGGTATATGTATACCCTGCAAATTGTGATCGTTGCTCGCTCGCTCCGCTCGCTCGTAAAAATTTAGTCCAACCTCACATCCGATCCGACACGTTCGCAAATTCGAAATAAGTCGCCTTCATATCGAATTATTAACGCAAGAGGGATTGGTTTTAGGTTAGGCTATAGTTTTCGAGCGAGCGCAGCGAGCGAGAGACGCGTAAAGGTGTGTCACAATCTAACGGTTTGGCACATACTGACATTGAAACATTCGCACCAGCCAGAGGAGCCGGAAGTATTTATCCTATTGCCTGCTGACAAATGTTTACAGTTTGTAAATAGTTTCACATAAATAGTACTATTTCCACATACTACAGTCCAATGTGATGTCCGATGTGGCTAACAAAATTAGGTACTAACACGATATACATGCATATTGCAAGGTATATGTATACCTTGCAAATTGTGATCGTTGCTCGCTCACTCCGCTCGCTCGTAAAAATTTAGTCCAACCTCACATCCGATCCGACACGTTCGCAAATTCGATATAAGTCGCCACCATATCGAATAATGAACGCAAGATGGATTGGTTTTAGGTTACGCTATAGTTTTCGAGCGAGCGCAGCGAGCGAGAGACGCGTAAAGGTGTGTCACAATCCAACGGTTTGGCACATACTGACATTGAAACATTCGCACCAGCCCGAGGAGCCGGAAGTCTTTATCATATTGCCTACTGACAAATGTTTACAGTTTGTGAATAGTTTCACATAAATAGTACTATTTCGACATACTACAGTGCAATGTGATGTCCGAAGTGGCTGACAAAATTAGGTACTAACACGATATATATGCATATTGCAAGGTATATGTATACCTTGCAAATTGTGATCGTTGCTCGCTCGCTCCGCTCGCTCGTAAAAATTTAGTCCAACCTCACATCCGATCCGACACGTTCGCAAATTCGAAATAAGTCGCCACCATATCGAATAATGAACGCAAGATGGATTGGTTTTAGGTTACGCTATAGTTTTCGAGCGAGCGCAGCGAACGAGAGACGCGTAAAGGTGTGTCACAATCCAACGGTTTGGCACATACGGACATTGAAACATTCGCACCAGCCCGAGGAGCCGGAAGTCCTTATCCTATTGCCTGCTGACAAATGTTCACAGTTTGTGAATAGTTTCACATAAATAGTACTATTTCCACATACTACAGTCCAATGTGATGTCCGAAGTGGCTAACAAAATTAGGTACTAACACGATATATATGCATATTGCAAGGTATATGTATACCTTGCAAATTGTGATCGTTGCTCGCTCGCTCCGCTCGCTCGTAAAAATTAAGTCCAACCTCACATCCGATCCGACACGTTCGCAAATTCGAAATAAGTCGCCACCATATCGAATAATGAACGCAAGATGGATTGGTTTTAGGTTACGCTATAGTTTTCGAGCGAGCGCAGCGAACGAGAGACGCGTAAAGGTGTGTCACAATCCAACGGTTTGGCACATACGGACATTGAAACATTCGCACCAGCCCGAGGAGCCGGAAGTCTTTATCCTATTGCCTGCTGACAAATGTTTACAGTTTGCGAATAGTTTCACATAAATAGTACTATTTCCACATACTACAGTCCAATGTGATGTCCGAAGTGGCTGACAAAATTAGGTACTAACACGAAATATATGGAAGGCAGTATAAGGTATATGTATACCTTGCAAATTGTGATCGTTGCTCGCTCGCTCCGCACGCTCGTAAAAATTTAGTCCAACCTCACATCCGATCCGACACGTTCGCAAATTCGAAATAAGTCGCCTTCATATCGAATGACTAACGCAAGAGGGATTGGTTTTAGGTTAGGCTATAGTTTTCGAGCGAGCGCAGCGAGCGAGAGACGCGTAAAGGTGTGTCACAATCCAACGGTTTGGCACATACTGACATTGAAACATTCGCACCAGCCCGAGGAGCCGGATGTCTTTATCATATTGCCTGCTGACAAATGTTTACAGTTTGTGAATAGTTTCACATAAATAGTACTATTTCCACATACTACAGTCCAATGTGATGTCCGAAGTGGCTGACAAAATTAGGTACTAACACGAAATATATGCAAGGCAATATAAGGTATATGTATACCTTGCAAATTGTGATCGTTGCTCGCTCGCTCCGCTCGCTCGTAAAAATTTAGTCCAACCGCACATCCGATCCGACACGTTCGCAAGTTCGAAATAAGTCGCCACCATATCGAATAATGAACGCAAGATGGATTGGTTTTAGGTTACGCTATAGTTTTCGAGCGAGCGCAGCGAGCGAGAGACGCGTAAAGGTGTGTCACAATCCAACGGTTTGGCACATACTGACATTGAAACATTCGCACCAGCCCGAGGAGCCGGAAGTCTTTATCATATTGCCTACTGACAAATGTTTACAGTTTGTGAATAGTTTCACATAAATAGTACTATTTCGACATAATACAGTGCAATGTGATGTCCGAAGTGGCTGACAAAATTAGGTACTAACACGATATATATGCATATTGCAAGGTATATGTATACCTTGCAAATTGTGATCGTTGCTCGCTCGCTCCGCTCGCTCGTAAAAATTTAGTCCAACCTCACATCCGATCCGACACGTTCGCAAATTCGAAATAAGTCGCCTTCATATCGAATGACTAACGCAAGAGGGATTGGTTTTAGGTTAGGCTATAGTTTTCGAGCGAGCGCAGCGAGCGAGAGACGCGTAAAGGTGTGTCACAATCCAACGGTTTGGCACATACTGACATTGAAACATTCGCACCAGCCCGAGGAGCCGGATGTCTTTATCATATTGCCTGCTGACAAATGTTTACAGTTTGTGAATAGTTTCACATAAATAGTACTATTTCCACATACTACAGGGCAATGTGATGTCCGAAGTGGCTGACGAAATTAGGTACTAACACGATATATATGCATATTGCAAGGTATATGTATACCTTGCATATTGTGATCGATGCTCGCTCGCTCCGCTCGCTCGTAAAAATTTAGTCCAACCTCACATCCGATCCGACACGTTCGCAAATTCGAAATAAGTCGCCACCATATCGAATAATGAACGCAAGATGGATTGGTTTTAGGTTACGCTATAGTTTTCGAGCGAGCGCAGCGAGCGAGAGACGCGTAAAGGTGTGTCACAATCCAACGGTTTGGCACATACTCACATTGAAACATTCGCACCAGCCCGAGGAGCCGGAAGTCTTTATCATATTGCCTACTGACAAATGTTTACAGTTTGTGAATAGTTTCACATAAATAGTACTATTTCGACATACTACAGTGCAATGTGATGTCCGAAGTGGCTGACAAAATTAGGTAATAACACGAAATATATGCAAGGCAATATAAGGTATATGTATAGCTTGGAAATTGTGATCGTTGCTCGCTCGTTCCGCTCGCTCGTAAAAATCTACTCCAACCTCGCAACCGATCCGACACGTTCTCAAATTCGAAATATGTCGCCACCATATCGAATAATGAACGCAAGATGGATTGGTTTTAGGTTACGCTATAGTTTTCGAGCGAGCGCAGCGAGCGAGAGACGCGTAAAGATGTGTCACAATCCAACGGTTTGGCACATACTGACATTGAAACATTCGCACCAGCCCGAGGAGCCGGAAGTCTTTATCATATTGCCTACTGACAAATGTTTACAGTTTGTGAATAGTTTCACATAAATGGTACTATTTCGACATACTACAGTGCAATGTGATGTCCGAAGTGGCTGACAAAATTAGGTACTAACACGATATATATGCATATTGCAAGGTATATGTATACCTTGCATATTGTGATCGATGCTCGCTCGCTCCGCTCGCTCGTAAAAATTTAGTCCAACCTCACATCCGATCCGACACGTTCGCAAATTCGAAATAAGTCGCCTTCATATCGAATGACTAACGCAAGAGGGATTGGTTTTAGGTTAGGCTATAGTTTTCGAGCGAGCGCAGCGAGCGAGAGACGCGTAAAGGTGTGTCACAATCCAACGGTTTGGCACATACTGACATTGAAACATTCGCACCAGCCCGAGGAGCCGGATGTCTTTATCATATTGCCTGCTGACAAATGTTTACAGTTTGTGAATAGTTTCACATAAATAGTACTATTTCCACATACTACAGTCCAATGTGATGTCCGAAGTGGCTGACAAAATTAGGTACTAACACGAAATATATGCAAGGCAGTATAAGGTATATGTATACCTTGCAAATTGTGATCGTTGCTCGCTCGCTCCGCTCGCTCGTAAAAATTTAGTCCAACCTCACATACGATCCGACACGTTCGCAAATTCGAAATAAGTTGCCTTCATATCGAATGACTAACGCAAGATGGATTGGGTTTAGGTTAGGCTACAGCTTTCGAGCGAGCGCAGCGAGCGAGAGACGCGTAAAGGTGTGTCACAATCCAACGGTTTGGCACATACTGACATTGAAACATTCGCACCAGCCCGAGGAGCCGGAAGTCTTTATCCTATTGCCTGCTGACAAATGTTTACAGTTTGTGAATAGTTTCACATAAATAGTACTATTTCCACATACTACAGTCCAATGTGATGTCCGAAGTCGCTGACAAAATTAGGTACTAACACGAAATATATGCAAGGCAATATAAGGTATATGTATACCTTGCAAATTGTGATCGTTGCTCGCTCGCTCCGCTCGCTCGTAAAAATTTAGTCCAACCTCACATCCGATCCGACACGTTCGCAAATTCGAAATAAGTCGCCACCATATCGAATAATGAACGCAAGATGGATTGGTTTTAGGTTACGCTATAGTTTTCGAGCGAGCGCAGCGAACGAGAGACGCGTAAAGGTGTGTCACAATCCAACGGTTTGGCACATACGGACATTGAAACATTCGCACCAGCCCGAGGAGCCGGAAGTCCTTATCCTATTGCCTGCTGACAAATGTTCACAGTTTGTGAATAGTTTCACATAAATAGTACTATTTCCACATACTACAGTCCAATGTGATGTCCGAAGTGGCTAACAAAATTAGGTACTAACACGATATATATGCATATTGCAAGGTATATGTATACCTTGCAAATTGTGATCGTTGCTCGCTCGCTCCGCTCGCTCGTAAAAATTAAGTCCAACCTCACATCCGATCCGACACGTTCGCAAATTCGAAATAAGTCGCCACCATATCGAATAATGAACGCAAGATGGATTGGTTTTAGGTTACGCTATAGTTTTCGAGCGAGCGCAGCGAACGAGAGACGCGTAAAGGTGTGTCACAATCCAACGGTTTGGCACATACGGACATTGAAACATTCGCACCAGCCCGAGGAGCCGGAAGTCTTTATCCTATTGCCTGCTGACAAATGTTTACAGTTTGCGAATAGTTTCACATAAATAGTACTATTTCCACATACTACAGTCCAATGTGATGTCCGAAGTGGCTGACAAAATTAGGTACTAACACGAAATATATGGAAGGCAGTATAAGGTATATGTATACCTTGCAAATTGTGATCGTTGCTCGCTCGCTCCGCACGCTCGTAAAAATTTAGTCCAACCTCACATCCGATCCGACACGTTCGCAAATTCGAAATAAGTCGCCTTCATATCGAATGACTAACGCAAGAGGGATTGGTTTTAGGTTAGGCTATAGTTTTCGAGCGAGCGCAGCGAGCGAGAGACGCGTAAAGGTGTGTCACAATCCAACGGTTTGGCACATACTGACATTGAAACATTCGCACCAGCCCGAGGAGCCGGATGTCTTTATCATATTGCCTGCTGACAAATGTTTACAGTTTGTGAATAGTTTCACATAAATAGTACTATTTCCACATACTACAGTCCAATGTGATGTCCGAAGTGGCTGACAAAATTAGGTACTAACACGAAATATATGCAAGGCAATATAAGGTATATGTATACCTTGCAAATTGTGATCGTTGCTCGCTCGCTCCGCTCGCTCGTAAAAATTTAGTCCAACCGCACATCCGATCCGACACGTTCGCAAGTTCGAAATAAGTCGCCACCATATCGAATAATGAACGCAAGATGGATTGGTTTTAGGTTACGCTATAGTTTTCGAGCGAGCGCAGCGAGCGAGAGACGCGTAAAGGT
The DNA here is from genome assembly GCF_910591885.1 of Bombus terrestris. Lineage (NCBI taxonomy): Eukaryota > Metazoa > Arthropoda > Insecta > Hymenoptera > Apidae > Bombus > Bombus terrestris. The sequence goes on along the minus strand of NW_025963552.1, from coordinate 1,131,939 downwards.
GTGTCACAATCCAACGGTTTGGCACATACTGACATTGAAACATTCGCACCAGCCCGAGGAGCCGGAAGTCTTTATCATATTGCCTACTGACAAATGTTTACAGTTTGTGAATAGTTTCACATAAATAGTACTATTTCGACATAATACAGTGCAATGTGATGTCCGAAGTGGCTGACAAAATTAGGTACTAACACGATATATATGCATATTGCAAGGTATATGTATACCTTGCAAATTGTGATCGTTGCTCGCTCGCTCCGCTCGCTCGTAAAAATTTAGTCCAACCTCACATCCGATCCGACACGTTCGCAAATTCGAAATAAGTCGCCTTCATATCGAATGACTAACGCAAGAGGGATTGGTTTTAGGTTAGGCTATAGTTTTCGAGCGAGCGCAGCGAGCGAGAGACGCGTAAAGGTGTGTCACAATCCAACGGTTTGGCACATACTGACATTGAAACATTCGCACCAGCCCGAGGAGCCGGATGTCTTTATCATATTGCCTGCTGACAAATGTTTACAGTTTGTGAATAGTTTCACATAAATAGTACTATTTCCACATACTACAGGGCAATGTGATGTCCGAAGTGGCTGACGAAATTAGGTACTAACACGATATATATGCATATTGCAAGGTATATGTATACCTTGCATATTGTGATCGATGCTCGCTCGCTCCGCTCGCTCGTAAAAATTTAGTCCAACCTCACATCCGATCCGACACGTTCGCAAATTCGAAATAAGTCGCCACCATATCGAATAATGAACGCAAGATGGATTGGTTTTAGGTTACGCTATAGTTTTCGAGCGAGCGCAGCGAGCGAGAGACGCGTAAAGGTGTGTCACAATCCAACGGTTTGGCACATACTCACATTGAAACATTCGCACCAGCCCGAGGAGCCGGAAGTCTTTATCATATTGCCTACTGACAAATGTTTACAGTTTGTGAATAGTTTCACATAAATAGTACTATTTCGACATACTACAGTGCAATGTGATGTCCGAAGTGGCTGACAAAATTAGGTAATAACACGAAATATATGCAAGGCAATATAAGGTATATGTATAGCTTGGAAATTGTGATCGTTGCTCGCTCGTTCCGCTCGCTCGTAAAAATCTACTCCAACCTCGCAACCGATCCGACACGTTCTCAAATTCGAAATATGTCGCCACCATATCGAATAATGAACGCAAGATGGATTGGTTTTAGGTTACGCTATAGTTTTCGAGCGAGCGCAGCGAGCGAGAGACGCGTAAAGATGTGTCACAATCCAACGGTTTGGCACATACTGACATTGAAACATTCGCACCAGCCCGAGGAGCCGGAAGTCTTTATCATATTGCCTACTGACAAATGTTTACAGTTTGTGAATAGTTTCACATAAATGGTACTATTTCGACATACTACAGTGCAATGTGATGTCCGAAGTGGCTGACAAAATTAGGTACTAACACGATATATATGCATATTGCAAGGTATATGTATACCTTGCATATTGTGATCGATGCTCGCTCGCTCCGCTCGCTCGTTAAAATTTAGTCCAACCTCACATCCGATCCGACACGTTCGCAAATTCGAAATAAGTCGCCTTCATATCGAATGACTAACGCAAGAGGGATTGGTTTTAGGTTAGGCTATAGTTTTCGAGCGAGCGCAGCGAGCGAGAGACGCGTAAAGGTGTGTCACAATCCAACGGTTTGGCACATACTGACATTGAAACATTCGCACCAGCCCGAGGAGCCGGATGTCTTTATCATATTGCCTGCTGACAAATGTTTACAGTTTGTGAATAGTTTCACATAAATAGTACTATTTCCACATACTACAGTCCAATGTGATGTCCGAAGTGGCTGACAAAATTAGGTACTAACACGAAATATATGCAAGGCAGTATAAGGTATATGTATACCTTGCAAATTGTGATCGTTGCTCGCTCGCTCCGCTCGCTCGTAAAAATTTAGTCCAACCTCACATACGATCCGACACGTTCGCAAATTCGAAATAAGTTGCCTTCATATCGAATGACTAACGCAAGATGGATTGGGTTTAGGTTAGGCTACAGCTTTCGAGCGAGCGCAGCGAGCGAGAGACGCGTAAAGGTGTGTCACAATCCAACGGTTTGGCACATACTGACATTGAAACATTCGCACCAGCCCGAGGAGCCGGAAGTCTTTATCCTATTGCCTGCTGACAAATGTTTACAGTTTGTGAATAGTTTCACATAAATAGTACTATTTCCACATACTACAGTCCAATGTGATGTCCGAAGTCGCTGACAAAATTAGGTACTAACACGAAATATATGCAAGGCAATATAAGGTATATGTATACCTTGCAAATTGTGATCGTTGCTCGCTCGCTCCGCTCGCTCGTAAAAATTTAGTCCAACCTCACATACGATCCGACACGTTCGCAAATTCGAAATAAGTTGCCTTCATATCGAATGACTAACGCAAGATGGATTGGGTTTAGGTTAGGCTACAGCTTTCGAGCGAGCGCAGCGAGCGAGAGACGCGTAAAGGTGTGTCACAATCCAACGGTTTGGCACATACTGACATTGAAACATTCGCACCAGCCCGAGGAGCCGGATGTCTTTATCATATTGCCTGCTGACAAATGTTTACAGTTTGTGAATAGTTCCACATAAATAGTACTATTTCCACATACTACAGGGCAATGTGATGTCCGAAGTGGCTGACGAAATTAGGTACTAACACGATATATATGCATATTGCAAGGTATATGTATACCTTGCAAATTGTGATCGTTGCTCGCTCGCTCCGCTCGCTCGTAAAAATTAAGTCCAACCTCACATCCGATCCGACACGTTCGCAAATTCGAAATATGTCGCCACCATATCGAATAATGATCGCAAGATGGATTGGTTTTAGGTTAGGCTACAGCTTTCGAGCGAGCGCAGCGAGCGAGAGACGCGTAAAGGTGTGTCACAATCCAACGGTTTGGCACATACTGACATTGAAACATTCGCACCAGCCCGAGGAGCCGGATGTCTTTATCATATTGCCTGCTGACAAATGTTTACAGTTTGTGAATAGTTTCACATAAATGGTACTATTTCCACATACTACAGGGCAATGTGATGTCCGAAGTGGCTGACGAAATTAGGTACTAACACGATATATATGCATATTGCAAGGTATATGTATACCTTGCAAATTGTGATCGTTGCTCGCTCGCTCCGCTCGCTCGTAAAAATTTAGTCCAACCTCACATCCGATCCGACACGTTCGCAAATTCGAAATAAGTCGCCTTCATATCGAATTATTAACGCAAGAGGGATTGGTTTTAGGTTAGGCTATAGTTTTCGAGCGAGCGCAGCGAGCGAGAGACGCGTAAAGGTGTGTCACAATCTAACGGTTTGGCACATACTGACATTGAAACATTCGCACCAGCCAGAGGAGCCGGAAGTATTTATCCTATTGCCTGCTGACAAATGTTTACAGTTTGTAAATAGTTTCACATAAATAGTACTATTTCCACATACTACAGTCCAATGTGATGTCCGATGTGGCTAACAAAATTAGGTACTAACACGATATACATGCATATTGCAAGGTATATGTATACCTTGCAAATTGTGATCGTTGCTCGCTCACTCCGCTCGCTCGTAAAAATTTAGTCCAACCTCACATCCGATCCGACACGTTCGCAAATTCGATATAAGTCGCCACCATATCGAATAATGAACGCAAGATGGATTGGTTTTAGGTTACGCTATAGTTTTCGAGCGAGCGCAGCGAGCGAGAGACGCGTAAAGGTGTGTCACAATCCAACGGTTTGGCACATACTGACATTGAAACATTCGCACCAGCCCGAGGAGCCGGAAGTCTTTATCATATTGCCTACTGACAAATGTTTACAGTTTGTGAATAGTTTCACATAAATAGTACTATTTCGACATACTACAGTGCAATGTGATGTCCGAAGTGGCTGACAAAATTAGGTACTAACACGATATATATGCATATTGCAAGGTATATGTATACCTTGCAAATTGTGATCGTTGCTCGCTCGCTCCGCTCGCTCGTAAAAATTTAGTCCAACCTCACATCCGATCCGACACGTTCGCAAATTCGAAATAAGTCGCCACCATATCGAATAATGAACGCAAGATGGATTGGTTTTAGGTTACGCTATAGTTTTCGAGCGAGCGCAGCGAACGGGAGACGCGTAAAGGTGTGTCACAATCCAACGGTTTGGCACATACGGACATTGAAACATTCGCACCAGCCCGAGGAGCCGGAAGTCTTTATCCTATTGCCTGCTGACAAATGTTTACAGTTTGTGAATAGTTTCACATAAATAGTACTATTTCGACATACTACAGTGCAATGTGATGTCCGAAGTGGCTGACAAAATTAGGTACTAACACGATATATATGCATATTGCAAGGTATATGTATACCTTGCAAATTGTGATCGTTGCTCGCTCGCTCCGCTCGCTCGTAAAAATTTAGTCCAACCTCACATCCGATCCGACACGTTCGCAAATTCGAAATAAGTCGCCACCATATCGAATAATGAACGCAAGATGGATTGGTTTTAGGTTACGCTATAGTTTTCGAGCGAGCGCAGCGAACGAGAGACGCGTAAAGGTGTGTCACAATCCAACGGTTTGGCACATACGGACATTGAAACATTCGCACCAGCCCGAGGAGCCGGAAGTCCTTATCCTATTGCCTGCTGACAAATGTTCACAGTTTGTGAATAGTTTCACATAAATAGTACTATTTCCACATACTACAGTCCAATGTGATGTCCGAAGTGGCTGACAAAATTAGGTACTAACACGAAATATATGGAAGGCAGTATAAGGTATATGTATACCTTGCAAATTGTGATCGTTGCTCGCTCGCTCCGCACGCTCGTAAAAATTTAGTCCAACCTCACATCCGATCCGACACGTTCGCAAATTCGAAATAAGTCGCCTTCATATCGAATGACTAACGCAAGAGGTATTGGTTTTAGGTTAGGCTATAGTTTTCGAGCGAGCGCAGCGAGCGAGAGACGCGTAAAGGTGTGTCACAATCCAACGGTTTGGCACATACTGACATTGAAACATTCGCACCAGCCCGAGGAGCCGGATGTCTTTATCATATTGCCTGCTGACAAATGTTTACAGTTTGTGAATAGTTTCACATAAATAGTACTATTTCCACATACTACAGTCCAATGTGATGTCCGAAGTGGCTGACAAAATTAGGTACTAACACGAAATATATGCAAGGCAATATAAGGTATATGTATACCTTGCAAATTGTGATCGTTGCTCGCTCGCTCCGCTCGCTCGTAAAAATTTAGTCCAACCGCACATCCGATCCGACACGTTCGCAAATTCGAAATAAGTCGCCACCATATCGAATAATGAACGCAAGATGGATTGGTTTTAGGTTACGCTATAGTTTTCGAGCGAGCGCAGCGAGCGAGAGACGCGTAAAGGTGTGTCACAATCCAACGGTTTGGCACATACTGACATTGAAACATTCGCACCAGCCCGAGGAGCCGGAAGTCTTTATCATATTGCCTACTGACAAATGTTTACAGTTTGTGAATAGTTTCACATAAATAGTACTATTTCGACATAATACAGTGCAATGTGATGTCCGAAGTGGCTGACAAAATTAGGTACTAACACGATATATATGCATATTGCAAGGTATATGTATACCTTGCAAATTGTGATCGTTGCTCGCTCGCTCCGCTCGCTCGTAAAAATTTAGTCCAACCTCACATCCGATCCGACACGTTCGCAAATTCGAAATAAGTCGCCTTCATATCGAATGACTAACGCAAGAGGGATTGGTTTTAGGTTAGGCTATAGTTTTCGAGCGAGCGCAGCGAGCGAGAGACGCGTAAAGGTGTGTCACAATCCAACGGTTTGGCACATACTGACATTGAAACATTCGCACCAGCCCGAGGAGCCGGATGTCTTTATCATATTGCCTGCTGACAAATGTTTACAGTTTGTGAATAGTTTCACATAAATAGTACTATTTCCACATACTACAGGGCAATGTGATGTCCGAAGTGGCTGACGAAATTAGGTACTAACACGATATATATGCATATTGCAAGGTATATGTATACCTTGCATATTGTGATCGATGCTCGCTCGCTCCGCTCGCTCGTAAAAATTTAGTCCAACCTCACATCCGATCCGACACGTTCGCAAATTCGAAATAAGTCGCCACCATATCGAATAATGAACGCAAGATGGATTGGTTTTAGGTTACGCTATAGTTTTCGAGCGAGCGCAGCGAGCGAGAGACGCGTAAAGGTGTGTCACAATCCAACGGTTTGGCACATACTCACATTGAAACATTCGCACCAGCCCGAGGAGCCGGAAGTCTTTATCATATTGCCTACTGACAAATGTTTACAGTTTGTGAATAGTTTCACATAAATAGTACTATTTCGACATACTACAGTGCAATGTGATGTCCGAAGTGGCTGACAAAATTAGGTAATAACACGAAATATATGCAAGGCAATATAAGGTATATGTATAGCTTGGAAATTGTGATCGTTGCTCGCTCGTTCCGCTCGCTCGTAAAAATCTACTCCAACCTCGCAACCGATCCGACACGTTCTCAAATTCGAAATATGTCGCCACCATATCGAATAATGAACGCAAGATGGATTGGTTTTAGGTTACGCTATAGTTTTCGAGCGAGCGCAGCGAGCGAGAGACGCGTAAAGATGTGTCACAATCCAACGGTTTGGCACATACTGACATTGAAACATTCGCACCAGCCCGAGGAGCCGGAAGTCTTTATCATATTGCCTACTGACAAATGTTTACAGTTTGTGAATAGTTTCACATAAATGGTACTATTTCGACATACTACAGTGCAATGTGATGTCCGAAGTGGCTGACAAAATTAGGTACTAACACGATATATATGCATATTGCAAGGTATATGTATACCTTGCATATTGTGATCGATGCTCGCTCGCTCCGCTCGCTCGTAAAAATTTAGTCCAACCTCACATCCGATCCGACACGTTCGCAAATTCGAAATAAGTCGCCTTCATATCGAATGACTAACGCAAGAGGGATTGGTTTTAGGTTAGGCTATAGTTTTCGAGCGAGCGCAGCGAGCGAGAGACGCGTAAAGGTGTGTCACAATCCAACGGTTTGGCACATACTGACATTGAAACATTCGCACCAGCCCGAGGAGCCGGATGTCTTTATCATATTGCCTGCTGACAAATGTTTACAGTTTGTGAATAGTTTCACATAAATAGTACTATTTCCACATACTACAGTCCAATGTGATGTCCGAAGTGGCTGACAAAATTAGGTACTAACACGAAATATATGCAAGGCAGTATAAGGTATATGTATACCTTGCAAATTGTGATCGTTGCTCGCTCGCTCCGCTCGCTCGTAAAAATTTAGTCCAACCTCACATACGATCCGACACGTTCGCAAATTCGAAATAAGTTGCCTTCATATCGAATGACTAACGCAAGATGGATTGGGTTTAGGTTAGGCTACAGCTTTCGAGCGAGCGCAGCGAGCGAGAGACGCGTAAAGGTGTGTCACAATCCAACGGTTTGGCACATACTGACATTGAAACATTCGCACCAGCCCGAGGAGCCGGAAGTCTTTATCCTATTGCCTGCTGACAAATGTTTACAGTTTGTGAATAGTTTCACATAAATAGTACTATTTCCACATACTACAGTCCAATGTGATGTCCGAAGTGGCTGACAAAATTAGGTACTAACACGAAATATATGCAAGGCAATATAAGGTATATGTATACCTTGCAAATTGTGATCGTTGCTCGCTCGCTCCGCTCGCTCGTAAAAATTTAGTCCAACCTCACATACGATCCGACACGTTCGCAAATTCGAAATAAGTTGCCTTCATATCGAATGACTAACGCAAGATGGATTGGGTTTAGGTTAGGCTACAGCTTTCGAGCGAGCGCAGCGAGCGAGAGACGCGTAAAGGTGTGTCACAATCCAACGGTTTGGCACATACTGACATTGAAACATTCGCACCAGCCCGAGGAGCCGGATGTCTTTATCATATTGCCTGCTGACAAATGTTTACAGTTTGTGAATAGTTCCACATAAATAGTACTATTTCCACATACTACAGGGCAATGTGATGTCCGAAGTGGCTGACGAAATTAGGTACTAACACGATATATATGCATATTGCAAGGTATATGTATACCTTGCAAATTGTGATCGTTGCTCGCTCGCTCCGCTCGCTCGTAAAAATTAAGTCCAACCTCACATCCGATCCGACACGTTCGCAAATTCGAAATATGTCGCCACCATATCGAATAATGATCGCAAGATGGATTGGTTTTAGGTTAGGCTACAGCTTTCGAGCGAGCGCAGCGAGCGAGAGACGCGTAAAGGTGTGTCACAATCCAACGGTTTGGCACATACTGACATTGAAACATTCGCACCAGCCCGAGGAGCCGGATGTCTTTATCATATTGCCTGCTGACAAATGTTTACAGTTTGTGAATAGTTTCACATAAATGGTACTATTTCCACATACTACAGGGCAATGTGATGTCCGAAGTGGCTGACGAAATTAGGTACTAACACGATATATATGCATATTGCAAGGTATATGTATACCTTGCAAATTGTGATCGTTGCTCGCTCGCTCCGCTCGCTCGTAAAAATTTAGTCCAACCTCACATCCGATCCGACACGTTCGCAAATTCGAAATAAGTCGCCTTCATATCGAATTATTAACGCAAGAGGGATTGGTTTTAGGTTAGGCTATAGTTTTCGAGCGAGCGCAGCGAGCGAGAGACGCGTAAAGGTGTGTCACAATCTAACGGTTTGGCACATACTGACATTGAAACATTCGCACCAGCCAGAGGAGCCGGAAGTATTTATCCTATTGCCTGCTGACAAATGTTTGCAGTTTGTAAATAGTTTCACATAAATAGTACTATTTCCACATACTACAGTCCAATGTGATGTCCGATGTGGCTAACAAAATTAGGTACTAACACGATATACATGCATATTGCAAGGTATATGTATACCTTGCAAATTGTGATCGTTGCTCGCTCACTCCGCTCGCTCGTAAAAATTTAGTCCAACCTCACATCCGATCCGACACGTTCGCAAATTCGATATAAGTCGCCACCATATCGAATAATGAACGCAAGATGGATTGGTTTTAGGTTACGCTATAGTTTTCGAGCGAGCGCAGCGAGCGAGAGACGCGTAAAGGTGTGTCACAATCCAACGGTTTGGCACATACTGACATTGAAACATTCGCACCAGCCCGAGGAGCCGGAAGTCTTTATCATATTGCCTACTGACAAATGTTTACAGTTTGTGAATAGTTTCACATAAATAGTACTATTTCGACATACTACAGTGCAATGTGATGTCCGAAGTGGCTGACAAAATTAGGTACTAACACGATATATATGCATATTGCAAGGTATATGTATACCTTGCAAATTGTGATCGTTGCTCGCTCGCTCCGCTCGCTCGTAAAAATTTAGTCCAACCTCACATCCGATCCGACACGTTCGCAAATTCGAAATAAGTCGCCACCATATCGAATAATGAACGCAAGATGGATTGGTTTTAGGTTACGCTATAGTTTTCGAGCGAGCGCAGCGAACGGGAGACGCGTAAAGGTGTGTCACAATCCAACGGTTTGGCACATACGGACATTGAAACATTCGCACCAGCCCGAGGAGCCGGAAGTCTTTATCCTATTGCCTGCTGACAAATGTTTACAGTTTGTGAATAGTTTCACATAAATAGTACTATTTCGACATACTACAGTGCAATGTGATGTCCGAAGTGGCTGACAAAATTAGGTACTAACACGATATATATGCATATTGCAAGGTATATGTATACCTTGCAAATTGTGATCGTTGCTCGCTCGCTCCGCTCGCTCGTAAAAATTTAGTCCAACCTCACATCCGATCCGACACGTTCGCAAATTCGAAATAAGTCGCCACCATATCGAATAATGAACGCAAGATGGATTGGTTTTAGGTTACGCTATAGTTTTCGAGCGAGCGCAGCGAACGAGAGACGCGTAAAGGTGTGTCACAATCCAACGGTTTGGCACATACGGACATTGAAACATTCGCACCAGCCCGAGGAGCCGGAAGTCCTTATCCTATTGCCTGCTGACAAATGTTCACAGTTTGTGAATAGTTTCACATAAATAGTACTATTTCCACATACTACAGTCCAATGTGATGTCCGAAGTGGCTAACAAAATTAGGTACTAACACGATATATATGCATATTGCAAGGTATATGTATACCTTGCAAATTGTGATCGTTGCTCGCTCGCTCCGCTCGCTCGTAAAAATTAAGTCCAACCTCACATCCGATCCGACACGTTCGCAAATTCGAAATAAGTCGCCACCATATCGAATAATGAACGCAAGATGGATTGGTTTTAGGTTACGCTATAGTTTTCGAGCGAGCGCAGCGAACGAGAGACGCGTAAAGGTGTGTCACAATCCAACGGTTTGGCACATACGGACATTGAAACATTCGCACCAGCCCGAGGAGCCGGAAGTCTTTATCCTATTGCCTGCTGACAAATGTTTACAGTTTGCGAATAGTTTCACATAAATAGTACTATTTCCACATACTACAGTCCAATGTGATGTCCGAAGTGGCTGACAAAATTAGGTACTAACACGAAATATATGGAAGGCAGTATAAGGTATATGTATACCTTGCAAATTGTGATCGTTGCTCGCTCGCTCCGCTCGCTCGTAAAAATTTAGTCCAACCTCACATCCGATCCGACACGTTCGCAAATTCGAAATAAGTCGCCTTCATATCGAATGACTAACGCAAGAGGGATTGGTTTTAGGTTAGGCTATAGTTTTCGAGCGAGCGCAGCGAGCGAGAGACGCGTAAAGGTGTGTCACAATCCAACGGTTTGGCACATACTGACATTGAAACATTCGCACCAGCCCGAGGAGCCGGATGTCTTTATCATATTGCCTGCTGACAAATGTTTACAGTTTGTGAATAGTTTCACATAAATAGTACTATTTCCACATACTACAGTCCAATGTGATGTCCGAAGTGGCTGACAAAATTAGGTACTAACACGAAATATATGCAAGGCAATATAAGGTATATGTATACCTTGCAAATTGTGATCGTTGCTCGCTCGCTCCGCTCGCTCGTAAAAATTTAGTCCAACCGCACATCCGATCCGACACGTTCGCAAATTCGAAATAAGTCGCCACCATATCGAATAATGAACGCAAGATGGATTGGTTTTAGGTTACGCTATAGTTTTCGAGCGAGCGCAGCGAGCGAGAGACGCGTAAAGGTGTGTCACAATCCAACGGTTTGGCACATACTGACATTGAAACATTCGCACCAGCCCGAGGAGCCGGAAGTCTTTATCATATTGCCTACTGACAAATGTTTACAGTTTGTGAATAGTTTCACATAAATAGTACTATTTCGACATAATACAGTGCAATGTGATGTCCGAAGTGGCTGACAAAATTAGGTACTAACACGATATATATGCATATTGCAAGGTATATGTATACCTTGCAAATTGTGATCGTTGCTCGCTCGCTCCGCTCGCTCGTAAAAATTTAGTCCAACCTCACATCCGATCCGACACGTTCGCAAATTCGAAATAAGTCGCCTTCATATCGAATGACTAACGCAAGAGGGATTGGTTTTAGGTTAGGCTATAGTTTTCGAGCGAGCGCAGCGAGCGAGAGACGCGTAAAGGTGTGTCACAATCCAACGGTTTGGCACATACTGACATTGAAACATTCGCACCAGCCCGAGGAGCCGGATGTCTTTATCATATTGCCTGCTGATAAATGTTTACAGTTTGTGAATAGTTTCACATAAATAGTACTATTTCCACATACTACAGGGCAATGTGATGTCCGAAGTGGCTGACGAAATTAGGTACTAACACGATATATATGCATATTGCAAGGTATATGTATACCTTGCATATTGTGATCGATGCTCGCTCGCTCCGCTCGCTCGTAAAAATTTAGTCCAACCTCACATCCGATCCGACACGTTCGCAAATTCGAAATAAGTCGCCACCATGTCGAATAATGAACGCAAGATGGATTGGTTTTAGGTTACGCTATAGTTTTCGAGCGAGCGCAGCGAGCGAGAGACGCGTAAAGGTGTGTCACAATCCAACGGTTTGGCACATACTCACATTGAAACATTCGCACCAGCCCGAGGAGCCGGAAGTCTTTATCATATTGCCTACTGACAAATGTTTACAGTTTGTGAATAGTTTCACATAAATAGTACTATTTCGACATACTACAGTGCAATGTGATGTCCGAAGTGGCTGACAAAATTAGGTAATAACACGAAATATATGCAAGGCAATATAAGGTATATGTATAGCTTGGAAATTGTGATCGTTGCTCGCTCGTTCCGCTCGCTCGTAAAAATCTACTCCAACCTCGCAACCGATCCGACACGTTCTCAAATTCGAAATATGTCGCCACCATATCGAATAATGAACGCAAGATGGATTGGTTTTAGGTTACGCTATAGTTTTCGAGCGAGCGCAGCGAGCGAGAGACGCGTAAAGATGTGTCACAATCCAACGGTTTGGCACATACTGACATTGAAACATTCGCACCAGCCCGAGGAGCCGGAAGTCTTTATCATATTGCCTACTGACAAATGTTTACAGTTTGTGAATAGTTTCACATAAATGGTACTATTTCGACATACTACAGTGCAATGTGATGTCCGAAGTGGCTGACAAAATTAGGTACTAACACGATATATATGCATATTGCAAGGTATATGTATACCTTGCATATTGTGATCGATGCTCGCTCGCTCCGCTCGCTCGTAAAAATTTAGTCCAACCTCACATCCGATCCGACACGTTCGCAAATTCGAAATAAGTCGCCTTCATATCGAATGACTAACGCAAGAGGGATTGGTTTTAGGTTAGGCTATAGTTTTCGAGCGAGCGCAGCGAGCGAGAGACGCGTAAAGGTGTGTCACAATCCAACGGTTTGGCACATACTGACATTGAAACATTCGCACCAGCCCGAGGAGCCGGATGTCTTTATCATATTGCCTGCTGACAAATGTTTACAGTTTGTGAATAGTTTCACATAAATAGTACTATTTCGACATACTACAGTGCAATGTGATGTCCGAAGTGGCTGACAAAATTAGGCACTAACACGATATATATGCATATTGCAAGGTATATGTATACCTTGCAAATTGTGATCGTTGCTCGCTCGCTCCGCTCGCTCGTAAAAATTTAGTCCAACCTCACGTCCGATCCGACACGTTCGCAAATTCGAAATAAGTCGCCACCATATCGAATAATGAACGCAAGATGGATTGGTTTTAGGTTACGCTATAGTTTTCGAGCGAGCGCAGCGAGCGAGAGACGCGTAAAGGTGTGTCACAATCCAACGGTTTGGCACATACTCACATTGAAACATTCGCACCAGCCCGAGGAGCCGGAAGTCTTTATCATATTGCCTACTGACAAATGTTTACAGTTTGTGAATAGTTTCACATAAATAGTACTATTTCGACATACTACAGTGCAATGTGATGTCCGAAGTGGCTGACAAAATTAGGTAATAACACGAAATATATGCAAGGCAATATAAGGTATATGTATAGCTTGGAAATTGTGATCGTTGCTCGCTCGTTCCGCTCGCTCGTAAAAATCTACTCCAACCTCGCAACCGATCCGACACGTTCTCAAATTCGAAATATGTCGCCACCATATCGAATAATGAACGCAAGATGGATTGGTTTTAGGTTACGCTATAGTTTTCGAGCGAGCGCAGCGAACCAGAGACGCGTAAAGGTGTGTCACAATCCAACGGTTTGGCACATACGGACATTGAAACATTCGCACCAGCCCGAGGAGCCGGAAGTCTTTATCCTATTGCCTGCTGACAAATGTTTACAGTTTGTGAATAGTTTCTCATAAATAGTACTATTTCCACATACTACAGTCCAATGTGATGTCCGAAGTGGCTGACAAAATTAGGTACTAACACGAAATATATGCAAGGCAATATAAGGTATATGTATACCTTGCAAATTGTGATCGTTGCTCGCTCGCTCCGCTCGCTCGTAAAAATTTAGTCCAACCTCACATCCGATCCGACACGTTCGCAAATTCGAAATAAGTCGCCACCATATCGAATAATGAACGCAAGATGGATTGGTTTTAGGTTACGCTATAGTTTTCGAGCCAGCGCAGCGAGCGAGAGACGCGTAAAGGTGTGTCACAATCCAACGGTTTGGCACATACTGACATTGAAACATTCGCACCGGCCCGAGGCGCCGGAAGTCTTTATCATATTGCCCACTGACAAATGTTTACAGTTTGTGAATAGTTTCACATAAATAGTACTATTTCGACATACTACAGTGCAATGTGATGTCCGACGTGGCTGACAAAATTAGGTACTAACACGATATATATGCATATTGCAAGGTATATGTATACCTTGCAAATTGTGATCGTTGCTCGCTCGCTCCGCTCGCTCGTAAAAATTTAGTCCAACCTCACATCCGATCCGACACGTTCGCAAATTCGAAATAAGTCGCCACCATATCGAATAATGAACGCAAGATGGATTGGTTTTAGGTTACGCTATAGCTTTCGAGCGAGCGCAGCGAACGAGAGACGCGTAAAGGTGTGTCACAATCCAACGGTTTGGCACATACGGACATTGAAACATTCGCACCAGCCCGAGGAGCCGGAAGTCCTTATCCTATTGCCTGCTGACAAATGTTTACAGTTTGTGAATAGTTTCACATAAATAGTACTATTTCCACATACTACAGTCCAATGTGATGTCCGAAGTGGCTAACAAAATTAGGTACTAACACGATATATATGCATATTGCAAGGTATATGTATACCTTGCAAATTGTGATCGTTGCTCGCTCGCTCCGCTCGCTCGTAAAAATTTAGTCCAACCTCACATCCGATCCGACACGTTCGCAAATTCGAAATAAGTCGCCACCATATCGAATAATGAACGCAAGATGGATTGGTTTTAGGTTACGCTATAGTTTTCGAGCGAGCGCAGCGAACGAGAGACGCGTAAAGGTGTGTCACAATCCAACGGTTTGGCACATACGGACATTGAAACATTCGCACCAGCCCGAGGAGCCGGAAGTCCTTATCCTATTGCCTGCTGACAAATGTTTACAGTTTGTGAATAGTTTCACATAAATAGTACTATTTCCACATACTACAGTCCAATGTGATGTCCGAAGTGGCTAACAAAATTAGGTACTAACACGATATATATGCATATTGCAAGGTATATGTATACCTTGCAAATTGTGATCGTTGCTCGCTCGCTCCGCTCGCTCGTAAAAATTTAGTCCAACCTCACATCCGATCCGACACGTTCGCAAATTCGAAATAAGTCGCCACCATATCGAATAATGAACGCAAGATGGATTGGTTTTAGGTTACGCTATAGTTTTCGAGCGAGCGCAGCGAACGAGAGACGCGTAAAGGTGTGTCACAATCCAACGGTTTGGCACATACGGACATTGAAACATTCGCACCAGCCCGAGGAGCCGGAAGTCCTTATCCTATTGCCTGCTGACAAATGTTTACAGTTTGTGAATAGTTTCACATAAATAGTACTATTTCCACATACTACAGGGCAATGTGATGTCCGAAGTGGCTGACGAAATTAGGTACTAACACGATATATATGCATATTGCAAGGTATATGTATACCTTGCATATTGTGATCGATGCTCGCTCGCTCCGCTCGCTCGTAAAAATTTAGTCCAACCTCACATCCGATCCGACACGTTCGCAAATTCGAAATAAGTCGCCACCATGTCGAATAATGAACGCAAGATGGATTGGTTTTAGGTTACGCTATAGTTTTCGAGCGAGCGCAGCGAGCGAGAGACGCGTAAAGGTGTGTCACAATCCAACGGTTTGGCACATACTCACATTGAAACATTCGCACCAGCCCGAGGAGCCGGAAGTCTTTATCATATTGCCTACTGACAAATGTTTACAGTTTGTGAATAGTTTCACATAAATAGTACTATTTCGACATACTACAGTGCAATGTGATGTCCGAAGTGGCTGACAAAATTAGGTAATAACACGAAATATATGCAAGGCAATATAAGGTATATGTATAGCTTGGAAATTGTGATCGTTGCTCGCTCGTTCCGCTCGCTCGTAAAAATCTACTCCAACCTCGCAACCGATCCGACACGTTCTCAAATTCGAAATATGTCGCCACCATATCGAATAATGAACGCAAGATGGATTGGTTTTAGGTTACGCTATAGTTTTCGAGCGAGCGCAGCGAGCGAGAGACGCGTAAAGATGTGTCACAATCCAACGGTTTGGCACATACTGACATTGAAACATTCGCACCAGCCCGAGGAGCCGGAAGTCTTTATCATATTGCCTACTGACAAATGTTTACAGTTTGTGAATAGTTTCACATAAATGGTACTATTTCGACATACTACAGTGCAATGTGATGTCCGAAGTGGCTGACAAAATTAGGTACTAACACGATATATATGCATATTGCAAGGTATATGTATACCTTGCATATTGTGATCGATGCTCGCTCGCTCCGCTCGCTCGTTAAAATTTAGTCCAACCTCACATCCGATCCGACACGTTCGCAAATTCGAAATAAGTCGCCTTCATATCGAATGACTAACGCAAGAGGGATTGGTTTTAGGTTAGGCTATAGTTTTCGAGCGAGCGCAGCGAGCGAGAGACGCGTAAAGGTGTGTCACAATCCAACGGTTTGGCACATACTGACATTGAAACATTCGCACCAGCCCGAGGAGCCGGATGTCTTTATCATATTGCCTGCTGACAAATGTTTACAGTTTGTGAATAGTTTCACATAAATAGTACTATTTCGACATACTACAGTGCAATGTGATGTCCGAAGTGGCTGACAAAATTAGGCACTAACACGATATATATGCATATTGCAAGGTATATGTATACCTTGCAAATTGTGATCGTTGCTCGCTCGCTCCGCTCGCTCGTAAAAATTTAGTCCAACCTCACGTCCGATCCGACACGTTCGCAAATTCGAAATAAGTCGCCACCATATCGAATAATGAACGCAAGATGGATTGGTTTTAGGTTACGCTATAGTTTTCGAGCGAGCGCAGCGAGCGAGAGACGCGTAAAGGTGTGTCACAATCCAACGGTTTGGCACATACTCACATTGAAACATTCGCACCAGCCCGAGGAGCCGGAAGTCTTTATCATATTGCCTACTGACAAATGTTTACAGTTTGTGAATAGTTTCACATAAATAGTACTATTTCGACATACTACAGTGCAATGTGATGTCCGAAGTGGCTGACAAAATTAGGTAATAACACGAAATATATGCAAGGCAATATAAGGTATATGTATAGCTTGGAAATTGTGATCGTTGCTCGCTCGCTCCGCTCGCTCGTAAAAATCTACTCCAACCTCGCAACCGATCCGACACGTTCTCAAATTCGAAATATGTCGCCACCATATCGAATAATGAACGCAAGATGGATTGGTTTTAGGTTACGCTATAGTTTTCGAGCGAGCGCAGCGAACCAGAGACGCGTAAAGGTGTGTCACAATCCAACGGTTTGGCACATACGGACATTGAAACATTCGCACCAGCCCGAGGAGCCGGAAGTCTTTATCCTATTGCCTGCTGACAAATGTTTACAGTTTGTGAATAGTTTCTCATAAATAGTACTATTTCCACATACTACAGTCCAATGTGATGTCCGAAGTGGCTGACAAAATTAGGTACTAACACGAAATATATGCAAGGCAATATAAGGTATATGTATACCTTGCAAATTGTGATCGTTGCTCGCTCGCTCCGCTCGCTCGTAAAAATTTAGTCCAACCTCACATCCGATCCGACACGTTCGCAAATTCGAAATAAGTCGCCACCATATCGAATAATGAACGCAAGATGGATTGGTTTTAGGTTACGCTATAGTTTTCGAGCCAGCGCAGCGAGCGAGAGACGCGTAAAGGTGTGTCACAATCCAACGGTTTGGCACATACTGACATTGAAACATTCGCACCGGCCCGAGGCGCCGGAAGTCTTTATCATATTGCCCACTGACAAATGTTTACAGTTTGTGAATAGTTTCACATAAATAGTACTATTTCGACATACTACAGTGCAATGTGATGTCCGACGTGGCTGACAAAATTAGGTACTAACACGATATATATGCATATTGCAAGGTATATGTATACCTTGCAAATTGTGATCGTTGCTCGCTCGCTCCGCTCGCTCGTAAAAATTTAGTCCAACCTCACATCCGATCCGACACGTTCGCAAATTCGAAATAAGTCGCCACCATATCGAATAATGAACGCAAGATGGATTGGTTTTAGGTTACGCTATAGCTTTCGAGCGAGCGCAGCGAACGAGAGACGCGTAAAGGTGTGTCACAATCCAACGGTTTGGCACATACGGACATTGAAACATTCGCACCAGCCCGAGGAGCCGGAAGTCTTTATCCTATTGCCTGCTGACAAATGTTTACAGTTTGTGAATAGTTTCACATAAATAGTACTATTTCCACATACTACAGTCCAATGTGATGTCCGAAGTGGCTAACAAAATTAGGTACTAACACGATATATATGCATATTGCAAGGTATATGTATACCTTGCAAATTGTGATCGTTGCTCGCTCGCTCCGCTCGCTCGTAAAAATTTAGTCCAACCTCACATCCGATCCGACACGTTCGCAAATTCGAAATAAGTCGCCACCATATCGAATAATGAACGCAAGATGGATTGGTTTTAGGTTACGCTATAGTTTTCGAGCGAGCGCAGCGAACGAGAGACGCGTAAAGGTGTGTCACAATCCAACGGTTTGGCACATACGGACATTGAAACATTCGCACCAGCCCGAGGAGCCGGAAGTCCTTATCCTATTGCCTGCTGACAAATGTTTACAGTTTGTGAATAGTTTCACATAAATAGTACTATTTCCACATACTACAGTCCAATGTGATGTCCGAAGTGGCTAACAAAATTAGGTACTAACACGATATATATGCATATTGCAAGGTATATGTATACCTTGCAAATTGTGATCGTTGCTCGCTCGCTCCGCTCGCTCGTAAAAATTTAGTCCAACCTCACATCCGATCCGACACGTTCGCAAATTCGAAATAAGTCGCCACCATATCGAATAATGAACGCAAGATGGATTGGTTTTAGGTTACGCTATAGTTTTCGAGCGAGCGCAGCGAACGAGAGACGCGTAAAGGTGTGTCACAATCCAACGGTTTGGCACATACGGACATTGAAACATTCGCACCAGCCCGAGGAGCCGGAAGTCCTTATCCTATTGCCTGCTGACAAATGTTTACAGTTTGTGAATAGTTTCACATAAATAGTACTATTTCCACATACTACAGTCCAATGTGATGTCCGAAGTGGCTAACAAAATTAGGTACTAACACGATATATATGCATATTGCAAGGTATATGTATACCTTGCAAATTGTGATCGTTGCTCGCTCGCTCCGCTCGCTCGTAAAAATTAAGTCCAACCTCACATCCGATCCGACACGTTCGCAAATTCGAAATAAGTCGCCACCATATCGAATAATGAACGCAAGATGGATTGGTTTTAGGTTACGCTATAGTTTTCGAGCGAGCGCAGCGAACCAGAGACGCGTAAAGGTGTGTCACAATCCAACGGTTTGGCACACACGGACATTGAAACATTCGCACCAGCCCGAGGAGCCGGAAGTCTTTATCCTATTGCCTGCTGACAAATGTTTACAGTTTGTGAATAGTTTCTCATAAATAGTACTATTTCCACATACTACAGTCCAATGTGATGTCCGAAGTGGCTGACAAAATTAGGTACTAACACGAAATATATGCAAGGCAATATAAGGTATATGTATACCTTGCAAATTGTGATCGTTGCTCGCTCGCTCCGCTCGCTCGTAAAAATTTAGTCCAACCTCACATCCGATCCGACACGTTCGCAAATTCGAAATAAGTCGCCACCATATCGAATAATGAACGCAAGATGGATTGGTTTTAGGTTACGCTATAGTTTTCGAGCGAGCGCAGCGAGCGAGAGACGCGTAAAGGTGTGTCACAATCCAACGGTTTGGCACATACTGACATTGAAACATTCGCACCGGCCCGAGGCGCCGGAAGTCTTTATCATATTGCCCACTGACAAATGTTTACAGTTTGTGAATAGTTTCACATAAATAGTACTATTTCGACATACTACAGTGCAATGTGATGTCCGAAGTGGCTGACAAAATTAGGTACTAACACGATATATATGCATATTGCAAGGTATATGTATACCTTGCAAATTGTGATCGTTGCTCGCTCGCTCCGCTCGCTCGTAAAAATTTAGTCCAACCTCACATCCGATCCGACACGTTCGCAAATTCGAAATAAGTCGCCACCATATCGAATAATGAACGCAAGATGGATTGGTTTTAGGTTACGCTATAGTTTTCGAGCGAGCGCAGCGAACGAGAGACGCGTAAAGGTGTGTCACAATCCAACGGTTTGGCACATACGGACATTGAAACATTCGCACCAGCCCGAGGAGCCGGAAGTCCTTATCCTATTGCCTGCTGACAAATGTTTACAGTTTGTGAATAGTTTCACATAAATAGTACTATTTCCACATACTACAGTCCAATGTGATGTCCGAAGTGGCTAACAAAATTAGGTACTAACACGATATATGTGCATATTGCAAGGTATATGTATACCTTGCAAATTGTGATCGTTGCTCGCTCGCTCCGCTCGCTCGTAATTATCTACTCCAACCTCACAACCGATCCGACACGTTCGCAAATTCGAAATATGTCGCCACCATATCGAATAATGAACGCAAGATGGATTGGTTTTAGGTTAGGCTACAGTTTTCGAGCGAGCGAGAGACGCGTAAAGGTGTGTCACAATCGAACGGTTTGGCACATACTGACATTGAAACATTCGCACCAGCCCGAGGAGCCGGAAGTCTTTATCATATTGCCTACTGACAAATGTTTACAGTTTATGAATATTTTCACATAAATAGTACTATTTCCACATACTACAGTGCAATGTGATGTCCGAAGTGGCTGACAAAATTAGGTAATAACACGATATATATACATATTGCAAGTTATATGTATACCTTGCAAATTGTGATCGTTGCTCGCTCGCTCCGCTCGCTCGTAAAAATTTAGTCCAACCTCACATCCGATCCGACACGTTCGCAAATTCGAAATAAGTCGCCACCATATCGAATAATGAACGCAAGATGGATTGGTTTTAGGTTACGCTATAGTTTTCGAGCGATCGCAGCGAACGAGAGACGCGTAAAGGTGTGTCACAATCCAACGGTTTGGCACATACGGACATTGAAACATTCGCACCAGCCCGAGGAGCCGGAAGTCTTTATCCTATTGCCTGCTGACAAATCTTTACAGTTTGCGATTAGTTTCACATAAATAGTACTATTTCCACATACTACAGTCCAATGTGATGTCCGAAGTGGCTGACAAAATTAGGTACTAACACGAAATATATGCAAGGCAGTATAAGGTATATGTATACCTTGCAAATTGTGATCGTTGCTCGCTCGCTCCGCTCGCTCGTAAAAATTTAGTCCAACCTCACATCCGATCCGACACGTTCGCAAATTCGAAATAAGTCGCCACCATATCGAATAATGAACGCAAGATGGATTGGTTTTAGGTTACGCTATAGTTTTCGAGCGAGCGCAGCGAACGAGAGACGCGTAAAGGTGTGTCACAATCCAACGGTTTGGCACATACGGACATTGAAACATTCGCACCAGCCCGAGGAGCCGGAAGTCTTTATCCTATTGCCTGCTGACAAATGTTTACAGTTTGTGAATAGTTTCACATAAATAGTACTATTTCCACATACTACAGGGCAATGTGATGTCCGAAGTGGCTGACGAAATTAGGTACTAACACGATATATATGCATATTGCAAGGTATATGTATACCTTGCAAATTGTGATCGTTGCTCGCTCGCTCCGCTCGCTCGTAAAAATTTAGTCCAACCTCACATCCGATCCGACACGTTCGCAAATTCGAAATAAGTCGCCTTCATATCGAATGACTAACGCAAGAGGGATTGGTTTTAGGTTAGGCTATAGTTTTCGAGCGAGCGCAGCGAGCGAGAGACGCGTAAAGGTGTGTCACAAACCAACGGTTTGGCACATACTGACATTGAAACATTCGCACCAGCCCGAGGAGCCGGATGTCTTTATCATATTGCCTGCTGACAAATGTTTACAGTTTGTGAATAGTTTCACATAAATAGTACTATTTCCACATACTACAGTCCAATGTGATGTCCAAAGTGGCTGACAAAATTAGGTACTAACACGAAATATATGCAAGGCAATATAAGGTATATGTATACCTTGCAAATTGTGATCGTTGCTCGCTCGCTCCGCTCGCTCGTAAAAATTTAGTCCAACCTCACATACGATCCGACACGTTCGCATATTCGAAATAAGTTGCCTTCATATCGAATGACTAACGCAAGATGGATTGGGTTTAGGTTAGGCTACAGCTTTCGAGCGAGCGCAGCGAGCGAGAGACGCGTAAAGGTGTGTCACAATCCAACGGTTTGGCACATACTGACATTGAAACATTCGCACCAGCCCGAGGAGCCGGATGTCTTTATCATATTGCCTGCTGACAAATGTTTACAGTTTGTGAATAGTTTCACATAAATAGTACTATTTCCACATACTACAGTCCAATGTGATGTCCGAAGTGGCTGACAAAATTAGGTACTAACACGAAATATATGCAAGGCAATATAAGGTATATGTATACCTTGCAAATTGTGATCGTTGCTCGCTCGCGCCGCTCGCTCTTAAAAATTTAGTCCAACCTCACATCCGATCCGACACGTTCGCAAATTCGAAATAAGTTGCCTTCATATCGAATGACTAACGCATGATGGATTGGGTTTAGGTTAGGCTACAGCTTTCGAGCGAGCGCAGCGAGCGAGAGACGCGTAAAGGTGTGTCACAATCCAACGGTTTGGCACATACTGACATTGAAACATTCGCACCAGCCCGAGGAGCCGGATGTCTTTATCATATTGCCTGCTGGCAAATGTTTACAGTTTGTGAATAGTTTCACATAAATAGTACTATTTCCACATACTACAGGGCAATGTGATGTCCGAAGTGGCTGACGAAATTAGGTACTAACACGATATATATGCATATTGCAAGGTATATGTATACCTTGCATATTGTGATCGATGCTCGCTCGCTCCGCTCGCTCGTAAAAATTTAGTCCAACCTCACATCCGATCCGACACGTTCGCAAATTCGAAATAAGTCGCCACCATATCGAATAATGAACGCAAGATGGATTGGTTTTAGGTTACGCTATAGTTTTCGAGCGAGCGCAGCGAGCGAGAGACGCGTAAAGGTGTGTCACAATCCAACGGTTTGGCACATACTGACATTGAAACATTCGCACCAGCCCGAGGAGCCGGAAGTTTTTATCATATTGCCTACTGACAAATGTTTACAGTTTGTGAATAGTTTCACATAAATAGTACTATTTCGACATACTACAGTGCAATGTGATGTCCGAAGTGGCTGACAAAATTAGGTACTAACACGAAATATATGCAAGGCAATATAAGGTATATGTATACCTTGCAAATTGTGATCGTTGCTCGCTCGCTCCGCTCGCTCGTAAAAATTTAGTCCAACCTCACGTCCGATCCGACACGTTCGCAAATTCGAAATAAGTCGCCACCATATCGAATAATGAACGCAAGATGGATTGGTTTTAGGTTACGCTATAGTTTTCGAGCGAGCGCAGCGAGCGAGAGACGCGTAAATGTGTGTCACAATCCAACGGTTTGGCACATACTGACATTGAAACATTTGCACCAGCCCGAGGATCCGGAAGTCTTTATCATATTGCCTACTGACAAATGTTTACAGTTTGTGAATAGTTTCACATAAATAGTACTATTTCGACATACTACAGTGCAATGTGATGTCCGAAGTGGCTGACAAAATTAGGTACTAACACGATATATATGCATATTGCAAGGTATATGTATACCTTGCAAATTGTGATCGTTGCTCGCTCGCTCCGCTCGCTCGTAAAAATTTAGTCCAACCTCACATCCGATCCGACACGTTCGCGAATTCGAAATAAGTCGCCACCATATCGAATAATGAACGCAAGATGGATTGGTTTTAGGTTACGCTATAGTTTTCGAGCGAGCGCAGCGAACGAGAGACGCGTAAAGGTGTGTCACAATCCAACGGTTTGGCACATACGGACATTGAAACATTCGCACCAGCCCGAGGAGCCGGAAGTCCTTATCCTATTGCCTGCTGACAAATGTTTACAGTTTGTGAATAGTTTCACATAAATAGTACTATTTCCACATACTACAGGGCAATGTGATGTCCGAAGTGGCTGACGAAATTAGGTACTAACACGATATATATGCATATTGCAAGGTATATGTATACCTTGCAAATTGTGATCGTTGCTCGCTCGCTCCGCTCGCTCGTAAAAATTTAGTCCAACCTCACATACGATCCGACACGTTCGCCAATTCGAAATAAGATGCCTTCATATCGAATGACTAACGCAAGATGGATTGGGTTTAGGTTAGGCTACAGCTTTCGAGCGAGCGCAGCGAGCGAGAGACGCGTAAAGGTGTGTCACAATCCAACGGTTTGGCACATACTGACATTGAAACATTCGCACCAGCCCGAGGAGCCGGAAGTTTTTATCATATTGCCTACTGACAAATGTTTACAGTTTGTGAATAGTTTCACATAAATAGTACTATTTCGACATACTACAGTGCAATGTGATGTTCGAAGTGGCTGACAAAATTAGGTACTAACACGAAATATATGCAAGGCAATATAAGGTATATGTATACCTTGCAAATTGTGATCGTTGCTCGCTCGCTCCGCTCGCTCGTAAAAATTTAGTCCAACCTCACGTCCGATCCGACACGTTCGCAAATTCGAAATAAGTCGCCACCATATCGAATAATGAACGCAAGATGGATTGGTTTTAGGTTACGCTATAGTTTTCGAGCGAGCGCAGCGAGAGAGAGACGCGTAAAGGTGTGTCACAATCCAACGGTTTGGCACATACTGACATTGAAACATTTGCACCAGCCCGAGGAGCCGGAAGTCTTTATCATATTGCCTACTGACAAATGTTTACAGTTTGTGAATAGTTTCACATAAATAGTACTATTTCGACATACTACAGTGCAATGTGATGTCCGAAGTGGCTGACAAAATTAGGTACTAACACGATATATATGCATATTGCAAGGTATATGTATACCTTGCAAATTGTGACCGTTGCTCGCTCGCTCCGCTCGCTCGTAAAAATTTAGTCCAACCTCACATCCGATCCGACACGTTCGCAAATTCGAAACAAGTCGCCACCATATCGAATAATGAACGCAAGATGGATTGGTTTTAGGTTACGCTATAGTTTTCGAGCGAGCGCAGCGAACGAGAGACGCGTACAGGTGTGTCACAATCCAACGGTTTGGCACATACGGACATTGAAACATTCGCACCAGCCCGAGGAGCCGGAAGTCCTTATCCTATTGCCTGCTGACAAATGTTTACAGTTTGTAAATAGTTTCACATAAATAGTACTATTTCCACATACTACAGGGCAATGTGATGTCCGAAGTGGGCGACGAAATTAGGTACTAACACGATATATATGCATATTGCAAGGTATATGTATACCTTGCAAATTGTGATCGTTGCTCGCTCGCTCCGCTCGCTCGTAAAAATTTAGTCCAACCTCACATACGATCCGACACGTTCGCCAATTCGAAATAAGATGCCTTCATATCGAATGACTAACGCAAGATGGATTGGGTTTAGGTTAGGCTACAGCTTTCGAGCGAGCGCAGCGAGCGAGAGACGCGTAAAGGTGTGTCACAATCCAACGGTTTGGCACATACTGACATTGAAACATTCGCACCAGCCCGAGGAGCCGGAAGTTTTTATCATATTGCCTACTGACAAATGTTTACAGTTTGTGAATAGTTTCACATAAATAGTACTATTTCGACATACTACAGTGCAATGTGATGTTCGAAGTGGCTGACAAAATTAGGTACTAACACGAAATATATGCAAGGCAATATAAGGTATATGTATACCTTGCAAATTGTGATCGTTGCTCGCTCGCTCCGCTCGCTCGTAAAAATTTAGTCCAACCTCACGTCCGATCCGACACGTTCGCAAATTCGAAATAAGTCGCCACCATATCGAATAATGAACGCAAGATGGATTGGTTTTAGGTTACGCTATAGTTTTCGAGCGAGCGCAGCGAGCGAGAGACGCGTAAAGGTGTGTCACAATCCAACGGTTTGGCACATACTGACATTGAAACATTTGCACCAGCCCGAGGAGCCGGAAGTCTTTATCATATTGCCTACTGACAAATGTTTACAGTTTGTGAATAGTTTCACATAAATAGTACTATTTCGACATACTACAGTGCAATGTGATGTCCGAAGTGGCTGACAAAATTAGGTACTAACACGATATATATGCATATTGCAAGGTATATGTATACCTTGCAAATTGTGACCGTTGCTCGCTCGCTCCGCTCGCTCGTAAAAATTTAGTCCAACCTCACATCCGATCCGACACGTTCGCAAATTCGAAACAAGTCGCCACCATATCGAATAATGAACGCAAGATGGATTGGTTTTAGGTTACGCTATAGTTTTCGAGCGAGCGCAGCGAACGAGAGACGCGTAAAGGTGTGTCACAATCCAACGGTTTGGCACATACGGACATTGAAACATTCGCACCAGCCCGAGGAGCCGGAAGTCCTTATCCTATTGCCTGCTGACAAATGTTTACAGTTTGTGAATAGTTTCACATAAATAGTACTATTTCCACATACTACAGGGCAATGTGATGTCCGAAGTGGGCGACGAAATTAGGTACTAACACGATATATATGCATATTGCAAGGTATATGTATACCTTGCAAATTGTGATCGTTGCTCGCTCGCTCCGCTCGCTCGTAAAAATTTAGTCCAACCTCACATACGATCCGACACGTTCGCCAATTCGAAATAAGATGCCTTCATATCGAATGACTAACGCAAGATGGATTGGGTTTAGGTTAGGCTACAGCTTTCGAGCGAGCGCAGCGAGCGAGAGACGCGTAAAGGTGTGTCACAATTCAACGGTTTGGCACATACTGACATTGAAACATTCGCACCAGCCCGAGGAGCCGGAAGTCTTTATCATATTGCCTACTGACAAATGTTTACAGTTTGTGAATAGTTTCACATAAATAGTACTATTTCCACATACTACAGGGCAATGTGATGTCCGAAGTGGCTGACGAAATTAGTTACTAACACGATATATATGCATATTGCAAGGTATATGTATACCATGCATATTGTGATCGATGCTCGCTCGCTCCGCTCGCTCGTAAAAATTTAGTCCAACCTCACATCCGATCCGACACGTTCGCAAATTCGAAATAAGTCGCCACCATATCGAATAATGAACGCAAGATGGATTGGTTTTAGGTTACGCTATAGTTTTCGAGCGAGCGCAGCGAGCGAGAGACGCGTAAAGGTGTGTCACAATCCAACGGTTTGGCACATACTGACATTGAAACATTCGCACCAACCCGAGGAGCCGGAAGTCTTTATCATATTGCCTACTGACAAATGGTTACAGTTTGTGAATAGTTCCGCATAAATAGTACTATTTCGACATACTACAGTGCAATGTGACGTCCGAAGTGGCTGACAAAATTAGGTACTAACACGAAATATATGCAAGGCAACATAAGGTATATGTATACCTTGCAAATTGTGATCGTTGCTCGCTCGCTCCGCCCGCTCGTAAAAATTTAGTCCAACCTCACATACGATCCGACACGTTCGCAAATTCGAAATCAGTTGCCTTCATGTCGAATGGCTAACGCAAGATGGATTGGTTTTAGGTTACGCTATAGTTTTCGAGCGAGCGCAGCGAGCGAGAGACGCGTAAAGGTGTGTCACAATCCAACGGTTTGGCACATACTGACATTGAAACATTCGCACCAGCCCGAGGAGCCGGATGTCTTTATCATATTGCCTGCTGACAAATGTTTACAGTTTGTGAATAGTTTCACATAAATAGTACTATTTCCACATACTACAGTCCAATGTGATGTCCGAAGTGGCTGACAAAATTAGGTACTAACACGAAATATATGCAAGGCAATATAAGGTATATGTATACCTTGCAAATTGTGATCGTTGCTCGCTCGCTCCGCTCGCTCTTAAAAATTTAGTCCAACCTCACATACGATCCGACACATTCGCAAATTCGAAATAAGTTGCCTTCATATCGAATGACTAACGCAAGATGGATTGGGTTTACGTTAGGCTACAGCTTTCGAGCGAGCGCAGCGAGCGAGAGACGCGTAAGGTGTGTCACAATCCAACGGTTTGGCACAGACTGACATTGAAACATTCGCACCAGCCCGAGGAACCGGATGTCTTTATCATATTGCCTGCTGACAAATGTTTACAGTTTGTGAATAGTTTCACATAAATAGTACTATTACCACATACTACAGTCCAATGTGATGTCCGAAGTGGCTGACAAAATTAGGTACTAACACGAAATATATGCAAGGCAACATAAGGTATATGTATACCTTGCAAATTGTGATCGTTGCTCGCTCGCTCCGCCCGCTCGTAAAAATTTAGTCCAACCTCACATACGATCCGACACGTTCGCAAATTCGAAATAAGTTGCCTTCATATCGAATGACTAACGCAAGATGGATTGGTTTTAGGTTACGCTATAGTTTTCGAGCGAGCGCAGCGAGCGAGAGACGCGTAAAGGTGTGTCACAATCCAACGGTTTGGCACATACTGACATTGAAACATTCGCACCAACCCGAGGAGCCGGAAGTCTTTATCATATTGCCTACTGACAAATGTTTACAGTTTGTGAATAGTTTCGCATAAATAGTACTATTTCCACATACTACAGTCCAATGTGATGTCCGAAGTGGCTGACAAAATTAGGTACTAACACGAAATATATGCAAGGCAACATAAGGTATATGTATACCTTGCAAATTGTGATCGTTGCTCGCTCGCTCCGCCCGCTCGTAAAAATTTAGTCCAACCCCACATACGATCCGACACGTTCGCAAATTCGAAATAAGTTGCCTTCATATCGAATGACTAACGCAAGATGGATTGGTTTTAGGTTCCGCTATAGTTTTCGAGCGAGCGCAGCGAGCGAGAGACGCGTAAAGGTGTGTCACAATCCAACGGTTTGGCACATACTGACATTGAAACATTCGCACCAGCCCGAGGAGCCGGATGTCTTTATCATATTGCCTGCTGACAAATGTTTACAGTTTGTGAATAGTTTCACATAAATAGTACTATTTCCACATACTACAGTCCAATGTGATGTCCGAAGTGGCTGACAAAATTAGGTACTAACACGAAATATATGCAAGGCAATATAAGGTATATGTATACCTTGCAAATTGTGATCGTTGCTCGCTCGCTCCGCTCGCTCTTAAAAATTTAGTCCAACCTCACATACGATCCGACACGTTCGCAAATTCGAAATAAGTTGCCTTCATATCGAATGACTAACGCAAGATGGATTGGGTTTACGTTAGGCTACAGCTTTCGAGCGAGCGCAGCGAGCGAGAGACGCGTAAGGTGTGTCACAATGCAACGGTTTGAACACATACTGACATTGAAACATTCGCACCAGCCCGAGGAGCCGGATGTCTTTATCATATTGCCTGCTGACAATTGTTTACAGTTTGTGAATAGTTTCACATAAATAGTACTATTTCCACATACTACAGTCCAATGTGATGTCCGAAGTGGCCGACAAAATTAGGTACTAACACGAAATATATGCAAGGCAATATAAGGTATATGTATACCTTGCAAATTGTGATCGTTGCTCGCTCGCTCCGCTCGCTCGTAAAAATTTAGTCCAACCTCACATACGATCCGACACGTTCGCAAATTCGAAATAAGTTGCCTTCATATCGAATGACTAACGCAAGATGGATTGGGTTTAGGTTAGGCTACAGCTTTCGAGCGAGCGCAGCGAACGAGAGACGCGTAAAGGTGTGTCACAATCCAACGGTTTGGCACATACGGACATTGAAACATTCGCACCAGCCCGAGGAGCCGGAAGTCTTTATCCTATTGCCTGCTGACAAATGTTTACAGTTTGTGAATAGTTTCACATAAATAGTACTATTTCCACATACTACAGTCCAATGTGATGTCCGAAGTGGCTGACAAAATTAGGTACTAACACGAAATATATGCAAGGCAATATAAGGTATATGTATACCTTGCAAATTGTGATCGTTGCTCGCTCGCTCCGCTCGCTCGTAAAAATTTAGTCCAACCTCACATCCGATCCGACACGTTCGCAAATTCGAAATAAGTCGCCTTCATATCGAATGACTAACGCAAGAGGGATTGGTTTTAGGTTAGGCTATAGTTTTCCAGCGAGCGCAGCGAGCGAGAGACGCGTAAAGGTGTATCACAATCCAACGGTTTGGCACATACGGACATTGAAACATTCGCACCAGCCCGAGGAGCCGGAAGTCTTTATCCTATTGCCTGCTGACAAATGTTTACAGTTTGTGAATAGTTTCACATAAATAGTACTATTTCCACATACTACAGTCCAATGTGATGTCCGAAGTGGCTGACAAAATTAGGTACTAACACGAAATATATGCAAGGCAATATAAGGTATATGTATACCTTGCAAATTGTGATCGTTGATCGCTCGTTCCGCTCGCTCGTAAAAATTTAGTCCAACCTCACATACGATCCGACACGTTCGCAAATTCGAAATAAGTTGCCTTCATATCGAATGACTAACGCAAGATGGATTGGGTTTAGGTTAGGCTATAGCTTTCGAGCGAGCGCAGCGAGCGAGAGACGCGTAAAGGTGTGTCACAATCCAACGGTTTGGCACACACTGACATTGAAACATTCGCACCAGCCCGAGGAGCCGGATGTCTTTATCATATTGCCTGCTGACAAATGTTTACAGTTTGTGAATAGTTTCACATAAATAGTACTATTTCCACATACTACAGGGCAATGTGATGTCCGAAGTGGCTGACGAAATTAGGTACTAACACGATATATATGCATATTGCAAGGTATATGTATACCTTGCAAATTGTGATCGTTGCTCGCTCGCTCCGCTCGCTCGTAAAAATTTAGTCCAACCTCACATACGATCCGACACGTTCGCCAATTCGAAATAAGATGCCTTCATATCGAATGACTAACGCAAGATGGATTGGGTTTAGGTTAGGCTACAGCTTTCGAGCGAGCGCAGCGAGCGAGAGACGGGTAAAGGTGTGTCACAATCCAACGGTATGGCACATACTGACATTGAAACATTCGCACCAGCCCGAGGAGCCGGAAGTTTTTATCATATTGCCTACTGACAAATGTTTACAGTTTGTGAATAGTTTCACATAAATAGTACTATTTCGACATACTACAGTGCAATGTGATGTTCGAAGTGGCTGACAAAATTAGGTACTAACACGAAATATATGCAAGGCAATATAAGGTATATGTATACCTTGCAAATTGTGATCGTTGCTCGCTCGCTCCGCTCGCTCGTAAAAATTTAGTCCAACCTCACGTCCGATCCGACACGTTCGCAAATTCGAAATAAGTCGCCACCATATCGAATAATGAACGCAAGATGGATTGGTTTTAGGTTACGCTATAGTTTTCGAGCGAGCGCAGCGAGCGAGAGACGCGTAAAGGTGTGTCACAATCCAACGGTTTGGCACATACTGACATTGAAACATTTGCACCAGCCCGAGGAGCCGGAAGTCTTTATCATATTGCCTACTGACAAATGTTTACAGTTTGTGAATAGTTTCACATAAATAGTACTATTTCGACATACTACAGTCCAATGTGATGTCCGAAGTGGCTGACAAAATTAGGTACTAACACGATATATATGCATATTGCAAGGTATATGTATACCTTGCAAATTGTGACCGTTGCTCGCTCGCTCCGCTCGCTCGTAAAAATTTAGTCCAACCTCACATCCGATCCGACACGTTCGCAAATTCGAAACAAGTCGCCACCATATCGAATAATGAACGCAAGATGGATTGGTTTTAGGTTACGCTATAGTTTTCGAGCGAGCGCAGCGAACGAGAGACGCGTAAAGGTGTGTCACAATCCAACGGTTTGGCACATACGGACATTGAAACATTCGCACCAGCCCGAGGAGCCGGAAGTCCTTATCCTATTGCCTGCTGACAAATGTTTACAGTTTGTGAATAGTTTCACATAAATAGTACTATTCCCACATACTACAGGGCAATGTGATGTCCGAAGTGGGCGACGAAATTAGGTACTAACACGATATATATGCATATTGCAAGGTATATGTATACCTTGCAAATTGTGATCGTTGCTCGCTCGCTCCGCTCGCTCGTAAAAATTTAGTCCAACCTCACATACGATCCGACACGTTCGCCAATTCGAAATAAGATGCCTTCATATCGAATGACTAACGCAAGATGGATTGGGTTTAGGTTAGGCTACAGCTTTCGAGCGAGCGCAGCGAGCGAGAGACGCGTAAAGGTGTGTCACAATCCAACGGTTTGGCACATACTGACATTGAAACATTCGCACCAGCCCGAGGAGCCGGAAGTCTTTATCATATTGCCTACTGACAAATGTTTACAGTTTGTGAATAGTTTCACATAAATAGTACTATTTCCACATACTACAGGGCAATGTGATGTCCGAAGTGGCTGACGAAATTAGTTACTAACACGATATATATGCATATTGCAAGGTATATGTATACCATGCATATTGTGATCGATGCTCGCTCGCTCCGCTCGCTCGTAAAAATTTAGTCCAACCTCACATCCGATCCGACACGTTCGCAAATTCGAAATAAGTCGCCCCCATATCGAATAATGAACGCAAGATGGATTGGTTTTAGGTTACGCTATAGTTTTCGAGCGAGCGCAGCGAGCGAGAGACGCGTAAAGGTGTGTCACAATCCAACGGTTTGGCACATACTGACATTGAAACATTCGCACCAACCCGAGGAGCCGGAAGTCTTTATCATATTGCCTACTGACAAATGGTTACAGTTTGTGAATAGTTTCGCATAAATAGTACTATTTCGACATACTACAGTGCAATGTGACGTCCGAAGTGGCTGACAAAATTAGGTACTAACACGATATATATGCATATTGCAAGGTATATGTATACCTTGCATATTGTGATCGTTGCTCGCTCGCTCCGCTCGCTCGTAAAAATTTAGTCCAACCTCACATCCGATCCGACACGTTCGCAAATTCGAAATAAGTCGCCTTCACATCGAATGACTAACGCAAGAGGGAATGGTTTTAGGCTAGGCTATAGTTTTCGAGCGAGCGCAGCGAGCGACAGACGCGTGAAGGTGTGTCACAATCCAACGGTTTGGCACATACTGACATTGAAACATTCGCACCAGCACGAGGAGCCGGATGTCTTTATCATATTGCCTGCTGACAAATGTTTACAGTTTGTGAATAGTTTCACATAAATAGTACTATTTCCACATACTACAGTCCAATGTGATGTCCGAAGTGGCTGACAAAATTAGGTACTAACACGAAATATATGCAAGGCAATATAAGGTATATGTATACCTTGCAAATTGTGATCGTTGCTCGCTCGCTCCGCTCGCTCTTAAAAATTTAGTCCAACCTCACATACGATCCGACACGTTCGCAAATTCGAAATAAGTCGCCTTCACATCGAATGACTAACGCAAGAGGGATTGGTTTTAGGTTAGGCTATAGTTTTCGAGCGAGCGCAGCGAGCGAGAGACGCGTAAAGGTGTGTCACAATCCAACGGTTTGGCACAGACTGACATTGAAACATTCGCACCAGCCCGAGGAGCCGGATGTCTTTATCATATTGCCTGCTGACAAATGTTTACAGTTTGTGAATAGTTTCACATAAATAGTACTATTACCACATACTACAGTCCAATGTGATGTCCGAAGTGGCTGACAAAATTAGGTACTAACACGAAATATATGCAAGGCAACATAAGGTATATGTATACCTTGCAAATTGTGATCGTTGCTCGCTCGCTCCGCCCGCTCGTAAAAATTTAGTCCAACCTCACATACGATCCGACACGTTCGCAAATTCGAAATCAGTTGCCTTCATGTCGAATGGCTAACGCAAGATGGATTGGTTTTAGGTTACGCTATAGTTTTCGAGCGAGCGCAGCGAGCGAGAGACGCGTAAAGGTGTGTCACAATCCAACGGTTTGGCACATACTGACATTGAAACATTCGCACCAGCCCGAGGAGCCGGATGTCTTTATCATATTGCCTGCTGACAAATGTTTACAGTTTGTGAATAGTTTCACATAAATAGTACTATTTCCACATACTACAGTCCAATGTGATGTCCGAAGTGGCTGACAAAATTAGGTACTAACACGAAATATATGCAAGGCAATATAAGGTATATGTATACCTTGCAAATTGTGATCGTTGCTCGCTCGCTCCGCTCGCTCTTAAAAATTTAGTCCAACCTCACATACGATCCGACACGTTCGCAAATTCGAAATAAGTTGCCTTCATATCGAATGACTAACGCAAGATGGATTGGGTTTACGTTAGGCTACAGCTTTCGAGCGAGCGCAGCGAGCGAGAGACGCGTAAGGTGTGTCACAATCCAACGGTTTGGCACAGACTGACATTGAAACATTCGCACCAGCCCGAGGAACCGGATGTCTTTATCATATTGCCTGCTGACAAATGTTTACAGTTTGTGAATAGTTTCACATAAATAGTACTATTACCACATACTACAGTCCAATGTGATGTCCGAAGTGGCTGACAAAATTAGGTACTAACACGAAATATATGCAAGGCAACATAAGGTATATGTATACCTTGCAAATTGTGATCGTTGCTCGCTCGCTCCGCCCGCTCGTAAAAATTTAGTCCAACCTCACATACGATCCGACACGTTCGCAAATCCGAAATAAGTTGCCTTCATATCGAATGACTAACGCAAGATGGATTGGTTTTAGGTTACGCTATAGTTTTCGAGCGAGCGCAGCGAGCGAGAGACGCGTAAAGGTGTGTCACAATCCAACGGTTTGGCACATACTGACATTGAAACATTCGCACCAACCCGAGGAGCCGGAAGTCTTTATCATATTGCCTACTGACAAATGTTTACAGTTTGTGAATAGTTTCGCATAAATAGTACTATTTCCACATACTACAGTCCAATGTGATGTCCGAAGTGGCTGACAAAATTAGGTACTAACACGAAATATATGCAAGGCAACATAAGGTATATGTATACCTTGCAAATTGTGATCGTTGCTCGCTCGCTCCGCCCGCTCGTAAAAATTTAGTCCAACCCCACATACGATCCGACACGTTCGCAAATTCGAAATAAGTTGCCTTCATATCGAATGACTAACGCAAGATGGATTGGTTTTAGGTTCCGCTATAGTTTTCGAGCGAGCGCAGCGAGCGAGAGACGCGTAAAGGTGTGTCACAATCCAACGGTTTGGCACATACTGACATTGAAACATTCGCACCAGCCCGAGGAGCCGGATGTCTTTATCATATTGCCTGCTGACAAATGTTTACAGTTTGTGAATAGTTTCACATAAATAGTACTATTTCCACATACTACAGTCCAATGTGATGTCCGAAGTGGCTGACAAAATTAGGTACTAACACGAGATATATGCAAGGCAATATAAGGTATATGTATACCTTGCAAATTGTGATCGTTGCTCGCTCGCTCCGCTCGCGCTTAAAAATTTAGTCCAACCTCACATACGATCCGACACGTTCGCAAATTCGAAATAAGTTGCCTTCATATCGAATGACTAACGCAAGATGGATTGGGTTTACGTTAGGCTACAGCTTTCGAGCGAGCGCAGCGAGCGAGAGACGCGTAAGGTGTGTCACAATCCAACGGTTTGGCACATACTGACATTGAAACATTCGCACCAGCCCGAGGAGCCGGATGTCTTTATCATATTGCCTGCTGACAATTGTTTACAGTTTGTGAATAGTTTCACATAAATAGTACTATTTCCACATACTACAGTCCAATGTGATGTCCGAAGTGGCCGACAAAATTAGGTACTAACACGAAATATATGCAAGGCAATATAAGGTATATGTATACCTTGCAAATTGTGATCGTTGCTCGCTCGCTCCGCTCGCTCGTAAAAATTTAGTCCAACCTCACATACGATCCGACAAGTTCGCAAATTCGAAATAAGTTGCCTTCATATCGAATGACTAACGCAAGATGGATTGGGTTTAGGTTAGGCTACAGCTTTCGAGCGAGCGCAGCGAACGAGAGACGCGTAAAGGTGTGTCACAATCCAACGGTTTGGCACATACGGACATTGAAACATTCGCACCAGCCCGAGGAGCCGGAAGTCTTTATCCTATTGCCTGCTGACAAATGTTTACAGTTTGTGAATAGTTTCACATAAATAGTACTATTTCCACATACTACAGTCCAATGTGATGTCCGAAGTGGCTGACAAAATTAGGTACTAACACGAAATATATGCAAGGCAATATAAGGTATATGTATACCTTGCAAATTGTGATCGTTGCTCGCTCGCTCCGCTCGCTCGTAAAAATTTAGTCCAACCTCACATCCGATCCGACACGTTCGCAAATTCGAAATAAGTCGCCTTCATATCGAATGACTAACGCAAGAGGGATTGGTTTTAGGTTAGGCTATAGTTTTCCAGCGAGCGCAGCGAGCGAGAGACGCGTAAAGGTGTATCACAATCCAACGGTTTGGCACATACGGACATTGAAACATTCGCACCAGCCCGAGGAGCCGGAAGTCTTTATCCTATTGCCTGCTGACAAATGTTTACAGTTTGTGAATAGTTTCACATAAATAGTACTATTTCCACATACTACAGTCCAATGTGATGTCCGAAGTGGCTGACAAAATTAGGTACTAACACGAAATATATGCAAGGCAATATAAGGTATATGTATACCTTGCAAATTGTGATCGTTGATCGCTCGTTCCGCTCGCTCGTAAAAATTTAGTCCAACCTCACATACGATCCGACACGTTCGCAAATTCGAAATAAGTTGCCTTCATATCGAATGACTAACGCAAGATGGATTGGGTTTAGGTTAGGCTATAGCTTTCGAGCGAGCGCAGCGAGCGAGAGACGCGTAAAGGTGTGTCACAATCCAACGGTTTGGCACACACTGACATTGAAACATTCGCACCAGCCCGAGGAGCCGGAAGTCTTTATCATATTGCCTACTGACAAATGTTTACAGTTTGTGAATAGTTTCACATAAATAGTACTATTTCGACATACTACAGTGCAATGTGATGTCCGAAGTGGCTGACAAAACTAGGTACTAACAAGATATATATGCATATTGCAAGGTATATGTATACCTTGCAGATTGTGATCGTTGCTCGCTCGTTCCGCTCGCTCGTATAAATTTAGTCCAAACTCACATCCGATCCGACACGTTCGCAAATTCGAAATAAGTCGCCTTCATATCGAATGACTAACGCAAGAGGGATTGGTTATAGGTTAGGCTATAGTATTCGAGCGAGCGCAGCGAGCGAGAGACGCGTAACGGTGTGTCACAATCTAACGGTTTGGCACATACTGACATTGAAACATTCGCACCAGCCAGAGGAGACGGAAGTATTTATCCTATTGCCTGCTGACAAATGTTTACAGTTTGTAAATAGTTTCACATAATTAGTACTATTTCCACATACTACAGTCCAATGTGATGTCCGAAGTGGCTAACAAAATTAGGTACTAACACGATAGATATGCATATTGCAAGGTATATGTATACCTTCCAAATTGGGATCGTTGCTCGCTCGCTCCGCTCGCTCGTAAAAATTTAGTCCAACCTCACATCCGATCCGACACGTTCGCAAATTCGAAATAAGTCGCCACCATATCGAATAATGAACGCAAGATGGATTGGTTTTAGGTTACGCTATAGTTTTCGAGCGAGCGCAGCGAACGAGAGACGCGCAAATGTGTGTCACAATCCAACGGTTTGGCACATACGGACATTGAAACATTCGCACCAGCCCGAGGAGCCGGAAGTCTTTATCCTATTGCCTGCTGACAAATGTTTACAGTTTGTGAATAGTTTCACATAAATAGTACTATTTCCACATACTACAGTCCAATGTGATGTCCGAAGTGGCCGACAAAATTAGGTACTAACAAGATATATATGCATATTGCAAGTTATATGTATACCTTGCAAATTGTGATCGTTGCTCGCTCGTTCCGCTCGCTCGTAAAAATTTAGTCCAACCTCACATCCGATCCGACACGTTCGCAAATTCGAAATAAGTCGCCTTCATATCGAATGACTAACGCAAGAGGGATTGGTTTTAGGTTAGGCTATAATATTCGAGCGAGCGCAGCGAGCGAGAGACGCGTAAAGGTGTGTCACAATCTAACGGTTTGGCACATACTGACATTGAAACATTCGCACCAGCCAGAGGAGACGGAAGTATTTGTCCTATTGCCTGCTGACAAATGTTTACAGTTTGTAAATAGTTTCACATAAATAGTACTATTTCCACATACTACAGTCCAATGTGATGTCCGAAGTGGCTAACAAAATTAGGTACTAACACGATATATATGCATATTGCAAGGTATATGTATACCTTGCAAATTGTGATCGTTGCTCGCTCGCTCCGCTCGCTCGTAAAAATTTAGTCCAACCTCACATCCGATCCGACACGTTCGCAAATTCGAAATAAGTCGCCACCATATCGAATAATGAACGCAAGATGGATTGGTTTTAGGTTACGCTATAGTTTTCGAGCGAGCGCAGCGAACGAGAGACGCGTAAAGGTGTGTCACAATCCAACGGTTTGGCACATACGGACATTGAAACATTCGCACCAGCCCGAGGAGCCGGAAGTCTTTATCCTATTGCCTGCTGACAAATGTTTACAGTTTGTGAATAGTTTCACATAAATAGTACTATTTCCACATACTACAGTCCAATGTGATGTCCGAAGTGGCTGGCAAAATTAGGTACTAACACGAAATATATGCAAGGCAATATAAGGTATATGTATACCTTGCAAATTGTGATCGTTGCTCGCTCGCTCCGCTCGCTCGTAAAAATTTAGTCCAACCTCACATACGATCCGACACGTTCGCAAATTCGAAATAAGATGCCTTCATATCGAATGACTAACGCAAGATGGATTGGGTTTAGGTTAGGCTACAGCTTTCGAGCGAGCGCAGCGAGCGAGAGACGCGTAAAGGTGTGTCACAATCCAACGGTTTGGCACATACTGACATTGAAACATTCGCACTAGCCCGAGGAGCCGGATGTCTTTATCATATTGCCTGCTGACAAATGTTTACAGTTTGTGAATAGTTTCACATAAATAGTACTATTTCCACATACTACAGGGCAATGTGATGTCCGCAGTGGCTGACGAAATTAGGTACTAACACGATATATATGCATATTGCAAGGTATATGTATACCTTGCATATTGTGATCGATGCTCGCTCGCTCCGCTCGCTCGTAAAAATTTAGTCCAACCTCACATCCGATCCGACACGTTCGCAAATTCGAAATAAGTCGCCACCATATCGAATAAAGAACGCAAGATGGATTGGTTTTAGGTTACGCTATAGTTTTCGAGCGAGCGCAGCGAGCGAGAGACGCGTAAAGGTGTGTCACAATCCAACGGTTTGGCACATACTGACATTGAAACATTCGCACCAGCCCGAGGAGCCGGAAGTCTTTATCATATTGCCTGCTGACAAATGTTTACAGTTTGTGAATAGTTTCACATAAATAGTACTATTTCGACATACTACAGTGCAATGTGATGTCCGAAGTGGCTGACAAAATTAGGTACTAACAAGATATATATGCATATTGCAAGGTATATGTATACCTTGCAAATTGTGATCGTTGCTCGCTCGCTCCGCCCGCTCGTAAAAATTTAGTCCAACCTCACATACGATCCGACACGTTCGCAAATTCGAAATAAGTTGCCTTCATATCGAATGACTAACGCAAGATGGATTGGTTTTAGGTTACGCTATAGTTTTCGAGCGAGCGCAGCGAGCGAGAGACGCGTAAAGGTGTGTCACAATCCAACGGTTTGGCACATACTGACTTTGAAACATTCGCACCAACCCGAGGAGCCGGAAGTCTTTATCATATTGCCTACTGACAAATGTTTACAGTTTGTGAATAGTTTCGCATAAATAGTACTATTTCCACATACTACAGTCCAATGTGATGTCCGAAGTGGCTGACAAAATTAGGTACTAACACGAAATATATGCAAGGCAACATAAGGTATATGTATACCTTGCAAATTGTGATCGTTGCTCGCTCGCTCCGCCCGCTCGTAAAAATTTAGTCCAACCCCACATACGATCCGACACGTTCGCAAATTCGAAATAAGTTGCCTTCATATCGAATGACTAACGCAAGATGGATTGGTTTTAGGTTCCGCTATAGTTTTCGAGCGAGCGCAGCGAGCGAGAGACGCGTAAAGGTGTGTCACAATCCAACGGTTTGGCACATACTGACATTGAAACATTCGCACCAGCCCGAGGAGCCGGATGTCTTTATCATATTGCCTGCTGACAAATGTTTACAGTTTGTGAATAGTTTCACATAAATAGTACTATTTCCACATACTACAGTCCAATGTGATGTCCGAAGTGGCTGACAAAATTAGGTACTAACACGAAATATATGCAAGGCAATATAAGGTATATGTATACCTTGCAAATTGTGATCGTTGCTCGCTCGCTCCGCTCGCTCTTAAAAATTTAGTCCAACCTCACATACGATCCGACACGTTCGCAAATTCGAAATAAGTTGCCTTCATATCGAATGACTAACGCAAGATGGATTGGGTTTACGTTAGGCTACAGCTTTCGAGCGAGCGCAGCGAGCGAGAGACGCGTAAGGTGTGTCACAATCCAACGGTTTGGCACATACTGACATTGAAACATTCGCACCAGCCCGAGGAGCCGGATGTCTTTATCATATTGCCTGCTGACAAATGTTTACAGTTTGTGAATAGTTTCACATAAATAGTACTATTTCCACATACTACAGTCCAATGTGATGTCCGAAGTGGCTGACAAAATTAGGTACTAACAAGATATATATGCATATTGCAAGGTATATGTATACCTTGGAAATTGTGATCGTTGCTCGCTCGCTCCGCCCGCTCGTAAAAATTTAGTCCAACCTCACATACGATCCGACACGTTCGCAAATTCGAAATAAGTTGCCTTCATATCGAATGACTAACGCAAGATGGATTGGTTTTAGGTTACGCTATAGTATTCGAGCGAGCGCAGCGAGCGAGAGACGCGTAAAGGTGTGTCACAATCCAACGGTTTGGCACATACGGACATTGAAACATTCGCACCAACCCGAGGAGCCGGAAGTCTTTATCATATTGCCTACTGACAAATGTTTACAGTTTGTGAATAGTTTCGCATAAATAGTACTATTTCCACATACTACAGTCCAATGTGATGTCCGAAGTGGCTGACAAAATTAGGTACTAACACGAAATATATGCAAGGCAACATAAGGTATATGTATACCTTGCAAATTGTGATCGTTGCTCGCTCGCTCCGCCCGCTCGTAAAAATTTAGTCCAACCCCACATACGATCCGACACGTTCGCAAATTCGAAATAAGTTGCCTTCATATCGAATGACTAACGCAAGATGGATTGGTTTTAGGTTCCGCTATAGTTTTCGAGCGAGCGCAGCGAGCGAGAGACGCGTAAAGGTGTGTCACAATCCAACGGTTTGGCACATACTGACATTGAAACATTCGCACCAGCCCG
The DNA here is from genome assembly GCF_910591885.1 of Bombus terrestris. Taxonomy (NCBI): domain Eukaryota; kingdom Metazoa; phylum Arthropoda; class Insecta; order Hymenoptera; family Apidae; genus Bombus; species Bombus terrestris. The sequence goes on along the minus strand of NW_025963552.1, from coordinate 1,089,861 downwards.
AGGAGCCGGATGTCTTTATCATATTGCCTGCTGACAAATGTTTACAGTTTGTGAATAGTTTCACATAAATAGTACTATTTCCACATACTACAGTCCAATGTGATGTCCGAAGTGGCTGACAAAATTAGGTACTAACACGAAATATATGCAAGGCAATATAAGGTATATGTATACCTTGCAAATTGTGATCGTTGCTCGCTCGCTCCGCTCGCTCTTAAAAATTTAGTCCAACCTCACATACGATCCGACACGTTCGCAAATTCGAAATAAGTTGCCTTCATATCGAATGACTAACGCAAGATGGATTGGGTTTACGTTAGGCTACAGCTTTCGAGCGAGCGCAGCGAGCGAGAGACGCGTAAGGTGTGTCACAATCCAACGGTTTGGCACATACTGACATTGAAACATTCGCACCAGCCCGAGGAGCCGGATGTGTTTATCATATTGCCTGCTGACAAATGTTTACAGTTTGTGAATAGTTTCACATAAATAGTACTATTTCCACATACTACAGTCCAATGTGATGTCCGAAGTGGCCGACAGAATTAGGTACTAACACGAAATATATGCAAGGCAATATAAGGTATATGTATACCTTGCAAATTGTGATCGTTGCTCGCTCGCTCCGCTCGCTCGTAAAAATTTAGTCCAACCTCACATACGATCCGACACGTTCGCAAATTCGAAATAAGTTGCCTTCATATCGAATGACTAACGCAAGATGGATTGGGTTTAGGTTAGGCTACAGCTTTCGAGCGAGCGCAGCGAGCGAGAGACGCGTAAAGGTGTGTCACAATCCAACGGTTTGGCACATACTGACATTGAAACATTCGCACCAGCCCGAGGAGCCGGATGTCTTTATCATATTGCCTGCTGACAAATGTTTACAGTTTGTGAATAGTTTCACATAAATAGTACTATTTCCACATACTACAGGGCAATGTGATGTCCGAAGTGGCTGACGAAATTAGGTACTAACACGATATATATGCATATTGCAAGGTATATGTATACCTTGCGTATTATGATCGATGCTCGCTCGCTCCACTCGCTCGTAAAAATTTAGTCCAACCTCACATCCGATCCAACACGTTCGCAAATTCGAAATAAGTCGCCACCATATCGAATAAAGAACGCAAGATGGATTGGTTTTAGGTTACGCTATAGTTTTCGAGCGAGCGCAGCGAGCGAGAGACGCGTAAAGGTGTGTCACAATCCAACGGTTTGGCACATACTGACATTGAAACATTCGCACCAGCCCGAGGAGCCGGAAGTCTTTATCATATTGCCTACTGACAAATGTTTACAGTTTGTGAATAGTTTCACATAAATAGTACTATTTCGACATACTACAGTGCAATGTGATGTCCGATGTGGCTGACAAAATTAGGTACTAACACGATATATATGCATATTGCAAGGTATATGTATACCTTGCATATTGTGATCGATGCTCGCTCGCTCCGCTCGCTCGTAAAAATTTAGTCCAACCTCACATCCGATCCGACACGTTCGCAAATTCGAAATAAGTCGCCATCATATCGAATAAAGAACGCAAGATGGATTGGTTTTAGGTTACGCTATAGTTTTCGAGCGAGCGCAGCGAGCGAGAGACGCGTAAAGGTGTGTCACAATCCAACGGTTTGGCACATACTGACATTGAAACATTCGCACCAGCCCGAGGAGCCGGAAGTCTTTATCATATTGCCTGCTGACAAATGTTTACAGTTTGTGAATAGTTTCACATAAATAGTACTATTTCGACATACTACAGTGCAATGTGATGTCCGAAGTGGCTGACAAAATTAGGTACTAACAAGATATATATGCATATTGCAAGGTATATGTATACCTTGCAAATTGTGATCGTTGCTCGCTCGTTCCGCTCGCTCGTAAAAATTTAGTCCAACCTCACATCCGATCCGACACGTTCGCAAATTCTAAATAAGTCGCCTTCATATCGAATGACTAACGCAAGAGGGATTGGTTGTAGGTTAGGCTATAGTATTCGAGCGAGCGCAGCGAGCGAGAGACGCGTAACGGTGTGTCACAATCTAACGGTTTGGCACATACTGACATTGAAACATTCGCACCAGCCAGAGGAGACGGAAGTATTTATCCTATTGCCTGCTGACAAATGTTTACAGTTTGTAAATAGTTTCACATAAATAGTACTATTTCCACATACTACAGTCCAATGTGATGTCCGAAGTGGCTAACAAAATTAGGTACTAACACGATAGATATGCATATTGCAAGGTATATGTATACCTTCCAAATTGGGATCGTTGCTCGCTCGCTCCGCTCGCTCGTAAAAATTTAGTCCAACCTCACATCCGATCCGACACGTTCGCAAATTCGAAATAAGTCGCCACCATATCGAATAATGAACGCAAGATGGATTGGTTTTAGGTTACGCTATAGTTTTCGAGCGAGCGCAGCGAACGAGAGACGCGCAAAGGTGTGTCACAATCCAACGGTTTGGCACATACGGACATTGAAACATTCGCACCAGCCCGAGGAGCCGGAAGTCTTTATCCTATTGCCTGCTGACAAATGTTTACAGTTTGTGAATAGTTTCACATAAATAGTACTATTTCCACATACTACAGTCCAATGTGATGTCCGAAGTGGCCGACAAAATTAGGTACTAACACGAAATATATGCAAGGCAATATAAGGTATATGTATACCTTGCAAATTGTGATCGTTGCTCGCTCGCTCCGCTCGCTCGTAAAAATTTAGTCCAACCTCACATACGATCCGACACGTTCGCAAATTCGAAATAAGTTGCCTTCATATCGAATGACTAACGCAAGATGGATTGGGTTTAGGTTAGGCTACAGCTTTCGAGCGAGCGCAGCGAGCGAGAGACGCGTAAGGGTGTGTCACAATCCAACGGTTTGGCACATACTGACATTGAAACATTCGCACCAGCCCGAGGAGCCGGATGTCTTTATCATATTGCCTGCTGACAAATGTTTACAGTTTGTGAATAGTTTCACATAAATAGTACTATTTCCACATACTACAGGGCAATGTGATGTCCGAAGTGGCTGACGAAATTAGGTACTAACACGATATATATGCATATTGCAAGGTATATGTATACCTTGCGTATTATGATCGATGCTCGCTCGCTCCACTCGCTCGTAAAAATTTAGTCCAACCTCACATCCGATCCAACACGTTCGCAAATTCGAAATAAGTCGCCACCATATCGAATAAAGAACGCAAGATGGATTGGTTTTAGGTTACGCTATAGTTTTCGAGCGAGCGCAGCGAGCGAGAGACGCGTAAAGGTGTGTCACAATCCAACGGTTTGGCACATACTGACATTGAAACATTCGCACCAGCCCGAGGAGCCGGAAGTCTTTATCATATTGCCTACTGACAAATGTTTACAGTTTGTGAATAGTGTCACATAAATAGTACTATTTCGACATACTACAGTGCAATGTGATGTCCGATGTGGCTGACAAAATTAGGTACTAACACGATATATATGCATATTGCAAGGTATATGTATACCTTGCATATTGTGATCGATGCTCGCTCGCTCCGCTCGCTCGTAAAAATTTAGTCCAACCTCACATCCGATCCGACACGTTCGCAAATTCGAAATAAGTCGCCACCATATCGAATAAAGAACGCAAGATGGATTGGTTTTAGGTTACGCTATAGTTTTCGAGCGAGCGCAGCGAGCGAGAGACGCGTAAAGGTGTGTCACAATCCAACGGTTTGGCACATACTGACATTGAAACATTCGCACCAGCCCGAGGAGCCGGAAGTCTTTATCATATTGCCTGCTGACAAATGTTTACAGTTTGTGAATAGTTTCACATAAATAGTACTATTTCGACATACTACAGTGCAATGTGATGTCCGAAGTGGCTGACAAAATTAGGTACTAACAAGATATATATGCATATTGCAAGGTATATGTATACCTTGCAAATTGTGATCGTTGCTCGCTCGTTCCGCTCGCTCGTAAAAATTTAGTCCAACCTCACATCCGATCCGACACGTTCGCAAATTCGAAATAAGTCGCCTTCATATCGAATGACTAACGCAAGAGGGATTGGTTTTAGGTTAGGCTATAGTGTTCGAGCGAGCGCAGCGAGCGAGAGACGCGTAAAGGTGTATCACAATCTAACGGTTTGGCACATACTGACATTGAAACATTCGCACCAGCCAGAGGAGACGGAAGTATTTATCCTATTGCCTGCTGACAAATGTTTACAGTTTGTAAATAGTTTCACATAAATAGTACTATTTCCACATACTACAGTCCAATGTCATGTCCGAAGTGGCTAACAAAATTAGGTACTAACACGATATATATGTATATTGCAAGGTATATGTATACCTTGCAAATTGTGATCGTTGCTCGCTCGCTCCGCTCGCTCGTAAAAATTTAGTCCAACCTCACATCCGATCCGACACGTTCGCAAATTCGAAATAAGTCGCCACCATATCGAATAATGAACGCAAGATGGATTGGGTTTACGTTAGGCTACAGCTTTCGAGCGAGCGCAGCGAGCGAGAGACGCGTAAGGTGTGTCACAATCCAACGGTTTGGCACATACTGACATTGAAACATTCGCACCAGCCCGAGGAGCCGGATGTCTTTATCATATTGCCTGCTGACAAATGTTTACAGTTTGTGAATAGTTTCACATAAATAGTACTATTTCCACATACTACAGTCCAATGTGATGTCCGAAGTGGCCGACAGAATTAGGTACTAACACGAAATATATGCAAGGCAATATAAGGTATATGTATACCTTGCAAATTGTGATCGTTGCTCGCTCGCTCCGCTCGCTCGTAAAAATTTAGTCCAACCTCACATACGATCCGACACGTTCGCAAATTCGAAATAAGTTGCCTTCATATCGAATGACTAACGCAAGATGGATTGGGTTTAGGTTAGGCTACAGCTTTCGAGCGAGCGCAGCGAACGAGAGACGCGTAAAGGTGTGTCACAATCCAACGGTTTGGCACATACGGACATTGAAACATTCGCACCAGCCCGAGGAGCCGGAAGTCTTTATCCTATTGCCTGCTGACAAATGTTTACAGTTTGTGAATAGTTTCACATAAATAGTACTATTTCCACATACTACAGTCCAATGTGATGTCCGAAGTGGCTGACAAAATTAGGTACTAACACGAAATATATGCATATTGCAAGGTATATGTATACCTTGCATATTGTGATCGATGCTCGCTCGCTCCGCTCGCTCGTAAAAATTTAGTCCAACCTCACATCCGATCCGACACGTTCGCAAATTCGAAATAAGTCGCCACCATATCGAATAAGGAACGCAATATGGATTGGTTTTAGGTTACGCTATAGTTTTCGAGCGAGCGCAGCGAGCGAGAGACGCGTAAAGGTGTGTCACAATCCAACGGTTTGGCACATACTGACATTGAAACATTCGCACCAGCCCGAGGAGCCGGATGTCTTTATCATATTGCCTGCTGACAAATGTTTACAGTTTGTGAATAGTTTCACATAAATAGTACTATTTCCACATACTACAGGGCAATGTGATGTCCGAAGTGGCTGACGAAATTAGGTACTAACACGATATATATGCATATTGCAAGGTATATGTATACCTTGCATATTGTGATCGATGCTCGCTCGCTCCGCTCGCTCGTAAAAATTTAGTCCAACCTCACATCCGATCCGACACGTTCGCAAATTCGAAATAAGTCGCCACCATATCGAATAAGGAACGCAATATGGATTGGTTTTAGGTTACGCTATAGTTTTCGAGCGAGCGCAGCGAGCGAGAGACGCGTAAAGGTGTGTCACAATCCAACGGTTTGGCACATACTGACATTGAAACATTCGCACCAGCCCGAGGAGCCGGAAGTCTTTATCATATTGCCTACTGACAAATGTTTACAGTTTGTGAATAGTTTCACATAAATAGTACTATTTCGACATACTACAGTGCAATGTGATGTCCGAAGTGGCTGACAAAATTAGGTACTAACAAGATATATATGCATATTGCAAGGTATATGTATACCTTGCAAATTGTGATCGTTGCTCGCTCGTTCCGCTCGCTCGTATAAATTTAGTCCAAACTCACATCCGATCCGACACGTTCGCAAATTCTAAATAAGTCGCCTTCATATCGAATGACTAACGCAAGAGGGATTGGTTGTAGGTTAGGCTATAGTATTCGAGCGAGCGCAGCGAGCGAGAGACGCGTAACGGTGTGTCACAATCTAACGGTTTGGCACATACTGACATTGAAACATTCGCACCAGCCAGAGGAGACGGAAGTATTTATCCTATTGCCTGCTGACAAATGTTTACAGTTTGTAAATAGTTTCACATAAATAGTACTATTTCCACATACTACAGTCCAATGTGATGTCCGAAGTGGCTAACAAAATTAGGTACTAACACGATAGATATGCATATTGCAAGGTATATGTATACCTTCCAAATTGGGATCGTTGCTCGCTCGCTCCGCTCGCTCGTAAAAATTTAGTCCAACCTCACATCCGATCCGACACGTTCGCAAATTCGAAATAAGTCGCCACCATATCGAATAATGAACGCAAGATGGATTGGTTTTAGGTTACGCTATAGTTTTCGAGCGAGCGCAGCGAACGAGAGACGCGCAAAGGTGTGTCACAATCCAACGGTTTGGCACATACGGACATTGAAACATTCGCACCAGCCCGAGGAGCCGGAAGTCTTTATCCTATTGCCTGCTGACAAATGTTTACAGTTTGTGAATAGTTTCACATAAATAGTACTATTTCCACATACTACAGTCCAATGTGATGTCCGAAGTGGCCGACAAAATTAGGTACTAACACGAAATATATGCAAGGCAATATAAGGTATATGTATACCTTGCAAATTGTGATCGTTGCTCGCTCGCTCCGCTCGCTCGTAAAAATTTAGTCCAACCTCACATACGATCCGACACGTTCGCAAATTCGAAATAAGTTGCCTTCATATCGAATGACTAACGCAAGATGGATTGGGTTTAGGTTAGGCTACAGCTTTCGAGCGAGCGCAGCGAGCGAGAGACGCGTAAAGGTGTGTCACAATCCAACGGTTTGGCACATACTGACATTGAAACATTCGCACCAGCCCGAGGAGCCGGATGTCTTTATCATATTGCCTGCTGACAAATGTTTACAGTTTGTGAATAGTTTCACATAAATAGTACTATTTCCACATACTACAGGGCAATGTGATGTCCGAAGTGGCTGACGAAATTAGGTACTAACACGATATATATGCATATTGCAAGGTATATGTATACCTTGCGTATTATGATCGATGCTCGCTCGCTCCACTCGCTCGTAAAAATTTAGTCCAACCTCACATCCGATCCGACACGTTCGCAAATTCGAAATAAGTCGCCACCATATCGAATAAAGAACGCAAGATGGATTGGTTTTAGGTTACGCTATAGTTTTCGAGCGAGCGCAGCGAGCGAGAGACGCGTAAAGGTGTGTCACAATCCAACGGTTTGGCACATACTGACATTGAAACATTCGCACCAGCCCGAGGAGCCGGAAGTCTTTATCATATTGCCTACTGACAAATGTTTACAGTTTGTGAATAGTTTCACATAAATAGTACTATTTCGACATACTACAGTGCAATGTGATGTCCGATGTGGCTGACAAAATTAGGTACTAACACGATATATATGCATATTGCAAGGTATATGTATACCTTGCATATTGTGATCGATGCTCGCTCGCTCCGCTCGCTCGTAAAAATTTAGTCCAACCTCACATCCGATCCGACACGTTCGCAAATTCGAAATAAGTCGCCACCATATCGAATAAAGAACGCAAGATGGATTGGTTTTAGGTTACGCTATAGTTTTCGAGCGAGCGCAGCGAGCGAGAGACGCGTAAAGGTGTGTCACAATCCAACGGTTTGGCACATACTGACATTGAAACATTCGCACCAGCCCGAGGAGCCGGAAGTCTTTATCATATTGCCTGCTGACAAATGTTTACAGTTTGTGAATAGTTTCACATAAATAGTACTATTTCGACATACTACAGTGCAATGTGATGTCCGAAGTGGCTGACAAAATTAGGTACTAACAAGATATATATGCATATTGCAAGGTATATGTATACCTTGCAAATTGTGATCGTTGCTCGCTCGTTCCGCTCGCTCGAAAAAATTTAGTCCAACCTCACATCCGATCCGACACGTTCGCAAATTCGAAATAAGTCGCCTTCATATCGAATGACTAACGCAAGAGGGATTGGTTTTAGGTTAGGCTATAGTATTCGAGCGAGCGCAGCGAGCGAGAGACGCGTAAAGGTGTATCACAATCTAACGGTTTGGCACATACTGACATTGAAACATTCGCACCAGCCAGAGGAGACGGAAGTATTTATCCTATTGCCTGCTGACAAATGTTTACAGTTTGTAAATAGTTTCACATAAATAGTACTATTTCCACATACTACAGTCCAATGTCATGTCCGAAGTGGCTAACAAAATTAGGTACTAACACGATATATATGCATATTGCAAGGTATATGTATACCTTGCAAATTGTGATCGTTGCTCGCTCGCTCCGCTCGCTCGTAAAAATTTAGTCCAACCTCACATCCGATCCGACACGTTCGCAAATTCGAAATAAGTCGCCACCATATCGAATAATGAACGCAAGATGGATTGGTTTTAGGTTACGCTATAGTTTTCGAGCGAGCGCAGCGAACGAGAGACGCGTAAAGGTGTGTCACAATTCAACGGTTTGGCACATACGGACATTGAAACATTCGCACCAGCCCGAGGAGCCGGAAGTCTTTATCCTATTGCCTGCTGACAAATGTTTACAGTTTGTGAATAGTTTCACATAAATAGTATTATTTCCACATACTACAGTCCAATGTGATGTCCGAAGTGGCTGACAAAATTAGGTACTAACACGAAATATATGCAAGGCAATATAAGGTATATGTATACCTTGCAAATTGTGATTGTTGCTCGCTCGCTCCGCTCGCTCGTAAAAATTTCGTCCAACCTCACATACGATCCGACACGTTCGCAAATTCGAAATAAGTCGCCACCATATCGAATAAAGAACGCAAGATGGATTGGTTTTAGGTTACGCTATAGTTTTCGAGCGAGCGCAGCGAGCGAGAGACGCGTAAAGGTGTGTCACAATCCAACGGTTTGGCACATACTGACATTGAAACATTCGCACCAGCCCGAGGAGCCGGAAGTCTTTGTCATATTGCCTACTGACAAATGTTTACAGTTTGTGAATAGTTTCACATAAATAGTACTATTTCCACATACTACAGTCCAATGTGATGTCCGAAGTGGCTGACAAAATTAGGTACTAACACGAAATATATGCAAGGCAATATAAGGTATATGTATACCTTGCAAATTGTGATCGTTGCTCGCTCGCTCCGCTCGCTCGTAAAAATTTAGTCCAACCTCACATCCGATCCGACACGTTCGCAAATTCGAAATAAGTCGCCTTCATATCGAATGACTAACGCAAGAGGGATTGGTTTTAGGTTAGGCTATAGTTTTCCAGCGAGCGCAGCGAGCGAGAGACGCGTAAAGGTGTATCACAATCCAACGGTTTGGCACATACGGACATTGAAACATTCGCACCAGCCCGAGGAGCCCGAAGTCATTATCCTATTGCCTGCTGACAAATGTTTACAGTTTGTGAATAGTTTCACATAAATAGTACTATTTCCACATACTACAGTCCAATGTGATGTCCGAAGTGGCTGACAAAATTAGGTACTAACACGAAATATATGCAAGGCAATATAAGGTATATGTATACCTTGCAAATTGTGATCGTTGATCGCTCGTTCCGCTCGCTCGTAAAAATTTAGTCCAACCTCACATACGATCCGACACGTTCGCAAATTCGAAATAAGTTGCCTTCATATCGAATGACTAACGCAAGATGGATTGGGTTTAGGTTAGGCTATAGCTTTCGAGCGAGCGCAGCGAGCGAGAGACGCGTAAAGGTGTGTCACAATCCAACGGTTTGGCACATACTGACATTGAAACATTCGCACCAGCCCGAGGAGCCGGATGTCTTTATCATATTGCCTGCTGACAAATGTTTACAGTTTGTGAATAGTTTCACATAAATAGTACTATTTCCACATACTACAGGGCAATGTGATGTCCGAAGTGGCTGACGAAATTAGGTACTAACACGATATATATGCATATTGCAAGGTATATGTATACCTTGCATATTGTGATCGATGCTCGCTCGCTCCGCTCGCTCGTAAAAATTTAGTCCAACCTCACATCCGATCCGACACGTTCGCAAATTCGAAATAAGTCGCCACCATATCGAATAAGGAACGCAATATGGATTGGTTTTAGGTTACGCTATAGTTTTCGAGCGAGCGCAGCGAGCGAGAGACGCGTAAAGGTGTGTCACAATCCAACGGTTTGGCACATACTGACATTGAAACATTCGCACCAGCCCGAGGAGCCGGAAGTCTTTATCATATTGCCTACTGACAAATGTTTACAGTTTGTGAATAGTTTCACATAAATAGTACTATTTCGACATACTACAGTGCAATGTGATGTCCGAAGTGGCTGACAAAATTAGGTACTAACAAGATATATATGCATATTGCAAGGTATATGTATACCTTGCAAATTGTGATCGTTGCTCGCTCGTTCCGCTCGCTCGTATAAATTTAGTCCAAACTCACATCCGATCCGACACGTTCGCAAATTCGAAATAAGTCGCCTTCATATCGAATGACTAACGCAAGAGGGATTGGTTATAGGTTAGGCTATAGTATTCGAGCGAGCGCAGCGAGCGAGAGACGCGTAACGGTGTGTCACAATCTAACGGTTTGGCACATACTGACATTGAAACATTCGCACCAGCCAGAGGAGACGGAAGTATTTATCCTATTGCCTGCTGACAAATGTTTACAGTTTGTAAATAGTTTCACATAAATAGTACTATTTCCACATACTACAGTCCAATGTGATGTCCGAAGTGGCTAACAAAATTAGGTACTAACACGATAGATATGCATATTGCAAGGTATATGTATACCTTCCAAATTGGGATCGTTGCTCGCTCGCTCCGCTCGCTCGTAAAAATTTAGTCCAACCTCACATCCGATCCGACACGTTCGCAAATTCGAAATAAGTCGCCACCATATCGAATAATGAACGCAAGATGGATTGGTTTTAGGTTACGCTATAGTTTTCGAGCGAGCGCAGCGAACGAGAGACGCGCAAAGGTGTGTCACAATCCAACGGTTTGGCACATACGGACATTGAAACATTCGCACCAGCCCGAGGAGCCGGAAGTCTTTATCCTATTGCCTGCTGACAAATGTTTACAGTTTGTGAATAGTTTCACATAAATAGTACTATTTCCACATACTACAGTCCAATGTGATGTCCGAAGTGGCCGACAAAATTAGGTACTAACACGAAATATATGCAAGGCAATATAAGGTATATGTATACCTTGCAAATTGTGATCGTTGCTCGCTCGCTCCGCTCGCTCGTAAAAATTTAGTCCAACCTCACATACGATCCGACACGTTCGCAAATTCGAAATAGGTTGCCTTCATATCGAATGACTAACGCAAGATGGATTGGGTTTAGGTTAGGCTACAGCTTTCGAGCGAGCGCAGCGAGCGAGAGACGCGTAAAGGTGTGTCACAATCCAACGGTTTGGCACATACTGACATTGAAACATTCGCACCAGCCCGAGGAGCCGGATGTCTTTATCATATTGCCTGCTGACAAATGTTTACAGTTTGTGAATAGTTTCACATAAATAGTACTATTTCCACATACTACAGGGCAATGTGATGTCCGAAGTGGCTGACGAAATTAGGTACTAACACGATATATATGCATATTGCAAGGTATATGTATACCTTGCGTATTATGATCGATGCTCGCTCGCTCCACTCGCTCGTAAAAATTTAGTCCAACCTCACATCCGATCCGACACGTTCGCAAATTCGAAATAAGTCGCCACCATATCGAATAAAGAACGCAAGATGGATTGGTTTTAGGTTACGCTATAGTTTTCGAGCGAGCGCAGCGAGCGAGAGACGCGTAAAGGTGTGTCACAATCCAACGGTTTGGCACATACTGACATTGAAACATTCGCACCAGCCCGAGGAGCCGGAAGTCTTTACCATATTGCCTGCTGACAAATGTTTACAGTTTGTGAATAGTTTCACATAAATAGTACTATTTCGACATACTACAGTGCAATGTGATGTCCGAAGTGGCTGACAAAATTAGGTACTAACAAGATATATATGCATATTGCAAGGTATATGTATACCTTGCAAATTGTGATCGTTGCTCGCTCGTTCCGCTCGCTCGTAAAAATTTAGTCCAACCTCACATCCGATCCGACACGTTCGCAAATTCGAAATAAGTCGCCACCATATCGAATAAAGAACGCAAGATGGATTGGTTTTAGGTTACGCTATAGTTTTCGAGCGAGCGCAGCGAGCGAGAGACGCGTAAAGGTGTGTCACAATCCAACGGTTTGGCACATACTGACATTGAAACATTCGCACCAGCCCGAGGAGCCGGAAGTCTTTATCATATTGCCTGCTGACAAATGTTTACAGTTTGTGAATAGTTTCACATAAATAGTACTATTTCGACATACTACAGTGCAATGTGATGTCCGAAGTGGCTGACAAAATTAGGTACTAACAAGATATATATGCATATTGCAAGGTATATGTATACCTTGCAAATTGTGATCGTTGCTCGCTCGTTCCGCTCGCTCGTAAAAATTTAGTCCAACCTCACATCCGATCCGACACGTTCGCAAATTCGAAATAAGTCGCCTTCATATCGAATGACTAACGCAAGAGGGATTGGTTTTAGGTTAGGCTATAGTATTCGAGCGAGCGCAGCGAGCGAGAGACGCGTAAAGGTGTATCTCAATCTAACGGTTTGGCACATACTGACATTGAAACATTCGCACCAGCCAGAGGAGACGGAAGTATTTATCCTATTGCCTGCTGACAAATGTTTACAGTTTGTAAATAGTTTCACATAAATAGTACTATTTCCACATACTACAGTCCAATGTCATGTCCGAAGTGGCTAACAAAATTAGGTACTAACACGATATATATGCATATTGCAAGGTATATGTATACCTTGCAAATTGTGATCGTTGCTCGCTCGCTCCGCTCGCTCGTAAAAATTTAGTCCAACCTCACATCCGATCCGACACGTTCGCAAATTCGAAATAAGTCGCCACCATATCGAATAATGAACGCAAGATGGATTGGTTTTAGGTTACGCTATAGTTTTCGAGCGAGCGCAGCGAACGAGAGACGCGTAAAGGTGTGTCACAATTCAACGGTTTGGCACATACGGACATTGAAACATTCGCACCAGCCCGAGGAGCCGGAAGTCTTTATCCTATTGCCTGCTGACAAATGTTTACAGTTTGTGAATAGTTTCACATAAATAGTACTATTTCCACATACTACAGTCCAATGTGATGTCCGAAGTGGCTGACAAAATTAGGTACTAACACGAAATATATGCAAGGCAATATAAGGTATATGTATACCTTGCAAATTGTGATTGTTGCTCGCTCGCTCCGCTCGCTCGTAAAAATTTCGTCCAACCTCACATACGATCCGACACGTTCGCAAATTCGAAATAAGTCGCCACCATATCGAATAAAGAACGCAAGATGGATTGGTTTTAGGTTACGCTATAGTTTTCGAGCGAGCGCAGCGAGCGAGAGACGCGTAAAGGTGTGTCACAATCCAACGGTTTGGCACATACTGACATTGAAACATTCGCACCAGCCCGAGGAGCCGGAAGTCTTTGTCATATTGCCTACTGACAAATGTTTACAGTTTGTGAATAGTTTCACATAAATAGTACTATTTCGACATACTACAGTGCAATGTGATGTCCGAAGTGACTGACAAAATTAGGTACTAACACGATATATATGCATATTGCAAGGTATATGTATACCTTGCAAATTGTGATCGTTGCTCGCTCGCTCCGCTCGCTCGTAAAAATTTAGTCCAACCTCACATACGATCCGACACGTTCGCAAATTCGAAAAAAGTTGCCTTCATATCGAATGACTAACGCAAGATGGATTGGGTTTAGGTTAGGCTACAGCTTTCGAGCGAGCGCAGCGAGCGAGAGACGCGTAAAGGTGTGTCACAATCCAACGGTTTGGCACATACTGACATTGAAACATTCGCACCAGCCCGAGGAGCCGGATGTCTTTATCATATTGCCTGCTGACAAATGTTTACAGTTTGTGAATAGTTTCACATAAATAGTACTATTTCCACATACTGCAGTCCAATGTGATGTCCGAAGTGGCTGACGAAATTAGGTACTAAAACGATATATATGCATATTGCAAGGTATATGTATACCTTGCATATTGTGATCGATGCTCGCTCGCTCCGCTCGCTCGTAAAAATTTAGTCCAACCTCACATCCGATCCGACACGTTCGCAAATTCGAAATAAGTCGCCTTCATATCGAATGACTAACGCAAGAGGGATTGGTTTTAGGTTAGGCTATAGTTTTCGAGCGAGCGCAGCGAGCGAGAGACGCGTAAAGGTGTATCACAATCCAACGGTTTGGCACATACGGACATTGAAACATTCGCATCAGCCCGAGGAGCCGGAAGTCTTTATCCTATTGCCTGCTGACAAATGTTTACAGTTTGTGAATAGTTTCACATAAATAGTACTATTTCCACATACTGCAGTCCAATGTGATGTCCGAAGTGGCTGACAAAATTAGGTACTAACACGAAATATATGCAAGGCAATATAAGGTATATGTATACCTTGCAAATTGTGATCGTTGCCCGCTCGCTCCGCTCGCTCGTAAAAATTTAGTCCAACCTCACATCCGATCCGACACGTTCGCAAATTCGAAATAAGTTGCCTTCATATCGAATGACTAACGCAAGATGGATTGGGTTTAGGTTAGGCTACAGCTTTCGAGCGAGCGCAGCGAGCGAGAGACGCGTAAAGGTGTGTCGCAATCCAACGGTTTGGCACATACTGACATTGAAACATTCGCACCAGCCCGAGGAGCCGGATGTCTTTATCATATTGCCTGCTGACAAATGTTTACAGTTTGTGAATAGTTTCACATAAATAGTACTATTTCCACATACTACAGGGCAATGTGATGTCCGAAGTGGCTGACGAAATTAGGTACTTACACGATATATATGCATATTGCAAGGTATATGTATACCTTGCATATTGTGATCGATGCTCGCTCGCTCCGCTCGCTCGTAAAAATTTAGTCCAACCTCACATCCGACCCGACACGTTCGCAAATTCGAAATAAGTCGCCACCATATCGAATAAAGAACGCAAGATGGATTGGTTTTAGGTTACGCTATAGTTTTCGAGCGGGCGCAGCGAGCGAGAGACGCGTAAAGGTGTGTCACAATCCAACGGTTTGGCACATACTGACATTGAAACATTCGCACCAGCCCGAGGAGCCGGAAGTCTTTATCATATTGCCTACTGACAAATGTTTACAGTTTGTGAATAGTTTCACATAAATAGTACTATTTCGACATACTACAGTGCAATGTGATGTCCGAAGTGGCTGACAAAATTAGGTACAAACACGATATATATGCATATTGCAAGGTATATGTATACCTTGCAAATTGTGATCGTTGCTCGCTCGCTCCGCTCGCTCGTAAAAATTTAGTCCAACCACACATCCGATCCGACACGTTCGCAAATTCGAAATAAGTCGCCACCATATCGAATAAAGAACGCAAGATGGATTGGTTTTAGGTTACGCTATAGTTTTCGAGCGAGCGCAGCGAGCGAGAGACGCGTAAAGGTGTGTCACAATCCAACGGTTTGGCACATACTGACATTGAAACATTCGCACCAGCCCGAGGAGCCGGAAGTCTTTATCATATTGCCTACTGACAAATGTTTACAGTTTGTGAATAGTTTCACATAAATAGTACTATTTCCACATACTGCAGTCCAATGTGATGTCCGAAGTGGCTGACAAAATTAGGTACTAACACGAAATATATGCAAGGCAATATAAGGTATATGTATACCTTGCAAATTGTGATCGTTGCTCGCTCGCTCCGCTCGCTCGTAAAAATTTAGTCCAACCTCACATCCGATCCGACACGTTCGCAAATTCGAAATAAGTCGCCTTCATATCGAATGACTAACGCAAGAGGGATTGGTTTTAGGTTAGGCTATAGTTTTCGAGCGAGCGCAGCGAGCGAGAGACGCGTAAAGGTGTATCACAATCCAACGGTTTGGCACATACGGACATTGAAACATTCGCATCAGCCCGAGGAGCCGGAAGTCTTTATCCTATTGCCTGCTGACAAATGTTTACAGTTTGTGAATAGTTTCACATAAATAGTACTATTTCCACATACTGCAGTCCAATGTGATGTCCGAAGTGGCTGACAAAATTAGGTACTAACACGAAATATATGCAAGGCAATATAAGGTATATGTATACCTTGCAAATTGTGATCGTTGCTCGCTCGCTCCGCTCGCTCGTAAAAATTTAGTCCAACCTCACATCCGATCCGACACGTTCGCAAATTCGAAATAAGTTGCCTTCATATCGAATGACTAACGCAAGATGGATTGGGTTTAGGTTAGGCTACAGCTTTCGAGCGAGCGCAGCGAGCGAGAGACGCGTAAAGGTGTGTCGCAATCCAACGGTTTGGCACATACTGACATTGAAACATTCGCACCAGCCCGAGGAGCCGGATGTCTTTATCATATTGCCTGCTGACAAATGTTTACAGTTTGTGAATAGTTTCACATAAATAGTACTATTTCCACATACTACAGGGCAATGTGATGTCCGAAGTGGCTGACGAAATTAGGTACTTACACGATATATATGCATATTGCAAGGTATATGTATACCTTGCATATTGTGATCGATGCTCGCTCGCTCCGCTCGCTCGTAAAAATTTAGTCCAACCTCACATCCGATCCGACACGTTCGCAAATTCGAAATAAGTCGCCACCATATCGAATAAAGAACGCAAGATGGATTGGTTTTAGGTTACGCTATAGTTTTCGAGCGGGCGCAGCGAGCGAGAGACGCGTAAAGGTGTGTCACAATCCAACGGTTTGGCACATACTGACATTGAAACATTCGCACCAGCCCGAGGAGCCGGAAGTCTTTATCATATTGCCTACTGACAAATGTTTACAGTTTGTGAATAGTTTCACATAAATAGTACTATTTCGACATACTACAGTGCAATGTGATGTCCGAAGTGGCTGACAAAATTAGGTACTAACACGATATATATGCATATTGCAAGGTATATGTATACCTTGCAAATTGTGATCGTTGCTCGCTCGCTCCGCTCGCTCGTAAAAATTTAGTCCAACCTCACATCCGATCCGACACGTTCGCAAATTCGAAATAAGTCGCCACCATATCGAATAAAGAACGCAAGATGGATTGGTTTTAGGTTACGCTATAGTTTTCGAGCGAGCGCAGCGAGCGAGAGACGCGTAAAGGTGTGTCACAATCCAACGGTTTGGCACATACAGACATTGAAACATTCGCACCAGCCCGAGGAGCCGGAAGTCTTTATCATATTGCCTACTGACAAATGTTTACAGTTTGTGAATAGTTTCACATAAATAGTACTATTTCCACATACTGCAGTCCAATGTGATGTCCGAAGTGGCTGACAAAATTAGGTACTAAAACGAAATATATGCAAGGCAATATAAGGTATATGTATACCTTGCAAATTGTGATCGTTGCTCGCTCGCTCCGCTCGCTCGTAAAAATTTAGTCCAACCTCACATCCGATCCGACACGTTCGCAAATTCGAAATAAGTTGCCTTCATATCGAATGACTAACGCAAGATGGATTGGGTTTAGGTTAGGCTACAGCTTTCGAGCGAGCGCAGCGAGCGAGAGACGCGTAAAGGTGTGTCACAATCCAACGGTTTGGCACATACTGACATTGAAACATTCGCACCAGCCCGAGGAGCCGGATGTCTTTATCATATTGCCTGCTGACTAATGTTTACAGTTTGTGAATAGTTTCACATAAATAGTACTATTTCCACATACTACAGGGCAATGTGATGTCCGAAGTGGCTGACGAAATTAGGTACTAACACGATATATATGCATATTGCAAGGTATATGTATACCTTGCATATTGTGATCGATGCTCGCTCGCTCCGCTCGCTCGTAAAAATTTAGTCCAACCTCACATCCGATCCGACACGTTCGAAAATTCGAAATAAGTCGCCACCATATCGAATAAAGAACGCAAGATGAATTGGTTTTAGGTTACACTATAGTTTTCGAGCGAGCGCAGCGAGCGAGAGACGCGTAAAGGTGTGTCACAATCCAACGGTTTGGCACATACTGACATTGAAACATTCGCACCAGCCCGAGGAGCCGGAAGTCTTTGTCATATTGCCTACTGACAAATGTTTACAGTTTGTGAATAGTTTCACATAAATAGTACTATTTCGACATACTACAGTGCAATGTGATGTCCGAAGTGGCTGACAAAATTAGGTACTAACACGAAATATATGCAAGGCAATATAAGGTATATGTATACCTTGCAAATTGTGATTGTTGCTCGCTCGCTCGTAAAAATTTCGTCCAACCTCACATACGATCCGACACGTTCGCAAATTCGAAATAAGTTGCCTTCATATCGAATGACTAACGCAAGATGGATTGGGTTTAGGTTAGGCTACAGCTTTCGAGCGAGCGCAGCGAGCGAGAGACGCGTAAAGGTGTGTCACAATCCAACGGTTTGGCACATACTGACATTGAAACATTCGCACCAGCCCGAGGAGCCGGAAGTCTTTGTCATATTGCCTACTGACAAATGTTTACAGTTTGTGAATAGTTTCACATAAATAGTACTATTTCGACATACTACAGTGCAATGTGATATCCGAAGTGACTGACAAAATTAGGTACTAACACGATATATATGCATATTGCAAGGTATATGTATACCTTGCAAATTGTGATCGTTGCTCGCTCGCTCCGCTCGCTCGTAAAAATTTAGTCCAACCTCACATCCGATCCGACACGTTCGCAAATTCGAAATAAGTCGCCTTCATATCGAATGACTAACGCAAGAGGGATTGGTTTTAGGTTATGCTATAATATTCGAGCGAGCGCAGCGAGCGAGAGACGCGTAAAGGTGTGTCACAATCCAACGGTTTGGCACATACGGACATTGAAACATTCGCACCAGCCCGAGGAGCCGGAAGTCTTTATCCTATTGCCTGCTGACAAATGTTTACAGTTTGTGAATAGTTTCACATAAATAGTACTATTTCCACATACTACAGTCCAATGTGATGTCCGAAGTGGCTGACAAAATTAGGTACTAACACGAAATATATGCAAGGCAATATAAGGTATATGTATACCTTGCAAATTGTGATCGTTGCTCGCTAGCTCCGCTCGCTCGTAAAAATTTAGTCCAACCTCACATACGATCCGACACGTTCGCAAATTCGAAATAAGTTGCCTTCATATCGAATGACTAACGCAAGATGGATTGGGTTTATGTTAGGCTACAGCTTTCGAGCGAGCGCAGCGAGCGAGAGACGCGTAAAGGTGTGTCACAATCCAACGGTTTGGCACATACTGACATTGAAACATTCGCACCAGCCCGAGGAGCCGGATGTCTTTATCATATTGCCTGCTGACAAATGTTTACAGTTTGTGAATAGTTTCACATAAATAGTACTATTTCCACATACTGCAGTCCAATGTGATGTCCGAAGTGGCTGACAAAATTAGGTACTAACACGAAATATATGCAAGGCAATATAAGGTATATGTACACCTTGCAAATTGTGATCGTTGCTCGCTCGCTCCGCTCGCTCGTAAAAATTTAGTCCAACCTCACATACGATCCGACACGTTCGCAAATTCGAAATAAGTCGCCACCATATCGAATAAAGAACGCAAGATGGATTGGTTTTAGGTTACGCTATAGTTTTCGAGCGAGCGCAGCGAGCGAGAGACGCGTAAAGGTGTGTCACAATCCAACGGTTTGGCACATACTGACATTGAAACATTCGCACCAGCCCGAGGAGCCGGAAGTCTTTATCATATTGCCTACTGACAAATGTTTACAGTTTGTGAATAGTTTCACATAAATAGTACTATTTCGACATACTACAGTGCAATGTGATGTCCGAAATGGCTGACAAAATTAGGTACTAACACGATATATATGCATATTGCAAGGTATATGTATACCTTGCAAATTGTGATCGTTGCTCGCTCGCTCCGCTCGCACGTAAAAATTTAGTCCAACCTCACATCCGATCCGACACGTTCGCAAATTCGAAATAAGTCGCCTTCATATCGAATGACTAACGCAAGAGGGATTGGTTTTAGGTTAGGCTATAGTTTTCGAGCGAGCGCAGCGAGCGAGAGACGCGTAAAGGTGTATCACAATCCAACGGTTTGTCACATACGGACATTGAAACATTCGCACCAGCCCGAGGAGCCGGAAGTCTTTATCCTATTGCCTGCTGACAAATGTTTACAGTTTGTGAATAGTTTCACATAAATAGTACTATTTCCACATACTGCAGTCCAATGTGATGTCCGAAGTGGCTGACAAAATTAGGTACTAACACGAAATATATGCAAGGCAATATAAGGTATATGTATACCTTGCAAATTGTGATCGTTGCTCGCTCGCTCCGCTCGCTCGTAAAAATTTAGTCCAACCTCACATCCGATCCGACACGTTCGCAAATTCGAAATAAGTTGCCTTCATATCGAATGACTAACGCAAGATGGATTGGGTTTAGGTTAGGCTACAGCTTTCGAGCGAGCGGAGCGAGCGAGAGACGCGTAAAGGTGTGTCACAATCCAACGGTTTGGCACATACTGACATTGAAACATTCGCACCAGCCCGAGGAGCAGGATGTCTTTATCATATTGCCTGCTGACAAATGTTTACAGTTTGTGAATAGTTTCACATAAATAGTACTATTTCGACATACTACAGTGCAATGTGATGTCCGAAGTGGCTGACAAAATTAGGTACTAACACGATATATATGCATATTGCAAGGTATATGTATACCTTGCAAATTGTGATCGTTGCTCGCTCGCTCCGCTCGCTCGTAAAAATTTAGTCCAACCTCACATCCGATCCGACACGTTCGCAAATTCGAAATAAGTCGCCACCATATCGAATAATGTACGCAAGATGGATTGGTTTTAGGTTACGCTATAGTTTTCGAGCGAGCGCAGCGAACGAGAGACGCGTAAAGGTGTGTCACAATCCAACGGTTTGGCACATACGGACATTGAAACATTCGCACCAGCCCGAGGAGCCGGAATTCTTTATCCTATTGCCTGCTGACAAATGTTTACAGTTTGTGAATAGTTTCACATAAATAGTACTATTTCCACATACTACAGTCCAATGTGATGTCCGAAGTGGCTGACAAAATTAGGTACTAACACGAAATATATGCAAGGCAATATAAGGTATATGTATACCTTGCAAATTGTGATCGTTGCTCGCTCGCTCCGCTCGCTCGTAAAAATTTAGTCCAACCTCACATACGATCCGACACGTTCGCAAATTCGAAATAAGTTGCCTTCATATCGAATGACTAACGCAAGATGGATTGGGTTTAGGTTAGGCTATAGTTTTCGAGCGAGCGCAGCAAGCGAGAGACGCGTAAAGGTGCATCACAATCCAACGGTTTGGCACATACGGACATTGAAACATTCGCACCAGCCCGAGGAGCCGGAAGTCTTTATCCTATTGCCTGCTGACAAATGTTTACAGTTTGTGAATAGTTTCACATAAATAGTACTATTTCCACATACTGCAGTCCAATGTGATGTCCGAAGTGGCTGACAAAATTAGGTACTAACACGAAATATATGCAAGGCAATATAAGGTATATGTATACCTTGCAAATTGTGATCGTTGCTCGCTCGCTCCGCTCGCTCGTAAAAATTTAGTCCAACCTCACATCCGATCCGACACGTTCGCAAATTCGAAATAAGTTGCCTTCATATCGAATGACTAACGCAAGATGGATTGGGTTTAGGTTAGGCTACAGCATTCGAGCGAGCGCAGCGAGCGAGAGACGCGTAAAGGTGTGTCACAATCCAACGGTTTGGCACATACTGACATTGAAACATTCGCACCAGCCCGAGGAGCCGGATGTCTTTATCATATTGCCTGCTGACTAATGTTTACAGTTTGTGAATAGTTTCACATAAATAGTACTATTTCCACATACTACAGGGCAATGTGATGTCCGAAGTGGCTGACGAAATTAGGTACTAACACGATATATATGCATATTGCAAGGTATATGTATACCTTGCAAATTGTGATCGTTGCTCGCTCGCTCCGCTCGCTCGTAAAAATTTAGTCCAACCTCACATCCGATCCGACACGTTCGCAAATTCGAAATAAGTCGCCACCATATCGAATAATGAACGCAAGATGGATTGGTTTTAGGTTACGCTATAGTTTTCGAGCGAGCGCAGCGAACGAGAGACGCGTAAAGGTGTGTCACAATCCAACGGTTTGGCACATACGGACATTGAAACATTCGCACCAGCCCGAGGAGCCGGAAGTCTTTATCCTATTCCCTGCTGACAAATGTTTACAGTTTGTGAATAGTTTCACATAAATAGTACTATTTCCACATACTACAGTCCAATGTGATGTCCGAAGTGGCTGACAAAATTAGGTACTAACACGAAATATATGCAAGGCAATATAAGGTATATGTATACCTTGCAAATTGTGATCGTTGCACGCTCGCTCCGCTCGCTCGTAAAAATTTAGTCCAACCTCACATCCGATCCGACACGTTCGCAAATTCGAAATAAGTCGCCTTCGTATCGAATGACTAACGCAAGAGGGATTGGTTTTAGGTTAGGCTATAGTTTTCGAGCGAGCGCAGCGAGCGAGAGACGCGTAAAGGTGTATCACAATCCAACGGTTTGGCACATACGGACATTGAAACATTCGCACAAGCCCGAGGAGCCGGAAGTCTTTATCCTATTGCCTGCTGACAAATGTTTACAGTTTGTGAATAGTTTCACATAAATAGTACTATTTCCACATACTACAGTCCAATGTGATGTCCGAAGTGGCTGACAAAATTAGGTACTAACACGAAATATATGCAAGGCAATATAAGGTATATGTATACCTTGCAAATTGTGATCGTTGCTCGCTCGCTCCGCTCGCTCGTAAAAATTTAGTCCAACCTCACATACGATCCGACACGTTCGCAAATTCGAAATAAGTTGCCTTCATATCGAATGACTAACGCAAGATGGATTGGGTTTAGGTTAGGCTACAGCTTTCGAGCGAGCGCAGCGAGCGAGAGACGCGTAAAGGTGTGTCACAATCCAACGGTTTGGCACATACTGACATTGAAACATTCGCACCAGCCCGAGGAGCCGGAAGTCTTTATCATATTGCCTACTGACAAATGTTTACAGTTTGTGAATAGTTTCACATAAATAGTACTATTTCGACATACTACAGTGCAATGTGATGTCCGAAATGGCTGACAAAATATGGTACTAACACGATATATATGCATATTGCAAGGTATATGTATACCTTGCATATTGTGATCGATGCTCGCTCGCTCCGCTCGCTCGTAAAAATTTAGTCCAACCTCACATCCGATCCGACACGTTCGCAAATTCGAAATAAGTCGCCACCATATCGAATAAAGAACGCAAGATGGATTGGTTTTAGGTTACGCTATAGCTTTCGAGCGAGCGCAGCGAGCGAGAGACGCGTAAAGGTGTGTCACAATCCAACGGTTTGGCACATACTGACATTGAAACATTCGCACCAGCCCGAGGAGCCGGAAGTCTTTATCATATTGCCTACTGACAAATGTTTACAGTTTGTGAATAGTTTCACATAAATGGTACTATTTCGACATACTACAGTGCAATGTGATGTCCGAAGTGGCTGACAAAATTAGGTACTAACACGATATATATGCATATTGCAAGGTATATGTATACCTTGCAAATTGTGATCGTTGCTCGCTCGCTCCGCTCGCTCGTAAAAATTTAGTCCAACCTCACATCCGATCCGACACGTTCGCAAATTCGAAATAAGTCGCCACCATATCGAATAATGAACGCAAGATGGATTGGTTTTAGGTTACGCTATAGTTTTCGAGCGAGCGCAGCGAACGAGAGACGCGTAAAGGTGTGTCACAATCCAACGGTTTGGCACATACGGACATAGAAACATTCGCACCAGCCCGAGGAGCCGGAAGTCTTTATCCTATTGCGTGCTGACAAATGTTTACAGTTTGTGAATAGTTTCACATAAATAGTACTATTTCCACATACTACAGTCCAATGTGATGTCCGAAGTGGCTGACAAAATTAGGTACTAACACGGAATATATGCAAGGCAATATAAGGTATATGTATACCTTGCAAATTGTGATCGTTGCTCGCTCGCTCCGCTCGCTCGTAAAAATTTAGTCCAACCTCACATCCGATCCGACACGTTCGCAAATTCGAAACAAGTCGCCACCATATCGAGTAATGAACGCAAGATGGATTGGTTTTAGGTTACGCTATAGTTTTCGAGCGGGCGCAGCGAGCGAGAGACGCGTAAAGGTGTGTCACAATCCAACGGTTTGGCACATACTGACATTGAAACATTCGCACCAGCCCGAGGAGCCGGAAGTCTTTATCATATTGCCTACTGACAAATGATTACAGTTTGTGAATAGTTTCACATAAATAGTACTATTTCGACATACTACAGTCCAATGTGATGTCCGAAGTGGCTGACAAAATTAGGTACTAACACGAAATATATGCAAGGCAATATAAGGTATATGTATACCTTGCAAATTGTGATCGTTGCTCGCTCGCTCCGCTCGCTCGTAAAAATTTAGTCCAACCTCACATACGATCCGACACGTTCGCAAATTCGGAATAAGTTGCCTTCATATCGAATGACTAACGCAAGATGGATTGGGTTTAGGTTAGGCTACAGCTTTCGAGCGAGCGCAGCGAGCGAGAGACGCGTAAAGGTGTGTCACAATCCAACGGTTTGGCACATACTGACATTGAAACATTCGCACCAGCCCGAGGAGCCGGAAGTCTTTATCATATTGCCTACTGACAAATGTTTACAGTTTGTGAATAGTTTCACATAAATAGTACTATTTCGACATACTACAGTGCAATGTGATGTCCGAAATGGCTGACAAAATATGGTACTAACACGATATATATGCATATTGCAAGGTATATGTATAGCTTGCATATTGTGATCGATGCTCGCTCGCTCCGCTCGCTCGTAAAAATTTAGTCCAACCTCACATCCGATCCGACACGTTCGCAAATTCGAAATAAGTCGCCACCATATCGAATAAAGAACGCAAGATGGATTGGTTTTAGGTTACGCTATAGCTTTCGAGCGAGCGCAGCGAGCGAGAGACGCGTAAAGGTGTGTCACAATCCAACGGTTTGGCACATACTGACATTGAAACATTCGCACCAGCCCGAGGAGCCGGAAGTCTTTATCATATTGCCTACTGACAAATGTTTACAGTTTGTGAATAGTTTCACATAAATGGTACTATTTCGACATACTACAGTGCAATGTGATGTCCGAAGTGGCTGACAAAATTAGGTACTAACACGATATATATGCATATTGCAAGGTATATGTATACCTTGCAAATTGTGATCGTTGCACGCTCGCTCCGCTCGCTCGTAAAAATTTAGTCCAACCTCACATCCGATCCGACACGTTCGCAAATTCGAAATAAGTCGCCTTCGTATCGAATGACTAACGCAAGAGGGATTGGTTTTAGGTTAGGCTATAGTTTTCGAGCGAGCGCAGCGAGCGAGAGACGCGTAAAGGTGTATCACAATCCAACGGTTTGGCACATACGGACATTGAAACATTCGCACAAGCCCGAGGAGCCGGAAGTCTTTATCCTATTGCCTGCTGACAAATGTTTACAGTTTGTGAATAGTTTCACATAAATAGTACTATTTCCACATACTGCAGTCCAATGTGATGTCCGAAGTGGCTGACAAAATTAGGTACTAACACGAAATATATGCAAGGCAATATAAGGTATATGTATACCTTGCAAATTGTGATCGTTGCTCGCTCGCTCCGCTCGCTCGTAAAAATTTAGTCCAACCTCACATCCGATCCGACACGTTCGCAAATTCGGAATAAGTCGCCTTCATATCGAATGACTAACGCAAGAGGGATTGGTTTTAGGTTAGGCTATAGTTTTCGAGCGAGCGCAGCAAGCGAGAGACGCGTAAAGGTGTATCACAATCCAACGGTTTGGCACATACGGACATTGAAACATTCGCACCAGCCCGAGGAGCCGGAAGTCTTTATCCTATTGCCTGCTGACAAATGTTTACAGTTTGTGAATAGTTTCACATAAATAGTACTATTTCCACATACTGCAGTCCAATGTGATGTCCGAAGTGGCTGACAAAATTAGGTACTAACACGAAATATATGCAAGGCAATATAAGGTATATGTATACCTTGCAAATTGTGATCGTTGCTCGCTCGCTCCGCTCGCTCGTAAAAATTTAGTCCAACCTCACATCCGATCCGACACGTTCGCAAATTCGAAATAAGTTGCCTTCATATCGAATGACTAACGCAAGATGGATTGGGTTTAGGTTAGGCTACAGCCTTCGAGCGAGCGCAGCGAGCGAGAGACGCGTAAAGGTGTGCCGCAATCCAACGGTTTGGCACATACTGACATTGAAACATTCGCACCAGCCCGAGGAGCCGGATGTCTTTATCATATTGCCTGCTGACAAATGTTTACAGTTTGTGAATAGTTTCACATAAATAGTACTATTTCCACATACTACAGGGCAATGTGATGTCCGAAGTGACTGACGAAATTAGGTACTAACACGATATATATGCATATTGCAAGGTATATGTATACCTTGCATATTGTGATCGATGCTCGCTCGCTCCGCTCGCTCGCAAAAATTTAGTCCAACCTCACATCCGATCCGACACGTTCGCAAATTCGAAATAAGTCGCCACCATATCGAATAAAGAACGCAAGATGGATTGGTTTTAGGTAACGCTATAGTTTTCGAGCGGGCGCAGCGACTGAGAGACGCGTAAAGGTGTGTCACAATCCAACGGTTTGGCACATACTGACATTGAAACATTCGCACCAGCCCGAGGAGCCGGAAGTCTTTATCATATTGCCTACTGACAAATGATTACAGTTTGTAAATAGTTTCACATAAATAGTACTATTTCGACATACTACAGTGCAATGTGATGTCCGAAGTGGCTGACAAAATTAGGTACTAACACGATATATATGCATATTGCAAGGTATATGTATACCTTGCAAATTGTGATCGTTGCTCGCTCGCTCCGCTCGCTCGTAAAAATTTAGTCCAACCTCACATCCGATACGACACGTTCGCAAATTCGAAATAAGTCGCCACCATATCGAATAATGAACGCAAGATGGATTGGTTTTAGGTTACGCTATAGTTTTCGAGCGAGCGCAGCGAACGAGAGACGCGTAAAGGTGTGTCACAATCCAACGGTTTGGCACATACGGACATAGAAACATTCGCACCAGCCCGAGGAGCCGGAAGTCTTTATCCTATTGCGTGCTGACAAATGTTTACAGTTTGTGAATAGTTTCACATAAATAGTACTATTTCCACATACTACAGTCCAATGTGATGTCCGAAGTGGCTGACAAAATTAGGTACTAACACGGAATATATGCAAGGCAATATAAGGTATATGTATACCTTGCAAATTGTGATCGTTGCTCGCTCGCTCCGCTCGCTCGTAAAAATTTAGTCCAACCTCACATCCGATCCGACACGTTCGCAAATTCGAAATAAGTCGCCACCATATCGAGTAATGAACGCAAGATGGATTGGTTTTAGGTTACGCTATAGTTTTCGAGCGGGCGCAGCGAGCGAGAGACGCGTAAAGGTGTGTCACAATCCAACGGTTTGGCACATACTGACATTGAAACATTCGCACCAGCCCGAGGAGCCGGAAGTCTTTATCATATTGCCTACTGACAAATGATTACAGTTTGTGAATAGTTTCACATAAATAGTACTATTTCGACATACTACAGTGCAATGTGATGTCCGAAGTGGCTGACAAAATTAGGTACTAACACGATATATATGCATATTGCAAGGTATATGTATACCTTGCAAATTGTGATCGTTGCTCGCTCGCTCCGCTCGCTCGTAAAAATTTAGTCCAACCTCACATACGATCCGACACGTTCGCAAATTCGAAATAAGTTGCCTTCATATCGAATGACTAACGCA
The DNA here is from genome assembly GCF_910591885.1 of Bombus terrestris. Classification (NCBI taxonomy): domain Eukaryota; kingdom Metazoa; phylum Arthropoda; class Insecta; order Hymenoptera; family Apidae; genus Bombus; species Bombus terrestris. Next base: position 1,061,423 of record NW_025963552.1, on the reverse strand, counting down.
AGATGGATTGGGTTTAGGTTAGGCTACAGCTTTCGAGCGAGCGCAGCGAGCGAGAGACGCGTAAAGGTGTGTCACAATCCAACGGTTTGGCACATACTGACATTGAAACATTCGCACCAGCCCGAGGAGCCGGATGTCTTTATCATATTGCCTGCTGACAAATGTTTACAGTTTGTGAATAGTTTCACATAAATAGTACCATTTCCACATACTACAGGGCAATGTGATGTCCGAAGTGGCTGACGAAATTAGGTACTAACACGATATATATGCATATTGCAAGGTATATGTATACCTTGCATATTGTGATCGATGCTCGCTCGCTCCGCTCGCTCGTAAAAATTTAGTCCAACCTCACATCCGATCCGACACGTTCGCAAATTCGAAATAAGTCGCCTTCATATCGAATGACTAACGCAAGAGGGATTGGTTTTAGGTTAGGCTATAGTTTTCGAGCGAGCGCAGCGAGCGAGAGACGCGTAAAGGTGTATCACAATCCAACGGTTTGGCACATACGGACATTGAAACATTCGCACCAGCCCGAGGAGCCGGAAGTCTTTAACCTATTGCCTGCTGACAAATGTTTACAGTTTGTGAATAGTTTCACATAAATAGTACTATTTCCACATACTGCAGTCCAATGTGATGTCCGAAGTGGCTGACAAAATTAGGTACTAACACGAAATATATGCAAGGCAATATAAGGTATATGTATACCTTGCAAATTGTGATCGTTGCTCGCTTGCTCCGCTCGCTCGTAAAAATTTAGTCCAACCTCACATCCGATCCGACACGTTCGCAAATTCGAAATAAGTTGCCTTCATATCGAATGACTAACGCAAGATGGATTGGGTTTAGGTTAGGCTACAGCTTTCGAGCGAGCGCAGCGAGCGAGAGACGCGTAAAGGTGTGTCACAATCCAACGGTTTGGCACATACTGACATTGAAACATTCGCACCAGCCCGAGGAGCCGGAAGTCTTTATCATATTGCCTACTGACAAATGTTTACAGTTTGTGAATAGTTTCACATAAATAGTACTATTTCGACATACTACAGTGCAATGTGATGTCCGAAATGGCTGACAAAATATGGTACTAACACGATATATATGCATATTGCAAGGTATATGTATACCTTGCATATTGTGATCGATGCTCGCTCGCTCCGCTCGCTCGTAAAAATTTAGTCCAACCTCACATCCGATCCGACACGTTCGCAAATTCGAAATAAGTCGCCACCATATCGAATAAAGAACGCAAGATGGATTGGTTTTAGGTTACGCTATAGCTTTCGAGCGAGCGCAGCGAGCGAGAGACGCGTAAAGGTGTGTCACAATCCAACGGTTTGGCACATACTGACATTGAAACATTCGCACCAGCCCGAGGAGCCGGAAGTCTTTATCATATTGCCTACTGACAAATGTTTACAGTTTGTGAATAGTTTCACATAAATGGTACTATTTCGACATACTACAGTGCAATGTGATGTCCGAAGTGGCTGACAAAATTAGGTACTAACACGATATATATGCATATTGCAAGGTATATGTATACCTTGCAAATTGTGATCGTTGCTCGCTCGCTCCGCTCGCTCGTAAAAATTTAGTCCAACCTCACATCCGATACGACACGTTCGCAAATTCGAAATAAGTCGCCACCATATCGAATAATGAACGCAAGATGGATTGGTTTTAGGTTACGCTATAGTTTTCGAGCGAGCGCAGCGAACGAGAGACGCGTAAAGGTGTGTCACAATCCAACGGTTTGGCACATACGGACATAGAAACATTCGCACCAGCCCGAGGAGCCGGAAGTCTTTATCCTATTGCGTGCTGACAAATGTTTACAGTTTGTGAATAGTTTCACATAAATAGTACTATTTCCACATACTACAGTCCAATGTGATGTCCGAAGTGGCTGACAAAATTAGGTACTAACACGGAATATATGCAAGGCAATATAAGGTATATGTATACCTTGCAAATTGTGATCGTTGCTCGCTCGCTCCGCTCGCTCGTAAAAATTTAGTCCAACCTCACATCCGATCCGACACGTTCGCAAATTCGAAACAAGTCGCCACCATATCGAGTAATGAACGCAAGATGGATTGGTTTTAGGTTACGCTATAGTTTTCGAGCGGGCGCAGCGAGCGAGAGACGCGTAAAGGTGTGTCACAATCCAACGGTTTGGCACATACTGACATTGAAACATTCGCACCAGCCCGAGGAGCCGGAAGTCTTTATCATATTGCCTACTGACAAATGATTACAGTTTGTGAATAGTTTCACATAAATAGTACTATTTCGACATACTACAGTCCAATGTGATGTCCGAAGTGGCTGACAAAATTAGGTACTAACACGAAATATATGCAAGGCAATATAAGGTATATGTATACCTTGCAAATTGTGATCGTTGCTCGCTCGCTCCGCTCGCTCGTAAAAATTTAGTCCAACCTCACATACGATCCGACACGTTCGCAAATTCGAAATAAGTTGCCTTCATATCGAATGACTAACGCAAGATGGATTGGGTTTAGGTTAGGCTACAGCTTTCGAGCGAGCGCAGCGAGCGAGAGACGCGTAAAGGTGTGTCACAATCCAACGGTTTGGCACATACTGACATTGAAACATTCGCACCAGCCCGAGGAGCCGGAAGTCTTTATCATATTGCCTACTGACAAATGTTTACAGTTTGTGAATAGTTTCACATAAATAGTACTATTTCGACATACTACAGTGCAATGTGATGTCCGAAATGGCTGACAAAATATGGTACTAACACGATATATATGCATATTGCAAGGTATATGTATAGCTTGCATATTGTGATCGATGCTCGCTCGCTCCGCTCGCTCGTAAAAATTTAGTCCAACCTCACATCCGATCCGACACGTTCGCAAATTCGAAATAAGTCGCCACCATATCGAATAAAGAACGCAAGATGGATTGGTTTTAGGTTACGCTATAGCTTTCGAGCGAGCGCAGCGAGCGAGAGACGCGTAAAGGTGTGTCACAATCCAACGGTTTGGCACATACTGACATTGAAACATTCGCACCAGCCCGAGGAGCCGGAAGTCTTTATCATATTGCCTACTGACAAATGTTTACAGTTTGTGAATAGTTTCACATAAATGGTACTATTTCGACATACTACAGTGCAATGTGATGTCCGAAGTGGCTGACAAAATTAGGTACTAACACGATATATATGCATATTGCAAGGTATATGTATACCTTGCAAATTGTGATCGTTGCACGCTCGCTCCGCTCGCTCGTAAAAATTTAGTCCAACCTCACATCCGATCCGACACGTTCGCAAATTCGAAATAAGTCGCCTTCGTATCGAATGACTAACGCAAGAGGGATTGGTTTTAGGTTAGGCTATAGTTTTCGAGCGAGCGCAGCGAGCGAGAGACGCGTAAAGGTGTATCACAATCCAACGGTTTGGCACATACGGACATTGAAACATTCGCACAAGCCCGAGGAGCCGGAAGTCTTTATCCTATTGCCTGCTGACAAATGTTTACAGTTTGTGAATAGTTTCACATAAATAGTACTATTTCCACATACTGCAGTCCAATGTGATGTCCGAAGTGGCTGACAAAATTAGGTACTAACACGAAATATATGCAAGGCAATATAAGGTATATGTATACCTTGCAAATTGTGATCGTTGCTCGCTCGCTCCGCTCGCTCGTAAAAATTTAGTCCAACCTCACATCCGATCCGACACGTTCGCAAATTCGAAATAAGTTGCCTTCATATCGAATGACTAACGCAAGATGGATTGGGTTTAGGTTAGGCTACAGCCTTCGAGCGAGCGCAGCGAGCGAGAGACGCGTAAAGGTGTGCCGCAATCCAACGGTTTGGCACATACTGACATTGAAACATTCGCACCAGCCCGAGGAGCCGGATGTCTTTATCATATTGCCTGCTGACAAATGTTTACAGTTTGTGAATAGTTTCACATAAATAGTACTATTTCCACATACTACAGGGCAATGTGATGTCCGAAGTGACTGACGAAATTAGGTACTAACACGATATATATGCATATTGCAAGGTATATGTATACCTTGCATATTGTGATCGATGCTCGCTCGCTCCGCTCGCTCGCAAAAATTTAGTCCAACCTCACATCCGATCCGACACGTTCGCAAATTCGAAATAAGTCGCCACCATATCGAATAAAGAACGCAAGATGGATTGGTTTTAGGTAACGCTATAGTTTTCGAGCGGGCGCAGCGACTGAGAGACGCGTAAAGGTGTGTCACAATCCAACGGTTTGGCACATACTGACATTGAAACATTCGCACCAGCCCGAGGAGCCGGAAGTCTTTATCATATTGCCTACTGACAAATGATTACAGTTTGTAAATAGTTTCACATAAATAGTACTATTTCGACATACTACAGTGCAATGTGATGTCCGAAGTGGCTGACAAAATTAGGTACTAACACGATATATATGCATATTGCAAGGTATATGTATACCTTGCAAATTGTGATCGTTGCTCGCTCGCTCCGCTCGCTCGTAAAAATTTAGTCCAACCTCACATCCGATCCGACACGTTCGCAAATTCGAAATAAGTCGCCACCATATCGAATAATGAACGCAAGATGGATTGGTTTTAGGTTACGCTATAGTTTTCGAGCGAGCGCAGCGAACGAGAGACGCGTAAAGGTGTGTCACAATCCAACGGTTTGGCACATACGGACATAGAAACATTCGCACCAGCCCGAGGAGCCGGATGTCTTTATCCTATTGCGTGCTGACAAATGTTTACAGTTTGTGAATAGTTTCACATAAATAGTACTATTTCCACATACTACAGTCCAATGTGATGTCCGAAGTGGCTGACAAAATTAGGTACTAACACGGAATATATGCAAGGCAATATAAGGTATATGTATACCTTGCAAATTGTGATCGTTGCTCGCTCGCTCCGCTCGCTCGTAAAAATTTAGTCCAACCTCACATCCGATCCGACACGTTCGCAAATTCGAAATAAGTCGCCACCATATCGAGTAATGAACGCAAGATGGATTGGTTTTAGGTTACGCTATAGTTTTCGAGCGGGCGCAGCGAGCGAGAGACGCGTAAAGGTGTGTCACAATCCAACGGTTTGGCACATACTGACATTGAAACATTCGCACCAGCCCGAGGAGCCGGAAGTCTTTATCATATTGCCTACGGACAAATGATTACAGTTTGTGAATAGTTTCACATAAATAGTACTATTTCGACATACTACAGTGCAATGTGATGTCCGAAGTGGCTGACAAAATTAGGTACTAACACGATATATATGCATATTGCAAGGTATATGTATACCTTGCAAATTGTGATCGTTGCTCGCTCGCTCCGCTCGCTCGTAAAAATTTAGTCCAACCTCACATACGATCCGACACGTTCGCAAATTCGAAATAAGTTGCCTTCATATCGAATGACTAACGCAAGATGGATTGGGTTTAGGTTAGGCTACAGCTTTCGAGCGAGCGCAGCGAGCGAGAGACGCGTAAAGGTGTGTCACAATCCAACGGTTTGGCACATACTGACATTGAAACATTCGCACCAGCCCGAGGAGCCGGATGTCTTTATCATATTGCCTGCTGACAAATGTTTACAGTTTGTGAATAGTTTCACATAAATAGTACCATTTCCACATACTACAGGGCAATGTGATGTCCGAAGTGGCTGACGAAATTAGGTACTAACACGATATATATGCATATTGCAAGGTATATGTATACCTTGCATATTGTGATCGATGCTCGCTCGCTCCGCTCGCTCGTAAAAATTTAGTCCAACCTCACATCCGATCCGACACGTTCGCAAATTCGAAATAAGTCGCCTTCATATCGAATGACTAACGCAAGAGGGATTGGTTTTAGGTTAGGCTATAGTTTTCGAGCGAGCGCAGCGAGCGAGAGACGCGTAAAGGTGTATCACAATCCAACGGTTTGGCACATACGGACATTGAAACATTCGCACCAGCCCGAGGAGCCGGAAGTCTTTATCCTATTGCCTGCTGACAAATGTTTACAGTTTGTGAATAGTTTCACATAAATAGTACTATTTCCACATACTGCAGTCCAATGTGATGTCCGAAGTGGCTGACAAAATTAGGTACTAACACGAAATATATGCAAGGCAATATAAGGTATATGTATACCTTGCAAATTGTGATCGTTGCTCGCTTGCTCCGCTCGCTCGTAAAAATTTAGTCCAACCTCACATCCGATCCGACACGTTCGCAAATTCGAAATAAGTTGCCTTCATATCGAATGACTAACGCAAGATGGATTGGGTTTAGGTTAGGCTACAGCTTTCGAGCGAGCGCAGCGAGCGAGAGACGCGTAAAGGTGTGTCGCAATCCAACGGTTTGGCACATACTGACATTGAAACATTCGCACCAGCCCGTGGAGCCGGATGTCTTTATCATATTGCCTGCTGACAAATGTTTACAGTTTGTGAATAGTTTCACATAAATAGTACTATTTCCACATACTACAGGGCAATGTGATGTCCGAAGTGGCTGACGAAATTAGGTACTAACACGATATATATGCATATTGCAAGGTATATGTATACCTTGCATATTGTGATCGATGCTCGCTCGCTCCGCTCGCTCGTAAAAATTTAGTCCAACCTCACATCCGATCCGACACGTTCGCAAATTCGAAATAAGTCGCCACCATATCGAATAAAGAACGCAAGATGGATTGGTTTTAGGTTACGCTACAGTTTTCGAGCGGGCGCAGCGAGCGAGAGACGCGTAAAGGTGTGTCACAATCCAACGGTTTGGCACATACTGACATTGAAACATTCGCACCAGCCCGAGGAGCCGGAAGTCTTTATCATATTGCCTACTGACAAATGTTTACAGTTTGTGAATAGTTTCACATAAATAGTACTATTTCCACATACTACAGGGCAATGTGATGTCCGAAGTGGCTGACGAAATTAGGTACTAACACGATATATATGCATATTGCAAGGTATATGTATACCTTGCATATTGTGATCGATGCTCGCTCGCTCCGCTCGCTCGTAAAAATTTAGTCCAACCTCACATCCGATCCGACACGTTCGCAAATTCGAAATAAGTCGCCACCATATCGAATAAAGAACGCAAGATGGATTGGTTTTAGGTTACGCTATAGTTTTCGAGCGAGCGCAGCGAGCGAGAGACGCGTAAAGGTGTGTCACAATCCAACGGTTTGGCACATACTGACATTGAAACATTCGCACCAGCCCGAGGAGCCGGAAGTCTTTATCATATTGCCTACTGACAAATGTTTATAGTTTGTGAATAGTTTCACATAAATAGCACTATTTCTACATACTACAGTGCAATGTGATGTCCGAAATGGCTGACAAAATTAGGTACTAACACGATATATATGCATATTGCAAGGTATATGTATACCTTGCAAATTGTGATCGTTGCTCGCTCGCTCCGCTCGCTCGTAAAAATTTAGTCCAACCTCACATCCGATCCGACACGTTCGCAAATTCGAAATAAGTCGCCTTCATATCGAATGACTAACGCAAGAGGGATTGGTTTTAGGTTAGGCTATAGTTTTCGAGCGAGCGCAGCAAGCGAGAGACGCGTAAAGGTGTATCACAATCCAACGGTTTGGCACATACGGACATTGAAACATTCGCACCAGCCCGAGGAGCCGGAAGTCTTTATCCTATTGCCTGCTGACAAATGTTTACAGTTTGTGAATAGTTTCACATAAATAGTACTATTTCCACATACTGCAGTCCAATGTGATGTCCGAAGTGGCTGACAAAATTAGGTACTAACACGAAATATATGCAAGGCAATATAAGGTATATGTATACCTTGCAAATTGTGATCGTTGCTCGCTCGCTCCGCTCGCTCGTAAAAATTTAGTCCAACCTCACATCCGATCCGACACGTTCGCAAATTCGAAATAAGTTGCCGTCATATCGAATGACTAACGCAAGATGGATTGGGTTTATGTTAGGCTACAGCTTTCGAGCGAGCGCAGCGAGCGAGAGACGCGTAAAGGTGTGTCGCAATCCAACGGTTTGGCACATACTGACATTGAAACATTCGCACCAGCCCGAGGAGCCGGATGTCTTTATCATATTGCCTGCTGACAAATGTTTACAGTTTGTGAATAGTTTCACATAAATAGTACTATTTCCACATACTACAGGGCAATGTGATGTCCGAAGTGGCTGACGAAATTAGGTACTAACACGATATATATGCATATTGCAAGGTATATGTATACCTTGCATATTGTTATCGATGCTCGCTCGCTCCGCTCGCTCGTAAAAATTTAGTCCAACCTCACATCCGATCCGACACGTTCGCAAATTCGAAATAAGTCGCCACCATATCGAATAAAGAACGCAAGATGGATTGGTTTTAGGTAACGCTATAGTTTTCGAGCGGGCGCAGCGAGCGAGAGACGCGTAAAGGTGTGTCACAATCCAACGGTTTGGCACATACTGACATTGAAACATTCGCACCAGCCCGAGGAGCCGGAAGTCTTTATCATATTGCCTACTGACAAAAGATTACAGTTTGTGAATAGTTTCACATAAATAGTACTATTTCGACATACTACAGTGCAATGTGATGTCCGAAGTGGCTGACAAAATTAGGTACTAACACGATATATATGCATATTGCAAGGTATATGTATACCTTGCAAATTGTGATCGTTGCTCGCTCGCTCCGCTCGCTCGTAAAAATTTAGTCCAACCTCACATCCGATCCGACACGTTCGCAAATTCGAAATAAGTCGCCACCATATCGAATAAAGAACGCAAGATGGATTGGTTTTAGGTAACGCTATAGTTTTCGAGCGGGCGCAGCGAGCGAGAGACGCGTAAAGGTGTGTCACAATCCAACGGTTTGGCACATACTGACATTGAAACATTCGCACCAGCCCGAGGAGCCGGAAGTCTTTATCATATTGCCTACTGACAAAAGATTACAGTTTGTGAATAGTTTCACATAAATAGTACTATTTCGACATACTACAGTGCAATGTGATGTCCGAAGTGGCTGACAAAATTAGGTACTAACACGATATATATGCATATTGCAAGGTATATGTATACCTTGCAAATTGTGATCGTTGCTCGCTCGCTCCGCTCGCTCGTAAAAATTTAGTCCAACCTCACATCCGATCCGACACGTTCGCAAATTCGAAATAAGTCGCCTTCATATCGAATGACTAACGCAAGAGGGATTGGTTTTAGGTTAGGCTATAGTTTTCGAGCGAGCGCAGCGAGCGAGAGACGCGTAAAGGTGTATCACAATCCAACGGTTTGGCACATACGGACATTGAAACATTCGCACCAGCCCGAGGAGCCGGAAGTCTTTATCCTATTGCCTGCTGACAAATGTTTACAGTTTGTGAATAGTTTCACATAAATAGTACTATTTCCACATACTGCAGTCCAATGTGATGTCCGAAGTGGCTGACAAAATTAGGTACTAACACGAAATATATGCAAGGCAATATAAGGTATATGTATACCTTGCAAATTGTGATCGTTGCTCGCTTGCTCCGCTCGCTCGTAAAAATTTAGTCCAACCTCACATCCGATCCGACACGTTCGCAAATTCGAAATAAGTTGCCTTCATATCGAATGACTAACGCAAGATGGATTGGGTTTAGGTTAGGCTACAGCTTTCGAGCGAGCGCAGCGAGCGAGAGACGCGTAAAGGTGTGTCGCAATCCAACGGTTTGGCACATACTGACATTGAAACATTCGCACCAGCCCGTGGAGCCGGATGTCTTTATCATATTGCCTGCTGACAAATGTTTACAGTTTGTGAATAGTTTCACATAAATAGTACTATTTCCACATACTACAGGGCAATGTGATGTCCGAAGTGGCTGACGAAATTAGGTACTAACACGATATATATGCATATTGCAAGGTATATGTATACCTTGCATATTGTGATCGATGCTCGCTCGCTCCGCTCGCTCGTAAAAATTTAGTCCAACCTCACATCCGATCCGACACGTTCGCAAATTCGAAATAAGTCGCCACCATATCGAATAAAGAACGCAAGATGGATTGGTTTTAGGTTACGCTACAGTTTTCGAGCGGGCGCAGCGAGCGAGAGACGCGTAAAGGTGTGTCACAATCCAACGGTTTGGCACATACTGACATTGAAACATTCGCACCAGCCCGAGGAGCCGGAAGTCTTTATCATATTGCCTACTGACAAATGTTTACAGTTTGTGAATAGTTTCACATAAATAGTACTATTTCCACATACTACAGGGCAATGTGATGTCCGAAGTGGCTGACGAAATTAGGTACTAACACGATATATATGCATATTGCAAGGTATATGTATACCTTGCATATTGTGATCGATGCTCGCTCGCTCCGCTCGCTCGTAAAAATTTAGTCCAACCTCACATCCGATCCGACACGTTCGCAAATTCGAAATAAGTCGCCACCATATCGAATAAAGAACGCAAGATGGATTGGTTTTAGGTTACGCTATAGTTTTCGAGCGAGCGCAGCGAGCGAGAGACGCGTAAAGGTGTGTCACAATCCAACGGTTTGGCACATACTGACATTGAAACATTCGCACCAGCCCGAGGAGCCGGAAGTCTTTATCATATTGCCTACTGACAAATGTTTATAGTTTGTGAATAGTTTCACATAAATAGCACTATTTCTACATACTACAGTGCAATGTGATGTCCGAAATGGCTGACAAAATTAGGTACTAACACGATATATATGCATATTGCAAGGTATATGTATACCTTGCAAATTGTGATCGTTGCTCGCTCGCTCCGCTCGCTCGTAAAAATTTAGTCCAACCTCACATCCGATCCGACACGTTCGCAAATTCGAAATAAGTCGCCTTCATATCGAATGACTAACGCAAGAGGGATTGGTTTTAGGTTAGGCTATAGTTTTCGAGCGAGCGCAGCAAGCGAGAGACGCGTAAAGGTGTATCACAATCCAACGGTTTGGCACATACGGACATTGAAACATTCGCACCAGCCCGAGGAGCCGGAAGTCTTTATCCTATTGCCTGCTGACAAATGTTTACAGTTTGTGAATAGTTTCACATAAATAGTACTATTTCCACATACTGCAGTCCAATGTGATGTCCGAAGTGGCTGACAAAATTATGTACTAACACGAAATATATGCAAGGCAATATAAGGTATATGTATACCTTGCAAATTGTGATCGTTGCTCGCTCGCTCCGCTCGCTCGTAAAAATTTAGTCCAACCTCACATCCGATCCGACACGTTCGCAAATTCGAAATAAGTTGCCGTCATATCGAATGACTAACGCAAGATGGATTGGGTTTATGTTAGGCTACAGCTTTCGAGCGAGCGCAGCGAGCGAGAGACGCGTAAAGGTGTGTCGCAATCCAACGGTTTGGCACATACTGACATTGAAACATTCGCACCAGCCCGAGGAGCCGGATGTCTTTATCATATTGCCTGCTGACAAATGTTTACAGTTTGTGAATAGTTTCACATAAATAGTACTATTTCCACATACTACAGGGCAATGTGATGTCCGAAGTGGCTGACGAAATTAGGTACTAACACGATATATATGCATATTGCAAGGTATATGTATACCTTGCATATTGTTATCGATGCTCGCTCGCTCCGCTCGCTCGTAAAAATTTAGTCCAACCTCACATCCGATCCGACACGTTCGCAAATTCGAAATAAGTCGCCACCATATCGAATAAAGAACGCAAGATGGATTGGTTTTAGGTAACGCTATAGTTTTCGAGCGGGCGCAGCGAGCGAGAGACGCGTAAAGGTGTGTCACAATCCAACGGTTTGGCACATACTGACATTGAAACATTCGCACCAGCCCGAGGAGCCGGAAGTCTTTATCATATTGCCTACTGACAAAAGATTACAGTTTGTGAATAGTTTCACATAAATAGTACTATTTCGACATACTACAGTGCAATGTGATGTCCGAAGTGGCTGACAAAATTAGGTACTAACACGATATATATGCATATTGCAAGGTATATGTATACCTTGCAAATTGTGATCGTTGCTCGCTCGCTCCGCTCGCTCGTAAAAATTTAGTCCAACCTCACATCCGATCCGACACGTTCGCAAATTCGAAATAAGTCGCCACCATATCGAATAATGAACGCAAGATGGATTGGTTTTAGGTTACGCTATAGTTTTCGAGCGAGCGCAGCGAACGAGAGACGCGTAAAGGTGTGTCACAATCCAACGGTTTGGCACATACGGACATTGAAACATTCGCACCAGCCCGAGGAGCCGGAAGTCTTTATCCTATTGCCTGCTGACAAATGTTTACAGTTTGTGAATAGTTTCACATAAATAGTACTATTTCCACATACTACAGTCCAATGTGATGTCCGAAGTGGCTGACAAAATTAGGTACTAACACGAAATATATGCAAGGCAATATAAGGTATATGTATACCTTGCAAGTTGTGATCGTTGCTCGCTCGCTCCGCTCGCTCGTAAAAATTTAATCCAACCTCACATACGATCCGACACGTTCGCAAATTCGAAATAAGTTGCCTTCATATCGAATGACTAACGCAAGATGGATTGGGTTTAGGTTAGGCTACAGCTTTCGAGCGAGCGCAGCGAGCGAGAGACGCGTAAAGGTGTGTCACAATCCAACGGTTTGGCACATACTGACATTGAAACATTCGCACCAGCCCGAGGAGCCGGATGTCTTTATCATATTGCCTGCTGACAAATGTTTACAGTTTGTGAATAGTTTCACATAAATAGTACTATTTCCACATACTACAGGGCAATGTGATGTCCGAAGTGGCTGACGAAATTAGGTACTAACACGATATATATGCATATTGCAAGGTATATGTATACCTTGCATATTGTGATCGATGCTCGCTCGCTCCGCTCGCTCGTAAAAATTTAGTCCAACCTCACATCCGATCCGACACGTTCGCAAATTCGAAATAAGTCGCCACCATATCGAATAAAGAACGCAAGATGGATTGGTTTTAGGTTACGCTATAGTTTTCGAGCGAGCGCAGCGAGCGAGAGACGCGTAAAGGTGTGTCACAATCCAACGGTTTGGCACATACTGACATTGAAACATTCGCACCAGCCCGAGGAGCCGGAAGTCTTTATCATATTGCCTACTGACAAATGTTTACAGTTTGTGAATAGTTTCACATAAATAGTACTATTTCCACATACTGCAGTCCAATGTGATGTCCGAAGTGGCTGACAAAATTAGGTACTAACACGAAATATATGCAAGGCAATATAAGGTATATGTATACCTTGCAAATTGTGATCGTTGCTCGCTCGCTCCGCTCGCTCGTAAAAATTTAGTCCAACCTCACATCCGATCCGACACGTCCGCAAATTCGAAATAAGTTGCCTTCATATCGAATGACTAACGCAAGATGGATTGGGTTTAGGTTAGGCTACAGCTTTCGAGCGAGCGCAGCGAGCGAGAGACGCGTAAAGGTGTGTCACAATCCAACGGTTTGGCACATACTGACATTGAAACATTCGCACCAGCCCGAGGAGCCGGATGTCTTTATCATATTGCCTGCTGACTAATGTTTACAGTTTGTGAATAGTTTCACATAAATAGTACTATTTCCACATACTACAGGGCAATGTGATGTCCGAAGTGGCTGACGAAATTAGGTACTAACACGATATATATGCATATTGCAAGGTATATTTATACCTTGCATATTGTGATCGATGCTCGCTCGCTCCGCTCGCTCGTAAAAATTTAGTCCAACCTCACATCCGATCCGACACGTTCGCAAATTCGAAATAAGTCGCCACCATATCGAATAAAGAACGCAAGATGGATTGGTTTTAGGTTAGGCTATAGTTTTCGAGCGAGCGCAGCGAGCGAGAGACGCGTAAAGGTGTGTCACAATCCAACGGTTTGGCACATACTGACATTGAAACATTCGCACCAGCCCGAGGAGCCGGAAGTCTTTGTCATATTGCCTACTGACAAATGTTTACAGTTTGTGAATAGTTTCACATAAATAGTACTATTTCGACATACTACAGTGCAATGTGATGTCCGAAGTGGCTGACAAAATTAGGTACTAACACGATATATATGCATATTGCAAGGTATATGTATACCTTGCAAATTGTGATCGTTGCTCGCTCGCTCCGCTCGCTCGTAAAAATTTAGTCCAACCTCACATCCGATCCGACACGTTCGCAAATTCGAAATAAGTCGCCACCATATCGAATAATGAACGCAAGATGGATTGGTTTTAGGTTACGCTATAGTTTTCGAGCGAGCGCAGCGAACGAGAGACGCGTAAAGGTGTGTCACAATCCAACGGTTTGGCACATACGGACATTGAAACATTCGCACCAGCCCGAGGAGCCGGAAGTCTTTATCCTATTCCCTGCTGACAAATGTTTACAGTTTGTGAATAGTTTCACATAAATAGTACTATTTCCACATACTACAGTCCAATGTGATGTCCGAAGTGGCTGACAAAATTAGGTACTAACACGAAATATATGCAAGGCAATATAAGGTATATGTATACCTTGCAAATTGTGATCGTTGCTCGCTCGCTCCGCTCGCTCGTAAAAATTTAGTCCAACCTCACATACGATCCGACACGTTCGCAAATTCGAAATAAGTTGCCTTCATATCGAATGACTAACGCAAGATGGATTGGGTTTAGGTTAGGCTACAGCTTTCGAGCGAGCGCAGCGAGCGAGAGACGCGTAAAGGTGTGTCACAATCCAACGGTTTGGCACATACTGACATTGAAACATTCGCACCAGCCCGAGGAGCCGGAAGTCTTTATCATATTGCCTACTGACAAATGTTTACAGTTTGTGAATAGTTTCACATAAATAGTACTATTTCGACATACTCAGTGCAATGTGATGTCCGAAATGGCTGACAAAATATGGTACTAACACGATATATATGCATATTGCAAGGTATATGTATACCTTGCAAATTGTGATCGTTGCTCGCTCGCTCCGCTCGCTCGTAAAAATTTAGTCCAACCTCACATCCGATCCGACACGTTCGCAAATTCGAAATAAGTTGCCTTCATATCGAATGACTAACGCAAGATGGATTGGGTTTAGGTTAGGCTACAGCTTTCGAGCGAGCGCAGCGAGCGAGAGACGCGTAAAGGTGTGTCACAATCCAACGGTTTGGCACATACTGACATTGAAACATTCGCACCAGCCCGAGGAGCCGGATGTCTTTATCATATTGCCTGCTGACAAATGTTTACAGTTTGTGAATAGTTTCACATAAATAGTACTATTTCCACATACTACAGGGCAATGTGATGTCCGAAGTGGCTGACGAAATTAGGTACTAACACGATATATATGCATATTGCAAGGTATATGTATACCTTGCATATTGTGAACGATGCTCGCTCGCTCCGCTCGCTCGTAAAAATTTAGTCCAACCTCACATCCGATCCGACACGTTCGCAAATTCGAAATAAGTCGCCACCATATCGAATAAAGAACGCAAGATGGATTGGTTTTAGGTTACGCTATAGTTTTCGAGCGAGCGCAGCGAGCGAGAGACGCGTAAAGGTGTGTCACAATCCAACGGTTTGGCACATACTGACATTGAAACATTCGCACCAGCCCGAGGAGCCGGAAGTCTTTGTCATATTGCCTACTGACAAATGTTTACAGTTTGTGAATAGTTTCACATAAATAGTACTATTTCGACATACTACAGTGCAATGTGATGTCCGAAATGGCTGACAAAATTAGGTACTAACACGATATATATGCATATTGCAAGGTATATGTATACCTTGCAAATTGTGATCGTTGCTCGCTCGCTCCGCTCGCTCGTAAAAATTTAGTCCAACCTCACATCCGATCCGACACGTTCGCAAATTCGAAATAAGTCGCCACCATATCGAATAATGAACGCAAGATGGATTGGTTTTAGGTTACGCTATAGTTTTCGAGCGAGCGCAGCGAACGAGAGACGCGTAAAGGTGTGTCACAATCCAACGGTTTGGCACATACGGACATTGAAACATTCGCACCAGCCCGAGGAGCCGGAAGTCTTTATCCTATTGCCTGCTGACAAATGTTTACAGTTTGTGAATAGTTTCACATAAATAGTACTATTTCCACATACTACAGTCCAATGTGATGTCCGAAGTGGCTGACAAAATTAGGTACTAACACGAAATATATGCAAGGCAATATAAGGTATATGTATACCTTGCAAATTGTGATCGTTGCTCGCTCGCTACGCTCGCTCGTAAAAATTTAGTCCAACCTCACATACGATCCGACACGTTCGCAAATTCGAAATAAGTTGCCTTCATATCGAATGACTAACGCAAGATGGATTGGGTTTAGGTTAGGCTACAGCTTTCGAGCGAGCGCAGCGAGCGAGAGACGCGTAAAGGTGTGTCACAATCCAACGGTTTGGCACATACTGACATTGAAACATTCGCACCAGCCCGAGGAGCCGGATGTCTTTATCATATTGCCTGCTGACAAATGTTTACAGTTTGTGAATAGTTTCACATAAATAGTACTATTTCCACATACTACAGGGCAATGTGATGTCCGAAGTGGCTGACGAAATATGGTACTAACACGATATATATGCATATTGCAAGGTATATGTATACCTTGCATATTGTGATCGATGCTCGCTCGCTCCCCTCGCTCGTCAAAATTTAGTCCAACCTCACATCCGATCCGACACGTTCGCAAATTCGAAATAAGTCGCCACCATATCGAATAAAGAACGCAAGATGGATTGGTTTTAGGTTACGCTATAGTTTTCGAGCGAGCGCAGCGAGCGAGAGACGCGTAAAGATGTGTCACAATCCAACGGTTTGGCACATACTGACATTGAAACATTCGCACCAGCCCGAGGTGCCGGAAGTCTTTATCATATTGCCTACTGACAAATGTTTACAGTTTGTGAATAGTTTCACATAAATAGTACTATTTCGACATACTACAGTGCAATGTGATGTCCGAAATGGCTGACAAAATTAGGTACTAACACGATATATATGCATATTGCAAGGTATATGTATACCTTGCAAATTGTGATCGTTGCACGCTCGCTCCGCTCGCTCGTAAAAATTTAGTCCAACCTCACATCCGATCCGACACGTTCGCAAATTCGAAATAAGCCGCCTTCATATCGAATGACTAACGCAAGAGGGATTGGTTTTAGGTTAGGCTATAGTTTTCGAGCGAGCGCAGCGAGCGAGAGACGCGTAAAGGTGTATCACAATCCAACGGTTTGGCACATACGGACATTGAAACATTCGCACCAGCCCGAGGAGCCGGAAGTCTTTGTCATATTGCCTACTGACAAATGTTTACAGTTTGTGAATAGTTTCACATAAATAGTACTATTTCGACATACTACAGGGCAATGTGATGTCCGAAGTGGCTGACAAAATTAGGTACTAACACGATATATATGCATATTGCAAGGTATATGCATACCTTGCATATTGTGATCGATGCTCGCTCGCTCGTAAAAATTTAGTCCAACCTCACATCCGATCCGACACGTTCGCAAATTCGAAATAAGTCGCCACCATATCGAATAAAGAACGCAAGATGGATTGGTTTTAGGTTACGCTATAGTTTTCGAGCGAGCGCAGCGAGCGAGAGACGCGTAAAGGTGTGTCACAATCCAACGGTTTGGCACATACTGACATTGAAACATTCGCACCAGCCCGAGGAGCCGGAAGTCTTTATCATATTGCCTACTGACAAATGTTTACAGTTTGTGAATAGTTTCACATAAATAGCACTATTTCGACATACTACAGTGCAATGTGATGTCCGAAATGGCCGAAAAAAAGTAGGTACTAACACGATATATATGCATATTGCAAGGTATATGTTTACCTTGCAAATTGTGATCGTTGCTTGCTCGCTCCGCTCTCTCGTAAAAATTTAGTCCAACCTCACATCCGATCCGACACGTTCGCAAATTCGAAATAAGTCGCCTTCATATCGAATGACTAACGCAAGAGGGATTGGTTTTAGGTTAGGCTATAGTTTTCGAGCGAGCGCAGCAAGCGAGAGACGCGTAAAGGTGTATCACAACCCAACGGTTTGGCACATACGGACATTGAAACATTCGCACCAGCCCGAGGAGCCGGAAGTCTTTATCCTATTGCCTGCTGACAAATGTTTACAGTTTGTGAATAGTTTCACATAAATAGTACTATTTCCACATACTGCAGTCCAATGTGATGTCCGAAGTGGCTGACAAAATTAGGTACTAACACGAAATATATGCAAGGCAATATAAGGTATATGTATACCTTGCAAATTGTGATCGTTGCTCGCTAGCTCCGCTCGCTCGTAAAAATTTAGTCCAACCTCACATCCGATCCGACACGTTCGCAAATTCGAAATAAGTTGCCTTCATATCGAATGACTAACGCAAGATGGATTGGGTTTAGGTTAGGCTACAGCTTTCGAGCGAGCGCAGCGAGCGAGAGACGCGTAAAGGTGTGTCGCAATCCAACGGTTTGGCACATACTGACATTGAAACATTCGCACCAGCCCGAGGAGCCGGATGTCTTTATCATATTGCCTGCTGACAAATGTTTACAGTTTGTGAATAGTTTCACATAAATAGTACTATTTCCACATACTACAGGGCAATGTGATGTCCGAAGTGGCTGACGAAATTAGGTACTAACACGATATATATGCATATTGCAAGGTATATGTATACCTTGCAAATTGTGATCGTTGCTCGCTCGCTCCGCTCGCTCGTAAAAATTTAGTCCAACCTCACATCCGATCCGACACGTTCGCAAATTCGAAATAAGTCGCCACCATATCGAATAATGAACGCAAGATGGATTGGTTTTAGGTTAGGCTATAGTTTTCGAGCGAGCGCAGCAAGCGAGAGACGCGTAAAGGTGTATCACAACCCAACGGTTTGGCACATACGGACATTGAAACATTCGCACCAGCCCGAGGAGCCGGAAGTCTTTATCCTATTGCCTGCTGACAAATGTTTACAGTTTGTGAATAGTTTCACATAAATAGTACTATTTCCACATACTGCAGTCCAATGTGATGTCCGAAGTGGCTGACAAAATTAGGTACTAACACGAAATATATGCAAGGCAATATAAGGTATATGTATACCTTGCAAATTGTGATCGTTGCTCGCTAGCTCCGCTCGCTCGTAAAAATTTAGTCCAACCTCACATCCGATCCGACACGTTCGCAAATTCGAAATAAGTTGCCTTCATATCGAATGACTAACGCAAGATGGATTGGGTTTAGGTTAGGCTACAGCTTTCGAGCGAGCGCAGCGAGCGAGAGACGCGTAAAGGTGTGTCGCAATCCAACGGTTTGGCACATACTGACATTGAAACATTCGCACCAGCCCGAGGAGCCGGATGTCTTTATCATATTGCCTGCTGACAAATGTTTACAGTTTGTGAATAGTTTCACATAAATAGTACTATTTCCACATACTACAGGGCAATGTGATGTCCGAAGTGGCTGACGAAATTAGGTACTAACACGATATATATGCATATTGCAAGGTATATGTATACCTTGCAAATTGTGATCGTTGCTCGCTCGCTCCGCTCGCTCGTAAAAATTTAGTCCAACCTCACATCCGATCCGACACGTTCGCAAATTCGAAATAAGTCGCCACCATATCGAATAATGAACGCAAGATGGATTGGTTTTAGGTTACGCTATAGTTTTCGAGCGAGCGCAGCGAACGAGAGACGCGTAAAGGTGTGTCACAATCCAACGGTTTGGCACATACGGACATTGAAACATTCGCACCAGCCCGAGGAGCCGGAAGTCTTTATCCTATTGCCTGCTGACAAATGTTTACAGTTTGTGAATAGTTTCACATAAATAGTACTATTTCCACATACTACAGTCCAATGTGATGTCCGAAGTGGCTGACAAAATCAGGTACTAACACGAAATATATGCAAGGCGATATAAGGTATATGTATACCTTGCAAATTGTGATCGTTGCTCGCTCGCTCCGCTCGCTCGTAAAAATTTAATCCAACCTCACATACGATCCGACACGTTCGCAAATTCGAAATAAGTTGCCTTCATATCGAATGACTAACGCAAGATGGATTGGGTTTAGGTTAGGCTACAGCTTTCGAGCGAGCGCAGCGAGCGAGAGACGCGTAAAGGTGTGTCGCAATCCAACGGTTTGGCACATACTGACATTGAAACATTCGCACCAGCCCGAGGAGCCGGAAGTCTTTATCATATTGCCTACTGACAAATGTTTACAGTATGTGAATAGTTTCACATAAATAGTACTATTTCCACATACTGCAGTCCAATGTGATGTCCGAAATGGCTGACAAAATTAGGTACTAACACGAAATATATGCAAGGCAATATAAGGTATATGTATACCTTGCAAATTGTGATCGTTGCACGCTCGCTCCGCTCGCTCGTAAAAATTTAGTCCAACCTCACATCCGATCCGACACGTTCGCAAATTCGAAATAAGCCGCCTTCATATCGAATGACTAACGCAAGAGGGATTGGTTTTAGGTTAGGCTATAGTTTTCGAGCGAGCGCAGCGAGCGAGAGACGCGTAAAGGTGTATCACAATCCAACGGTTTGGCACATACGGACATTGAAACATTCGCACCAGCCCGAGGAGCCGGAAGTCTTTATCCTATTGCCTGCTGACAAATGTTTACAGTTTGTGAATAGTTTCACATAAATAGTACTATTTCCACATACTGCAGTCCAATGTGATGTCCGAAGTGGCTGACAAAATTAGGTACTAACACGAAATATATGCAAGGCAATATAAGGTATATGTATACCTTGCAAATTG
Organism: Bombus terrestris; assembly: GCF_910591885.1. NCBI lineage: Eukaryota > Metazoa > Arthropoda > Insecta > Hymenoptera > Apidae > Bombus > Bombus terrestris. Next base: position 1,040,541 of record NW_025963552.1, on the reverse strand, counting down.
TGATCGTTGCTCGCTCGCTCCGCTCGCTCGTAAAAATTTAGTCCAACCTCACATACGATCCGACACGTTCGCAAATTCGAAATAAGTTGCCTTCATATCGAATGACTAACGCAAGATGGATTGGGTTTAGGTTAGGCTACAGCTTTCGAGCGAGCGCAGCGAGCGAGAGACGCGTAAAGGTGTGTCACAATCCAACGGTTTGGCACATACTGACATTGAAACATTCGCACCAGCCCGAGGAGCCGGATGTCTTTATCATATTGCCTGCTGACAAATGTTTACAGTTTGTGAATAGTTTCACATAAATAGTACTATTTCCACATACTACAGGGCAATGTGATGTCCGAAGTGGCTGACGAAATTAGGTACTAACACGATATATATGCATATTGCAAGGTATATGTACACCTTGCATATTGTGATCGATGCTCGCTCGCTCCGCTCGCTCGTAAAAATTTAGTCCAACCTCACATCCGATCCGACACGTTCGCAAATTCGAAATAAGTCGCCACCATATCGAATAAAGAACGCAAGATGGATTGGTTTTAGGTTACGCTATAGTTTTCGAGCGAGCGCAGCGAGCGAGAGACGCGTAAAGGTGTGTCACAATCCAACGGTTTGGCACATACTGACATTGAAACATTCGCACCAGCCCGAGGAGCCGGATGTCTTTATCATATTGCCTGCTGACAAATGTTTACAGTTTGTGAATAGTTTCACATAAATAGTACTATTTCCACATACTACAGGGCAATGTGATGTCCGAAGTGGCTGACGAAATTAGGTACTAACACGATATATATGCATATTGCAAGGTATATGTATACCTTGCATATTGTGATCGATGCTCGCTCGCTCCGCTCGCTCGTAAAAATTTAGTCCAACCTCACATCCGATCCGACACGTTCGCAAATTCGAAATAAGTCGCCACCATATCGAATAAAGAACGCAAGATGGATTGGTTTTAGGTTACGCTATAGTTTTCGAGCGAGCGCAGCGAGCGAGAGACGCGTAAAGGTGTGTCACAATCCAACGGTTTGGCACATACTGACATTGAAACATTCGCACCAGCCCGAGGAGCCGGAAGTCTTTATCATATTGCCTACTGACAAATGTTTACAGTTTGTGAATAGTTTCACATAAATAGCACTATTTCGACATACTACAGTGCAATGTGATGTCCGAAATGGCTGACAATATTAGGTACTAACACGATATATATGCATATTGCAAGGTATATGTATACCTTGCAAATTGTGATCGTTGCTCGCTCGCTCCGCTCGCTCGTAAAAATTTAGTCCAACCTCACATCCGATCCGACACGTTCGCAAATTCGAAATAAGTCGCCTTCATATCGAATGACTAACGCAAGAGGGATTGGTTTTAGGTTAGGCTATAGTTTTCGAGCGAGCGCAGCAAGCGAGAGACGCGTAAAGGTGTATCACAACCCAACGGTTTGGCACATACGGACATTGAAACATTCGCACCAGCCCGAGGAGCCGGAAGTCTTTATCCTTTTGCCTGCTGACAAATGTTTACAGTTTGTGAATAGTTTCACATAAATAGTACTATTTCCACATACTGCAGTCCAATGTGATGTCCGAAGTGGCTGACAAAATTAGGTACTAACACGAAATATATGCAAGGCAATATAAGGTATATGTATACCTTGCAAATTGTGATCGTTGCTCGCTCGCTCCGCTCGCTCGTAAAAATTTAGTCCAACCTCACATCCGATCCGACACGTTCGCAAATTCGAAATAAGTTGCCTTCATATCGAATGACTAACGCAAGATGGATTGGGTTTAGGTTAGGCTACAGCTTTCGAGCGAGCGCAGCGAGCGAGAGACGCGTAAAGGTGTGTCGCAATCCAACGGTTTGGCACATACTGACATTGAAACATTCGCACCAGCCCGAGGAGCCGGATGTCTTTATCATATTGCCTGCTGACAAATGTTTACAGTTTGTGAATAGTTTCACATAAATAGTACTATTTCCACATACTACAGGGCAATGTGATGTCCGAAGTGGCTGACGAAATTAGGTACTAACACGATATATATGCATATTGCAAGGTATACATATACCTTGCAAATTGTGATCGTTGCTCGCTCGCTCCGCTCGCTCGTAAAAATTTAGTCCAACCTCACATCCGATCCGACACGTTCGCAAATTCGAAATAAGTCGCCACCATATCGAATAATGAACGCAAGATGGATTGGTTTTAGGTTACGCTATAGTTTTCGAGCGAGCGCAGCGAACGAGAGACGCGTAAAGGTGTGTCACAATCCAACGGTTTGGCACATACGGACATTGAAACATTCGCACCAGCCCGAGGAGCCGGAAGTCTTTATCCTATTGCCTGCTGACAAATGTTTACAGTTTGTGAATAGTTTCACATAAATAGTACTATTTCCACATACTACAGTCCAATGTGATGTCCGAAGTGGCTGACAAAATCAGGTACTAACACGAAATATATGCAAGGCGATATAAGGTATATGTATACCTTGCAAATTGTGATCGTTGCTCGCTCGCTCCGCTCGCTCGTAAAAATTTAATCCAACCTCACATACGATCCGACACGTTCGCAAATTCGAAATAAGTTGCCTTCATATCGAATGACTAACGCAAGATGGATTGGGTTTAGGTTAGGCTACAGCTTTCGAGCGAGCGCAGCGAGCGAGAGACGCGTAAAGGTGTGTCGCAATCCAACGGTTTGGCACATACTGACATTGAAACATTCGCACCAGCCCGAGGAGCCGGAAGTCTTTATCATATTGCCTACTGACAAATGTTTACAGTTTGTGAATAGTTTCACATAAATAGTACTATTTCCACATACTGCAGTCCAATGTGATGTCCGAAATGGCTGACAAAATTAGGTACTAACACGAAATATATGCAAGGCAATATAAGGTATATGTATACCTTGCAAATTGTGATCGTTGCACGCTCGCTCCGCTCGCTCGTAAAAATTTAGTCCAACCTCACATCCGATCCGACACGTTCGCAAATTCGAAATAAGCCGCCTTCATATCGAATGACTAACGCAAGAGGGATTGGTTTTAGGTTAGGCTATAGTTTTCGAGCGAGCGCAGCGAGCGAGAGACGCGTAAAGGTGTATCACAATCCAACGGTTTGGCACATACGGACATTGAAACATTCGCACCAGCCCGAGGAGCCGGAAGTCTTTATCCTATTGCCTGCTGACAAATGTTTACAGTTTGTGAATAGTTTCACATAAATAGTACTATTTCCACATACTGCAGTCCAATGTGATGTCCGAAGTGGCTGACAAAATTAGGTACTAACACGAAATATATGCAAGGCAATATAAGGTATATGTATACCTTGCAAATTGTGATCGTTGCTCGCTCGCTCCGCTCGCTCGTAAAAATTTAGTCCAACCTCACATACGATCCGACACGTTCGCAAATTCGAAATAAGTTGCCTTCATATCGAATGACTAACGCAAGATGGATTGGGTTTAGGTTAGGCTACAGCTTTCGAGCGAGCGCAGCGAGCGAGAGACGCGTAAAGGTGTGTCACAATCCAACGGTTTGGCACATACTGACATTGAAACATTCGCACCAGCCCGAGGAGCCGGATGTCTTTATCATATTGCCTGCTGACAAATGTTTACAGTTTGTGAATAGTTTCACATAAATAGTACTATTTCCACATACTACAGGGCAATGTGATGTCCGAAGTGGCTGACGAAATTAGGTACTAACACGATATATATGCATATTGCAAGGTATATGTACACCTTGCATATTGTGATCGATGCTCGCTCGCTCCGCTCGCTCGTAAAAATTTAGTCCAACCTCACATCCGATCCGACACGTTCGCAAATTCGAAATAAGTCGCCACCATATCGAATAAAGAACGCAAGATGGATTGGTTTTAGGTTACGCTATAGTTTTCGAGCGAGCGCAGCGAGCGAGAGACGCGTAAAGGTGTGTCACAATCCAACGGTTTGGCACATACTGACATTGAAACATTCGCACCAGCCCGAGGAGCCGGATGTCTTTATCATATTGCCTGCTGACAAATGTTTACAGTTTGTGAATAGTTTCACATAAATAGTACTATTTCCACATACTACAGGGCAATGTGATGTCCGAAGTGGCTGACGAAATTAGGTACTAACACGATATATATGCATATTGCAAGGTATATGTATACCTTGCATATTGTGATCGATGCTCGCTCGCTCCGCTCGCTCGTAAAAATTTAGTCCAACCTCACATCCGATCCGACACGTTCGCAAATTCGAAATAAGTCGCCACCATATCGAATAAAGAACGCAAGATGGATTGGTTTTAGGTTACGCTATAGTTTTCGAGCGAGCGCAGCGAGCGAGAGACGCGTAAAGGTGTGTCACAATCCAACGGTTTGGCACATACTGACATTGAAACATTCGCACCAGCCCGAGGAGCCGGAAGTCTTTATCATATTGCCTACTGACAAATGTTTACAGTTTGTGAATAGTTTCACATAAATAGCACTATTTCGACATACTACAGTGCAATGTGATGTCCGAAATGGCTGACAATATTAGGTACTAACACGATATATATGCATATTGCAAGGTATATGTATACCTTGCAAATTGTGATCGTTGCTCGCTCGCTCCGCTCGCTCGTAAAAATTTAGTCCAACCTCACATCCGATCCGACACGTTCGCAAATTCGAAATAAGTCGCCTTCATATCGAATGACTAACGCAAGAGGGATTGGTTTTAGGTTAGGCTATAGTTTTCGAGCGAGCGCAGCAAGCGAGAGACGCGTAAAGGTGTATCACAACCCAACGGTTTGGCACATACGGACATTGAAACATTCGCACCAGCCCGAGGAGCCGGAAGTCTTTATCCTTTTGCCTGCTGACAAATGTTTACAGTTTGTGAATAGTTTCACATAAATAGTACTATTTCCACATACTGCAGTCCAATGTGATGTCCGAAGTGGCTGACAAAATTAGGTACTAACACGAAATATATGCAAGGCAATATAAGGTATATGTATACCTTGCAAATTGTGATCGTTGCTCGCTCGCTCCGCTCGCTCGTAAAAATTTAGTCCAACCTCACATCCGATCCGACACGTTCGCAAATTCGAAATAAGTTGCCTTCATATCGAATGACTAACGCAAGATGGATTGGGTTTAGGTTAGGCTACAGCTTTCGAGCGAGCGCAGCGAGCGAGAGACGCGTAAAGGTGTGTCGCAATCCAACGGTTTGGCACATACTGACATTGAAACATTCGCACCAGCCCGAGGAGCCGGATGTCTTTATCATATTGCCTGCTGACAAATGTTTACAGTTTGTGAATAGTTTCACATAAATAGTACTATTTCCACATACTACAGGGCAATGTGATGTCCGAAGTGGCTGACGAAATTAGGTACTAACACGATATATATGCATATTGCAAGGTATATGTATACCTTGCAAATTGTGATCGTTGCTCGCTCGCTCCGCTCGCTCGTAAAAATTTAGTCCAACCTCACATCCGATCCGACACGTTCGCAAATTCGAAATAAGTCGCCACCATATCGAATAATGAACGCAAGATGGATTGGTTTTAGGTTACGCTATAGTTTTCGAGCGAGCGCAGCGAACGAGAGACGCGTAAAGGTGTGTCACAATCCAACGGTTTGGCACATACGGACATTGAAACATTCGCACCAGCCCGAGGAGCCGGAAGTCTTTATCCTATTGCCTGCTGACAAATGTTTACAGTTTGTGAATAGTTTCACATAAATAGTACTATTTCCACATACTACAGTCCAATGTGATGTCCGAAGTGGCTGACAAAATCAGGTACTAACACGAAATATATGCAAGGCGATATAAGGTATATGTATACCTTGCAAATTGTGATCGTTGCTCGCTCGCTCCGCTCGCTCGTAAAAATTTAATCCAACCTCACATACGATCCGACACGTTCGCAAATTCGAAATAAGTTGCCTTCATATCGAATGACTAACGCAAGATGGATTGGGTTTAGGTTAGGCTACAGCTTTCGAGCGAGCGCAGCGAGCGAGAGACGCGTAAAGGTGTGTCGCAATCCAACGGTTTGGCACATACTGACATTGAAACATTCGCACCAGCCCGAGGAGCCGGAAGTCTTTATCATATTGCCTACTGACAAATGTTTACAGTTTGTGAATAGTTTCACATAAATAGTACTATTTCCACATACTGCAGTCCAATGTGATGTCCGAAATGGCTGACAAAATTAGGTACTAACACGAAATATATGCAAGGCAATATAAGGTATATGTATACCTTGCAAATTGTGATCGTTGCACGCTCGCTCCGCTCGCTCGTAAAAATTTAGTCCAACCTCACATCCGATCCGACACGTTCGCAAATTCGAAATAAGCCGCCTTCATATCGAATGACTAACGCAAGAGGGATTGGTTTTAGGTTAGGCTATAGTTTTCGAGCGAGCGCAGCGAGCGAGAGACGCGTAAAGGTGTATCACAATCCAACGGTTTGGCACATACGGACATTGAAACATTCGCACCAGCCCGAGGAGCCGGAAGTCTTTATCCTATTGCCTGCTGACAAATGTTTACAGTTTGTGAATAGTTTCACATAAATAGTACTATTTCCACATACTGCAGTCCAATGTGATGTCCGAAGTGGCTGACAAAATTAGGTACTAACACGAAATATATGCAAGGCAATATAAGGTATATGTATACCTTGCAAATTGTGATCGTTGCTCGCTCGCTCCGCTCGCTCGTAAAAATTTAGTCCAACCTCACATACGATCCGACACGTTCGCAAATTCGAAATAAGTTGCCTTCATATCGAATGACTAACGCAAGATGGATTGGGTTTAGGTTAGGCTACAGCTTTCGAGCGAGCGCAGCGAGCGAGAGACGCGTAAAGGTGTGTCACAATCCAACGGTTTGGCACATACTGACATTGAAACATTCGCACCAGCCCGAGGAGCCGGATGTCTTTATCATATTGCCTGCTGACAAATGTTTACAGTTTGTGAATAGTTTCACATAAATAGTACTATTTCCACATACTACAGGGCAATGTGATGTCCGAAGTGGCTGACGAAATTAGGTACTAACACGATATATATGCATATTGCAAGGTATATGTATACCTTGCATATTGTGATCGATGCTCGCTCGCTCCGCTCGCTCGTAAAAATTTAGTCCAACCTCACATCCGATCCGACACGTTCGCAAATTCGAAATAAGTCGCCACCATATCGAATAAAGAACGCAAGATGGATTGGTTTTAGGTTACGCTATAGTTTTCGAGCGAGCGCAGCGAGCGAGAGACGCGTAAAGGTGTGTCACAATCCAACGGTTTGGCACATACTGACATTGAAACATTCGCACCAGCCCGAGGAGCCGGAAGTCTTTATCATATTGCCTACTGACAAATGTTTACAGTTTGTGAATAGTTTCACATAAATAGCACTATTTCGACATACTACAGTGCAATGTGATGTCCGAAATGGCTGACAATATTAGGTACTAACACGATATATATGCATATTGCAAGGTATATGTATACCTTGCAAATTGTGATCGTTGCTCGCTCGCTCCGCTCGCTCGTAAAAATTTAGTCCAACCTCACATCCGATCCGACACGTTCGCAAATTCGAAATAAGTCGCCTTCATATCGAATGACTAACGCAAGAGGGATTGGTTTTAGGTTAGGCTATAGTTTTCGAGCGAGCGCAGCAAGCGAGAGACGCGTAAAGGTGTATCACAACCCAACGGTTTGGCACATACGGACATTGAAACATTCGCACCAGCCCGAGGAGCCGGAAGTCTTTATCCTTTTGCCTGCTGACAAATGTTTACAGTTTGTGAATAGTTTCACATAAATAGTACTATTTCCACATACTGCAGTCCAATGTGATGTCCGAAGTGGCTGACAAAATTAGGTACTAACACGAAATATATGCAAGGCAATATAAGGTATATGTATACCTTGCAAATTGTGATCGTTGCTCGCTCGCTCCGCTCGCTCGTAAAAATTTAGTCCAACCTCACATCCGATCCGACACGTTCGCAAATTCGAAATAAGTTGCCTTCATATCGAATGACTAACGCAAGATGGATTGGGTTTAGGTTAGGCTACAGCTTTCGAGCGAGCGCAGCGAGCGAGAGACGCGTAAAGGTGTGTCGCAATCCAACGGTTTGGCACATACTGACATTGAAACATTCGCACCAGCCCGAGGAGCCGGATGTCTTTATCATATTGCCTGCTGACAAATGTTTACAGTTTGTGAATAGTTTCACATAAATAGTACTATTTCCACATACTACAGGGCAATGTGATGTCCGAAGTGGCTGACGAAATTAGGTACTAACACGATATATATGCATATTGCAAGGTATATGTATACCTTGCAAATTGTGATCGTTGCTCGCTCGCTCCGCTCGCTCGTAAAAATTTAGTCCAACCTCACATCCGATCCGACACGTTCGCAAATTCGAAATAAGTCGCCACCATATCGAATAATGAACGCAAGATGGATTGGTTTTAGGTTACGCTATAGTTTTCGAGCGAGCGCAGCGAACGAGAGACGCGTAAAGGTGTGTCACAATCCAACGGTTTGGCACATACGGACATTGAAACATTCGCACCAGCCCGAGGAGCCGGAAGTCTTTATCCTATTGCCTGCTGACAAATGTTTACAGTTTGTGAATAGTTTCACATAAATAGTACTATTTCCACATACTACAGTCCAATGTGATGTCCGAAGTGGCTGACAAAATCAGGTACTAACACGAAATATATGCAAGGCAATATAAGGTATATGTATACCTTGCAAATTGTGATCGTTGCTCGCTCGCTCCGCTCGCTCGTAAAAATTTAATCCAACCTCACATACGATCCGACACGTTCGCAAATTCGAAATAAGTTGCCTTCATATCGAATGACTAACGCAAGATGGATTGGGTTTAGGTTAGGCTACAGCTTTCGAGCGAGCGCAGCGAGCGAGAGACGCGTAAAGGTGTGTCGCAATCCAACGGTTTGGCACATACTGACATTGAAACATTCGCACCAGCCCGAGGAGCCGGATGTCTTTATCATATTGCCTGCTGACAAATGTTTACAGTTTGTGAATAGTTTCACATAAATAGTACTATTTCCACATACTACAGGGCAATGTGATGTCCGAAGTGGCTGACGAAATTAGGTACTAACACGATATATATGCATATTGCAAGGTATATGTATACCTTGCATATTGTGATCGATGCTCGCTCGCTCCGCTCGCTCGTAAAAATTTAGTCCAACCTCACATCCGATCCGACACGTTCGCAAATTCGAAATAAGTCGCCACCATATCGAATAAAGAACGCAAGATGGATTGGTTTTAGGTTACGCTATAGTTTTCGAGCGAGCGCAGCGAGCGAGAGACGCGTAAAGGTGTGTCACAATCCAACGGTTTGGCACATACTGACATTGAAACATTCGCACCAGCCCGAGGAGCCGGAAGTCTTTATCATATTGCCTACTGACAAATGTTTACAGTTTGTGAATAGTTTCACATAAATAGTACTATTTCCACATACTGCAGTCCAAAGTGATGTCCGAAATGGCTGACAAAATTAGGTACTAACACGAAATATATGCAAGGCAATATAAGGTATATGTATACCTTGCAAATTGTGATCGTTGCTCGCTCGCTCCGCTCGCTCGTAAAAATTTAGTCCAACCTCACATACGATCCGACACGTTCGCAAATTCGAAATAAGTTGCCTTCATATCGAATGACTAACGCAAGATGGATTGGGTTTAGGTTAGGCTACAGCTTTCGAGCGAGCGCAGCGAGCGAGAGACGCGTAAAGGTGTGTCACAATCCAACGGTTTGGCACATACTGACATTGAAACATTCGCACCAGCCCGAGGAGCCGGATGTCTTTATCATATTGCCTGCTGACTAATGTTTACAGTTTGTGAATAGTTTCACATAAATAGTACTATTTCCACATACTACAGGGCAATGTGATGTCCGCAGTGGCTGACGAAATTAGGTACTAACACGATATATATGCATATTGCAAGGTATATGTATACCTTGCAAATTGTGATCGATGCTCGCTCGCTCCGCTCGCTCGTAAAAATTTAGTCCAACCTCACATCCGATCCGACACGTTCGCAAATTCGAAATAAGTCGCCACCATATCGAATAAAGACCGCAAGATGGATTGGTTTTAGGTTACGCTATAGTTTTCGAGCGAGCGCAGCGAGCGAGAGACGCGTAAAGGTGTGTCACAATCCAACGGTTTGGCACATACTGACATTGAAACATTCGCACCAGCCCGAGGAGCCGGAAGTCTTTGTCATATTGCCTACTGACAAATGTTTACAGTTTGTGAATAGTTTCACATAAATAGTACTATTTCCACATACTACAGTCCAATGTGATGTCCGAAATGGCTGACAAAATATGGTACTAACACGATATATATGCATATTGCAAGGTATATGTATACCTTGCAAATTGTGATCGTTGCTCGCTCGCTCCGCTCGCTCGTAAAAATTTAGTCCAACCTCACATCCGATCCGACACGTTCGCAAATTCGAAATAAGTCGCCACCATATCGAATAATGAACGCAAGATGGATTGGTTTTAGGTTACGCTATAGTTTTCGAGCGAGCGCAGCGAACGAGAGACGCGTAAAGGTGTGTCACAATCCAACGGTTTGGCACATACGGACATTGAAACATTCGCACCAGCCCGAGGAGCCGGAAGTCTTTATCCTATTGCCTGCTGACAAATGTTTACAGTTTGTGAATAGTTTCACATAAATAGTACTATTTCCACATACTACAGTCCAATGTGATGTCCGAAGTGGCTGACAAAATTAGGTACTAACACGAAATATATGCAAGGCAATATAAGGTATATGTATACCTTGCAAATTGTGATCGTTGCTCGCTCGCTACGCTCGCTCGTAAAAATTTAGTCCAACCTCACATACGATCCGACACGTTCGCAAATTCGAAATAAGTTGCCTTCATATCGAATGACTAACGCAAGATGGATTGGGTTTAGGTTAGGCTACAGCTTTCGAGCGAGCGCAGCGAGCGAGAGACGCGTAAAGGTGTGTCACAATCCAACGGTTTGGCACATACTGACATTGAAACATTCGCACCAGCCCGAGGAGCCGGATGTCTTTATCATATTGCCTGCTGACAAATGTTTACAGTTTGTGAATAGTTTCACATAAATAGTACTATTTCCACATACTACAGGGCTATGTGATGTCCGAAGTGGCTGACGAAATATGGTACTAACACGATATATATGCATATTGCAAGGTATATGTATACCTTGCATATTGTGATCGATGCTCGCTCGCTCCGCTCGCTCGTAAAAATTTAGTCCAACCTCACATCCGATCCGACACGTTCGCAAATTCGAAATAAGTCGCCACCATATCGAATAAAGAACGCAAGATGGATTGGTTTTAGGTTACGCTATAGTTTTCGAGCGAGCGCAGCGAGCGAGAGACGCGTAAAGGTGTGTCACAATCCAACGGTTTGGCACATACGGACATTGAAACATTCGCACCAGCCCGAGGAGCCGGAAGTCTTTATCCTATTGCCTGCTGACAAATGTTTACAGTTTGTGAATAGTTTCACATAAATAGTACTATTTCCACATACTGCAGTCCAATGTGATGTCCGAAGTGGCTGACAAAATTAGGTACTAACACGATATATATGCATATTGCAAGGTATATGTATACCTTGCAAATTGTGATCGTTGCTCGCTCGCTCCGCTCGCTCGTAAAAATTTAGTCCAACCTCACATCCGATCCGACACGTTCGCAAATTCGAAATAAGTCGCCTTCATATCGAATGACTAACGCAAGAGGGATTGGTTTTAGGTTAGGCTATAGTTTTCGAGCGAGCGCAGCAAGCGAGAGACGCGTAAAGGTGTATCACAACCCAACGGTTTGGCACATACGGACATTGAAACATTCGCACCAGCCCGAGGAGCCGGAAGTCTTTATCCTATTGCCTGCTGACAAATGTTTACAGTTTGTGAATAGTTTCACATAAATAGTACTATTTCCACATACTGCAGTCCAATGTGATGTCCGAAGTGGCTGACAAAATTAGGTACTAACACGATATATATGCATATTGCAAGGTATATGTATACCTTGCAAATTGTGATCGTTGCTCGCTCGCTCCGCTCGCTCGTAAAAATTTAGTCCAACCTCACATACGATCCGACACGTTCGCAAATTCGAAATAAGTTGCCTTCATATCGAATGACTAACGCAAGATGGATTGGGTTTAGGTTAGGCTACAGCTTTCGAGCGAGCGCAGCGAGCGAGAGACGCGTAAAGGTGTGTCACAATCCAACGGTTTGGCACATACTGACATTGAAACATTCGCACCAGCCCGAGGAGCCGGATGTCTTTATCATATTGCCTGCTGACTAATGTTTACAGTTTGTGAATAGTTTCACATAAATAGTACTATTTCCACATACTACAGGGCAATGTGATGTCCGCAGTGGCTGACGAAATTAGGTACTAACACGATATATATGCATATTGCAAGGTATATGTATACCTTGCAAATTGTGATCGATGCTCGCTCGCTCCGCTCGCTCGTAAAAATTTAGTCCAACCTCACATCCGATCCGACACGTTCGCAAATTCGAAATAAGTCGCCACCATATCGAATAAAGACCGCAAGATGGATTGGTTTTAGGTTACGCTATAGTTTTCGAGCGAGCGCAGCGAGCGAGAGACGCGTAAAGGTGTGTCACAATCCAACGGTTTGGCACATACTGACATTGAAACATTCGCACCAGCCCGAGGAGCCGGAAGTCTTTGTCATATTGCCTACTGACAAATGTTTACAGTTTGTGAATAGTTTCACATAAATAGTACTATTTCCACATACTACAGTCCAATGTGATGTCCGAAGTGGCTGACAAAATATGGTACTAACACGATATATATGCATATTGCAAGGTATATGTATACCTTGCAAATTGTGATCGTTGCTCGCTCGCTCCGCTCGCTCGTAAAAATTTAGTCCAACCACACATCCGATCCGACACGTTCGCAAATTCGAAATAAGTCGCCACCATATCGAATAATGAACGCAAGATGGATTGGTTTTAGGTTACGCTATAGTTTTCGAGCGAGCGCAGCGAACGAGAGACGCGTAAAGGTGTGTCACAATCCAACGGTTTGGCACATACGGACATTGAAACATTTGCACCAGCCCGAGGAGCCGGAAGTCTTTATCCTATTGCCTGCTGACAAATGTTTACAGTTTGTGAATAGTTTCACATAAATAGTACTATTTCCACATACTACAGTCCAATGTGATGTCCGAAGTGGCTGACAAAATTAGGTACTAACACGAAATATATGCAAGGCAATATAAGGTATATGTATACCTTGCAAATTGTGATCGTTGCTCGCTCGCTACGCTCGCTCGTAAAAATTTAGTCCAACCTCACATCCGATCCGACACGTTCGCAAATTCGAAATAAGTTGCCTTCATATCGAATGACTAACGCAAGATGGATTGGGTTTAGGTTAGGCTACAGCTTTCGAGCGAGCGCAGCGAGCGAGAGACGCGTAAAGGTGTGTCGCAATCCAACGGTTTGGCACATACTGACATTGAAACATTCGCACCAGCCCGAGGAGCCGGATGTCTTTATCATATTGCCTGCTGACAAATGTTTACAGTTTGTGAATAGTTTCACATAAATAGTACTATTTCCACATACTACAGGGCAATGTGATGTCCGAAGTGGCTGACGAAATTAGGTACTAACACGATATATATGCATATTGCAAGGTATACATATACCTTGCATATTGTGATCGATGCTCGCTCGCTCCGCTCGCTCGTAAAAATTTAGTCCAACCTCACATCCGATCCGACACGTTCGCAAATTCGAAATAAGTCGCCACCATATCGAATAAAGAACGCAAGATGGATTGGTTTTAGGTTACGCTATAGTTTTCGAGCGAGCGCAGCGAGCGAGAGACGCGTAAAGGTGTGTCACAATCCAACGGTTTGGCACATACTGACATTGAAACATTCGCACCAGCCCGAGGAGCCGGAAGTCTTTCTCATATTGCCTACTGACAAATGTTTACAGTTTGTGAATAGTTTCACATAAATAGTACTATTTCCACATACTGCAGTCCAATGTGATGTCCGAAATGGCTGACAAAATTAGGTACTAACACGAAATATATGCAAGGCAACATAAGGTATATGTATACCTTGCAAATTGTGATCGTTGCTCGCTCGCTCCGCTCGCTCGTAAAAATTTAGTCCAACCTCACATCCGATCCGACACGTTCGCAAATTCGAAATAAGTTGCCTTCATATCGAATGACTAACGCAAGATGGATTGGGTTTAGGTTAGGCTACAGCTTTCGAGCGAGCGCAGCGAGCGAGAGACGCGTAAAGGTGTGTCACAATCCAACGGTTTGGCACATACTGACATTGAAACATTCGCACCAGCCCGAGGAGCCGGATGTCTTTATCATATTGCCTGCTGACTAATGTTTACAGTTTGTGAATAGTTTCACATAAATAGTACTATTTCCACATACTACAGGGCAATGTGATGTCCGCAGTGGCTGACGAAATTAGGTACTAACACGATATATATGCATATTGCAAGGTATATGTATACCTTGCAAATTGTGATCGATGCTCGCTCGCTCCGCTCGCTCGTAAAAATTTAGTCCAACCTCACATCCGATCCGACACGTTCGCAAATTCGAAATAAGTCGCCACCATATCGAATAAAGACCGCAAGATGGATTGGTTTTAGGTTACGCTATAGTTTTCGAGCGAGCGCAGCGAGCGAGAGACGCGTAAAGGTGTGTCACAATCCAACGGTTTGGCACATACTGACATTGAAACATTCGCACCAGCCCGAGGAGCCGGAAGTCTTTGTCATATTGCCTACTGACAAATGTTTACAGTTTGTGAATAGTTTCACATAAATAGTACTATTTCCACATACTACAGTCCAATGTGATGTCCGAAGTGGCTGACAAAATATGGTACTAACACGATATATATGCATATTGCAAGGTATATGTATACCTTGCAAATTGTGATCGTTGCTCGCTCGCTCCGCTCGCTCGTAAAAATTTAGTCCAACCACACATCCGATCCGACACGTTCGCAAATTCGAAATAAGTCGCCACCATATCGAATAATGAACGCAAGATGGATTGGTTTTAGGTTACGCTATAGTTTTCGAGCGAGCGCAGCGAACGAGAGACGCGTAAAGGTGTGTCACAATCCAACGGTTTGGCACATACGGACATTGAAACATTCGCACCAGCCCGAGGAGCCGGAAGTCTTTATCCTATTGCCTGCTGACAAATGTTTACAGTTTGTGAATAGTTTCACATAAATAGTACTATTTCCACATACTACAGTCCAATGTGATGTCCGAAGTGGCTGACAAAATTAGGTACTAACACGAAATATATGCAAGGCAATATAAGGTATATGTATACCTTGCAAATTGTGATCGTTGCTCGCTCGCTACGCTCGCTCGTAAAAATTTAGTCCAACCTCACATACGATCCGACACGTTCGCAAATTCGAAATAAGTTGCCTTCATATCGAATGACTAACGCAAGATGGATTGGGTTTAGGTTAGGCTACAGCTTTCGAGCGAGCGCAGCGAGCGAGAGACGCGTAAAGGTGTGTCACAATCCAACGGTTTGGCACATACTGACATTGAAACATTCGCACCAGCCCGAGGAGCCGGATGTCTTTATCATATTGCCTGCTGACAAATGTTTACAGTTTGTGAATAGTTTCACATAAATAGTACTATTTCCACATACTACAGGGCTATGTGATGTCCGAAGTGGCTGACGAAATATGGTACTAACACGATATATATGCATATTGCAAGGTATATGTATACCTTGCATATTGTGATCGATGCTCGCTCGCTCCGCTCGCTCGTAAAAATTTAGTCCAACCTCACATCCGATCCGACACGTTCGCAAATTCGAAATAAGTCGCCACCATATCGAATAAAGAACGCAAGATGGATTGGTTTTAGGTTACGCTATAGTTTTCGAGCGAGCGCAGCGAGCGAGAGACGCGTAAAGGTGTGTCACAATCCAACGGTTTGGCACATACTGACATTGAAACATTCGCACCAGCCCGAGGAGCCGGAAGTCTTTATCATATTGCCTACTGACAAATGTTTACAGTTTGTGAATAGTTTCACATAAATAGTACTATTTCGACATACTACAGTGCAATGTGATGTCCGAAATGGCTGACAAAATTAGGTACTAACACGATATATGTGCATATTGCAAGGTATATGTATACCTTGCAAATTGTGATCGTTGCACGCTCGCTCCGCTCGCTCGTAAAAATTTAGTCCAACCTCACATCCGAACCGACACGTTCGCAACTTCGAAATAAGTCGCCTTCATATCGAATGACTAACGCAAGAGGGATTGGTTTTAGGTTAGGCTATAGTTTTCGAGCGAGCGCAGCGAGCGAGAGACGCGTAAAGGTGTATCACAATCCAACGGTTTGGCACATACGGACATTGAAACATTCGCACCAGCCCGAGGAGCCGGAAGTCTTTATCCTATTGCCTGCTGACAAATGTTTACAGTTTGTGAATAGTTTCACATAAATAGTACTATTTCCACATACTGCAGTCCAATGTGATGTCCGAAGTGGCTGACAAAATTAGGTACTAACACGAAATATATGCAAGGCAATATAAGGTATATGTATACCTTGCAAATTGTGATCGTTGCTCGCTCGCTCCGCTCGCTCGTAAAAATTTAGTCCAACCTCACATACGATCCGACACGTTCGCAAATTCGAAATAAGTTGCCTTCATATCGAATGACTAACGCAAGATGGATTGGGTTTAGGTTAGGCTACAGCTTTCGAGCGAGCGCAGCGAGCGAGAGACGCGTAAAGGTGTGTCGCAATCCAACGGTTTGGCACATACTGACATTGAAACATTCGCACCAGCCCGAGGAGCCGGAAGTCTTTATCATATTGCCTACTGACAAATGTTTACAGTTTGTGAATAGTTTCACATAAATAGTACTATTTCCACATACTACAGGGCAATGTGATGTCCGAAGTGGCTGACGAAATTAGGTACTAACACGATATATATGCATATTGCAAGGTATATGTATACCTTGCATATTGTGATCGATGCTCGCTCGCTCCGCTCGCTCGTAAAAATTTAGTCCAACCTCACATCCGATCCGACACGTTCGCAAATTCGAAATAAGTCGCCACCATATCGAATAAAGAACGCAAGATGGATTGGTTTTAGGTTACGCTATAGTTTTCGAGCGAGCGCAGCGAGCGAGAGACGCGTAAAGGTGTGTCACAATCCAACGGTTTGGCACATACTGACATTGAAACATTCGCACCAGCCCGAGGAGCCGGAAGTCTTTGTCATATTGCCTACTGACAAATGTTTACAGTTTGTGAATAGTTTCACATAAATAGTACTATTTCGACATACTACAGTGCAATGTGATGTCCGAAGTGGCTGACAAAATTAGGTACTAACACGATATATATGCATATTGCAAGGTATATGTATACCTTGCAAATTGTGATCGTTGCTCGCTCGCTCCGCTCGCTCGTAAAAATTTAGTCCAACCTCACATCCGATCCGACACGTTCGCAAATTCGAAATAAGTCGCCGCCATATCGAATAATGAACGCAAGATGGATTGGTTTTAGGTTACGCTATAGTTTTCGAGCGAGCGCAGCGAACGAGAGACGCGTAAAGGTGTGTCACAATCCAACGGTTTGGCACATACGGACATTGAAACATTCGCACCAGCCCGAGGAGCCGGAAGTCTTTATCCTATTGCCTGCTGACAAATGTTTACAATTTGTGAATAGTTTCACATAAATAGTACTATTTCCACATACTACAGTCCAATGTGATTTCCGAAGTGGCTGACAAAATTAGGTACTAACACGAAATATATGCAAGGCAATATAAGGTATATGTATACCTTGCAAATTGTGATCGTTGCTCGCTCGCTCCGCTCGCTCGTAAAAATTTAGTCCAACCTCACATCCGATCCGACACGTTCGCAAATTCGAAATAAGTTGCCTTCATATCGAATGACTAACGCAAGATGGATTGGGTTTAGGTTAGGCTACAGCTTTCGAGCGAGCGCAGCGAGCGAGAGACGCGTAAAGGTGTGTCACAATCCAACGGTTTGGCACATACTGACATTGAAACATTCGCACCAGCCCGAGGAGCCGGATGTCTTTATCATATTGCCTGCTGACAAATGTTTACAGTTTGTGAATAGTTTCACATAAATAGAACTATTTCCACATACTACAGGGCAATGTGATGTCCGAAGTGGCTGACGAAATTAGGTACTAACACGATATATATGCATATTGCAAGGTATATGTATACCTTGCAAATTGTGATCGTTGCTCGCTCGCTCCGCTCGCTCGTAAAAATTTAGTCCAACCTCACATACGATCCGACACGTTCGCAAATTCGAAATAAGTTGCCTTCATATCGAATGACTAACGCAAGATGGATTGGGTTTAGGTTAGGCTACAGCTTTCGAGCGAGCGCAGCGAGCGAGAGACGCGTAAAGGTGTGTCACAATCCAACGGTTTGGCACATACTGACATTGAAACATTCGCACCAGCCCGAGGAGCCGGATGTCTTTATCATATTGCCTGCTGACAAATGTTTACAGTTTGTGAATAGTTTCACATAAATAGTACTATTTCCACATACTACAGGGCAATGTGATGTCCGAAGTGGCTGACGAAATTAGGTACTAACACGATATATATGCATATTGCAAGGTATATGTATACCTTGCATATTGTGATCGATGCTCGCTCGCTCCGCTCGCTCGTAAAAATTTAGTCCACCCTCACATCCGATCCGACACGTTCGCAAATTCGAAATAAGTCGCCACCATATCGAATAAAGAACGCAAGATGGATTGGTTTTAGGTTACGCTATAGTTTTCGAGCGAGCGCAGCGAGCGAGAGACGCGTAAAGGTGTGTCACAATCCAACGGTTTGGCACATACGGACATTGAATCATTCGCACCAGCCCGAGGAGCCGGAAGTCTTTATCCTATTGCCTGCTGACAAATGTTTACAGTTTGTGAATAGTTTCACATAAATAGTACTATTTCCACATACTACAGTCCAATGTGATGTCCGAAGTGGCTGACAAAATTAAGTACTAACACGAAATATATGCAAGGCAATATAAGGTATATGTATACCTTGCAAATTGTGATCGTTGCTCGCTCGCTCCGCTCGCTCGTAAAAATTTAGTCCAACCTCACATACGATCCGACACGTTCGCAAATTCGAAATAAGTTGCCTTCATATCGAATGACTAACGCAAGATGGATTGGGTTTAGGTTAGGCTACAGCTTTCGAGCGAGCGCAGCGAGCGAGAGACGCGTAAAGGTGTGTCACAATCCAACGGTTTGGCACATACTGACATTGAAACATTCGCACCAGCCCGAGGAGCCGGATGTCTTTATCATATTGCCTGCTGACAAATGTTTACAGTTTGTGAATAGTTTCACATAAATAGTACTATTTCCACATACTACAGGGCAATGTGATGTCCGAAGTGGCTGACGAAATTAGGTACTAACACGATATATATGCATATTGCAAGGTATATGTATACCTTGCATATTGTGATCGATGCTCGCTCGCTCCGCTCGCTCGTAAAAATTTAGTCCAACCTCACATCCGATCCGACACGTTCGCAAATTCGAAATAAGTCGCCACCATATCGAATAAAGAACGCAAGATGGATTGGTTTTAGGTTAGGCTATAGTTTTCGAGCGAGCGCAGCGAGCGAGAGACGCGTAAAGGTGTATCACAATCCAACGGTTTGGCACATACGGACATTGAAACATTCGCACCAGCCCGAGGAGCGGGAAGTCTTTATCCTATTGCCTGCTGACAAATGTTTACAGTTTGTGAATAGTTTCACATAAATAGTACTATTTCCACATACTGCAGTCCAATGTGATGTCCGAAGTGGCTGACAAAATTAGGTACTAACACGAAATATATGCAAGGCAATATAAGGTATATGTATACCTTGCAAATTGTGATCGTTGCTCGCTCGCTCCGCTCGCTCGTAAAAATTTAGTCCAACCTCACATCCGATCCGACACGTTCGCAAATTCGAAATAAGTTGCCTTCATATCGAATGACTAACGCAAGATGGAATGGGTTTAGGTTCGGCTACAGCTTTCGAGCGAGCGCAGCGAGCGAGAGACGCGTAAAGGTGTGTCGCAATCCAACGGTTTGGCACATACTGACATTGAAACATTCGCACCAGCCCGAGGAGCCGGAAGTCTTTATCATATTGCCTACTGACAAATGTTTACAGTTTGTGAATAGTTTCACATAAATAGTACTATTTCCACATACTACAGGGCAATGTGATGTCCGAAGTGGCTGACGAAATTAGGTACTAACACGATATATATGCATATTGCAAGGTATATGTATACCTTGCATATTGTGATCGATGCTCGCTCGCTCCGCTCGCTCGTCAAAATTTAGTCCAACCTCACATCCGATCCGACACGTTCGCAAATTCGAAATAAGTCGCCACCATATCGAATAAAGAACGCAAGATGGATTGGTTTTAGGTTACGCTATAGTTTTCGAGCGAGCGCAGCGAGCGAGAGACGCGTAAAGGTGTGTCACAATCCAACGGTTTGGCACATACTGACATTGAAACATTCGCACCAGCCCGAGGAGCCGGAAGTCTTTGTCATATTGCCTACTGACAAATGTTTACAGTTTGTGAATAGTTTCACATAAATAGTACTATTTCGACATACTACAGTGCAATGTGATGTCCGAAGTGGCTGACAAAATTAGGTACTAACACGATATATATGCATATTGCAAGGTATATGTATACCTTGCAAATTGTGATCGTTGCTCGCTCGCTCCGCTCGCTCGTAAAAATTTAGTCCAACCTCACATCCTATCCGACACGTTCGCAAATTCGAAATAAGTCGCCACCATATCGAATAATGAACGCAAGATGGATTGGTTTTAGGTTACGCTATAGTTTTCGAGCGAGCGCAGCGAACGAGAGACGCGTAAAGGTGTGTCACAATCCAACGGTTTGGCACATACGGACATTGAAACATTCGCACCAGCCCGAGGAGCCGGAAGTCTTTATCCTATTGCCTGCTGACAAATGTTTACAGTTTGTGAATAGTTTCACATAAATAGTACTATTTCCACATACTACAGTCCAATGTGATTTCCGAAGTGGCTGACAAAATTAGGTACTAACACGAAATATATGCAAGGCAATATAAGGTATATGTATACCTTGCAAATTGTGATCGTTGCTCGCTCGCTCCGCTCGCTCGTAAAAATTTAGTCCAACCTCACATCCGATCCGACACGTTCGCAAATTCGAAATAAGTTGCCTTCATATCGAATGACTAACGCAAGATGGATTGGGTTTAGGTTAGGCTACAGCTTTCGAGCGAGCGCAGCGAGCGAGAGACGCGTAAAGGTGTGTCACAATCCAACGGTTTGGCACATACTGACATTGAAACATTCGCACCAGCCCGAGGAGCCGGATGTCTTTATCATATTGCCTGCTGACAAATGTTTACAGTTTGTGAATAGTTTCACATAAATAGTACTATTTCCACATACTACAGGGCAATGTGATGTCCGAAGTGGCTGACGAAATTAGGTACTAACACGATATATATGCATATTGCAAGGTATATGTATACCTTGCAAATTGTGATCGTTGCTCGCTCGCTCCGCTCGCTCGTAAAAATTTAGTCCAACCTCACATCCGAACCGACACGTTCGCAAATTCGAAATAAGTCGCCTTCATATCGAATGACTAACGCAAGAGGGATTGGTTTTAGGTTAGGCTATAGTTTTCGAGCGAGCGCAGCGAGCGAGAGACGCGTAAAGGTGTATCACAATCCAACGGTTTGGCACATACGGACATTGAAACATTCGCACCAGCCCGAGGAGCCGGAAGTCTTTATCCTATTGCCTGCTGACAAATGTTTACAGTTTGTGAATAGTTTCACATAAATAGTACTATTTCCACATACTGCAGTCCAATGTGATGTCCGAAGTGGCTGACAAAATTAGGTACTAACACGAAATATATGCAAGGCAATATAAGGTATATGTATACCTTGCAAATTGTGATCGTTGCTCGCTCGCTCCGCTCGCTCGTAAAAATTTAGTCCAACCTCACATCCGATCCGACACGTTCGCAAATTCGAAATAAGTCGCCACCATATCGAGTAATGAACGCAAGATGGAATGGTTTTAGGTTACGCTATAGTTTTCGAGCGAGCGCAGCGAACGAGAGACGCGTAAAGGTGTGTCACAATCCAACGGTTTGGCACATACGGACATTGAAACATTCGCACCAGCCCGAGGAGCCGGAAGTCTTTATCCTATTGCCTGCTGACAAATGTTTACAGTTTGTGAATAGTTTCACATAAATAGTACTATTTCCACATACTACAGTCCAATGTGATGTCCGAAGTGGCTGACAAAATTAAGTACTAACACGAAATATATGCAAGGCAATATAAGGTATATGTATACCTTGCAAATTGTGATCGTTGCTCGCTCGCTCCGCTCGCTCGTAAAAATTTAGTCCAACCTCACATACGATCCGACACGTTCGCAAATTCGAAATAAGTCGCCACCATATCGAGTAATGAACGCAAGATGGAATGGTTTTAGGTTACGCTATAGTTTTCGAGCGAGCGCAGCGAACGAGAGACGCGTAAAGGTGTGTCACAATCCAACGGTTTGGCACATACGGACATTGAAACATTCGCACCAGCCCGAGGAGCCGGAAGTCTTTATCCTATTGCCTGCTGACAAATGTTTACAGTTTGTGAATAGTTTCACATAAATAGTACTATTTCCACATACTACAGTCCAATGTGATGTCCGAAGTGGCTGACAAAATTAAGTACTAACACGAAATATATGCAAGGCAATATAAGGTATATGTATACCTTGCAAATTGTGATCGTTGCTCGCTCGCTCCGCTCGCTCGTAAAAATTTAGTCCAACCTCACATACGATCCGACACGTTCGCAAATTCGAAATAAGTTGCCTTCATATCGAATGACTAACGCAAGATGGATTGGGTTTAGGTTAGGCTATAGTTTTCGAGCGAGCGCAGCGAGCGAGAGACGCGTAAAGGTGTATCACAATCCAACGGTTTGGCACATACGGACATTGAAACATTCGCACCAGCCCGAGGAGCCGGAAGTCTTTATCCTATTGCCTGCTGACAAATGTTTACAGTTTGTGAATAGTTTCACATAAATAGTACTATTTCCACATACTGCAGTCCAATGTGATGTCCGAAGTGGCTGACAAAATTAGGTACTAACACGAAATATATGCAAGGCAATATAAGGTATATGTATACCTTGCAAATTGTGATCGTTGCTCGCTCGCTCCGCTCGCTCGTAAAAATTTAGTCCAACCTCACATCCGATCCGACACGTTCGCAAATTCGAAATAAGTCGCCACCATATCGAGTAATGAACGCAAGATGGAATGGTTTTAGGTTACGCTATAGTTTTCGAGCGAGCGCAGCGAACGAGAGACGCGTAAAGGTGTGTCACAATCCAACGGTTTGGCACATACGGACATTGAAACATTCGCACCAGCCCGAGGAGCCGGAAGTCTTTATCCTATTGCCTGCTGACAAATGTTTACAGTTTGTGAATAGTTTCACATAAATAGTACTATTTCCACATACTACAGTCCAATGTGATGTCCGAAGTGGCTGACAAAATTAAGTACTAACACGAAATATATGCAAGGCAATATAAGGTATATGTATACCTTGCAAATTGTGATCGTTGCTCGCTCGCTCCGCTCGCTCGTAAAAATTTAGTCCAACCTCACATACGATCCGACACGTTCGCAAATTCGAAATAAGTCGCCACCATATCGAGTAATGAACGCAAGATGGAATGGTTTTAGGTTACGCTATAGTTTTCGAGCGAGCGCAGCGAACGAGAGACGCGTAAAGGTGTGTCACAATCCAACGGTTTGGCACATACGGACATTGAAACATTCGCACCAGCCCGAGGAGCCGGAAGTCTTTATCCTATTGCCTGCTGACAAATGTTTACAGTTTGTGAATAGTTTCACATAAATAGTACTATTTCCACATACTACAGTCCAATGTGATGTCCGAAGTGGCTGACAAAATTAAGTACTAACACGAAATATATGCAAGGCAATATAAGGTATATGTATACCTTGCAAATTGTGATCGTTGCTCGCTCGCTCCGCTCGCTCGTAAAAATTTAGTCCAACCTCACATACGATCCGACACGTTCGCAAATTCGAAATAAGTTGCCTTCATATCGAATGACTAACGCAAGATGGATTGGGTTTAGGTTAGGCTACAGCTTTCGAGCGAGCGCAGCGAGCGAGAGACGCGTAAAGGTGTGTCACAATCCAACGGTTTGGCACATACTGACATTGAAACATTCGCACCAGCCCGAGGAGCCGGATGTCTTTATCATATTGCCTGCTGACAAATGTTTACAGTTTGTGAATAGTTTCACATAAATAGTACTATTTCCACATACTGCAGTCCAATGTGATGTCCGAAGTGGCTGACAAAATTAGGTACTAACACGAAATATATGCAAGGCAATATAAGGTATATGTATACCTTGCAAATTGTGATCGTTGCTCGCTCGCTCCGCTCGCTCGTAAAAATTTAGTCCAACCTCACATCCGATCCGACACGTTCGCAAATTCGAAATAAGTCGCCACCATATCGAATAAAGAACGCAAGATGGATTGGTTTTAGGTTACGCTATAGTTTTCGAGCGAGCGCAGCGAGCGAGAGACGCGTAAAGGTGTGTCACAATCCAACGGTTTGGCACATACTGACATTGAAACATTCGCACCAGCCCGAGGAGCCGGAAGTCTTTGTCATATTGCCTACTGACAAATGTTTACAGTTTGTGAATAGTTTCACATAAATAGTACTATTTCGACATACTACAGTGCAATGTGATGTCCGAAGTGGCTGACAAAATTAGGTACTAACACGATATATATGCATATTGCAAGGTATATGTATACCTTGCAAATTGTGATCGTTGCTCGCTCGCTCCGCTCGCTCGTAAAAATTTAGTCCAACCTCACATCCGATCCGACACGTTCGCAAATTCGAAATAAGTCGCCACCATATCGAATAATGAACGCAAGATGGATTGGTTTTAGGTTACGCTATAGTTTTCGAGCGAGCGCAGCGAACGAGAGACGCGTAAAGGTGTGTCACAATCCAACGGTTTGGCACATACGGACATTGAAACATTCGCACCAGCCCGAGGAGCCGGAAGTCTTTATCCTATTGCCTGCTGACAAATGTTTACAGTTTGTGAATAGTTTCACATAAATAGTACTATTTCCACATACTACAGTCCAATGTGATGTCCGAAGTGGCTGACAAAACTAGGTACTAACACGAAATATATGCAAGGCAATATAAGGTATATGTATACCTTGCAAATTGTGATCGTTGCTCGCTCGCTCCGCTCGCTCGTAAAAATTTAGTCCAACCTCACATCCGATCCGACACGTTCGCAAATTCGAAATAAGTCGCCTTCATATCGAATGACTAACGCAAGAGGGATTGGTTTTAGGTTAGGCTATAGTTTTCGAGCGAGCGCAGCGAGCGAGAGACGCGTAAAGGTGTATCACAATCCAACGGTTTGGCACATACGGACATTGAAACATTCGCACCAGCCCGAGGAGCCGGAAGTCTTTATCCTATTGCCTGCTGACAAATGTTTACAGTTTGTGAATAGTTTCACATAAATAGTACTATTTCCACATACTGCAGTCCAATGTGATGTCCGAAGTGGCTGACAAAATTAGGTACTAACACGAAATATATGCAAGGCAATATAAGGTATATGTATACCTTGCAAATTGTGATCGTTGCTCGCTCGCTCCGCTCGCTCGTAAAAATTTAGTCCAACCTCACATCCGATCCGACACGTTCGCAAATTCGAAATAAGTTGCCTTCATATCGAATGACTAACGCAAGATGGATTGGGTTTAGGTTAGGCTACAGCTTTCGAGCGAGCGCAGCGAGCGAGAGACGCGTAAAGGTGTGTCACAATCCAACGGTTTGGCACATACTGACATTGAAACATTCGCACCAGCCCGAGGAGCCGGATGTCTTTATCATATTGCCTGCTGACAAATGTTTACAGTTTGTGAATAGTTTCACATAAATAGTACTATTTCCACATACTACAGTCCAATGTGATGTCCGAAGTGGCTGACAAAATTAGGTACTAACACGATATATATGCATATTGCAAGGTATATGTATACCTTGCAAATTGTGATCGTTGCTCGCTCGCTCCGCTCGCTCGTAAAAATTTAGTCCAACCTCACATACGATCTGACACGTTCGCAAATTCGAAATAAGTTGCCTTCATATCGAATGACTAACGCAAGATGGATTGGGTTTAGGTTAGGCTACAGCTTTCGAGCGAGCGCAGCGAGCGAGAGACGCGTAAAGGTGTGTCACAATCCAACGGTTTGGCACATACTGACATTGAAACATTCGCACCAGCCCGAGGAGCCGGATGTCTTTATCATATTGCCTGCTGACAAATGTTTACAGTTTGTGAATAGTATCACATAAATAGTACTATTTCCACATACTACAGGGCAATGTGATGTCCGAAGTGGCTGACGAAATTAGGTACTAACACGATATATATGCATATTGCAAGGTATATGTATACCTTGCATATTGTGATCGATGCTCGCTCGCTCCGCTCGCTCGTAAAAATTTAGTCCACCCTCACGTCCGATCCGACACGTTCGCAAATTCGAAATAAGTCGCCACCATATCGAATAAAGAACGCAAGATGGATTGGTTTTAGGTTACGCTATAGTTTTCGAGCGAGCGCAGCGAGCGAGAGACGCGTAAAGGTGTGTCACAATCCAACGGTTTGGCACATACTGACATTGAAACATTCGTACCAGCCCGAGGAGCCGGAAGTCTTTATCATATTGCCTACTGACAAATGTTTACAGTTTGTGAATAGTTTCACATAAATAGTACTATTTCGACATACTACAGTGCAATGTGATGTCCGAAATGGCTGACAAAATTAGGTACTAACACGATATATATGCATATTGCAAGGTATATGTATACCTTGCAAATTGTGATCGTTGCACGCTCGCTCCGCTCGCTCGTAAAAATTTAGTCCAACCTCACATCCGATCCGACACGTTCGCAAATTCGAAATAAGTTGCCTTCATATCGAATGACTAACGCAAGATGGATTGGGTTTAGGTTAGGCTACAGCTTTCGAGCGAGCGCAGCGAGCGAGAGACGCGTAAAGGTGTGTCACAATCCAACGGTTTGGCACATACTGACATTGAAACATTCGCACCAGCCCGAGGAGCCGGATGTCTTTATCATATTGCCTGCTGACTAATGTTTACAGTTTGTGAATAGTTTCACATAAATAGTACTATTTCCACATACTACAGGGCAATGTGATGTCCGAAGTGGCTGACGAAATTAGGTACTAACACGATATATATGCATATTGCAAGGTATATGTATACCTTGCAAATTGTGATCGTTGCTCGCTCGCTCCGCTCGCTCGTAAAAATTTAGTCCAACCTCACATCCGATCCGACACGTTCGCAAATTCGAAATAAGTCGCCACCATATCGAATAATGAACGCAAGATGGATTGGTTTTAGGTTACGCTATAGTTTTCGAGCGAGCGCAGCGAACGAGAGACGCGTAAAGGTGTGTCACAATCCAACGGTTTGGCACATACGGACATTGAAACATTCGCACCAGCCCGAGGAGCCGGAAGTCTTTATCCTATTGCCTGCTGACAAATGTTTACAGTTTGTGAATAGTTTCACATAAATAGTACTATTTCCACATACTACAGTCCAATGTGATGTCCGAAGTGGCTGACAAAATTAGGTACTAACACGAAATATATGCAAGGCAATATAAGGTATATGTATACCTTGCAAATTGTGATCGTTGCTCGCTCGCTCCGCTCGCTCGTAAAAATTTAGTCCAACCTCACATACGATCCGACACGTTCGCAAATTCGAAATAAGTTGCCTTCATATCGAATGACTAACGCAAGATGGATTGGGTTTAGGTTAGGCTACAGCTTTCGAGCGAGCGCAGCGAGCGAGAGACCCGTAAAGGTGTGTCACAATCCAACGGTTTGGCACATACTGACATTGAAACATTCGCACCAGCCCGAGGAGCCGGATGTCTTTATCATATTGCCTGCTGACAAATGTTTACAGTTTGTGAATAGTTTCACATAAATAGTACTATTTCCACATACTACAGGGCAATGTGATGTCCGAAGTGGCTGACGAAATTAGGTACTAACACGATATATATGCATATTGCAAGGTATATGTATACCTTGCAAATTGTGATCGTTGCTCGCTCGCTCCGCTCGCTCGTAAAAATTTAGTCCAACCTCACATCCGATCCGACACGTTCGCAAATTCGAAATAAGTCGCCTTCATATCGAATGACTAACGCAAGAGGGATTGGTTTTAGGTTAGGCTATAGTTTTCGAGCGAGCGCAGCGAGCGATAGACGCGTAAAGGTGTATCACAATCCAACGGTTTGGCACATACGGACATTGAAACATTCGCACCAGCCCGAGGAGCCGGAAGTCTTTATCCTATTGCCTGCTGACAAATGTTTACAGTTTGTGAATAGTTTCACATAAATAGTACTATTTCCACATACTACAGGGCAATGTGATGTCCGAAGTGGCTGACGAAATTAGGTACTAACACGATATATATGCATATTGCAAGGTATATGTATACCTTGCATATTGTGATCGATGCTCGCTCGCTCCGCTCGCTCGTAAAAATTTAGTCCAACCTCACATCCGATCCGACACGTTCGCAAATTCGAAATAAGTCGCCACCATATCGAATAAAGAACGCAAGATGGATTGGTTTTAGGTTACGCTATAGTTTTCGAGCGAGCGCAGCGAGCGAGAGACGCGTAAATGTGCGTCACAATCCAACGGTTTGGCACATACTGACATTGAAACATTCGCACCAGCCCGAAGAGCGGGAAGTCTTTATCATATTGCCTACTGACAAATGTTTACAGTTTGTGAATAGTTTCACATAAATAGTACTATTTCGACATACTACAGTGCAATGTGATGTCCGAAGTGGCTGACAAAATTAGGTACTAACACGACATATATGCATATTGCAAGGTATATGTATACCTTGCAAATTGTGATCGTTGCTCGCTCGCTCCGCTCGCTCGTAAAAATTTAGTCCAACCTCACATCCGATGCGACACGTTCGCAAATTCGAAATAAGTCGCCACCATATCGAATAATGAACGCAAGATGGATTGGTTTTAGGTTACGCTATAGTTTTCGAGCGAGCGCAGCGAACGACAGACGCGTAAAGGTGTGTCACAATCCAACGGTTTGGCACATACGGACATTGAAACATTCGCACCAGCCCGAGGAGCCGGAAGTCTTTATCCTATTGCCTGCTGACAAATGTTTACAGTTTGTGAATAGTTTCACATAAATAGTACTATTTCCGCATACTACAGTCCAATGTGATGTCCGAAGTGGCTGACAAAATTAGGTACTAACACGACATATATGCATATTGCAAGGTATATGTATACCTTGCAAATTGTGATCGTTGCTCGCTCGCTCCGCTCGCTCGTAAAAATTTAGTCCAACCTCACATCCGATGCGACACGTTCGCAAATTCGAAATAAGTTGCCTTCATATCGAATGACTAACGCAAGATGGATTGGGTTTAGGTTAGGCTACAGCTTTCGAGCGAGCGCAGCGAGCGAGAGACGCGTAAAGGTGTGTCACAATCCAACGGTTTGGCACATACTGACATTGAAACATTCGCACCAGCCCGAGGAGCCGGATGTCTTTATCATATTGCCTGCTGACAAATGTTTACAGTTTGTGAATAGTTTCACATAAATAGTACTATTTCCACATACTACAGGGCAATGTGATGTCCGAAGTGGCTGACGAAATTAGGTACTAACACGATATATATGCATATTGCAAGGTATATGTATACCTTGCATATTGTGATCGATGCTCGCTCGCTCCGCTCGCTCGTAAAAATTTAGTCCAACCTCACATCCGATCCGACACGTTCGCAAATTCGAAATAAGTCGCCACCATATCGAATAAAGAACGCAAGATGGATTGGTTTTAGGTTAGGCTATAGTTTTCGAGCGAGCGCAGCGAGCGAGAGACGCGTAAAGGTGTATCACAATCCAACGGTTTGGCACATACGGACATTGAAACATTCGCACCAGCCCGAGGAGCGGGAAGTCTTTATCCTATTGCCTGCTGACAAATGTTTACAGTTTGTGAATAGTTTCACATAAATAGTACTATTTCCACATACTGCAGTCCAATGTGATGTCCGAAGTGGCTGACAAAATTAGGTACTAACACGAAATATATGCAAGGCAATATAAGGTATATGTATACCTTGCAAATTGTGATCGTTGCTCGCTCGCTCCGCTCGCTCGTAAAAATTTAGTCCAACCTCACATCCGATCCGACACGTTCGCAAATTCGAAATAAGTTGCCTTCATATCGAATGACTAACGCAAGATGGAATGGGTTTAGGTTCGGCTACAGCTTTCGAGCGAGCGCAGCGAGCGAGAGACGCGTAAAGGTGTGTCGCAATCCAACGGTTTGGCACATACTGACATTGAAACATTCGCACCAGCCCGAGGAGCCGGAAGTCTTTATCATATTGCCTACTGACAAATGTTTACAGTTTGTGAATAGTTTCACATAAATAGTACTATTTCCACATACTACAGGGCAATGTGATGTCCGAAGTGGCTGACGAAATTAGGTACTAACACGATATATATGCATATTGCAAGGTATATGTATACCTTGCATATTGTGATCGATGCTCGCTCGCTCCGCTCGCTCGTCAAAATTTAGTCCAACCTCACATCCGATCCGACACGTTCGCAAATTCGAAATAAGTCGCCACCATATCGAATAAAGAACGCAAGATGGATTGGTTTTAGGTTACGCTATAGTTTTCGAGCGAGCGCAGCGAGCGAGAGACGCGTAAAGGTGTGTCACAATCCAACGGTTTGGCACATACTGACATTGAAACATTCGCACCAGCCCGAGGAGCCGGAAGTCTTTGTCATATTGCCTACTGACAAATGTTTACAGTTTGTGAATAGTTTCACATAAATAGTACTATTTCGACATACTACAGTGCAATGTGATGTCCGAAGTGGCTGACAAAATTAGGTACTAACACGATATATATGCATATTGCAAGGTATATGTATACCTTGCAAATTGTGATCGTTGCTCGCTCGCTCCGCTCGCTCGTAAAAATTTAGTCCAACCTCACATCCTATCCGACACGTTCGCAAATTCGAAATAAGTCGCCACCATATCGAATAATGAACGCAAGATGGATTGGTTTTAGGTTACGCTATAGTTTTCGAGCGAGCGCAGCGAACGAGAGACGCGTAAAGGTGTGTCACAATCCAACGGTTTGGCACATACGGACATTGAAACATTCGCACCAGCCCGAGGAGCCGGAAGTCTTTATCCTATTGCCTGCTGACAAATGTTTACAGTTTGTGAATAGTTTCACATAAATAGTACTATTTCCACATACTACAGTCCAATGTGATTTCCGAAGTGGCTGACAAAATTAGGTACTAACACGAAATATATGCAAGGCAATATAAGGTATATGTATACCTTGCAAATTGTGATCGTTGCTCGCTCGCTCCGCTCGCTCGTAAAAATTTAGTCCAACCTCACATCCGATCCGACACGTTCGCAAATTCGAAATAAGTTGCCTTCATATCGAATGACTAACGCAAGATGGATTGGGTTTAGGTTAGGCTACAGCTTTCGAGCGAGCGCAGCGAGCGAGAGACGCGTAAAGGTGTGTCACAATCCAACGGTTTGGCACATACTGACATTGAAACATTCGCACCAGCCCGAGGAGCCGGATGTCTTTATCATATTGCCTGCTGACAAATGTTTACAGTTTGTGAATAGTTTCACATAAATAGTACTATTTCCACATACTACAGGGCAATGTGATGTCCGAAGTGGCTGACGAAATTAGGTACTAACACGATATATATGCATATTGCAAGGTATACATATACCTTGCAAATTGTGATCGTTGCTCGCTCGCTCCGCTCGCTCGTAAAAATTTAGTCCAACCTCACATCCGAACCGACACGTTCGCAAATTCGAAATAAGTCGCCTTCATATCGAATGACTAACGCAAGAGGGATTGGTTTTAGGTTAGGCTATAGTTTTCGAGCGAGCGCAGCGAGCGAGAGACGCGTAAAGGTGTATCACAATCCAACGGTTTGGCACATACGGACATTGAAACATTCGCACCAGCCCGAGGAGCCGGAAGTCTTTATCCTATTGCCTGCTGACAAATGTTTACAGTTTGTGAATAGTTTCACATAAATAGTACTATTTCCACATACTGCAGTCCAATGTGATGTCCGAAGTGGCTGACAAAATTAGGTACTAACACGAAATATATGCAAGGCAATATAAGGTATATGTATACCTTGCAAATTGTGATCGTTGCTCGCTCGCTCCGCTCGCTCGTAAAAATTTAGTCCAACCTCACATCCGATCCGACACGTTCGCAAATTCGAAATAAGTCGCCACCATATCGAGTAATGAACGCAAGATGGAATGGTTTTAGGTTACGCTATAGTTTTCGAGCGAGCGCAGCGAACGAGAGACGCGTAAAGGTGTGTCACAATCCAACGGTTTGGCACATACGGACATTGAAACATTCGCACCAGCCCGAGGAGCCGGAAGTCTTTATCCTATTGCCTGCTGACAAATGTTTACAGTTTGTGAATAGTTTCACATAAATAGTACTATTTCCACATACTACAGTCCAATGTGATGTCCGAAGTGGCTGACAAAATTAAGTACTAACACGAAATATATGCAAGGCAATATAAGGTATATGTATACCTTGCAAATTGTGATCGTTGCTCGCTCGCTCCGCTCGCTCGTAAAAATTTAGTCCAACCTCACATACGATCCGACACGTTCGCAAATTCGAAATAAGTCGCCACCATATCGAGTAATGAACGCAAGATGGAATGGTTTTAGGTTACGCTATAGTTTTCGAGCGAGCGCAGCGAACGAGAGACGCGTAAAGGTGTGTCACAATCCAACGGTTTGGCACATACGGACATTGAAACATTCGCACCAGCCCGAGGAGCCGGAAGTCTTTATCCTATTGCCTGCTGACAAATGTTTACAGTTTGTGAATAGTTTCACATAAATAGTACTATTTCCACATACTACAGTCCAATGTGATGTCCGAAGTGGCTGACAAAATTAAGTACTAACACGAAATATATGCAAGGCAATATAAGGTATATGTATACCTTGCAAATTGTGATCGTTGCTCGCTCGCTCCGCTCGCTCGTAAAAATTTAGTCCAACCTCACATACGATCCGACACGTTCGCAAATTCGAAATAAGTTGCCTTCATATCGAATGACTAACGCAAGATGGATTGGGTTTAGGTTAGGCTATAGTTTTCGAGCGAGCGCAGCGAGCGAGAGACGCGTAAAGGTGTGTCACAATCCAACGGTTTGGCACATACGGACATTGAAACATTCGCACCAGCCCGAGGAGCCGGAAGTCTTTATCCTATTGCCTGCTGACAAATGTTTACAGTTTGTGAATAGTTTCACATAAATAGTACTATTTCCACATACTGCAGTCCAATGTGATGTCCGAAGTGGCTGACAAAATTAGGTACTAACACGAAATATATGCAAGGCAATATAAGGTATATGTATACCTTGCAAATTGTGATCGTTGCTCGCTCGCTCCGCTCGCTCGTAAAAATTTAGTCCAACCTCACATCCGATCCGACACGTTCGCAAATTCGAAATAAGTCGCCACCATATCGAGTAATGAACGCAAGATGGAATGGTTTTAGGTTACGCTATAGTTTTCGAGCGAGCGCAGCGAACGAGAGACGCGTAAAGGTGTGTCACAATCCAACGGTTTGGCACATACGGACATTGAAACATTCGCACCAGCCCGAGGAGCCGGAAGTCTTTATCCTATTGCCTGCTGACAAATGTTTACAGTTTGTGAATAGTTTCACATAAATAGTACTATTTCCACATACTACAGTCCAATGTGATGTCCGAAGTGGCTGACAAAATTAAGTACTAACACGAAATATATGCAAGGCAATATAAGGTATATGTATACCTTGCAAATTGTGATCGTTGCTCGCTCGCTCCGCTCGCTCGTAAAAATTTAGTCCAACCTCACATACGATCCGACACGTTCGCAAATTCGAAATAAGTCGCCACCATATCGAGTAATGAACGCAAGATGGAATGGTTTTAGGTTACGCTATAGTTTTCGAGCGAGCGCAGCGAGCGAGAGACGCGTAAAGGTGTATCACAATCCAACGGTTTGGCACATACGGACATTGAAACATTCGCACCAGCCCGAGGAGCGGGAAGTCTTTATCCTATTGCCTGCTGACAAATGTTTACAGTTTGTGAATAGTTTCACATAAATAGTACTATTTCCACATACTGCAGTCCAATGTGATGTCCGAAGTGGCTGACAAAATTAGGTACTAACACGAAATATATGCAAGGCAATATAAGGTATATGTATACCTTGCAAATTGTGATCGTTGCTCGCTCGCTCCGCTCGCTCGTAAAAATTTAGTCCAACCTCACATCCGATCCGACACGTTCGCAAATTCGAAATAAGTTGCCTTCATATCGAATGACTAACGCAAGATGGAATGGGTTTAGGTTCGGCTACAGCTTTCGAGCGAGCGCAGCGAGCGAGAGACGCGTAAAGGTGTGTCGCAATCCAACGGTTTGGCACATACTGACATTGAAACATTCGCACCAGCCCGAGGAGCCGGAAGTCTTTATCATATTGCCTACTGACAAATGTTTACAGTTTGTGAATAGTTTCACATAAATAGTACTATTTCCACATACTACAGGGCAATGTGATGTCCGAAGTGGCTGACGAAATTAGGTACTAACACGATATATATGCATATTGCAAGGTATATGTATACCTTGCATATTGTGATCGATGCTCGCTCGCTCCGCTCGCTCGTCAAAATTTAGTCCAACCTCACATCCGATCCGACACGTTCGCAAATTCGAAATAAGTCGCCACCATATCGAATAATGAACGCAAGATGGATTGGTTTTAGGTTACGCTATAGTTTTCGAGCGAGCGCAGCGAGCGAGAGACGCGTAAAGGTGTGTCACAATCCAACGGTTTGGCACATACTGACATTGAAACATTCGCACCAGCCCGAGGAGCCGGAAGTCTTTATCATATTGCCTACTGACAAATGTTTACAGTTTGTGAATAGTTTCACATAAATAGTACTATTTCGACATACTACAGTGCAATGTGATGTCCGAAGTGGCTGACAAAATTAGGTACTAACACGATATATATGCATATTGCAAGGTATATGTATACCTTGCAAATTGTGATCGTTGCTCGCTCGCTCCGCTCGCTCGTAAAAATTTAGTCCAACCTCACATCCTATCCGACACGTTCGCAAATTCGAAATAAGTCGCCACCATATCGAATAATGAACGCAAGATGGATTGGTTTTAGGTTACGCTATAGTTTTCGAGCGAGCGCAGCGAACGAGAGACGCGTAAAGGTGTGTCACAATCCAACGGTTTGGCACATACGGACATTGAAACATTCGCACCAGCCCGAGGAGCCGGAAGTCTTTATCCTATTGCCTGCTGACAAATGTTTACAGTTTGTGAATAGTTTCACATAAATAGTACTATTTCCACATACTACAGTCCAATGTGATTTCCGAAGTGGCTGACAAAATTAGGTACTAACACGAAATATATGCAAGGCAATATAAGGTATATGTATACCTTGCAAATTGTGATCGTTGCTCGCTCGCTCCGCTCGCTCGTAAAAATTTAGTCCAACCTCACATCCGATCCGACACGTTCGCAAATTCGAAATAAGTTGCCTTCATATCGAATGACTAACGCAAGATGGATTGGGTTTAGGTTAGGCTACAGCTTTCGAGCGAGCGCAGCGAGCGAGAGACGCGTAAAGGTGTGTCACAATCCAACGGTTTGGCACATACTGACATTGAAACATTCGCACCAGCCCGAGGAGCCGGATGTCTTTATCATATTGCCTGCTGACAAATGTTTACAGTTTGTGAATAGTTTCACATAAATAGTACTATTTCCACATACTACAGGGCAATGTGATGTCCGAAGTGGCTGACGAAATTAGGTACTAACACGATATATATGCATATTGCAAGGTATATGTATACCTTGCAAATTGTGATCGTTGCTCGCTCGCTCCGCTCGCTCGTAAAAATTTAGTCCAACCTCACATCCGAACCGACACGTTCGCAAATTCGAAATAAGTCGCCTTCATATCGAATGACTAACGCAAGAGGGATTGGTTTTAGGTTAGGCTATAGTTTTCGAGCGAGCGCAGCGAGCGAGAGACGCGTAAAGGTGTATCACAATCCAACGGTTTGGCACATACGGACATTGAAACATTCGCACCAGCCCGAGGAGCCGGAAGTCTTTATCCTATTGCCTGCTGACAAATGTTTACAGTTTGTGAATAGTTTCACATAAATAGTACTATTTCCACATACTGCAGTCCAATGTGATGTCCGAAGTGGCTGACAAAATTAGGTACTAACACGAAATATATGCAAGGCAATATAAGGTATATGTATACCTTGCAAATTGTGATCGTTGCTCGCTCGCTCCGCTCGCTCGTAAAAATTTAGTCCAACCTCACATCCGATCCGACACGTTCGCAAATTCGAAATAAGTCGCCACCATAGCGAGTAATGAACGCAAGATGGAATGGTTTTAGGTTACGCTATAGTTTTCGAGCGAGCGCAGCGAACGAGAGACGCGTAAAGGTGTGTCACAATCCAACGGTTTGGCACATACGGACATTGAAACATTCGCACCAGCCCGAGGAGCCGGAAGTCTTTATCCTATTGCCTGCTGACAAATGTTTACAGTTTGTGAATAGTTTCACATAAATAGTACTATTTCCACATACTACAGTCCAATGTGATGTCCGAAGTGGCTGACAAAATTAAGTACTAACACGAAATATATGCAAGGCAATATAAGGTATATGTATACCTTGCAAATTGTGATCGTTGCTCGCTCGCTCCGCTCGCTCGTAAAAATTTAGTCCAACCTCACATACGATCCGACACGTTCGCAAATTCGAAATAAGTCGCCACCATATCGAGTAATGAACGCAAGATGGAATGGTTTTAGGTTACGCTATAGTTTTCGAGCGAGCGCAGCGAACGAGAGACGCGTAAAGGTGTGTCACAATCCAACGGTTTGGCACATACGGACATTGAAACATTCGCACCAGCCCGAGGAGCCGGAAGTCTTTATCCTATTGCCTGCTGACAAATGTTTACAGTTTGTGAATAGTTTCACATAAATAGTACTATTTCCACATACTACAGTCCAATGTGATGTCCGAAGTGGCTGACAAAATTAGGTACTAACACGAAATATATGCAAGGCAATATAAGGTATATGTATACCTTGCAAATTGTGATCGTTGCTCGCTCGCTCCGCTCGCTCGTAAAAATTTAGTCCAACCTCACATACGATCCGACACGTTCGCAAATTCGAAATAAGTTGCCTTCATATCGAATGACTAACGCAAGATGGATTGGGTTTAGGTTAGGCTATAGTTTTCGAGCGAGCGCAGCGAGCGAGAGACGCGTAAAGGTGTATCACAATCCAACGGTTTGGCACATACGGACATTGAAACATTCGCACCAGCCCGAGGAGCCGGAAGTCTTTATCCTATTGCCTGCTGACAAATGTTTACAGTTTGTGAATAGTTTCACATAAATAGTACTATTTCCACATACTGCAGTCCAATGTGATGTCCGAAGTGGCTGACAAAATTAGGTACTAACACGAAATATATGCAAGGCAATATAAGGTATATGTATACCTTGCAAATTGTGATCGTTGCTCGCTCGCTCCGCTCGCTCGTAAAAATTTAGTCCAACCTCACATCCGATCCGACACGTTCGCAAATTCGAAATAAGTCGCCACCATATCGAGTAATGAACGCAAGATGGAATGGTTTTAGGTTACGCTATAGTTTTCGAGCGAGCGCAGCGAACGAGAGACGCGTAAAGGTGTGTCACAATCCAACGGTTTGGCACATACGGACATTGAAACATTCGCACCAGCCCGAGGAGCCGGAAGTCTTTATCCTATTGCCTGCTGACAAATGTTTACAGTTTGTGAATAGTTTCACATAAATAGTACTATTTCCACATACTACAGTCCAATGTGATGTCCGAAGTGGCTGACAAAATTAAGTACTAACACGAAATATATGCAAGGCAATATAAGGTATATGTATACCTTGCAAATTGTGATCGTTGCTCGCTCGCTCCGCTCGCTCGTAAAAATTTAGTCCAACCTCACATACGATCCGACACGTTCGCAAATTCGAAATAAGTCGCCACCATATCGAGTAATGAACGCAAGATGGAATGGTTTTAGGTTACGCTATAGTTTTCGAGCGAGCGCAGCGAACGAGAGACGCGTAAAGGTGTGTCACAATCCAACGGTTTGGCACATACGGACATTGAAACATTCGCACCAGCCCGAGGAGCCGGAAGTCTTTATCCTATTGCCTGCTGACAAATGTTTACAGTTTGTGAATAGTTTCACATAAATAGTACTATTTCCACATACTACAGTCCAATGTGATGTCCGAAGTGGCTGACAAAATTAAGTACTAACACGAAATATATGCAAGGCAATATAAGGTATATGTATACCTTGCAAATTGTGATCGTTGCTCGCTCGCTCCGCTCGCTCGTAAAAATTTAGTCCAACCTCACATACGATCCGACACGTTCGCAAATTCGAAATAAGTTGCCTTCATATCGAATGACTAACGCAAGATGGATTGGGTTTAGGTTAGGCTACAGCTTTCGAGCGAGCGCAGCGAGCGAGAGACGCGTAAAGGTGTGTCACAATCCAACGGTTTGGCACATACTGACATTGAAACATTCGCACCAGCCCGAGGAGCCGGATGTCTTTATCATATTGCCTGCTGACAAATGTTTACAGTTTGTGAATAGTTTCACATAAATAGTACTATTTCCACATACTGCAGTCCAATGTGATGTCCGAAGTGGCTGACAAAATTAGGTACTAACACGAAATATATGCAAGGCAATATAAGGTATATGTATACCTTGCAAATTGTGATCGTTGCTCGCTCGCTCCGCTCGCTCGTAAAAATTTAGTCCAACCTCACATCCGATCCGACACGTTCGCAAATTCGAAATAAGTCGCCACCATATCGAATAAAGAACGCAAGATGGATTGGTTTTAGGTTACGCTATAGTTTTCGAGCGAGCGCAGCGAGCGAGAGACGCGTAAAGGTGTGTCACAATCCAACGGTTTGGCACATACTGACATTGAAACATTCGCACCAGCCCGAGGAGCCGGAAGTCTTTGTCATATTGCCTACTGACAAATGTTTACAGTTTGTGAATAGTTTCACATAAATAGTACTATTTCGACATACTACAGTGCAATGTGATGTCCGAAGTGGCTGACAAAATTAGGTACTAACACGATATATATGCATATTGCAAGGTATATGTATACCTTGCAAATTGTGATCGTTGCTCGCTCGCTCCGCTCGCTCGTAAAAATTTAGTCCAACCTCACATCCGATCCGACACGTTCGCAAATTCGAAATAAGTCGCCACCATATCGAATAATGAACGCAAGATGGATTGGTTTTAGGTTACGCTATAGTTTTCGAGCGAGCGCAGCGAACGAGAGACGCGTAAAGGTGTGTCACAATCCAACGGTTTGGCACATACGGACATTGAAACATTCGCACCAGCCCGAGGAGCCGGAAGTCTTTATCCTATTGCCTGCTGACAAATGTTTACAGTTTGTGAATAGTTTCACATAAATAGTACTATTTCCACATACTACAGTCCAATGTGATGTCCGAAGTGGCTGACAAAACTAGGTACTAACACGAAATATATGCAAGGCAATATAAGGTATATGTATACCTTGCAAATTGTGATCGTTGCTCGCTCGCTCCGCTCGCTCGTAAAAATTTAGTCCAACCTCACATCCGATCCGACACGTTCGCAAATTCGAAATAAGTCGCCTTCATATCGAATGACTAACGCAAGAGGGATTGGTTTTAGGTTAGGCTATAGTTTTCGAGCGAGCGCAGCGAGCGAGAGACGCGTAAAGGTGTATCACAATCCAACGGTTTGGCACATACGGACATTGAAACATTCGCACCAGCCCGAGGAGCCGGAAGTCTTTATCCTATTGCCTGCTGACAAATGTTTACAGTTTGTGAATAGTTTCACATAAATAGTACTATTTCCACATACTGCAGTCCAATGTGATGTCCGAAGTGGCTGACAAAATTAGGTACTAACACGAAATATATGCAAGGCAATATAAGGTATATGTATACCTTGCAAATTGTGATCGTTGCTCGCTCGCTCCGCTCGCTCGTAAAAATTTAGTCCAACCTCACATCCGATCCGACACGTTCGCAAATTCGAAATAAGTTGCCTTCATATCGAATGACTAACGCAAGATGGATTGGGTTTAGGTTAGGCTACAGCTTTCGAGCGAGCGCAGCGAGCGAGAGACGCGTAAAGGTGTGTCACAATCCAACGGTTTGGCACATACTGACATTGAAACATTCGCACCAGCCCGAGGAGCCGGATGTCTTTATCATATTGCCTGCTGACAAATGTTTACAGTTTGTGAATAGTTTCACATAAATAGTACTATTTCCACATACTACAGTCCAATGTGATGTCCGAAGTGGCTGACAAAATTAGGTACTAACACGATATATATGCATATTGCAAGGTATATGTATACCTTGCAAATTGTGATCGTTGCTCGCTCGCTCCGCTCGCTCGTAAAAATTTAGTCCAACCTCACATACGATCTGACACGTTCGCAAATTCGAAATAAGTTGCCTTCATATCGAATGACTAACGCAAGATGGATTGGGTTTAGGTTAGGCTACAGCTTTCGAGCGAGCGCAGCGAGCGAGAGACGCGTAAAGGTGTGTCACAATCCAACGGTTTGGCACATACTGACATTGAAACATTCGCACCAGCCCGAGGAGCCGGATGTCTTTATCATATTGCCTGCTGACAAATGTTTACAGTTTGTGAATAGTATCACATAAATAGTACTATTTCCACATACTACAGGGCAATGTGATGTCCGAAGTGGCTGACGAAATTAGGTACTAACACGATATATATGCATATTGCAAGGTATATGTATACCTTGCATATTGTGATCGATGCTCGCTCGCTCCGCTCGCTCGTAAAAATTTAGTCCACCCTCACGTCCGATCCGACACGTTCGCAAATTCGAAATAAGTCGCCACCATATCGAATAAAGAACGCAAGATGGATTGGTTTTAGGTTACGCTATAGTTTTCGAGCGAGCGCAGCGAGCGAGAGACGCGTAAAGGTGTGTCACAATCCAACGGTTTGGCACATACTGACATTGAAACATTCGTACCAGCCCGAGGAGCCGGAAGTCTTTATCATATTGCCTACTGACAAATGTTTACAGTTTGTGAATAGTTTCACATAAATAGTACTATTTCGACATACTACAGTGCAATGTGATGTCCGAAATGGCTGACAAAATTAGGTACTAACACGATATATATGCATATTGCAAGGTATATGTATACCTTGCAAATTGTGATCGTTGCACGCTCGCTCCGCTCGCTCGTAAAAATTTAGTCCAACCTCACATCCGATCCGACACGTTCGCAAATTCGAAATAAGTTGCCTTCATATCGAATGACTAACGCAAGATGGATTGGGTTTAGGTTAGGCTACAGCTTTCGAGCGAGCGCAGCGAGCGAGAGACGCGTAAAGGTGTGTCACAATCCAACGGTTTGGCACATACTGACATTGAAACATTCGCACCAGCCCGAGGAGCCGGATGTCTTTATCATATTGCCTGCTGACTAATGTTTACAGTTTGTGAATAGTTTCACATAAATAGTACTATTTCCACATACTACAGGGCAATGTGATGTCCGAAGTGGCTGACGAAATTAGGTACTAACACGATATATATGCATATTGCAAGGTATATGTATACCTTGCAAATTGTGATCGTTGCTCGCTCGCTCCGCTCGCTCGTAAAAATTTAGTCCAACCTCACATCCGATCCGACACGTTCGCA
This sequence comes from Bombus terrestris, assembly GCF_910591885.1. Classification (NCBI taxonomy): domain Eukaryota; kingdom Metazoa; phylum Arthropoda; class Insecta; order Hymenoptera; family Apidae; genus Bombus; species Bombus terrestris. The sequence goes on along the minus strand of NW_025963552.1, from coordinate 998,005 downwards.
AATTCGAAATAAGTCGCCACCATATCGAATAATGAACGCAAGATGGATTGGTTTTAGGTTACGCTATAGTTTTCGAGCGAGCGCAGCGAACGAGAGACGCGTAAAGGTGTGTCACAATCCAACGGTTTGGCACATACGGACATTGAAACATTCGCACCAGCCCGAGGAGCCGGAAGTCTTTATCCTATTGCCTGCTGACAAATGTTTACAGTTTGTGAATAGTTTCACATAAATAGTACTATTTCCACATACTACAGTCCAATGTGATGTCCGAAGTGGCTGACAAAATTAGGTACTAACACGAAATATATGCAAGGCAATATAAGGTATATGTATACCTTGCAAATTGTGATCGTTGCTCGCTCGCTCCGCTCGCTCGTAAAAATTTAGTCCAACCTCACATACGATCCGACACGTTCGCAAATTCGAAATAAGTTGCCTTCATATCGAATGACTAACGCAAGATGGATTGGGTTTAGGTTAGGCTACAGCTTTCGAGCGAGCGCAGCGAGCGAGAGACCCGTAAAGGTGTGTCACAATCCAACGGTTTGGCACATACTGACATTGAAACATTCGCACCAGCCCGAGGAGCCGGATGTCTTTATCATATTGCCTGCTGACAAATGTTTACAGTTTGTGAATAGTTTCACATAAATAGTACTATTTCCACATACTACAGGGCAATGTGATGTCCGAAGTGGCTGACGAAATTAGGTACTAACACGATATATATGCATATTGCAAGGTATATGTATACCTTGCAAATTGTGATCGTTGCTCGCTCGCTCCGCTCGCTCGTAAAAATTTAGTCCAACCTCACATCCGATCCGACACGTTCGCAAATTCGAAATAAGTCGCCTTCATATCGAATGACTAACGCAAGAGGGATTGGTTTTAGGTTAGGCTATAGTTTTCGAGCGAGCGCAGCGAGCGATAGACGCGTAAAGGTGTATCACAATCCAACGGTTTGGCACATACGGACATTGAAACATTCGCACCAGCCCGAGGAGCCGGAAGTCTTTATCCTATTGCCTGCTGACAAATGTTTACAGTTTGTGAATAGTTTCACATAAATAGTACTATTTCCACATACTACAGGGCAATGTGATGTCCGAAGTGGCTGACGAAATTAGGTACTAACACGATATATATGCATATTGCAAGGTATATGTATACCTTGCATATTGTGATCGATGCTCGCTCGCTCCGCTCGCTCGTAAAAATTTAGTCCAACCTCACATCCGATCCGACACGTTCGCAAATTCGAAATAAGTCGCCACCATATCGAATAAAGAACGCAAGATGGATTGGTTTTAGGTTACGCTATAGTTTTCGAGCGAGCGCAGCGAGCGAGAGACGCGTAAATGTGCGTCACAATCCAACGGTTTGGCACATACTGACATTGAAACATTCGCACCAGCCCGAAGAGCGGGAAGTCTTTATCATATTGCCTACTGACAAATGTTTACAGTTTGTGAATAGTTTCACATAAATAGTACTATTTCGACATACTACAGTGCAATGTGATGTCCGAAGTGGCTGACAAAATTAGGTACTAACACGACATATATGCATATTGCAAGGTATATGTATACCTTGCAAATTGTGATCGTTGCTCGCTCGCTCCGCTCGCTCGTAAAAATTTAGTCCAACCTCACATCCGATGCGACACGTTCGCAAATTCGAAATAAGTCGCCACCATATCGAATAATGAACGCAAGATGGATTGGTTTTAGGTTACGCTATAGTTTTCGAGCGAGCGCAGCGAACGACAGACGCGTAAAGGTGTGTCACAATCCAACGGTTTGGCACATACGGACATTGAAACATTCGCACCAGCCCGAGGAGCCGGAAGTCTTTATCCTATTGCCTGCTGACAAATGTTTACAGTTTGTGAATAGTTTCACATAAATAGTACTATTTCCGCATACTACAGTCCAATGTGATGTCCGAAGTGGCTGACAAAATTAGGTACTAACACGAAATATATGCAAGGCAATATAAGGTATATGTATACCTTGCAAATTGTGATCGTTGCTCGCTCGCTCCGCTCGCTCGTAAAAATTTAGTCCAACCTCACATACGATCCGACACGTTCGCAAATTCGAAATAAGTTGCCTTCATATCGAATGACTAACGCAAGATGGATTGGGTTTAGGTTAGGCTACAGCTTTCGAGCGAGCGCAGCGAGCGAGAGACGCGTAAAGGTGTGTCACAATCCAACGGTTTGGCACATACTGACATTGAAACATTCGCACCAGCCCGAGGAGCCGGATGTCTTTATCATATTGCCTGCTGACAAATGTTTACAGTTTGTGAATAGTTTCACATAAATAGTACTATTTCCACATACTACAGGGCAATGTGATGTCCGAAGTGGCTGACGAAATTAGGTACTAACACGATATATATGCATATTGCAAGGTATATGTATACCTTGCATATTGTGATCGATGCTCGCTCGCTCCGCTCGCTCATAAAAATTTTGTCCAACCTCACATCCGATCCGACACGTTCGCAAATTCGAAATAAGTCGCCACCATATCGAATAAAGAACGCAAGATGGATTGGTTTTAGGTTACGCTATAGTTTTCGAGCGAGCGCAGCGAGCGAGAGACGCGTAAAGGTGTGTCACAATCCAACGGTTTGGCACATACTGACATTGAAACATTCGCACCAGCCCGAGGAGCCGGAAGTCTTTATCATATTGCCTACTGACAAATGTTTACAGTTTGTGAATAGTTTCACATAAATAGTACTATTTCGACATACTACAGTGCAATGTGATGTCCGAAATGGCTGACAAAATTAGGTACTAACACGATATATATGCGTATTGCAAGGTATATGTATACCTTGCAAATTGTGATCGTTGCTCGCTCGCTCCGCTTGCTCGTAAAAATTTAGTCCAACCTCACATCCGATCCTACACTTTCGCAAATTCGAAATAAGTCGCCTTCATATCGAATGACTAACGCAAGAGGGATTGGTTTTAGGTTAGGCTATAGTTTTCGAGCGAGCGCAGCGAGCGAGAGACGCGTAAAGGTGTATCACAATCCAACGGTTTGGCACATACGGACATTGAAACATTCGCACCAGCCCGAGGAGCCGGAAGTGTTTATCCTATTGCCTGCTGACAAATGTTTACAGTTTGTGAATAGTTTCACATAAATAGTACTATTTCCACATACTGCAGTCCAATGTGATGTCCGAAGTGGCTGACAAAATTAGGTACTAACACGAAATATATGCAAGGCAATATAAGGTATATGTATACCTTGCAAATTGTGATCGTTGCTCGCTCGCTCCGCTCGCTCGTAAAAATTTAGTCCAACCTCACATCCGATCCGACAGGTTCGCAAATTCGAAATAAGTTGCCTTCATATCGAATGACTAACGCAAGATGGATTGGGTTTAGGTTAGGCTACAGCTTTCGAGCGAGCGCAGCGAGCGAGAGACGCGTAAAGGTGTGTCACAATCCAACGGTTTGGCACATACTGACATTGAAACATTCGCACCAGCCCGAGGAGCCGGATGTCTTTATCATATTGCCTGCTGACAAATGTTTACAGTTTGTGAATAGTTTCACATAAATAGTACTATTTCCACATACTACAGGGCAATGTGATGTCCGAAGTGGCTGACGAAATTAGGTACTAACACGATATATATATATTGCAAGGTATATGTATACCTTGCATATTGTGATCGATGCTCGCTCGCTCCGCTCGCTCGTAAAAATTTAGTCCAACCTCACATCCGATCCGACACGTTCGCAAATTCGAAATAAGTCGCCACCATATCGAATAAAGAACGCAAGATGGATTGGTTTTAGGTTACGCTATAGTTTTCGAGCGAGCGCAGCGAGCGAGAGACGCGTAAAGGTGTGTCACAATCCAACGGTTTGGCACATACTGACATTGAAACATTCGCACCAGCCCGAGGAGCCGGAAGTCTTTATCATATTGCCTACTGACAAATGTTTACAGTTTGTGAATAGTTTCACATAAATAGTACTATTTCGACATAATACAGTGCAATGTGATGTCCGAAATGGCTGAGAAAATTAGGTACTAACACGATATATATGCATATTGCAAGGTATATGTATACCTTGCAAATTGTGATCGTTGCTCGCTCGCTCCGCTCGCTCGTAAAAATTTAGTCCAACCTCACATCCGATCCGACACGTTCGCAAATTCGAAATAAGTCGCCTTCATATCGAATGACTAACGCAAGAGGGATTGGTTTTAGGTTACGCTATAGTTTTCGAGCGAGCGCAGCGAACGAGAGACGCGTACAGGTGTGTCACAATCCAACAGTTTGGCACATACGGACATTGAAACATTCGCACCAGCCCGAGGAGCCGGAAGTCTTTATCCTATTGCCTGCTGACAAATGTTTACAGTTTGTGAATAGTTTCACATAAATAGTACTATTTCCACATACTACAGTCCAATGTGATGTCCGAAGTGGCTGACAAAATTAGGTACTAACACGAAATATATGCAAGGCAATATAAGGTATATGTATACCTTGCAAATTGTGATCGTTGCTCGCTCGCTCCGCTCGCTCGTAAAAATTTAGTCCAACCTCACATACGATCCGACACGTTCGCAAATTCGAAATAAGTTGCCTTCATATCGAATGACTAACGCAAGATGGATTGGGTTTAGGTTAGGCTACAGCTTTCGAGCGAGCGCAGCGAGCGAGAGACGCGTACAGGTGTGTCACAATCCAACAGTTTGGCACATACGGACATTGAAACATTCGCACCAGCCCGAGGAGCCGGAAGTCTTTATCCTATTGCCTGCTGACAAATGTTTACAGTTTGTGAATAGTTTCACATAAATAGTACTATTTCCACATACTACAGTCCAATGTGATGTCCGAAGTGGCTGACAAAATTAGGTACTAACACGAAATATATGCAAGGCAATATAAGGTATATGTATACCTTGCAAATTGTGATCGTTGCTCGCTCGCTCCGCTCGCTCGTAAAAATTTAGTCCAACCTCACATACGATCCGACACGTTCGCAAATTCGAAATAAGTTGCCTTCATATCGAATGACTAACGCAAGATGGATTGGGTTTAGGTTAGGCTACAGCTTTCGAGCGAGCGCAGCGAGCGAGAGACGCGTAAAGGTGTGTCACAATCCAACGGTTTGGCACATACTGACATTGAAACATTCGCACCAGCCCGAGGAGCCGGATGTCTTTATCATATTGCCTGCTGACAAAAGTTTACAGTTTGTGAATAGTTTCACATAAATAGTACTATTTCCACATACTACAGGGCAATGTGATGTCCGAAGTGGCTGACGAAATTAGGTACTAACACGATATATATGCATATTGCAAGGTATATGTATACCTTGCAAATTGTGATCGTTGCTCGCTCGCTCCGCTCGCTCGTAAAAATTTAGTCCAACCTCACATCCGATCCGACAGGTTCGCAAATTCGAAATAAGTTGCCTTCATATCGAATGACTAACGCAAGATGGATTGGGTTTAGGTTAGGCTACAGCTTTCGAGCGAGCGCAGCGAGCGAGAGACGCGTAAAGGTGTGTCACAATCCAACGGTTTGGCACATACTGACATTGAAACATTCGCACCAGCCCGAGGAGCCGGATGTCTTTATCATATTGCCTGCTGACAAATGTTTACAGTTTGTGAATAGTTTCACATAAATAGTACTATTTCCACATACTACAGGGCAATGTGATGTCCGAAGTGGCTGACGAAATTAGGTACTAACACGATATATATGCATATTGCAAGGTATATGTATACCTTGCATATTGTGATCGATGCTCGCTCGCTCCGCTCGCTCGTAAAAATTTAGTCCAACCTCACATCCGATCCGACACGTTCGCAAATTCGAAATAAGTCGCCACCATATCGAATAAAGAACGCAAGATGGATTGGTTTTAGGTTACGCTATAGTTTTCGAGCGAGCGCAGCGAGCGAGAGACGCGTAAAGGTGTGTCACAATCCAACGGTTTGGCACATACTGACATTGAAACATTCGCACCAGCCCGAGGAGCCGGAAGTCTTTATCATATTGCCTACTGACAAATGTTTACAGTTTGTGAATAGTTTCACATAAATAGTACTATCTCGACATACTACAGTGCAATGTGATGTCCGAAATGGCTGACAAAATTAGGTACTAACACGATATATATGCATATTGCAAGGTATATGTATACCTTGCAAATTGTGATCGTTGCTCGCTCGCTCCGCTCGCTCGTAAAAATTTAGTCCAACCTCACATCCGATCCGACACGTTCGCAAATTCGAAATAAGTCGCCTTCATATCGAATGACTAACGCAAGAGGGATTGGTTTTAGGTTACGCTATAGTTTTCGAGCGAGCGCAGCGAACGAGAGACGCGTAAAGGTGTGTCACAATCCAACAGTTTGGCACATACGGACATTGAAACATTCGCACCAGCCCGAGGAGCCGGAAGTCTTTATCCTATTGCCTGCTGACAAATGTTTACAGTTTCTGAATAGTTTCACATAAACAGTACTATTTCCACATACTACAGTCCAATGTGATGTCCGAAGTGGCTGACAAAATTAGGTACTAACACGAAATATATGCAAGGCAATATAAGGTATATGTATACCTTGCAAATTGTGATCGTTGCTCGCTCGCTCCGCTCGCTCGTAAAAATTTAGTCCAACCTCACATACGATCCGACACGTTCGCAAATTCGAAATAAGTTGCCTTCATATCGAATGACTAACGCAAGATGGATTGGGTTTAGGTTAGGCTACAGCTTTCGAGCGAGCGCAGCGAGCGAGAGACGCGTAAAGGTGTGTCACAATCCAACGGTTTGGCACATACTGACATTGAAACATTCGCACCAGCCCGAGGAGCCGGATGTCTTTATCATATTGCCTGCTGACAAAAGTTTACAGTTTGTGAATAGTTTCACATAAATAGTACTATTTCCACATACTACAGGGCAATGTGATGTCCGAAGTGGCTGACGAAATTAGGTACTAACACGATATATATGCATATTGCAAGGTATATGTATACCTTGCAAATTGTGATCGTTGCTCGCTCGCTCCGCTCGCTCGTAAAAATTTAGTCCAACCTCACATCCGATCCGACAGGTTCGCAAATTCGAAATAAGTTGCCTTGATATCGAATGACTAACGCAAGATGGATTGGGTTTAGGTTAGGCTACAGCTTTCGAGCGAGCGCAGCGAGCGAGAGACGCGTAAAGGTGTGTCACAATCCAACGGTTTGGCACATACTGACATTGAAACATTCGCACCAGCCCGAGGAGCCGGATGTCTTTATCATATTGCCTGCTGACAAAAGTTTACAGTTTGTGAATAGTTTCACATAAATAGTACTATTTCCACATACTACAGGGCAATGTGATGTCCGAAGTGGCTGACGAAATTAGGTACTAACACGATATATATGCATATTGCAAGGTATATGTATACCTTGCAAATTGTGATCGTTGCTCGCTCGCTCCGCTCGCTCGTAAAAATTTAGTCCAACCTCACATCCGATCCGACAGGTTCGCAAATTCGAAATAAGTTGCCTTCATATCGAATGACTAACGCAACATGGATTGGGTTTAGGTTAGGCTACAGCTTTCGAGCGAGCGCAGCGAGCGAGAGACGCGTAAAGGTGTGTCACAATCCAACGGTTTGGCACATACTGACATTGAAACATTCGCACCAGCCCGAGGAGCCGGATGTCTTTATCATATTGCCTGCTGACAAATGTTTACAGTTTGTGAATAGTTTCACATAAATAGTACTATTTCCACATACTACAGGGCAATGTGATGTCCGAAGTGGCTGACGAAATTAGGTACTAACACGATATATATGCATATTGCAAGGTATATGTATACCTTGCATATTGTGATCGATGCTCGCTCGCTCCGCTCGCTCGTAAAAATTTAGTCCAACCTCACATCCGATCCGACACGTTCGCAAATTCGAAATAAGTCGCCACCATATCGAATAAAGAACGCAAGATGGATTGGTTTTAGGTTACGCTATAGTTTTCGAGCGAGCGCAGCGAGCGAGAGACGCGTAAAGGTGTGTCACAATCCAACGGTTTGGCACATACTGACATTGAAACATTCGCACCAGCCCGAGGAGCCGGAAGTCTTTATCATATTGCCTACTGACAAATGTTAACAGTTTGTGAATAGTTTCACATAAATAGTACTATTTCGACATACTACAGTGCAATGTGATGTCCGAAGTGGCTAACAAAATTAGGTACTAACACGATATATATGCATATTGCAAGGTATATGTATACCTTGCAAATTGTGATCGTTGCTCGCTCGCTCCGCTCGCTCGTAAAAATTTAGTCCAACCTCACATCCGATCCGACACGTTCGCAAATTCGAAATAAGTCGCCTTCATATCGAATGACTAACGCAAGAGGGATTGGTTTTAGGTTAGGCTATAGTTTTCGAGCGAGCGCAGCGAGCGAGAGACGCGTAAAGGTGTATCACAATCCAACGGTTTGGCACATACGGACATTGAAACATTCGCACCAGCCCGAGGAGCCAGAAGTCTTTATCCTATTGCCTGCTGACAAATGTTTACAGTTTGTGAATAGTTTCACATAAATAGTACTATTTCCACATACTGCAGTCCAATGTGATGTCCGAAGTGGCTGACAAAATTAGGTACTAACACGAAATATATGCAAGGCAATATAAGGTATATGTATACCTTGCAAATTGTGATCGTTGCTCGCTCGCTCCGCTCGCTCGTAAAAATTTAGTCCAACCTCACATCCGATCCGACACGTTCGCAAATTCTAAATAAGTTGCCTTCATATCGAATGACTAACGCAAGATGGATTGGGTTTCGGTTAGGCTACAGCTTTCGAGCGAGCGCAGCGAGCGAGAGACGCGTAAAGGTGTATCACAATCCAACGGTTTGGCACATACGGACATTGAAACATTCGCACCAGCCCGAGGAGCCGGAAGTCTTTATCCTATTGCCTGCTGACAAATGTTTACAGTTTGTGAATAGTTTCACATAAATAGTACTATTTCCACATACTGCAGTCCAATGTGATGTCCGAAGTGGCTGACAAAATTAGGTACTAACACGAAATATATGCAAGGCAATATAAGGTATATGTATACCTTGCAAATTGTGATCGTTGCTCGCTCGCTCCGCTCGCTCGTAAAAATTTAGTCCAACCTCACATCCGATCCGACACGTTCGCAAATTCTAAATAAGTTGCCTTCATATCGAATGACTAACGCAAGATGGATTGGGTTTAGGTTAGGCTACAGCTTTCGAGCGAGCGCAGCGAGCGAGAGACGCGTAAAGGTGTGTCACAATCCAACAGTTTGGCACATACGGACATTGAAACATTCGCACCAGCCCGAGGAGCCGGAAGTCTTTATCCTATTGCCTGCTGACAAATGTTTACAGTTTGTGAATAGTTTCACATAAATAGTACTATTTCGACATACTACAGTGCAATGTGATGTCCGAAGTGGCTGACGAAATTAGGTACTAACACGATATATATGCATATTGCAAGGTATATGTATACCTTGCAAATTGTGATCGTTGCTCGCTCGCTCCGCTCGCTCGTAAAAATTTAGTCCAACCTCACATCCGATCCGACAGGTTCGCAGATTCGAAATAAGTTGCCTTCATATCGAATGACTAACGCAAGATGGATTGGGTTTAGGTTAGGCTACAGCTTTCGAGCGAGCGCAGCGAGCGAGAGACGCGTAAAGGTGTGTCACAATCCAACGGTTTGGCACATACTGACATTGAAACATTCGCACCAGCCCGAGGAGCCGGATGTCTTTATCATATTGCCTGCTGACAAATGTTTACAGTTTGTGAATAGTTTCACATAAATAGTACTATTTCCACATACTACAGGGCAATGTGATGTCCGAAGTGGCTGACGAAATTAGGTACTAACACGATATATATGCATATTGCAAGGTATATGTATACCTTGCATATTGTGATCGATGCTCGCTCGCTCCGCTCGCTCGTAAAAATTTAGTCCAACCTCACATCCGATCCGACACGTTCGCAAATTCGAAATAAGTCGCCACCATATCGAATGACAAACGCAAGATGGATTGGGCTTAGGTTAGGCTACAGCTTTCGAGCGAGCGCAGCGAGCGAGAGACGCGTAAAGGTGTGTCACAATCCAACGGTTTGGCACATACTGACATTGAAACATTCGCACCAGCCCGAGGAGCCGGATGTCTTTATCATATTGCCTGCTGACAAATGTTTACAGTTTGTGAATAGTTTCACATAAATAGTACTATTTCCACATACTACAGGGCAATGTGATGTCCGAAGTGGCTGACGAAATTAGGTACTAACACGATATATATGCATATTGCAAGGTATATGTATACCTTGCAAATTGTGATCGTTGCTCGCTCGCTCCGCTCGCTCGTAAAAATTTAGTCCAACCTCACATCCGATCCGACACGTTCGCAAATTCGAAATAAGTCCCCACCATATCGAATAATGAACGCAAGATGGATTGGTTTTAGGTTACGCTATAGTTATCGAGCGAGCGCAGCGAACGACAGACGCGTAAAGGTGTGTCACAATCCAACGGTTTGGCACATACGGACATTGAAACATTCGCACCAGCCCGAGGAGCCGGAAGTCTTTATCCTATTGCCTGCTGACAAATGTTTACAGTTTGTGAATAGTTTCACATAAATAGTACTATTTCCACATACTACAGTCCAATGTGATGTCCGAAGTGGCTGACAAAATTAGGTACTAACACGAAATATATGCAAGGCAATATAAGGTATATGTATACCTTGCAAATTGTGATCGTTGCTCGCTCGCTCTGCTCGCTCGTAAAAATTTAGTCCAACCTCACATACGATCCGACACGTTCGCAAATTCGAAATAAGTTGCCTTCATATCGAATGACTAACGCAAGATGGATTGGGTTTAGGTTAGGCTACAGCTTTCGAGCGAGCGCAGCGAGCGAGAGACGCGTAAAGGTGTGTCACAATCCAACGGTTTGGCACATACTGACATTGAAACATTCGCACCAGCCCGAGGAGCCGGATGTCTTTATCATATTGCCTGCTGACAAATGTTTACAGTTTGTGAATAGTTTCACATAAATAGTACTATTTCCACATACTACAGGGCAATGTGATGTCCGAAGTGGCTGACGAAATTAGGTACTAACACGATATATATGCATATTGCAAGGTATATGTATACCTTGCATATTGTGATCGATGCTCGCTCGCTCCGCTCGCTCGTAAAAATTTAGTCCAACCTCACATCCGATCCGACACGTTCGCAAATTCGAAATAAGTCGCCACCATATCGAGTAACGAACGCAAGATGGATTGGTTTTAGGTTACGCTATAGTTTTCGAGCGAGCGCAGCGAGCGAGAGACGCGTAAAGGTGTGTCACAATCCAACGGTTTGGCACATACTGACATTGAAACATTCGCACCAGCCCGAGGAGCCGGAAGTCTTTATCATATTGCCTACTGACAAATGTTTACAGTTTGTGAATAGTTTCACATAAATAGTACTATTTCGACATACTACAGTGCAATGTGATGTCCGAAATGGCTGACAAAATTAGGTACTAACACGATATATATGCATATTGCAAGGTATATGTATACCTTGCAAATTGTGATCGTTGCTCGCTCGCTCCGCTCGCTCGTAAAAATTTAGTCCAACCTCACATCCGATCCGACACATTCGCAAATTCGAAATAAGTCGCCTTCATATCGAATGACTAACGCAAGAGGGATTGGTTTTAGGTTAGGCTATAGTTTTCGAGCGAGCGCAGCGAGCGATAGACGCGTAAAGGTGTATCACAATCCAACGGTTTGGCACATACGGACATTGAAACATTCGCACCAGCCCGAGGAGCCGGAAGTCTTTATCCTATTGCCTGCTGACAAATGTTTACGGTTTGTGAATAGTTTCACATAAATAGTACTATTTCCACTTACTACAGGGCAATGTGATGTCCGAAGTGGCTGACGAAATTAGGTACTAACACGATATATATGCATATTGCAAGGTATATGTATACCTTGCATATTGTGATCGATGCTCGCTCGCTCCGCTCGCTCGTAAAAATTTAGTCCAACCTCACATCCGATCCGACACGTTCGCAAATTCGAAATAAGTCGCCACCATATCGAATAAAGAACGCAAGATGGATTGGTTTTAGGTTACGCTATAGTTTTCGAGCGAGCGCAGCGAGCGAGAGACGCGTAAATGTGCGTCACAATCCAACGGTTTGGCACATACTGACATTGAAACATTCGCACCAGCCCGAGGAGCGGGAAGTCTTTATCATATTGCCTACTGACAAATGTTTACAGTTTGTGAATAGTTTCACATAAATAGTACTATTTCGACATACTACAGTGCAATGTGATGTCCGAAGTGGCTGACAAAATTAGGTACTAACACGACATATATGCATATTGCAAGGTATATGTATACCTTGCAAATTGTGATCGTTGCTCGCTCGCTCCGCTCGCTCGTAAAAATTTAGTCCAACCTCACATCCGATCCGACACGTTCGCAAATTCGAAATAAGTCGCCACCATATCGAATAATGAACGCAAGATGGATTGGTTTTAGGTTACGCTATAGTTTTCGAGCGAGCGCAGCGAACGACAGACGCGTAAAGGTGTGTCACAATCCAACGGTTTGGCACATACGGACATTGAAACATTCGCACCAGCCCGAGGAGCCGGAAGTCTTTATCCTATTGCCTGCTGACAAATGTTTACAGTTTGTGAATAGTTTCACATAAATAGTACTATTTCCGCATACTACAGTCCAATGTGATGTCCGAAGTGGCTGACAAAATTAGGTACTAACACGAAATATATGCAAGGCAATATAAGGTATATGTATACCTTGCAAATTGTGATCGTTGCTCGCTCGCTCCGCTCGCTCGTAAAAATTTAGTCCAACCTCACATACGATCCGACACGTTCGCAAATTCGAAATAAGTTGCCTTCATATCGAATGACTAACGCAAGATGGATTGGGTTTAGGTTAGGCTACAGCTTTCGAGCGAGCGCAGCGAGCGAGAGACGCGTAAAGGTGTGTCACAATCCAACGGTTTGGCACATACTGACATTGAAACATTCGCACCAGCCCGAGGAGCCGGATGTCTTTATCATATTGCCTGCTGACAAATGTTTACAGTTTGTGAATAGTTTCACATAAATAGTACTATTTCCACATACTACAGGGCAATGTGATGTCCGAAGTGGCTGACGAAATTAGGTACTAACACGATATATATGCATATTGCAAGGTATACATATACCTTGCATATTGTGATCGATGCTCGCTCGCTCCGCTCGCTCGTAAAAATTTAGTCCAACCTCACATCCGATCCGACACGTTCGCAAATTCGAAATAAGTCGCCACCATATCGAATAAAGAACGCAAGATGGATTGGTTTTAGGTTACGCTATAGTTTTCGAGCGAGCGCAGCGAGCGAGAGACGCGTAAAGGTGTGTCACAATCCAACGGTTTGGCACATACTGACATTGAAACATTCGCACCAGCCCGAGGAGCCGGAAGTCTTTATCATATTGCCTACTGACAAATGTTAACAGTTTGTGAATAGTTTCACATAAATAGTACTATTTCGACATACTACAGTGCAATGTGATGTCCGAAGTGGCTAACAAAATTAGGTACTAACACGATATATATGCATATTGCAAGGTATATGTATACCTTGCAAATTGTGATCGTTGCTCGCTCGCTCCGCTCGCTCGTAAAAATTTAGTCCAACCTCACATCCGATCCGACACGTTCGCAAATTCGAAATAAGTCGCCTTCATATCGAATGACTAACGCAAGAGGGATTGGTTTTAGGTTAGGCTATAGTTTTCGAGCGAGCGCAGCGAGCGAGAGACGCGTAAAGGTGTATCACAATCCAACGGTTTGGCACATACGGACATTGAAACATTCGCACCAGCCCGAGGAGCCGGAAGTCTTTATCCTATTGCCTGCTGACAAATGTTTACAGTTTGTGAATAGTTTCACATAAATAGTACTATTTCCACATACTGCAGTCCAATGTGATGTCCGAAGTGGCTGACAAAATTAGGTACTAACACGAAATATATGCAAGGCAATATAAGGTATATGTATACCTTGCAAATTGTGATCGTTGCTCGCTCGCTCCGCTCGCTCGTAAAAATTTAGTCCAACCTCACATCCGATCCGACACGTTCGCAAATTCTAAATAAGTTTCCTTCATATCGAATGACTAACGCAAGATGGATTGGGTTTAGGTTAGGCTACAGCTTTCGAGCGAGCGCAGCGAGCGAGAGACGCGTAAAGGTGTGTCACAATCCAACAGTTTGGCACATACGGACATTGAAACATTCGCACCAGCCCGAGGAGCCGGAAGTCTTTATCCTATTGCCTGCTGACAAATGTTTACAGTTTGTGAATAGTTTCACATAAATAGTACTATTTCGACATACTACAGTGCAATGTGATGTCCGAAGTGGCTGACGAAATTAGGTACTAACACGATATATATGCATATTGCAAGGTATATGTATACCTTGCAAATTGTGATCGTTGCTCGCTCGCTCCGCTCGCTCGTAAAAATTTAGTCCAACCTCACATCCGATCCGACAGGTTCGCAAATTCGAAATAAGTTGCCTTCATATCGAATGACTAACGCAAGATGGATTGGGTTTAGGTTAGGCTACAGCTTTCGAGCGAGCGCAGCGAGCGAGAGACGCGTAAAGGTGTGTCACAATCCAACGGTTTGGCACATACTGACATTGAAACATTCGCACCAACCCGAGGAGCCGGATGTCTTTATCATATTGCCTGCTGACAAATGTTTACAGTTTGTGAATAGTTTCACATAAATAGTACTATTTCCACATACTACAGGGCAATGTGATGTCCGAAGTGGCTGACGAAATTAGGTACTAACACGATATATATGCATATTGCAAGGTATATGTATACCTTGCATATTGTGATCGATGCTCGCTCGCTCCGCTCGCTCGTAAAAATTTAGTCCAACCTCACATCCGATCCGACACGTTCGCAAATTCGAAATAAGTCGCCACCATATCGAATAAAGAACGCAAGATGGATTGGTTTTAGGTTACGCTATAGTTTTCGAGCGAGCGCAGCGAGCGAGAGACGCGTAAATGTGTGTCACAATCCAACGGTTTGGCACATACTGACATTGAAACATTCGCACCAGCCCGAGGAGCTGGAAGTCTTTATCATATTGCCTACTGACAAATGTTTACAGTTTGTGAATAGTTTCACATAAATAGTACTATTTCGACATACTACAGTGCAATGTGATGTCCGAAGTGGCTGACAAAATTAGGTACTAACACGACATATATGCATATTGCAAGGTATATGTATACCTTGCAAATTGTGATCGTTGCTCGCTCGCTCCGCTCGCTCGTAAAAATTTAGTCCAACCTCACATCCGATCCGACACGTTCGCAAATTCGAAATAAGTCGCCACCATATCGAATAATGAACGCAAGATGGATTGGTTTTAGGTTACGCTATAGTTTTCGAGCGAGCGCAGCGAACGACAGACGCGTAAAGGTGTGTCACAATCCAACGGTTTGGCACATACGGACATTGAAACATTCGCACCAGCCCGAGGAGCCGGAAGTCTTTATCCTATTGCCTGCTGACAAATGTTTACAGTTTGTGAATAGTTTCACATAAATAGTACTATTTCCGCATACTACAGTCCAATGTGATGTCCGAAGTGGCTGACAAAATTAGGTACTAACACGAAATATATGCAAGGCAATATAAGGTATATGTATACCTTGCAAATTGTGATCGTTGCTCGCTCGCTCCGCTCGCTCGTAAAAATTTAGTCCAACCTCACATACGATCCGACACGTTCGCAAATTCGAAATAAGTTGCCTTCATATCGAATGACTAACGCAAGATGGATTGGGTTTAGGTTAGGCTACAGCTTTCGAGCGAGAGACGCGTAAAGGTGTGTCACAATCCAACGGTTTGGCACATACTGACATTGAAACATTCGCACCAGCCCGAGGAGCCGGATGTCTTTATCATATTGCCTGCTGACAAATGTTTACAGTTTGTGAATAGTTTCACATAAATAGTACTATTTCCACATACTACAGGGCAATGTGATGTCCGAAGTGGCTGACGAAATTAGGTACTAACACGATATATATGCATATTGCAAGGTATATGTATACCTTGCATATTGTGATCGATGCTCGCTCGCTCCGCTCGCTCATAAAAATTTAGTCCAACCTCACATCCGATCCGACACGTTCGCAAATTCGAAATAAGTCGCCACCATATCGAATAAAGAACGCAAGATGGATTGGTTTTAGGTTACGCTATAGTTTTCGAGCGAGCGCAGCGAGCGAGAGACGCGTAAAGGTGTGTCACAATCCAACGGTTTGGCACATACTGACATTGAAACATTCGCACCAGCCCGAGGAGCCGGAAGTCTTTATCATATTGCCTACTGACAAATGTTTACAGTTTGTGAATAGTTTCACATAAATAGTACTATTTCGACATACTACAGTGCAATGTGATGTCCGAAATGGCTGACAAAATTAGGTACTAACACGATATATATGCGTATTGCAAGGTATATGTATACCTTGCAAATTGTGATCGTTGCTCGCTCGCTCCGCTCGCTCGTAAAAATTTAGTCCAACCTCACATCCGATCCTACACGTTCGCAAATTCGAAATAAGTCGTCTTCATATCGAATGACTAACGCAAGAGGGATTGGTTTTAGGTTAGGCTATAGTTTTCGAGCGAGCGCAGCGAGCGAGAGACGCGTAAAGGTGTATCACAATCCAACGGTTTGGCACATACGGACATTGAAACATTCGCACCAGCCCGAGGAGCCGGATGTCTTTATCATATTGCCTGCTGACAAATGTTTACAGTTTGTGAATAGTTTCACATAAATAGTACTATTTCCACATACTACAGGGCAATGTGATGTCCGAAGTGGCTGACGAAATTAGGTACTAACACGATATATATGCATATTGCAAGGTATATGTATACCTTGCAAATTGTGATCGTTGCTCGCTCGCTCCGCTCGCTCGTAAAAATTTAGTCCAACCTCACATCCGATCCGACAGGTTCGCAAATTCGAAATAAGTTGCCTTCATATCGAATGACTAACGCAAGATGGATTGGGTTTAGGTTAGGCTACAGCTTTCGAGCGAGCGCAGCGAGCGAGAGACGCGTAAAGGTGTGTCACAATCCAACGGTTTGGCACATACTGACATTGAAACATTCGCACCAGCCCGAGGAGCCGGATGTCTTTATCATATTGCCTGCTGACAAATGTTTACAGTTTGTGAATAGTTTCACATAAATAGTACTATTTCCACATACTACAGGGCAATGTGATGTCCGAAGTGGCTGACGAAATTAGGTACTAACACGATATATATGCATATTGCAAGGTATATGTATACCTTGCATATTGTGATCGATGCTCGCTCGCTCCGCTCGCTCATAAAAATTTAGTCCAACCTCACATCCGATACGACACGTTCGCAAATTCGAAATAAGTCGCCACCATATCGAATAAAGAACGCAAGATGGATTGGTTTTAGGTTACGCTATAGTTTTCGAGCGAGCGCGGCGAGCGAGAGACGCGTAAAGGTGTGTCACAATCCAACGGTTTGGCACATACTGACATTGAAACATTCGCACCAGCCCGAGGAGCCGGAAGTCTTTATCATATTGCCTACTGACAAATGTTTACAGTTTGTGAATAGTTTCACATAAATAGTACTATTTCGACATACTACAGTGCAATGTGATGTCCGAAATGGCTGACAAAATTAGGTACTAACACGATATATATGCGTATTGCAAGGTATATGTATACCTTGCAAATTGTGATCGTTGCTCGCTCGCTCCGCTCGCTCGTAAAAATTTAGTCCAACCTCACATCCGATCCTACACGTTCGCAAATTCGAAATAAGTCGTCTTCATATCGAATGACTAACGCAAGAGGGATTGGTTTTAGGTTAGGCTATAGTTTTCGAGCGAGCGCAGCGAGCGAGAGACGCGTAAAGGTGTATCACAATCCAACGGTTTGGCACATACGGACATTGAAACATTCGCACCAGCCCGAGGAGCCGGATGTCTTTATCATATTGCCTGCTGACAAATGTTTACAGTTTGTGAATAGTTTCACATAAATAGTACTATTTCCACATACTACAGGGCAATGTGATGTCCGAAGTGGCTGACGAAATTAGGTACTAACACGATATATATGCATATTGCAAGGTATATGTATACCTTGCAAATTGTGATCGTTGCTCGCTCGCTCCGCTCGCTCGTAAAAATTTAGTCCAACCTCACATCCGATCCGACAGGTTCGCAAATTCGAAATAAGTTGCCTTCATATCGAATGACTAACGCAAGATGGATTGGGTTTAGGTTAGGCTACAGCTTTCGAGCGAGCGCAGCGAGCGAGAGACGCGTAAAGGTGTGTCACAATCCAACGGTTTGGCACATACTGACATTGAAACATTCGCACCAGCCCGAGGAGCCGGATGTCTTTATCATATTGCCTGCTGACAAATGTTTACAGTTTGTGAATAGTTTCACATAAATAGTACTATTTCCACATACTACAGGGCAATGTGATGTCCGAAGTGGCTGACGAAATTAGGTACTAACACGATATATATGCATATTGCAAGGTATATGTATACCTTGCATATTGTGATCGATGCTCGCTCGCTCCGCTCGCTCGTAAAAATTTAGTCCAACCTCACATCCGATCCGACACGTTCGCAAATTCGAAATAAGTCGCCACCATATCGAATAAAGAACGCAAGATGGATTGGTTTTAGGTTACGCTATAGTTTTCGAGCGAGCGCAGCGAGCGAGAGACGCGTAAAGGTGTGTCACAATCCAACGGTTTGGCACATACTGACATTGAAACATTCGCACCAGCCCGAGGAGCCGGAAGTCTTTATCATATTGCCTACTGACAAATGTTAACAGTTTGTGAATAGTTTCACATAAATAGTACTATTTCGACATACTACAGTGCAATGTGATGTCCGAAGTGGCTAACAAAATTAGGTACTAACACGATATATATGCATATTGCAAGGTATATGTATACCTTGCAAATTGTGATCGTTGCTCGCTCGCTCCGCTCGCTCGTAAAAATTTAGTCCAACCTCACATCCGATCCGACACGTTCGCAAATTCGAAATAAGTCGCCTTCATATCGAATGACTAACGCAAGAGGGATTGGTTTTAGGTTAGGCTATAGTTTTCGAGCGAGCGCAGCGAGCGAGAGACGCGTAAAGGTGTATCACAATCCAACGGTTTGGCACATACGGACATTGAAACATTCGCACCAGCCCGAGGAGCCGGAAGACTTTATCCTATTGCCTGCTGACAAATGTTTACAGTTTGTGAATAGTTTCACATAAATAGTACTATTTCCACATACTGCAGTCCAATGTGATGTCCGAAGTGGCTGACAAAATTAGGTACTAACACGAAATATATGCAAGGCAATATAAGGTATATGTATACCTTGCAAATTGTGATCGTTGCTCGCTCGCTCCGCTCGCTCGTAAAAATTTAGTCCAACCTCACATCCGATCCGACACGTTCGCAAATTCTAAATAAGTTGCCTTCATATCGAATGACTAACGCAAGATGGATTGGGTTTAGGTTAGGCTACAGCTTTCGAGCGAGCGCAGCGAGCGAGAGACGCGTAAAGGTGTGTCACAATCCAACAGTTTGGCACATACGGACATTGAAACATTCGCACCAGCCCGAGGAGCCGGAAGTCTTTATCCTATTGCCTGCTGACAAATGTTTACAGTTTGTGAATAGTTTCACATAAATAGTACTATTTCGACATACTACAGTGCAATGTGATGTCCGAAGTGGCTGACGAAATTAGGTACTAACACGATATATATGCATATTGCAAGGTATATGTATACCTTGCAAATTGTGATCGTTGCTCGCTCGCTCCGCTCGCTCGTAAAAATTTAGTCCAACCTCACATCCGATCCGACAGGTTCGCAAATTCGAAATAAGTTGCCTTCATATCGAATGACTAACGCAAGATGGATTGGGTTTAGGTTAGGCTACAGCTTTCGAGCGAGCGCAGCGAGCGAGAGACGCGTAAAGGTGTGTCACAATCCAACGGTTTGGCACATACTGACATTGAAACATTCGCACCAGCCCGAGGAGCCGGATGTCTTTATCATATTGCCTGCTGACAAATGTTTACAGTTTGTGAATAGTTTCACATAAATAGTACTATTTCCACATACTACAGGGCAATGTGATGTCCGAAGTGGCTGACGAAATTAGGTACTAACACGATATATATGCATATTGCAAGGTATATGTATACCTTGCATATTGTGATCGATGCTCGCTCGCTCCGCTCGCTCGTAAAAATTTAGTCCAACCTCACATCCGATCCGACACGTTCGCAAATTCGAAATAAGTCGCCACCATATCGAATAAAGAACGCAAGATGGATTGGTTTTAGGTTACGCTATAGTTTTCGAGCGAGCGCAGCGAGCGAGAGACGCGTAAATGTGTGTCACAATCCAACGGTTTGGCACATACTGACATTGAAACATTCGCACCAGCCCGAGGAGCTGGAAGTCTTTATCATATTGCCTACTGACAAATGTTTACAGTTTGTGAATAGTTTCACATAAATAGTACTATTTCGACATACTACAGTGCAATGTGATGTCCGAAGTGGCTGACAAAATTAGGTACTAACACGACATATATGCATATTGCAAGGTATATGTATACCTTGCAAATTGTGATCGTTGCTCGCTCGCTCCGCTCGCTCGTAAAAATTTAGTCCAACCTCACATCCGATCCGACACGTTCGCAAATTCGAAATAAGTCGCCACCATATCGAATAATGAACGCAAGATGGATTGGTTTTAGGTTACGCTATAGTTTTCGAGCGAGCGCAGCGAACGACAGACGCGTAAAGGTGTGTCACAATCCAACGGTTTGGCACATACGGACATTGAAACATTCGCACCAGCCCGAGGAGCCGGAAGTCTTTATCCTATTGCCTGCTGACAAATGTTTACAGTTTGTGAATAGTTTCACATAAATAGTACTATTTCCGCATACTACAGTCCAATGTGATGTCCGAAGTGGCTGACAAAATTAGGTACTAACACGAAATATATGCAAGGCAATATAAGGTATATGTATACCTTGCAAATTGTGATCGTTGCTCGCTCGCTCCGCTCGCTCGTAAAAATTTAGTCCAACCTCACATACGATCCGACACGTTCGCAAATTCGAAATAAGTTGCCTTCATATCGAATGACTAACGCAAGATGGATTGGGTTTAGGTTAGGCTACAGCTTTCGAGCGAGCGCAGCGAGCGAGAGACGCGTAAAGGTGTGTCACAATCCAACGGTTTGGCACATACTGACATTGAAACATTCGCACCAGCCCGAGGAGCCGGATGTCTTTATCATATTGCCTGCTGACAAATGTTTACAGTTTGTGAATAGTTTCACATAAATAGTACTATTTCCACATACTACAGGGCAATGTGATGTCCGAAGTGGCTGACGAAATTAGGTACTAACACGATATATATGCATATTGCAAGGTATATGTATACCTTGCATATTGTGATCGATGCTCGCTCGCTCCGCTCGCTCGTAAAAATTTAGTCCAACCTCACATCCGATCCGACACGTTCGCAAATTCGAAATAAGTCGCCACCATATCGAATAAAGAACGCAAGATGGATTGGTTTTAGGTTACGCTATAGTTTTCGAGCGAGCGCAGCGAGCGAGAGACGCGTAAATGTGTGTCACAATCCAACGGTTTGGCACATACTGACATTGAAACATTCGCACCAGCCCGAGGAGCTGGAAGTCTTTATCATATTGCCTACTGACAAATGTTTACAGTTTATGAATAGTTTCACATAAATAGTACTATTTCGACATACTACAGTGCAATGTGATGTCCGAAGTGGCTGACAAAATTAGGTACTAACACGACATATATGCATATTGCAAGGTATATGTATACCTTGCAAATTGTGATCGTTGCTCGCTCGCTCCGCTCGCTCGTAAAAATTTAGTCCAACCTCACATCCGATCCGACACGTTCGCAAATTCGAAATAAGTCGCCACCATATCGAATAATGAACGCAAGATGGATTGGTTTTAGGTTACGCTATAGTTTTCGCGCGAGCGCAGCGAACGACAGACGCGTAAAGGTGTGTCACAATCCAACGGTTTGGCACATACGGACATTGAAACATTCGCACCAGCCCGAGGAGCCAGAAGTCTTTATCCTATTGCCTGCTGACAAATGTTTACAGTTTGTGAATAGTTTCACATAAATAGTACTATTTCCGCATACTACAGT
This sequence comes from Bombus terrestris, assembly GCF_910591885.1. NCBI lineage: Eukaryota > Metazoa > Arthropoda > Insecta > Hymenoptera > Apidae > Bombus > Bombus terrestris. The sequence goes on along the minus strand of NW_025963552.1, from coordinate 975,513 downwards.
CCAATGTGATGTCCGAAGTGGCTGACAAAATTAGGTACTAACACGAAATATATGCAAGGCAATATAAGGTATATGTATACCTTGCAAATTGTGATCGTTGCTCGCTCGCTCCGCTCGCTCGTAAAAATTTAGTCCAACCTCACATACGATCCGACACGTTCGCAAATTCGAAATAAGTTGCCTTCATATCGAATGACTAACGCAAGATGGATTGGGTTTAGGTTAGGCTACAGCTTTCGAGCGAGCGCAGCGAGCGAGAGACGCGTAAAGGTGTGTCACAATCCAACGGTTTGGCACATACTGACATTGAAACATTCGCACCAGCCCGAGGAGCCGGATGTCTTTATCATATTGCCTGCTGACAAATGTTTACAGTTTGTGAATAGTTTCACATAAATAGTACTATTTCCACATACTACAGGGCAATGTGATGTCCGAAGTGGCTGACGAAATTAGGTACTAACACGATATATATGCATATTGCAAGGTATATGTATACCTTGCATATTGTGATCGATGCTCGCTCGCTCCGCTCGCTCATAAAAATTTAGTCCAACCTCACATCCGATCCGACACGTTCGCAAATTCGAAATAAGTCGCCACTATATCGAATAAAGAACGCAAGATGGATTGGTTTTAGGTTACGCTATAGTTTTCGAGCGAGCGCAGCGAGCGAGAGACGCGTAAAGGTGTGTCACAATCCAACGGTTTGGCACATACTGACATTGAAACATTCGCACCAGCCCGAGGAGCCGGAAGTCTTTATCATATTGCCTACTGACAAATGTTTACAGTTTGTGAATAGTTTCACATAAATAGTACTATTTCGACATACTACAGTGCAATGTGATGTCCGAAATGGCTGACAAAATTAGGTACTAACACGATATATATGCGTATTGCAAGGTATATGTATACCTTGCAAATTGTGATCGTTGCTCGCTCGCTCCGCTCGCTCGTAAAAATTTAGTCCAACCTCACATCCGATCCTACACGTTCGCAAATTCGAAATAAGTCGTCTTCATATCGAATGACTAACGCAAGAGGGATTGGTTTTAGGTTAGGCTATAGTTTTCGAGCGAGCGCAGCGAGCGAGAGACGCGTAAAGGTGTATCACAATCCAACGGTTTGGCACATACGGACATTGAAACATTCGCACCAGCCCGAGGAGCCGGAAGTGTTTATCCTATTGCCTGCTGACAAATGTTTACAGTTTGTGAATAGTTTCACATAAATAGTACTATTTCCACATACTGCAGTCCAATGTGATGTCCGAAGTGGCTGACAAAATTAGGTACTAACACGAAATATATGCAAGGCAATATAAGGTATATGTATACCTTGCAAATTGTGATCGTTGCTCGCTCGCTCCGCTCGCTCGTAAAAATTAAGTCCAACCTCACATCCGATCCGACAGGTTCGCAAATTCGAAATAAGTTGCCTTCATATCGAATGACTAACGCAAGATGGATTGGGTTTAGGTTAGGCTACAGCTTTCGAGCGAGCGCAGCGAGCGAGAGACGCGTAAAGGTGTGTCACAATCCAACGGTTTGGCACATACTGACATTGAAACATTCGCACCAGCCCGAGGAGCCGGATGTCTTTATCATATTGCCTGCTGACAAATGTTTACAGTTTGTGAATAGTTTCACATAAATAGTACTATTTCCACATACTACAGGGCAATGTGATGTCCGAAGTGGCTGACGAAATTAGGTACTAACACGATATATATGCATATTGCAAGGTATATGTATACCTTGCATATTGTGATCGATGCTCGCTCGCTCCGCTCGCTCGTAAAAATTTAGTCCAACCTCACATCCGATCCGACACGTTCGCAAATTCGAAATAAGTCGCCACCATATCGAATAAAGAACGCAAGATGGATTGGTTTTAGGTTACGCTATAGTTTTCGAGCGAGCGCAGCGAGCGAGAGACGCGTAAAGGTGTGTCACAATCCAACGGTTTGGCACATACTGACATTGAAACATTCGCACCAGCCCGAGGAGCCGGAAGTCTTTATCATATTGCCTACTGACAAATGTTTACAGTTTGTGAATAGTTTCACATAAATAGTACTATTTCGACATACTACAGTGCAATGTGATGTCCGAAATGGCTGACAAAATTAGGTACTAACACGATATATATGCATATTGCAAGGTATATGTATACCTTGCAAATTGTGAACGCAAGAGGGATTGGTTTTAGGTTACGCTATAGTTTTCGAGCGAGCGCAGCGAACGAGAGACGCGTAAAGGTGTGTCACAATCCAACAGTTTGGCACATACGGACATTGAAACATTCGCACCAGCCCGAGGAGCCGGAAGTCTTTATCCTATTGCCTGCTGACAAATGTTTACAGTTTGTGAATAGTTTCACATAAATAGTACTATTTCCACATACTACAGTCCAATGTGATGTCCGAAGTGGCTGACAAAATTAGGTACTAACACGAAATATATGCAAGGCAATATAAGGTATATGTATACCTTGCAAATTGTGATCGTTGCTCGCTCGCTCCGCTCGCTCGTAAAAATTTAGTCCAACCTCACATACGATCCGACACGTTCGCAAATTCGAAATAAGTTGCCTTCATATCGAATGACTAACGCAAGATGGATTGGGTTTAGGTTAGGCTACAGCTTTCGAGCGAGCGCAGCGAGCGAGAGACGCGTAAAGGTGTGTCACAATCCAACGGTTTGGCACATACTGACATTGAAACATTCGCACCAGCCCGAGGTGCCGGATGTCTTTATCATATTGCCTGTTGACAAATGTTTACAGTTTGTGAATAGTTTCACATAAATAGTACTATTTCCACATACTACAGGGCAATGTGATGTCCGAAGTGGCTGACGAAATTAGGTACTAACACGATATATATGCATATTGCAAGGTATATGTATACCTTGCATATTGTGATCGATGCTCGCTCGCTCCGCTCGCTCGTAAAAATTTAGTCCAACCTCACATCCGATCCGACACGTTCGCAAATTCGAAATAAGTCGCCACCATATCGAATAAAGAACGCAAGATGGATTGGTTTTAGGTTACGCTATAGTTTTCGAGCGAGCGCAGCGAGCGAGAGACGCGTAAAGGTGTGTCACAATCCAACGGTTTGGCACATACTGACATTGAAACATTCGCACCAGCCCGAGGAGCCGGAAGTCTTTATCATATTGCCTACTGACAAATGTTTACAGTTTGTGAATAGTTTCACATAAATAGTACTATTTCGACATACTACAGTGCAATGTGATGTCCGAAATGGCTGACAAAATTAGGTACTAACACGATATATATGCATATTGCAAGGTATATGTATACCTTGCAAATTGTGATCGTTGCTCGCTCGCTCCGCTCGCTCGTAAAAATTTAGTCCAACCTCACATCCGATCCGACACGTTCGCAAATTCTAAATAAGTTGCCTTCATATCGAATGACTAACGCAAGATGGATTGGGTTTAGGTTAGGCTACAGCTTTCGAGCGAGCGCAGCGAGCGAGAGACGCGTAAAGGTGTGTCACAATCCAACAGTTTGGCACATACGGACATTGAAACATTCGCACCAGCCCGAGGAGCCGGAAGTCTTTATCCTAATGCCTGCTGACAAATGTTTACAGTTTGTGAATAGTTTCACATAAATAGTACTATTTCGACATACTACAGTGCAATGTGATGTCCGAAGTGGCTGACGAAATTAGGTACTAACACGATATATATGCATATTGCAAGGTATATGTATACCTTGCAAATTGTGATCGTTGCTCGCTCGCTCCGCTCGCTCGTAAAAATTTAGTCCAACCTCACATCCGATCCGACAGGTTCGCAAATTCGAAATAAGTTGCCTTCATATCGAATGACTAACGCAAGATGGATTGGGTTTAGGTTAGGCTACAGCTTTCGAGCGAGCGCAGCGAGCGAGAGACGCGTAAAGGTGTGTCACAATCCAACGGTTTGGCACATACTGACATTGAAACATTCGCACCAGCCCGAGGAGCCGGATGTCTTTATCATATTGCCTGCTGACAAATGTTTACAGTTTGTGAATAGTTTCACATAAATAGTACTATTTCCACATACTACAGGGCAATGTGATGTCCGAAGTGGCTGACGAAATTAGGTACTAACACGATATATATGCATATTGCAAGGTATATGTATACCTTGCATATTGTGATCGATGCTCGCTCGCTCCGCTCGCTCGTAAAAATTTAGTCCAACCTCACATCCGATCCGACACGTTCGCAAATTCGAAATAAGTCGCCACCATATCGAATAAAGAACGCAAGATGGATTGGTTTTAGGTTACGCTATAGTTTTCGAGCGAGCGCAGCGAGCGAGAGACGCGTAAAGGTGTGTCACAATCCAACGGTTTGGCACATACTGACATTGAAACATTCGCACCAGCCCGAGGAGCCGGAAGTCTTTATCATATTGCCTACTGACAAATGTTTACAGTTTGTGAATAGTTTCACATAAATAGTACTATTTCGACATACTACAGTGCAATGTGATGTCCGAAGTGGCTGACATAATTAGGTACTAACACGATATATATGCATATTGCAAGGTATATGTATACCTTGCAAATTGTGATCGTTGCTCGCTCGCTCCGCTCGCTAGTAAAAATTTAGTCCAACCTCACATCCGATCCGACACGTTCGCAAATTCGAAATAAGTCGCCACCATATCGAATAATGAACGCAAGATGGATTGGTTTTAGGTTACGCTATAGTTTTCGAGCGAGCGCAGCGAACGAGAGACGCGTAAAGGTGTGTCACAATCCAACAGTTTGGCACATACGGACATTGAAACATTCGCACCAGCCCGAGGAGCCGGAAGTCTTTATCCTATTGCCTGCTGACAAATGTTTACAGTTTGTGAATAGTTTCACATAAATAGTACTATTTCCACATACTACAGTCCAATGTGATGTCCGAAGTGGCTGACAAAATTAGGTACTAACACGAAATATATGCAAGGCAATATAAGGTATATGTATACCTTGCAAATTGTGATCGTTGCTCGCTCGCTCCGCTCGCTCGTAAAAATTTAGTCCAACCTCACATCCGATCCGACACGTTCGCAAATTCGAAATAAGTCGCCTTCATATCGAATGACTAACGCAAGAGGGATTGGTTTTAGGTTAGGCTATGGTTTTCGAGCGAGCGCAGCGAGCGAGAGACGCGTAAAGGTGTATCACAATCCAACGGTTTGGCACATACGGACATTGAAACATTCGCACCAGCCCGAGGAGCCGGAAGTCTTTATCCTATTGCCTGCTGACAAATGTTTACAGTTTGTGAATAGTTTCACATAAATAGTACTATTTCGACATACTACAGTGCAATGTGATGTCCGAAGTGGCTGACAAAATTAGGTACTAACACGACATATATGCATATTGCAAGGTATATGTATACCTTGCAAATTGTGATCGTTGCTCGCTCGCTCCGCTCGCTCGTAAAAATTTAGTCCAACCTCACATCCGATCCGACACGTTCGCAAATTCGAAATAAGTCGCCACCATATCGAATAATGAACGCAAGATGGATTGGTTTTAGGTTACGCTATAGTTATCGAGCGAGCGCAGCGAACGACAGACGCGTAAAGGTGTGTCACAATCCAACGGTTTGGCACATACGGACATTGAAACATTCGCACCAGCCCGAGGAGCCGGATGTCTTTATCATATTGCCTGCTGACAAATGTTTACAGTTTGTGAATAGTTTCACATAAATAGTACTATTTCCACATACTACAGGGCAATGTGATGTCCGAAGTGGCTGACGAAATTAGGTACTAACACGATATATATGCAAGGCAATATAAGGTATATGTATACCTTGCAAATTGTGATCGTTGCTCGCTCGCTCCGCTCGCTCGTAAAAATTTAGTCCAACCTCACATACGATCCGACACGTTCGCAAATTCGAAATAAGTTGCCTTCATATCGAATGACTAACGCAAGATGGATTGGGTTTAGGTTAGGCTACAGCTTTCGAGCGAGCGCAGCGAGCGAGAGACGCGTAAAGGTGTGTCACAATCCAACGGTTTGGCACATACTGACATTGAAACATTCGCACCAGCCCGAGGAGCCGGATGTCTTTATCCTATTGCCTGCTGACAAATGTTTACAGTTTGTGAATAGTTTCACATAAATAGTACTATTTCCACATACTACAGTCCAATGTGATGTCCGAAGTGGCTGACAAAATTAGGTACTAACACGAAATATATGCAAGGCAATATAAGGTATATGTATACCTTGCAAATTGTGATCGTTGCTCGCTCGCTCCGCTCGCTCGTAAAAATTGAGTCCAACCTCACATACGATCCGACACGTTCGCAAATTCGAAATAAGTTGCCTTCATATCGAATGACTAACGCAAGATGGATTGGGTTTAGGTTAGGCTACAGCTTTCGAGCGAGCGCAGCGAGCGAGAGACGCGTAAAGGTGTGTCACAATCCAACGGTTTGGCACATACTGACATTGAAACATTCGCACCAGCCCGAGGAGCCGGATGTCTTTATCATATTGCCTGCTGACAAATGTTTACAGTTTGTGAATAGTTTCACATAAATAGTACTATTTCCACATACTACAGGGCAATGTGATGTCCGAAGTGGCTGACGAAATTAGGTACTAACACGATATATATGCATATTGCAAGGTATATGTATACCTTGCATATTGTGATCGATGCTCGCTCGCTCCGCTCGCTCGTAAAAATTTAGTCCAACCTCACATCCGATCCGACACGTTCGCAAATTCGAAATAAGTCGCCACCATATCGAGTAACGAACGCAAGATGGATTGGTTTTAGGTTACGCTATAGTTTTCGAGCGAGCGCAGCGAGCGAGAGACGCGTAAAGGTGTGTCACAATCCAACGGTTTGGCACATACTGACATTGAAACATTCGCACCAGCCCGAGGAGCCGGAAGTCTTTATCATATTGCCTACTGACAAATGTTTACAGTTTGTGAATAGTTTCACATAAATAGTACTATTTCGACATACTACAGTGCAATGTGATGTCCGAAATGCCTGACAAAATTAGGTACTAACACGATATATATGCATATTGCAAGGTATATGTATACCTTGCAAATTGTGATCGTTGCTCGCTCGCTCCGCTCGCTCGTAAAAATTTAGTCCAACCTCACATCCGATCCGACACGTTCGCAAATTCGAAATAAGTCGCCTTCATATCGAATGACTAACGCAAGAGGGATTGGTTTTAGGTTAGGCTATAGTTTTCGAGCGAGCGCAGCGAGCGATAGACGCGTAAAGGTGTATCACAATCCAACGGTTTGGCACATACGGACATTGAAACATTCGCACCAGCCCGAGGAGCCGGAAGTCTTTATCCTATTGCCTGCTGACAAATGTTTACAGTTTGTGAATAGTTTCACATAAATAGTACTATTTCCACATACTACAGGGCAATGTGATGTCCGAAGTGGCTGACGAAATTAGGTACTAACACGATATATATGCATATTGCAAGGTATATGTATACCTTGCATATTGTGATCGATGCTCGCTCGCTCCGCTCGCTCGTAAAAATTTAGTCCAACCTCACATCCGATCCGACACGTTCGCAAATTCGAAATAAGTCGCCACCATATCGAATAAAGAACGCAAGATGGATTGGTTTTAGGTTACGCTATAGTTTTCGAGCGAGAGCAGCGAGCGAGAGACGCGTAAAGGTGTGTCACAATCCAACGGTTTGGCACATACTGACATTGAAACATTCGCACCAGCCCGAGGAGCCGGAAGTCTTTATCATATTGCCTACTGACAAATGCTTACAGTTTGTGAATAGTTTCACATAAATAGTACTATTTCGACATACTACAGTGCAATGTGATGTCCGAAGTGGCTGACAAAATTAGGTACTAACACGACATATATGCATATTGCAAGGTATATGTATACCTTGCAAATTGTGATCGTTGCTCGCTCGCTCCGCTCGCTCGTAAAAATTTAGTCCAACCTCACATCCGATCCGACACGTTCGCAAATTCGAAATAAGTCGCCACCATATCGAATAATGAACGCAAGATGGATTGGTTTTAGGTTACGCTATAGTTTTCGAGCGAGCGCAGAGAGCGAGAGACGCGTAAAGGTGTATCACAATCCAACGGTTTGGCACATACGGACATTGAAACATTCGCACCAGCCCGAGGAGCCGGAAGTCTTTATCCTATTGCCTGCTGACAAATGTTTACAGTTTGTGAATAGTTTCACATAAATAGTACTATTTCCACATACTGCATTCCAATGTGATGTCCGAAGTGGCTGACAAAATTAGGTACTAACACGAAATATATGCAAGGCAATATAAGGTATATGTATACCTTGCAAATTGTGATCGTTGCTCGCTCGCTCCGCTCGCTCGTAAAAATTTAGTCCAACCTCACATCCGATCCGACACGTTCGCAAATTCTAAATAAGTTGCCTTCATATCGAATGACTAACGCAAGATGGATTGGTTTTAGGTTAGGCTACAGCTTTCGAGCGAGCGCAGCGAGCGAGAGACGCGTAAAGGTGTGTCACAATCCAACGGTTTGGCACATACTGACATTGAAACATTCGCACCAGCCCGAGGTGCCGGAAGTCTTTATCCTATTGCCTGCTGACAAATGTTTACAGTTTGTGAATAGTTTCACATAAATAGTACTATTTCCACATACTACAGGGCAATGTGATGTCCGAAGTGGCTGACGAAATTAGGTACTAACACGATATATATGCATATTGCAAGGTATATGTATACCTTGCATATTGTGATCGATGCTCGCTCGCTCCGCTCGCTCGTAAAAATTTAGTCCAACCTCACATCCGATCCGACACGTTCGCAAATTCGAAATAAGTCGCCACCATATCGAATAAAGAACGCAAGATGGATTGGTTTTAGGTTACGCTATAGTTTTCGAGCGAGCGCAGCGAGCGAGAGACGCGTAAAGGTGTGTCACAATCCAACGGTTTGGCACATACTGACATTGAAACATTCGCACCAGCCCGAGGAGCCGGAAGTCTTTATCATATTGCCTACTGACAAATGTTTACAGTTTGTGAATAGTTTCACATAAATAGTACTATTTCGACATACTACAGTGCAATGTGATGTCCGAAGTGGCTGACAAAATTAGGTACTAACACGATATATACGCATATTGCAAGGTATATGTATACCTTGCAAATTGTGATCGTTGCTCGCTCGATCCGCTCGCTCGTAAAAATTTAGTCCAACCTCACATCCGATCCGACACGTTCGCAAATTCGAAATAAGTCGCCACCATATCGAATAATGAACGCAAGATGGATTGGTTTTAGGTTACGCTATAGTTTTCGAGCGAGCGCAGCGAACGAGAGACGCATAAAGGTGTGTCACAATCCAACGGTTTGGCACATACCGACATTGAAACATTCGCACCAGCCCGAGGAGCCGGAAGTCTTTATCCTATTGCCTGCTGACAAATGTTTACAGTTTGTGAATAGTTTCACATAAATAGTACTATTTCCACATACTACAGTCCAATGTGATGTCCGAAGTGGCTGACAAAATTAGGTACTAACACGAAATATATGCAAGGCAATATAAGGTATATGTATACCTTGCAAATTGTGATCGTTGCTCGCTCGCTCCGCTCGCTCGTAAAAATTTAGTCCAACCTCACATACGATCCGACACGTTCGCAAATTCGAAATAAGTTGTCTTCATATCGAATGACTAACGCAAGATGGATTGGGTTTAGGTTAGGCTACAGCTTTCGAGCGAGCGCAGCGAGCGAGAGACGCGTAAAGGTGTGTCACAATCCAACGGTTTGGCACATACTGACATTGAAACATTCGCACCAGCCCGAGGAGCCGGATGTCTTTATCATATTGCCTGCTGACAAATGTTTACAGTTTGTGAATAGTTTCACATAAATAGTACTATTTCCACATACTACAGGGCAATGTGATGTCCGAAGTGGCTGACGAAATTAGGTACTAACACGATATATATGCATATTGCAAGGTATATGTATACCTTGCATATTGTGATCGATGCTCGCTCGCTCCGCTCGCTCGTAAAAATTTAGTCCAACCTCACATCCGATCCGACACGTTCGCAAATTCGAAATAAGTCGCCACCATATCGAATAAAGAACGCAAGATGGATTGGTTTTAGGTTACGCTATAGTTTTCGAGCGAGCGCAGCGAGCGAGAGACGCGTAAAGGTGTGTCACAATCCAACGGTTTGGCACATACTGACATTGAAACATTCGCACCAGCCCGAGGAGCCGGAAGTCTTTATCCTATTGCCTGCTGACAAATGTTTACAGTTTGTGAATAGTTTCACATAAATAGTACTATTTCCACATACTGCAGTCCAATGTGATGTCCGAAGTGGCTGACAAAATTAGGTACTAACACGAAATATATGCAAGGCAATATAAGGTATATGTATACCTTGCAAATTGTGATAGTTGCTCGCTAGCTCCGCTCGCTCGTAAAAATTTAGTCCAACCTCACATCCGATCCGACACGTTCGCAAATTCTAAATAAGTTGCCTTCATATCGAATGACTAACGCAAGATGGATTGGGTTTAGGTTAGGCTACAGCTTTCGAGCGAGCGCAGCGAGCGAGAGACGCGTAAAGGTGTGTCACAATCCAACGGTTTGTCACATACGGACATTGAAACATTCGCACCAGCCCGAGGAGCCGGATGTCTTTATCATATTGCCTGCTGACAAATGTTTACAGTTTGTGAATAGTTTCACATAAATAGTACTATTTCGACATACTACAGTGCAATGTGATGTCCGAAGTGGCTGACAAAATTAGGTACTAACACGATATATATGCATATTGCAAGGTATATGTATACCTTGCAAATTGTGATCGTTGCTCGCTCGATCCGCTCGCTCGTAAAAATTTAGTCCAACCTCACATCCGATCCGACACGTTCGCAAATTCGAAATAAGTCGCCACCATATCGAATAATGAACGCAAGATGGATTGGTTTTAGGTTACGCTATAGTTTTCGAGCGAGCGCAGCGAACGAGAGACGCGTAAAGGTGTGTCACAATCCAACGGTTTGGCACATACCGACATTGAAACATTCGCACCAGCCCGAGGAGCCGGACGTCTTTATCCTATTGCCTGCTGACAAATGTTTACAGTTTGTGAATAGTTTCACATAAATAGTACTATTTCCACATACTACAGTCCAATGTGATGTCCGAAGTGGCTGACAAAATTAGGTACTAACACGAAATATATGCAAGGCAATATAAGGTATATGTATACCTTGCAAATTGTGATCGTTGCTCGCTCGCTCCGCTCGCTCGTAAAAATTTAGTCCAACCTCACATACGATCCGACACGTTCGCAAATTCGAAATAAGTTGTCTTCATATCGAATGACTAACGCAAGATGGATTGGGTTTAGGTTAGGCTACAGCTTTCGAGCGAGCGCAGCGAGCGAGAGACGCGTAAAGGTGTGTCACAATCCAGCGGTTTGGCCCATACTGACATTGAAACATTCGCACCAGCCCGAGGAGCCGGATGTCTTTATCATATTGCCTGCTGACAAATGTTTACAGTTTGTGAATAGTTTCACATAAATAGTACTATTTCCACATACTACAGGGCAATGTGATGTCCGAAGTGGCTGACGAAATTAGGTACTAACACGATATATATGCATATTGCAAGGTATATCTATACCTTGCATATTGTGATCGATGCTCGCTCGCTCCGCTCGCTCGTAAAAATTTAGTCCAACCTCACATCCCATCCGACACGTTCGCAAATTCGAAATAAGTCGCCACCATATCGAATAAAGAACGCAAGATGGATTGGTTTTAGGTTACGCTATAGTTTTCGAGCGAGCGCAGCGAGCGAGAGACGCGTAAAGGTGTGTCACAGTCCAACGGTTTGGCACATACTGACATTGAAACATTCGCACCAGCCCGAGGAGCCGGAAGTCTTTATCATACTGCCTACTGACAAATGTTTACAGTTTGTGAATAGTTTCACATAAATAGTACTATTTCGACATACTACAGTGCAATGTGATGTCCGAAATGGCTGACAAAATTAGGTACTAACACGATATATATGCATATTGCAAGGTATATGTATACCTTGCAAATTGTGATCGTTGCTCGCTCGCTCCGCTCGCTCGTAAAAATTTAGTCCAACCTCACATCCGATCCGACACGTTCGCAAATTCGAAATAAGTCGCCTTCATATCGAATGACTAACGCAAGAGGGATTGGTTTTAGGTTAGGCTATAGCTTTCGAGCGAGCGCAGCGAGCGAGAGACGCGTAAAGGTGTATCACAATCCAACTGTTTGGCACATACGGACATTGAAACATTCGCACCAGCCCGAGGAGCCGGAAGTCTTTATCCTATTGCCTGCTGACAAATGTTTACAGTTTGTGAATAGTTTCACATAAATAGTACTATTTCCACATACTGCAGTCCAATGTGATGTCCGAAGTGGCTGACAAAATTAGGTACTAACACGAAATATATGCAAGGCAATGTAAGGTATATGTATACCTTGCAAATTGTGATCGCTGCTCGCTCGCTCCGCTCGCTCGTAAAAATTTAGTCCAACCTCACATCCGATCCGACACGTTCGCAAATTCTAAATAAGTTGCCTTCATATCGAATGACTAACGCAAGATGGATTGGGTTTAGGTTAGGCTACAGCTTTCGAGCGAGCGCAGCGAGCGAGAGACGCGTAAAGGTGTGTCACAATCCAACGGTTTGGCACATACTGACATTGAAACATTCGCACCAGCCGGAGGAGCCGGATGTCTTTATCATATTGCCTGCTGACAAATGATTACAGTTTGTGAATAGTTTCACATAAATAGTACTATTTCCACATACTACAGGGCAATGTGATGTCCGAAGTGGCTGACGAAATTAGGTACTAACACGATATATATGCATATTGCAAGGTATATGTATACCTTGCATATTGTGATCGATGCTCGCTCGCTCCGCTCGCTCGTAAAAATTTAGTCCAACCTCACATCCGATCCGACACGTTCGCAAATTCGAAATAAGTCGCCACCATATCGAATAAAGAACGCAAGATGGATTGGTTTTAGGTTACGCTATAGTTTTCGAGCGAGCGCAGCGAGCGAGAGACGCGTAAAGGTGTGTCACAATCCAACGGTTTGGCACATACTGACATTGAAACATTCGCACCAGCCTGAGGAGCCGGAAGTCTTTATCATATTGCCTACTGACAAATGTTTACAGTTTGTGAATAGTTTCACATAAATAGTACTATTTCGACATACTACAGTGCAATGTGATGTCCGAAGTGGCTGACAAAATTATGTACTAACACGATATATATGCATATTGCAAGGTATATGTATACCTTGCAAATTGTGATCGTTGCTCGCTCGATCCGCTCGCTCGTAAAAATTTAGTACAACCTCACATCCGATCCGACACGTTCGCAAATTCGAAATAAGTCGCCACCATATCGAATAATGAACGCAAAATGGATTGGTTTTAGGTTACGCTATAGTTTTCGAGCGAGCGCAGCGAACGAGAGACGCGTAAAGGTGTGTCACAATCCAACGGTTTGGCACATACCGACATTGAAACATTCGCACCAGCCCGAGGAGCCGGAAGTCTTTATCCTATTGCCTGCTGACAAATGTTTACAGTTTGCGAATAGTTTCACATAAATAGTACTATTTCCACATACTACAGGGCAATGTGATGTCCGAAGTGGCTGACGAAATTAGGTACTAACACGATATATATGCATATTGCAAGGTATATGTATACCTTGCATATTGTGATCGATGCTCGCTCGCTCCGCTCGCTCGTAAAAATTTAGTCCAACCTCACATCCGATCCGACACGTTCGCAAATTCGAAATAAGTCGCCACCATATCGAATAAAGAACGCAAGATGGATTGGTTTTAGGTTACGCTATAGTTTTCGAGCGAGCGCAGCGAGCGAGAGACGCGTAAAGGTGTGTCACAATCCAACGGTTTGGCACATACTGAAATTGAAACATTCGCACCAGCCTGAGGAGCCGGAAGTATTTATCATATTGCCTACTGACAAATGTTTACAGTTTGTGAATAGTTTCACATAAATAGTACTATTTCGACATACTACAGTGCAATGTGATGTCCGAAGTGGCTGACAAAATTATGTACTAACACGATATATATGCATATTGCAAGGTATATGTATACCTTGCAAATTGTGATCGTTGCTCGCTCGATCCGCTCGCTCGTAAAAATTTAGTCCAACCTCACATCCGAACCGACACGTTCGCAAATTCGAAATAAGTCGCCACCATATCGAATAATGAACGCAAAATGGATTGGTTTTAGGTTACGCTATAGTTTTCGAGCGAGCGCAGCGAACGAGAGACGCGTAAAGGTGTGTCACAATCCAACGGTTTGGCACATACCGACATTGAAACATTCGCACCAGCCCGAGGAGCCGGAAGTCTTTATCCTATTGCCTGCTGACAAATGTTTACAGTTTGTGAATAGTTTCACATAAATAGTACTATTTCCACATACTACAGTCCAATGTGATGTCCGAAGTGGCTGACAAAATTAGGTACTAACACGAAATATATGCAAGGCAATATAAGGTATATGTATACCTTGCAAATTGTGATCGTTGCTCGCTCGCTCCGCTCGCTCGTAAAAATTTAGTCCAACCTCACATACGATCCGACACGTTCGCAAATTCGAAATAAGTTGTCTTCATATCGAATGACTAACGCAAGATGGATTGGGTTTAGGTTAGGCTACAGCTTTCGAGCGAGCGCAGCGAGCGAGAGACGCGTAAAGGTGTGTCACAATCCAACGGTTTGGCACATACTGACATTGAAACATTCGCACCAGCCCGAGGAGCCGGATGTCTTTATCATATTGCCTGCTGACAAATGTTTACAGTTTGTGAATAGTTTCACATAAATAGTACTATTTCCACATACTACAGGGCAATGTGATGTCCGAAGTGGCTGACGAAATTAGGTACTAACACGATATATATGCATATTGCAAGGTATATGTATACCTTGCATATTGTGATCGATGCTCGCTCGCTCCGCTCGCTCGTAAAAATTTAGTCCAACCTCACATCCGATCCGACACGTTCGCAAATTCGAAATAAGTCGCCACCATATCGAATAAAGAACGCAAGATGGATTGGTTTTAGGTTACGCTATAGTTTTCGAGCGAGCGCAGCGAGCGAGAGACGCGTAAAGGTGTGTCACAATCCAACGGTTTGGCACATACTGACATTGAAACATTCGCACCAGCCCGAGGAGCCGGAAGTCTTTATCATATTGCCTACTGACAAATGTTTACAGTTTGTGAATAGTTTCACATAAATAGTACTATTTCGACATACTACAGTGCAATGTGATGTCCGAAATGGCTGACAAAATTAGGTACTAACACGATATATATGCATATTGCAAGGTATATGTATACCTTGCAAATTGTGATCGTTGCTCGCTCGCTCCGCTCGCTCGTAAAAATTTAGTCCAACCTCACATCCGATCCGACACGTTCGCAAATTCGAAATAAGTCGCCTTCATATCGAATGACTAACGCAAGAGGGATTGGTTTTAGGTTAGGCTATAGTTTTCGAGCGAGCGCAGCGAGCGAGAGACGCGTAAAGGTGTATCACAATCCAACGGTTTGGCACATACGGACATTGAAACATTCGCACCAGCCCGAGGAGCCGGAAGTCTTTATCCTATTGCCTGCTGACAAATGTTTACAGTTTGTGAATAGTTTCACATAAATAGTACTATTTCCACATACTGCAGTCCAATGTGATGTCCGAAGTGGCTGACAAAATTAGGTACTAACACGAAATATATGCATATTGCAAGGTATATGTATACCTTGCAAATTGTGAACGTTGCTCGCTCGCTCCGCTCGATCGTAAAAATTTAGTCCAACCTCACATCCGATCCAACACGTTCGCAAATTCGAAATAAGTCGCCTTCATATCGAATGACTAACGCAAGGGGGATTGGTTTTAGGTTAGGCTATAGTTTTCGAGCGAGCGCAGCGAGCGAGAGACGCGTAAAGGTGTATCACAATCCAACGGTTTGGCACATACGGACATTGAAACATTCGCACCAGCCCGAGGAGCCGGAAGTCTTTATCCTATTGCCTGCTGACAAATGTTTACAGTTTGTGAATAGTTTCACATAAATAGTACTATTTCCACATACTGCAGTCCAATGTGATGTCCGAAGTGGCTGACAAAATTAGGTACTAACACGAAATATATGCAAGGCAATATAAGGTATATGTATACCTTGCAAATTGTGATCGTTGCTCGCTCGCTCCGCTCGCTCGTAAAAATTTAGTACAACCTCACATCCGATCCGACACGTTCGCAAATTCGAAATAAGTTGCCTTCATATCGAATGACTAACGCAAGATGGATTGGGTTTAGGTTAGGCTACAGCTTTCGAGCGAGCGCAGCGAGCGAGAGACGCGTAAAGGTGTGTCACAATCCAACGGTTTGGCACATACTGACATTGAAACATTCGCACCAGCCCGAGGAGCCGGATGTCTTTATCATATTGCCTGCTGACAAATGTTTACAGTTTGTGAATAGTTTCACATAAATAGTACTATTTCCACATACTACAGGGCAATGTGATGTCCGAAGTGGCTGACGAAATTAGGTACTAACACGATATATATGCATATTGCAAGGTATATGTATACCTTGCATATTGTGATCGATGCTCGCTCGCTCCGCTCGCTCGTAAAAATTTAGTCCAACCTCACATCCGATCCGACACGTTCGCAAATTCGAAATAAGTCGCCACCATATCGAATAAAGAACGCAAGATGGATTGGTTTTAGGTTACGCTATAGTTTTCGAGCGAGCGCAGCGAGCGAGAGACGCGTAAAGGTGTGTCACAATCCAACGGTTTGGCACATACTGACATTGAAACATTCGCACCAGCCCGAGGAGCCGGAAGTCTTTATCATATTGCCTACTGACAAATGTTTACAGTTTGTGAATAGTTTCACATAAATAGTACTATTTCGACATACTACAGTGCAATGTGATGTCCGAAATGGCTGACAAAATTAGGTACTAACACGATATATATGCATATTGCAAGGTATATGTATACCTTGCAAATTGTGATCGTTGCTCGCTCGCTCCGCTCGCTCGTAAAAATTTAGTCCAACCTCACATCCGATCCGACACGTTCGCAAATTCGAAATAAGTCGCCTTCATATCGAATGACTAACGCAAGAGGGATTGGTTTTAGGTTAGGCTATAGTTTTCGAGCGAGCGCAGAGAGCGAGAGACGCGTAAAGGTGTATCACAATCCAACGGTTTGGCACATACGGACATTGAAACATTCGCACCAGCCCGAGGAGCCGGAAGTCTTTATCCTATTGCCTGCTGACAAATGTTTACAGTTTGTGAATAGTTTCACATAAATAGTACTATTTCGACATACTACAGTGCAATGTGATGTCCGAAGTGGCTGACAAAATTAGGTACTAACACGATATATATGCATATTGCAAGGTATATGTATACCTTGCAAATTGTGATCGTTGCTCGCTCGATCCGCTCGCTCGTAAAAATTTAGTCCAACCTCACATCCGATCCGACACGTTCGCAAATTCGAAATAAGTCGCCACCATATCGAATAATGAACGCAAGATGGATTGGTTTTAGGTTACGCTATAGTTTTCGAGCGAGCGCAGCGAACGAGAGACGCGTAAAGGTGTGTCACAATCCAACGGTTTGGCACATACCGACATTGAAACATTCGCACCAGCCCGAGGAGCCGGAAGTCTTTATCCTATTGCCTGCTGACAAATGTTTACAGTTTGTGAATAGTTTCACATAAATAGTACTATTTCCACATACTACAGGGCAATGTGATGTCCGAAGTGGCTGACGAAATTAGGTACTAACACGATATATATGCATATTGCAAGGTATATGTATACCTTGCATATTGTGATCGATGCTCGCTCGCTCCGCTCGCTCGTAAAAATTTAGTCCAACCTCACATCCCATCCGACACGTTCGCAAATTCGAAATAAGTCGCCACCATATCGAATAAAGAACGCAAGATGGATTGGTTTTAGGTTACGCTATAGTTTTCGAGCGAGCGCAGCGAGCGAGAGACGCGTAAAGGTGTGTCACAGTCCAACGGTTTGGCACATACTGACATTGAAACATTCGCACCAGCCCGAGGAGCCGGAAGTCTTTATCATATTGCCTACTGACAAATGTTTACAGTTTGTGAATAGTTTCACATAAATAGTACTATTTCGACATACTACAGTGCAATGTGATGTCCGAAATGGCTGACAAAATTAGGTACTAACACGATATATATGCATATTGCAAGGTATATGTATACCTTGCAAATTGTGATCGTTGTTCGCTCGATCCGCTCGCTCGTAAAAATTTAGTCCAACCTCACATCCGATCCGACACGTTCGCAAATTCGAAATAAGTCGCCACCATATCGAATAATGAACGCAAGATGGATTGGTTTTAGGTTACGCTATAGTTTTCGAGCGAGCGCAGCGAACGAGAGACGCGTAAAGGTGTGTCACAATCCAACGGTTTGGCACATACCGACATTGAAACATTCGCACCAGCCCGAGGAGCCGGAAGTCTTTATCCTATTGCCTGCTGACAAATGTTTACAGTTTGTGAATAGTTTCACATAAATAGTACTATTTCCACATACTACAGTCCAATGTGATGTCCGAAGTGGCTGACAAAATTAGGTACTAACACGAAATATATGCAAGGCAATATAAGGTATATGTATACCTTGCAAATTGTGATCGTTGCTCGCTCGCTCCGCTCGCTCGTAAAAATTTAGTCCAACCTCACATACGATCCGACACGTTCGCAAATTCGAAATAAGTTGTCTTCATATCGAATGACTAACGCAAGATGGATTGGGTTGAGGTTAGGCTACAGCTTTCGAGCGAGCGCAGCGAGCGAGAGACGCGTAAAGGTGTGTCACAATCCAACGGTTTGGCACATACGGACATTGAAACATTCGCACCAGCCCGAGGAGCCGGATGTCTTTATCATATTGCCTGCTGACAAATGTTTACAGTTTGTGAATAGTTTCACATAAATAGTACTATTTCCACATACTACAGGGCAATGTGATGTCCGAAGTGGCTGACGAAATTAGGTACTAACACGATATATATGCATATTGCAAGGTATATGTATACCTTGCAAATTGTGATCGATGCTCGCTCGCTCCGCTCGCTCGTAAAAATTTAGTCCAACCTCACATCCGATCCGACACGTTCGCAAATTCGAAATAAGTCGCCACCATATCGAATAAAGAACGCAAGATGGATTGGTTTTAGGTTACGCTATAGTTTTCGAGCGAGCGCAGCGAGCGAGAGACGCGTAAAGGTGTGTCACAATCCAACGGTTTGGCACATACTGACATTGAAACATTCGCACCAGCCTGAGGAGCCGGAAGTCTTTATCATATTGCCTACTGACAAATGTTTACAGTTTGTGAATAGTTTCACATAAATAGTACTATTTCGACATACTACAGTGCAATGTGATGTCCGAAGTGGCTGACAAAATTATGTACTAACACGATATATATGCATATTGCAAGGTATATGTATACCTTGCAAATTGTGATCGTTGCTCGCTCGATCCGCTCGCTCGTAAAAATTTAGTCCAACCTCACATCCGATCCGACACGTTCGCAAATTCGAAATAAGTCGCCACCATATCGAATAATGAACGCAAAATGGATTGGTTTTAGGTTACGCTATAGTTTTCGAGCGAGCGCAGCGAACGAGAGACGCGTAAAGGTGTGTCACAATCCAACGGTTTGGCACATACCGACATTGAAACATTCGCACCAGCCCGAGGAGCCGGAAGTCTTTATCCTATTGCCTGCTGACAAATGTTTACAGTTTGTGAATAGTTTCACATAAATAGTACTATTTCCACATACTACAGTCCAATGTGATGTCCGAAGTGGCTGACAAAATTAGGTACTAACACGAAATATATGCAAGGCAATATAAGGTATATGTATACCTTGCAAATTGTGATCGTTGCTCGCTCGCTCCGCTCGCTCGTAAAAATTTAGTCCAACCTCACATCCGATCCGACACGTTCGCAAATTCGAAATAAGTTGTCTTCATATCGAATGACTAACGCAAGATGGATTGGGTTTAGGTTAGGCTACAGCTTTCGAGCGAGCGCAGCGAGCGAGAGACGCGTAAAGGTGTGTCACAATCCAACGGTTTGGCACATACTGACATTGAAACATTCGCACCAGCCCGAGGAGCCGGATGTCTTTATCATATTGCCTGCTGACAAATGTTTACAGTTTGTGAATAGTTTCACATAAATAGTACTATTTCCACATACTACAGGGCAATGTGATGTCCGAAGTGGCTGACGAAATTAGGTACTAACACGATATATATGCATATTGCAAGGTATATGTATACCTTGCATATTGTGATCGATGCTCGCTCGCTCCGCTCGCTCGTAAAAATTTAGTCCAACCTCACATCCGATCCGACACGTTCGCAAATTCGAAATAAGTCGCCACCATATCGAATAAAGAACGCAAGATGGATTGGTTTTAGGTTACGCTATAGTTTTCGAGCGAGCGCAGCGAGCGAGAGACGCGTAAAGGTGTGTCACAATCCAACGGTTTGGCACATACTGACATTGAAACATTCGCACCAGCCCGAGGAGCCGGAAGTCTTTATCATATTGCCTACTGACAAATGTTTACAGTTTGTGAATAGTTTCACATAAATAGTACTATTTCGACATACTACAGTGCAATGTGATGTCCGAAATGGCTGACAAAATTAGGTACTAACACGATATATATGCATATTGCAAGGTATATGTATACCTTGCAAATTGTGATCGTTGCTCGCTCGCTCCGCTCGCTCGTAAAAATTTAGTCCAACCTCACATCCGATCCGACACGTTCGCAAATTCGAAATAAGTCGCCTTCATATCGAATGACTAACGCAAGAGGGATTGGTTTTAGGTTAGGCTATAGTTTTCGAGCGAGCGCAGCGAGCGAGAGACGCGTAAAGGTGTATCACAATCCAACGGTTTGGCACATACGGACATTGAAACATTCGCACCAGCCCGAGGAGCCGGAAGTCTTTATCCTATTGCCTGCTGACAAATGTTTACAGTTTGTGAATAGTTTCACATAAATAGTACTATTTCCACATACTGCAGTCCAATGTGATGTCCGAAGTGGCTGACAAAATTAGGTACTAACACGAAATATATGCATATTGCAAGGTATATGTATACCTTGCAAATTGTGATCGTTGCTCGCTCGCTCCGCTCGCTCGTAAAAATTTAGTCCAACCTCACATCCGATCCGACACGTTCGCAAATTCGAAATAAGTCGCCTTCATATCGAATGACTAACGCAAGGGGGATTGGTTTTAGGTTAGGCTATAGTTTTCGAGCGAGCGCAGCGAGCGAGAGACGCGTAAAGGTGTATCACAATCCAACGGTTTGGCACATACGGACATTGAAACATTCGCACCAGCCCGAGGAGCCGGAAGTCTTTATCCTATTGCCTGCTGACAAATGTTTACAGTTTGTGAATAGTTTCACATAAATAGTACTATTTCCACATACTGCAGTCCAATGTGATGTCCGAAGTGGCTGACAAAATTAGGTACTAACACGAAATATATGCAAGGCAATATAAGGTATATGTATACCTTGCAAATTGTGATCGTTGCTCGCTCGCTCCGCTCGCTCGTAAAAATTTAGTACAACCTCACATCCGATCCGACACGTTCGCAAATTCGAAATAAGTTGCCTTCATATCGAATGACTAACGCAAGATGGATTGGGTTTAGGTTAGGCTACAGCTTTCGAGCGAGCGCAGCGAGCGAGAGACGCGTAAAGGTGTGTCACAATCCAACGGTTTGGCACATACTGACATTGAAACATTCGCACCAGCCCGAGGAGCCGGATGTCTTTATCATATTGCCTGCTGACAAACGTTTACAGTTTGTGAATAGTTTCACATAAATAGTACTATTTCCACATACTGCAGTCCAATGTGATGTCCGAAGTGGCTGACAAAATTAGGTACTAACACGAAATATATGCATATTGCAAGGTATATGTATACCTTGCATATTGTGATCGTTGCTCGCTCGCTCCGCTCGCTCGTAAAAATTTAGTCCAACCTCACATCCGATCCGACACGTTCGCAAATTCGAAATAAGTCGCCTTCATATCGAATGACTAACGCAAGAGGGATTGGTTTTAGGTTAGGCTATAGTTTTCGAGCGAGCGCAGAGAGCGAGAGACGCGTAAAGGTGTATCACAATCCAACGGTTTGGCACATACGGACATTGAAACATTCGCACCAGCCCGAGGAGCCGGAAGTCTTTATCCTATTGCCTGCTGACAAATGTTTACAGTTTGTGAATAGTTTCACATAAATAGTACTATTTCCACATACTGCAGTCCAATGTGATGTCCGAAGTGGCTGACAAAATTAGGTACTAACACGAAATATATGCAAGGCAATATAAGGTATATGTATACCTTGCAAATTGTGATAGTTGCTCGCTAGCTCCGCTCGCTCGTAAAAATTTAGTCCAACCTCACATCCGATCCGACACGTTCGCAAATTCTAAATAAGTTGCCTTCATATCGAATGACTAACGCAAGATGGATTGGGTTTAGGTTAGGCTACAGCTTTCGAGCGAGCGCAGCGAGCGAGAGACGCGTAAAGGTGTGTCACAATCCAACGGTTTGGCACATACTGACATTGAAACATTCGCACCAGCCCGAGGAGCCGGAAGTCTTTATCATATTGCCTACTGACAAATGTTTACAGTTTGTGAATAGTTTCACATAAATAGTACTATTTCGACATACTACAGTGCAATGTGATGTCCGAAATGGCTGACAAAATTAGGTACTAACACGATATATATGCATATTGCAAGGTATATGTATACCTTGCAAATTGTGATCGTTGCTCGCTCGCTCCGCTCGCTCGTAAAAATTTAGTCCAACCTCACATCCGATCCGACACGTTCGCAAATTCGAAATAAGTCGCCTTCATATCGAATGACTAACGCAAGAGGGATTGGTTTTAGGTTAGGCTATAGTTTTCGAGCGAGCGCAGAGAGCGAGAGACGCGTAAAGGTGTATCACAATCCAACGGTTTGGCACATACGGACATTGAAACATTCGCACCAGCCCGAGGAGCCGGAAGTCTTTATCCTATTGCCTGCTGACAAATGTTTACAGTTTGTGAATAGTTTCACATAAATAGTACTATTTCCACATACTGCAGTCCAATGTGATGTCCGAAGTGGCTGACAAAGTTAGGTACTAACACGAAATATATGCAAGGCAATATAAGGTATATGTATACCTTGCAAATTGTGATAGTTGCTCGCTAGCTCCGCTCGCTCGTAAAAATTTAGTCCAACCTCACATCCGATCCGACACGTTCGCAAATTCTAAATAAGTTGCCTTCATATCGAATGACTAACGCAAGATGGATTGGGTTTAGGTTAGGCTACAGCTTTCGAGCGAGCGCAGCGAGCGAGAGACGCGTAAAGGTGTGTCACAATCCAACGGTTTGGCACATACGGACATTGAAACATTCGCACCAGCCCGAGGAGCCGGATGTCTTTATCATATTGCCTGCTGACAAATGTTTACAGTTTGTGAATAGTTTCACATAAATAGTACTATTTCCACATACTACAGGGCAATGTGATGTCCGAAGTGGCTGACGAAATTAGGTACTAACACGATATATATGCATATTGCAAGGTATATGTATACCTTGCAAATTGTGATCGATGCTCGCTCGCTCCGCTCGCTCGTAAAAATTTAGTCCAACCTCACATCCGATCCGACACGTTCGCAAATTCGAAATAAGTCGCCACCATATCGAATAAAGAGCGCAAGATGGATTGGTTTTAGGTTACGCTATAGTTTTCGAGCGAGCGCAGCGAGCGAGAGACGCGTAAAGGTGTGTCACAATCCAACGGTTTGGCACATACTGACATTGAAACATTCGCACCAGCCCGAGGAGCCGGAAGTCTTTATCATATTGCCTACTGACAAATGTTTACAGTTTGTGAATAGTTTCACATAAATAGTACTATTTCGACATACTACAGTGCAATGTGATGTCCGAAGTGGCTGACAAAATTAGGTACTAACACGATATATATGCATATTGCAAGGTATATGTATACCTTGCAAATTGTGATCGTTGCTCGCTCGATCCGCTCGCTCGTAAAAATTTAGTCCAACCTCACATCCGATCCGACACGTTCGCAAATTCGAAATAAGTCGCCACCATATCGAATAATGAACGCAAGATGGATTGGTTTTAGGTTACGCGATAGTTTTCGAGCGAGCGCAGCGAACGAGAGACGCGTAAAGGTGTGTCACAATCCAACGGTTTGGCACATACCGACATTGAAACATTCGCACCAGCCCGAGGAGCCGGAAGTCTTTATCCTATTGCCTGCTGACAAATGTTTACAGTTTGTGAATAGTTTCACATAAATAGTACTATTTCCACATACTACAGGGCAATGTGATGTCCGAAGTGGCTGACGAAATTAGGTACTAACACGATATATATGCATATTGCAAGGTATATGTATACCTTGCATATTGTGATCGATGCTCGCTCGCTCCGCTCGCTCGTAAAAATTTAGTCCAACCTCACATCCCATCCGACACGTTCGCAAATTCGAAATAAGCCGCCACCATATCGAATAAAGAACGCAAGATGGATTGGTTTTAGGTTACGCTATAGTTTTCGAGCGAGCGCAGCGAGCGAGAGACGCGTAAAGGTGTGTCACAGTCCAACGGTTTGGCACATACTGACATTGAAACATTCGCACCAGCCCGAGGAGCCGGAAGTCTTTATCATATTGCCTACTGACAAATGTTTACAGTTTGTGAATAGTTTCACATAAATAGTACTATGTCGACATACTACAGTGCAATGTGATGTCCGAAATGGCTGACAAAATTAGGTACTAACACGATATATATGCATATTGCAAGGTATATGTATACCTTGCAAATTGTGATCGTTGCTCGCTCGCTCCGCTCGCTCGTAAAAATTTAGTCCAACCTCACATCCGATCCGACACGTTCGCAAATTCGAAATAAGTCGCCTTCATATCGAATGACTAACGCAAGAGGGATTGGTTTTAGGTTAGGCTATAGTTTTCGAGCGAGCGCAGCGAGCGAGAGACGCGTAAAGGTGTATCACAATCCAACTGTTTGGCACATACGGACATTGAAACATTCGCACCAGCCCGAGGAGCCGGAAGTCTTTATCCTATTGCCTGCTGACAAATGTTTACAGTTTGTGAATAGTTTCACATAAATAGTACTATTTCCACATACTGCAGTCCAATGTGATGTCCGAAGTGGCTGACAAAATTAGGTACTAACACGAAATATATGCAAGGCAATATAAGGTATATGTATACCTTGCAAATTGTGATCGTTGCTCGCTCGCTCCGCTCGCTCGTAAAAATTTAGTCCAACCTCACATCCGATCCGACACGTTCGCAAATTCTAAATAAGTTGCCTTCATATCGAATGACTAACGCAAGATGGATTGGGTTTAGGTTAGGCTACAGCTTTCGAGCGAGCGCAGCGAGCGAGAGACGCGTAAAGGTGTGTCACAATCCAACGGTTTGGCACATACTGACATTGAAACATTCGCACCAGCCGGAGGAGCCGGATGTCTTTATCATATTGCCTGCTGACAAATGATTACAGTTTGTGAATAGTTTCACATAAATAGTACTATTTCCACATACTACAGGGCAATGTGATGTCCGAAGTGGCTGACGAAATTAGGTACTAACACGATATATATGCATATTGCAAGGTATATGTATACCTTGCATATTGTGATCGATGCTCGCTCGCTCCGCTCGCTCGTAAAAATTTAGTCCAACCTCACATCCGATCCGACACGTTCGCAAATTCGAAATAAGTCGCCACCATATCGAATAAAGAACGCAAGATGGATTGGTTTTAGGTTACGCTATAGTTTTCGAGCGAGCGCAGCGAGCGAGAGACGCGTAAAGGTGTGTCACAATCCAACGGTTTGGCACATACTGGCATTGAAACATTCGCACCAGCCCGAGGAGCCGGAAGTCTTTATCATATTGCCTACTGACAAATGTTTACAGTTTGTGAATAGTTTCACATAAATAGTACTATTTCGACATACTACAGTGCAATGTGATGTCCGAAGTGGCTGACAAAATTATGTACTAACACGATATATATGCATATTGCAAGGTATATGTATACCTTGCAAATTGTGATCGTTGTTCGCTCGATCCGCTCGCTCGTAAAAATTTAGTCCAACCTCACATCCGATCCGACACGTTCGCAAATTCGAAATAAGTCGCCACCATATCGAATAATGAACGCAAGATGGATTGGTTTTAGGTTACGCTATAGTTTTCGAGCGAGCGCAGCGAACGAGAGACGCGTAAAGGTGTGTCACAATCCAACGGTTTGGCACATACCGACATTGAAACATTCGCACCAGCCCGAGGAGCCGGAAGTCTTTATCCTATTGCCTGCTGACAAATGTTTACAGTTTGTGAATAGTTTCACATAAATAGTACTATTTCCACATACTACAGTTCAATGTGATGTCCGAAGTGGCTGACAAAATTAGGTACTAACACGAAATATATGCAAGGCAATATAAGGTATATGTATACCTTGCAAATTGTGATCGTTGCTCGCTCGCTCCGCTCGCTCGTAAAAATTTAGTACTACCTCACATCCGATCCGACACGTTCGCAAATTCGAAATAAGTTGCCTTCATATCGAATGACTAACGCAAGATGGATTGGGTTTAGGTTAGGCTACAGCTTTCGAGCGAGCGCAGCGAGCGAGAGACGCGTAAAGGTGTGTCACAATCCAACGGATTGGCACATACTGACATTGAAACATTCGCACCAGCCCGAGGAGCCGGATGTCTTTATCATATTGCCTGCTGACAAATGTTTACAGTTTGTGAATAGTTTCACATAAATAGTACTATTTCCACATACTACAGGGCAATGTGATGTCCGAAGTGGCTGACGAAATTAGGTACTAACACGATATATATGCATATTGCAAGGTATATGTATACCTTGCATATTGTGATCGATGCTCGCTCGCTCCGCTCGCTCGTAAAAATTTAGTCCAACCTCACATCCGATCCGACACGTTCGCAAATTCGAAATAAGTCGCCACCATATCGAATAAAGAACGCAAGATGGATTGGGTTTAGGTTAGGCTACAGCTTTCGAGCGAGCGCAGCGAGCGAGAGACGCGTAAAGGTGTGTCACAATCCAACGGTTTGGCACATACTGACATCGAAACATTCGCACCAGCCCGAGGAGCCGGAAGTCTTTATCATATTGCCTACTGACAAATGTTTACAGTTTGTGAATAGTTTCACATAAATAGTACTATTTCCACATACTACAGGGCAATGTGATGTCCGAAGTGGCTGACAAAATTAGGTACTAACACGATATATATGCATATTGCAAGGTATATGTATACCTTGCAAATTGTGATAGTTGCTCGCTCGCTCCTCTCGCTCGTAAAAATTTAGTCCAACCTCACATCCGATCCGACACGTTCGCAAATTCGAAATAAGTCGCCACCATATCGAATAAAGAACGCAAGATGGATTGGTTTTAGGTTACGCTATAGCTTTCGAGCGAGCGCAGCGAGCGAGAGACGCGTAAAGGTGTGTCACAATCCAACGGTTTGGCACATACTGACATTGAAACATTCGCACCAGCCCGAGGAGCCGGAAGTCTTTATCCTATTGCCTGCTGACAAATGTTTACAGTTTGTGAATAGTTTCACATAAATAGTACTATTTCCACATACTGCAGTCCAATGTGATGTCCGAAGTGGCTGACAAAATTAGGTACTAACACGAAATATATGCAAGGCAATATAAGGTATATGTATACCTTGCAAATTGTGATCGTTGCTCGCTCGCTCCGCTCGCTCGTAAAAATTTAGTACTACCTCACATCCGATCCGACACGTTCGCAAATTCGAAATAAGTTGCCTTCATATCGAATGACTAACGCAAGATGGATTGGGTTTAGGTTAGGCTACAGCTTTCGAGCGAGCGCAGCGAGCGAGAGACGCGTAAAGGTGTGTCACAATCCAACGGATTGGCACATACTGACATTGAAACATTCGCACCAGCCCGAGGAGCCGGATGTCTTTATCATATTGCCTGCTGACAAATGTTTACAGTTTGTGAATAGTTTCACATAAATAGTACTATTTCCACATACTACAGGGCAATGTGATGTCCGAAGTGGCTGACGAAATTAGGTACTAACACGATATATATGCATATTGCAAGGTATATGTATACCTTGCATATTGTGATCGATGCTCGCTCGCTCCGCTCGCTCGTAAAAATTTAGTCCAACCTCACATCCGATCCGACACGTTCGCAAATTCGAAATAAGTCGCCACCATATCGAATAAAGAACGCAAGATGGATTGGGTTTAGGTTAGGCTACAGCTTTCGAGCGAGCGCAGCGAGCGAGAGACGCGTAAAGGTGTGTCACAATCCAACGGTTTGGCACATACTGACATCGAAACATTCGCACCAGCCCGAGGAGCCGGAAGTCTTTATCATATTGCCTACTGACAAATGTTTACAGTTTGTGAATAGTTTCACATAAATAGTACTATTTCCACATACTACAGGGCAATGTGATGTCCGAAGTGGCTGACAAAATTAGGTACTAACACGATATATATGCATATTGCAAGGTATATGTATACCTTGCAAATTGTGATAGTTGCTCGCTCGCTCCTCTCGCTCGTAAAAATTTAGTCCAACCTCACATCCGATCCGACACGTTCGCAAATTCGAAATAAGTCGCCACCATATCGAATAATGAACGCAAGATGGATTGGTTTTAGGTTACGCTATAGCTTTCGAGCGAGCGCAGCGAGCGAGAGACGCGTAAAGGTGTGTCACAATCCAACGGTTTGGCACATACTGACATTGAAACATTCGCACCAGCCCGAGGAGCCGGAAGTCTTTATCCTATTGCCTGCTGACAAATGTTTACAGTTTGTGAATAGTTTCACATAAATAGTACTATTTCCACATACTACAGTCCAATGTGATGTCCGAAGTGGCTGACAAAATTAGGTACTAACACGAAATATATGCAAGGCAATATAAGGTATATGTATACCTTGCAAATTGTGATCGTTGCTCGCTCGCTCCGCTCGCTCGTAAAAATTTAGTCCAACCTCACATACGATCCGACACGTTCGCAAATTCGAAATAAGTTGTCTTCATATCGAATGACTAACGCAAGATGGATTGGGTTTAGGTTAGGCTACAGCTTTCGAGCGAGCGCAGCGAGCGAGAGACGCGTAAAGGTGTGTCACAATCCAACGGTTTGGCACATACTGACATTGAAACATTCGCACCAGCCCGAGGAGCCGGAAGTCTTTATCATATTGCCTACTGACAAATGTTTACAGTTTGTGAATAGTTTCACATAAATAGTACTATTTCGACATACTACAGTGCAATGTGATGTCCGAAATGGCTGACAAAATTAGGTACTAACACGATATATATGCATATTGCAAGGTATATGTATACCTTGCAAATTGTGATCGTTGCTCGCTCGCTCCGCTCGCTCGTAAAAATTTAGTCCAACCTCACATCCAATCCGACACGTTCGCAAATTCGAAATAAGTCGCCTTCATATCGAATGACTAACGCAAGAGGGATTGGTTTTAGGTTAGGCTATAGTTTTCGAGCGAGCGCAGCGAGCGAGAGACGCGTAAAGGTGTATCACAATCCAACGGTTTGGCACATACGGACATTGAAACATTCGCACCAGCCCGAGGAGCCGGAAGTCCTTATCCTATTGCCTGCTGACAAATGTTTACAGTTTGTGAATAGTTTCACATAAATAGTACTATTTCCACATACTGCAGTCCAATGTGATGTCCGAAGTGGCTGACAAAATTAGGTACTAACACGAAATATATGCATATTGCAAGGTATATGTATACCTTGCAAATTGTGATCGTTGCTCGCTCGCTCCGCTCGCTCGTAAAAATTTAGTCCAACCTCACATCCGATCCGACACGTTCGCAAATTCGAAATAAGTCGCCTTCATATCGAATGACTAACGCAAGGGGGATTGGTTTTAGGTTAGGCTATAGTTTTCGAGCGAGCGCAGCGAGCGAGAGACGCGTAAAGGTGTATCACAATCCAACGGTTTGGCACATACGGACATTGAAACATTCGCACCAGCCCGAGGAGCCGGAAGTCTTTATCCTATTGCCTGCTGACAAATGTTTACAGTTTGTGAATAGTTTCACATAAATAGTACTATTTCCACATACTGCAGTCCAATGTGATGTCCGAAGTGGCTGACAAAATTAGGTACTAACACGAAATATATGCAAGGCAATATAAGGTATATGTATACCTTGCAAATTGTGATCGTTGCTCGCTCGCTCCGCTCGCTCGTAAAAATTTAGTACTACCTCACATCCGATCCGACACGTTCGCAAATTCGAAATAAGTTGCCTTCATATCGAATGACTAACGCAAGATGGATTGGGTTTAGGTTAGGCTACAGCTTTCGAGCGAGCGCAGCGAGCGAGAGACGCGTAAAGGTGTGTCACAATCCAACGGATTGGCACATACTGACATTGAAACATTCGCACCAGCCCGAGGAGCCGGATGTCTTTATCATATTGCCTGCTGACAAATGTTTACAGTTTGTGAATAGTTTCACATAAATAGTACTATTTCCACATACTACAGGGCAATGTGATGTCCGAAGTGGCTGACGAAATTAGGTACTAACACGATATATATGCATATTGCAAGGTATATGTATACCTTGCATATTGTGATCGATGCTCGCTCGCTCCGCTCGCTCGTAAAAATTTAGTCCAACCTCACATCCGATCCGACACGTTCGCAAATTCGAAATAAGTCGCCACCATATCGAATAAAGAACGCAAGATGGATTGGGTTTAGGTTAGGCTACAGCTTTCGAGCGAGCGCAGCGAGCGAGAGACGCGTAAAGGTGTGTCACAATCCAACGGTTTGGCACATACTGACATCGAAACATTCGCACCAGCCCGAGGAGCCGGAAGTCTTTATCATATTGCCTACTGACAAATGTTTACAGTTTGTGAATAGTTTCACATAAATAGTACTATTTCCACATACTACAGGGCAATGTGATGTCCGAAGTGGCTGACAAAATTAGGTACTAACACGATATATATGCATATTGCAAGGTATATGTATACCTTGCAAATTGTGATAGTTGCTCGCTCGCTCCTCTCGCTCGTAAAAATTTAGTCCAACCTCACATCCGATCCGACACGTTCGCAAATTCGAAATAAGTCGCCACCATATCGAATAAAGAACGCAAGATGGATTGGTTTTAGGTTACGCTATAGCTTTCGAGCGAGCGCAGCGAGCGAGAGACGCGTAAAGGTGTGTCACAATCCAACGGTTTGGCACATACTGACATTGAAACATTCGCACCAGCCCGAGGAGCCGGAAGTCTTTATCCTATTGCCTGCTGACAAATGTTTACAGTTTGTGAATAGTTTCACATAAATAGTACTATTTCCACATACTACAGTCCAATGTGATGTCCGAAGTGGCTGACAAAATTAGGTACTAACACGAAATATATGCAAGGCAATATAAGGTATATGTATACCTTGCAAATTGTGATCGTTGCTCGCTCGCTCCGCTCGCTCGTAAAAATTTAGTCCAACCTCACATACGATCCGACACGTTCGCAAATTCGAAATAAGTTGTCTTCATATCGAATGACTAACGCAAGATGGATTGGGTTTAGGTTAGGCTACAGCTTTCGAGCGAGCGCAGCGAGCGAGAGACGCGTAAAGGTGTGTCACAATCCAACGGTTTGGCACATACTGACATTGAAACATTCGCACCAGCCCGAGGAGCCGGAAGTCTTTATCATATTGCCTACTGACAAATGTTTACAGTTTGTGAATAGTTTCACATAAATAGTACTATTTCGACATACTACAGTGCAATGTGATGTCCGAAATGGCTGACAAAATTAGGTACTAACACGATATATATGCATATTGCAAGGTATATGTATACCTTGCAAATTGTGATCGTTGCTCGCTCGCTCCGCTCGCTCGTAAAAATTTAGTCCAACCTCACATCCAATCCGACACGTTCGCAAATTCGAAATAAGTCGCCTTCATATCGAATGACTAACGCAAGAGGGATTGGTTTTAGGTTAGGCTATAGTTTTCGAGCGAGCGCAGCGAGCGAGAGACGCGTAAAGGTGTATCACAATCCAACGGTTTGGCACATACGGACATTGAAACATTCGCACCAGCCCGAGGAGCCGGAAGTCCTTATCCTATTGCCTGCTGACAAATGTTTACAGTTTGTGAATAGTTTCACATAAATAGTACTATTTCCACATACTACAGTCCAATGTGATGTCCGAAGTGGCTGACAAAATTAGGTACTAACACGAAATATATGCATATTGCAAGGTATATGTATACCTTGCAAATTGTGATCGTTGCTCGCTCGCTCCGCTCGCTCGTAAAAATTTAGTCCAACCTCACATCCGATCCGACACGTTCGCAAATTCGAAATAAGTCGCCTTCATATCGAATGACTAACGCAAGGGGGATTGGTTTTAGGTTAGGCTATAGTTTTCGAGCGAGCGCAGCGAGCGAGAGACGCGTAAAGGTGTATCACAATCCAACGGTTTGGCACATACGGACATTGAAACATTCGCACCAGCCCGAGGAGCCGGAAGTCTTTATCCTATTGCCTGCTGACAAATGTTTACAGTTTGTGAATAGTTTCACATAAATAGTACTATTTCCACATACTGCAGTCCAATGTGATGTCCGAAGTGGCTGACAAAATTAGGTACTAACACGAAATATATGCAAGGCAATATAAGGTATATGTATACCTTGCAAATTGTGATCGTTGCTCGCTCGCTCCGCTCGCTCGTAAAAATTTAGTACAACCTCACATCCGATCCGACACGTTCGCAAATTCGAAATAAGTTGCCTTCATATCGAATGACTAACGCAAGATGGATTGGGTTTAGGTTAGGCTACAGCTTTCGAGCGAGCGCAGCGAGCGAGAGACGCGTAAAGGTGTGTCACAATCCAACGGATTGGCACATACTGACATTGAAACATTCGCACCAGCCCGAGGAGCCGGATGTCTTTATCATATTGCCTGCTGACAAATGTTTACAGTTTGTGAATAGTTTCACATAAATAGTACTATTTCCACATACTACAGGGCAATGTGATGTCCGAAGTGGCTGACGAAATTAGGTACTAACACGATATATATGCATATTGCAAGGTATATGTATACCTTGCATATTGTGATCGATGCTCGCTCGCTCCGCTCGCTCGTAAAAATTTAGTCCAACCTCACATCCGATCCGACACGTTCGCAAATTCGAAATAAGTCGCCACCATATCGAATAAAGAACGCAAGATGGATTGGGTTTAGGTTAGGCTACAGCTTTCGAGCGAGCGCAGCGAGCGAGAGACGCGTAAAGGTGTGTCACAATCCAACGGTTTGGCACATACTGACATCGAAACATTCGCACCAGCCCGAGGAGCCGGAAGTCTTTATCATATTGCCTACTGACAAATGTTTACAGTTTGTGAATAGTTTCACATAAATAGTACTATTTCCACATACTACAGGGCAATGTGATGTCCGAAGTGGCTGACAAAATTAGGTACTAACACGATATATATGCATATTGCAAGGTATATGTATACCTTGCAAATTGTGATAGTTGCTCGCTCGCTCCTCTCGCTCGTAAAAATTTAGTCCAACCTCACATCCGATCCGACACGTTCGCAAATTCGAAATAAGTCGCCACCATATCGAATAAAGAACGCAAGATGGATTGGTTTTAGGTTACGCTATAGCTTTCGAGCGAGCGCAGCGAGCGAGAGACGCGTAAAGGTGTGTCACAATCCAACGGTTTGGCACATACGGACATTGAAACATTCGCACCAGCCCGAGGAGCCGGAAGTCTTCATCCTATTGCCTGCTGACAAATGTTTACAGTTTGTGAATAGTTTCACATAAATAGTACTATTTCCACATACTACAGTCCAATGTGATGTCCGAAGTGGCTGACAAAATTAGGTACTAACACGAAATATATGCAAGGCAATATAAGGTATATGTATACCTTGCAAATTGTGATCGTTGCTCGCTCGCTCCGCTCGCTCGTAAAAATTTAGTCCAACCTCACATACGGTCCGACACGTTCGCAAATTCGAAATAAGTTGCCTTCATATCGAATGACTAACGCAAGATGGATTGGGTTTAGGTTAGGCTACAGCTTTCGAGCGAGCGCAGCGAGCGAGAGACGCGTAAAGGTGTGTCACAATCCAACGGTTTGGCACATACTGACATTGAAACATTCGCACCAGCCCGAGGAGCCGGATGTCTTTATCATATTGCCTGCTGACAAATGTTTACAGTTTGTGAATAGTTTCACATAAATAGTACTATTTCCACATACTACAGGGCAATGTGATGTCCGAAGTGGCTGACGAAATTAGGTACTAACACGATATATATGCATATTGCAAGGTATATGTACACCTTGCAAGTTGTGATCGTTGCACGCTCGCTCCGCTCGCTCGTAAAAATTTAGTCCAACCTCACATACGATCCGACACGTTCGCAAATTCGAAATAAGTTGCCTTCATATCGAATGACTAACGCAAGATGGATTGGGTTTAGGTTAGGCTACAGCTTTGGAGCGAGCGCAGCGAGCGAGAGACGCGTAAAGGTGTGTCACAATCCAACGGTTTGGCACATACTGACATTGAAACATTCGCACCAGCCCGAGGAGCCGGATGTCTTTATCATATTGCCTGCTGACAAATGTTTACAGTTTGTGAATAGTTTCACATAAATAGTACTATTTCCACATACTACAGGGCAATGTGATGTCCGAAGTGGCTGACGAAATTAGGTACTAACACGATATATATGCATATTGCAAGGTATATGTACACCTTGCAAGTTGTGATCGTTGCACGCTCGCTCCGCTCGCTCGTAAAAATTTAGTCCAACCTCACATACGATCCGACACGTTCGCAAATTCGAAATAAGTTGCCTTCATATCGAATGACTAACGCAAGATGGATTGGGTTTAGGTTAGGCTACAGCTTTCGAGCGAGCGCAGCGAGCGAGAGACGCGTAAAGGTGTGTCACAATCCAACGGTTTGGCACATACTGACATTGAAACATTCGCACCATCCCGAGGAGCCGGATGTCTTTATCATATTGCCTGCTGACAAATGTTTACAGTTTGTGAATAGTTTCACATAAATAGTACTATTTCCACATACTACAGGGCAATGTGATGTCCGAAGTGGCTGACGAAATTAGGTACTAACACGATATATATGCATATTGCAAGGTATATGTATACCTTGCATATTGTGATCGATGCTCGCTCGCTCCGCTCGCTCGTAAAAATTTAGTCCAACCTCACATCCGATCCGACACGTTCGCAAATTCGAAATAAGTCGCCACCATATCGAATAAAGAACGCAAGATGGATTGGTTTTAGGTTACGCTATAGTTTTCGAGCGAGCGCAGCGAGCGAGAGACGCGTAAAGGTGTGTCACAATCCAACGGTTTGGCACATACGGACATTGAAACATTCGCACCAGCCCGAGGAGCCGGAAGTCTTTATCCTATTGCCTGCTGACAAATGTTTACAGTTTGTGAATAGTTTCACATAAATAGTACTATTTCCACATACTACAGTCCAATATGATGTCCGAAGTGGCTGACAAAATTAGGTACTAACACGAAATATATGCAAGGCAATATAAGGTATATGTATACCTTGCAAATTGTGATCGTTGCTCGCTCGCTCCGCTCGCTCGTAAAAATTTAGTCCAACCTCACATACGATCCGACACGTTCGCAAATTCGAAATAAGTTGCCTTCATATCGAATGACTAATGCAAGATGGATTGGGTTTAGGTTAGGCTGCAGCTTTCGAGCGAGCGCAGCGAGCGAGAGACGCGTAAAGGTGTGTCACAATCCAACGGTTTGGCACATACTGACATTGAAACATTCGCACCAGCCCGAGGAACCGGATGTCTTTATCATATTGCCTGCTGACAAATGTTTACAGTTTGTGAATAGTTTCACATAAATAGTACTATTTCCACATACTACAGGGCAATGTGATGTCCGAAGTGGCTGACGAAATTAGGTACTAACACGATATATATGCATATTGCAAGGTATATGTATACCTTGCATATAGTGATCGATGCTCGCTCGCTCCGCTCGCTCGTAAAAATTTAGTCCAACCTCACATCCGATCCGACACGTTCGCAAATTCGAAATAAGTCGCCACCATATCGAATAAAGAACGCAAGATGGATTGGTTATAGGTTACGCTATAGTTTTCGAGCGAGCGCAGCGAGCGAGAGACGCGTAAAGGTGTGTCACAATCCAACGGTTTGGCACATACTGACATTGAAACATTCGCACCAGCCCGAGGAGCCGGAAGTCTTTATCATATTGCCTACTGACAAATGTTTACAGTTTGTGAATAGTTTCACATAAATAGTACTATTTCGACATACTACAGTGCAATGTGATGTCCGAAGTGGCTGACAAAATTAGGTACTAACACGATATATATGCATATTGCAAGGTATATGTATACCTTGCAAATTGTGATCGTTGCTCGCTCGCTCCGCTCGCTCGTAAAAATTTAGTCCAACCTCACATCCGATCCGACACGTTCGCAAATTCGAAATAAGTCGCCACCATATCGAATAATGAACGCAAGATGGATTGGTTTTAGGTTACGCTATAGTTTTCGAGCGAGCGCAGCGAGCGAGAGACGCGTAAAGGTGTGTCACAATCCAACGGTTTGGCACATACTGACATTGAAACATTCGCACCAGCCCGAGGAGCCGGAAGTCTTTATCATATTGCCTACTGACAAATGTTTACAGTTTGTGAATAGTTTCACATAAATAGTACTATTTCGACATACTACAGTGCAATGTGATGTCCGAAGTGGCTGACAAAATTAGGTACTAACACGATATATATGCATATTGCAAGGTATATGTATACCTTGCAAATTGTGATCGTTGCTCGCTCGCTCCGCTCGCTCGTAAAAATTTAGTCCAACCTCACATCCGATCCGACACGTTCGCAAATTCGAAATAAGTCGCCACCATATCGAATAATGAACGCAAGATGGATTGGTTTTAGGTTACGCTATAGTTTTCGAGCGAGCGCAGCGAGCGCAGCGAACGAGAGACGCGTAAAGGTGTGTCACAATCCAACGGTTTGGCACATACTGACATTGAAACATTCGCACCAGCCCGAGGAGCCGGATGTCTTTATCATATTGCCTACTGACAAAAGTTTACAGTTTGTGAATAGTTTCACATAAATAGTACTATTTCGACATACTACAGTGCAATGTGATGTCCGAAGTGGCTGACAAAATTAGGTACTAACACGAAATATATGCAAGGCAATATAAGGTATATGTATACCTTGCAAATTGTGATCGTTGCTCGCTCGCTCCGCTCGCTCGTAAAAATTTAGTCCAACCTCACATCCGATCCGACACGTTCGCAAATTCGAAATAAGTCGCCTTCATATCGAATGACTAACGCAAGTTGATTGGTTTTAGGTTAGGCTATAGTTTTCGAGCGAGCGCAGCGAACGAGAGACGCGTAAAGGTGTATCACAATCTAACGGTTTGGCACATACGGACATTGAAACATTCGCACCAGCCAGAGGAGCCGGAAGTATTTATCCTATTGCCTGCTGACAAATGTTTACAGTTTGTGAATAGTTTCACATAAATAGTACTATTTCCACATACTACAGTCCAATGTGATGTCCGAAGTGGCTCACAAAATGAGGTACTCACACGATATATATGCATATTGCAAGGTATATGTATACCTTGCAAATTGTGATCGTTGCTCGCTCGCTCCGCTCGCTCGTAAAAATTTAGTCCAACCTCACATCCGATCCGACACGTTCGCAAATTCGAAATAAGTCGCCACCATATCGAATAATGAACGCAAGA
Source organism: Bombus terrestris (assembly GCF_910591885.1). Taxonomy (NCBI): domain Eukaryota; kingdom Metazoa; phylum Arthropoda; class Insecta; order Hymenoptera; family Apidae; genus Bombus; species Bombus terrestris. Next base: position 937,193 of record NW_025963552.1, on the reverse strand, counting down.
TGGATTGGTTTTAGGTTACGCTATATTTTTCGAACGAGCGCAGCGAACGAGAGACGCGTAAAGGTGTGTCACAATCCAACGGTTTGGCACATACGGACATTGAAACATTCGCACCAGCCCGAGGAGCCGGAAGTCTTTATCCTATTGCCTGCTGACAAATGTTTACAGTTTGTGAATAGTTTCACATAAATAGTACTATTTCGACATACTACAGTGCAATGTGATGTCCGAAGTGGCTGACAAAATTAGGTACTAACACGATATATATGCATATTGCAAGGTATATGTATACCTTGCAAATTGTGATCGTTGCTCGCTCGCTCCGCTCGCTCGTAAAAATTTAGTCCAACCTCACATCCGATCCGACACGTTCGCAAATTCGAAATAAGTCGCCACCATATCGAATAATGAACGCAAGATGGATTGGTTTTAGGTTACGCTATAGTTTTCGAGCGAGCGCAGCGAGCGCAGCGAACGAGAGACGCGTAAAGGTGTGTCACAATCCAACGGTTTGGCACATACTGACATTGAAACATTCGCACCAGCCCGAGGAGCCGGATGTCTTTATCATATTGCCTACTGACAAAAGTTTACAGTTTGTGAATAGTTTCACATAAATAGTACTATTTCGACATACTACAGTGCAATGTGATGTCCGAAGTGGCTGACAAAATTAGGTACTAACACGAAATATATGCAAGGCAATATAAGGTATATGTATACCTTGCAAATTGTGATCGTTGCTCGCTCGCTCCGCTCGCTCGTAAAAATTTAGTCCAACCTCACATCCGATCCGACACGTTCGCAAATTCGAAATAAGTCGCCTTCATATCGAATGACTAACGCAAGTTGATTGGTTTTAGGTTAGGCTATAGTTTTCGAGCGAGCGCAGCGAACGAGAGACGCGTAAAGGTGTATCACAATCTAACGGTTTGGCACATACGGACATTGAAACATTCGCACCAGCCAGAGGAGCCGGAAGTATTTATCCTATTGCCTGCTGACAAATGTTTACAGTTTGTGAATAGTTTCACATAAATAGTACTATTTCCACATACTACAGTCCAATGTGATGTCCGAAGTGGCTCACAAAATGAGGTACTAACACGATATATATGCATATTGCAAGGTATATGTATACCTTGCAAATTGTGATCGTTGCTCGCTCGCTCCGCTCGCTCGTAAAAATTTAGTCCAACCTCACATCCGATCCGACACGTTCGCAAATTCGAAATAAGTCGCCACCATATCGAATAATGAACGCAAGATGGATTGGTTTTAGGTTACGCTATATTTTTCGAACGAGCGCAGCGAACGAGAGACGCGTAAAGGTGTGTCACAATCCAACGGTTTGGCACATACGGACATTGAAACATTCGCACCAGCCCGAGGAGCCGGAAGTCTTTATCCTATTGCCTGCTGACAAATGTTTACAGTTTGTGAATAGTTTCACATAAATAGTCCTATTTCCACATACTGCAGGGCAATGTGAAGTCCGAAGTGGCTGACGAAATTAGGTACTAACACGATATATATGCATATTGCAAGGTATATGTATACCTTGCAAATTGTGATCGTTGCTCGCTCGCTCCGCTCGCTCGTCAAAATTTAGTCCAACCTCACATCCGATCCGACACGTTCGGAAATTCGAAATAAGTCGCCACCATATCGAATAATGAACGCAAGATGGATTGGTTTTAGGTTACGCTATAATTTTCGAGCGAGCGCAGCGAACGAGAGACGCGTAAAGGTGTGTCACAATCCAATGGTTTGGCACATACGGACATTGAAACATTCGCACCAGCCCGAGGAGCCGGAAGTCATTATCCTATTGCCTGCTGACAAATGTTTACAGTTTGTGAATAGTTTTGCATAAATAGTACTATTTCCACATACTACAGTCCAATGTGATGTCCGAAGTGGCTAACAAAATTAGGTACTAACACGATATATATGCATATTGCAAGGTATATGTATACCTTGCAAATTGTGATCGTTGCTCGCTCGCTCCGCTCGCTCGTAAAAATTTAGTCCAACCTCACATCCGATCAGACACGTTCGCGAAATCGAAATAAGTCGCCACCATATCGAATAATGAACGCAAGATGGATTGGTTTTAGGTTACGCTATAGTTTTCGAGCGAGCGCAGCGAACGAGAGACGCGTAAAGGTGTGTCACAATCCAACGGTTTGGCACATACGGACATTGAAACATTCGCACCAGCCCGAGGAGCCGGAAGTCTTTATCCTATTGGCTGCTGACAAATGTATACAGTTTGTGAATAGTTTCACATAAATAGTACTATATCCACATACTACAGTCCAATGTGATGTCCGAAGTGGCTGACAAAATTAGGTACTAACACGAAATATATGCAAGGCAATATAAGGTATATGTATACCTTGCAAATTGTGATCGTTGCTCGCTCGCTCCGCTCGCTCCGCTCGCTCGTAGAAATTTAGTCCAACCTCACATACGATCCGACACGTTCGCAAATTCGAAATATGTTGCCTTCATATCGAATGACTAACGCAAGATGGATTGGGTTTAGGTTAGGCTACAGCTTTCGAGCGAGCGCAGCGAGCGAGAGACGCGTAAAGGTGTGTCACAATCCAACGGTTTGGCACATACTGACATTGAAACATTCGCACCAGCCCGAGGAGCCGGATGTCTTTATCATATTGCCTGCTGACAAATGTTTACAGTTTGTGAATAGTTTCACATAAATAGTACTACTTCCACATACTACAGGGCAATGTGATGTCCGAAGTGGCTGACGAAATTAGGTACTAACACGATGTATATGCATATTGCAAGGTATATGTATACCTTGCATATTGTGATCGATGCTCGCTCGCTCCGCTCGCTCGTAAAAATTTAGTCCAACCTCACATCCGATCCGACACGTTCGCAAATTCGAAATAAGTCGCCACCATATCGAATAATGAACGCAAGATGGATTCGTTTTAGGTTACGCTATAGTTTTCGAGCGAGCGCAGCGAGCGAGAGACGCGTAAAGGTGTGTCACAATCCAACGGTTTGGCACATACTGACATTGAAACATTCGCACCAGCCCGAGGAGCCGGATGTCTTTATCATATTGCCTACTGACAAAAGTTTACAGTTTGTGAATAGTTTCACATAAATAGTACTATTTCGACATACTACAGTGCAATGTGATGTCCGAAGTGGCTGACAAAATTAGGTACTAACACGAAATATATGCAAGGCAATATAAGGTATATGTATACCTTGCAAATTGTGATCGTTGCTCGCTCGCTCCGCTCGCTCGTAAAAATTTAGTCCAATCTCACATCCGATCCGACACGTTCGCAAATTCGAAATAAGTCGCCACCATATCGAATAATGAACGCAAGATGGATTTTTTTTAGGTTACGCTATAGTTTTCGAGCGAGCGCAGCGAACGAGATACGCGTAAAGGTGTGTCACAATCCAACGGTTTGGCACATACGGACATTGAAACATTCACACCAGCCCGAGGAGCCGGAAGTCTTTATCCTATTGCCTGCTGACAAATGTTTACAGTTTGTGAATAGTTTCACATAAATAGTACTATTTCCACATACTACAGTCCAATGTGATGTCCGATGTGGCTGACAAAATTAGGTACTAACACGAAATATATGCAAGGCAATATAAGGTATATGTATACCTTGCAAATTGTGATCGTTGCTCGCTCGCTCCGCTCGCTCGTAAAAATTTAGTCCAACCTCACATACGATCCGACACGTTCGCAAATTCGAAATAAGTTGCCTTCATATCGAATGACTAACGCAAGATGGATTGGGTTTAGGTTAGGCTACAGCTTTCGAGCGAGCGAGAGACGCGTAAAGGTGTGTCACAATCCAACGGTTTGGCACATACTGACATTGAAACATTCGCACCAGCCCGAGGAGCCGGAAGTCTTTATCATATTGCCTACTGACAAATGTTTACAGTTTGTGAATAGTTTCACATAAATAGTACTATTTCGACATACTACAGTGCAATGTGATGTCCGAAGTGGCTGACAAAATTAGGTACTAACACGATATATATGCATATTGCAAGGTATATGTATACCTTGCAAATTGTGATCGTTGCTCGCTCGCTCCGCTCGCTCGTAAAAATTTGGTCCAACCTCACATCCGATCCGACACGTTCGCAAATTCGAAATAAGTCGCTTTCATATCGAATGACTAACGCAAGAGGGATTGGTTTTAGGTTAGGCTATAGTTTTCGAGCGAGCGCAGCGAGCGAGAGACGCGTAAAGGTGTATCACAATCTAACGGTTTGGCACATACGGACATTGAAACATTCGCACCAGCCAGAGGAGCCGGAAGTATTTATCCTATTGCCTGCTGACAAATGTTTACAGTTTGTGAATAGTTTCACATAAATAGTACTATTTCCACATACTACAGTCCAATGTGATGTCCGAAGTGGCTAACAAAATTAGGTACTAACACGATATATATGCATATTGCAAGGTATATGTATACCTTGCAAATTGTGATCGTTGCTCGCTCGCTCCGCTCGCTCGTAAAAATTTAGTCCAACCTCACATCCGATCCGACACGTTCGCAAATTCGAAATAAGTCGCCTTCATATCGAATGACTAACGCAAGAAGGATTGGTTTTAGGTTAGGCTATAGTTTTCGAGCGAGCGCAGCGAGCGAGATACGCGTAAAGGTGTGTCACAATCCAACGGTTTGGCACATACGGACATTGAAACATTCGCACCAGCCCGAGGAGCCGGAAGTCTTTATCCTATTGCCTGCTGACAAATGTTTACAGTTTGTGAATAGTTTCACATAAATAGTACTATTTCCACATACTACAGTCCAATGTGATGTCCGAAGTGGCTGACAAAATTAGGTACTAACATGAAATATATGCAAGGCAATATAAGGTATATGTATACCTTGCAAATTGTGATCGTTGCTCGCTCGCTCCGCTCGCTCGTAAAAATTTAGTCCAATCTCACATCCGATCCGACACGTTCGCAAATTCGAAATAAGTCGCCACCATATCGAATAATGAACGCAAGGTGGATTGGTTTTAGGTTACGCTATAGTTTTCGAGCGAGCGCAGCGAACGAGATACGCGTAAAGGTGTGTCACAATCCAACGGTTTGGCACATACGGACATTGAAACATTCGCACCAGCCCGAGGAGCCGGAAGTCTTTATCCTATTGCCTGCTGACAAATGTTTACAGTTTGTGAATAGTTTCACATAAATAGTACTATTTCCACATACTACAGTCCAATGTGATGTCCGATGTGGCTGACAAAATTAGGTACTAACACGAAATATATGCAAGGCAATATAAGGTATATGTATACCTTGCAAATTGTGATCGTTGCTCGCTCGCTCCGCTCGCTCGTAAAAATTTAGTCCAACCTCACATACGATCCGACACGTTCGCAAATTCGAAATAAGTTGCCTTCATATCGAATGACTAACGCAAGATGGATTGGGTTTAGGTTAGGCTACAGCTTTCGAGCGAGCGAGAGACGCGTAAAGGTGTGTCACAATCCAACGGTTTGGCACATACTGACATTGAAACATTCGCACCAGCCCGAGGAGCCGGAAGTCTTTATCATATTGCCTACTGACAAATGTTTACAGTTTGTGAATAGTTTCACATAAATAGTACTATTTCGACATACTACAGTGCAATGTGATGTCCGAAGTGGCTGACAAAATTAGGTACTAACACGATATATATGCATATTGCAAGGTATATGTATACCTTGCAAATTGTGATCGTTGCTCGCTCGCTCCGCTCGCTCGTAAAAATTTAGTCCAACCTCACATCCGATCCGACACGTTCGCAAATTCGAAATAAGTCGCTTTCATATCGAATGACTAACGCAAGAGGGATTGGTTTTAGGTTAGGCTATAGTTTTCGAGCGAGCGCAGCGAGCGAGAGACGCGTAAAGGTGTATCACAATCTAACGGTTTGGCACATACGGACATTGAAACATTCGCACCAGCCAGAGGAGCCGGAAGTATTTATCCTATTGCCTGCTGACAAATGTTTACAGTTTGTGAATAGTTTCACATAAATAGTACTATTTCCACATACTACAGTCCAATGTGATGTCCGAAGTGGCTAACAAAATTAGGTACTAACACGATATATATGCATATTGCAAGGTATATGTATACCTTGCAAATTGTGATCGTTGCTCGCTCGCTCCGCTCGCTCGTAAAAATTTAGTCCAACCTCACATCCGATCCGACACGTTCGCAAATTCGAAATAAGTCGCCTTCATATCGAATGACTAACGCAAGAGGGATTGGTTTTAGGTTAGGCTATAGATTTCGAGCGAGCGCAGCGAGCGAGAGACGCGTAAAGGTGTATCACAATCTAACGGTTTGGCACATACGGACATTGAAACATTCGCACCAGCCAGAGGAGCCGGAAGTATTTATCCTATTGCCTGCTGACAAATGTTTACAGTTTGTGAATAGTTTCACATAAATAGTACTATTTCCACATACTACAGTCCAATATGATGTCCGAAGTGGCTGACAAAATTAGGTACTAACACGAAATATATGCAAGGCAATATAAGGTATATGTATACCTTGCAAATTGTGATCGTTGCTCGCTCGCTCCTCTCGCTCGTAAAAATTTAGTCCAACCTCACATACGATCCGACACGTTCGCAAATTCGAAATAAGTTGCCTTCATATCGAATGACTAACGCAAGATGGATTGGGTTTAGGTTAGGCTACAGCTTTCGAGCGAGCGCAGCGAGCGAGAGACGCGTAAAGGTGTGTCACAATCCAACGGTTTGGCACATACTGACATTGAAACATTCGCACCAGCCCGAGGAGCCGGAAGTCTTTATCCTATTGCCTGCTGACAAATGTTTACAGTTTGTGAATAGTTTCACATAAATAGTACTACTTCCACATACTACAGGGCAATGTGATGTCCGAAGTGGCTGACGAAATTAGGTACTAACACGATCTATATGCATATTGCAAGGTATATGTATACCTTGCATATTGTGATCGATGCTCGCTCGCTCCGCTCGCTCGTAAAAATTTAGTCCAACCTCACATCCGATCCGACACGTTCGCAAATTCGAAATAAGTCGCCACCATATCGAATAATGAACGCAAGATGGATTCGTTTTAGGTTACGCTATAGTTTTCGAGCGAGCGCAGCGAGCGAGAGACGCGTAAAGGTGTGTCACAATCCAACGGTTTGGCACATACTGACATTGAAACATTCGCACCAGCCCGAGGAGCCGGATGTCTTTATCATATTGCCTACTGACAAAAGTTTACAGTTTGTGAATAGTTTCACATAAATAGTACTATTTCGACATACTACAGTGCAATGTGATGTCCGAAGTGGCTGACAAAATTAGGTACTAACACGAAATATATGCAAGGCAATATAAGGTATATGTATACCTTGCAAATTGTGATCGTTGCTCGCTCGCTCCGCTCGCTCGTAAAAATTTAGTCCAATCTCACATCCGATCCGACACGTTCGCAAATTCGAAATAAGTCGCCACCATATCGAATAATGAACGCAAGATGGATTTTTTTTAGGTTACGCTATAGTTTTCGAGCGAGCGCAGCGAACGAGATACGCGTAAAGGTGTGTCACAATCCAACGGTTTGGCACATACGGACATTGAAACATTCGCACCAGCCCGAGGAGCCGGAAGTCTTTATCCTATTGCCTGCTGACAAATGTTTACAGTTTGTGAATAGTTTCACATAAATAGTACTATTTCCACATACTACAGTCCAATGTGATGTCCGATGTGGCTGACAAAATTAGGTACTAACACGAAATATATGCAAGGCAATATAAGGTATATGTATACCTTGCAAATTGTGATCGTTGCTCGCTCGCTCCGCTCGCTCGTAAAAATTTAGTCCAACCTCACATACGATCCGACACGTTCGCAAATTCGAAATAAGTTGCCTTCATATCGAATGACTAACGCAAGATGGATTGGGTTTAGGTTAGGCTACAGCTTTCGAGCGAGCGAGAGACGCGTAAAGGTGTGTCACAATCCAACGGTTTGGCACATACTGACATTGAAACATTCGCACCAGCCCGAGGAGCCGGAAGTCTTTATCATATTGCCTACTGACAAATGTTTACAGTTTGTGAATAGTTTCACATAAATAGTACTATTTCGACATACTACAGTGCAATGTGATGTCCGAAGTGGCTGACAAAATTAGGTACTAACACGATATATATGCATATTGCAAGGTATATGTATACCTTGCAAATTGTGATCGTTGCTCGCTCGCTCCGCTCGCTCGTAAAAATTTGGTCCAACCTCACATCCGATCCGACACGTTCGCAAATTCGAAATAAGTCGCTTTCATATCGAATGACTAACGCAAGAGGGATTGGTTTTAGGTTAGGCTATAGTTTTCGAGCGAGCGCAGCGAGCGAGAGACGCGTAAAGGTGTATCACAATCTAACGGTTTGGCACATACGGACATTGAAACATTCGCACCAGCCAGAGGAGCCGGAAGTATTTATCCTATTGCCTGCTGACAAATGTTTACAGTTTGTGAATAGTTTCACATAAATAGTACTATTTCCACATACTACAGTCCAATGTGATGTCCGAAGTGGCTAACAAAATTAGGTACTAACACGATATATATGCATATTGCAAGGTATATGTATACCTTGCAAATTGTGATCGTTGCTCGCTCGCTCCGCTCGCTCGTAAAAATTTAGTCCAACCTCACATCCGATCCGACACGTTCGCAAATTCGAAATAAGTCGCCTTCATATCGAATGACTAACGCAAGAAGGATTGGTTTTAGGTTAGGCTATAGTTTTCGAGCGAGCGCAGCGAGCGAGATACGCGTAAAGGTGTGTCACAATCCAACGGTTTGGCACATACGGACATTGAAACATTCGCACCAGCCCGAGGAGCCGGAAGTCTTTATCCTATTGCCTGCTGACAAATGTTTACAGTTTGTGAATAGTTTCACATAAATAGTACTATTTCCACATACTACAGTCCAATGTGATGTCCGAAGTGGCTGACAAAATTAGGTACTAACATGAAATATATGCAAGGCAATATAAGGTATATGTATACCTTGCAAATTGTGATCGTTGCTCGCTCGCTCCGCTCGCTCGTAAAAATTTAGTCCAATCTCACATCCGATCCGACACGTTCGCAAATTCGAAATAAGTCGCCACCATATCGAATAATGAACGCAAGGTGGATTGGTTTTAGGTTACGCTATAGTTTTCGAGCGAGCGCAGCGAACGAGATACGCGTAAAGGTGTGTCACAATCCAACGGTTTGGCACATACGGACATTGAAACATTCGCACCAGCCCGAGGAGCCGGAAGTCTTTATCCTATTGCCTGCTGACAAATGTTTACAGTTTGTGAATAGTTTCACATAAATAGTACTATTTCCACATACTACAGTCCAATGTGATGTCCGATGTGGCTGACAAAATTAGGTACTAACACGAAATATATGCAAGGCAATATAAGGTATATGTATACCTTGCAAATTGTGATCGTTGCTCGCTCGCTCCGCTCGCTCGTAAAAATTTAGTCCAACCTCACATACGATCCGACACGTTCGCAAATTCGAAATAAGTTGCCTTCATATCGAATGACTAACGCAAGATGGATTGGGTTTAGGTTAGGCTACAGCTTTCGAGCGAGCGAGAGACGCGTAAAGGTGTGTCACAATCCAACGGTTTGGCACATACTGACATTGAAACATTCGCACCAGCCCGAGGAGCCGGAAGTCTTTATCATATTGCCTACTGACAAATGTTTACAGTTTGTGAATAGTTTCACATAAATAGTACTATTTCGACATACTACAGTGCAATGTGATGTCCGAAGTGGCTGACAAAATTAGGTACTAACACGATATATATGCATATTGCAAGGTATATGTATACCTTGCAAATTGTGATCGTTGCTCGCTCGCTCCGCTCGCTCGTAAAAATTTAGTCCAACCTCACATCCGATCCGACACGTTCGCAAATTCGAAATAAGTCGCTTTCATATCGAATGACTAACGCAAGAGGGATTGGTTTTAGGTTAGGCTATAGTTTTCGAGCGAGCGCAGCGAGCGAGAGACGCGTAAAGGTGTATCACAATCTAACGGTTTGGCACATACGGACATTGAAACATTCGCACCAGCCAGAGGAGCCGGAAGTATTTATCCTATTGCCTGCTGACAAATGTTTACAGTTTGTGAATAGTTTCACATAAATAGTACTATTTCCACATACTACAGTCCAATGTGATGTCCGAAGTGGCTAACAAAATTAGGTACTAACACGATATATATGCATATTGCAAGGTATATGTATACCTTGCAAATTGTGATCGTTGCTCGCTCGCTCCGCTCGCTCGTAAAAATTTAGTCCAACCTCACATCCGATCCGACACGTTCGCAAATTCGAAATAAGTCGCCTTCATATCGAATGACTAACGCAAGAGGGATTGGTTTTAGGTTAGGCTATAGATTTCGAGCGAGCGCAGCGAGCGAGAGACGCGTAAAGGTGTATCACAATCTAACGGTTTGGCACATACGGACATTGAAACATTCGCACCAGCCAGAGGAGCCGGAAGTATTTATCCTATTGCCTGCTGACAAATGTTTACAGTTTGTGAATAGTTTCACATAAATAGTACTATTTCCACATACTACAGTCCAATATGATGTCCGAAGTGGCTGACAAAATTAGGTACTAACACGAAATATATGCAAGGCAATATAAGGTATATGTATACCTTGCAAATTGTGATCGTTGCTCGCTCGCTCCTCTCGCTCGTAAAAATTTAGTCCAACCTCACATACGATCCGACACGTTCGCAAATTCGAAATAAGTTGCCTTCATATCGAATGACTAACGCAAGATGGATTGGGTTTAGGTTAGGCTACAGCTTTCGAGCGAGCGCAGCGAGCGAGAGACGCGTAAAGGTGTGTCACAATCCAACGGTTTGGCACATACTGCCATTGAAACATTCGCACCAGCCCGAGGAACCGGATGTCTTTATCATATTGCCTGCTGACAAATGTTTGCAGTTTGTGAATAGTTTCACATAAATAGTACTATTTCCACATACTACAGGGCAATGTGATGTCCGAAGTGGCTGACAAAATTAGGTACTAACACGATATATATGCAAGGCAATATAAGGTATATGTATACCTTGCAAATTGTGATCGTTGCTCGCTCGCTCCGCTCGCTCGTAAAAATTTAGTCCAATCTCACATCCGATCCGACACGTTCGCAAATTCGAAATAAGTCGCCACCATATCGAATAATGAACGCAAGGTGGATTGGTTTTAGGTTACGCTATAGTTTTCGAGCGAGCGCAGCGAACGAGATACGCGTAAAGGTGTGTCACAATCCAACGGTTTGGCACATACGGACATTGAAACATTCGCACCAGCCCGAGGAGCCGGAAGTCTTTATCCTATTGCCTGCTGACAAATGTTTACAGTTTGTGAATAGTTTCACATAAATAGTACTATTTCCACATACTACAGTCCAATGTGATGTCCGATGTGGCTGACAAAATTAGGTACTAACACGAAATATATGCAAGGCAATATAGGGTATATGTATACCTTGCAAATTGTGATCGTTGCTCGCTCGCTCCGCTCGCTCGTAAAAATTTAGTCCAACCTCACATACGATCCGACACGTTCGCAAATTCGAAATAAGTTGCCTTCATATCGAATGACTAACGCAAGATGGATTGGGTTTAGGTAAGGCTACAGCTTTCGAGCGAGCGAGAGACGCGTAAAGGTGTGTCACAATCCAACGGTTTGGCACATACTGACATTGAAACATTCGCACCAGCCCGAGGAGCCGGAAGTCTTTATCATATTGCCTACTGACAAATGTTTACAGTTTGTGAATAGTTTCACATAAATAGTACTATTTCGACATACTACAGTGCAATGTGATGTCCGAAGTGGCTGACAAAATTAGGTACTAACACGATATATATGCATATTGCAAGGTATATGTATACCTTGCAAATTGTGATCGTTGCTCGCTCGCTCCGCTCGCTCGTAAAAATTTGGTCCAACCTCACATCCGATCCGACACGTTCGCAAATTCGAAATAAGTCGCTTTCATATCGAATGACTAACGCAAGAGGGATTGGTTTTAGGTTAGGCTATAGTTTTCGAGCGAGCGCAGCGAGCGAGAGACGCGTAAAGGTGTATCACAATCTAACGGTTTGGCACATACGGACATTGAAACATTCGCACCAGCCAGAGGAGCCGGAAGTATTTATCCTATTGCCTGCTGACAAATGTTTACAGTTTGTGAATAGTTTCACATAAATAGTACTATTTCCACATACTACAGTCCAATGTGATGTCCGAAGTGGCTAACAAAATTAGGTACTAACACGATATATATGCATATTGCAAGGTATATGTATACCTTGCAAATTGTGATCGTTGCTCGCTCGCTCCGCTCGCTCGTAAAAATTTAGTCCAACCTCACATCCGATCCGACACGTTCGCAAATTCGAAATAAGTCGCCTTCATATCGAATGACTAACGCAAGAAGGATTGGTTTTAGGTTAGGCTATAGTTTTCGAGCGAGCGCAGCGAGCGAGATACGCGTAAAGGTGTGTCACAATCCAACGGTTTGGCACATACGGACATTGAAACATTCGCACCAGCCCGAGGAGCCGGAAGTCTTTATCCTATTGCCTGCTGACAAATGTTTACAGTTTGTGAATAGTTTCACATAAATAGTACTATTTCCACATACTACAGTCCAATGTGATGTCCGAAGTGGCTGACAAAATTAGGTACTAACATGAAATATATGCAAGGCAATATAAGGTATATGTATACCTTGCAAATTGTGATCGTTGCTCGCTCGCTCCGCTCGCTCGTAAAAATTTAGTCCAATCTCACATCCGATCCGACACGTTCGCAAATTCGAAATAAGTCGCCACCATATCGAATAATGAACGCAAGGTGGATTGGTTTTAGGTTACGCTATAGTTTTCGAGCGAGCGCAGCGAACGAGGTACGCGTAAAGGTGTGTCACAATCCAACGGTTTGGCACATACGGACATTGAAACATTCGCACCAGCCCGAGGAGCCGGAAGTCTTTATCCTATTGCCTGCTGACAAATGTTTACAGTTTGTGAATAGTTTCACATAAATAGTACTATTTCCACATACTACAGTCCAATGTGATGTCCGATGTGGCTGACAAAATTAGGTACTAACACGAAATATATGCAAGGCAATATAAGGTATATGTATACCTTGCAAATTGTGATCGTTGCTCGCTCGCTCCGCTCGCTCGTAAAAATTTAGTCCAACCTCACATACGATCCGACACGTTCGCAAATTCGAAATAAGTTGCCTTCATATCGAATGACTAACGCAAGATGGATTGGGTTTAGGTTAGGCTACAGCTTTCGAGCGAGCGAGAGACGCGTAAAGGTGTGTCACAATCCAACGGTTTGGCACATACTGACATTGAAACATTCGCACCAGCCCGAGGAGCCGGAAGTCTTTATCATATTGCCTACTGACAAATGTTTACAGTTTGTGAATAGTTTCACATAAATAGTACTATTTCGACATACTACAGTGCAATGTGATGTCCGAAGTGGCTGACAAAATTAGGTACTAACACGATATATATGCATATTGCAAGGTATATGTATACCTTGCAAATTGTGATCGTTGCTCGCTCGCTCCGCTCGCTCGTAAAAATTTAGTCCAACCTCACATCCGATCCGACACGTTCGCAAATTCGAAATAAGTCGCTTTCATATCGAATGACTAACGCAAGAGGGATTGGTTTTAGGTTAGGCTATAGTTTTCGAGCGAGCGCAGCGAGCGAGAGACGCGTAAAGGTGTATCACAATCTAACGGTTTGGCACATACGGACATTGAAACATTCGCACCAGCCAGAGGAGCCGGAAGTATTTATCCTATTGCCTGCTGACAAATGTTTACAGTTTGTGAATAGTTTCACATAAATAGTACTATTTCCACATACTACAGTCCAATGTGATGTCCGAAGTGGCTAACAAAATTAGGTACTAACACGATATATATGCATATTGCAAGGTATATGTATACCTTGCAAATTGTGATCGTTGCTCGCTCGCTCCGCTCGCTCGTAAAAATTTAGTCCAACCTCACATCCGATCCGACACGTTCGCAAATTCGAAATAAGTCGCCTTCATATCGAATGACTAACGCAAGAGGGATTGGTTTTAGGTTAGGCTATAGATTTCGAGCGAGCGCAGCGAGCGAGAGACGCGTAAAGGTGTATCACAATCTAACGGTTTGGCACATACGGACATTGAAACATTCGCACCAGCCAGAGGAGCCGGAAGTATTTATCCTATTGCCTGCTGACAAATGTTTACAGTTTGTGAATAGTTTCACATAAATAGTACTATTTCCACATACTACAGTCCAATATGATGTCCGAAGTGGCTGACAAAATTAGGTACTAACACGAAATATATGCAAGGCAATATAAGGTATATGTATACCTTGCAAATTGTGATCGTTGCTCGCTCGCTCCTCTCGCTCGTAAAAATTTAGTCCAACCTCACATACGATCCGACACGTTCGCAAATTCGAAATAAGTTGCCTTCATATCGAATGACTAACGCAAGATGGATTGGGTTTAGGTTAGGCTACAGCTTTCGAGCGAGCGCAGCGAGCGAGAGACGCGTAAAGGTGTGTCACAATCCAACGGTTTGGCACATACTGCCATTGAAACATTCGCACCAGCCCGAGGAACCGGATGTCTTTATCATATTGCCTGCTGACAAATGTTTGCAGTTTGTGAATAGTTTCACATAAATAGTACTATTTCCACATACTACAGGGCAATGTGATGTCCGAAGTGGCTGACAAAATTAGGTACTAACACGATATATATGCAAGGCAATATAAGGTATATGTATACCTTGCAAATTGTGATCGTTGCTCGCTCGCTCCGCTCGCTCGTAAAAATTTAGTCCAATCTCACATCCGATCCGACACGTTCGCAAATTCGAAATAAGTTGCCTTCATATCGAATGACTAACGCAAGATGGATTGGGTTTAGGTAAGGCTACAGCTTTCGAGCGAGCGCAGCGAGCGAGAGACGCGTAAATGTGTGTCACAGTCCAACGGTTTGGCACATACTGACATTGAAACATTCGCACCAGCCCGAGGAACCGGATGTCTTTATCATATTGCCTGCTGACAAATGTTTACAGTTTGTGAATAGTTTCACATAAATAGTACTATTTCCACATACTACAGGGCAATGTGATGTCCGAAGTGGCTGACGAAATTAGGTACTAACACGATATATATGCATATTGCAAGGTATATGTATACCTTGCATATTGTGATCGATGCTCGCTCGCTCCGCTCGCTCGTAAAAATTTAGTCCAACCTCACATCCGATCCGACACGTTCGCAAATTCGAAATAAGTCGCCACCATATCGAATAAAGAACGCAAGATGGATTGGTTATAGGTTACGCTATAGTTTTCGAGCGAGCGCAGCGAGCGAGAGACGCGTAAAGGTGTGTCACAATCCAACGGTTTGGCACATACTGACATTGAAACATTCGCACCAGCCCGAGGAGCCGGAAGTCTTTATCATATTGCCTACTGACAAATGTTTACAGTTTGTGAATAGTTTCACATAAATAGTACTATTTCGACATAATACAGTGCAATGTGATGTCCGAAGTGGCTGACAAAATTAGGTACTAACACGATATATATGCATATTGCAAGGTATATGTATACCTTGCAAATTGTGATCGTTGCTCGCTCGCTCCGCTCGCTCGTAAAAATTTAGTCCAACCTCACATCCGATCCGACACGTTCGCAAATTCGAAATAAGTCGCCACCATATCGAATAATGAACGCAAGATGGATTGGTTTTAGGTTACGCTATAGTTTTCGAGCGAGCGCAGCGAACGAGAGACGCGTAAAGGTGTGTCACAATCCAACGGTTTGGCACATACGGACATTGAAACATTCGCACCAGCCCGAGGAGCCGGAAGTCTTTATCCTATTGCCTGCTGACAAATGTTTACAGTTTGTGAATAGTTTCACATAAATAGTACTATTTCCACATACTACAGTCCAATGTGATGTCCGAAGTGGCTGACAAAATTAGGTACTATCACGAAATATATGCAAGGCAATATAAGGTATATGTATACCTTGCAAATTGTGATCGTTGCTCGCTCGCTCCGCTCGCTCGTAAAAATTTAGTCCAACCTCACATACGATCCGACACGTTCGCAAATTCGAAATAAGTTGCCTTCATATCGAATGACTAACGCAAGATGGATTGGGTTTAGGTTAGGCTACAGCTTTCGAGCGAGCGCAGCGAGCGAGAGACGCGTAAAGGTGTGTCACAATCCAACGGTTTGGCACATACTGACATTGAAACATTCGCACCAGCCCGAGGAGCCGGATGTCTTTATCATATTGCCTGCTGACAAATGTTTACAGTTTGTGAATAGTTTCACATAAATAGTACTATTTCCACATACTACAAGGCAATGTGATGTCCGAAGTGGCTGACGAAATTAGGTACTAACACGATATATATGCATATTGCAAGGTATATGTATACCTTGCATATTGTGATCGATGCTCGCTCGCTCCGCTCGCTCGTAAAAATTTAGTCCAACCTCACATCCGATCCGACACGTTCGCAAATTCGAAATAAGTCGCCACCATATCGAATAAAGAACGCAAGATGGATTGGTTTTAGGTTACGCTATAGTTTTCGAGCGAGCGCAGCGAGCGAGAGACGCGTAAAGGTGTGTCACAATCCAACGGTTTGGCACATACTGACATTGAAACATTCGCACCAGCCCGAGGAGCCGGAAGTCTTTATCATATTGCCTACTGACAAATGTTTACAGTTTGTGAATAGTTTCACATAAATAGTACTATTTCGACATACTACAGTGCAATGTGATGTCCGAAATGGCTGACAAAATTAGGTACTAACACGATATATATGCATATTGCAAGGTATATGTATACCTTGCAAATTGTGATCGTTGCTCGCTCGCTCCGCTCGCTCGTAAAAATTTAGTCCAACCTCACATCCGATCCGACACGTTCGCAAATTCGAAATAAGTCGCTTTCATATCGAATGACTAACGCAAGAGGGATTGGTTTTAGGTTAGGCTATAGTTTTCGAGCGAGCGCAGCGAGCGAGAGACGCGTAAAGGTGTATCACAATCTAACGGTTTGGCACATACGGACATTGAAACATTCGCACCAGCCAGAGGAGCCGGAAGTATTTATCCTATTGCCTGCTGACAAATGTTTACAGTTTGTGAATAGTTTCACATAAATAGTACTATTTCCACATACTACAGTCCAATGTGATGTCCGAAGTGGCTAACAAAATTAGGTACTAACACGATATATATGCATATTGCAAGGTATATGTATACCTTGCAAATTGTGATCGTTGCTCGCTCGCTCCGCTCGCTCGTAAAAATTTAGTCCAACCTCACATCCGATCCGACACGTTCGCAAATTCGAAATAAGTCGCCTTCATATCGAATGACTAACGCAAGAGGGATTGGTTTTAGGTTAGGCTATAGATTTCGAGCGAGCGCAGCGAGCGAGAGACGCGTAAAGGTGTATCACAATCTAACGGTTTGGCACATACGGACATTGAAACATTCGCACCAGCCAGAGGAGCCGGAAGTATTTATCCTATTGCCTGCTGACAAATGTTTACAGTTTGTGAATAGTTTCACATAAATAGTACTATTTCCACATACTACAGTCCAATATGATGTCCGAAGTGGCTGACAAAATTAGGTACTAACACGAAATATATGCAAGGCAATATAAGGTATATGTATACCTTGCAAATTGTGATCGTTGCTCGCTCGCTCCTCTCGCTCGTAAAAATTTAGTCCAACCTCACATACGATCCGACACGTTCGCAAATTCGAAATAAGTTGCCTTCATATCGAATGACTAACGCAAGATGGATTGGGTTTAGGTTAGGCTACAGCTTTCGAGCGAGCGCAGCGAGCGAGAGACGCGTAAAGGTGTGTCACAATCCAACGGTTTGGCACATACTGCCATTGAAACATTCGCACCAGCCCGAGGAACCGGATGTCTTTATCATATTGCCTGCTGACAAATGTTTGCAGTTTGTGAATAGTTTCACATAAATAGTACTATTTCCACATACTACAGGGCAATGTGATGTCCGAAGTGGCTGACAAAATTAGGTACTAACACGATATATATGCAAGGCAATATAAGGTATATGTATACCTTGCAAATTGTGATCGTTGCTCGCTCGCTCCGCTCGCTCGTAAAAATTTAGTCCAACCTCACATCCGATCCGACACGTTCGCAAATTCGAAATAAGTTGCCTTCATATCGAATGACTAACGCAAGATGGATTGGGTTTAGGTAAGGCTACAGCTTTCGAGCGAGCGCAGCGAGCGAGAGACGCGTAAATGTGTGTCACAATCCAACGGTTTGGCACATACTGACATTGAAACATTCGCACCAGCCCGAGGAACCGGATGTCTTTATCATATTGCCTGCTGACAAATGTTTACAGTTTGTGAATAGTTTCACATAAATAGTACTATTTCCACATACTACAGGGCAATGTGATGTCCGAAGTGGCTGACGAAATTAGGTACTAACACGATATATATGCATATTGCAAGGTATATGTATACCTTGCATATTGTGATCGATGCTCGCTCGCTCCGCTCGCTCGTAAAAATTTAGTCCAACCTCACATCCGATCCGACACGTTCGCAAATTCGAAATAAGTCGCCACCATATCGAATAAAGAACGCAAGATGGATTGGTTATAGGTTACGCTATAGTTTTCGAGCGAGCGCAGCGAGCGAGAGACGCGTAAAGGTGTGTCACAATCCAACGGTTTGGCACATACTGACATTGAAACATTCGCACCAGCCCGAGGAGCCGGAAGTCTTTATCATATTGCCTACTGACAAATGTTTACAGTTTGTGAATAGTTTCACATAAATAGTACTATTTCGACATAATACAGTGCAATGTGATGTCCGAAGTGGCTGACAAAATTAGGTACTAACACGATATATATGCATATTGCAAGGTATATGTATACCTTGCAAATTGTGATCGTTGCTCGCTCGCTCCGCTCGCTCGTAAAAATTTAGTCCAACCTCACATCCGATCCGACACGTTCGCAAATTCGAAATAAGTCGCCACCATATCGAATAATGAACGCAAGATGGATTGGTTTTAGGTTACGCTATAGTTTTCGAGCGAGCGCAGCGAACGAGAGACGCGTAAAGGTGTGTCACAATCCAACGGTTTGGCACATACGGACATTGAAACATTCGCACCAGCCCGAGGAGCCGGAAGTCTTTATCCTATTGCCTGCTGACAAATGTTTACAGTTTGTGAATAGTTTCACATAAATAGTACTATTTCCACATACTACAGTCCAATGTGATGTCCGAAGTGGCTGACAAAATTAGGTACTATCACGAAATATATGCAAGGCAATATAAGGTATATGTATACCTTGCAAATTGTGATCGTTGCTCGCTCGCTCCGCTCGCTCGTAAAAATTTAGTCCAACCTCACATACGATCCGACACGTTCGCAAATTCGAAATAAGTTGCCTTCATATCGAATGACTAACGCAAGATGGATTGGGTTTAGGTTAGGCTACAGCTTTCGAGCGAGCGCAGCGAGCGAGAGACGCGTAAAGGTGTGTCACAATCCAACGGTTTGGCACATACTGACATTGAAACATTCGCACCAGCCCGAGGAGCCGGATGTCTTTATCATATTGCCTGCTGACAAATGTTTACAGTTTGTGAATAGTTTCACATAAATAGTACTATTTCCACATACTACAAGGCAATGTGATGTCCGAAGTGGCTGACGAAATTAGGTACTAACACGATATATATGCATATTGCAAGGTATATGTATACCTTGCATATTGTGATCGATGCTCGCTCGCTCCGCTCGCTCGTAAAAATTTAGTCCAACCTCACATCCGATCCGACACGTTCGCAAATTCGAAATAAGTCGCCACCATATCGAATAAAGAACGCAAGATGGATTGGTTTTAGGTTACGCTATAGTTTTCGAGCGAGCGCAGCGAGCGAGAGACGCGTAAAGGTGTGTCACAATCCAACGGTTTGGCACATACTGACATTGAAACATTCGCACCAGCCCGAGGAGCCGGAAGTCTTTATCATATTGCCTACTGACAAATGTTTACAGTTTGTGAATAGTTTCACATAAATAGTACTATTTCGACATACTACAGTGCAATGTGATGTCCGAAATGGCTGACAAAATTAGGTACTAACACGATATATATGCATATTGCAAGGTATATGTATACCTTGCAAATTGTGATCTTTGCTCGCTCGCTCCGCTCGCTCGTAAAAATTTAGTCCAACCTCACATACGATCCGACACGTTCGCAAATTCGAAATAAGTTGCCTTCATATCGAATGACTAACGCAAGATGGATTGGGTTTAGGTTAGGCTACAGCTTTCGAGCGAGCGCAGCGAGCGAGAGACGCGTAAAGGTGTGTCACAATCCAACGGTTTGGCACATACTGACATTGAAACATTCGCACCAGCCCGAGGAGCCGGATGTCTTTATCATATTGCCTGCTGACAAATGTTTACAGTTTGTGAATAGTTTCACATAAATAGTACTATTTCCACATACTACAGGGCAATGTGATGTCCGAAGTGGCTGACGAAATTAGGTACTAACACGATATATATGCATATTGCAAGGTATATGTATACCTTGCATATTGTGATCGATGCTCGCTCGCTCCGCTCGCTAGTAAAAATTTAGTCCAACCTCACATCCGATCCGACACGTTCGCAAATTCGAAATAAGTCGCCTTCATATCGAATGACTAACGCAAGAGGAATTGGTTTTAGGTTAGGCTATAGTTTTCGAGCGAGCGCAGCGAGCGAGAAACGCGTAAAGGTGTATCACAATCCAACGGTTTGGCACATACGGACATTGAAACATTCGCACCAGCCCGAGGAGCCGGAAGTCTTTATCCTATTGCCTGCTGACAAATGTTTACAGTTTGTGAATAGTTTCACATAAATAGTACTATTTCCACATACTGCAGTCCAATGTGATGTCCGAAGTGGCTGACAAAATTAGGTACTAACACGAAATATATGCAAGGCAATATAAGGTATATGTATACCTTGCAAATTGTGATCGTTGCTCGCTCGCTCCGCTCGCTCGTAAAAATTTAGTCCAACCTCACATCCGATCCGACACGTTCGCAAATTCGAAATAAGTCGCCACCATATCGAATAATGAACGCAAGATGGATTGGTTTTAGGTTTCGCTATAGTTTTCGAGCGAGCGCAGCGAACGAGAGACGCGTAAAGGTGTGTCACAATCCAACGGTTTGGCACATACGGACATTGAAACATTCGCACCAGCCCGAGGAGCCGGAAGTCTTTATCCTATTGCCTGCTGACGAATGTTTACAGTTTGTGAATAGTTTCACATAAATAGTACTATTTCCACATACTACAGTCCAATGTGATGTCCGAAGTGGCTAACAAAATTAGGTACTAACACGATATATATGCATATTGCAAGGTATATGTATACCTTGCAAATTGTGATCGTTGCTCGCTCGCTCCGCTCGGTCGTAAAAATTTAGTCCAACCTCACATCCGATCCGACACGTTCGCAAATTCGAAATAAGTCGCCACCATATCGAATAATGAACGCAAGATGGATTGGTTTTAGGTTACGCTATAGTTTTCGAGCGAGCGCAGCGAGCGCAGCGAACGAGAGACGCGTAAAGCTGTGTCACAATCCAACGGTTTGGCACATACTGACATTGAAACATTCGCACCAGCCCGAGGAGCCGGATGTCTTTATCATATTGCCTACTGACAAATGTTTACAGTTTGTGAATAGTTTCACATAAATAGTACTATTTCGACATACTACAGTGCAATGTGATGTCCGAAGTGGCTGACAAAATTAGGTACTAACACGAAATATATGCAAGGCAATATAAGGTATATGTATACCTTGCAAATTGTGATCGTTGCTCGCTCGCTCCGCTCGCTCGTAAAAATTTAGTCCAACCTCACATCCGATCCGACACGTTCGCAAATTCGAAATAAGTCGCCTTCATATCGAATGACTAACGCAAGTTGATTGGTTTTAGGTTAGGCTGTAGTTTTCGAGCGAGCGCAGCGAACGAGAGACGCGTAAAGGTGTATCACAATCTAACGGTTTGGCACATACGGACATTGAAACATTCGCACCAGCCAGAGGAGCCGGAAGTATTTATCCTATTGCCTGCTGACAAATGTTTACAGTTTGTGAATAGTTTCACATAAATAGTACTATTTCCACATACTACAGTCCAATGTGATGTCCGAAGTGGCTCACAAAATGAGGTACTAACACGATATATATGCATATTGCAAGGTATATGTATACCTTGCAAATTGTGATCGTTGCTCGCTCGCTCCGCTCGCTCGTAAAAATTTAGTCCAACCTCACATCCGATCCGACACGTTCGCAAATTCGAAATAAGTCGCCACCATATCGAATAATGAACGCAAGATGGATTGGTTTTAGGTTACGCTACATTTTTCGAACGAGCGCAGCGAACGAGAGACGCGTAAAGGTGTGTCACAATCCAACGGTTTGGCACATACGGACATTGAAACATTCGCACCAGCCCGAGGAGCCGGAAGTCTTTATCCTATTGCCTGCTGACAAATGTTTACAGTTTGTGAATAGTTTCACATAAATAGTACTATTTCCACATACTGCAGGGCAATGTGAAGTCCGAAGTGGCTGACGAAATTAGGTACTAACACGATATATATGCATATTGCAAGGTATATGTATTCCTTGCAAATTGTGATCGTTGCTCGCTCGCTCCGCTCGCTCGTCAAAATTTAGTCCAACCTCACATCCGATCCGACACGTTCGGAAATTCGAAATAAGTCGCCACCATATCGAATAATGAACGCAAGATGGATTGGTTTTAGGTTACGCTATAGTTTTCGAGCGAGCGCAGCGAACGAGAGACGCGTAAAGGTGTGTCACAATCCAACGGTTTGGCACATACGGACATTGAAACATTCGCACCAGCCCGAGGAGCCGGAAGTCATTATCCTATTGCCTGCTGACAAATGTTTACAGTTTGTAAATAGTTTCGCATAAATAGTACTATTTCCACATACTACAGTCCAATGTGATGTCCGAAGTGGCTAACAAAATTAGGTACTAACACGATATATATGCATATTGCAAGGTATATGTATACCTTGCAAATTGTGATCGTTGCTCGCTCGCTCCGCTCGCTCGTAAAAATTTAGTCCAACCTCACATCCGATCAGACACGTTCGCGAAATCGAAATAAGTCGCCACCATATCGAATAATGAACGCAAGATGGATTGGTTTTAGGTTACGCTATAGTTTTCGAGCGAGCGCAGCGAACGAGAGACGCGTAAAGGTGTGTCACAATCCAACGGTTTGGCACATACGGACATTGAAACATTCGCACCAGCCCGAGGAGCCGGAAGTCTTTATCCTATTGGCTGCTGACAAATGTTTACAGTTTGTGAATAGTTTCACATAAATAGTACTATATCCACATACTACAGTCCAATGTGATGTCCGAAGTGGCTGACAAAATTAGGTACTAACACGAAATATATGCAAGGCAATATAAGGTATATGTATACCTTGCAAATTGTGATCGTTGCTCGCTCGCTCCGCTCGCTCCGCTCGCTCGTAGAAATTTAGTCCAACCTCACATACGATCCGACACGTTCGCAAATTCGAAATAAGTTGCCTTCATATCGAATGACTAACGCAAGATGGATTGGGTTTAGGTTAGGCTACAGCTTTCGAGCGAGCGCAGCGAGCGAGAGACGCGTAAAGGTGTGTCACAATCCAACGGTTTGGCACATACTGACATTGAAACATTCGCACCAGCCCGAGGAGCCGGATGTCTTTATCATATTGCCTGCTGACAAATGTTTACAGTTTGTGAATAGTTTCACATAAATAGTACTATTTCCACATACTACAGGGCAATGTGATGTCCGAAGTGGCTGACGAAATTAGGTACTAACACGATGTATATGCATATTGCAAGGTATATGTATACCTTGCATATTGTGATCGATGCTCGCTCGCTCCGCTCGCTCGTAAAAATTTAGTCCAACCTCACATCCGATCCGACACGTTCGCAAATTCGAAATAAGTCGCCACCATATCGAATAATGAACGCAAGATGGATTCGTTTTAGGTTACGCTATAGTTTTCGAGCGAGCGCAGCGAGCGAGAGTCGCGTAAAGGTGTGTCACAATCCAACGGTTTGGCACATACTGACATTGAAACATTCGCACCAGCCCGAGGAGCCGGAAGTCTTTATCATATTGCCTGCTGACAAATGTTTACAGTTTGTGAATAGTTTCACATAAATAGTACTATTTCCACATACTACAGTCCAATGTGATGTCCGATGTGGCTGACAAAATTAGGTACTAACACGAAATATATGCAAGGCAATATAAGGTATATGTATACCTTGCAAATTGTGATCGTTGCTCGCTCGCTCCGCTCGCTCTTAAAAATTTAGTCCAACCTCACATACGATCCGACACGTTCGCAAATTCGAAATAAGTTGCCTTCATATCGAATGACTAACGCAAGATGGATTGGGTTTAGGTTAGGCTACAGCTTTCGAGCGAGCGAGAGACGCGTAAAGGTGTGTCACAATCCAACGGTTTGGCACATACTGACATTGAAACATTCGCACCAGCCCGAGGAGCCGGAAGTCTTTATCATATTGCCTACTGACAAATGTTTACAGTTTGTGAATAGTTTCACATAAATAGTACTATTTCGACATACTACAGTGCAATGTGATGTCCGAAGTGGCTGACAAAATTAGGTACTAACACGATATATATGCATATTGCAAGGTATATGTATACCTTGCAAATTGTGATCGTTGCTCGCTCGCTCCGCTCGCTCGTAAAAATTTAGTCCAACCTCACATCCGATCAGACACGTTCGCGAAATCGAAATAAGTCGCCACCATATCGAATAATGAACGCAAGATGGATTGGTTTTAGGTTACGCTATAGTTTTCGAGCGAGCGCAGCGAACGAGAGACGCGTAAAGGTGTGTCACAATCCAACGGTTTGGCACATACGGACATTGAAACATTCGCACCAGCCCGAGGAGCCGGAAGTCTTTATCCTATTGGCTGCTGACAAATGTTTACAGTTTGTGAATAGTTTCACATAAATAGTACTATATCCACATACTACAGTCCAATGTGATGTCCGAAGTGGCTGACAAAATTAGGTACTAACACGAAATATATGCAAGGCAATATAAGGTATATGTATACCTTGCAAATTGTGATCGTTGCTCGCTCGCTCCGCTCGCTCCGCTCGCTCGTAGAAATTTAGTCCAACCTCACATACGATCCGACACGTTCGCAAATTCGAAATAAGTTGCCTTCATATCGAATGACTAACGCAAGATGGATTGGGTTTAGGTTAGGCTACAGCTTTCGAGCGAGCGCAGCGAGCGAGAGACGCGTAAAGGTGTGTCACAATCCAACGGTTTGGCACATACTGACATTGAAACATTCGCACCAGCCCGAGGAGCCGGATGTCTTTATCATATTGCCTGCTGACAAATGTTTACAGTTTGTGAATAGTTTCACATAAATAGTACTATTTCCACATACTACAGGGCAATGTGATGTCCGAAGTGGCTGACGAAATTAGGTACTAACACGATGTATATGCATATTGCAAGGTATATGTATACCTTGCATATTGTGATCGATGCTCGCTCGCTCCGCTCGCTCGTAAAAATTTAGTCCAACCTCACATCCGATCCGACACGTTCGCAAATTCGAAATAAGTCGCCTTCATATCGAATGACTAACGCAAGAGGGATTGGTTTTAGGTTAGGCTATAGTTTTCGAGCGAGCGCAGCGAGCGAGAGACGCGTAAAGGTGTATCACAATCTAACGGTTTGGCACATACGGACATTGAAACATTCGCACCAGCCAGAGGAGCCGGAAGTATTTATCCTATTGCCTGCTGACAAATGTTTACAGTTTGTGAATAGTTTCACATAAATAGTACTATTTCGACATACTACAGTCCAATGTGATGTCCGAAGTGGCTGACAAAATTAGGTACTAACACGATATATATGCATATTGCAAGGTATATGTATACCTTGCAAATTGTGATCGTTGCTCGCTCGCGCCGCTCGCTCGTAAAAATTTAGTCCAACCTCACATCCGATCCGACACGTTCGCAAATTCGAAATAAGTCGCCTTCATATCGAATGACTAACGCAAGAAGGATTGGTTTTAGGTTAGGCTATAGTTTTCGAGCGAGCGCAGCGAACGAGATACGCGTAAAGGTGTGTCACAATCCAACGGTTTGGCACATACGGACATTGAAACATTCGCACCAGCCCGAGGAGCCGGAAGTCTTTATCCTATTGCCTGCTGACAAATGTTTACAGTTTGTGAATAGTTTCACATAAATAGTACTATTTCCACATACTACAGTCCAATGTGATGTCCGAAGTGGCTGACAAAATTAGGTACTAACACGAAATATATGCAAGGCAATATAAGGTATATGTATACCTTGCAAATTGTGATCGTTGCTCGCTCGCTCCGCTCGCTCGTAAAAATTTAGTCCAATCTCACATCCGATCCGACACGTTCGCAAATTCGAAATAAGTCGCCACCATATCGAATAATGAACGCAAGGTGGATTCGTTTTAGGTTACGCTATAGTTTTCGAGCAAGCGCAGCGAACGAGATACGCGTAAAGGTGTGTCACAATCCAACGGTTTGGCACATACGGACATTGAAACATTCGCACCAGCCCGAGGAGCCGGAAGTCTTTATCCTATTGCCTGCTGACAAATGTTTACAGTTTGTGAATAGTTTCACATAAATAGTACTATTTCCACATACTACAGTCCAATGTGATGTCCGATGTGGCTGACAAAATTAGGTACTAACACGAAATATATGCAAGGCAATATAAGGTATATGTATACCTTGCAAATTGTGATCGTTGCTCGCTCGCTCCGCTCGCTCGTAAAAATTTAGTCCAACCTCACATACGATCCGACACGTTCGCAAATTCGAAATAAGTTGCCTTCATATCGAATGACTAACGCAAGATGGATTGGGTTTAGGTTAGGCTACAGCTTTCGAGCGAGCGAGAGACGCGTAAAGGTGTGTCACAATCCAACGGTTTGGCACATACTGACATTGAAACATTCGCACCAGCCCGAGGAGCCGGAAGTCTTTATCATATTGCCTACTGACAAATGTTTACAGTTTGTGAATAGTTTCACATAAATAGTACTATTTCGACATACTACAGTGCAATGTGATGTCCGAAGTGGCTGACAAAATTAGGTACTAACACGATATATATGCATATTGCAAGGTATATGTATACCTTGCAAATTGTGATCGTTGCTCGCTCGCTCCGCTCGCTCGTAAAAATTTAGTCCAACCTCACATCCGATCCGACACGTTCGCAAATTCGAAATAAGTCGCTTTCATATCGAATGACTAACGCAAGAGGGATTGGTTTTAGGTTAGGCTATAGTTTTCGAGCGAGCGCAGCGAACGAGAGACGCGTAAAGGTGTGTCGCAATCCAACGGTTTGGCACATACGGACATTGAAACATTCGCACCAGCCCGAGGAGCCGGAAGTCTTTATTCTATTGCCTGCTGACAAATGTTTACAGTTTGTGAATAGTTTCACATAAATAGTACTATTTCCACATACTACAGTCCAATGTGATGTCCGAAGTGGCTGACAAAATTAGGTACTAACACGAAATATATGCAAGGCAATATAATGTATATGTATACCTTGCAAATTGTGATCGTTGCTCGCTCGCTCCGCTCGCTCGTAAAAATTTAGTCCAATCTCACATCCGATCCGACACGTTCGCAAATTCGAAATAAGTCGCCACCATATCGAATAATGAACGCAAGATGGATTGGTTTTAGGTTACGCTATAGTTTTCGAGAAAGCGCAGCGAACGAGAGACGCGTAAAGGTGTGTCGCAATCCAACGGTTTGGCACATACGGACATTGAAACATTCGCACCAGCCCGAGGAGCCGGAAGTCTTTATTCTATTGCCTGCTGACAAATGTTTACAGTTTGTGAATAGTTTCACATAAATAGTACTATTTCCACATACTACAGTCCAATGTGATGTCCGAAGTGGCTGACAAAATTAGGTACTAACACGAAATATATGCAAGGCAATATAATGTATATGTATACCTTGCAAATTGTGATCGTTGCTCGCTCGCTCCGCTCGCTCGTAAAAATTTAGTCCAATCTCACATCCGATCCGACACGTTCGCAAATTCGAAATAAGTCGCCACCATATCGAATAATGAACGCAAGATGGATTGGTTTTAGGTTACGCTATAGTTTTCGAGCGAGCGCAGCGAACGAGAGACGCGTAAAGGTGTGTCACAATCCAACGGTTTGGCACATACGGACATTGAAACATTCGCACCAGCCCGAGGAGCCGGAGGTCTTTATCCTATTGCCTGCTGACAAATGTTTACAGTTTGTGAATAGTTTCACATAAATAGTACTATTTCTACATACTACAGTCCAATGTGATGTCCGAAGTGGCTAACAAAATTAGGTACTAACACGATATATATGCATATTGCAAGGTATATGTATACCTTGCAAATTCTGATCGTTGCTCGCTCGCTCCGCTCGCTCGTAAAAATTTAGTCCAACCTCACATCCGATCCGACACGTTCGCAAATTCGAAATAAGTCGCCACCGTATCGAATAATGAACGCAAGATGGATTGGTTTTAGGTTACGCTATAGTGTTCGAGCGAGCGCAGCGAACGAGAGACGCGTAAAGGTGTGTCACAATCCAACGGTTTGGCACATATGGACATTGAAACATTCGCACCAGCCCGAGGAGCCGGAAGTCTTTATCCTATTGCCTGCTGACAAATGTTTACAGTTTGTGAATGGTTTCACATAAATAGTACTATTTCCACATACTACAGTCCAATGTGATGTCCGAAGTGGCTGACAAAATTAGGTACTAACACGAAATATAAGCAAGGCAATATAAGGTATATGTATACCTTGCAAATTGTGATCGTTGCTCGCTCGCTCCGCTCGCTCGTAAAAATTTAGTCCAACCTCACATCCGATCCGACACGTTCGCAAATTCGAAATAAGTCGCCACCATATCGAATAATGAACGCAAGATGGATTGGTTTTAGGTTACGCTATAGTTTTCGAGCGAGCGCAGCGAGCGAGAGACGCGTAAAGGTGTGTCACAATCCAACGGTTTGGCACATACGGACATTGAAACATTCGCACCAGCCCGAGGAGCCGGAAGTCTTTATCCTATTGCCTGCTGACAAATGTTTACAGTTTGTGAATAGTTTCACATAAATAGTACTATTTCCACATACTACAGTCCAATGTGATGTCCGAAGTGGCTGACAAAATTAGGTACTAACACGAAATATAAGCAAGGCAATATAAGGTATATGTATACCTTGCAAATTGTGATCGTTGCTCGCTCGCTCCGCTCGCTCGTAAAAATTTAGTCCAACCTCACATCCGATCCGACACGTTCGCAAATTCGAAATAAGTCGCCACCATATCGAATAATGAACGCAAGATGGATTGGTTTTAGGTTACGCTATAGTTTTCGAGCGAGCGCAGCGAGCGAGAGACGCGTAAAGGTATGTCACAATCCAACGGTTTGGCACATACGGACATTGAAACATTCGCACCAGCCCGAGGAGCCGGAAGTTTTTATCCTATTGCCTGCTGACAAATGTTTACAGTTTGTGAATAGTTTCACATAAATAGTACTATTTCCACATACTACAGTCCAATGTGATGTCCGAAGTGGCTAACAAAATTAGGTACTAACACGATATATATGCATATTGCAAGGTATATGTATACCTTGCAAATTGTGATCGTTGGTCGCTCGCTCCGCTCGCTCGTAAAAATTTAGTCCAACCTCACATCCGATCCGACACGTTCCAAATTCGAAATAAGTCGCCACCATATCGAATAATGCACGCAAGATGGATTGGTTTTAGGTTACGCTATAGTTTTCGAGCGAGCGCAGCGAACGAGAGACGCGTAAAGGTATGTCACAATCCAACGGTTTGGCACATACGGACATTGAAACATTCGCACCAGCCCGAGGAGCCGGAAGTTTTTATCCTATTGCCTGCTGACAAATGTTTACAGTTTGTGAATAGTTTCACATAAATAGTACTATTTCCACATACTACAGTCCAATGTGATGTCCGAAGTGGCTAACAAAATTAGGTACTAACACGATATATATGCATATTGCAAGGTATATGTATACCTTGCAAATTGTGATCGTTGGTCGCTCGCTCCGCTCGCTCGTAAAAATTTAGTCCAACCTCAC
The DNA here is from genome assembly GCF_910591885.1 of Bombus terrestris. NCBI lineage: Eukaryota > Metazoa > Arthropoda > Insecta > Hymenoptera > Apidae > Bombus > Bombus terrestris. The sequence goes on along the minus strand of NW_025963552.1, from coordinate 906,601 downwards.
ATCCGATCCGACACGTTCCAAATTCGAAATAAGTCGCCACCATATCGAATAATGAACGCAAGATGGATTGGTTTTAGGTTACGCTATAGTTTTCGAGCGAGCGCAGCGAACGAGAGACGCGTAAAGGTGTGTCACAATCCAACGGTTTGGCACATACGGACATTGAAACATTCGCACCAGCCCGAGGAGCCGGAAGTCTTTATCCTATTGCCTGCTGACAAATGTTTACAGTTTGTGAATAGTTTCACATAAATAGTACTATTTCCACATACTACAGTCCAATGTGATGTCCGAAGTGGCTGACAAAATTAGGTACTAACACGAAATATATGCAAGGCAATATAAGGTATATGTATACCTTGCAAATTGTGATCGTTGCTCGCTCGCTCCGCTCGCTCGTAAGAATTTAGTCCAACCTCACATCCGATCCGACACGTTCGCAAATTCGAAATAAGTCGCCACCATATCGAATAATGAACGCAAGATGGATTGGTTTTAGGTTACGCTATAGTTTTCGAGCGAGCGCAGCGAACGAGAGACGCGTAAAGGTGTGTCACAATCCAACGGTTTGGCACATACGGACATTGAAACATTCGCACCAGCCCTAGGAGCCGGAAGTCTTTATCATATTGCCTGCTGACAAATGTTTACAGTTTGTGAATAGTTTCACATAAATAGTACTATTTCCACATACTACAGTCCAATGTGATGTCCGAAGTGGCTAACAAAATTAGGTACTAACACGATATATATGCATATTGCAAGGTATATGTATACCTTGCAAATTGTGATCGTTGGTCGCTCGCTCCGCTCGCTCGTAAAAATTTAGTCCAACCTCACATCCGATCCGACACGTTCCAAATTCGAAATAAGTCGCCACCATATCGAATAATGAACGCAAGATGGATTGGTTTTAGGTTACGCTATAGTTTTCGAGCGAGCGCAGCGAACGAGAGACGCGTAAAGGTGTGTCACAATCCAACGGTTTGGCACATACGGACATTGAAACATTCGCACCAGCCCGAGGAGCCGGAAGTCTTTATCCTATTGCCTGCTGACAAATGTTTACAGTTTGTGAATAGTTTCACATAAATAGTACTATTTCCACATACTACAGTCCAATGTGATGTCCGAAGTGGCTAACAAAATTAGGTACTAACACGATATATATGCATATTGCAAGGTATATGTATACCTTGCAAATTGTGATCGTTGCTCGCTCGCTCCGCTCGCTCGTAAAAATTTAGTCCAACCTCACATCCGATCCGACACGTTCGCAAATTCGAAATAAGTCGCCACCATATCGAATAATGAACGCAAGATGGATTGGTTTTAGGTTACGCTATAGTGTTCGAGCGAGCGCAGCGAACGAGAGACGCGTAAAGGTGTGTCACAATCCAACGGTTTGGCACATACGGACATTGAAACATTCGCACCAGCCCGAGGAGCCGGAAGTCTTTATCCTATTGCCTGCTGACAAATGTTTACAGTTTGTGAATAGTTTCACATAAATAGTACTATTTCCACATACTACAGTCCAATGTGATGTCCGAATTGGCTGACAAAATTAGGTACTAACACGAAATATATGCAGGGCAATATAAGGTATATGTATACCTTGCAAATTGTGATCGTTGCTCGCTCGCTCCGCTCGCTCGTAAAAATTTAGTCCAACCTCACATCCGATCCGACACGTTCGCAAATTCGAAATAAGTCGCCACCATATCGAATAATGAACGCAAGATGGATTGGTTTTAGGTTACGCTATAGTTTTCGAGCGAGCGCAGCGAGCGAGAGACGCGTAAAGGTATGTCACAATCCAACGGTTTGGCACATACGGACATTGAAACATTCGCACCAGCCCGAGGAGCCGGAAGTTTTTATCCTATTGCCTGCTGACAAATGTTTACAGTTTGTGAATAGTTTCACATAAATAGTACTATTTCCACATACTACAGTCCAATGTGATGTCGAAGTGGCTAACAAAATTAGGTACTAACACGATATATATGCATATTGCAAGGTATATGTATACCTTGCAAATTGTGATCGTTGGTCGCTCGCTCCGCTCGCTCGTAAAAATTTAGTCCAACCTCACATCCGATCCGACACGTTCCAAATTCGAAATAAGTCGCCACCATATCGAATAATGCACGCAAGATGGATTGGTTTTAGGTTACGCTATAGTTTTCGAGCGAGCGCAGCGAACGAGAGACGCGTAAAGGTATGTCACAATCCAACGGTTTGGCACATACGGACATTGAAACATTCGCACCAGCCCGAGGAGCCGGAAGTTTTTATCCTATTGCCTGCTGACAAATGTTTACAGTTTGTGAATAGTTTCACATAAATAGTACTATTTCCACATACTACAGTCCAATGTGATGTCCGAAGTGGCTAACAAAATTAGGTACTAACACGATATATATGCATATTGCAAGGTATATGTATACCTTGCAAATTGTGATCGTTGGTCGCTCGCTCCGCTCGCTCGTAAAAATTTAGTCCAACCTCACATCCGATCCGACACGTTCCAAATTCGAAATAAGTCGCCACCATATCGAATAATGAACGCAAGATGGATTGATTTTAGGTTACGCTATAGTTTTCGAGCGAGCGCAGCGAACGAGAGACGCGTAAAGGTGTGTCACAATCCAACGGTTTGGCACATACGGACATTGAAACATTCGCACCAGCCCGAGGAGCCGGAAGTCTTTATCCTATTGCCTGCTGACAAATGTTTACAGTTTGTGAATAGTTTCACATAAATAGTACTATTTCCACATACTACAGTCCAATGTGATGTCCGAAGTGGCTGACAAAATTAGGTACTAACACGAAATATATGCAAGGCAATATAAGGTATATGTATACCTTGCAAATTGTGATCGTTGCTCGCTCGCTCCGCTCGCTCGTAAGAATTTAGTCCAACCTCACATCCGATCCGACACGTTCGCAAATTCGAAATAAGTCGCCACCATATCGAATAATGAACGCAAGATGGATTGGTTTTAGGTTACGCTATAGTTTTCGAGCGAGCGCAGCGAACGAGAGACGCGTAAAGGTGTGTCACAATCCAACGGTTTGGCACATACGGACATTGAAACATTCGCACCAGCCCTAGGAGCCGGAAGTCTTTATCCTATTGCCTGCTGACAAATGTTTACAGTTTGTGAATAGTTTCACATAAATAGTACTATTTCCACATACTACAGTCCAATGTGATGTCCGAAGTGGCTAACAAAATTAGGTACTAACACGATATATATGCATATTGCAAGGTATATGTATACCTTGCAAATTGTGATCGTTGGTCGCTCGCTCCGCTCGCTCGTAAAAATTTAGTCCAACCTCACATCCGATCCGACACGTTCCAAATTCGAAATAAGTCGCCACCATATCGAATAATGAACGCAAGATGGATTGGTTTTAGGTTACGCTATAGTTTTCGAGCGAGCGCAGCGAACGAGAGACGCGTAAAGGTGTGTCACAATCCAACGGTTTGGCACATACGGACATTGAAACATTCGCACCAGCCCGAGGAGCCGGAAGTCTTTATCCTATTGCCTGCTGACAAATGTTTACAGTTTGTGAATAGTTTCACATAAATAGTACTATTTCTACATACTACAGTCCAATGTGATGTCCGAAGTGGCTAACAAAATTAGGTACTAACACGATATATATGCATATTGCAAGGTATATGTATACCTTGCAAATTCTGATCGTTGCTCGCTCGCTCCGCTCGCTCGTAAAAATTTAGTCCAACCTCACATCCGATCCGACACGTTCGCAAATTCGAAATAAGTCGCCACCGTATCGAATAATGAACGCAAGATGGATTGGTTTTAGGTTACGCTATAGTGTTCGAGCGAGCGCAGCGAACGAGAGACGCGTAAAGGTGTGTCACAATCCAACGGTTTGGCACATATGGACATTGAAACATTCGCACCAGCCCGAGGAGCCGGAAGTCTTTATCCTATTGCCTGCTGACAAATGTTTACAGTTTGTGAATGGTTTCACATAAATAGTACTATTTCCACATACTACAGTCCAATGTGATGTCCGAAGTGGCTGACAAAATTAGGTACTAACACGAAATATAAGCAAGGCAATATAAGGTATATGTATACCTTGCAAATTGTGATCGTTGCTCGCTCGCTCCGCTCGCTCGTAAAAATTTAGTCCAACCTCACATCCGATCCGACACGTTCGCAAATTCGAAATAAGTCGCCACCATATCGAATAATGAACGCAAGATGGATTGGTTTTAGGTTACGCTATAGTTTTCGAGCGAGCGCAGCGAGCGAGAGACGCGTAAAGGTGTGTCACAATCCAACGGTTTGGCACATACGGACATTGAAACATTCGCACCAGCCCGAGGAGCCGGAAGTCTTTATCCTATTGCCTGCTGACAAATGTTTACAGTTTGTGAATAGTTTCACATAAATAGTACTATTTCCACATACTACAGTCCAATGTGATGTCCGAAGTGGCTGACAAAATTAGGTACTAACACGAAATATAAGCAAGGCAATATAAGGTATATGTATACCTTGCAAATTGTGATCGTTGCTCGCTCGCTCCGCTCGCTCGTAAAAATTTAGTCCAACCTCACATCCGATCCGACACGTTCGCAAATTCGAAATAAGTCGCCACCATATCGAATAATGAACGCAAGATGGATTGGTTTTAGGTTACGCTATAGTTTTCGAGCGAGCGCAGCGAGCGAGAGACGCGTAAAGGTATGTCACAATCCAACGGTTTGGCACATACGGACATTGAAACATTCGCACCAGCCCGAGGAGCCGGAAGTTTTTATCCTATTGCCTGCTGACAAATGTTTACAGTTTGTGAATAGTTTCACATAAATAGTACTATTTCCACATACTACAGTCCAATGTGATGTCCGAAGTGGCTAACAAAATTAGGTACTAACACGATATATATGCATATTGCAAGGTATATGTATACCTTGCAAATTGTGATCGTTGGTCGCTCGCTCCGCTCGCTCGTAAAAATTTAGTCCAACCTCACATCCGATCCGACACGTTCCAAATTCGAAATAAGTCGCCACCATATCGAATAATGCACGCAAGATGGATTGGTTTTAGGTTACGCTATAGTTTTCGAGCGAGCGCAGCGAACGAGAGACGCGTAAAGGTATGTCACAATCCAACGGTTTGGCACATACGGACATTGAAACATTCGCACCAGCCCGAGGAGCCGGAAGTTTTTATCCTATTGCCTGCTGACAAATGTTTACAGTTTGTGAATAGTTTCACATAAATAGTACTATTTCCACATACTACAGTCCAATGTGATGTCCGAAGTGGCTAACAAAATTAGGTACTAACACGATATATATGCATATTGCAAGGTATATGTATACCTTGCAAATTGTGATCGTTGGTCGCTCGCTCCGCTCGCTCGTAAAAATTTAGTCCAACCTCACATCCGATCCGACACGTTCCAAATTCGAAATAAGTCGCCACCATATCGAATAATGAACGCAAGATGGATTGGTTTTAGGTTACGCTATAGTTTTCGAGCGAGCGCAGCGGACGAGAGACGCGTAAAGGTGTGTCACAATCCAACGGTTTGGCACATACGGACATTGAAACATTCGCACCAGCCCGAGGAGCCGGAAGTCTTTATCCTATTGCCTGCTGACAAATGTTTACAGTTTGTGAATAGTTTCACATAAATAGTACTATTTCCACATACTACAGTCCAATGTGATGTCCGAAGTGGCTGACAAAATTAGGTACTAACACGAAATATATGCAAGGCAATATAAGGTATATGTATACCTTGCAAATTGTGATCGTTGCTCGCTCGCTCCGCTCGCTCGTAAGAATTTAGTCCAACCTCACATCCGATCCGACACGTTCGCAAATTCGAAATAAGTCGCCACCATATCGAATAATGAACGCAAGATGGATTGGTTTTAGGGTACGCTATAGTTTTCGAGCGAGCGCAGCGAACGAGAGACGCGTAAAGGTGTGTCACAATCCAACGGTTTGGCACATACGGACATTGAAACATTCGCACCAGCCCTAGGAGCCGGAAGTCTTTATCATATTGCCTGCTGACAAATGTTTACAGTTTGTGAATAGTTTCACATAAATAGTACTATTTCCACATACTACAGTCCAATGTGATGTCCGAAGTGGCTAACAAAATTAGGTACTAACACGATATATATGCATATTGCAAGGTATATGTATACCTTGCAAATTGTGATCGTTGGTCGCTCGCTCCGCTCGCTCGTAAAAATTTAGTCCAACCTCACATCCGATCCGACACGTTCCAAATTCGAAATAAGTCGCCACCATATCGAATAATGAACGCAAGATGGATTGGTTTTAGGTTACGCTATAGTTTTCGAGCGAGCGCAGCGAACGAGAGACGCGTAAAGGTGTGTCACAATCCAACGGTTTGGCACATACGGACATTGAAACATTCGCACCAGCCCGAGGAGCCGGAAGTCTTTATCCTATTGCCTGCTGACAAATGTTTACAGTTTGTGAATAGTTTCACATAAATAGTACTATTTCCACATACTACAGTCTAATGTGATGTCCGAAGTGGCTGACAAAATTAGGTACTAACACGAAATATATGCAAGGCAATATAAGGTATATGTATACCTTGCAAATTGTGATCGTTGCTCGCTCGCTCCGCTCGCTCGTAAGAATTTAGTCCAACCTCACATCCGATCCGACACGTTCGCAAATTCGAAATAAGTCGCCACCATATCGAATAATGAACGCAAGATGGATTGGTTTTAGGTTACGCTATAGTTTTCGAGCGAGCGCAGCGAACGAGAGACGCGTAAAGGTGTGTCACAATCCAACGGTTTGGCACATACGGACATTGAAACATTCGCACCAGCCCGAGGAGCCGGAAGTCTTTATCCTATTGCCTGCTGACAAATGTTTACAGTTTGTGAATAGTTTCACATAAATAGTACTATTTCCACATACTACAGTCCAATGTGATGTCCGAAGTGGCTAACAAAATTAGGTACTAACACGATATATATGCATATTGCAAGGTATATGTATACCTTGCAAATTGTGATCGTTGCTCGCTCGCTCCGCTCGCTCGTAAAAATTTAGTCCAACCTCACATCCGATCCGACACGTTCGCAAATTCGAAATAAGTCGCCACCATATCGAATAATGAACGCAAGATGGATTGGTTTTAGGTTACGCTATAGTGTTCGAGCGAGCGCAGCGAACGAGAGACGCGTAAAGGTGTGTCACAATCCAACGGTTTGGCACATACGGACATTGAAACATTCGCACCAGCCCGAGGAGCCGGAAGTCTTTATCCTATTGCCTGCTGACAAATGTTTACAGTTTGTGAATAGTTTCACATAAATAGTACTATTTCCACATACTACAGTCCAATGTGATGTCCGAATTGGCTGACAAAATTAGGTACTAACACGAAATATATGCAGGGCAATATAAGGTATATGTATACCTTGCAAATTGTGATCGTTGCTCGCTCGCTCCGCTCGCTCGTAAAAATTTAGTCCAACCTCACATCCGATCCGACACGTTCGCAAATTCGAAATAAGTCGCCACCATATCGAATAATGAACGCAAGATGGATTGGTTTTAGGTTACGCTATAGTTTTCGAGCGAGCGCAGCGAGCGAGAGACGCGTAAAGGTATGTCACAATCCAACGGTTTGGCACATACGGACATTGAAACATTCGCACCAGCCCGAGGAGCCGGAAGTTTTTATCCTATTGCCTGCTGACAAATGTTTACAGTTTGTGAATAGTTTCACATAAATAGTACTATTTCCACATACTACAGTCCAATGTGATGTCCGAAGTGGCTAACAAAATTAGGTACTAACACGATATATATGCATATTGCAAGGTATATGTATACCTTGAAAATTGTGATCGTTGGTCGCTCGCTCCGCTCGCTCGTAAAAATTTAGTCCAACCTCACATCCGATCCGACACGTTCCAAATTCGAAATAAGTCGCCACCATATCGAATAATGCACGCAAGATGGATTGGTTTTAGGTTACGCTATAGTTTTCGAGCGAGCGCAGCGAACGAGAGACGCGTAAAGGTATGTCACAATCCAACGGTTTGGCACATACGGACATTGAAACATTCGCACCAGCCCGAGGAGCCGGAAGTTTTTATCCTATTGCCTGCTGACAAATGTTTACAGTTTGTGAATAGTTTCACATAAATAGTACTATTTCCACATACTACAGTCCAATGTGATGTCCGAAGTGGCTAACAAAATTAGGTACTAACACGATATATATGCATATTGCAAGGTATATGTATACCTTGCAAATTGTGATCGTTGGTCGCTCGCTCCGCTCGCTCGTAAAAATTTAGTCCAACCTCACATCCGATCCGACACGTTCCAAATTCGAAATAAGTCGCCACCATATCGAATAATGAACGCAAGATGGATTGATTTTAGGTTACGCTATAGTTTTCGAGCGAGCGCAGCGAACGAGAGACGCGTAAAGGTGTGTCACAATCCAACGGTTTGGCACATACGGACATTGAAACATTCGCACCAGCCCGAGGAGCCGGAAGTCTTTATCCTATTGCCTGCTGACAAATGTTTACAGTTTGTGAATAGTTTCACATAAATAGTACTATTTCCACATACTACAGTCCAATGTGATGTCCGAAGTGGCTGACAAAATTAGGTACTAACACGAAATATATGCAAGGCAATATAAGGTATATGTATACCTTGCAAATTGTGATCGTTGCTCGCTCGCTCCGCTCGCTCGTAAGAATTTAGTCCAACCTCACATCCGATCCGACACGTTCGCAAATTCGAAATAAGTCGCCACCATATCGAATAATGAACGCAAGATGGATTGGTTTTAGGTTACGCTATAGTTTTCGAGCGAGCGCAGCGAACGAGAGACGCGTAAAGGTGTGTCACAATCCAACGGTTTGGCACATACGGACATTGAAACATTCGCACCAGCCCTAGGAGCCGGAAGTCTTTATCCTATTGCCTGCTGACAAATGTTTACAGTTTGTGAATAGTTTCACATAAATAGTACTATTTCCACATACTACAGTCCAATGTGATGTCCGAAGTGGCTAACAAAATTAGGTACTAACACGATATATATGCATATTGCAAGGTATATGTATACCTTGCAAATTGTGATCGTTGGTCGCTCGCTCCGCTCGCTCGTAAAAATTTAGTCCAACCTCACATCCGATCCGACACGTTCCAAATTCGAAATAAGTCGCCACCATATCGAATAATGAACGCAAGATGGATTGGTTTTAGGTTACGCTATAGTTTTCGAGCGAGCGCAGCGAACGAGAGACGCGTAAAGGTGTGTCACAATCCAACGGTTTGGCACATACGGACATTGAAACATTCGCACCAGCCCGAGGAGCCGGAAGTCTTTATCCTATTGCCTGCTGACAAATGTTTACAGTTTGTGAATAGTTTCACATAAATAGTACTATTTCCACATACTACAGTCCAATGTGATGTCCGAAGTGGCTGACAAAATTAGGTACTAACACGAAATATATGCAAGGCAATATAAGGTATATGTATACCTTGCAAATTGTGATCGTTGCTCGCTCGCTCCGCTCGCTCGTAAGAATTTAGTCCAACCTCACATCCGATCCGACACGTTCGCAAATTCGAAATAAGTCGCCACCATATCGAATAATGAACGCAAGATGGATTGGTTTTAGGTTACGCTATAGTTTTCGAGCGAGCGCAGCGAACGAGAGACGCGTAAAGGTGTGTCACAATCCAACGGTTTGGCACATACGGACATTGAAACATTCGCACCAGCCCTAGGAGCCGGAAGTCTTTATCCTATTGCCTGCTGACAAATGTTTACAGTTTGTGAATAGTTTCACATAAATAGTACTATTTCCACATACTACAGTCCAATGTGATGTCCGAAGTGGCTGACAAAATTAGGTACTAACACGAAATATATGCAAGGCAATATAAGGTATATGTATACCTTGCAACTTGTGATCGTTGCTCGCTCGCTCCGCTCGCTCGTAAAAATTTAGTCCAACCTCACATCCGATCCGACACGTTCGCAAATTCGAAATAAGTCGCCACCATATCGAATAATGAACGCAAGATGGATTGGTTTTAGGTTACGCTATAGTTTTCGAGCGAGCGCAGCCAACGAGAGACGCGTAAAGGTGTGTCACAATCCAACGGTTTGGCACATACGGACATTGAAACATTCGCACCAGCCCGAGGAGCCGGAAGTCTTTATCCTATTGCCTGCTGACAAATGTTTACAGTTTGTGAATAGTTTCACATAAATAGTACTATTTCCACATACTACAGTCCAATGTGATGTCCGAATTGGCTGACAAAATTAGGTACTAACACGAAATATATGCAGGGCAATATAAGGTATATGTATACCTTGCAAATTGTGATCGTTGCTCGCTCGCTCCGCTCGCTCGTAAAAATTTAGTCCAATCTCACATCCGATCCGACACGTTCGCAAATTCGAAATAAGTCGCCACCATATCGAATAATGAACGCAAGATGGATTGGTTTTAGGTTACGCTATAGTTTTCGAGCGAGCGCAGCGAACGAGAGACGCGTAAAGGTATGTCACAATCCAACGGTTTGGCACATACGGACATTGAAACATTCGCACCAGCCCGAGGAGCCGGAAGTCTTTATCCTATTGCCTGCTGACAAATGTTTACAGTTTGTGAATAGTTTCACATAAATAGTACTATTTCCACATACTACAGTCCAATGTGATGTCCGAAGTGGCTAACAAAATTAGGTACTAACACGATATATATGCATATTGCAAGGTATATGTATACCTTGCAAATTGTGATCGTTGGTCGCTCGCTCCGCTCGCTCGTAAAAATTTAGTCCAACCTCACATCCGATCCGACACGTTCCAAATTCGAAATAAGTCGCCACCATATCGAATAATGAACGCAAGATGGATTGGTTTTAGGTTACGCTATAGTTTTCGAGCGAGCGCAGCGAACGAGAGACGCGTAAAGGTGTGTCACAATCCAACGGTTTGGCACATACGGACATTGAAACATTCGCACCAGCCCGAGGAGCCGGAAGTCTTTATCCTATTGCCTGCTGACAAATGTTTACAGTTTGTGAATAGTTTCACATAAATAGTACTATTTCCACATACTACAGTCCAATGTGATGTCCGAAGTGGCTGACAAAATTAGGTACTAACACGAAATATATGCAAGGCAATATAAGGTATATGTATACCTTGCAACTTGTGATCGTTGCTCGCTCGCTCCGCTCGCTCGTAAAAATTTAGTCCAACCTCACATCCGATCCGACACGTTCGCAAATTCGAAATAAGTCGCCACCATATCGAATAATGAACGCAAGATGGATTGGTTTTAGGTTACGCTATAGTTTTCGAGCGAGCGCAGCCAACGAGAGACGCGTAAAGGTGTGTCACAATCCAACGGTTTGGCACATACGGACATTGAAACATTCGCACCAGCCCGAGGAGCCGGAAGTCTTTATCCTATTGCCTGCTGACAAATGTTTACAGTTTGTGAATAGTTTCACATAAATAGTACTATTTCCACATACTACAGTCCAATGTGATGTCCGAAGTGGCTAACAAAATTAGGTACTAACACGATATATATGCATATTGCAAGGTATATGTATACCTTGCAAATTGTGATCGTTGCTCGCTCGCTCCGCTCGCTCGTAAAAATTTAGTCCAACCTCACATCCGATCCGACACGTTCGCAAATTCGAAATAAGTCGCCACCATATCGAATAATGAACGCAAGATGGATTGGTTTTAGGTTACGCTATAGTTTTCGAGCGAGCGCAGCGAACGAGAGACGCGTAAAGGTATGTCACAATCCAACGGTTTGGCACATACGGACATTGAAACATTCGCACCAGCCCGAGGAGCCGGAAGTTTTTATCCTATTGCCTGCTGACAAATGTTTACAGTTTGTGAATAGTTTCACATAAATAGTACTATTTCCACATACTACAGTCCAATGTGATGTCCGAAGTGGCTAACAAAATTAGGTACTGACACGATATATATGCATATTGCAAGGTATATGTATACCTTGCAAATTGTGATCGTTGCTCGCTCGCTCCGCTCGCTCGTAAAAATTTAGTCCAACCTCACATCCGATCCGACACGTTCGCAAATTCGAAATAAGTCGCTTTCATATCGAATGACTAACGCAAGCGGGATTGGTTTTAGGTTAGGCTATAGTTTTCGAGCGAGCGCAGCGAGCGAGAGACGCGTAAAGGTGTATCACAAACTAACGGTTTGGCACATACGGACATTGAAACATTCGCACCAGCCAGAGGAGCCGGAAGTATTTATCCTATTGCCTGCTGACAAATGTTTACAGTTTGTGAATAGTTTCACATAAATAGTACTATTTCCACATACTACAGTCCAATGTGATGTCCGAAGTGGCTAACAAAATTAGGTACTAACACGATATATATGCATATTGCAAGGTATATGTAAACCTTGCAAATTGTGATCGTTGCTCGCTCGCTCCGCTCGCTCGTAAAAATTTAGTCCAACCTCACATCCGATCCGACACGTTCGCAAATTCGAAATAAGTCGCCACCATATCGAATAATGAACGCAAGATGGATTGGTTTTAGGTTACGCTATAGTTTTCGAGCGAGCGCAGCGAACGAGAGACGCGTAAAGGTGTGTCACAATCCAACGGTTTGGCACATACGGACATTGAAACATTCGCACCAGCCCGAGGAGCCGGAAGTCTTTATCCTATTGCCTGCTGACAAATGTTTACAGTTTGTGAATAGTTTCACATAAATAGTACGATTTCCACATACTACAGTCCAATGTGATGTCCGAAGTGGCTAACAAAATTAGGTACTAACACGATATATATGCATATTGCAAGGTATATGTATACCTTGCAAATTGTGATCGTTGCTCGCTCGCTCCGCTCGCTCGTAAAAATTTAGTCCAACCTCACATCCGATCCGACACGTTCGCAAATTCGAAATAAGTCGCCACCATATCGAATAATGAACGCAAGATGGATTGGTTTTAGGTTACGCTATAGTTTTCGAGCGAGCGCAGCGAACGAGAGACGCGTAAAGGTGTGTCACAATCCAACGGTTTGGCACATACGGACATTGAAACATTCGCACCAGCCCTAGGAGCCGGAAGTCTTTATCCTATTGCCTGCTGACAAATGTTTACAGTTTGTGAATAGTTTCACATAAATAGTACTATTTCCACATACTACAGTCCAATGTGATGTCCGAAGTGGCTGACAAAATTAGGTACTAACACGAAATATATGCAAGGCAATATAAGGTATATGTATACCTTGCAACTTGTGATCGTTGCTCGCTCGCTCCGCTCGCTCGTAAAAATTTAGTCCAACCTCACATCCGATCCGACACGTTCGCAAATTCGAAATAAGTCGCCACCATATCGAATAATGAACGCAAGATGGATTGGTTTTAGGTTACGCTATAGTTTTCGAGCGAGCGCAGCCAACGAGAGACGCGTAAAGGTGTGTCACAATCCAACGGTTTGGCACATACGGACATTGAAACATTCGCACCAGCCCGAGGAGCCGGAAGTCTTTATCCTATTGCCTGCTGACAAATGTTTACAGTTTGTGAATAGTTTCACATAAATAGTACTATTTCCACATACTACAGTCCAATGTGATGTCCGAAGTGGCTGACAAAATTAGGTACTAACACGAAATATATGCAGGGCAATATAAGGTATATGTATACCTTGCAAATTGTGATCGTTGCTCGCTCGCTCCGCTCGCTCGTAAAAATTTAGTCCAATCTCACATCCGATCCGACACGTTCGCAAATTCGAAATAAGTCGCCACCATATCGAATAATGAACGCAAGATGGATTGGTTTTAGGTTACGCTATAGTTTTCGAGCGAGCGCAGCGAACGAGAGACGCGTAAAGGTATGTCACAATCCAACGGTTTGGCACATACGGACATTGAAACATTCGCACCAGCCCGAGGAGCCGGAAGTTTTTATCCTATTGCCTGCTGACAAATGTTTACAGTTTGTGAATAGTTTCACATAAATAGTACTATTTCCACATACTACAGTCCAATGTGATGTCCGAAGTGGCTAACAAAATTAGGTACTAACACGATATATATGCATATTGCAAGGTATATGTATACCTTGCAAATTGTGATCGTTGCTCGCTCGCTCCGCTCGCTCGTAAAAATTTAGTCCAACCTCACATCCGATCCGACACGTTCGCAAATTCGAAATAAGTCGCTTTCATATCGAATGACTAACGCAAGCGGGATTGGTTTTAGGTTAGGCTATAGTTTTCGAGCGAGCGCAGCGAGCGAGAGACGCGTAAAGGTGTATCACAAACTAACGGTTTGGCACATACGGACATTGAAACATTCGCACCAGCCAGAGGAGCCGGAAGTATTTATCCTATTGCCTGCTGACAAATGTTTACAGTTTGTGAATAGTTTCACGTAAATAGTACTATTTCCACATACTACAGTCCAATGTGATGTCCGAAGTGGCTAACAAAATTAGGTACTAACACGATATATATGCATATTGCAAGGTATATGTAAACCTTGCAAATTGTGATCGTTGCTCGCTCGCTCCGCTCGCTCGTAAAAATTTAGTCCAACCTCACATCCGATCCGACACGTTCGCAAATTCGAAATAAGTCGCTTTCATATCGAATGACTAACGCAAGCGGGATTGGTTTTAGGTTAGGCTATAGTTTTCGAGCGAGCGCAGCGAGCGAGAGACGCGTAAAGGTGTATCACAAACTAACGGTTTGGCACATACGGACATTGAAACATTCGCACCAGCCAGAGGAGCCGGAAGTATTTATCCTATTGCCTGCTGACAAATGTTTACAGTTTGTGAATAGTTTCACATAAATAGTACTATTTCCACATACTACAGTCCAATGTGATGTCCGAAGTGGCTAACAAAATTAGGTACTAACACGATATATATGCATATTGCAAGGTATATGTAAACCTTGCAAATTGTGATCGTTGCTCGCTCGCTCCGCTCGCTCGTAAAAATTTAGTCCAACCTCACATCCGATCCGACACGTTCGCAAATTCGAAATAAGTCGCCACCATATCGAATAATGAACGCAAGATGGATTGGTTTTAGGTTACGCTATAGTTTTCGAGCGAGCGCAGCGAACGAGAGACGCGTAAAGGTGTGTCACAATCCAACGGTTTGGCACATACGGACATTGAAACATTCGCACCAGCCCGAGGAGCCGGAAGTCTTTATCCTATTGCCTGCTGACAAATGTTTACAGTTTGTGAATAGTTTCACATAAATAGTACGATTTCCACATACTACAGTCCAATGTGATGTCCGAAGTGGCTAACAAAATTAGGTACTAACACGATATATATGCATATTGCAAGGTATATGTATACCTTGCAAATTGTGATCGTTGCTCGCTCGCTCCGCTCGCTCGTAAAAATTTAGTCCAACCTCACATCCGATCCGACACGTTCGCAAATTCGAAATAAGTCGCCACCATATCGAATAATGAACGCAAGATGGATTGGTTTTAGGTTACGCTATAGTTTTCGAGCGAGCGCAGCGAACGAGAGACGCGTAAAGGTGTGTCACAATCCAACGGTTTGGCACATACGGACATTGAAACATTCGCACCAGCCCTAGGAGCCGGAAGTCTTTATCCTATTGCCTGCTGACAAATGTTTACAGTTTGTGAATAGTTTCACATAAATAGTACTATTTCCACATACTACAGTCCAATGTGATGTCCGAAGTGGCTGACAAAATTAGGTACTAACACGAAATATATGCAAGGCAATATAAGGTATATGTATACCTTGCAACTTGTGATCGTTGCTCGCTCGCGCCGCTCGCTCGTAAAAATTTAGTCCAACCTCACATCCGATCCGACACGTTCGCAAATTCGAAATAAGTCGCCACCATATCGAATAATGAACGCAAGATGGATTGGTTTTAGGTTACGCTATAGTTTTCGAGCGAGCGCAGCCAACGAGAGACGCGTAAAGGTGTGTCACAATCCAACGGTTTGGCACATACGGACATTGAAACATTCGCACCAGCCCGAGGAGCCGGAAGTCTTTATCCTATTGCCTGCTGACAAATGTTTACAGTTTGTGAATAGTTTCACATAAATAGTACTATTTCCACATACTACAGTCCAATGTGATGTCCGAAGTGGCTGACAAAATTAGGTACTAACACGAAATACATGCAGGGCAATATAAGGTATATGTATACCTTGCAAATTGTGATCGTTGCTCGCTCGCTCCGCTCGCTCGTAAAAATTTAGTCCAATCTCACATCCGATCCGACACGTTCGCAAATTCGAAATAAGTCGCCACCATATCGAATAATGAACGCAAGATGGATTGGTTTTAGGTTACGCTATAGTTTTCGAGCGAGCGCAGCGAACGAGAGACGCGTAAAGGTATGTCACAATCCAACGGTTTGGCACATACGGACATTGAAACATTCGCACCAGCCCGAGGAGCCGGAAGTTTTTATCCTATTGCCTGCTGACAAATGTTTACAGTTTGTGAATAGTTTCACATAAATAGTACTATTTCCACATACTACAGTCCAATGTGATGTCCGAAGTGGCTAACAAAATTAGGTACTAACACGATATATATGCATATTGCAAGGTATATGTATACCTTGCAAATTGTGATCGTTGCTCGCTCGCTCCGCTCGCTCGTAAAAATTTAGTCCAACCTCACATCCGATCCGACACGTTCGCAAATTCGAAATAAGTCGCTTTCATATCGAATGACTAACGCAAGCGGGATTGGTTTTAGGTTAGGCTATAGTTTTCGAGCGAGCGCAGCGAGCGAGAGACGCGTAAAGGTGTATCACAAACTAACGGTTTGGCACATACGGACATTGAAACATTCGCACCAGCCAGAGGAGCCGGAAGTATTTATCCTATTGCCTGCTGACAAATGTTTACAGTTTGTGAATAGTTTCACATAAATAGTACTATTTCCACATACTACAGTCCAATGTGATGTCCGAAGTGGCTAACAAAATTAGGTACTAACACGATATATATGCATATTGCAAGGTATATGTAAACCTTGCAAATTGTGATCGTTGCTCGCTCGCTCCGCTCGCTCGTAAAAATTTAGTCCAACCTCACATCCGATCCGACACGTTCGCAAATTCGAAATAAGTCGCCACCATATCGAATAATGAACGCAAGATGGATTGGTTTTAGGTTACGCTATAGTTTTCGAGCGAGCGCAGCGAACGAGAGACGCGTAAAGGTGTGTCACAATCCAACGGTTTGGCACATACGGACATTGAAACATTCGCACCAGCCCTAGGAGCCGGAAGTCTTTATCCTATTGCCTGCTGACAAATGTTTACAGTTTGTGAATAGTTTCACATAAATAGTACTATTTCCACATACTACAGGGCAATGTGATGTCCGAAGTGGCTGACGAAATTAGGTACTAACACGATATATATGCATATTGCAAGGTATATGTATACCTTGCATATTGTGATCGATGCTCGCTCGCTCCGCTCGCTCGTAAAAATTTAGTCCAACCTCATATCCGATCCGACACGTTTGCAAATTCGAAATAAGTCGCCACCATATCGAATAATGAACGCAAGATGGATTGGTTTTAGGTTACGCTATAGTTTTCGAGCGAGCGCAGCGAGCGAGAGACGCGTAAAGGTGTGTCACAATCCAACGGTTTGGCACATACTGACATTGAAACATTTGCACCAGCCCGAGGAGCCGGAAGCCTTTATCATATTGCCTACTGACAAATGTTTACAGTTTGTGAATAGTTTCACATAAATAGTACTATTTCGACATACTACAGTGCAATGTGATGTCCGAAGTGGCTGACAAAATTAGGTACTAACACGATATATATGCATATTGCAAGGTATATGTATACCTTGCAAATTGTGATCGTTGCTCGCTCGCTCCGCTCGCTCGTAAAAATTTAGTCCAACCTCACATCCGATCCGACACGTTCGCAAATTCGAAATAAGTCGCTTTCATATCGAATGACTAACGCAAGAGGGATTGATTTTAGGTTAGGCTATAGTTTTCGAGCGAGCGCAGCGAGCGAGAGACGCGTAAAGGTGTATCACAATCTAACGGTTTGGCACATACGGACATTGAAACATTCGCACCAGCCAGAGGAGCCGGAAGTATTTATCCTATTGCCTGCTGACAAATGTTTACAGTTTGTGAATAGTTTCACATAAATAGTACTATTTCCACATACTACAGTCCAATGTGATGTCTGAAGTGGCTAACAAAAACTATCATGATATATATGCATATTGCAAGGTATATGTATACCTTGCAAATTGTGATCGTTGCTCGCTCGCTCCGCTCGCTCGTAAAAATTTAGTCCAACCTCACATCCGATCCGACACGTTCGCAAATTCGAAATAAGTCGCCACCATATCGAATAATGAACGCAAGATGGATTGGTTTTAGGTTACGCTATAGTTTTCGAGCGAGCGCAGCGAACGAGAGACGCGTAAAGGTGTGTCACAATCCAACGGTTTGGCACACACGGACATTGAAACATTCGCACCAGCCCGAGGAGCCGGAAGTCTTTATCCTATTGCCTGCTGACAAATGTTTACAGTTTGTGAATAGTTTCACATAAATAGTACTATTTCCACATACTACAGTCCAATGTGATGTCCGAAGTGGCTGACAAAATTAGGTACTAGCACGAAATATATGCAGGGCAATATAAGGTATATGTATACCTTGCAAAGTGTGATCGTTGCTCGCTCGCTCCGCTCGCTCGTAAAAATTTAGTCCAATCTCACATCCGATCCGACACGTTCGCAAATTCGAAATAAGTCGCCACCATATCGAATAATGAACGCAAGATGGATTGGTTTTAGGTTACGCTATAGTTTTCGAGCGAGCGCAGCGAACGAGAGACGCGTAAAGGTGTGTCACAATCCAACGGTTTGGCACATACGGACATTGAAACATTCGCACCAGCCCTAGGAGCCGGAAGTCTTTATCATATTGCCTGCTGACAAATGTTTACAGTTTGTGAATAGTTTCACATAAATAGTACTATTTCCACATACTACAGTCCAATGTGATGTCCGAAGTGGCTGACAAAATTAGGTACTAGCACGAAATATATGCAGGGCAATATAAGGTATATGTATACCTTGCAAATTGTGATCGTTGCTCGCTCGCTCCGCTCGCTCGTAAAAATTTAGTCCAATCTCACATCCGATCCGACACGTTCGCATATTCGAAATAAGTCGCCACCATATCGAATAATGAACGCAAGATGGATTGGTTTTAGGTTACGCTATAGTTTTCGAGCGAGCGCAGCGAACGAGAGACGCGTAAAGGTGTGTCACAATCCAACGGTTTGGCACATACGGACATTGAAACATTCGCACCAGCCCGAGGAGCCGGAAGTCTTTATCATATTGCCTACTGACAAATGTTTACAGTTTGTGAATAGTTTCACATAAATAGTACTATTTCGACATACTACAGTGCAATGTGATGTCCGAAGTGGCTGACAAAATTAGGTACTAACACGATATATATGCATATTGCAAGGTATATGTATACCTTGCAAATTGTGATCGTTGCTCGCTCGCTCCGCTCGCTCGTAAAAATTTAGTCCAACCTCACATCCGATCCGACACGTTCGCAAATTCGAAATAAGTCGCTTTCATATCGAATGACTAACGCAAGAGGGATTGGTTTTAGGTTACGCTATAGTTTTCGAGCGAGCGCAGCGAACGAGAGACGCGTAAAGGTGTGTCACAATCCAACGGTTTGGCACATACGGACATTGAAACATTCGCACCAGCCCGAGGAGCCGGAAGTCTTTATCCTATTGCCTGCTGACAAATGTTTACAGTTTGTGAATAGTTTCACATAAATAGTACGATTTCCACATACTACAGCCCAATGTGATGTCCGAAGTGGCTAACAAAATTAGGTACTAACACGATATATATGCATATTGCAAGGTATATGTATACCTTGCAAATTGTGATCGTTGCTCGCTCGCTCCGCTCGCTCGTAAAAATTTAGTCCAACCTCACATCCGATCCGACACGTTCGCAAATTCGAAATAAGTCGCCACCATATCGAATAATGAACGCAAGATGGATTGGTTTTAGGTTACGCTATAGTTTTCGAGCGAGCGCAGCGAACGAGAGACGCGTAAAGGTGTGTCACAATCCAACGGTTTGGCACATACGGACATTGAAACATTCGCACCAGCCCTAGGAGCCGGAAGTCTTTATCCTATTGCCTGCTGACAAATGTTTACAGTTTGTGAATAGTTTCACATAAATAGTACTATTTCCACATACTACAGTCCAATGTGATGTCCGAAGTGGCTGACAAAATTAGGTACTAACACGAAATATATGCAAGGCAATATAAGGTATATGTATACCTTGCAACTTGTGATCGTTGCTCGCTCGCTCCGCTCGCTCGTAAAAATTTAGTCCAACCTCACATCCGATCCGACACGTTCGCAAATTCGAAATAAGTCGCCACCATATCGAATAATGAACGCAAGATGGATTGGTTTTAGGTTACGCTATAGTTTTCGAGCGAGCGCAGCGAACGAGAGACGCGTAAAGGTGTGTCACAATCCAACGGTTTGGCACATACGGACATTGAAACATTCGCACCAGCCCGAGGAGCCGGAAGTCTTTATCCTATTGCCTGCTGACAAATGTTTACAGTTTGTGAATAGTTTCACATAAATAGTACTATTTCCACATACTACAGTCCAATGTGATGTCCGAAGTGGCTGACAAAATTAGGTACTAACACGAAATATATGCAGGGCAATATAAGGTATATGTATACCTTGCAAATTGTGATCGTTGCTCGCTCGCTCCGCTCGCTCGTAAAAATTTAGTCCAATCTCACATCCGATCCGACACGTTCGCAAATTCGAAATAAGTCGCCACCATATCGAATAATGAACGCAAGATGGATTGGTTTTAGGTTACGCTATAGTTTTCGAGCGAGCGCAGCGAACGAGAGACGCGTAAAGGTATGTCACAATCCAACGGTTTGGCACATACGGACATTGAAACATTCGCACCAGCCCGAGGAGCCGGAAGTTTTTATCCTATTGCCTGCTGACAAATGTTTACAGTTTGTGAATAGTTTCACATAAATAGTACTATTTCCACATACTACAGTGCAATGTGATGTCCGAAGTGGCTAACAAAATTAGGTACTAACACGATATATATGCATATTGCAAGGTATATGTATACCTTGCAAATTGTGATCGTTGCTCGCTCGCTCCGCTCGCTCGTAAAAATTTAGTCCAACCTCACATCCGATCCGACACGTTCGCAAATTCGAAATAAGTCGCCACCATATCGAATAATGAACGCAAGATGGATTGGTTTTAGGTTACGCTATAGTTTTCGAGCGAGCGCAGCGAACGAGAGACGCGTAAAGGTATGTCACAATCCAACGGTTTGGCACATACGGACATTGAAACATTCGCACCAGCCCGAGGAGCCGGAAGTTTTTATCCTATTGCCTGCTGACAAATGTTTACAGTTTGTGAATAGTTTCACATAAATAGTACTATTTCCACATACTACAGTCCAATGTGATGTCCGAAGTGGCTAACAAAATTAGGTACTGACACGATATATATGCATATTGCAAGGTATATGTATACCTTGCAAATTGTGATCGTTGCTCGCTCGCTCCGCTCGCTCGTAAAAATTTAGTCCAACCTCACATCCGATCCGACACGTTCGCAAATTCGAAATAAGTCGCTTTCATATCGAATGACTAACGCAAGCGGGATTGGTTTTAGGTTAGGCTATAGTTTTCGAGCGAGCGCAGCGAGCGAGAGACGCGTAAAGGTGTATCACAAACTAACGGTTTGGCACATACGGACATTGAAACATTCGCACCAGCCAGAGGAGCCGGAAGTATTTATACTATTGCCTGCTGACAAATGTTTACAGTTTGTGAATAGTTTCACATAAATAGTACTATTTCCACATACTACAGTCCAATGTGATGTCCGAAGTGGCTAACAAAATTAGGTACTAACACGATATATATGCATATTGCAAGGTATATGTAAACCTTGCAAATTGTGATCGTTGCTCGCTCGCTCCGCTCGCTCGTAAAAATTTAGTCCAACCTCACATCCGATCCGACACGTTCGCAAATTCGAAATAAGTCGCCACCATATCGAATAATGAACGCAAGATGGATTGGTTTTAGGTTACGCTATAGTTTTCGAGCGAGCGCAGCGAACGAGAGACGCGTAAAGGTGTGTCACAATCCAACGGTTTGGCACATACGGACATTGAAACATTCGCACCAGCCCGAGGAGCCGGAAGTCTTTATCCTATTGCCTGCTGACAAATGTTTACAGTTTGTGAATAGTTTCACATAAATAGTACGATTTCCACATACTACAGTCCAATGTGATGTCCGAAGTGGCTAACAAAATTAGGTACTAACACGATATATATGCATATTGCAAGGTATATGTATACCTTGCAAATTGTGATCGTTGCTCGCTCGCTCCGCTCGCTCGTAAAAATTTAGTCCAACCTCACATCCGATCCGACACGTTCGCAAATTCGAAATAAGTCGCCACCATATCGAATAATGAACGCAAGATGGATTGGTTTTAGGTTACGCTATAGTTTTCGAGCGAGCGCAGCGAACGAGAGACGCGTAAAGGTGTGTCACAATCCAACGGTTTGGCACATACGGACATTGAAACATTCGCACCAGCCCGAGGAGCCGGAAGTCTTTATCCTATTGCCTGCTGACAAATGTTTACAGTTTGTGAATAGTTTCACATAAATAGTACTATTTCCACATACTACAGTCCAATGTGATGTCCGAAGTGGCTGACAAAATTAGGTACTAGCACGAAATATATGCAGGGCAATATAAGGTATATGTATACCTTGCAAATTGTGATCGTTGCTCGCTCGCTCCGCTCGCTCGTAAAAATTTAGTCCAATCTCACATCCGATCCGACACGTTCGCATATTCGAAATAAGTCGCCACCATATCGAATAATGAACGAAAGGTGGATTGGTTTTAGGTTACGCTATAGTTTTTGAGCGAGCGCAGCGAACGAGAGACGCGTAAAGGTGTGTCACAATCCAACGGTTTGGCAC
This sequence comes from Bombus terrestris, assembly GCF_910591885.1. Taxonomy (NCBI): domain Eukaryota; kingdom Metazoa; phylum Arthropoda; class Insecta; order Hymenoptera; family Apidae; genus Bombus; species Bombus terrestris. The sequence goes on along the minus strand of NW_025963552.1, from coordinate 883,355 downwards.
ATACGGACATTGAATCATTCGCACCAGCCCGAGGAGCCGGAAGTCTTTATCCTATTGCCTGCTGACAAATGTTTACAGTTTGTGAATAGTTTCACATAAATAGTAATATTTCCACATACTACAGTCCAATGTGATGTCCGAAGTGGCTGACAAAATTAGGTACAAACACGATATATATGCATATTGCAAGGTATATGTATACCTTGCAAATTGTGATCGTTGCTCGCTCGCTCCGCTCGCTCGTAAAAATTTAGTCCAACCTCACATCCGATCCGACACGTTCGCAAATTCGAAATAAGTCGCCACCATATCGAATAATGAACGCAAGATGGATTGGTTTTAGGTTACGCTATAGTTTTCGAGCGAACGCAGCGAGCGAGAGACGCGTAAAGGTGTGTCACAATCCAACGGTTTGGCACATACTGACATTGAAACATTTGCACCAGCCCGAGGAGCCGGAAGCCTTTATCATATTGCCTACTGACAAATGTTTACAGTTTGTGAATAGTTTCACATAAATAGTACTATTTCGACATACTACAGTGCAATGTGATGTCCGAAGTGGCTGACAAAATTAGGTACTAACACGATATATATGCATATTGCAAGGTATATGTATACCTTGCAAATTGTGATCGTTGCTCGCTCGCTCCGCTCGCTCGTAAAAATTTAGTCCAACCTCACATCCGATCCGACACGTTCGCAAATTCGAAATAAGTCGCTTTCATATCGAATGACTAACGCAAGAGGGATTGGTTTTAGGTTAGGCTATAGTTTTCGAGCGAGCGCAGCGAGCGAGAGACGCGTAAAGGTGTATCACAATCTAACGGTTTGGCACATACGGACATTGAAACATTCGCACCAGCCAGAAGAGCCGGAAGTATTTATCCTATTGCCTGCTGACAAATGTTTACAGTTTGTGAATAGTTTCACATAAATAGTACTATTTCCACATACTACAGTCCAATGTGATGTCCGAAGTGGCTAACAAAATTAGGTACTAACACGATATATATGCATATTGCAAGGTATATGTATACCTTGCAAATTGTGATCGTTGCTCGCTCGCTCCGCTCGCTCGTAAAAATTTAGTCCAACCTCACATCCGATCCGACACGTTCGCAAATTAGAAATAAGTCGCCACCATATCGAATAATGAACGCAAGATGGATTGGTTTTAGGTTACGCTATAGTATTCGAGCGAGCGCAGCGAACGAGAGACGCGTAAAGGTGTGTCACAATCCAACGGTTTGGCACATACGGACATTGAAACATTCGCACCAGCCCGAGGAGCCGGAAGTCTTTATCCTATTGCCTGCTGACAAATGTTTACAGTTTGTGAATAGTTTCACATAAATAGTACTATTTCCACATACTACAGTCCAATGTGATGTCCCAAGTGGCTGACAAAATTAGGTACTAACACGAAATATATGCAAGGCAATATAAGGTATATGTATACCTTGCAAATTGTGATCGTTGCTCGCTCGCTCCGCTCGCTCGTAAAAATTTAGTCCAACCTCACATCCGATCCGACACGTTCGCAAATTCGAAATAAGTCGCCACCATATCGAATAATGAACGCAAGATGGATTGGTTTTAGGTTACGCTATAGTTTTCGAGCGAGCGCAGCGAACGAGAGACGCGTAAAGGTGTGTCACAATCCAACGGTTTGGCACATACGGACATTGAAACATTCGCACCAGCCCGAGGAGCCGGAAGTCTTTATCCTATTGCCTGCTGACAAATGTTTACAGTTTGTGAATAGTTTCACATAAATAGTACTATTTCCACATACTACAGTCCAATGTGATGTCCGAAGTGGCTGACAAAATTAGGTACTAACACGATATATATGCATATTGCAAGGTATATGTATACCTTGCAAATTGTGATCGTTGCTCGCTCGCTCCGCTCGCTCGTAAAAATTTAGTCCAACCTCACACACGATCAGACACGTTCGCAAATTCGAAATAAGTCGCCACCATATCGAATAATGAACGCAAGATGGATTGCTTTTAGGTTACGCTATAGTTTTCGAGCGAGCGCAGCGAACGAGAGACGCGTAAAGGTGTGTCACAATCCAACGGTTTGGCACATACGGACATTGAAACATTCGCACCAGCCCTAGGAGCCGGAAGTCTTTATCCTATTGCCTGCTGACAAATGTTTACAGTTTGTGAATAGTTTCACATAAATAGTACTACTTCCACATACTACAGTCCAATGTGATGTCCGAAGTGGCTGACAAAATTAGGTACTAACACGAAATATATGCAAGGCAATATAAGGTATATGTATACCTTGCAAATTGTGATCGTGGCTCGCTCGCTCCGCTCGCTCGTAAAAATTTAGTCCAACCGCACATCCGATCCGACACGTTCGCAAATTCGAAATAAGTCGCCACCGTATCGAATAATGAACGCAAGATGGATTGGTTTTAGGTTACGCTATAGTTTTTGAGCGAGCGCAGCGAACGAGAGACGCGTAAAGGTGTGTCACAATCCAACGGTTTGGCACATACGGACATTGAAACATTCGCACCAGCCAGAGGAGCCGGAAGTCTTTATCCTATTGCCTGCTGACAAATGTTTACAGTTTGTGAATAGTTTCACATAAATAGTACTATTTCCACATAATACAGTCCAATGTGATGTCCGAAGTGGCTGACAAAATTAGGTACTAACACGAAATATATGCAAGGCAATATAAGGTATATGTATACCTTGCAAATTGTGATCGTTGCTCGCTCGCTCCGCCCGCTCGTAAAAATTTAGTCCAACCTCACATCCGATCCGACACGTTCGCAAATTCGAAATAAGTCGCCACCATATCGAATAATGAACGCAAGATGGATTGGTTTTAGGTTACGCTATAGTTTTCGAGCGAGCGCAGCGAACGAGAGACGCGTAAAGGTGTGTCACAATCCAACGGTTTGGCACATACGGACATTGAAACATTCGCACCAGCCCGAGGAGCCGGAAGTCTTTATCCTATTGCCTGCTGACAAATGTTTACAGTTTGTGAATAGTTTCACATAAATAGTACTATTTCCACATACTACAGTCCAATGTGATGTCCGAAGTGGCTGACAAAATTAGGTACTAACACGATATATATGCATATTGCAAGGTATATGTATACCTTGCAAATTGTGATCGTTGCTCGCTCGCTCCGCTCGCTCGTAAAAATTTAGTCCAACCTCACATCCGATCCGACACGTTCGCAAATTCGAAATAAGTCGCCACCATATCGAATAATGAACGCAAGATGGATTGGTTTTAGGTTACGCTATAGTTTTCGAGCGAGCGCAGCGAACGAGAGACGCGTAAAGGTGTGTCACAATCCAACGGTTTGGCACATACGGACATTGAAACATTCGCACCAGCCCGAGGAGCCGGAAGTCTTTATCCTATTGCCTGCTGACAAATGTTTACAGTTTGTGAATAGTTTCACATAAATAGTACTATTTCCACATACTACAGTCCAATGTGATGTCCGAAGTGGCTGACAAAATTAGGTACTAACACGATATATATGCATATTGCAAGGTATATGTATATCTTGCAAATTGTGATCGTTGCTCGCTCGCTCCGCTCGCTCGTAAAAATTTAGTCCAACCTCACATCCGATCCGACACGTTCGCAAATTCGAAATAAGTCGCCACCATATCGAATAATGAACGCAAGATGGATTGGTTTTAGGTTACGCTATAGTTTTCGAGCGAGCGCAGCGAACGAGAGACGCGTAAAGGTGTGTCACAATCCAACGGTTTGGCACATACGGACATTGAAACATTCGCACCAGCCCGAGGAGCCGGAAGTCTTTATCCTATTGCCTGCTGACAAATGTTTACAGTTTGTGAATAGTTTCACATAAATAGTACTATTTCCACATACTACAGTCCAATGTGATGTCCGAAGTGGCTGACAAAATTAGGTACTAACACGAAATATATGCAAGGCAATATAAGGTATATGTATACCTTGCAAATTGTGATCGTGGCTCGCTCGCTCCGCTCGCTCGTAAAAATTTAGTCCAACCGCACATCCGATCCGACACGTTCGCAAATTCGAAATAAGTCGCCACCGTATCGAATAATGAACGCAATATGGATTGGTTTTAGGTTACGCTATACTTTTTGAGCGAGCGCAGCGAACGAGAGACGCGTAAAGGTGCGTCACAATCCAACGGTTTGGCACATACGGACATTGAAACATTCGCACCAGCCCGAGGAGCCGGAAGTCTTTATCCTATTGCCTGCTGACAAATGTTTACAGTATGTGAATAGTTTCACATAAATAGTACTATGTCCACATACTACAGTCCAATGTGATGTCCGAAGTGGCTGACAAAATTAGGTACTAACACGAAATATATGCAAGGCAATATAAGGTATATGTATACCTTGCAAATTGTGATCGTTGCTCGCTCGCTCCGCCCGCTCGTAAAAATTTAGTCCAACCTCACATCCGATCCGACACGTTCGCAAATTCGAAATAAGTCGCCACCATATCGAATAATGAACGCAAGATGGATTGGTTTTAGGTTACGCTATAGTTTTCGAGCGAGCGCAGCGAACGAGAGACGCGTAAAGGTGTGTCACAATCCAACGGTTTGGCACATACGGACATTGAAACATTCGCACCAGCCCGAGGAGCCGGAAGTCTTTATCCTATTGCCTGCTGACAAATGTTTACAGTTTGTGAATAGTTTCACATAAATAGTACTATTTCCACATACTACAGTCCAATGTGATGTCCGAAGTGGCTGAAAAAATTAGGTACTAACACGATATATATGCATATTGCAAGGTATATGTATATCTTGCAAATTGTGATCGTTGCTCGCTCGCTCCGCTCGCTCGTAAAAATTTAGTCCAACCTCACATCCGATCCGACACGTTCGCAAATTCGAAATAAGTCGCTTTCATATCGAATGACTAACGCAAGAGGGATTGATTTTAGGTTAGGCTATAGTTTTCGAGCGAGCGCAGCGAGCGAGAGACGCGTAAAGGTGTATCACAATCCAACGGTTTGGCACATACGGACATTGAAACATTCGCACCAGCCCTAGGAGCCGGAAGTCTTTATCCTATTGCCTGCTGACAAATGATTACAGTTTGTGAATAGTTTCACATAAATAGTACTATTTCCACATACTACAGTCCAATGTGATGTCCGAAGTGGCTGACAAAATTAGGTACTAACACGAAATATATGCAAGGCAATATAAGGTATATGTATACCTTGCAAATTGTGATCGTTGCTCGCTCGCTCGTAAAAATTTAGTCCAACCTCACATCCGATCCGACACGTTCGCAAATTCGAAATAAGTCGCCACCATATCGAATAATGAACGAAAGGTGGATTGGTTTTAGGTTACGCTATAGTTTTTGAGCGAGCGCAGCGAACGAGAGACGCGTAAAGGTGTGTCACAATCCAACGGTTTGGCACATACGGACATTGAATCATTCGCACCAGCCCGAGGAGCCGGAAGTCTTTATCCTATTGCCTGCTGACAAATGTTTACAGTTTGTGAATAGTTTCACATAAATAGTAATATTTCCACATACTACAGTCCAATGTGATGTCCGAGGTGGCTGACAAAATTAGGTACAAACACGATATATATGCATATTGCAAGGTATATGTATACCTTGCAAATTGTGATCGTAGCTCGCTCGCTCCGCTCGCTCGTAAAAATTTAGTCCAACCTCACATCCGATCCGACACGTTCGCAAATTCGAAATAAGTCGCCACCATATCGAATAATGAACGCAAGATGGATTGGTTTTAGGTTACGCTATAGTTTTCGAGCGAGCGCAGCGAGCGAGAGACGCGTAAAGGTGTGTCACAATCCAACGGTTTGGCACATACTGACATTGAAACATTTGCACCAGCCCGAGGAGCCGGAAGCCTTTATCATATTGCCTACTGACAAATGTTTACAGTTTGTGAATAGTTTCACATAAATAGTACTATTTCGACATACTACAGTGCAATGTGATGTCCGAAGTGGCTGACAAAATTAGGTACTAACACGATATATATGCATATTGCAAGGTATATGTATACCTTGCAAATTGTGATCGTTGCTCGCTCGCTCCGCTCGCTCGTAAAAATTTAGTCCAACCTCACATCCGATCCGACACGTTCGCAAATTCGAAATAAGTCGCTTTCATATCGAATGACTAACGCAAGAGGGATTGGTTTTAGGTTAGGCTATAGTTTTCGAGCGAGCGCAGCGAGCGAGAGACGCGTAAAGGTGTATCACAATCTAACGGTTTGGCACATACGGACATTGAAACATTCGCACCAGCCAGAAGAGCCGGAAGTATTTATCCTATTGCCTGCTGACAAATGTTTACAGTTTGTGAATAGTTTCACATAAATAGTACTATTTCCACATACTACAGTCCAATGTGATGTCCGAAGTGGCTAACAAAATTAGGTACTAACACGATATATATGCATATTGCAAGGTATATGTATACCTTGCAAATTGTGATCGTTGCTCGCTCGCTCCGCTCGCTCGTAAAAATTTAGTCCAACCTCACATCCGATCCGACACGTTCGCAAATTAGAAATAAGTCGCCACCATATCGAATAATGAACGCAAGATGGATTGGTTTTAGGTTACGCTATAGTATTCGAGCGAGCGCAGCGAACGAGAGACGCGTAAAGGTGTGTCACAATCCAACGGTTTGGCACATACGGACATTGAAACATTCGCACCAGCCCGAGGAGCCGGAAGTCTTTATCCTATTGCCTGCTGACAAATGTTTACAGTTTGTGAATAATTTCACATAAATAGTACTATTTCCACATACTACAGTCCAATGTGATGTCCCAAGTGGCTGACAAAATTAGGTACTAACACGAAATATATGCAAGGCAATATAAGGTATATGTATACCTTGCAAATTGTGATCGTTGCTCGCTCGCTCCGCTCGCTCGTAAAAATTTAGTCCAACCTCACATCCGATCCGACACGTTCGCAAATTCGAAATAAGTCGCCACCATATCGAATAATGAACGCAAGATGGATTGGTTTTAGGTTACGCTATAGTTTTCGAGCGAGCGCAGCGAACGAGAGACGCGTAAAGGTGTGTCACAATCCAACGGTTTGGCACATACGGACATTGAAACATTCGCACCAGCCCGAGGAGCCGGAAGTCTTTATCCTATTGCCTGCTGACAAATGTTTACAGTTTGTGAATAGTTTCACATAAATAGTACTATTTCCACATACTACAGTCCAATGTGATGTCCGAAGTGGCTGACAAAATTAGGTACTAACACGATATATATGCATATTGCAAGTTATATGTATATCTTGCAAATTGTGATCGTTGCTCGCTCGCTCCGCTCGCTCGTAAAAATTTAGTCCAACCTCACATCCGATCAGACACGTTCGCAAATTCGAAATAAGTCGCCACCATATCGAATAATGAACGCAAGATGGATTGCTTTTAGGTTACGCTATAGTTTTCGAGCGAGCGCAGCGAACGAGAGACGCGTAAAGGTGTGTCACAATCCAACGGTTTGGCACATACGGACATTGAAACATTCGCACCAGCCCTAGGAGCCGGAAGTCTTTATCCTATTGCCTGCTGACAAATGTTTACAGTTTGTGAATAGTTTCACATAAATAGTACTACTTCCACATACTACAGTCCAATGTGATGTCCGAAGTGGCTGACAAAATTAGGTACTAACACGAAATATATGCAAGGCAATATAAGGTATATGTATACCTTGCAAATTGTGATCGTGGCTCGCTCGCTCCGCTCGCTCGTAAAAATTTAGTCCAACCGCACATCCGATCCGACACGTTCGCAAATTCGAAATAAGTCGCCACCGTATCGAATAATGAACGCAAGATGGATTGGTTTTAGGTTACGCTATAGTTTTTGAGCGAGCGCAGCGAACGAGAGACGCGTAAAGGTGTGTCACAATCCAACGGTTTGGCACATACGGACATTGAAACATTCGCACCAGCCCGAGGAGCCGGAAGTCTTTATCCTATTGCCTGCTGACAAATGTTTACAGTTTGTGAATAGTTTCACATAAATAGTACTATTTCCACATAATACAGTCCAATGTGATGTCCGAAGTGGCTGACAAAATTAGGTACTAACACGAAATATATGCAAGGCAATATAAGGTATATGTATACCTTGCAAATTGTGATCGTTGCTCGCTCGCTCCGCCCGCTCGTAAAAATTTAGTCCAACCTCACATCCGATCCGACACGTTCGCAAATTCGAAATAAGTCGCCACCATATCGAATAATGAACGCAAGATGGATTGGTTTTAGGTTACGCTATAGTTTTCGAGCGAGCGCAGCGAACGAGAGACGCGTAAAGGTGTGTCACAATCCAACGGTTTGGCACATACGGACATTGAAACATTCGCACCAGCCCGAGGAGCCGGAAGTCTTTATCCTATTGCCTGCTGACAAATGTTTACAGTTTGTGAATAGTTTCACATAAATAGTACTATTTCCACATACTACAGTCCAATGTGATGTCCGAAGTGGCTGACAAAATTAGGTACTAACACGATATATATGCATATTGCAAGGTATATGTATACCTTGCAAATTGTGATCGTTGCTCGCTCGCTCCGCTCGCTCGTAAAAATTTAGTCCAACCTCACATCCGATCCGACACGTTCGCAAATTCGAAATAAGTCGCCACCATATCGAATAATGAACGCAAGATGGATTGGTTTTAGGTTACGCTATAGTTTTCGAGCGAGCGCAGCGAACGAGAGACGCGTAAAGGTGTGTCACAATCCAACGGTTTGGCACATACGGACATTGAAACATTCGCACCAGCCCGAGGAGCCGGAAGTCTTTATCCTATTGCCTGCTGACAAATGTTTACAGTTTGTGAATAGTTTCACATAAATAGTACTATTTCCACATACTACAGTCCAATGTGATGTCCGAAGTGGCTGACAAAATTAGGTACTAACACGATATATATGCATATTGCAAGGTATATGTATATCTTGCAAATTGTGATCGTTGCTCGCTCGCTCCGCTCGCTCGTAAAAATTTAGTCCAACCTCACATCCGATCCGACACGTTCGCAAATTCGAAATAAGTCGCCACCATATCGAATAATGAACGCAAGATGGATTGGTTTTAGGTTACGCTATAGTTTTCGAGCGAGCGCAGCGAACGAGAGACGCGTAAAGGTGTGTCACAATCCAACGGTTTGGCACATACGGACATTGAAACATTCGCACCAGCCCGAGGAGCCGGAAGTCTTTATCCTATTGCCTGCTGACAAATGTTTACAGTTTGTGAATAGTTTCACATAAATAGTACTATTTCCACATACTACAGTCCAATGTGATGTCCGAAGTGGCTGACAAAATTAGGTACTAACACGAAATATATGCAAGGCAATATAAGGTATATGTATACCTTGCAAATTGTGATCGTGGCTCGCTCGCTCCGCTCGCTCGTAAAAATTTAGTCCAACCGCACATCCGATCCGACACGTTCGCAAATTCGAAATAAGTCGCCACCGTATCGAATAATGAACGCAATATGGATTGGTTTTAGGTTACGCTATACTTTTTGAGCGAGCGCAGCGAACGAGAGACGCGTAAAGGTGCGTCACAATCCAACGGTTTGGCACATACGGACATTGAAACATTCGCACCAGCCCGAGGAGCCGGAAGTCTTTATCCTATTGCCTGCTGACAAATGTTTACAGTTTGTGAATAGTTTCACATAAATAGTACTATGTCCACATACTACAGTCCAATGTGATGTCCGAAGTGGCTGACAAAATTAGGTACTAACACGAAATATATGCAAGGCAATATAAGGTATATGTATACCTTGCAAATTGTGATCGTTGCTCGCTCGCTCCGCCCGCTCGTAAAAATTTAGTCCAACCTCACATCCGATCCGACACGTTCGCAAATTCGAAATAAGTCGCCACCATATCGAATAATGAACGCAAGATGGATTGGTTTTAGGTTACGCTATAGTTTTCGAGCGAGCGCAGCGAACGAGAGACGCGTAAAGGTGTGTCACAATCCAACGGTTTGGCACATACGGACATTGAAACATTCGCACCAGCCCGAGGAGCCGGAAGTCTTTATCCTATTGCCTGCTGACAAATGTTTACAGTTTGTGAATAGTTTCACATAAATAGTACTATTTCCACATACTACAGTCCAATGTGATGTCCGAAGTGGCTGAAAAAATTAGGTACTAACACGATATATATGCATATTGCAAGGTATATGTATATCTTGCAAATTGTGATCGTTGCTCGCTCGCTCCGCTCGCTCGTAAAAATTTAGTCCAACCTCACATCCGATCCGACACGTTCGCAAATTCGAAATAAGTCGCTTTCATATCGAATGACTAACGCAAGAGGGATTGATTTTAGGTTAGGCTATAGTTTTCGAGCGAGCGCAGCGAGCGAGAGACGCGTAAAGGTGTATCACAATCCAACGGTTTGGCACATACGGACATTGAAACATTCGCACCAGCCCTAGGAGCCGGAAGTCTTTATCCTATTGCCTGCTGACAAATGATTACAGTTTGTGAATAGTTTCACATAAATAGTACTATTTCCACATACTACAGTCCAATGTGATGTCCGAAGTGGCTGACAAAATTAGGTACTAACACGAAATATATGCAAGGCAATATAAGGTATATGTATACCTTGCAAATTGTGATCGTTGCTCGCTCGCTCGTAAAAATTTAGTCCAACCTCACATCCGATCCGACACGTTCGCAAATTCGAAATAAGTCGCCACCATATCGAATAATGAACGAAAGATGGATTGGTTTTAGGTTACGCTATAGTTTTTGAGCGAGCGCAGCGAACGAGAGACGCGTAAAGGTGTGTCACAATCCAACGGTTTGGCACATACGGACATTGAAACATTCGCACCAGCCCGAGGAGCCGGAAGTCTTTATCCTATTGCCTGCTGACAAATGTTTACAGTTTGTGAATAGTTTCACATAAATAGTAATATTTCCACATACTACAGTCCAATGTGATGTCCGAAGTGGCTGACAAAATTAGGTACAAACACGATATATATGCATATTGCAAGGTATATGTATACCTTGCAAATTGTGATCGTTGCTCGCTCGCTCCGCTCGCTCGTAAAAATTTAGTCCAACCTCACATCCGATCCGACACGTTCGCAAATTCGAAATAAGTCGCCACCATATCGAATAATGAACGCAAGATGGATTGGTTTTAGGTTACGCTATAGTTTTCGAGCGAGCGCAGCGAGCGAGAGACGCGTAAAGGTGTGTCACAATCCAACGGTTTGGCACATACTGACATTGAAACATTTGCACCAGCCCGAGGAGCCGGAAGCCTTTATCATATTGCCTACTGACAAATGTTTACAGTTTGTGAATAGTTTCACATAAATAGTACTATTTCGACATACTACAGTGCAATGTGATGTCCGAAGTGGCTGACAAAATTAGGTACTAACACGATATATATGCATATTGCAAGGTATATGTATACCTTGCAAATTGTGATCGTTGCTCGCTCGCTCCGCTCGCTCGTAAAAATTTAGTCCAACCTCACATCCGATCCGACACGTTCGCAAATTCGAAATAAGTCGCTTTCATATCGAATGACTAACGCAAGAGGGATTGGTTTTAGGTTAGGCTATAGTTTTCGAGCGAGCGCAGCGAGCGAGAGACGCGTAAAGGTGTATCACAATCTAACGGTTTGGCACATACGGACATTGAAACATTCGCACCAGCCAGAAGAGCCGGAAGTATTTATCCTATTGCCTGCTGACAAATGTTTACAGTTTGTGAATAGTTTCACATAAATAGTACTATTTCCACATACTACAGTCCAATGTGATGTCCGAAGTGGCTAACAAAATTAGGTACTGACACGATATATATGCATATTGCAAGGTATATGTATACCTTGCAAATTGTGATCGTTGCTCGCTCGCTCCGCTCGCTCGTAAAAATTTAGTCCAACCTCACATCCGATCCGACACGTTCGCAAATTAGAAATAAGTCGCCACCATATCGAATAATGAACGCAAGATGGATTGGTTTTAGGTTACGCTATAGTATTCGAGCGAGCGCAGCGAACGAGAGACGCGTAAAGGTGTGTCACAATCCAACGGTTCGGCACATACGGACATTGAAACATTCGCACCAGCCCGAGGAGCCGGAAGTCTTTATCCTATTGCCTGCTGACAAATGTTTACAGTTTGTGAATAATTTCACATAAATAGTACTATTTCCACATACTACAGTCCAATGTGATGTCCCAAGTGGCTGACAAAATTAGGTACTAACACGAAATATATGCAAGGCAATATAAGGTATATGTATACCTTGCAAATTGTGATCGTTGCTCGCTCGCTCCGCTCGCTCGTAAAAATTTAGTCCAACCTCACATCCGATCCGACACGTTCGCAAATTCGAAATAAGTCGCCACCATATCGAATAATGAACGCAAGATGGATTGGTTTTAGGTTACGCTATAGTTTTCGAGCGAGCGCAGCGAACGAGAGGCGCGTAAAGGTGTGTCACAATCCAACGGTTTGGCACATACGGACATTGAAACATTCGCACCAGCCCGAGGAGCCGGAAGTCTTTATCCTATTGCCTGCTGACAAATGTTTACAGTTTGTGAATAGTTTCACATAAATAGTACTATTTCCACATACTACAGTCCAATGTGATGTCCGAAGTGGCTGACAAAATTAGGTACTAACACGATATATATGCATATTGCAAGTTATATGTATATCTTGCAAATTGTGATCGTTGCTCGCTCGCTCCGCTCGCTCGTAAAAATTTAGTCCAACCTCACATCCGATCCGACACGTTCGCAAATTCGAAATAAGTCGCCACCATATCGAATAATGAACGCAAGATGGATTGGTTTTAGGTTACGCTATAGTTTTCGAGCGAGCGCAGCGAACGAGAGACGCGTAAAGGTGTGTCACAATCCAACGGTTTGGCACATACGGACATTGAAACATTCGCACCAGCCCGAGGAGCCGGAAGTCTTTATCCTATTGCCTGCTGACAAATGTTTACAGTTTGTGAATAATTTCACATAAATAGTACTATTTCCACATACTACAGTCCAATGTGATGTCCGAAGTGGCTGACAAAATTAGGTACTAACACGATATATATGCATATTGCAAGGTATATGTATACCTTGCAAATTGTGATCGTTGCTCGCTCGCTCCGCTCGCTCGTAAAAATTTAGTCCAACCTCACATCCGATCAGACACGTTCGCAAATTCGAAATAAGTCGCCACCATATCGAATAATGAACGCAAGATGGATTGGTTTTAGGTTACGCTATATTTTTCGAGCGAGCGCAGCGAACGAGAGACGCGTAAAGGTGTGTCACAATCCAACGGTTTGGCACATACGGACATTGAAACATTCGCACCAGCCCTAGGAGCCGGAAGTCTTTATCCTATTGCCTGCTGACAAATGTTTACAGTTTGTGAACAGTTTCACATAAATAGTACTATTTCCACATACTACAGTCCAATGTGATGTCCGAAGTGGCTGACAAAATTAGGTACTAACACGAAATATATGCAAGGCAATATAAGGTATATGTATACCTTGCAAATTGTGATCGTGGCTCGCTCGCTCCGCTCGCTCGTAAAAATTTAGTCCAACCTCACATCTGATCCGACACGTTCGCAAATTCGAAATATGTCGCCACCATATCGAATAATGAACGCAAGATGGATTGGTTTTAGGTTACGCTATAGTTTTCGAGCGAGCGCAGCGAGCGAGAGACACGTAAAGGTGTGTCACAATCCAACGGTTTGGCACATACGGACATTGAAACATTCGCACCAGCCCGAGGAGCCGGAAGTCTTTATCCTATTGCCTGCTGACAAATGTTTACAGTTTGTGAATAGTTTCACATAAATAGTACTATTTCCACATACTACAGTCCAATGTGATGTCCGAAGTGGCTGAAAAAATTAGGTACTAACACGATATATATGCATATTGCAAGGTATATGTATATCTTGCAAATTGTGATCGTTGCTCGCTCGCTCCGCTCGCTCGTAAAAATTTAGTCCAACCTCACATCCGATCCGACACGTTCGCAAATTCGAAATAAGTCGCTTTCATATCGAATGACTAACGCAAGAGGGATTGATTTTAGGTTAGGCTATAGTTTTCGAGCGAGCGCAGCGAGCGAGAGACGCGTAAAGGTGTATCACAATCCAACGGTTTGGCACATACGGACATTGAAACATTCGCACCAGCCCTAGGAGCCGGAAGTCTTTATCCTATTGCCTGCTGACAAATGATTACAGTTTGTGAATAGTTTCACATAAATAGTACTATTTCCACATACTACAGTCCAATGTGATGTCCGAAGTGGCTGACAAAATTAGGTACTAACACGAAATATATGCAAGGCAATATAAGGTATATGTATACCTTGCAAATTGTGATCGTTGCTCGCTCGCTCGTAAAAATTTAGTCCAACCTCACATCCGATCCGACACGTTCGCAAATTCGAAATAAGTCGCCACCATATCGAATAATGAACGAAAGATGGATTGGTTTTAGGTTACGCTATAGTTTTTGAGCGAGCGCAGCGAACGAGAGACGCGTAAAGGTGTGTCACAATCCAACGGTTTGGCACATACGGACATTGAATCATTCGCACCAGCCCGAGGAGCCGGAAGTCTTTATCCTATTGCCTGCTGACAAATGTTTACAGTTTGTGAATAGTTTCACATAAATAGTAATATTTCCACATACTACAGTCCAATGTGATGTCCGAAGTGGCTGACAAAATTAGGTACAAACACGATATATATGCATATTGCAAGGTATATGTATACCTTGCAAATTGTGATCGTTGCTCGCTCGCTCCGCTCGCTCGTAAAAATTTAGTCCAACCTCACATCCGATCCGACACGTTCGCAAATTCGAAATAAGTCGCCACCATATCGAATAATGAACGCAAGATGGATTGGTTTTAGGTTACGCTATAGTTTTCGAGCGAGCGCAG
The DNA here is from genome assembly GCF_910591885.1 of Bombus terrestris. Taxonomy (NCBI): domain Eukaryota; kingdom Metazoa; phylum Arthropoda; class Insecta; order Hymenoptera; family Apidae; genus Bombus; species Bombus terrestris. Next base: position 868,300 of record NW_025963552.1, on the reverse strand, counting down.
CGAGCGAGAGACGCGTAAAGGTGTGTCACAATCCAACGGTTTGGCACATACTGACATTGAAACATTTGCACCAGCCCGAGGAGCCGGAAGCCTTTATCATATTGCCTACTGACAAATGTTTACAGTTTGTGAATAGTTTCACATAAATAGTACTATTTCGACATACTACAGTGCAATGTGATGTCCGAAGTGGCTGACAAAATTAGGTACTAACACGATATATATGCATATTGCAAGGTATATGTATACCTTGCAAATTGTGATCGTTGCTCGCTCGCTCCGCTCGCTCGTAAAAATTTAGTCCAACCTCACATCCGATCCGACACGTTCGCAAATTCGAAATAAGTCGCTTTCATATCGAATGACTAACGCAAGAGGGATTGGTTTTAGGTTAGGCTATAGTTTTCGAGCGAGCGCAGCGAGCGAGAGGCGCGTAAAGGTGTATCACAATCTAACGGTTTGGCACATACGGACATTGAAACATTCGCACCAGCCAGAAGAGCCGGAAGTATTTATCCTATTGCCTGCTGACAAATGTTTACAGTTTGTGAATAGTTTCACATAAATAGTACTATTTCCACATACTACAGTCCAATGTGATGTCCGAAGTGGCTAACAAAATTAGGTACTAACACGATATATATGCATATTGCAAGGTATATGTATACCTTGCAAATTGTGATCGTTGCTCGCTCGCTCCGCTCGCTCGTAAAAATTTAGTCCAACCTCACATCCGATCCGACACGTTCGCAAATTAGAAATAAGTCGCCACCATATCGAATAATGAACGCAAGATGGATTGGTTTTAGGTTACGCTATAGTATTCGAGCGAGCGCAGCGAACGAGAGACGCGTAAAGGTGTGTCACAATCCAACGGTTTGGCACATACGGACATTGAAACATTCGCACCAGCCCGAGGAGCCGGAAGTCTTTATCCTATTGCCTGCTGACAAATGTTTACAGTTTGTGAATAATTTCACATAAATAGTACTATTTCCACATACTACAGTCCAATGTGATGTCCCAAGTGGCTGACAAAATTAGGTACTAACACGAAATATATGCAAGGCAATATAAGGTATATGTATACCTTGCAAATTGTGATCGTTGCTCGCTCGCTCCGCTCGCTCGTAAAAATTTAGTCCAACCTCACATCCGATCCGACACGTTCGCAAATTCGAAATAAGTCGCCACCATATCGAATAATGAACGCAAGATGGATTGGTTTTAGGTTACGCTATAGTTTTCGAGCGAGCGCAGCGAACGAGAGACGCGTAAAGGTGTGTCACAATCCAACGGTTTGGCACATACGGACATTGAAACATTCGCACCAGCCCGAGGAGCCGGAAGTCTTTATCCTATTGCCTGCTGACAAATGTTTACAGTTTGTGAATAGTTTCACATAAATAGTACTATTTCCACATACTACAGTCCAATGTGATGTCCGAAGTGGCTGACAAAATTAGGTACTAACACGATATATATGCATATTGCAAGTTATATGTATATCTTGCAAATTGTGATCGTTGCTCGCTCGCTCCGCTCGCTCGTAAAAATTTAGTCCAACCTCACATCCGATCCGACACGTTCGCAAATTCGAAATAAGTCGCCACCATATCGAATAATGAACGCAAGATGGATTGGTTTTAGGTTACGCTATAGTTTTCGAGCGAGCGCAGCGAACGAGAGACGCGTAAAGGTGTGTCACAATCCAACGGTTTGGCACATACGGACATTGAAACATTCGCACCAGCCCGAGGAGCCGGAAGTCTTTATCCTATTGCCTGCTGACAAATGTTTACAGTTTGTGAATAGTTTCACATAAATAGTACTATTTCCACATACTACAGTCCAATGTGATGTCCGAAGTGGCTGACAAAATTAGGTACTAACACGATATATATGCATATTGCAAGGTATATGTATACCTTGCAAATTGTGATCGTTGCTCGCTCGCTCCGCTCGCTCGTAAAAATTTAGTCCAACCTCACATCCGATCAGACACGTTCGCAAATTCGAAATAAGTCGCCACCATATCGAATAATGAACGCAAGATGGATTGGTTTTAGGTTACGCTATATTTTTCGAGCGAGCGCAGCGAACGAGAGACGCGTAAAGGTGTGTCACGATCCAACGGTTTGGCACATACGGACATTGAAACATTCGCACCAGCCCTAGGAGCCGGAAGTCTTTATCCTATTGCCTGCTGACAAATGTTTACAGTTTGTGAATAGTTTCACATAAATAGTACTATTTCCACATACTACAGTCCAATGTGATGTCCGAAGTGGCTGACAAAATTAGGTACTAACACGAAATATATGCAAGGCAATATAAGGTATATGTATACCTTGCAAATTGTGATCGTGGCTCGCTCGCTCCGCTCGCTCGTAAAAATTTAGTCCAACCGCACATCCGATCCGACACGTTCGCAAATTCGAAATAAGTCGCCACCGTATCGAATAATGAACGCAATATGGATTGGTTTTAGGTTACGCTATAGTTTTTGAGCGAGCGCAGCGAACGAGAGACGCGTAAAGGTGTGTCACAATCCAACGGTTTGGCACATACGGACATTGAAACATTCGCACCAGCCCGAGGAGCCGGAAGTCTTTATCCTATTGCCTGCTGACAAATGTTTACAGTTTGTGAATAGTTTCACATAAATAGTACTATGTCCACATACTACAGTCCAATGTGATGTCCGAAGTGGCTGACAAAATTAGGTACTAACACGAAATATATGCAAGGCAATATAAGGTATATGTATACCTTGCAAATTGTGATCGTTGCTCGCTCGCTCCGCCCGCTCGTAAAAATTTAGTCCAACCTCACATCCGATCCGACACGTTCGCAAATTCGAAATAAGTCGCCACCATATCGAATAATGAACGCAAGATGGATTGGTTTTAGGTTACGCTATAGTTTTCGAGCGAGCGCAGCGAACGAGAGACGCGTAAAGGTGTGTCACAATCCAACGGTTTGGCACATACGGACATTGAAACATTCGCACCAGCCCGAGGAGCCGGAAGTCTTTATCCTATTGCCTGCTGACAAATGTTTACAGTTTGTGAATAGTTTCACATAAATAGTACTATTTCCACATACTACAGTCCAATGTGATGTCCGAAGTGGCTGAAAAAATTAGGTACTAACACGATATATATGCATATTGCAAGGTATATGTATATCTTGCAAATTGTGATCGTTGCTCGCTCGCTCCGCTCGCTCGTAAAAATTTAGTCCAACCTCACATCCGATCCGACACGTTCGCAAATTCGAAATAAGTCGCCACCATATCGAATAATGAACGCAAGATGGATTGGTTTTAGGTTACGCTATAGTTTTCGAGCGAGCGCAGCGAACGAGAGACGCGTAAAGGTGTGTCACAATCCAACGGTTTGGCACATACGGACATTGAAACATTCGCACCAGCCCGAGGAGCCGGAAGTCTTTATCCTATTGCCTGCTGACAAATGTTTACAGTTTGTGAATAGTTTCACATAAATAGTACTATTTCCACATACTACAGGGCAATGTGATGTCCGAAGTGGCTGACGAAATTAGGTACTAACACGATATATATGCATATTGCAAGGTATATGTATACCTTGCATATTGTGATCGATGCTCGCTCGCTCGTAAAAATTTAGTCCAACCTCACATCTGATCCGACACGTTCGCAAATTCGAAATATGTCGCCACCATATCGAATAATGAACGCAAGATGGATTGGTTTTAGGTTACGCTATAGTTTTCGAGCGAGCGCAGCGAGCGAGAGACACGTAAAGGTGTGTCACAATCCAACGGTTTGGCACATACGGACATTGAAACATTCGCACCAGCCCGAGGAGCCGGAAGTCTTTATCCTATTGCCTGCTGACAAATGTTTACAGTTTGTGAATAGTTTCACATAAATAGTACTATTTCCACATACTAAAGTGCAATGTGATGTCCGAAGTGGCTGACAAAATTAGGTACTAACACGATATATATGCATATTGCAAGGTATATGTATGCCATGCAAATTGTGATCGTTGCTCGCTCGCTCCGCTCGCTCGTAAAAATTTAGTCCGACCTCACATACGATCCGACACGTTCGCAAATTCGAAATAAGTTGCCCTCATATCGAATGACTAACGCAAGAGGGATTGGTTTTAGGTTAGGCTATAGTTTTCGAGCGAGCGCAGCGAGCGAGAGATGCGTAAAGGAGTGTCACAATCCGACGGTTTGGCACATACGGACATTGAAACATTCGCACCAGCCCGAGGAGCCGGAAGTCTTTATCCTATTGCCTGCTGACAAATGTTTACAGTCTGTGAATAGTTTCACATAAATAGTACTATTTCCACATAGTACAGTGCAATGTGATGTCCGAAGTGGCTGACAAAATTAGGTAATAACACGAAATGTATGCAAGGCAATATAAGGTATATGTATAACTTGCAAATTGTGATCGTTGCTCGCTCGCTCCGCTCGCTCGTAAAAATTTAGTCCAACCTCACATACGATCCGACACGTTCGCAAATTCGATATAAGTCGCCTTCATATCGAATGACTAACGCAAGAGGGATTGGTTTTAGGTTAGGCTATAGTTTTCGAGCGAGCGCAGCGAGCGAGAGACGCGTAAAGGTGTGTCACAATACAACGGTTTGGCACATACGGACATTGAAACATTCGCACCAGCCCGAGGAGCCGGAAGTCTTTATCCTATTGCCTGCTGACAAATGTTTACAGTTTGTGAATAGTTTCACATAAATAGTACTATTTCCACATACTACAGTCCAATGTGATGTCCGAAGTGGCTGACAAAATTAGGTACTAACACGATATATATGCATATTGCAAGGTATATGTATACCTTGCAAATTGTGATCGTTGCTCGCTCGCTCCGCTCGCTCGTAAAAATTTAGTCCAACCTCACATCCGATCCGACACGTTCGCAAATTCGAAATAAGTCGCCACCATATCGAATAATGAACGCAAGATGGATTGGTTTTAGGTTACGCTATAGTTTTCGAGCGAGCGCAGCGAACGAGAGACGCGTAAAGGTGTGTCACAATCCAACGGTTTGGCACATACGGACATTGAAACATTCGCACCAGCCCGAGGAGCCGGAAGTCTTTATCCTATTGCCTGCTGACAAATGTTTACAGTTTGTGAATAGTTTCACATAAATAGTACTATTTCCACATACTACAGTCCAATGTGATGTCCGAAGTGGCTGACAAAATTAGGTACTAACACGATATATATGCATATTGCAAGGTATATGTATATCTTGCAAATTGTGATCGTTGCTCGCTCGCTCCGCTCGCTCGTAAAAAATTAGTCCAACCTCACATCCGATCCGACACGTTCGCAAATTCGAAATAAGTCGCCACCATATCGAATAATGAACGCAAGATGGATTGGTTTTAGGTTACGCTATAGTTTTCGAGCGAGCGCAGCGAACGAGAGACGCGTAAAGGTGTGTCACAATCCAACGGTTTGGCACATACGGACATTGAAACATTCGCACCAGCCCGAGGAGCCGGAAGTCTTTATCCTATTGCCTGCTGACAAATGTTTACAGTTTGTGAATAGTTTCACATAAATAGTACTATTTCCACATACTACAGTCCAATGTGATGTCCGAAGTGGCTGACAAAATTAGGTACTAACACGATATATATGCATATTGCAAGGTATATGTATACCTTGCAAATTGTGATCGTTGCTCGCTCGCTCCGCTCGCTCGTAAAAATTTAGTCCAACCTCACATCCGATCAGACACGTTCGCAAATTCGAAATAAGTCGCCACCATATCGAATAATGAACGCAAGATGGATTGGTTTTAGGTTACGCTATAGTTTTCGAGCGAGCGCAGCGAACGAGAGACGCGTAAAGGTGTGTCACAATCCAACGGTTTGGCACATACGGACATTGAAACATTCGCACCAGCCCTAGGAGCCGGAAGTCTTTATCCTATTGCCTGCTGACAAATGTTTACAGTTTGTGAATAGTTTCACATAAATAGTACTATTTCCACATACTACAGTCCAATGTGATGTCCGAAGTGGCTGACAAAATTAGGTACTAACACGAAATATATGCAAGGCAATATAAGGTATATGTATACCTTGCAAATTGTGATCGTGGCTCGCTCGCTCCGCTCGCTCGTAAAAATTTAGTCCAACCGCACATCCGATCCGACACGTTCGCAAATTCGAAATAAGTCGCCACCGTATCGAATAATGAACGCAATATGGATTGGTTTTAGGTTACGCTATAGTTTTTGAGCGAGCGCAGCGAACGAGAGACGCGTAAAGGTGTGTCACAATCCAACGGTTTGGCACATACGGACATTGAAACATTCGCACCAGCCCGAGGAGCCGGAAGTCTTTATCCTATTGCCTGCTGACAAATGTTTACAGTTTGTGAATAGTTTCACATAAATAGTACTATGTCCACATACTACAGTCCAATGTAATGTCCGAAGTGGCTGACAAAATTAGGTACTAACACGAAATATATGCAAGGCAATATAAGGTATATGTATACCTTGCAAATTGTGATCGTTGCTCGCTCGCTCCGCCCGCTCGTAAAAATTTAGTCCAACCTCACATCCGATCCGACACGTTCGCAAATTCGAAATAAGTCGCCACCATATCGAATAATGAACGCAAGATGGATTGGTTTTAGGTTACGCTATAGTTTTCGAGCGAGCGCAGCGAACGAGAGACGCGTAAAGGTGTGTCACAATCCAACGGTTTGGCACATACGGACATTGAAACATTCGCACCAGCCCGAGGAGCCGGAAGTCTTTATCCTATTGCCTGCTGACAAATGTTTACAGTTTGTGAATAGTTTCACATAAATAGTACTATTTCCACATACTACAGTCCAATGTGATGTCCGAAGTGGCTGAAAAAATTAGGTACTAACACGATATATATGCATATTGCAAGGTATATGTATATCTTGCAAATTGTGATCGTTGCTCGCTCGCTCCGCTCGCTCGTAAAAATTTAGTCCAACCTCACATCCGATCCGACACGTTCGCAAATTCGAAATAAGTCGCCACCATATCGAATAATGAACGCAAGATGGATTGGTTTTAGGTTACGCTATAGTTTTCGAGCGAGCGCAGCGAACGAGAGACGCGTAAAGGTGTGTCACAATCCAACGGTTTGGCACATACGGACATTGAAACATTCGCACCAGCCCGAGGAGCCGGAAGTCTTTATCCTATTGCCTGCTGACAAATGTTTACAGTTTGTGAATAGTTTCACATAAATAGTACTATTTCCACATACTACAGGGCAATGTGATGTCCGAAGTGGCTGACGAAATTAGGTACTAACACGATATATATGCATATTGCAAGGTATATGTATACCTTGCATATTGTGATCGATGCTCGCCCGCTCCGCTCGCTCGTAAAAATTTAGTCCAACCTCACATCTGATCCGACACGTTCGCAAATTCGAAATATGTCGCCACCATATCGAATAATGAACGCAAGATGGATTGGTTTTAGGTTACGCTATAGTTTTCGAGCGAGCGCAGCGAGCGAGAGACACGTAAAGGTGTGTCACAATCCAACGGTTTGGCACATACTGACATTGAAACATTCGCACCAGCCCGAGGAGCCGGAAGTCTTTATCATATTGCCTACTGACAAATGTCTACAGTTTGTGAATAGTTTCACATAAATAGTACTATTTCGACATACTACAGTGCAATGTGATGTCCGAAGTGGCTGACAAAATTAGGTACTAACACGATATATATGCATATTGCAAGGTATATGTATACCTTGCAAATTGTGATCGTTGCTCGCTCGCTCCGCTCGCTCGTAAAAATTTAGTCCAACCTCACATACGATCCGACACGTTCGCAAATTCGAAATAAGTTGCCTTCATATCGAATGACTAACGCAAGATGGATTGGTTTTAGGTTAGGCTATAGTTTTCGAGCGAGCGCAGCGAGCGAGAGACGCGTAAAGGTGTGTCACAATCCAACGGTTTGGCGCATACGGACATTGAGTCATTCGCACCAGCACGTGGAGCCAGATGTCTTTAGCCTATTGCCTCCTGACAAATGTTTACAGTTTATGAATAGTATCACATAAATAGTACTATTTCCACATACTAAAGTGCAATGTGATGTCCGAAGTGGCTGACAAAATTAGGTACTAACACGATATATATGCATATTGCAAGGTATATGTATGCCATGCAAATTGTGATCGTTGCTCGCTCGCTCCGCTCGCTCGTAAAAATTTAGTCCGACCTCACATACCATCCGACACGTTCGCAAATTCGAAATAAGTTGCCCTCATATCGAATGACTAACGCAAGAGGGATTGGTTTTAGGTTAGGCTATAGTTTTCGAGCGAGCGCAGCGAGCGAGAGATGCGTAAAGGAGTGTCACAATCCGACGGTTTGGCACATACGGACATTGAAACATTCGCACCAGCCCGAGGAGCCGGAAGTCTTTATCCTATTGCCTGCTGACAAATGTTTACAGTCTGTGAATAGTTTCACATAAATAGTACTATTTCCACATAGTACAGTGCAATGTGATGTCCGAAGTGGCTGACAAAATTAGGTAATAACACGAAATGTATGCAAGGCAATATAAGGTATATGTATAACTTGCAAATTGTGATCGTTGCTCGCTCGCTCCGCTCGCTCGTAAAAATTTAGTCCAACCTCACATACGATCCGACACGTTCGCAAATTCGATATAAGTCGCCTTCATATCGAATGACTAACGCAAGAGGGATTGGTTTTAGGTTAGGCTATAGTTTTCGAGCGAGCGCAGCGAGCGAGAGACGCGTAAAGGTGTGTCACAATACAACGGTTTGGCACATACGGACATTGAAACATTCGCACCAGCCCGAGGAGCCGGAAGTCTTTATCATGTTGCCTACTGACAAATGTTTACAGTTTGTGAATAGTTTCACATAAATAGTACTATTTCGACATACTACAGTGCAATGTGATGTCCGAAGTGGCTGACAAAATTAGGTACTAACACGATATATATGCATATTGCAAGGTATATGTATACCTTGCAAATTGTGATCGTTGCTCGCTCGCTCCGCTCGCTCGTAAAAATTTAGTCCAACCTCACATCCGATCCGACACGTTCGCAAATTCGAAATAAGTTGCCCTCATATCGAATGACTAACGCAAGAGGGATTGGTTTTAGGTTAGGCTATAGTTTTCGAGCGAGCGCAGCGAGCGAGAGATGCGTAAAGGAGTGTCACAATCCGACGGTTTGGCACATACGGACATTGAAACATTCGCGCCAGCCCGAGGAGCCGGAAGTCTTTATCCTATTGCCTGCTGACAAATGTTTACAGTCTGTGAATAGTTTCACATAAATAGTACTATTTCCACATAGTACAGTGCAATGTGATGTCCGAAGTGGCTGACAAAATTAGGTAATAACACGAAATGTATGCAAGGCAATATAAGGTATATGTATACCTTGCAAATTGTGATCGTTGCTCGCTCGCTCCGCTCGCTCGTAAAAATTTAGTCCAACCTCACATACGATCCGACACGTTCGCAAATTCGATATAAGTCGCCTTCATATCGAATGACTAACGCAAGAGGGATTGGTTTTAGGTTAGGCTATAGTTTTCGAGCGAGCGCAGCGAGCGAGAGACGCGTAAAGGTGTGTCACAATACAACGGTTTGGCACATACGGACATTGAAACATTCGCACCAGCCCGAGGAGCCGGAAGTCTTTATCCTATTGCCTGCTGACAAATGTTTACAGTTTGTGAATAGTTTCACATAAATAGTACTATTTCCACATACTACAGTCCAATGTGATGTCCGAAGTGGCTGACAAAATTAGGTACTAACACGATATATATGCATATTGCAAGGTATATGTATACCTTGCAAATTGTGATCGTTGCTCGCTCGCTCCGCTCGCTCGTAAAAATTTAGTCCAACCTCACATCCGATCCGACACGTTCGCAAATTCGAAATAAGTCGCCACCATATCGAATAATGAACGCAAGGTGGATTGGTTTTAGGTTACGCTATAGTTTTCGAGCGAGCGCAGCGAACGAGAGACGCGTAAAGGTGTGTCACAATCCAACGGTTTGGCACATACGGACATTGAAACATTCGCACCAGCCCGAGGAGCCGGAAGTCTTTATCCTATTGCCTGCTGACAAATGTTTACAGTTTGTGAATAGTTTCACATAAATAGTACTATTTCCACATACTACAGTCCAATGTGATGTCCGAAGTGGCTGACAAAATTAGGTACTAACACGATATATATGCATATTGCAAGGTATATGTATATCTTGCAAATTGTGATCGTTGCTCGCTCGCTCCGCTCGCTCGTAAAAATTTAGTCCAACCTCACATCCGATCCGACACGTTCGCAAATTCGAAATAAGTGGCCACCATATCGAATAATGAACGCAAGATGGATTGGTTTTAGGTTACGCTATAGTCTTCGAGCGAGCGCAGCGAACGAGAGACGCGTAAAGGTGTGTCACAATCCAACGGTTTGGCACATACGGACATTGAAACATTCGCACCAGCCCGAGGAGCCGGAAGTCTTTATCCTATTGCCTGCTGACAAATGTTTACAGTTTGTGAATAGTTTCACATAAATAGTACTATTTCCACATACTACAGTCCAATGTGATGTCCGAAGTGGCTGACAAAATTAGGTACTAACACGATATATATGCATATTGCAAGGTATATGTATACCTTGCAAATTGTGATCGTTGCTCGCTCGCTCCGCTCGCTCGTAAAAATTTAGTCCAACCTCACATCCGATCAGACACGTTCGCAAATTCGAAATAAGTCGCCACCATATCGAATAATGAACGCAAGATGGATTGGTTTTAGGTTACGCTATAGTTTTCGAGCGAGCGCAGCGAACGAGAGACGCGTAAAGGTGTGTCACAATCCAACGGTTTGGCACATACGGACATTGAAACATTCGCACCAGCCCTAGGAGCCGGAAGTCTTTATCCTATTGCCTGCTGACAAATGTTTACAGTTTGTGAATAGTTTCACATAAATAGTACTATTTCCACATACTACAGTCCAATGTGATGTCCGAAGTGGCTGACAAAATTAGGTACTAACACGAAATATATGCAAGGCAATATAAGGTATATGTATACCTTGCAAATTGTGATCGTGGCTCGCTCGCTCCGCTCGCTCGTAAAAATTTAGTCCAACCGCACATCCGATCCGACACGTTCGCAAATTCGAAATAAGTCGCCACCGTATCGAATAATGAACGCAATATGGATTTGTTTTAGGTTACGCTATAGTTTTTGAGCGAGCGCAGCGAACGAGAGACGCGTAAAGGTGTGTCACAATCCAACGGTTTGGCACATACGGACATTGAAACATTCGCACCAGCCCGAGGAGCCGGAAGTCTTTATCCTATTGCCTGCTGACAAATGTTTACAGTTTGTGAATAGTTTCACATAAATAGTACTATGTCCACATACTACAGTCCAATATGATGTCCGAAGTGGCTGACAAAATTAGGTACTAACACGAAATATATGCAAGGCAATATAAGGTATATGTATACCTTGCAAATTGTGATCGTTGCTCGCTCGCTCCGCCCGCTCGTAAAAATTTAGTCCAACCTCACATCCGATCCGACACGTTCGCAAATTCGAAATAAGTCGCCACCATATCGAATAATGAACGCAAGATGGATTGGTTTTAGGTTACGCTATAGTTTTCGAGCGAGCGCAGCGAACGAGAGACGCGTAAAGGTGTGTCACAATCCAACGGTTTGGCACATACGGACATTGAAACATTCGCACCAGCCCGAGGAGCCGGAAGTCTTTATCCTATTGCCTGCTGACAAATGTTTACAGTTTGTGAATAGTTTCACATAAATAGTACTATTTGCACATACTACAGTCCAATGTGATGTCCGAAGTGGCTGAAAAAATTAGGTACTAACACGATATATATGCATATTGCAAGGTATATGTATATCTTGCAAATTGTGATCGTTGCTCGCTCGCTCCGCTCGCTCGTAAAAATTTAGTCCAACCTCACATCCGATCCGACACGTTCGCAAATTCGAAATAAGTCGCCACCATATCGAATAATGAACGCAAGATGGATTGGTTTTAGGTTACGCTATAGTTTTCGAGCGAGCGCAGCGAACGAGAGACGCGTAAAGGTGTGTCACAATCCAACGGTTTGGCACATACGGACATTGAAACATTCGCACCAGCCCGAGGAGCCGGAAGTCTTTATCCTATTGCCTCCTGACAAATGTTTACAGTTTGTGAATAGTTTCACATAAATAGTACTATTTCCACATACTACAGGGCAATGTGATGTCCGAAGTGGCTGACGAAATTAGGTACTAACACGATATATATGCATATTGCAAGGTATATGTATACCTTGCATATTGTGATCGATGCTCGCTCGCTCCGCTCGCTCGTAAAAATTTAGTCCAACCTCACATCTGATCCGACACGTTCGCAAATTCGAAATATGTCGCCACCATATCGAATAATGAACGCAAGATGGATTGGTTTTAGGTTACGCTATAGTTTTCGAGCGAGCGCAGCGAGCGAGAGACACGTAAAGGTGTGTCACAATCCAACGGTTTGGCACATACTGACATTGAAACATTCGCACCAGCCCGAGGAGCCGGAAGTCTTTATCATATTGCCTACTGACAAATGTTTACAGTTTGTGAATAGTTTCACATAAATAGTACTATTTCGACATACTACAGTGCAATGTGATGTCCGAAGTGGCTGACAAAATTAGGTACTAACACGATATATATGCATATTGCAAGGTATATGTATACCTTGCAAATTGTAATCGTTGCTCGCTCGCTCCGCTCGCTCGTAAAAATTTAGTCCAACCTCACATACGATCCGACACGTTCGCAAATTCGAAATAGGTTGCCTTCATATCGAATGACTAACGCAAGATGGATTGGTTTTAGGTTAGGCTATAGTTTTCGAGCGAGCGCAGCGAGCGAGAGACGCGTAAAGGTGTGTCACAATCCAACGGTTTGGCGCATACGGACATTGAGTCATTCGCACCAGCACGTGGAGCCAGATGTCTTTAGCCTATTGCCTCCTGACAAATGTTTACAGTTTATGAATAGTATCACATAAATAGTACTATTTCCACATACTAAAGTGCAATGTGATGTCCGAAGTGGCTGACAAAATTAGGTACTAACACGATATATATGCATATTGCAAGGTATATGTATGCCATGCAAATTGTGATCGTTGCTCGCTCGCTCCGCTCGCTCGTAAAAATTTAGTCCGACCTCACATACGATCCGACACGTTCGCAAATTCGAAATAAGTTGCCCTCATATCGAATGACTAACGCAAGAGGGATTGGTTTTAGGTTAGGCTATAGTTTTCGAGCGAGCGCAGCGAGCGAGAGATGCGTAAAGGATTGTCACAATCCGACGGTTTGGCACATACGGACATTGAAACATTCGCACCAGCCCGAGGAGCCGGAAGTCTTTATCCTATTGCCTGCTGACAAATGTTTACAGTCTGTGAATAGTTTCACATAAATAGTACTATTTCCACATAGTACAGTGCAATGTGATGTCCGAAGTGGCTGACAAAATTAGGTAATAACACGAAATGTATGCAAGGCAATATAAGGTATATGTATAACTTGCAAATTGTGATCGTTGCTCGCTCGCTCCGCTCGCTCGTAAAAATTTAGTCCAACCTCACATACGATCCGACACGTTCGCAAATTCGATATAAGTCGCCTTCATATCGAATGACTAACGCAAGAGGGATTGGTTTTAGGTTAGGCTATAGTTTTCGAGCGAGCGCAGCGAGCGAGAGACGCGTAAAGGTGTGTCACAATACAACGGTTTGGCACATACGGACATTGAAACATTCGCACCAGCCCGAGGAGCCGGAAGTCTTTATCATGTTGCCTACTGACAAATGTTTACAGTTTGTGAATAGTTTCACATAAATAGTACTATTTCGACATACTACAGTGCAATGTGATGTCCGAAGTGGCTGACAAAATTAGGTACTAACACGATATATATGCATATTGCAAGGTATATGTATACCTTGCAAATTGTAATCGTTGCTCGCTCGCTCCGCTCGCTCGTAAAAATTTAGTCCAACCTCACATACGATCCGACACGTTCGCAAATTCGAAATAGGTTGCCTTCATATCGAATGACTAACGCAAGATGGATTGGTTTTAGGTTAGGCTATAGTTTTCGAGCGAGCGCAGCGAGCGAGAGACGCGTAAAGGTGTGTCACAATCCAACGGTTTGGCGCATACGGACATTGAGTCATTCGCACCAGCACGTGGAGCCAGATGTCTTTAGCCTATTGCCTCCTGACAAATGTTTACAGTTTATGAATAGTATCACATAAATAGTACTATTTCCACATACTAAAGTGCAATGTGATGTCCGAAGTGGCTGACAAAATTAGGTACTAACACGATATATATGCATATTGCAAGGTATATGTATGCCATGCAAATTGTGATCGTTGCTCGCTCGCTCCGCTCGCTCGTAAAAATTTAGTCCGACCTCACATACGATCCGACACGTTCGCAAATTCGAAATAAGTTGCCCTCATATCGAATGACTAACGCAAGAGGGATTGGTTTTAGGTTAGGCTATAGTTTTCGAGCGAGCGCAGCGAGCGAGAGATGCGTAAAGGATTGTCACAATCCGACGGTTTGGCACATACGGACATTGAAACATTCGCACCAGCCCGAGGAGCCGGAAGTCTTTATCCTATTGCCTGCTGACAAATGTTTACAGTCTGTGAATAGTTTCACATAAATAGTACTATTTCCACATAGTACAGTGCAATGTGATGTCCGAAGTGGCTGACAAAATTAGGTAATAACACGAAATGTATGCAAGGCAATATAAGGTATATGTATAACTTGCAAATTGTGATCGTTGCTCGCTCGCTCCGCTCGCTCGTAAAAATTTAGTCCAACCTCACATACGATCCGACACGTTCGCAAATTCGATATAAGTCGCCTTCATATCGAATGACTAACGCAAGAGGGATTGGTTTTAGGTTAGGCTATAGTTTTCGAGCGAGCGCAGCGAGCGAGAGACGCGTAAAGGTGTGTCACAATACAACGGTTTGGCACATACGGACATTGAAACATTCGCACCAGCCCGAGGAGCCGGAAGTCTTTATCATGTTGCCTACTGACAAATGTTTACAGTTTGTGAATAGTTTCACATAAATAGTACTATTTCGACATACTACAGTGCAATGTGATGTCCGAAGTGGCTGACAAAATTAGGTACTAACACGATATATATGCATATTGCAAGGTATATGTATACCTTGCAAATTGTGATCGTTGCTCGCTCGCTCCGCTCGCTCGTAAAAATTTAGTCCAACCTCACATCCGATCCGACACGTTCGCAAATTCGAAATAAGTCGCCACCATATCGAATAATGAACGCAAGATGGATTGGTTTTAGGTTACGCTATAGTTTTCGAGCGAGAGCAGCGAACGAGAGACGCGTAAAGGTGTGTCACAATCCAACGGTTTGGCACATACGGACATTGAAACTTTCGCACCAGCCCGAGGAGCCGGAAGTCTTTATCCTATTGCCTGCTGACAAATGTTTACAGTCTGTGAATAGTTTCACATAAATAGTACTATTTCCACATACTACAGTCCAATGTGATGTCCGAAGTGGCTAACAAAATTAGGTACTAACACGATATATATGCATATTGCAAGGTATATGTATACCTTGCAAATTGTGATCGTTGCTCGCTCGCTCCGCTCGCTCGTAAAAATTTAGTCCAACCTTACATCCGATCCGACACGTTCGCAAATTCGAAATAAGTCGCCACCATATCGAATAATGAACGCAAGATGGATTGGTTTTAGGTTACGCTATAGTTTTCGAGCGAGCGCAGCGAACGAGAGACGAGTAAAGGTGTGTCACAATCCAACGGTTTGGCACATACGGACATTGAAACATTCGCACCAGCCCGAGGAGCCGGAAGTCTTTATCCTATTGCCTGCTGACAAATGTTTACAGTTTGTGAATAGTTTCACATAAATAGTACTATTTCCACATACTACAGGGCAATGTGATGTCCGAAGTGGCTGACGAAATTAGGTACTAACACGATATATATGCATATTGCAAGGTATATGTATACCTTGCAAATTGTGATCGTTGCTCGCTCGCTCCGCTCGCTCGTAAAAATTTAGTCCGACCTCACATACGATCCGACACGTTCGCAAATTCGAAATAAGTTGCCCTCATGTCGAATGACTAACGCAAGAGGGATTGGTTTTAGGTTAGGCTATAGTTTTCGAGCGAGCGCAGCGAGCGAGAGACGCGTAAAGGAGTGTCACAATCCGACGGTTTGGCACATACGGACATTGAAACATTCGCACCAGCCCGAGGAGCCGGAAGTCTTTATCCTGTTGCCTACTGACAAATGTTTACAGTTTATGAATAGTGTCACATAAATAGTACTATTTCCACATAGTACAGTGCAATGTGATGTCCGAAGTGGCTGACAAAATTAGGTAATAACACGAAATGTATGCAAGGCAATATAAGGTATATGTATAACTTGCAAATTGTGATCGTTGCTCGCTCGCTCCGCTCGCTCGTAAAAATTTAGTCCAACTTCACATACGATCCGACACGTTCGCAAATTCGAAATAAGTCGCCTTCATATCGAATGACTAACGCAAGAGGGATTGGTTTTATGTTAGGCTATAGTTTTCGAGCGAGCGCAGCGAGCGAGAGACGCGTAAAGGTGTGTCACAATCCAACGGTTTGGCACATACGGACATTGAAACATTCGCACCAGCCCGAGGAGCCGGAAGTCTTTATCCTATTGCCTGCTGACAAATGTTTACAGTTTGTGAATAGTTTCACATAAATAGTACTATTTCCACATATTACAGTGCAATGTGATGTCCGAAGTGGCTGACAAAATTAGGTAATAACACGATATATATGCATATTGCAAGGTATATGTATACCTTGCAAATTGTGATCGTTGCTCGCTCGCTCCGCTTGCTCGTAAAAATTTAGTCCAATCTCACATCCGATCCGACACGTTCGCAAATTCGAAATATGTCGCCACCATATCGAATAATGAACGCAAGATGGATTGGTTTTAGGTTGCGCTATAGTTTTCGAGCGAGCGCAGCGAACGAGAGACGCGTAAAGGTGTGTCACAACCCAACGGTTTGGCACATACGGACATTGAAACATTCGCACCAGCCCGAGGAGCCGGAACTCTTTATCCTATTGCCTGCTGACAAATGTTTACAGTTTGTGAATAGTTTCACATAAATAGTACTGTTTCCACATGCTACAGTCCAATGTGATATCCGAAGTGGCTGACAAAATTAGGTACTAACACGAAATATATGCAAGGCAATATAAGGTATATGTATACCTTGCAAATTGTGATCGTTGCTCGCTCGCTCCGCTCGCTCGTAAAAATTTAGTCCAACCTCACATACGATCCGACACGTTCGCAAATTCGAAATAAGTTGCCCTCATATCGAATGACTAACGCAAGATGGATTGGTTTTAGGTTAGGCTATAGTTTTCGAGCGAGCGCAGCGAGCGAGAGACGCGTAAAGGTGTGTCACAATCCAACGGTTTGGCACATACGGACATTGAGTCATTCGCACCAGCACGTGGAGCCAGATGTCTTTATCCTATTGCCTCCTGACAAATGTTTACAGTTTCTGAATAGCATCACATAAAAAGTACTATTTCCACATACTAAAGTGCAATGTGATGTCCGAAGTGGCTGACAAAATTAGGTACTAACACGATATATATGCATATTGCAAGGTATATGTATACCTTGCAAATTGTGATCGTTGCTCGCTCGCTCCGCTCGCTCGTAAAAATTTAGTCCGACCTCACATACGATCCGACACGTTCGCAAATTCGAAATAAGTTGCCCTCATATCGAATGACTAACGCAAGAGGGATTGGTTTTAGGTTAGGCTATAGTTTTCGAGCGAGCGCAGCGAACGAGAGACGAGTAAAGGTGTGTCACAATCCAACGGTTTGGCACATACGGACATTGAAACATTCGCACCAGCCCGAGGAGCCGGAAGTCTTTATCCTATTGCCTGCTGACAAATGTTTACAGTTTGTGAATAGTTTCACATAAATAGTACTATTTCCACATACTACAGGGCAATGTGATGTCCGAAGTGGCTGACGAAATTAGGTACTAACACGATATATATGCATATTGCAAGGTATATGTATACCTTGCATATTGTGATCGATGCTCGCTCGCTCCGCTCGCTCGTAAAAATTTAGTCCAACCTCACATCCGATCCGACACGTTCGCAAATTCGAAATAAGTCGCCACCATATCGAATAATGAACGCAAGATGGATTGGTTTTAGGTTACGCTATAGTTTTCGAGCGAGCGCAGCGAGCGAGAGACACGTAAAGGTGTGTCACAATCCAACGGTTTGGCACATACTGACATTGAAACATTCGCACCAGCCCGAGGAGCCGGAAGTCTTTATCATATTGCCTACTGACAAATGTTTACAGTTTGTGAATAGTTTCACATAAATAGTACTATTTCGACATACTACAGTGCAATGTGATGTCCGAAGTGGCTGACAAAATTAGGTACTAACACGATATATATGCATATTGCAAGGTATATGTATACCTTGCAAATTGTGATCGTTGCTCGCTCGCTCCGCTCGCTCGTAAAAATTTAGTCCGACCTCACATACGATCCGACACGTTCGCAAATTCGAAATAAGTTGCCCTCATGTCGAACGACTAACGCAAGAGGGATTGGTTTTAGGTTAGGCTATAGTTTTCGAGCGAGCGCAGCGAGCGAGAGACGCGTAAAGGAGTGTCACAATCCGACGGTTTGGCACATACGGACATTGAAACATTCGCACCAGCCCGAGGAGCCGGAAGTCTTTATCCTGTTGCCTACTGACAAATGTTTACAGTTTATGAATAGTTTCACATAAATAGTACTATTTCCACATAGTACAGTGCAATGTGATGTCCGAAGTGGCTGACAAAATTAGGTAATAACACGAAATGTATGCAAGGCAATATAAGGTATATGTATAACTTGCAAATTGTGATCGTTGCTCGCTCGCTCCGCTCGCTCGTAAAAATTTAGTCCAACCTCACATACGATCCGACACGTTCGCAAATTCGAAATAAGTCGCCTTCATATCGAATGACTAACGCAAGAGGGATTGGTTTTATGTTAGGCTATAGTTTTCGAGCGAGCGCAGCGAGCGAGAGACGCGTAAAGGTGTGTCACAATCCAACGGTTTGGCACATACGGACATTGAAACATTCGCACCAGCCCGAGGAGCCGGAAGTCTTTATCCTATTGCCTGCTGACAAATGTGTACAGTTTGTGAATAGTTTCACATAAATAGTACTATTTCCACATATTACAGTGCAATGTGATGTCCGAAGTGGCTGACAAAATTAGGTAATAACACGAAATATATGCAAGGCAACATTAGGTATATGTATAACTTGCAAATTGTGATCGTTGCTCGCTCGCTCCGCTCGCTCGTAAAAATTTAGTCCAACCTCACATACGATCCGACACGTTCGCAAATTCGAAATAAGTCGCCTTCATATCGAATGACTAACGCAAGAGGGATTGGTTTTATGTTAGGCTATAGTTTTCGAGCGAGCGCAGCGAGCGAGAGACGCGTAAAGGTGTGTCACAATCCAATGGTTTGGCACATACGGACATTGAAACATTCGCACCAGCCCGAGGAGCCGGAAGTCTTTATCCTATTGCCTGCTGACAAATGTTTACAGTTTGTGAATAGTTTCACATAAATCGTACTATTTCCACATATTACAGTGCAATGTGATGTCCGAAGTGGCTGACAAAATTAGGTAATAACACGAAATATATGCAAGGCAACATTAGGTATATGTATAACTTGCAAATTGTGATCGTTGCTCGCTCGCTCCGCTCGCTCGTAAAAATTTAGTCCAACCTCACATACGATCCGACACGTTCGCAAATTCGAAATAAGTCGCCTTCATATCGAATGACTAACGCAAGAGGGATTGGTTTTATGTTAGGCTATAGTTTTCGAGCGAGCGCAGCGAGCGAGAGACGCGTAAAGGTGTGTCACAATCCAACGGTTTGGCACATACGGACATTGAAACATTCGCACCAGCCCGAGGAGCCGGAAGTCTTTATCCTATTGCCTGCTGACAAATGTTTACAGTTTGTGAATAGTTTCACATAAATCGTACTATTTCCACATATTACAGTGCAATGTGATGTCCGAAGTGGCTGACAAAATTAGGTAATAACACGATATATATGCATATTGCAAGGTATATGTATACCTTGCAAATTGTGATCGTTGCTCGCTCGCTCCGCTCGCTCGTAAAAATTTAGTCCAACCTCACATCCGATCCGACACGTTCGCAAATTCGAAATAAGTCGCCACCATATCGAATAATGAACGCAAGATGGATTGGTTTTAGGTTACGCTATAGTTTTCGAGCGAGCGCAGCGAGCGAGAGACACGTAAAGGTGTGTCACAATCCAACGGTTTGGCACATACTGACATTGAAACATTCGCACCAGCCCGAGGAGCCGGAAGTCTTTATCATATTGCCTACTGACAAATGTTTACAGTTTGTGAATAGTTTCACATAAATAGTACTATTTCGACATACTACAGTGCAATGTGATGTCCGAAGTGGCTGACAAAATTAGGTACTAACACGATATATATGCATATTGCAAGGTATATGTATACCTTGCAAATTGTGATCGTTGCTCGCTCGCTCCGCTCGCTCGTAAAAATTTAGTCCGACCTCACATACGATCCGACACGTTCGCAAATTCGAAATAAGTTGCCCTCATGTCGAATGACTAACGCAAGAGGGATTGGTTTTAGGTTAGGCTATAGTTTTCGAGCGAGCGCAGCGAGCGAGAGACGCGTAAAGGAGTGTCACAATCCGACGGTTTGGCACATACGGACATTGAAACATTCGCACCAGCCCGAGGAGCCGGAAGTCTTTATCCTATTGCCTGCTGACAAATGTTTACAGTTTGTGAATAGTTTCACATAAATAGTACTATTTCCACATATTACAGTGCAATGTGATGTCCGAAGTGGCTGACAAAATTAGGTAATAACACGATATATATGCATATTGCAAGGTATATGTATACCTTGCAAATTGTGATCGTTGCTCGCTCGCTCCGCTCGCTCGTAAAAATTTAGTCCAACCTCACATCCGATCCGACACGTTCGCAAATTCGAAATATGTCGCCACCATATCGAATAATGAACGCAAGATGGATTGGTTTTAGATTACGCTATAGTTTTCGAGCGAGCGCAGCGAGCGAGAGACGCGTAAAGGTGTGTCACAATCCAACGGTTTGGCACATACTGACATTGAAACATTCGCACCAGCCCGAGGAGCCGGAAGTCTTTATCATATTGCCTACTGACAAATGTTTACAGTTTGTGAATAGTTTCACATAAATAGTACTATTTCCACATAGTACAGTGCAATGTGATGTCCGAAGTGGCTGACAAAATTAGGTAATAACACGAAATGTATGCAAGGCAATATAAGGTATATGTATAACTTGCAAATTGTGATCGTTGCTCGCTCGCTCCGCTCGCTCGTAAAAATTTAGTCCAACCTCACATACGATCCGACACGTTCGCAAATTCGAAATAAGTCGCCTTCATATCGAATGACTAACGCAAGAGGGATTGGTTTTATGTTAGGCTATAGTTTTCGAGCGAGCGCAGCGAGCGAGAGACGCGTAAAGGTGTGTCACAATACAACGGTTTGGCACATACGGACATTGAAACATTCGCACCAGCCCGAGGAGCCGGAAGTCTTTATCCTATTGCCTGCTGACAAATGTGTACAGTTTGTGAATAGTTTCACATAAATAGTACTATTTCCACATATTACAGTGCAATGTGATGTCCGAAGTGGCTGACAAAATTAGGTAATAACACGAAATATATGCAAGGCAACATTAGGTATATGTATAACTTGCAAATTGTGATCGTTGCTCGCTCGCTCCGCTCGCTCGTAAAAATTTAGTCCAACCTCACATACGATCCGACACGTTCGCAAATTCGAAATAAGTCGCCTTCATATCGAATGACTAACGCAAGAGGGATTGGTTTTATGTTAGGCTATAGTTTTCGAGCGAGCGCAGCGAGCGAGAGACGCGTAAAGGTGTGTCACAATCCAACGGTTTGGCACATACGGACATTGAAACATTCGCACCAGCCCGAGGAGCCGGAAGTCTTTATCCTATTGCCTGCTGACAAATGTTTACAGTTTGTGAATAGTTTCACATAAATCGTACTATTTCCACATATTACAGTGCAATGTGATGTCCGAAGTGGCTGACAAAATTAGGTAATAACACGATATATATGCATATTGCAAGGTATATGTATACCTTGCAAATTGTGATCGTTGCTCGCTCGCTCCGCTCGCTCGTAAAAATTTAGTCCAACCTCACATCCGATCCGACACGTTCGCAAATTCGAAATAAGTCGCCACCATATCGAATAATGAACGCAAGATGGATTGGTTTTAGGTTACGCTATAGTTTTCGAGCGAGCGCAGCGAGCGAGAGACACGTAAAGGTGTGTCACAATCCAACGGTTTGGCACATACTGACATTGAAACATTCGCACCAGCCCGAGGAGCCGGAAGTCTTTATCATATTGCCTACTGACAAATGTTTACAGTTTGTGAATAGTTTCACATAAATAGTACTATTTCGACATACTACAGTGCAATGTGATGTCCGAAGTGGCTGACAAAATTAGGTACTAACACGATATATATGCATATTGCAAGGTATATGTATACCTTGCAAATTGTGATCGTTGCTCGCTCGCTCCGCTCGCTCGTAAAAATTTAGTCCGACCTCACATACGATCCGACACGTTCGCAAATTCGAAATAAGTTGCCCTCATGTCGAATGACTAACGCAAGAGGGATTGGTTTTAGGTTAGGCTATAGTTTTCGAGCGAGCGCAGCGAGCGAGAGACGCGTAAAGGAGTGTCACAATCCGACGGTTTGGCACATACGGACATTGAAACATTCGCACCAGCCCGAGGAGCCGGAAGTCTTTATCCTATTGCCTGCTGACAAATGTTTACAGTTTGTGAATAGTTTCACATAAATAGTACTATTTCCACATATTACAGTGCAATGTGATGTCCGAAGTGGCTGACAAAATTAGGTAATAACACGATATATATGCATATTGCAAGGTATATGTATACCTTGCAAATTGTGATCGTTGCTCGCTCGCTCCGCTCGCTCGTAAAAATTTAGTCCAACCTCACATCCGATCCGACACGTTCGCAAATTCGAAATATGTCGCCACCATATCGAATAATGAACGCAAGATGGATTGGTTTTAGGTTACGCTATAGTTTTCGAGCGAGCGCAGCGAGCGAGAGACGCGTAAAGGTGTGTCACAATCCAACGGTTTGGCACATACTGACATTGAAACATTCGCACCAGCCCGAGGAGCCGGAAGTCTTTATCATATTGCCTACTGACAAATGTTTACAGTTTGTGAATAGTTTCACATAAATAGTACTATTTCGACATACTACAGTGCAATGTGATGTCCGAAGTGGCTGACAAAATTAGGTACTAACACGATATATATGCATATTGCAAGGTATATGTATACCTTGCAAATTGTGATCGTTGCTCGCTCGCTCCGCTCGCTCGTAAAAATTTAGTCCAACCTCACATCCGATCCGACACGTTCGCAAATTCGAAATAAGTCGCCTTCATATCGAATGACTAACGCAAGAGGGATTGGTTTTAGGTTAGGCTATAGTTTTCGAGCGAGCGCAGCGAGCGAGAGACGCGTAAAGGTGTATCACAATCTAACGGTTTGGCACATACGGACATTGAAACATTCGCACCAGCCAGACGAGCCGGAAGTATTTATCCTATTGCCTGCTGACAAATGTTTACAGTTTGTGAATAGTTTCACATAAATAGTACTATTTCCACATACTACAGTCCAATGTGATGTCCGAAGTGGCTAACAAAATTAGGTACTAACACGATATATATGCATATTGCAAGGTATATGTATACCTTGCAAATTGTGATCGTTGCTCGCTCGCTCCGCTCGCTCGTAAAAATTTAGTCCAACCTCACATCCGATCCGACACGTTCGCAAATTCGAAATAAGTCGCCACCATATCGAATAATGAACGCAAGATGGATTGGTTTTAGGTTGCGCTATAGTTTTCGAGCGAGCGCAGCGAACGAGAGACGCGTAAAGGTGTGTCACAACCCAACGGTTTGGCACATACGGACATTGAAACATTCGCACCAGCCCGAGGAGCCGGAACTCCTTATCCTATTGCCTGCTGACAAATGTTTACAGTTTGTGAATAGTTTCACATAAATAGTACTGTTTCCACATGCTACAGTCCAATGTGATATCCGAAGTGGCTGACAAAATTAGGTACTAACACGAAATATATGCAAGGCAATATAAGGTATATGTATACCTTGCAAATTGTGATCGTTGCTCGCTCGCTCCGCTCGCTCGTAAAAATTTAGTCCAACCTCACATACGATCCGACACGTTCGTAAATTCGAAATAAGTTGCCCTCATATCGAATGACTAACGCAAGATGGATTGGTTTTAGGTTAGGCTATAGTTTTCGAGCGAGCGCAGCGAGCGAGAGACGCGTAAAGGTGCGTCACAATCCAACGGTTTGGCACATACGGACATTGAGTCATTCGCACCAGCACGTGGAGCCAGATGACTTTATCCTATTGCCTCCTGACAAATGTTTACAGTTTATGAATAGTATCACATAAATAGTACTATTTCCACATACTAAAGTGCAATGCGATGTCCGAAGTGGCTGACAAAATTAGGTACTAACACGATATATATGCATATTGCAAGGTATATGTATACCTTGCAAATTGTGATCGTTGCTCGCTCGCTCCGCTCGCTCGTAAAAATTTAGTCCGACCTCACATACGATCCGACACGTTCGCAAATTCGAAATAAGTTGCCCTCATATCGAATGACTAACGCAAGAGGGATTGGTTTTAGGTTAGGCTATAGTTTTCGAGCGAGCGCAGCGAGCGAGCGCAGCGAGCGAGAGACGCGTAAAGGAGTGTCACAATCCGACGGTTTGGCACATACGGACATTGAAACTTTCGCACCAGCCCGAGGAGCCGGAAGTCTTTATCCTATTGCCTGCTGACAAATGTTTACAGTCTGTGAATAGTTTCACATAAATAGTACTATTTCCACATAGTACAGTGCAATGTGATGTCCGAAGTGGCTGACAAAATTAGGTAATAACACGAAATGTATGCAAGGCAATATAAGGTATATGTATACCTTGCAAATTGTGATCGTTGCTCGCTCGCTCCGCTCGCTCGTAAAAATTTAGTCCAACCTCACATCCGATCCGACACGTTCGCAAATTCGAAATAAGTCGCTTTCATATCGAATGACTAACGCAAGAGGGATTGGTTTTAGGTTAGGCTATAGTTTTCGAGCGAGCGCAGCGAACGAGAGACGCGTAAAGGTGTGTCACAATCCAACGGTTTGGCACATACGGACATTGAAACATTCGCACCAGCCCGAGGAGCCGGAAGCCTTTATCCTATTGCCTGCTGACAAATGTTTACAGTTTGTGAATAGTTTCACATAAATAGTACTATTTCCACATACTACAGTCCAATGTGATGTCCGAAGTGGCTGACAAAATTAGGTACTAACACGAAATATATGCAAGGCAATATAAGGTATATGTATACCTTGCAAATTGTGATCGTTGCTCGCTCGCTCCGCTCGCTCGTAAAAATTTAGTCCAACCTCACATACGATCCGACACGTTCGCAAATTTGATATAAGTCGCCTTCATATCGAATGACTAACGCAAGAGGGATTGGTTTTAGGTTAGGCTATAGTTTTCGAGCGAGCGCAGCGAGCGAGAGACGCGTAAAGGTGTGTCACAATACAACGGTTTGGCACATACGGACATTGAAACATTCGCACCAGCCCGGGTAGCCGGAAGTCTTTATCCTATTGCCTACTGACAAATGTTTACATTTTATGAATAGTATCACATAAATAGTACTATTTCCACATACTACAGTGCAATGTGATGTCCGAAGTGGCTGACAAAATTAGGTAATAACACGAAATATATGCAAGGCAACATTAGGTATATCTATAGCTTGGAAATTGTGATCGTTGCTCGCTCGCTCCACTCGCTCGTAAAAATTTAGTCCAACCTCACATCCGATCCGACACGTTCGCAAATTCGAAATATGTCGCCACCATATCGAATAATGAACGCAAGATGGATTGGTTTTAGGTTACGCTATAGTTTTCGAGCGAGCGCAGCGAGCGAGAGACGCGTAAAGGTGTGTTACAATCCAACGGTTTGGCACATACTGACATTGAAACATTCGCACCAGCCCGAGGAGCCGGAAGTCTTTATCATATTGCCTACTGACAAATGTTTACAGTTTGTGAATAGTTTCACATAAATAGTACTATTTCCACATACTACAGTGCAATGTGATGTCCGAAGTGGCTGACAAAATTAGGTACTAACACGATATATATGCATATTGCAAGGTATATGTATACCTTGCAAATTGTGATCGTTGCTCGCTCGCTCCGCTCGCTCGTAAAAATTTAGTCCAACCTCACATCCGATCCGACACGTTCGCAAATTCGAAATAAGTCGCCACCATATCGAATAATGAACGCAAGATGGATTGGTTTTAGGTTACGCTATAGTTTTCGAGCGAGAGCAGCGAACGAGAGACGCGTAAAGGTGTGTCACAATCCAACGGTTTGGCACATACGGACATTGAGTCATTCGCACCAGCACGTGGAGCCAGATGTCTTTATCCTATTGCCTCCTGACAAATGTTTACAGTTTATGAATAGTATCACATAAATAGTACTATTTCCACATACTAAAGTGCAATGCGATGTCCGAAGTGGCTGACAAAATTAGGTACTAACACGATATATATGCATATTGCAAGGTATATGTATACCTTGCAAATTGTGATCGTTGCTCGCTCGCTCCGCTCGCTCGTAAAAATTTAGTCCGACCTCACATACGATCCGACACGTTCGCAAATTCGAAATAAGTTGCCCTCATATCGAATGACTAACGCAAGAGGGATTGGTTTTAGGTTAGGCTATAGTTTTCGAGCGAGCGCAGCGAGCGAGCGCAGCGAGCGAGAGACGCGTAAAGGAGTGTCACAATCCGACGGTTTGGCACATACGGACATTGAAACTTTCGCACCAGCCCGAGGAGCCGGAAGTCTTTATCCTATTGCCTGCTGACAAATGTTTACAGTCTGTGAATAGTTTCACATAAATAGTACTATTTCCACATAGTACAGTGCAATGTGATGTCCGAAGTGGCTGACAAAATTAGGTAATAACACGAAATGTATGCAAGGCAATATAAGGTATATGTATACCTTGCAAATTGTGATCGTTGCTCGCTCGCTCCGCTCGCTCGTAAAAATTTAGTCCAACCTCACATCCGATCCGACACGTTCGCAAATTCGAAATAAGTCGCTTTCATATCGAATGACTAACGCAAGAGGGATTGGTTTTAGGTTAGGCTATAGTTTTCGAGCGAGCGCAGCGAACGAGAGACGCGTAAAGGTGTGTCACAATCCAACGGTTTGGCACATACGGACATTGAAACATTCGCACCAGCCCGAGGAGCCGGAAGCCTTTATCCTATTGCCTGCTGACAAATGTTTACAGTTTGTGAATGGTTTCACATAAATAGTACTATTTCCACATACTACAGTCCAATGTGATGTCCGAAGTGGCTGACAAAATTAGGTACTAACACGAAATATATGCAAGGCAATATAAGGTATATGTATACCTTGCAAATTGTGATCGTTGCTCGCTCGCTCCGCTCGCTCGTAAAAATTTAGTCCAACCTCACATACGATCCGACACGTTCGCAAATTTGATATAAGTCGCCTTCATATCGAATGACTAACGCAAGAGGGATTGGTTTTAGGTTAGGCTATAGTTTTCGAGCGAGCGCAGCGAGCGAGAGACGCGTAAAGGTGTGTCACAATACAACGGTTTGGCACATACGGACATTGAAACATTCGCACCAGCCCGGGTAGCCGGAAGTCTTTATCCTATTGCCTACTGACAAATGTTTACATTTTATGAATAGTATCACATAAATAGTACTATTTCCACATACTACAGTGCAATGTGATGTCCGAAGTGGCTGACAAAATTAGGTAATAACACGAAATATATGCAAGGCAACATTAGGTATATCTATAGCTTGGAAATTGTGATCGTTGCTCGCTCGCTCCACTCGCTCGTAAAAATTTAGTCCAACCTCACATCCGATCCGACACGTTCGCAAATTCGAAATATGTCGCCACCATATCGAATAATGAACGCAAGATGGATTGGTTTTAGGTTACGCTATAGTTTTCGAGCGAGCGCAGCGAGCGAGAGACGCGTAAAGGTGTGTTACAATCCAACGGTTTGGCACATACTGACATTGAAACATTCGCACCAGCCCGAGGAGCCGGAAGTCTTTATCATATTGCCTACTGACAAATGTTTACAGTTTGTGAATAGTTTCACATAAATAGTACTATTTCCACATACTACAGTGCAATGTGATGTCCGAAGTGGCTGACAAAATTAGGTACTAACACGATATATATGCATATTGCAAGGTATATGTATACCTTGCAAATTGTGATCGTTGCTCGCTCGCTCCGCTCGCTCGTAAAAATTTAGTCCAACCTCACATCCGATCCGACACGTTCGCAAATTCGAAATAAGTCGCCACCATATCGAATAATGAACGCAAGATGGATTGGTTTTAGGTTACGCTATAGTTTTCGAGCGAGAGCAGCGAACGAGAGACGCGTAAAGGTGTGTCACAATCCAACGGTTTGGCACATACGGACATTGAAACATTCGCACCAGCCCGAGGAGCCGGAAGTCTTTATCCTATTGCCTGCTGACAAATGTTTACAGTCTGTGAATAGTTTCACATAAATAGTACTATTTCCACATACTACAGTCCAATGTGATGTCCGAAGTGGCTAACAAAATTAGGTACTAACACGATATATATGCATATTGCAAGGTATATGTATACCTTGCAAATTGTGATCGTTGCTCGCTCGCTCCGCTCGCTCGTAAAAATTTAGTCCAACCTCACATCCGATCCGACACGTTCGCAAATTCGAAATAAGTCGCCACCATATCGAATAATGAACGCAAGATGGATTGGTTTTAGGTTACGCTATAGTTTTCGAGCGAGCGCAGCGAACGAGAGACGAGTAAAGGTGTGTCACAATCCAACGGTTTGGCACATACGGACATTGAAACATTCGCACCAGCCCGAGGAGCCGGAAGTCTTTATCCTATTGCCTGCTGACAAATGTTTACAGTTTGTGAATAGTTTCACATAAATAGTACTATTTCCACATACTACAGGGCAATGTGATGTCCGAAGTGGCTGACGAAATTAGGTACTAACACGATATATATGCATATTGCAAGGTATATGTATACCTTGCATATTCTGATCGATGCTCGCTCGCTCCGCTCGCTCGTAAAAATTTAGTCCAACCTCACATCCGATCCGACACGTTCGCAAATTCGAAATAAGTCGCCACCATATCGAATAATGAACGCAAGATGGATTGGTTTTAGGTTACGCTATAGTTTTCGAGCGAGCGCAGCGAGCGAGAGACACGTAAAGGTGTGTCACAATCCAACGGTTTGGCACATACTGACATTGAAACATTCGCACCAGCCCGAGGAGCCGGAAGTCTTTATCATATTGCCTACTGACAAATGTTTACAGTTTGTGAATAGTTTCACATAAATAGTACTATTTCGACATACTACAGTGCAATGTGATGTCCGAAGTGGCTGACAAACTTAGGTACTAACACGATATATATGCATATTGCAAGGTATATGTATACCTTGCAAATTGTGATCGTTGCTCGCTCGCTCCGCTCGCTCGTAAAAATTTAGTCCGACCTCACATACGATCCGACACGTTCGCAAATTCGAAATAAGTTGCCCTCATGTCGAATGACTAACGCAAGAGGGATTGGTTTTAGGTTAGGCTATAGTTTTCGAGCGAGCGCAGCGAGCGAGAGACGCGTAAAGGAGTGTCACAATCCGACGGTTTGGCACATACGGACATTGAAACATTCGCACCAGCCCGAGGAGCCGGAAGTCTTTATCCTGTTGCCTACTGACAAATGTTTACAGTTTATGAATAGTTTCACATAAATAGTACTATTTCCACATAGTACAGTGCAATGTGATGTCCAAAGTGGCTGACAAAATTAGGTAATAACACGAAATGTATGCAAGGCAATATAAGGTATATGTATAACTTGCAAATTGTGATCGTTGCTCGCTCGCTCCGCTCGCTCGTAAAAATTTAGTCCAACCTCACATACGATCCGACACGTTCGCAAATTCGAAATAAGTCGCCTTCATATCGAATGACTAACGCAAGAGGGATTGGTTTTATGTTAGGCTATAGTTTTCGAGCGAGCGCAGCGAGCGAGAGACGCGTAAAGGTGTGTCACAATCCAACGGTTTGGCACATACGGACATTGAAACATTCGCACCAGCCCGAGGAGCCGGAAGTCTTTATCCTATTGCCTGCTGACAAATGTTTACAGTTTGTGAATAGTTTCACATAAATAGTACTATTTCCACATATTACAGTGCAATGTGATGTCCGAAGTGGCTGACAAAATTAGGTAATAACACGAAATATATGCAAGGCAACATTAGGTACATGTATAGCTTGGAAATTGTGATCGTTTCTCGCTCGCTCCGCTCGCTCGTAAAAATCTACTCCCACCTCACAACCGATCCGTCACGTTCGCAAATTCAAAATAAGGCGCCTTCATATCGAATGACTGACGCAAGAGGGATTGGTTTTAGGTTAGGCTATAGTTTTCGAGCGAGCGCAGCGAGCGAGAGACGCGTAAAGGTGTGTTACAATCCAACGGTTTGGCACATACTGACATTGAAACATTCGCACCAGCCCGAGGAGCCGGAAGTCTTTATCATATTGCCTACTGACAAATGTTTACAGTTTGTGAATAGTTTCACATAATTAGTACTATTTCCACATACTACAGTGCAATGTGATGTCCGAAGTGGCTGACAAAATTAGGTACTAACACGATATATATGCATATTGCAAGGTATATGTATACCTTGCAAATTGTGATCGTTGCTCGCTCGCTCCGCTCGCTCGTAAAAATTTAGTCCAACCTCACATCCGATCCGACACGTTCGCAAATTCGAAATATGTCGCCACCATATCGAATAATGAACGCAAGATGGATTGGTTTTAGGTTACGCTATAGTTTTCGAGCGAGCGCAGCGAGCGAGAGACGCGTAAAGGTGTGTCACAATCCAACGGTTTGGCACATACTGACATTGAAACATTCGCACCAGCCCGAGGAGCCGGAAGTCTTTATCATATTGCCTACTGACAAATGTTTACAGTTTGTGAATAGTTTCACATAAATAGTACTATTTCCACATACTACAGTGCAATGTGATGTCCGAAGTGGCTGACAAAATTAGGTACTAACACGATATATATGCATATTGCAAGGTATATGTATACCTTGCAAATTGTGATCGTTGCTCGCTCGCTCCGCTCGCTCGTAAAAATTTAGTCCAACCTCACATCCGATCCGACACGTTCGCAAATTCGAAATAAGTCGCCTTCATATCGAATGACTAACGCAAGAGGGATTGGTTTTAGGTTAGGCTATAGTTTTCGAGCGAGCGTAGCGAGCGAGAGACGCGTAAAGGTGTATCACAATCTAACGGTTTGGCACATACGGACATTGAAACATTCGCACCAGCCAGAGGAGCCGGAAGTATTTATCCTATTGCCTGCTGACAAATGTTTACAGTTTGTGAATAGTTTCACATAAATAGTACTATTTCCACATACTACAGTCCAATGTGATGTCCGAAGTGGCTAACAAAATTAGGTACTAACACGATATATATGCATATTGCAAGGTATATGTATACCTTGCAAATTGTGATCGTTGCTCGCTCGCTCCGCTCGCTCGTAAAAATTTAGTCCAACCTCACATCCGATCCGACACGTTCGCAAATTCGAAATAAGTCGCCACCATATCGAATAACGAACGCAAGATGGATTGGTTTTAGGTTGCGCTATAGTTTTCGAGCGAGCGCAGCGAACGAGAGACGCGTAAAGGTGTGTCACAACCCAACGGTTTGGCACATACGGACATTGAAACATTCGCACCAGCCCGAGGAGCCGGAACTCTTTATCCTATTGCCTGCTGACAAATGTTTACAGTTTGTGAATAGTTTCACATAAATAGTACTGTTTCCACATGCTACAGTCCAATGTGATATCCGAAGTGGCTGACAAAATTAGGTACCAACACGAAATATATGCAAGGCAATATAAGGTATATGTATACCTTGCAAATTGTGATCGTTGCTCGCTCGCTCCGCTCGCTCGTAAAAATTTAGTCCAACCTCACATACGATCCGACACGTTCGCAAATTCGAAATAAGTTGCCCTCATATCGAATGACTAACGCAAGATGGATTGGTTTTAGGTTAGGCTATAGTTTTCGAGCGAGCGCAGCG
Source organism: Bombus terrestris (assembly GCF_910591885.1). Classification (NCBI taxonomy): domain Eukaryota; kingdom Metazoa; phylum Arthropoda; class Insecta; order Hymenoptera; family Apidae; genus Bombus; species Bombus terrestris. The sequence goes on along the minus strand of NW_025963552.1, from coordinate 835,512 downwards.
AGCGAGAGACGCGTAAAGGTGTGTCACAATCCAACGGTTTGGCACATACGGACATTGAGTCATTCGCACCAGCACGTGGAGCCAGATGTCTTTATCCTATTGCCTCCTGACAAATGTTTACAGTTTATGAATAGTATCACATAAATAGTACTATTTCCACATACTAAAGTGCAATGTGATGTCCGAAGTGGCTGACAAAATTAGGTACTAACACGATATATATGCATATTGCAAGGTATATGTATACCTTGCAAATTGTGATCGTTGCTCGCTCGCTCCGCTCGCTCGTAAAAATTTAGTCCGACCTCACATACGATCCGACACGTTCGCAAATTCGAAATAAGTTGCCCTCATATCGAATGACTAACGCAAGAGGGATTGGTTTTAGGTTAGGCTATAGTTTTCGAGCGAGCGCAGCGAGCGAGAGACGCGTAAAGGAGTGTCACAATCCGACGGTTTGGCACATACGGACATTGAAACATTCGCACCAGCCCGAGGAGCCGGAAGTCTTTATCCTGTTGCCTACTGACAAATGTTTACAGTTTATGAATAGTTTCACATAAATAGTACTATTTCCACATAGTACAGTGCAATGTGATGTCCGAAGTGGCTGACAAAATTAGGTAATAACACGAAATGTATGCAAGGCAATATAAGGTATATGTATAGCTTGGAAATTGTGATCGTTGCTCGCTCGCTCCGCTCGCTCGTAAAAATTTAGTCCAACCTCACATCCGATCCGACACGTTCGCGAATTCGAAATATGTCGCCACCATATCGAATAATGAACGCAAGATGGATTGGTTTTAGGTTACGCTATAGTTTTCGAGCGAGCGCAGCGAGCGAGAGCCGCGTAAAGGTGTGTTACAATCCAACGGTTTGGCACATACTGACATTGAAACATTCGCACCAGCCCGAGGAGCCGGAAGTCTTTATCATATTGCCTACTGACAAATGTTTACAGTTTGTGAATAGTTTCACATAAATAGTACTATTTCCACATACTACAGTGCAATGTGATGTCCGAAGTCGCTGACAAAATTAGGTACTAACACGATATATATGCATATTGCAAGGTATATGTATACCTTGCAAATTGTGATCGTTTCTCGCTCGCTCCGCTCGCTCGTAAAAATCTACTCCCACCTCACAACCGATTCGCCACGTTCGCAAATTCGAAATAAGTCGCCTTCATATCGAATGACTAACGCAAGAGGGATTGGTTTTATGTTAGGCTATAGTTTTCGAGCGAGCGCAGCGAGCGAGAGACGCGTAAAGGTGTGTCACAATCCAACGGTTTGGCACATACGGACATTGAAACATTCGCACCAGCCCGAGGAGCCGGAAGTCTTTATCCTATTGCCTGCTGACAAATGTTTACAGTTTGTGAATAGTTTCACATAAATAGTACTATTTCCACATACTACAGTGCAATGTGATGTCCGAAGTGGCTGACAAAATTAGGTAATAACACGAAATATATGCAAGGCAACATTAGGTATATGTATAGCTTGGAAATTGTGATCGTTTCTTGCTCGCTCCGCTCGCTCGAAAAAATCTACTCCCACCTCACAACCGATCCGTCACGTTCGCAAATTCAAAATAAGGCGCCTTCATATCGAATGACTGACGCAAGAGGGATTGGTTTTAGGTTAGGCTATAGTTTTCGAGCGAGCGCAGCGAGCGAGAGACGCGTAAAGGTGTGTTACAATCCAACGGTTTGGAACATACTGACATTGAAACATTCGCACCAGCCCGAGGAGCCGGAAGTCTTTATCATATTGCCTACTGACAAATGTTTACAGTTTGTGAATAGTTTCACATAAATAGTACTATTTCCACATACTACAGTGCAATGTGATGTCCGAAGTCGCTGACAAAATTAGGTACTAACACGATATATATGCATATTGCAAGGTATATGTATACCTTGCAAATTGTGATCGTTGCTCGCTCGCTCCGCTCGCTCGTAAAAATTTAGTCCAACCTCACATCCGATCCGACACGTTCGCAAATTCGAAATAAGTCGCCTTCATATCGAATGACTAACGCAAGAGGGATTGGTTTTAGGTTAGGCTATAGTTTTCGAGCGAGCGCAGCTATCGAGAGACGCGTAAAGGTGTGTCACAATCCAACGGTTTGGCACATACTGACATTGAAACATTCGCACCAGCCCGAGGAGCCGGAAGTCTTTATCCTATTGCCTACTGACAAATGTTTACAGTTTATGAATAGTAGCACATAAATAGTACTATTTCCACATACTAAAGTGCAATGTGATGTCCGAAGTGGCTGACAAAATTAGGTACTAACACGATATATATGCATATTGCAAGGTATATGTATACCTTGCAAATTGTGATCGTTGCTCGCTCGCTCCGCTCGCTCGTAAAAATTTAGTCCAACCTCACATACGATCCGACACGTTCGCAAATTCGAAATAAGTTGCCCTCATATCGAATGACTAACGCAAGATGGATTGGTTTTAGGTTAGGCTATAGTTTTCGAGCGAGCGCAGCGAGCGAGAGACGCGTAAAGGTGTGTCACAATCCAACGGTTTGGAACATACTGACATTGAAACATTCGCACCAGCCCGAGGAGCCGGAAGTCTTTATCATATTGCCTACTGACAAATGTTTACAGTTTGTGAATAGTTTCACATAAATAGTACTATTTCCACATACCACAGTGCAATGTGATGTCCGAAGTCGCTGACAAAATTAGGTACTAACACGATATATATGCATATTGCAAGGTATATGTATACCTTGCAAATTGTGATCGTTGCTCGCTCGCTCCGCTCGCTCGTAAAAATTTAGTCCAACCTCACATCCGATCCGACACGTTCGCAAATTCGAAATAAGTCGCCTTCATATCGAATGACTAACGCAAGAGGGATTGGTTTTAGGTTAGGCTACAGTTTTCGAGCGATCGCAGCTATCGAGAGACGCGTAAAGGTGTGTCACAATCCAACGGTTTGGCACATACTGACATTGAAACATTCGCACCAGCCCGAGGAGCCGGAAGTCTTTATCCTATTGCCTACTGACAAATGTTTACAGTTTATGAATAGTAGCACATAAATAGTACTATTTCCACATACTAAAGTGCAATGTGATGTCCGAAGTGGCTGACAAAATTAGGTACTAACACGATATATATGCATATTGCAAGGTATATGTATACCTTGCAAATTGTGTTCGTTGCTCGCTCGCTCCGCTCGCTCGTAAAAATTTAGTCCAACCTCACATACGATCCGACACGTTCGCAAATTCGAAATAAGTTGCCCTCATATCGAATGACTAACGCAAGAGGGATTGGTTTTAGGTTAGGCTATAGTTTTCGAGCGAGCGCAGCTATCGAGAGACGCGTAAAGGTGTGTCACAATCCAACGGTTTGGCACATACTGACATTGAAACATTCGCACCAGCCCGAGGAGCCGGAAGTCTTTATCATATTGCCTACTGACAAATGTTTACAGTTTGTGAATAGTTTCACATAAATAGTACTATTTCCACATACTACAGTGCAATGTGATGTCCGCAGTGGCTGACAAAATTGGGTACTAACACGATATATATGCATATTGCAAGGTACATGTATACCTTGCAAATTGTGATCATTGCTCGCTCGCTCCGCTCGCTCGTAAAAATTTAGTCCAACCTCACATCCGATCCGACACGTTCGCAAATTCGAAATAAGTCGCCACCATATCGAATAATGAACGCAAGATGGATTGGTTTTAGGTTACGCTATAGTTTTCGAGCGAGCGCAGCGAACGAGAGACGCGTAAAGGTGTGTCACAATCCAACGGTTTGGCACATACGGACATTGAATCATTCGCACCAGCACGTGGAGCCAGATGTCTTTATCCTATTGCCTACTGACAAATGTTTACAGTTTATGAATAGTATCACATAAATTGTACTATTTCCACATACTAAAGTGCAATGTGATGTCCGAAGTGGCTGACAAAATTAGGTACTAACACGATATATATGCATATTGCAAGGTATATGTATACCTTGCAAATTGTGATCGTTGCTCGCTCGCTCCGCTCGCTCGTAAAAATTTAGTCCAACCTCACATCCGATCCGACACGTTCGCAAATTCGAAATAAGTCGCCTTCATATCGAATGACTAACGCAAGAGGGATTGGTTTTAGGTTAGGCTATAGTTTTCGAGCGAGCGCAGCTATCGAGAGACGCGTAAAGGTGTGTCACAATACAACGGTTTGGCACATACTGACATTGAAACATTCGCACCAGCCCGAGGAGCCGGAAGTCTTTATCCTATTGCCTACTGACAAATGTTTACAGTTTATGAATAGTAGCACATAAATAGTACTATTTCCACATACTAAAGTGCAATGTGATGTCCGAAGTGGCTGACAAAATTAGGTACTAACACGATATATATGCATATTGCAAGGTATATGTATACCTTGCAAATTGTGATCGTTGCTCGCTCGCTCCGCTCGCTCGTAAAAATTTAGTCCAACCTCACATACGATCCGACACGTTCGCAAATTCGAAATAAATTGCCCTCATATCGAATGACTAACGCAAGAGGGATTGGTTTTAGGTTAGGCTATAGTTTTCGAGCGAGCGCTGCTATCGAGAGACGCGTAAAGGTGTGTCACAATCCAACGGTTTGGCACATACTGACATTGAAACATTCGCACCAGCCCGAGGAGCCGGAAGTCTTTATCATATTCCCTACTGACAAATGTTTACAGTTTGTGAATAGTTTCACATAAATAGTACTATTTCCACATACTACAGTCCAATGTGATGTCCGAAGTGGCTAACAAAATTAGGTACTAACACGATATATATGCATATTGCAAGGTATATGTATACCTTGCAAATTGTGATCGTTGCTCGCTCGCTCCGCTCGCTCGTAAAAATTTAGTCCAACCTCACATCCGATCCGACACGTTCGCAAATTCGAAATAAGTCGCCACCATATCGAATAACGAACGCAAGATGGATTGGTTTTAGGTTACGCTATAGTTTTCGAGCGAGCGCAGCGAACGAGAGACGCGTAAAGGTGTGTCACAACCCAACGGTTTGGCACATACGGACATTGAAACATTCGCACCAGCCCGAGGAGCCGGAAGTCTTTATCCTATTGCCTGCTGACAAATGTTTACAGTTTGTGAATAGTTTCACATAAATAGTACTGTTTCCACATGCTACAGTCCAATGTGATATCCGAAGTGGCTGACAAAATTAGGTACCAACACGAAATATATGCAAGGCAATATAAGGTATATGTATACCTTGCAAATTGTGATCGTTGCTCGCTCGCTCCGCTCGCTCGTAAAAATTTAGTCCAACCTCACATACGATCCGACACGTTCGCAAATTCGAAATAAGTTGCCCTCATATCGAATGACTAACGCAAGATGGATTGGTTTTAGGTTAGGCTATAGTTTTCGAGCGAGCGCAGCGAGCGAGAGACGCGTAAAGGTGTGTCACAATCCAACGGTTTGGCACATACGGACATTGAGTCATTCGCACCAGCACGTGGAGCCAGATGTCTTTATCCTATTGCCTCCTGACAAATGTTTACAGTTTATGAATAGTATCACATAAATAGTACTATTTCCACATACTAAAGTGCAATGTGATGTCCGAAGTGGCTGACAAAATTAGGTACTAACACGATATATATGCATATTGCAAGGTATACATATACCTTGCAAATTGTGATCGTTGCTCGCTCGCTCCGCTCGCTCGTAAAAATTTAGTCCGACCTCACATACGATCCGACACGTTCGCAAATTCGAAATAAGTTGCCCTCATATCGAATGACTAACGCAAGAGGGATTGGTTTTAGGTTAGGCTATAGTTTTCGAGCGAGCGCAGCGAGCGAGAGACGCGTAAAGGAGTGTCACAATCCGACGGTTTGGCACATACGGACATTGAAACATTCGCACCAGCCCGAGGAGCCGGAAGTCTTTATCCTGTTGCCTACTGACAAATGTTTACAGTTTATGAATAGTTTCACATAAATAGTACTATTTCCACATAGTACAGTGCAATGTGATGTCCGAAGTGGCTGACAAAATTAGGTAATAACACGAAATGTATGCAAGGCAATATAAGGTATATGTATAACTTGCAAATTGTGATCGTTGCTCGCTCGCTCCGCTCGCTCGTAAAAATTTAGTCCAACCTCACATACGATCCGACTCGTTCGCAAATTCGATATAAGTCGCCTTCATATCGAATGACTAACGCAAGAGGGATTGGTTTTAGGTTAGGCTATAGTTTTCGAGCGAGCGCAGCGAGCGAGAGACGCGTAAAGGTGTGTCACAATACAACGGTTTGGCACATACGGACATTGAAACATTCGCACCAGCCCGGGTAGCCGGAAGTCTTTATCCTATTGCCTACTGACAAATCTTTACATTTTATGAATAGTATCACATAAATAGTACTATTTCCACATACTACAGTGCAATGTGATGTCCGAAGTGGCTGACAAAATTAGGTAATAACACGAAATATATGCAAGGCAACATTAGGTATATGTATAGCTTGGAAATTGTGATCGTTGCTCGCTCGCTCCGCTCGCTCGTAAAAATTTAGTCCAACCTCACATCCGATCCGACACGTTCGCGAATTCGAAATATGTCGCCACCATATCGAATAATGAACGCAAGATGGATTGGTTTTAGGTTACGCTATAGTTTTCGAGCGAGCGCAGCGAGCGAGAGCCGCGTAAAGGTGTGTTACAATCCAACGGTTTGGCACATACTGACATTGAAACATTCGCACCAGCCCGAGGAGCCGGAAGTCTTTATCATATTGCCTACTGACAAATGTTTACAGTTTGTGAATAGTTTCACATAAATAGTACTATTTCCACATACTACAGTGCAATGTGATGTCCGAAGTCGCTGACAAAATTAGGTACTAACACGATATATATGCATATTGCAAGGTATATGTATACCTTGCAAATTGTGATCGTTTCTCGCTCGCTCCGCTCGCTCGTAAAAATCTACTCCCACCTCACAACCGATTCGCCACGTTCGCAAATTCGAAATAAGTCGCCTTCATATCGAATGACTAACGCAAGAGGGATTGGTTTTATGTTAGGCTATAGTTTTCGAGCGAGCGCAGCGAGCGAGAGACGCGTAAAGGTGTGTCACAATCCAACGGTTTGGCACATACGGACATTGAAACATTCGCACCAGCCCGAGGAGCCGGAAGTCTTTATCCTATTGCCTGCTGACAAATGTTTACAGTTTGTGAATAGTTTCACATAAATAGTACTATTTCCACATACTACAGTGCAATGTGATGTCCGAAGTGGCTGACAAAATTAGGTAATAACACGAAATATATGCAAGGCAACATTAGGTATATGTATAGCTTGGAAATTGTGATCGTTTCTTGCTCGCTCCGCTCGCTCGAAAAAATCTACTCCCACCTCACAACCGATCCGTCACGTTCGCAAATTCAAAATAAGGCGCCTTCATATCGAATGACTGACGCAAGAGGGATTGGTTTTAGGTTAGGCTATAGTTTTCGAGCGAGCGCAGCGAGCGAGAGACGCGTAAAGGTGTGTTACAATCCAACGGTTTGGAACATACTGACATTGAAACATTCGCACCAGCCCGAGGAGCCGGAAGTCTTTATCATATTGCCTACTGACAAATGTTTACAGTTTGTGAATAGTTTCACATAAATAGTACTATTTCCACATACTACAGTGCAATGTGATGTCCGAAGTCGCTGACAAAATTAGGTACTAACACGATATATATGCATATTGCAAGGTATATGTATACCTTGCAAATTGTGATCGTTGCTCGCTCGCTCCGCTCGCTCGTAAAAATTTAGTCCAACCTCACATCCGATCCGACACGCTCGCAAATTCGAAATAAGTCGCCTTCATATCGAATGACTAACGCAAGAGGGATTGGTTTTAGGTTAGGCTATAGTTTTCGAGCGAGCGCAGCTATCGAGAGACGCGTAAAGGTGTGTCACAATCCAACGGTTTGGCACATACTGACATTGAAACATTCGCACCAGCCCGAGGAGCCGGAAGTCTTTATCCTATTGCCTACTGACAAATGTTTACAGTTTATGAATAGTAGCACATAAATAGTACTATTTCCACATACTAAAGTGCAATGTGATGTCCGAAGTGGCTGACAAAATTAGGTACTAACACGATATATATGCATATTGCAAGGTATATGTATACCTTGCAAATTGTGATCGTTGCTCGCTCGCTCCGCTCGCTCGTAAAAATTTAGTCCAACCTCACATACGATCCGACACGTTCGCAAATTCGAAATAAGTTGCCCTCATATCGAATGACTAACGCAAGATGGATTGGTTTTAGGTTAGGCTATAGTTTTCGAGCGAGCGCAGCGAGCGAGAGACGCGTAGAGGTGTGTCACAATCCAACGGTTTGGCACATACGGACATTGAGTCATTCGCACCAGCACGTGGAGCCAGATGTCTTTATCCTATTGCCTCCTGACAAATGTTTACAGTTTATGAATAGTATCACATAAATAGTACTATTTCCACATACTAAAGTGCAATGTGATGTCCGAAGTGGCTGACAAAATTAGGTACTAACACGATATATATGCATATTGCAAGGTATATGTATACCTTGCAAATTGTGATCGTTGCTCGCTCGCTCCGCTCGCTCGTAAAAATTTAGTCCGACCTCACATACGATCCGACACGTTCGCAAATTCGAAATAAGTTGCCCTCATATCGAATGACTAACGCAAGAGGGATTGGTTTTATGTTAGGCTATAGTTTTCGAGCGAGCGCAGCGAGCGAGAGACGCGTAAAGGAGTGTCACAATCCGACGGTTTGGCACATACGGACATTGAAACATTCGCACCAGCCCGAGGAGCCGGAAGTCTTTATCCTGTTGCCTACTGACAAATGTTTACAGTTTATGAATAGTTTCACATAAATAGTACTATTTCCTCATAGTACAGTGCAATGTGATGTCCGAAGTGGCTGACAAAATTAGGTAATAACACGAAATGTATGCAAGGCAATATAAGGTATATGTATAACTTGCAAATTGTGATCGTTGCTCGCTCGCTCCGCTCGCTCGTAAAAATTTAGTCCAACCTCACATACGATCCGACACGTTCGCAAATTCGATATAAGTCGCCTTCATATCGAATGACTAACGCAAGAGGGATTGGTTTTAGGTTAGGCTATAGTTTTCGAGCGAGCGCAGCGAGCGAGAGACGCGTAAAGGTGTGTTACAATCCAACGGTTTGGAACATACTGACATTGAAACATTCGCACCAGCCCGAGGAGCCGGAAGTCTTTATCATATTGCCTACTGACAAATGTTTACAGTTTGTGAATAGTTTCACATAAATAGTACTATTTCCACATACCACAGTGCAATGTGATGTCCGAAGTCGCTGACAAAATTAGGTACTAACACGATATATATGCATATTGCAAGGTATATGTATACCTTGCAAATTGTGATCGTTGCTCGCTCGCTCCGCTCGCTCGTAAAAATTTAGTCCAACCTCACATCCGATCCGACACGTTCGCAAATTCGAAATAAGTCGCCACCATATCGAATAATGAACGCAAGATGGATTGGTTTTAGGTTACGCTATAGTTTTCGAGCGAGCGCAGCGAACGAGAGACGCGTAAAGGTGTGTCACAATCCAACGGTTTGGCACATACGGACATTGAATCATTCGCACCAGCACGTGGAGCCAGATGTCTTTATCCTATTGCCTACTGACAAATGTTTACAGTTTATGAATAGTATCACATAAATTGTACTATTTCCACATACTAAAGTGCAATGTGATGTCCGAAGTGGCTGACAAAATTAGGTACTAACACGATATATATGCATATTGCAAGGTATATGTATACCTTGCAAATTGTGATCGTTGCTCGCTCGCTCCGCTCGCTCGTAAAAATTTAGTCCAACCTCACATCCGATCCGACACGTTCGCAAATTCGAAATAAGTCGCCTTCATATCGAATGACTAACGCAAGAGGGATTGGTTTTAGGTTAGGCTATAGTTTTCGAGCGAGCGCAGCTATCGAGAGACGCGTAAAGGTGTGTCACAATCCAACGGTTTGGCACATACTGACATTGAAACATTCGCACCAGCCCGAGGAGCCGGAAGTCTTTATCCTATTGCCTACTGACAAATGTTTACAGTTTATGAATAGTAGCACATAAATAGTACTATTTCCACATACTAAAGTGCAATGTGATGTCCGAAGTGGCTGACAAAATTAGGTACTAACACGATATATATGCATATTGCAAGGTATACATATACCTTGCAAATTGTGTTCGTTGCTCGCTCGCTCCGCTCGCTCGTAAAAATTTAGTCCAACCTCACATACGATCCGACACGTTCGCAAATTCGAAATAAGTTGCCCTCATATCGAATGACTAACGCAAGAGGGATTGGTTTTAGGTTAGGCTATAGTTTTCGAGCGAGCGCAGCTATCGAGAGACGCGTAAAGGTGTGTCACAATCCAACGGTTTGGCACATACTGACATTGAAACATTCGCACCAGCCCGAGGAGCCGGAAGTCTTTATCATATTGCCTACTGACAAATGTTTACAGTTTGTGAATAGTTTCACATAAATAGTACTATTTCCACATACTACAGTGCAATGTGATGTCCGCAGTGGCTGACAAAATTGGGTACTAACACGATATATATGCATATTGCAAGGTACATGTATACCTTGCAAATTGTGATCATTGCTCGCTCGCTCCGCTCGCTCGTAAAAATTTAGTCCAACCTCACATCCGATCCGACACGTTCGCAAATTCGAAATAAGTCGCCACCATATCGAATAATGAACGCAAGATGGATTGGTTTTAGGTTACGCTATAGTTTTCGAGCGAGCGCAGCGAACGAGAGACGCGTAAAGGTGTGTCACAATCCAACGGTTTGGCACATACGGACATTGAATCATTCGCACCAGCACGTGGAGCCAGATGTCTTTATCCTATTGCCTACTGACAAATGTTTACAGTTTATGAATAGTATCACATAAATTGTACTATTTCCACATACTAAAGTGCAATGTGATGTCCGAAGTGGCTGACAAAATTAGGTACTAACACGATATATATGCATATTGCAAGGTATATGTATACCTTGCAAATTGTGATCGTTGCTCGCTCGCTCCGCTCGCTCGTAAAAATTTAGTCCAACCTCACATCCGATCCGACACGTTCGCAAATTCGAAATAAGTCGCCTTCATATCGAATGACTAACGCAAGAGGGATTGGTTTTAGGTTAGGCTATAGTTTTCGAGCGAGCGCAGCTATCGAGAGACGCGTAAAGGTGTGTCACAATACAACGGTTTGGCACATACTGACATTGAAACATTCGCACCAGCCCGAGGAGCCGGAAGTCTTTATCCTATTGCCTACTGACAAATGTTTACAGTTTATGAATAGTAGCACATAAATAGTACTATTTCCACATACTAAAGTGCAATGTGATGTCCGAAGTGGCTGACAAAATTAGGTACTAACACGATATATATGCATATTGCAAGGTATATGTATACCTTGCAAATTGTGATCGTTGCTCGCTCGCTCCGCTCGCTCGTAAAAATTTAGTCCAACCTCACATACGATCCGACACGTTCGCAAATTCGAAATAAATTGCCCTCATATCGAATGACTAACGCAAGAGGGATTGGTTTTAGGTTAGGCTATAGTTTTCGAGCGAGCGCTGCTATCGAGAGACGCGTAAAGGTGTGTCACAATCCAACGGTTTGGCACATACTGACATTGAAACATTCGCACCAGCCCGAGGAGCCGGAAGTCTTTATCATATTCCCTACTGACAAATGTTTACAGTTTGTGAATAGTTTCACATAAATAGTACTATTTCCACATACTACAGTGCAATGTGATGTCCGAAGTGGCTGACAAAATTGGGTACTAACACGATATATATGCATATTGCAAGGTATATGTATACCTTGCAAATTGTGATCATTGCTCGCTCGCTCCGCTCGCTCGTAAAAATTTAGTCCAACCTCACATCCGATCCGACACGTTCGCAAATTCGAAATAAGTTGCCCTCATATCGAATGACTAACGCAAGAGGGATTGGTTTTAGGTTAGGCTATAGTTTTCGAGCGAGCGCAGCTATCGAGAGACGCGTAAAGGTGTGTCACAATCCAACGGTTTGGCACATACTGACATTGAAACATTCGCACCAGCGCGAGGAGCCGGAAGTATTTATCCTATTGCCTGCTGACAAATGTTTACAGTTTGTGAATAGTTTCACATAAATAGTACTATTTCCACATACTACAGTGCAATGTGATGTCCGAAGTGGCTGACAAAATTAGGTAATAACACGAAATATATGCAAGGCAACATTAGGTATATGTATAGCTTGGAAATTGTGATCGTTTCTCGCTCGCTCCGCTCGCTCGTAAAAATCTACTCCCACCTCACAACCGATCCGACACGTTCGCAAATTCGAAATAAGTCGCCTTCATATCGAATGACTAACGCAAGAGGGATTGGTTTTAGGTTAGGCTATAGTTTCCGAGCGAGCGCAGCGAGCGAGAGACGCGTAAAGGTGTGTCACAATCCAACGGTTTGGCACATACGGACATTGAAACATTCGCACCAGCCCGAGTAGCCGGAAGTCTTTATCCTATTGCTTACTGACAAATGTTTACTGTTTATGAATAGTATCACATAAATAGTACTATTTCCACATACTACAGTGCAATGTGATGTCCGAAGTGGCTGACAAAATTAGGTAATAACACGAAATATATGCAAGGCAACATTAGGTATATGTATAGCTTGGAAATTGTGATCGTTTCTCGCTCGCTCCGCTCGCTCGTAAAAATCTACTCCCACCTCACAACCGATACGACACGTTCGCAAATTCGAAATAAGTCGCCTTCATATCGAATGACTAACGCAAGAGGGATTGGTTTTAGGTTAGGGTATAGTTTTCGAGCGAGCGCAGCGAGCGAGAGACGCGTAAAGGTGTGTCACAATCCAACGGTTTGGCACATACGGACATTGAAACATTCGCACCAGCCCGAGTAGCCGGATGTCTTTATCCTATTGCCTCCTGACAAATGTTTACAGTTTATGAATAGTATCACATAAATAGTACTATTTCCACATACTAAAGTGCAATGTGATGTCCGAAGTGGCTGACAAAATTAGGTACTAACACGATATATATGCATATTGCAAGGTATATGTATACCTTGCAAATTGTGATCGTTGCTCGCTCGCTCCGCTCGCTCGTAAAAATTTAGTCCGACCTCACATACGATCCGACACGTTCGCAAATTCGAAATAAGTTGCCCTCATATCGAATGACTAACGCAAGAGGGATTGGTTTTAGGTTAGGCTATAGTTTTCGAGCGAGCGCAGCGAGCGAGAGACGCGTAAAGGAGTGTCACAATCCGACGGTTTGGCACATACGGACATTGAAACATTCGCACCAGCCCGAGGAGCCGGAAGTCTTTATCCTGTTGCCTACTGACAAATGTTTACAGTTTATGAATAGTTTCACATAAATAGTACTATTTCCACATAGTACAGTGCAATGTGATGTCCGAAGTGGCTGACAAAATTAGGTAATAACACGAAATGTATGCAAGGCAATATAAGGTATATGTATAACTTGCAAATTGTGATCGTTGCTCGCTCGCTCCGCTCGCTCGTAAAAATTTAGTCCAACCTCACATACGATCCGACTCGTTCGCAAATTCGATATAAGTCGCCTTCATATCGAATGACTAACGCAAGAGGGATTGGTTTTAGGTTAGGCTATAGTTTTCGAGCGAGCGCAGCGAGCGAGAGACGCGTAAAGGTGTGTCACAATACAACGGTTTGGCACATACGGACATTGAAACATTCGCACCAGCCCGGGTAGCCGGAAGTCTTTATCCTATTGCCTACTGACAAATCTTTACATTTTATGAATAGTATCACATAAATAGTACTATTTCCACATACTACAGTGCAATGTGATGTCCGAAGTGGCTGACAAAATTAGGTAATAACACGAAATATATGCAAGGCAACATTAGGTATATGTATAGCTTGGAAATTGTGATCGTTGCTCGCTCGCTCCGCTCGCTCGTAAAAATTTAGTCCAACCTCACATCCGATCCGACACGTTCGCGAATTCGAAATATGTCGCCACCATATCGAATAATGAACGCAAGATGGATTGGTTTTAGGTTACGCTATAGTTTTCGAGCGAGCGCAGCGAGCGAGAGCCGCGTAAAGGTGTGTTACAATCCAACGGTTTGGCACATACTGACATTGAAACATTCGCACCAGCCCGAGGAGCCGGAAGTCTTTATCATATTGCCTACTGACAAATGTTTACAGTTTGTGAATAGTTTCACATAAATAGTACTATTTCCACATACTACAGTGCAATGTGATGTCCGAAGTCGCTGACAAAATTAGGTACTAACACGATATATATGCATATTGCAAGGTATATGTATACCTTGCAAATTGTGATCGTTTCTCGCTCGCTCCGCTCGCTCGTAAAAATCTACTCCCACCTCACAACCGATTCGCCACGTTCGCAAATTCGAAATAAGTCGCCTTCATATCGAATGACTAACGCAAGAGGGATTGGTTTTATGTTAGGCTGTAGTTTTCGAGCGAGCGCAGCGAGCGAGAGACGCGTAAAGGTGTGTCACAATCCAACGGTTTGGCACATACGGACATTGAAACATTCGCACCAGCCCGAGGAGCCGGAAGTCTTTATCCTATTGCCTGCTGACAAATGTTTACAGTTTGTGAATAGTTTCACATAAATAGTACTATTTCCACATACTACAGTGCAATGTGATGTCCGAAGTGGCTGACAAAATTAGGTAATAACACGAAATATATGCAAGGCAACATTAGGTATATGTATAGCTTGGAAATTGTGATCGTTTCTTGCTCGCTCCGCTCGCTCGAAAAAATCTACTCCCACCTCACAACCGATCCGTCACGTTCGCAAATTCAAAATAAGGCGCCTTCATATCGAATGACTGACGCAAGAGGGATTGGTTTTAGGTTAGGCTATAGTTTTCGAGCGAGCGCAGCGAGCGAGAGACGCGTAAAGGTGTGTTACAATCCAACGGTTTGGAACATACTGACATTGAAACATTCGCACCAGCCCGAGGAGCCGGAAGTCTTTATCATATTGCCTACTGACAAATGTTTACAGTTTGTGAATAGTTTCACATAAATAGTACTATTTCCACATACTACAGTGCAATGTGATGTCCGAAGTCGCTGACAAAATTAGGTACTAACACGATATATATGCATATTGCAAGGTATATGTATACCTTGCAAATTGTGATCGTTGCTCGCTCGCTCCGCTCGCTCGTAAAAATTTAGTCCAACCTCACATCCGATCCGACACGTTCGCAAATTCGAAATAAGTCGCCTTCATATCGAATGACTAACGCAAGAGGGATTGGTTTTAGGTTAGGCTATAGTTTTCGAGCGAGCGCAGCTATCGAGAGACGCGTAAAGGTGTGTCACAATCCAACGGTTTGGCACATACTGACATTGAAACATTCGCACCAGCCCGAGGAGCCGGAAGTCTTTATCCTATTGCCTACTGACAAATGTTTACAGTTTATGAATAGTAGCACATAAATAGTACTATTTCCACATACTAAAGTGCAATGTGATGTCCGAAGTGGCTGACAAAATTAGGTACTAACACGATATATATGCATATTGCAAGGTATATGTATACCTTGCAAATTGTGATCGTTGCTCGCTCGCTCCGCTCGCTCGTAAAAATTTAGTCCAACCTCACATACGATCCGACACGTTCGCAAATTCGAAATAAGTTGCCCTCATATCGAATGACTAACGCAAGATGGATTGGTTTTAGGTTAGGCTATAGTTTTCGAGCGAGCGCAGCGAGCGAGAGACGCGTAGAGGTGTGTCACAATCCAACGGTTTGGCACATACGGACATTGAGTCATTCGCACCAGCACGTGGAGCCAGATGTCTTTATCCTATTGCCTCCTGACAAATGTTTACAGTTTATGAATAGTATCACATAAATAGTACTATTTCCACATACTAAAGTGCAATGTGATGTCCGAAGTGGCTGACAAAATTAGGTACTAACACGATATATATGCATATTGCAAGGTATATGTATACCTTGCAAATTGTGATCGTTGCTCGCTCGCTCCGCTCGCTCGTAAAAATTTAGTCCGACCTCACATACGATCCGACACGTTCGCAAATTCGAAATAAGTTGCCCTCATATCGAATGACTAACGCAAGAGGGATTGGTTTTATGTTAGGCTATAGTTTTCGAGCGAGCGCAGCGAGCGAGAGACGCGTAAAGGAGTGTCACAATCCGACGGTTTGGCACATACGGACATTGAAACATTCGCACCAGCCCGAGGAGCCGGAAGTCTTTATCCTGTTGCCTACTGACAAATGTTTACAGTTTATGAATAGTTTCACATAAATAGTACTATTTCCTCATAGTACAGTGCAATGTGATGTCCGAAGTGGCTGACAAAATTAGGTAATAACACGAAATGTATGCAAGGCAATATAAGGTATATGTATAACTTGCAAATTGTGATCGTTGCTCGCTCGCTCCGCTCGCTCGTAAAAATTTAGTCCAACCTCACATACGATCCGACACGTTCGCAAATTCGATATAAGTCGCCTTCATATCGAATGACTAACGCAAGAGGGATTGGTTTTAGGTTAGGCTATAGTTTTCGAGCGAGCGCAGCGAGCGAGAGACGCGTAAAGGTGTGTTACAATCCAACGGTTTGGAACATACTGACATTGAAACATTCGCACCAGCCCGAGGAGCCGGAAGTCTTTATCATATTGCCTACTGACAAATGTTTACAGTTTGTGAATAGTTTCACATAAATAGTACTATTTCCACATACCACAGTGCAATGTGATGTCCGAAGTCGCTGACAAAATTAGGTACTAACACGATATATATGCATATTGCAAGGTATATGTATACCTTGCAAATTGTGATCGTTGCTCGCTCGCTCCGCTCGCTCGTAAAAATTTAGTCCAACCTCACATCCGATCCGACACGTTCGCAAATTCGAAATAAGTCGCCACCATATCGAATAATGAACGCAAGATGGATTGGTTTTAGGTTACGCTATAGTTTTCGAGCGAGCGCAGCGAACGAGAGACGCGTAAAGGTGTGTCACAATCCAACGGTTTGGCACATACGGACATTGAATCATTCGCACCAGCACGTGGAGCCAGATGTCTTTATCCTATTGCCTACTGACAAATGTTTACAGTTTATGAATAGTATCACATAAATTGTACTATTTCCACATACTAAAGTGCAATGTGATGTCCGAAGTGGCTGACAAAATTAGGTACTAACACGATATATATGCATATTGCAAGGTATATGTATACCTTGCAAATTGTGATCGTTGCTCGCTCGCTCCGCTCGCTCGTAAAAATTTAGTCCAACCTCACATCCGATCCGACACGTTCGCAAATTCGAAATAAGTCGCCTTCATATCGAATGACTAACGCAAGAGGGATTGGTTTTAGGTTAGGCTATAGTTTTCGAGCGAGCGCAGCTATCGAGAGACGCGTAAAGGTGTGTCACAATCCAACGGTTTGGCACATACTGACATTGAAACATTCGCACCAGCCCGAGGAGCCGGAAGTCTTTATCCTATTGCCTACTGACAAATGTTTACAGTTTATGAATAGTAGCACATAAATAGTACTATTTCCACATACTAAAGTGCAATGTGATGTCCGAAGTGGCTGACAAAATTAGGTACTAACACGATATATATGCATATTGCAAGGTATATGTATACCTTGCAAATTGTGTTCGTTGCTCGCTCGCTCCGCTCGCTCGTAAAAATTTAGTCCAACCTCACATACGATCCGACACGTTCGCAAATTCGAAATAAGTTGCCCTCATATCGAATGACTAACGCAAGAGGGATTGGTTTTAGGTTAGGCTATAGTTTTCGAGCGAGCGCAGCTATCGAGAGACGCGTAAAGGTGTGTCACAATCCAACGGTTTGGCACATACTGACATTGAAACATTCGCACCAGCCCGAGGAGCCGGAAGTCTTTATCATATTGCCTACTGACAAATGTTTACAGTTTGTGAATAGTTTCACATAAATAGTACTATTTCCACATACTACAGTGCAATGTGATGTCCGCAGTGGCTGACAAAATTGGGTACTAACACGATATATATGCATATTGCAAGGTACATGTATACCTTGCAAATTGTGATCATTGCTCGCTCGCTCCGCTCGCTCGTAAAAATTTAGTCCAACCTCACATCCGATCCGACACGTTCGCAAATTCGAAATAAGTCGCCACCATATCGAATAATGAACGCAAGATGGATTGGTTTTAGGTTACGCTATAGTTTTCGAGCGAGCGCAGCGAACGAGAGACGCGTAAAGGTGTGTCACAATCCAACGGTTTGGCACATACGGACATTGAATCATTCGCACCAGCACGTGGAGCCAGATGTCTTTATCCTATTGCCTACTGACAAATGTTTACAGTTTATGAATAGTATCACATAAATTGTACTATTTCCACATACTAAAGTGCAATGTGATGTCCGAAGTGGCTGACAAAATTAGGTACTAACACGATATATATGCATATTGCAAGGTATATGTATACCTTGCAAATTGTGATCGTTGCTCGCTCGCTCCGCTCGCTCGTAAAAATTTAGTCCAACCTCACATCCGATCCGACACGTTCGCAAATTCGAAATAAGTCGCCTTCATATCGAATGACTAACGCAAGAGGGATTGGTTTTAGGTTAGGCTATAGTTTTCGAGCGAGCGCAGCTATCGAGAGACGCGTAAAGGTGTGTCACAATACAACGGTTTGGCACATACTGACATTGAAACATTCGCACCAGCCCGAGGAGCCGGAAGTCTTTATCCTATTGCCTACTGACAAATGTTTACAGTTTATGAATAGTAGCACATAAATAGTACTATTTCCACATACTAAAGTGCAATGTGATGTCCGAAGTGGCTGACAAAATTAGGTACTAACACGATATATATGCATATTGCAAGGTATATGTATACCTTGCAAATTGTGATCGTTGCTCGCTCGCTCCGCTCGCTCGTAAAAATTTAGTCCAACCTCACATACGATCCGACACGTTCGCAAATTCGAAATAAATTGCCCTCATATCGAATGACTAACGCAAGAGGGATTGGTTTTAGGTTAGGCTATAGTTTTCGAGCGAGCGCTGCTATCGAGAGACGCGTAAAGGTGTGTCACAATCCAACGGTTTGGCACATACTGACATTGAAACATTCGCACCAGCCCGAGGAGCCGGAAGTCTTTATCATATTCCCTACTGACAAATGTTTACAGTTTGTGAATAGTTTCACATAAATAGTACTATTTCCACATACTACAGTGCAATGTGATGTCCGAAGTGGCTGACAAAATTGGGTACTAACACGATATATATGCATATTGCAAGGTATATGTATACCTTGCAAATTGTGATCATTGCTCGCTCGCTCCGCTCGCTCGTAAAAATTTAGTCCAACCTCACATCCGATCCGACACGTTCGCAAATTCGAAATAAGTTGCCCTCATATCGAATGACTAACGCAAGAGGGATTGGTTTTAGGTTAGGCTATAGTTTTCGAGCGAGCGCAGCTATCGAGAGACGCGTAAAGGTGTGTCACAATCCAACGGTTTGGCACATACTGACATTGAAACATTCGCACCAGCGCGAGGAGCCGGAAGTATTTATCCTATTGCCTGCTGACAAATGTTTACAGTTTGTGAATAGTTTCACATAAATAGTACTATTTCCACATACTACAGTGCAATGTGATGTCCGAAGTGGCTGACAAAATTAGGTAATAACACGAAATATATGCAAGGCAACATTAGGTATATGTATAGCTTGGAAATTGTGATCGTTTCTCGCTCGCTCCGCTCGCTCGTAAAAATCTACTCCCACCTCACAACCGATCCGACACGTTCGCAAATTCGAAATAAGTCGCCTTCATATCGAATGACTAACGCAAGAGGGATTGGTTTTAGGTTAGGCTATAGTTTCCGAGCGAGCGCAGCGAGCGAGAGACGCGTAAAGGTGTGTCACAATCCAACGGTTTGGCACATACGGACATTGAAACATTCGCACCAGCCCGAGTAGCCGGAAGTCTTTATCCTATTGCTTACTGACAAATGTTTACTGTTTATGAATAGTATCACATAAATAGTACTATTTCCACATACTACAGTGCAATGTGATGTCCGAAGTGGCTGACAAAATTAGGTAATAACACGAAATATATGCAAGGCAACATTAGGTATATGTATAGCTTGGAAATTGTGATCGTTTCTCGCTCGCTCCGCTCGCTCGTAAAAATCTACTCCCACCTCACAACCGATACGACACGTTCGCAAATTCGAAATAAGTCGCCTTCATATCGAATGACTAACGCAAGAGGGATTGGTTTTAGGTTAGGCTATAGTTTTCGAGCGAGCGCAGCGAGCGAGAGACGCGTCAAGGTGTGTCACAATCCAACGGTTTGGCACATACGGACATTGAAACATTCGCACCAGCCCGAGTAGCCGGAAGTCTTTATCCTATTGCCTACTGACAAATGTTTACAGTTTGTGAATAGTATCACATAAATAGTACTATTTCCACATACTACAGTGCAATGTGATGTCCGAAGTGGCTGACAAAATTAGGTAATAACACGAAATATATGCAAGGCAACATTAGGTATATGTATAGCTTGGAAATTGTGATCGTTTCTCGCTCGCTCCGCTCGCTCGTAAAAATCTACTCCCACCTCACAACCGATTCGACAAGTTCGCAAATTCAAAATAAGGCGCCTTCATATCGAATGACTGACGCAAGAGGGATTGGTTTTAGGTTAGGCTATAGTTTTCGAGCGAGCGCAGCGAGCGAGAGACGCGTAAAGGTGTGTTACAATCCAACGGTTTGGCACATACTGACATTGAAACATTCGCACCAGCCCGAGGAGCCGGAAGTCTTTATCATATTGTCTACTGACAAGTGTTTACAATTTGTGAATAGTTCCACATAAATAGTACTATTTCCACATACTACAGCGCAATGTGATGTCCGAAGTGGCTGACAAAATTAGGTACTAACACGATATATATGCATATTGCAAGGTATATGTATACCTTGCAAATTGTGATCGTTGCTCGCTCGCTCCGCTCGCTCGTAAAAATTTAGTCCAACCTCACATCCGATCCGACACGTTCGCAAATTCGAAATATGTCGCCACCATATCGAATAATGAACGCAAGATGGCTTGGTTTTAGGTTACGCTATAGTTTTCGAGCGAGCGCAATTAGCGAGAGACGCGTAAAGGTGTGTCACAATCCCACGGTTTGGCACATACTGACATTGAAACATTCGCACCAGCCCGAGGAGCCGGTAGTCTTCATCATATTGCCTAGTGACAAATGTTTACAGTTTGTGAATAGTTTCACATAAATAGTACTATTGCCACATACTACAGTGCAATGTGATGTCCGAAGTGGCTGACAAAATTAGGTACTAAACACGATATATATGCATATTGCAAGGTATATGTATACCTTGCAAATTGTGATCGATGCTCGCTCGCTCCGCTCGCTCGAAAAAATTTAGTCCAACCTCACATACGATCCGACACGTTCGCAAATTCGAAATAAGTTGCCCTCATATCGAATGACTAACGCAAGAGGGATTGGTTTTAGGTTAGGCTATAGTTTTCGAGCGAGCGCAGCGAGCGAGAGACGCGTAAAGGTGTGTTACAATCCAACGGTTTGGCACATACTGACATTGAAACATTCGCACCAGCCCGAGGAGTCGGAAGTCTTTATCATATTGTCTACTGACAAGTGTTTACAATTTGTGAATAGTTCCACATAAATAGTACTATTTCCACATACTACAGCGCAATGTGATGTCCGAAGTGGCTGACAAAATTAGGTACTAACACGATATATATGCATATTGCAAGGTATATGTATACCTTGCAAATTGTGATCGTTGCTCGCTCGCTCCGCTCGCTCGTAAAAATTTAGTCCAACCTCACATCCGATCCGACACGTTCGCAAATTCGGAATATGTCGCCACCATATCGAATAATGAACGCAAGATGGATTGGTTTTAGGTTACGCTATAGTTTTCGAGCGAGCGCAATGAGCGAGAGACGCGTAAAGGTGTGTCACAATCCAACGGTTTGGCACATACTGACATTGAAACATTCGCACCAGCCCGAGGAGCCGGAAGTCATTATCCTATTGCCTACTGACAAATGTTTACAGTTTGTGAATAGTTTCACATAAATAGTACTATTTCCACATACTACAGTGCAATGTGATGTCCGAAGTGGCTGACAAAATTAGGTAATAACACGAAATATATGCAAGGCAACATTAGGTATATGTATAGCTTGGAAATTGTGATCGTTTCTCGCTCGCTCCGCTCGCTCGTAAAAATCTACTCCCACCTCACAACCGATCCGACACGTTCGCAAATTCGAAATAAGTCGCCTTCATATCGAATGACTAACGCAAGAGGGATTGGTTTTAGGTTAGGCTATAGTTTTCGAGCGAGCGCAGCGAGCGAGAGACGCGTAAAGGTGTGTCACAATCCAACGGTTTGGCACATACGGACATTGAAACATTCGCACCAGCCCGAGTAGCCGGAAGTCTTTATCCTATTGCCTACTGACAAATGTTTACAGTTTATGAATAGTATCACATAAATAGTACTATTTCCACATACTACAGTGCAATGTGATGTCCGAAGTGGCTGACAAAATTAGGTAATAACACGAAATATATGCAAGGCAACATTAGGTATATGTATAGCTTGGAAATTGTGATCGTTTCTCGCTCGCTCCGCTCGCTCGTAAAAATCTACTCCCACCTCACAACCGATTCGACAAGTTCGCAAATTCAAAATAAGGCGCCTTCATATCGAATGACTGACGCAAGAGGGATTGGTTTTAGGTTAGGCTATAGTTTTCGAGCGACGCAGCGAGCGAGAGACGCGTAAAGGTGTGTCACAATCCAACGGTTTGGCACATACTGACATTGAAACATTCGCACCAGCCCGAGGAGCCGGAAGTCTTTATCATATTGTCTACTGACAAGTGTTTACAATTTGTGAATAGTTCCACATAAATAGTACTATTTCCACATACTACAGCGCAATGTGATGTCCGAAGTGGCTGACAAAATTAGGTACTAACACGATATATATGCATATTGCAAGGTATATGTATACCTTGCAAATTGTGATCGTTGCTCGCTCGCTCCGCTCGCTCGTAAAAATTTAGTCCAACCTCACATCCGATCCGACACGTTCGCAAATTCGGAATATGTCGCCACCATATCGAATAATGAACGCAAGATGGATTGGTTTTAGGTTAGGCTATAGTTTTCGAGCGAGCGCAGCGAGCGAGAGACGCGTAAAGGTGTGTCACAATCCAACGGTTTGGCACATACGGACATTGAAACATTCGCACCAGCCCGAGTAGCCGGAAGTCTTTATCCTATTGCCTACTGACAAATGTTTACAGTTTATGAATAGTATCACATAAATAGTACTATTTCCACATACTACAGTGCAATGTGATGTCCGAAGTGGCTGACAAAATTAGGTAATAACACGAAATATATGCAAGGCAACATTAGGTATATGTATAGCTTGGAAATTGTGATCGTTTCTCGCTCGCTCCGCTCGCTCGTAAAAATCTACTCCCACCTCACAACCGATTCGACAAGTTCGCAAATTCAAAATAAGGCGCCTTCATATCGAATGACTGACGCAAGAGGGATTGGTTTTAGGTTAGGCTATAGTTTTCGAGCGAGCGCAGCGAGCGAGAGACGCGTAAAGGTGTGTCACAATCCAACGGTTTGGCACATACGGACATTGAAACATTCTCACTAGCCCGAGGAGCCGGAAGTCTTTATCCTATTGCCTACTGACAAATGTTTACAGTTTATGAATAGTTTCACATAAATAGTACTATTTCCACATACTACAGTGCAATGTGATGTCCGAAGTGGCTGACAAAATTAGGTAATAACACGAAATATATGCAAGGCAACATTAGGTATATGTATAGCTTGGAAATTGTGATCGTTTCTCGCTCGCTCCGCTCGCTCGTAAAAATCTACTCCCACCTCACAACCGATCCGACACGTTCGCAAATTCGAAATAAGTCGCCTTCATATCGAATGACTAACGCAAGAGGGATTGGTTTTAGGTTAGGCTATAGTTTTCGAGCGAGCGCAGCGAGCGAGAGACGCGTAAAGGTGTGTCACAATCCAACGGTTTGGCACATACGGACATTGAAACATTCGCACCAGCCCGAGTAGCCGGAAGTCTTTATCCTATTGCCTACTGACAAATGTTTACAGTTTATGAATAGTATCACATAAATAGTACTATTTCCACATACTACAGTGCAATGTGATGTCCGAAGTGGCTGACAAAATTAGGTAATAACACGAAATATATGCAAGGCAACATTAGGTATATGTATAGCTTGGAAATTGTGATCGTTTCTCGCTCGCTCCGCACGCTCGTAAAAATCTACTCCCACCTCACAACCGATACGACACGTTCGCAAATTCGAAATAAGTCGCCTTCATATCGAATGACTAACGCAAGAGGGATTGGTTTTAGGTTAGGCTATAGTTTTCGAGCGAGCGCAGCGAGCGAGAGACGCGTAAAGGTGTGTCACAATCCAACGGTTTGGCACATACGGACATTGAAACATTCGCACCAGCCCGAGTAGCCGGAAGTCTTTATCCTATTGCCTACTGACAAATGTTTACAGTTTATGAATAGTATCACATAAATAGTACTATTTCCACATACTACAGTGCAATGTGATGTCCGAAGTGGCTGACAAAATTAGGTAATAACACGAAATATATGCAAGGCAACATTAGGTATATGTATAGCTTGGAAATTGTGATCGTTTCTCGCTCGCTCCGCTCGCTCGTAAAAATCTACTCCCACCTCACAACCGATTCGACAAGTTCGCAAATTCAAAATAAGGCGCCTTCATATCGAATGACTGACGCAAGAGGGATTGGTTTTAGGTTAGGCTATAGTTTTCGAGCGAGCGCAGCGAGCGAGAGACGCGTAAAGGTGTGTCACAATCCAACGGTTTGGCACATACTGACATTGAAACATTCGCACCAGCCCGAGGAGCCGGAAGTCTTTATCAAATTGTCTACTGACAAGTGTTTACAATTTGTGAATAGTTCCACATAAATAGTACTATTTCCACATACTACAGTGCAATGTGATGTCCGAAGTGGCTGACAAAATTAGGTACTAACACGATATATATGCATATTGCAAGGTATATGTATACCTTGCAAATTGTGATCGATGCTCGCTCGCTCCGCTCGCTCGTAAAAATTTAGTCCAACCTCACATACGATCCGACACGTTCGCAAATTCGAAATAAGTTGCCCTCATATCGAATGACTAACGCAAGAGGGATTGGTTTTAGGTTAGGCTATAGTTTTCGAGCGAGCGCAGCGAGCGAGAGACGCGTAAAGGTGTGTCACAATCCGACGGTTTGGCACATACGGACATTGAAACATTCGCACCAGCCCGAGGAGCCGGAAGTCATTATCCTATTGCCTACTGACAAATGTTTACAGTTTGTGAATTGTTTCACATAAATAGTACTATTTCCACATACTACAGTGCAATGTGATGTCCGAAGTGGCTGACAAAATTAGGTAATAACACGAAATATATGCAAGGCAACATTAGGTATATGTATAGCTTGGAAATTGTGATCGTTTCTCGCTCGCTCCGCTCGCTCGTAAAAATCTACTCCCACCTCACAACCGATCCGACACGTTCGCAAATTCGAAATAAGTCGCCTTCATATCGAATGACTAACGCAAGAGGGATTGGTTTTAGGTTAGGCTATAGTTTTCGAGCGAGCGCAGCGAGCGAGAGACGCGTAAAGGTGTGTCACAATCCAACGGTTTGGCACATACGGACATTGAAACATTCGCACCAGCCCGAGTAGCCGGAAGTCTTTATCCTATTGCCTACTGACAAATGTTTACAGTTTATGAATAGTATCACATAAATAGTACTATTTCCACATACTACAGTGCAATGTGATGTCCGAAGTGGCTGACAAAATTAGGTAATAACACGAAATATATGCAAGGCAACATTAGGTATATGTATAGCTTGGAAATTGTGATCGTTTCTCGCTCGCTCCGCTCGCTCGTAAAAATCTACTCCCACCTCACAACCGATACGACACGTTCGCAAATTCGAAATAAGTCGCCTTCATATCGAATGACTAACGCAAGAGGGATTGGTTTTAGGTTAGGGTATAGTTTTCGAGCGAGCGCAGCGAGCGAGAGACGCGTAAAGGTGTGTCACAATCCAACGGTTTGGCACATACGGACATTGAAACATTCGCACCAGCCCGAGTAGCCGGAAGCCTTTATCCTATTGCCTACTGACAAATGTTTACAGTTTATGAATAGTATCACATAAATAGTACTATTTCCACATACTACAGTGCAATGTGATGTCCGAAGTGGCTGACAAAATTAGGTAATAACACGAAATATATGCAAGGCAACATTGGGTATATGTATAGCTTGGAAATTGTGATCGTTTCTCGCTCGCTCCGCTCGCTCGTAAAAATCTACTCCCACCTCACAACCGATACGACACGTTCGCAAATTCGAAATAAGTCGCCTTCATATCGAATGACTAACGCAAGAGGGATTGGTTTTAGGTTAGGCTATAGTTTTCGAGCGAGCGCAGCGAGCGAGAGACGCGTAAAGGTGTGTCACAATCCAACGGTTTGGCACATACTGACATTGAAACATTCGCACCAGCCCGAGGAGCCGGAAGTCTTTATCACATTGTCTACTGACAAGTGTTTACAATTTGTGAATAGTTCCACATAAATAGTACTATTTCCACATACTACAGCGCAATGTGATGTCCGAAGTGGCTGACAAAATTAGGTACTAACACGATATATATGCATATTGTAAGGTATATGTATACCTTGCAAATTGTGATCGATGCTCGCTCGCTCCGCTCGCTCGAAAAAATTTAGTCCAACCTCACATACCATCCGACACGTTCGCAAATTCGAAATAAGTTGCCCTCATATCGAATGACTAACGCAAGAGGGATTGGTTTTAGGTTAGGCTATAGTTTTCGAGCGAGCGCAGCGAGCGAGAGACGCGTAAAGGTGTGTCACAATCCGACGGTTTGGCACATACGGACATTGAAACATTCGCACCAGCCCGAGGAGCCGGAAGTCATTATCCTATTGCCTACTGACAAATGTTTACAGTTTGTGAATAGTTTCACATAAATAGTACTATTTCCACATACTACAGTGCAATGTGATGTCCGAAGTGGCTGACAAAATTAGGTAATAACACGAAATATATGCAAGGCAACATTAGGTATATGTATAGCTTGGAAATTGTGATCGTTTCTCGCTCGCTCCGCTCGCTCGTAAAAATCTACTCCCACCTCACAACCGATCCGACACGTTCGCAAATTCGAAATAAGTCGCCTTCATATCGAATGACTAACGCAAGAGGGATTGGTTTTAGGTTAGGCTATAGTTTTCGAGCGAGCGCAGCTATCGAGAGACGCGTAAAGGTGTGTCACAATCCAACGGTTTGGCACATACTGACATTGAAACATTCGCACCAGCCCGAGGAGCCGGAAGTATTTATCCTATTGCCTGCTGACAAATGTTTACAGTTTGTGAATAGTTTCACATAAATAGTACTATTTCCACATACTACAGTGCAATGTGATGTCCGAAGTGGCTGACAAAATTGGGTACTAACACGATATATATGCATATTGCAAGGTATATGTATACCTTGCAAATTGTGATCATTGCTCGCTCGCTCCGCTCGCTCGTAAAAATTTAGTCCAACCTCACATCCGATCCGACACGTTCGCAAATTCGAAATAAGTTGCCCTCATATCGAATGACTAACGCAAGAGGGATTGGTTTTAGGTTAGGCTATAGTTTTCGAGCGAGCGCAATGAGCGAGAGACGCGTAAAGGTGTGTCACAATCCAACGGTTTGGCACATACTGACATTGAAACATTCGCACCAGCCCGAGGAGCCGGAAGTCATTATCCTA
The DNA here is from genome assembly GCF_910591885.1 of Bombus terrestris. Lineage (NCBI taxonomy): Eukaryota > Metazoa > Arthropoda > Insecta > Hymenoptera > Apidae > Bombus > Bombus terrestris. Next base: position 807,262 of record NW_025963552.1, on the reverse strand, counting down.
TTGCCTACTGACAAATGTTTACAGTTTGTGAATAGTTTCACATAAATAGTACTATTTCCACATACTACAGTGCAATGTGATGTCCGAAGTGGCTGACAAAATTAGGTTATAACACGAAATATATGCAAGGCAACATTAGGTATATGTATAGCTTGGAAATTGTGATCGTTTCTCGCTCGCTCCGCTCGCTCGTAAAAATCTACTCCCACCTCACAACCGATCCGACACGTTCGCAAATTCGAAATAAGTCGCCTTCATATCGAATGACTAACGCAAGAGGGATTGGTTTTAGGTTAGGCTATAGTTTTCGAGCGAGCGCAGCGAGCGAGAGACGCGTAAAGGTGTGTCACAATCCAACGGTTTGGCACATACGGACATTGAAACATTCGCACCAGCCCGAGTAGCCGGAAGTCTTTATCCTATTGCCTACTGACAAATGTTTACAGTTTATGAATAGTATCACATAAATAGTACCATTTCCACATACTACAGTGCAATGTGATGTCCGAAGTGGCTGACAAAATTAGGTAATAACACGAAATATATGCAAGGCAACATTAGGTATATGTATAGCTTGGAAATTGTGATCGTTTCTCGCTCGCTCCGCTCGCTCGTAAAAATCTACTCCCACCTCACAACCGATACGACACGTTCGCAAATTCGAAATAAGTCGCCTTCATATCGAATGACTAACGCAAGAGGGATTGGTTTTAGGTTAGGCTATAGTTTTCGAGCGAGCGCAGCGAGCGAGAGACGCGTAAAGGTGTGTCACAATCCAACGGTTTGGCACATACGGACATTGAAACATTCGCACCAGCCCGAGTAGCCGGAAGTCTTTATCCTATTGCCTACTGACAAATGTTTACAGTTTATGAATAGTATCACATAAATAGTACTATTTCCACATACTACAGTGCAATGTGATGTCCGAAGTGGCTGACAAAATTAGGTAATAACACGAAATATATGCAAGGCAACATTAGGTATATGTATAGCTTGGAAATTGTGATCGTTTCTCGCTCGCTCCGCTCGCTCGTAAAAATCTACTCCCACCTCACAACCGATTCGACAAGTTCGCAAATTCAAAATAAGGCGCCTTCATATCGAATGACTGACGCAAGAGGGATTGGTTTTAGGTTAGGCTATAGTTTTCGAGCGAGCGCAGCGAGCGAGAGACGCGTAAAGGTGTGTCACAATCCAACGGTTTGGCACATACTGACATTGAAACATTCGCACCAGCCCGAGGAGCCGGAAGTCTTTATCAAATTGTCTACTGACAAGTGTTTACAATTTGTGAATAGTTCCACATAAATAGTACTATTTCCACATACTACAGTGCAATGTGATGTCCGAAGTGGCTGACAAAATTAGGTACTAACACGATATATATGCATATTGCAAGGTATATGTATACCTTGCAAATTGTGATCGATGCTCGCTCGCTCCGCTCGCTCGTAAAAATTTAGTCCAACCTCACATACGATCCGACACGTTCGCAAATTCGAAATAAGTTGCCCTCATATCGAATGACTAACGCAAGAGGGATTGGTTTTAGGTTAGGCTATAGTTTTCGAGCGAGCGCAGCGAGCGAGAGACGCGTAAAGGTGTGTCACAATCCGACGGTTTGGCACATACGGACATTGAAACATTCGCACCAGCCCGAGGAGCCGGAAGTCATTATCCTATTGCCTACTGACAAATGTTTACAGTTTGTGAATTGTTTCACATAAATAGTACTATTTCCACATACTACAGTGCAATGTGATGTCCGAAGTGGCTGACAAAATTAGGTAATAACACGAAATATATGCAAGGCAACATTAGGTATATGTATAGCTTGGAAATTGTGATCGTTTCTCGCTCGCTCCGCTCGCTCGTAAAAATCTACTCCCACCTCACAACCGATCCGACACGTTCGCAAATTCGAAATAAGTCGCCTTCATATCGAATGACTAACGCAAGAGGGATTGGTTTTAGGTTAGGCTATAGTTTTCGAGCGAGCGCAGCGAGCGAGAGACGCGTAAAGGTGTGTCACAATCCAACGGTTTGGCACATACGGACATTGAAACATTCGCACCAGCCCGAGTAGCCGGAAGTCTTTATCCTATTGCCTGCTGACAAATGTTTACAGTTTATGAATAGTATCACATAAATAGTACTATTTCCACATACTACAGTGCAATGTGATGTCCGAAGTGGCTGACAAAATTAGGTAATAACACGAAATATATGCAAGGCAACATTAGGTATATGTATAGCTTGGAAATTGTGATCGTTTCTCGCTCGCTCCGCTCGCTCGTAAAAATCTACTCCCACCTCACAACCGATTCGACAAGTTCGCAAATTCAAAATAAGGCGCCTTCATATCGAATGACTGACGCAAGAGGGATTGGTTTTAGGTTAGGCTATAGTTTTCGAGCGAGCGCAGCGAGCGAGAGACGCGTAAAGGTGTGTCACAATCCAACGGTTTGGCACATACGGACATTGAATCATTCGCACCAGCCCGTGGAGCCGGAAGACTTTATCCTATTGCCTACTGACAAATGTTTACAGTTTATGAATAGTACCACATAAATAGTACTATTTCCACATACTACAGTGCAATGTGATGTCCGAAGTGGCTGACAAAATTAGGTACTAACACGATATATATGCATATTGCAAGGTATATGTATACCTTGCAAATTGTGATCGTTGCTCGCTCGCTCCGCTCGCTCGTAAAAATTTAGTCCAACCTCACATACGATCCGACACGTTCGCAAATTCGAAATAAGTTGCCCTCATATCGAATGACTAACGCAAGAGGGATTGGTTTTAGGTTAGGCTATAGTTTTCGAGCGAGCACAGCGAGCGAGAGACGCGTAAAGGTGTGTCACAATCCGACGGTTTGGCACATACTGACATTGAAACATTCGCACCAGCTCGAGGAGCCGGAAGTCTTTATCCTGTTGCCTACTGACAAATGTTTACAGTTTATGAATAGTTTCACATAAATAGTACTATTTCCACATAGTACAGCGCAATGTGATGTCCGAAATGGCTGACAAAATTAGGTAATAACACGAAATGTATGCAAGGCAATGTAAGGTATATGTATAACTTGCAAATTGTGATCGTTTCTCGCTCGCTCCGCTCGCTCGTAAAAATCTACTCCCACCTCACAACCGATTCGACAAGTTCGCAAATTCAAAATAAGGCGCCTTCATATCGAATGACTGACGCAAGAGGGATTGGTTTTAGGTTAGGCTATAGTTTTCGAGCGAGCGCAGCGAGCGAGAGACGCGTAAAGGTGTGTTACAATCCAACGGTTTGGCACATACTGACATTGAAACATTCGCACCAGCCCGAGGAGCCGGAAGTATTTATCCTATTGCCTGCTGACAAATGTTTACAGTTTGTGAATAGTTTCACATAAATAGTACTATTTCCACATACTACAGTGCAATGTGATGTCCGAAGTGGCTGACAAAATTGGGTACTAACACGATATATATGCATATTGCAAGGTATATGTATACCTTGCAAATTGTGATCATTGCTCGCTCGCTCCGCTCGCTCGTAAAAATTTAGTCCAACCTCACATCCGATCCGACACGTTCGCAAATTCGAAATAAGTTGCCCTCATATCGAATGACTAACGCAAGAGGGATTGGTTTTAGGTTAGGCTATAGTTTTCGAGCGAGCGCAATGAGCGAGAGACGCGTAAAGGTGTGTCACAATCCAACGGTTTGGCACATACTGACATTGAAACATTCGCACCAGCCCGAGGAGCCGGAAGTCATTATCCTATTGCCTACTGACAAATGTTTACAGTTTGTGAATAGTTTCACATAAATAGTACTATTTCCACATACTACAGTGCAATGTGATGTCCGAAGTGGCTGACAAAATTAGGTAATAACACGAAATATATGCAAGGCAACATTAGGTATATGTATAGCTTGGAAATTGTGATCGTTTCTCGCTCGCTCCGCTCGCTCGTAAAAATCTACTCCCACCTCACAACCGATCCGACACGTTCGCAAATTCGAAATAAGTCGCCTTCATATCGAATGACTAACGCAAGAGGGATTGGTTTTAGGTTAGGCTATAGTTTTCGAGCGAGCGCAGCGAGCGAGAGACGCGTAAAGGTGTGTCACAATCCAACGGTTTGGCACATACGGACATTGAAACATTCGCACCAGCCCGAGTAGCCGGAAGTCTTTATCCTATTGCCTACTGACAAATGTTTACAGTTTATGAATAGTATCACATAAATAGTACTATTTCCACATACTACAGTGCAATGTGATGTCCGAAGTGGCTGACAAAATTAGGTAATAACACGAAATATATGCAAGGCAACATTAGGTATATGTATAGCTTGGAAATTGTGATCGTTTCTCGCTCGCTCCGCTCGCTCGTAAAAATCTACTCCCACCTCACAACCGATTCGACAAGTTCGCAAATTCAAAATAAGGCGCCTTCATATCGAATGACTGACGCAAGAGGGATTGGTTTTAGGTTAGGCTATAGTTTTCGAGCGAGCGCAGCGAGCGAGAGACGCGTAAAGGTGTGTTACAATCCAACGGTTTGGCACATACTGACATTGAAACATTCGCACCAGCCCGAGGAGCCGGAAGTCATTATCATATTGTCTACTGACAAGTGTTTACAATTTGTGAATAGTTCCACATAAATAGTACTATTTCCACATACTACAGCGCAATGTGATGTCCGAAGTGGCTGACAAAATTAGGTACTAACACGATATATATGCATATTGCAAGGTATATGTATACCTTGCAAATTGTGATCGATGCTCGCTCGCTCCGCTCGCTCGAAAAAATTTAGTCCAACCTCACATACGATCCGACACGTTCGCAAATTCGAAATAAGTTGCCCTCATATCGAATGACTAACGCAAGAGGGATTGGTTTTAGGTTAGGCTATAGTTTTCGAGCGAGCGCAGCGAGCGAGAGACGCGTAAAGGTGTGTCACAATCCGACGGTTTGGCACATACGGACATTGAAACATTCGCACCAGCCCGAGGAGCCGGAAGTCATTATCCTATTGCCTACTGACAAATGTTTACAGTTTGTGAATAGTTTCACATAAATAGTACTATTTCCACATACTACAGTGCAATGTGATGTCCGAAGTGGCTGACAAAATTAGGTAATAACACGAAATATATGCAAGGCAACATTAGGTATATGTATAGCTTGGAAATTGTGATCGTTTCTCGCTCGCTCCGCTCGCTCGTAAAAATCTACTCCCACCTCACAACCGATCCGACACGTTCGCAAATTCGAAATAAGTCGCCTTCATATCGAATGACTAACGCAAGAGGGATTGGTTTAAGGTTAGGCTATAGTTTTCGAGCGAGCGCAGCTATCGAGAGACGCGTAAGGGTGTGTCACAATCCAACGGTTTGGCACATACTGACATTGAAACATTCGCACCAGCCCGAGGAGCCGGAAGTATTTATCCTATTGCCTGCTGACAAATGTTTACAGTTTGTGAATAGTTTCACATAAATAGTACTATTTCCACATACTACAGTGCAATGTGATGTCCGAAGTGGCTGACAAAATTGGGTACTAACACGATATATATGCATATTGCAAGGTATATGTATACCTTGCAAATTGTGATCATTGCTCGCTCGCTCCGCTCGCTCGTAAAAATTTAGTCCAACCTCACATCCGATCCGACACGTTCGCAAATTCGAAATAAGTTGCCCTCATATCGAATGACTAACGCAAGAGGGATTGGTTTTAGGTTAGGCTATAGTTTTCGAGCGAGCGCAATGAGCGAGAGACGCGTAAAGGTGTGTCACAATCCAACGGTTTGGCACATACTGACATTGAAACATTCGCACCAGCCCGAGGAGCCGGAAGTCATTATCCTATTGCCTACTGACAAATGTTTACAGTTTGTGAATAGTTTCACATAAATAGTACTATTTCCACATACTACAGTGCAATGTGATGTCCGAAGTGGCTGACAAAATTAGGTAATAACACGAAATATATGCAAGGCAACATTAGGTATATGTATAGCTTGGAAATTGTGATCGTTTCTCGCTCGCTCCGCTCGCTCGTAAAAATCTACTCCCACCTCACAACCGATCCGACACGTTCGCAAATTCGAAATAAGTCGCCTTCATATCGAATGACTAACGCAAGAGGGATTGGTTTTAGGTTAGGCTATAGTTTTCGAGCGAGCGCAGCGAGCGAGAGACGCGTAAAGGTGTGTCACAATCCAACGGTTTGGCACATACGGACATTGAAACATTCGCACCAGCCCGAGTAGCCGGAAGTCTTTATCCTATTGCCTACTGACAAATGTTTACAGTTTATGAATAGTATCACATAAATAGTACTATTTCCACATACTACAGTGCAATGTGATGTCCGAAGTGGCTGACAAAATTAGGTAATAACACGAAATATATGCAAGGCAACATTAGGTATATGTATAGCTTGGAAATTGTGATCGTTTCTCGCTCGCTCCGCTCGCTCGTAAAAATCTACTCCCACCTCACAACCGATACGACACGTTCGCAAATTCGAAATAAGTCGCCTTCATATCGAATGACTAACGCAAGAGGGATTGGTTTTAGGTTAGGCTATAGTTTCCGAGCGAGCGCAGCGAGCGAGAGACGCGTAAAGGTGTGTCACAATCCAACGGTTTGGCACATACGGACATTGAAACATTCGCACCAGCCCGAGTAGCCGGAAGTCTTTATCCTATTGCCTACTGACAAATGTTTACAGTTTATGAATAGTATCACATAAATAGTACTATTTCCACATACTACAGTGCAATGTGATGTCCGAAGTGGCTGACAAAATTAGGTAATAACACGAAATATATGCAAGGCAACATTAGGTATATGTATAGCTTGGAAATTGTGATCGTTTCTCGCTCGCTCCGCTCGCTCGTAAAAATCTACTCCCACCTCACAACCGATTCGACAAGTTCGCAAATTCAAAATAAGGCGCCTTCATATCGAATGACTGACGCAAGAGGGATTGGTTTTAGGTTAGGCTATAGTTTTCGAGCGAGCGCAGCGAGCGAGAGACGCGTAAAGGTGTGTTACAATCCAACGGTTTGGCACATACTGACATTGAAACATTCGCACCAGCCCGAGGAGCCGGAAGTCATTATCATATTGTCTACTGACAAGTGTTTACAATTTGTGAATAGTTCCACATAAATAGTACTATTTCCACATACTACAGCGCAATGTGATGTCCGAAGTGGCTGACAAAATTAGGTACTAACACGATATATATGCATATTGCAAGGTATATGTATACCTTGCATATTGTGATCGATGCTCGCTCGCTGCGCTCGCTCGAAAAAATTTAGTCCAACCTCACATACGATCCGACACGTTCGCAAATTCGAAATAAGTTGCCCTCATATCGAATGACTAACGCAAGAGGGATTGGTTTTAGGTTAGGCTATAGTTTTCGAGCGAGCGCAGCGAGCGAGAGACGCGTAAAGGTGTGTCACAATCCGACGGTTTGGCACATACGGACATTGAAACATTCGCACCAGCCCGAGGAGCCGGAAGTCATTATCCTATTGCCTACTGACAAATGTTTACAGTTTGTGAATAGTTTCACATAAATAGTACTATTTCCACATACTACAGTGCAATGTGATGTCCGAAGTGACTGACAAAATTAGGTAATAACACGAAATATATGCAAGGCAACATTAGGTATATGTATAGCTTGGAAATTGTGATCGTTTCTCGCTCGCTCCGCTCGCTCGTAAAAATCTACTCCCACCTCACAACCGATCCGACACGTTCGCAAATTCGATATAAGTCGCCTTCATATCGAATGACTAACGCAAGAGGGATTGGTTTTAGGTTAGGCTATAGTTTTCGAGCGAGCGCAGCTATCGAGAGACGCGTAAAGGTGTGTCACAATCCAACGGTTTGGCACATACTGACCTTGAATCATTCGCACCAGCCCGAGGAGCCGGAAGTATTTATCCTATTGCCTGCTGACAAATGTTTACAGTTTGTGAATAGTTTCACATGAATAGTACTATTTCCACATACTACAGTGCAATGTGATGTCCGAAGTGGCTGACAAAATTGGGTACTAACACGATATATATGCATATTGCAAGGTATATGTATACCTTGCAAATTGTGATCATTGCTCGCTCGCTCCGCTCGCTCGTAAAAATTTAGTCCAACCTCACATCCGATCCGACACGTTCGCAAATTCGAAATAAGTTGCCCTCATATCGAATGACTAACGCAAGAGGGATTGGTTTTAGGTTAGGCTATAGTTTTCGAGCGAGCGCAATGAGCGAGAGACGCGTAAAGGTGTGTCACAATCCAACGGTTTGGCACATACTGACATTGAAACATTCGCACCAGCCCGAGGAGCCGGAAGTCATTATCCTATTGCCTACTGACAAATGTTTACAGTTTGTGAATAGTTTCACATAAATAGTACTATTTCCACATACTACAGTGCAATGTGATGTCCGAAGTGGCTGACAAAATTAGGTAATAACACGAAATATATGCAAGGCAACATTAGGTATATGTATAGCTTGGAAATTGTGATCGTTTCTCGCTCGCTCCGCTCGCTCGTAAAAATCTACTCCCACCTCACAACCGATTCGACAAGTTCGCAAATTCAAAATAAGGCGCCTTCATATCGAATGACTGACGCAAGAGGGATTGGTTTTAGGTTAGGCTATAGTTTTCGAGCGAGCGCAGCGAGCGAGAGACGCGTAAAGGTGTGTTACAATCCAACGGTTTGGCACATACTGACATTGAAACATTCGCACCAGCCCGAGGAGCCGGAAGTCATTATCATATTGTCTACTGACAAGTGTTTACAATTTGTGAATAGTTCCACATAAATAGTACTATTTCCACATACTACAGCGCAATGTGATGTCCGAAGTGGCTGACAAAATTAGGTACTAACACGATATATATGCATATTGCAAGGTATATGTATACCTTGCATATTGTGATCGATGCTCGCTCGCTCCGCTCGCTCGAAAAAATTTAGTCCAACCTCACATACGATCCGACACGTTCGCAAATTCGAAATAAGTTGCCCTCATATCGAATGACTAACGCAAGAGGGATTGGTTTTAGGTTAGGCTATAGTTTTCGAGCGAGCGCAGCGAGCGAGAGACGCGTAAAGGTGTGTCACAATCCGACGGTTTGGCACATACGGACATTGAAACATTCGCACCAGCCCGAGGAGCCGGAAGTCATTATCCTATTGCCTACTGACAAATGTTTACAGTTTGTGAATAGTTTCACATAAATAGTACTATTTCCACATACTACAGTGCAATGTGATGTCCGAAGTGACTGACAAAATTAGGTAATAACACGAAATATATGCAAGGCAACATTAGGTATATGTATAGCTTGGAAATTGTGATCGTTTCTCGCTCGCTCCGCTCGCTCGTAAAAATCTACTCCCACCTCACAACCGATCCGACACGTTCGCAAATTCGATATAAGTCGCCTTCATATCGAATGACTAACGCAAGAGGGATTGGTTTTAGGTTAGGCTATAGTTTTCGAGCGAGCGCAGCTATCGAGAGACGCGTAAAGGTGTGTCACAATCCAACGGTTTGGCACATACTGACATTGAATCATTCGCACCAGCCCGAGGAGCCGGAAGTATTTATCCTATTGCCTGCTGACAAATGTTTACAGTTTGTGAATAGTTTCACATGAATAGTACTATTTCCACATACTACAGTGCAATGTGATGTCCGAAGTGGCTGACAAAATTGGGTACTAACACGATATATATGCATATTGCAAGGTATATGTATACCTTGCAAATTGTGATCATTGCTCGCTCGCTCCGCTCGCTCGTAAAAATTTAGTCCAACCTCACATCCGATCCGACACGTTCGCAAATTCGAAATAAGTTGCCCTCATATCGAATGACTAACGCAAGAGGGATTGGTTTTAGGTTAGGCTATAGTTTTCGAGCGAGCGCAATGAGCGAGAGACGCGTAAAGGTGTGTCACAATCCAACGGTTTGGCACATACTGACATTGAAACATTCGCACCAGCCCGAGGAGCCGGAAGTCATTATCCTATTGCCTACTGACAAATGTTTACAGTTTGTGAATAGTTTCACATAAATAGTACTATTTCCACATACTACAGTGCAATGTGATGTCCGAAGTGGCTGACAAAATTAGGTAATAACACGAAATATATGCAAGGCAACATTAGGTATATGTATAGCTTGGAAATTGTGATCGTTTCTCGCTCGCTCCGCTCGCTCGTAAAAATCTACTCCCACCTCACAACCGATCCGACACGTTCGCAAATTCGAAATAAGTCGCCTTCATATCGAATGACTAACGCAAGAGGGATTGGTTTTAGGTTAGGCTATAGTTTTCGAGCGAGCGCAGCGAGCGAGAGACGCGTAAAGGTGTGTCACAATCCAACGGTTTGGCACATACGGACATTGAAACATTCGCACCAGCCCGAGTAGCCGGAAGTCTTTATCCTATTGCCTACTGACAAATGTTTACAGTTTATGAATAGTATCACATAAATAGTACTATTTCCACATACTACAGTGCAATGTGATGTCCGAAGTGGCTGACAAAATTAGGTAATAACACGAAATATATGCAAGGCAACATTAGGTATATGTATAGCTTGGAAATTGTGATCGTTTCTCGCTCGCTCCGCTCGCTCGTAAAAATCTACTCCCACCTCACAACCGATCCGACACGTTCGCAAATTCGAAATAAGTCGCCTTCATATCGAATGACTAACGCAAGAGGGATTGGTTTTAGGTTAGGCTATAGTTTTCGAGCGAGCGCAGCGAGCGAGAGACGCGTAAAGGTGTGTCACAATCCAACGGTTTGGCACATACTGACATTGAAACATTCGCACCAGCCCGAGGAGCCGGAAGTCTTTATCAAATTGTCTACTGACAAGTGTTTACAATTTGTGAATAGTTCCACATAAATAGTACTATTTCCACATACTACAGTGCAATGTGATGTCCGAAGTGGCTGACAAAATTAGGTACTAACACGATATATATGCATATTGCAAGGTATATGTATACCTTGCAAATTGTGATCGATGCTCGCTCGCTCCGCTCGCTCGTAAAAATTTAGTCCAACCTCACATACGATCCGACACGTTCGCAAATTCGAAATAAGTTGCCCTCATATCGAATGACTAACGCAAGAGGGATTGGTTTTAGGTTAGGCTATAGTTTTCGAGCGAGCGCAGCGAGCGAGAGACGCGTAAAGGTGTGTCACAATCCGACGGTTTGGCACATACGGACATTGAAACATTCGCACCAGCCCGAGGAGCCGGAAGTCATTATCCTATTGCCTACTGACAAATGTTTACAGTTTGTGAATTGTTTCACATAAATAGTACTATTTCCACATACTACAGTGCAATGTGATGTCCGAAGTGGCTGACAAAATTAGGTAATAACACGAAATATATGCAAGGCAACATTAGGTATATGTATAGCTTGGAAATTGTGATCGTTTCTCGCTCGCTCCGCTCGCTCGTAAAAATCTACTCCCACCTCACAACCGATCCGACACGTTCGCAAATTCGAAATAAGTCGCCTTCATATCGAATGACTAACGCAAGAGGGATTGGTTTTAGGTTAGGCTATAGTTTTCGAGCGAGCGCAGCGAGCGAGAGACGCGTAAAGGTGTGTCACAATCCAACGGTTTGGCACATACGGACATTGAAACATTCGCACCAGCCCGAGTAGCCGGAAGTCTTTATCCTATTGCCTACTGACAAATGTTTACAGTTTATGAATAGTATCACATAAATAGTACTATTTCCACATACTACAGTGCAATGTGATGTCCGAAGTGGCTGACAAAATTAGGTAATAACACGAAATATATGCAAGGCAACATTAGGTATATGTATAGCTTGGAAATTGTGATCGTTTCTCGCTCGCTCCGCTCGCTCGTAAAAATCTACTCCCCCCTCACAACCGATACGACACGTTCGCAAATTCGAAATAAGTCGCCTTCATATCGAATGACTAACGCAAGAGGGATTGGTTTTAGGTTAGGCTATAGTTTTCGAGCGAGCGCAGCGAGCGAGAGACGCGTAAAGGTGTGTCACAATCCAACGGTTTGGCACATACGGTCATTGAAACATTCGCACCAGCCCGAGTAGCCGGAAGTCTTTATCCTATTGCCTACTGACAAATGTTTACAGTTTATGAATAGTATCACATAAATAGTACTATTTCCACATACTACAGTGCAATGTGATGTCCGAAGTGGCTGACAAAATTAGGTAATAACACGAAATATATGCAAGGCAACATTAGGTATATGTATAGCTTGGAAATTGTGATCGTTTCTCGCTCGCTCCGCTCGCTCGTAAAAATCTACTCCCACCTCACAACCGATTCGACAAGTTCGCAAATTCAAAATAAGGCGCCTTCATATCGAATGACTGACGCAAGAGGGATTGGTTTTAGGTTAGGCTATAGTTTTCGAGCGAGCGCAGCGAGCGAGAGACGCGTAAAGGTGTGTCACAATCCAACGGTTTGGCACATACTGACATTGAAACATTCGCACCAGCCCGAGGAGCCGGAAGTCTTTATCAAATTGTCTACTGACAAGTGTTTACAATTTGTGAATAGTTCCACATAAATAGTACTATTTCCACATACTACAGTGCAATGTGATGTCCGAAGTGGCTGACAAAATTAGGTACTAACACGATATATATGCATATTGCAAGGTATATGTATACCTTGCAAATTGTGATCGATGCTCGCTCGCTCCGCTCGCTCGTAAAAATTTAGTCCAACCTCACATACGATCCGACGCGTTCGCAAATTCGAAATAAGTTGCCCTCATATCGAATGACTAACGCAAGAGGGATTGGTTTTAGGTTAGGCTATAGTTTTCGAGCGAGCGCAGCGAGCGAGAGACGCGTAAAGGTGTGTCACAATCCAACGGTTTGGCACATACTGACATTGAAACATTCGCACCAGCCCGAGGAGCCGGAAGTCTTTATCAAATTGTCTACTGACAAGTGTTTACAATTTGTGAATAGTTCCACATAAATAGTACTATTTCCACATACTACAGTGCAATGTGATGTCCGAAGTGGCTGACAAAATTAGGTACTAACACGATATATATGCATATTGCAAGGTATATGTATACCTTGCAAATTGTGATCGATGCTCGCTCGCTCCGCTCGCTCGTAAAAATTTAGTCCAACCTCACATACGATCCGACACGTTCGCAAATTCGAAATAAGTTGCCCTCATATCGAATGACTAACGCAAGAGGGATTGGTTTTAGGTTAGGCTATAGTTTTCGAGCGAGCGCAGCGAGCGAGAGACGCGTAAAGGTGTGTCACAATCCGACGGTTTGGCACATACGGACATTGAAACATTCGCACCAGCCCGAGGAGCCGGAAGTCATTATCCTATTGCCTACTGACAAATGTTTACAGTTTGTGAATTGTTTCACATAAATAGTACTATTTCCACATACTACAGTGCAATGTGATGTCCGAAGTGGCTGACAAAATTAGGTAATAACACGAAATATATGCAAGGCAACATTAGGTATATGTATAGCTTGGAAATTGTGATCGTTTCTCGCTCGCTCCGCTCGCTCGTAAAAATCTACTCCCACCTCACAACCGATCCGACACGTTCGCAAATTCGAAATAAGTCGCCTTCATATCGAATGACTAACGCAAGAGGGATTGGTTTTAGGTTAGGCTATAGTTTTCGAGCGAGCGCAGCGAGCGAGAGACGCGTAAAGGTGTGTCACAATCCAACGGTTTGGCACATACGGACATTGAAACATTCGCACCAGCCCGAGTAGCCGGAAGTCTTTATCCTATTGCCTACTGACAAATGTTTACAGTTTATGAATAGTATCACATAAATAGTACTATTTCCACATACTACAGTGCAATGTGATGTCCGAAGTGGCTGACAAAATTAGGTAATAACACGAAATATATGCAAGGCAACATTAGGTATATGTATAGCTTGGAAATTGTGATCGTTTCTCGCTCGCTCCGCTCGCTCGTAAAAATCTACTCCCACCTCACAACCGATACGACACGTTCGCAAATTCGAAATAAGTCGCCTTCATATCGAATGACTAACGCAAGAGGGATTGGTTTTAGGTTAGGCTATAGTTTTCGAGCGAGCGCAGCGAGCGAGAGACGCGTAAAGGTGTGTCACAATCCAACGGTTTGGCACATACGGACATTGAAACATTCGCACCAGCCCGAGTAGCCGGAAGTCTTTATCCTATTGCCTACTGACAAATGTTTACAGTTTATGAATAGTATCACATAAATAGTACTATTTCCACATACTACAGTGCAATGTGATGTCCGAAGTGGCTGACAAAATTAGGTAATAACACGAAATATATGCAAGGCAACATTAGGTATATGTATAGCTTGGAAATTGTGATCGTTTCTCGCTCGCTCCGCTCGCTCGTAAAAATCTACTCCCACCTCACAACCGATCCGACACGTTCGCAAATTCGAAATAAGTCGCCTTCATATCGAATGACTAACGCAAGAGGGATTGGTTTTAGGTTAGGCTATAGTTTTCGAGCGAGCGCAGCGAGCGAGAGACGCGTAAAGGTGTGTCACAATCCAACGGTTTGGCACATACGGACATTGAAACATTCGCACCAGCCCGAGTAGCCGGAAGTCTTTATCCTATTGCCTACTGACAAATGTTTACAGTTTATGAATAGTATCACATAAATAGTACTATTTCCACATACTACAGTGCAATGTGATGTCCGAAGTGGCTGACAAAATTAGGTAATAACACGAAATATATGCAAGGCAACATTAGGTATATGTATAGCTTGGAAATTGTGATCGTTTCTCGCTCGCTCCGCTCGCTCGTAAAAATCTACTCCCACCTCACAACCGATTCGACAAGTTCGCAAATTCAAAATAAGGCGCCTTCATATCGAATGACTGACGCAAGAGGGATTGGTTTTAGGTTAGGCTATAGTTTTCGAGCGAGCGCAGCGAGCGAGAGACGCGTAAAGGTGTGTTACAATCCAACGGTTTGGCACATACTGACATTGAAACATTCGCACCAGCCCGAGGAGCCGGAAGTCATTATCATATTGTCTACTGACAAGTGTTTACAATTTGTGAATAGTTCCACATAAATAGTACTATTTCCACATACTACAGCGCAATGTGATGTCCGAAGTGGCTGACAAAATTAGGTACTAACACGATATATATGCATATTGCAAGGTATATGTATACCTTGCATATTGTGATCGATGCTCGCTCGCTCCGCTCGCTCGAAAAAATTTAGTCCAACCTCACATACGATCCGACACGTTCGCAAATTCGAAATAAGTTGCCCTCATATCGAATGACTAACGCAAGAGGGATTGGTTTTAGGTTAGGCTATAGTTTTCGAGCGAGCGCAGCGAGCGAGAGACGCGTAAAGGTGTGTCACAATCCGACGGTTTGGCACATACTGACATTGAAACATTCGCACCAGCCCGAGGAGCCGGAAGTCTTTATCAAATTGTCTACTGACAAGTGTTTACAATTTGTGAATAGTTCCACATAAATAGTACTATTTCCACATACTACAGTGCAATGTGATGTCCGAAGTGGCTGACAAAATTAGGTACTAACACGATATATATGCATATTGCAAGGTATATGTATACCTTGCAAATTGTGATCGATGCTCGCTCGCTCCGCTCGCTCGTAAAAATTTAGTCCAACCTCACATACGATCCGACACGTTCGCAAATTCGAAATAAGTTGCCCTCATATCGAATGACTAACGCAAGAGGGATTGGTTTTAGGTTAGGCTATAGTTTTCGAGCGAGCGCAATGAGCGAGAGACGCGTAAAGGTGTGTCACAATCCAACGGTTTGGCACATACTGACATTGAAACATTCGCACCAGCCCGAGGAGCCGGAAGTCATTATCCTATTGCCTACTGACAAATGTTTACAGTTTGTGAATAGTTTCACATAAATAGTACTATTTCCACATACTACAGTGCAATGTGATGTCCGAAGTGGCTGACAAAATTAGGTAATAACACGAAATATATGCAAGGCAACATTAGGTATATGTATAGCTTGGAAATTGTGATCGTTTCTCGCTCGCTCCGCTCGCTCGTAAAAATCTACTCCCACCTCACAACCGATCCGACACGTTCGCAAATTCGAAATAAGTCGCCTTCATATCGAATGACTAACGCAAGAGGGATTGGTTTTAGGTTAGGCTATAGTTTTCGAGCGAGCGCAGCGAGCGAGAGACGCGTAAAGGTGTGTCACAATCCAACGGTTTGGCACATACGGACATTGAAACATTCGCACCAGCCCGAGTAGCCGGAAGTCTTTATCCTATTGCCTACTGACAAATGTTTACAGTTTATGAATAGTATCACATAAATAGTACTATTTCCACATACTACAGTGCAATGTGATGTCCGAAGTGGCTGACAAAATTAGGTAATAACACGAAATATATGCAAGGCAACATTAGGTATATGTATAGCTTGGAAATTGTGATCGTTTCTCGCTCGCTCCGCTCGCTCGTAAAAATCTACTCCCACCTCACAACCGATCCGACACGTTCGCAAATTCGAAATAAGTCGCCTTCATATCGAATGACTAACGCAAGAGGGATTGGTTTTAGGTTAGGCTATAGTTTTCGAGCGAGCGCAGCGAGCGAGAGACGCGTAAAGGTGTGTCACAATCCAACGGTTTGGCACATACTGACATTGAAACATTCGCACCAGCCCGAGGAGCCGGAAGTCTTTATCAAATTGTCTACTGACAAGTGTTTACAATTTGTGAATAGTTCCACATAAATAGTACTATTTCCACATACTACAGTGCAATGTGATGTCCGAAGTGGCTGACAAAATTAGGTACTAACACGATATATATGCATATTGCAAGGTATATGTATACCTTGCAAATTGTGATCGATGCTCGCTCGCTCCGCTCGCTCGTAAAAATTTAGTCCAACCTCACATACGATCCGACACGTTCGCAAATTCGAAATAAGTTGCCCTCATATCGAATGACTAACGCAAGAGGGATTGGTTTTAGGTTAGGCTATAGTTTTCGAGCGAGCGCAGCGAGCGAGAGACGCGTAAAGGTGTGTCACAATCCGACGGTTTGGCACATACGGACATTGAAACATTCGCACCAGCCCGAGGAGCCGGAAGTCATTATCCTATTGCCTACTGACAAATGTTTACAGTTTGTGAATTGTTTCACATAAATAGTACTATTTCCACATACTACAGTGCAATGTGATGTCCGAAGTGGCTGACAAAATTAGGTAATAACACGAAATATATGCAAGGCAACATTAGGTATATGTATAGCTTGGAAATTGTGATCGTTTCTCGCTCGCTCCGCTCGCTCGTAAAAATCTACTCCCACCTCACAACCGATCCGACACGTTCGCAAATTCGAAATAAGTCGCCTTCATATCGAATGACTAACGCAAGAGGGATTGGTTTTAGGTTAGGCTATAGTTTTCGAGCGAGCGCAGCGAGCGAGAGACGCGTAAAGGTGTGTCACAATCCAACGGTTTGGCACATACGGACATTGAAACATTCGCACCAGCCCGAGTAGCCGGAAGTCTTTATCCTATTGCCTACTGACAAATGTTTACAGTTTATGAATAGTATCACATAAATAGTACTATTTCCACATACTACAGTGCAATGTGATGTCCGAAGTGGCTGACAAAATTAGGTAATAACACGAAATATATGCAAGGCAACATTAGGTATATGTATAGCTTGGAAATTGTGATCGTTTCTCGCTCGCTCCGCTCGCTCGTAAAAATCTACTCCCACCTCACAACCGATACGACACGTTCGCAAATTCGAAATAAGTCGCCTTCATATCGAATGACTAACGCAAGAGGGATTGGTTTTAGGTTAGGCTATAGTTTTCGAGCGAGCGCAGCGAGCGAGAGACGCGTAAAGGTGTGTCACAATCCAACGGTTTGGCACATACGGTCATTGAAACATTCGCACCAGCCCGAGTAGCCGGAAGTCTTTATCCTATTGCCTACTGACAAATGTTTACAGTTTATGAATAGTATCACATAAATAGTACTATTTCCACATACTACAGTGCAATGTGATGTCCGAAGTGGCTGACAAAATTAGGTAATAACACGAAATATATGCAAGGCAACATTAGGTATATGTATAGCTTGGAAATTGTGATCGTTTCTCGCTCGCTCCGCTCGCTCGTAAAAATCTACTCCCACCTCACAACCGATTCGACAAGTTCGCAAATTCAAAATAAGGCGCCTTCATATCGAATGACTGACGCAAGAGGGATTGGTTTTAGGTTAGGCTATAGTTTTCGAGCGAGCGCAGCGAGCGAGAGACGCGTAAAGGTGTGTCACAATCCAACGGTTTGGCACATACTGACATTGAAACATTCGCACCAGCCCGAGGAGCCGGAAGTCTTTATCAAATTGTCTACTGACAAGTGTTTACAATTTGTGAATAGTTCCACATAAATAGTACTATTTCCACATACTACAGTGCAATGTGATGTCCGAAGTGGCTGACAAAATTAGGTACTAACACGATATATATGCATATTGCAAGGTATATGTATACCTTGCAAATTGTGATCGATGCTCGCTCGCTCCGCTCGCTCGTAAAAATTTAGTCCAACCTCACATACGATCCGACGCGTTCGCAAATTCGAAATAAGTTGCCCTCATATCGAATGACTAACGCAAGAGGGATTGGTTTTAGGTTAGGCTATAGTTTTCGAGCGAGCGCAGCGAGCGAGAGACGCGTAAAGGTGTGTCACAATCCAACGGTTTGGCACATACTGACATTGAAACATTCGCACCAGCCCGAGGAGCCGGAAGTCTTTATCAAATTGTCTACTGACAAGTGTTTACAATTTGTGAATAGTTCCACATAAATAGTACTATTTCCACATACTACAGTGCAATGTGATGTCCGAAGTGGCTGACAAAATTAGGTACTAACACGATATATATGCATATTGCAAGGTATATGTATACCTTGCAAATTGTGATCGATGCTCGCTCGCTCCGCTCGCTCGTAAAAATTTAGTCCAACCTCACATACGATCCGACACGTTCGCAAATTCGAAATAAGTTGCCCTCATATCGAATGACTAACGCAAGAGGGATTGGTTTTAGGTTAGGCTATAGTTTTCGAGCGAGCGCAGCGAGCGAGAGACGCGTAAAGGTGTGTCACAATCCGACGGTTTGGCACATACGGACATTGAAACATTCGCACCAGCCCGAGGAGCCGGAAGTCATTATCCTATTGCCTACTGACAAATGTTTACAGTTTGTGAATTGTTTCACATAAATAGTACTATTTCCACATACTACAGTGCAATGTGATGTCCGAAGTGGCTGACAAAATTAGGTAATAACACGAAATATATGCAAGGCAACATTAGGTATATGTATAGCTTGGAAATTGTGATCGTTTCTCGCTCGCTCCGCTCGCTCGTAAAAATCTACTCCCACCTCACAACCGATCCGACACGTTCGCAAATTCGAAATAAGTCGCCTTCATATCGAATGACTAACGCAAGAGGGATTGGTTTTAGGTTAGGCTATAGTTTTCGAGCGAGCGCAGCGAGCGAGAGACGCGTAAAGGTGTGTCACAATCCAACGGTTTGGCACATACGGACATTGAAACATTCGCACCAGCCCGAGTAGCCGGAAGTCTTTATCCTATTGCCTACTGACAAATGTTTACAGTTTATGAATAGTATCACATAAATAGTACTATTTCCACATACTACAGTGCAATGTGATGTCCGAAGTGGCTGACAAAATTAGGTAATAACACGAAATATATGCAAGGCAACATTAGGTATATGTATAGCTTGGAAATTGTGATCGTTTCTCGCTCGCTCCGCTCGCTCGTAAAAATCTACTCCCACCTCACAACCGATACGACACGTTCGCAAATTCGAAATAAGTCGCCTTCATATCGAATGACTAACGCAAGAGGGATTGGTTTTAGGTTAGGCTATAGTTTTCGAGCGAGCGCAGCGAGCGAGAGACGCGTAAAGGTGTGTCACAATCCAACGGTTTGGCACATACGGACATTGAAACATTCGCACCAGCCCGAGTAGCCGGAAGTCTTTATCCTATTGCCTACTGACAAATGTTTACAGTTTATGAATAGTATCACATAAATAGTACTATTTCCACATACTACAGTGCAATGTGATGTGCGAAGTGGCTGACAAAATTAGGTAATAACACGAAATATATGCAAGGCAACATTAGGTATATGTATAGCTTGGAAATTGTGATCGTTTCTCGCTCGCTCCGCTCGCTCGTAAAAATCTACTCCCACCTCACAACCGATACGACACGTTCGCAAATTCGAAATAAGTCGCCTTCATATCGAATGACTAACGCAAGAGGGATTGGTTTTAGGTTAGGCTATAGTTTTCGAGCGAGCGCAGCGAGCGAGAGACGCGTAAAGGTGTGTCACAATCCAACGGTTTGGCACATACGGACATTGAAACATTCGCACCAGCCCGAGTAGCCGGAAGTCTTTATCCTATTGCCTACTGACAAATGTTTACAGTTTATGAATAGTATCACATAAATAGTACTATTTCCACATACTACAGTGCAATGTGATGTCCGAAGTGGCTGACAAAATTAGGTAATAACACGAAATATATGCAAGGCAACATTAGGTATATGTATAGCTTGGAAATTGTGATCGTTTCTCGCTCGCTCCGCTCGCTCGTAAAAATCTACTCCCACCTCACAACCGATTCGACAAGTTCGCAAATTCAAAATAAGGCGCCTTCATATCGAATGACTGACGCAAGAGGGATTGGTTTTAGGTTAGGCTATAGTTTTCGAGCGAGCGCAGCGAGCGAGAGACGCGTAAAGGTGTGTCACAATCCAACGGTTTGGCACATACTGACATTGAAACATTCGCACCAGCCCGAGGAGCCGGAAGTCATTATCCTATTGCCTACTGACAAATGTTTACAGTTTGTGAATAGTTTCACATAAATAGTACTATTTCCACATACTACAGTGCAATGTGATGTCCGAAGTGACTGACAAAATTAGGTAATAACACGAAATATATGCAAGGCAACATTAGGTATATGTATAGCTTGGAAATTGTGATCGTTTCTCGCTCGCTCCGCTCGCTCGTAAAAATCTACTCCCACCTCACAACCGATCCGACACGTTCGCAAATTCGATATAAGTCGCCTTCATATCGAATGACTAACGCAAGAGGGATTGGTTTTAGGTTAGGCTATAGTTTTCGAGCGAGCGCAGCTATCGAGAGACGCGTAAAGGTGTGTCACAATCCAACGGTTTGGCACATACTGACATTGAAACATTCGCACCAGCCCGAGGAGCCGGAAGTATTTATCCTATTGCCTGCTGACAAATGTTTACAGTTTGTGAATAGTTTCACATAAATAGTACTATTTCCACATACTACAGTGCAATGTGATGTCCGAAGTGGCTGACAAAATTAGGTAATAACACGAAATATATGCAAGGCAACATTAGGTATATGTATAGCTTGGAAATTGTGATCGTTTCTCGCTCGCTCCGCTCGCTCGTAAAAATCTATTCCCACCTCACAACCGATCCGACACGTTCGCAAATTCGAAATAAGTCGCCTTCATATCGAATGACTAACGCAAGAGGGATTGGTTTTAGGTTAGGCTATAGTTTTCGAGCGAGCGCAGCGAGCGAGAGACGCGTAAAGGTGTGTCACAATCCAACGGTTTGGCACATACGGACATTGAAACATTCGCACCAGCCCGAGTAGCCGGAAGTCTTTATCCTATTGCCTACTGACAAATGTTTACAGTTTATGAATAGTATCACATAAATAGTACTATTTCCACATACTACAGTGCAATGTGATGTCCGAAGTGGCTGACAAAATTAGGTAATAACACGAAATATATGCAAGGCAACATTAGGTATATGTATAGCTTGGAAATTGTGATCGTTTCTCGCTCGCTCCGCTCGCTCGTAAAAATCTACTCCCACCTCACAACCGATCCGACACGTTCGCAAATTCGAAATAAGTCGCCTTCATATCGAATGACTAACGCAAGAGGGATTGGTTTTAGGTTAGGCTATAGTTTTCGAGCGAGCGCAGCGAGCGAGAGACGCGTAAAGGTGTGTCACAATCCAACGGTTTGGCACATACTGACATTGAAACATTCGCACCAGCCCGAGGAGCCGGAAGTCTTTATCAAATTGTCTACTGACAAGTGTTTACAATTTGTGAATAGTTCCACATAAATAGTACTATTTCCACATACTACAGTGCAATGTGATGTCCGAAGTGGCTGACAAAATTAGGTACTAACACGATATATATGCATATTGCAAGGTATATGTATACCTTGCAAATTGTGATCGATGCTCGCTCGCTCCGCTCGCTCGTAAAAATTTAGTCCAACCTCACATACGATCCGACACGTTCGCAAATTCGAAATAAGTTGCCCTCATATCGAATGACTAACGCAAGAGGGATTGGTTTTAGGTTAGGCTATAGTTTTCGAGCGAGCGCAGCGAGCGAGATACGCGTAAAGGTGTGTCACAATCCGACGGTTTGGCACATACGGACATTGAAACATTCGCACCAGCCCGAGGAGCCGGAAGTCATTATCCTATTGCCTACTGACAAATGTTTACAGTTTGTGAATTGTTTCACATAAATAGTACTATTTCCACATACTACAGTGCAATGTGATGTCCGAAGTGGCTGACAAAATTAGGTAATAACACGAAATATATGCAAGGCAACATTAGGTATATGTATAGCTTGGAAATTGTGATCGTTTCTCGCTCGCTCCGCTCGCTCGTAAAAATCTACTCCCACCTCACAACCGATCCGACACGTTCGCAAATTCGAAATAAGTCGCCTTCATATCGAATGACTAACGCAAGAGGGATTGGTTTTAGGTTAGGCTATAGTTTTCGACCGAGCGCAGCGAGCGAGAGACGCGTAAAGGTGTGTCACAATCCAACGGTTTGGCACATACGGACATTGAAACATTCGCACCAGCCCGAGTAGCCGGAAGTCTTTATCCTATTGCCTACTGACAAATGTTTACAGTTTATGAATAGTATCACATAAATAGTACTATTTCCACATACTACAGTGCAATGTGATGTTCGAAGTGGCTGACAAAATTAGGTAATAACACGAAATATATGCAAGGCAACATTAGGTATATGTATAGCTTGGAAATTGTGATCGTTTCTCGCTCGCTCCGCTCGCTCGTAAAAATCTACTCCCACCTCACAACCGATACGACACGTTCGCAAATTCGAAATAAGTCGCCTTCATATCGAATGACTAACGCAAGAGGGATTGGTTTTAGGTTAGGCTATAGTTTTCGAGCGAGCGCAGCGAGCGAGAGACGCGTAAAGGTGTGTCACAATCCAACGGTTTGGCACATACGGTCATTGAAACATTCGCACCAGCCCGAGTAGCCGGAAGTCTTTATCCTATTGCCTACTGACAAATGTTTACAGTTTATGAATAGTATCACATAAATAGTACTATTTCCACATACTACAGTGCAATGTGATGTCCGAAGTGGCTGACAAAATTAGGTAATAACACGAAATATATGCAAGGCAACATTAGGTATATGTATAGCTTGGAAATTGTGATCGTTTCTCGCTCGCTCCGCTCGCTCGTAAAAATCTACTCCCACCTCACAACCGATTCGACAAGTTCGCAAATTCAAAATAAGGCGCCTTCATATCGAATGACTGACGCAAGAGGGATTGGTTTTAGGTTAGGCTATAGTTTTCGAGCGAGCGCAGCGAGCGAGAGACGCGTAAAGGTGTGTCACAATCCAACGGTTTGGCACATACTGACATTGAAACATTCGCACCAGCCCGAGGAGCCGGAAGTCTTTATCAAATTGTCTACTGACAAGTGTTTACAATTTGTGAATAGTTCCACATAAATAGTACTATTTCCACATACTACAGTGCAATGTGATGTCCGAAGTGGCTGACAAAATTAGGTACTAACACGATATATATGCATATTGCAAGGTATATGTATACCTTGCAAATTGTGATCGATGCTCGCTCGCTCCGCTCGCTCGTAAAAATTTAGTCCAACCTCACATACGATCCGACGCGTTCGCAAATTCGAAATAAGTTGCCCTCATATCGAATGACTAACGCAAGAGGGATTGGTTTTAGGTTAGGCTATAGTTTTCGAGCGAGCGCAGCGAGCGAGAGACGCGTAAAGGTGTGTCACAATCCAACGGTTTGGCACATACTGACATTGAAACATTCGCACCAGCCCGAGGAGCCGGAGGTCTTTATCAAATTGTCTACTGACAAGTGTTTACAATTTGTGAATAGTTCCACATAAATAGTACTATTTCCACATACTACAGTGCAATGTGATGTCCGAAGTGGCTGACAAAATTAGGTACTAACACGATATATATGCATATTGCAAGGTATATGTATACCTTGCAAATTGTGATCGATGCTCGCTCGCTCCGCTCGCTCGTAAAAATTTAGTCCAACCTCACATACGATCCGACACGTTCGCAAATTCGAAATAAGTTGCCCTCATATCGAATGACTAACGCAAGAGGGATTGGTTTTAGGTTAGGCTATAGTTTTCGAGCGAGCGCAGCGAGCGAGAGACGCGTAAAGGTGTGTCACAATCCGACGGTTTGGCACATACGGACATTGAAACATTCGCACCAGCCCGAGGAGCCGGAAGTCATTATCCTATTGCCTACTGACAAATGTTTACAGTTTGTGAATTGTTTCACATAAATAGTACTATTTCCACATACTACAGTGCAATGTGATGTCCGAAGTGGCTGACAAAATTAGGTAATAACACGAAATATATGCAAGGCAACATTAGGTATATGTATAGCTTGGAAATTGTGATCGTTTCTCGCTCGCTCCGCTCGCTCGTAAAAATCTACTCCCACCTCACAACCGATCCGACACGTTCGCAAATTCGAAATAAGTCGCCTTCATATCGAATGACTAACGCAAGAGGGATTGGTTTTAGGTTAGGCTATAGTTTTCGAGCGAGCGCAGCGAGCGAGAGACGCGTAAAGGTGTGTCACAATCCAACGGTTTGGCACATACGGACATTGAAACATTCGCACCAGCCCGAGTAGCCGGAAGTCTTTATCCTATTGCCTACTGACAAATGTTTACAGTTTATGAATAGTATCACATAAATAGTACTATTTCCACATACTACAGTGCAATGTGATGTCCGAAGTGGCTGACAAAATTAGGTAATAACACGAAATATATGCAAGGCAACATTAGGTATATGTATAGCTTGGAAATTGTGATCGTTTCTCGCTCGCTCCGCTCGCTCGTAAAAATCTACTCCCACCTCACAACCGATACGACACGTTCGCAAATTCGAAATAAGTCGCCTTCATATCGAATGACTAACGCAAGAGGGATTGGTTTTAGGTTAGGCTATAGTTTTCGAGCGAGCGCAGCGAGCGAGAGACGCGTAAAGGTGTGTCACAATCCAACGGTTTGGCACATACGGACATTGAAACATTCGCACCAGCCCGAGTAGCCGGAAGTCTTTATCCTATTGCCTACTGACAAATGTTTACAGTTTATGAATAGTATCACATAAATAGTACTATTTCCACATACTACAGTGCAATGTGATGTCCGAAGTGGCTGACAAAATTAGGTAATAACACGAAATATATGCAAGGCAACATTAGGTATATGTATAGCTTGGAAATTGTGATCGTTTCTCGCTCGCTCCGCTCGCTCGTAAAAATCTACTCCCACCTCACAACCGATCCGACACGTTCGCAAATTCGAAATAAGTCGCCTTCATATCGAATGACTAACGCAAGAGGGATTGGTTTTAGGTTAGGCTATAGTTTTCGAGCGAGCGCAGCGAGCGAGAGACGCGTAAAGGTGTGTCACAATCCAACGGTTTGGCACATACGGACATTGAAACATTCGCACCAGCCCGAGTAGCCGGAAGTCTTTATCCTATTGCCTACTGACAAATGTTTACAGTTTATGAATAGTATCACATAAATAGTACTATTTCCACATACTACAGTGCAATGTGATGTCCGAAGTGGCTGACAAAATTAGGTAATAACACGAAATATATGCAAGGCAACATTAGGTATATGTATAGCTTGGAAATTGTGATCGTTTCTCGCTCGCTCCGCTCGCTCGTAAAAATCTACTCCCACCTCACAACCGATACGACACGTTCGCAAATTCGAAATAAGTCGCCTTCATATCGAATGACTAACGCAAGAGGGATTGGTTTTAGGTTAGGCTATAGTTTTCGAGCGAGCGCAGCGAGCGAGAGACGCGTAAAGGTGTGTCACAATCCAACGGTTTGGCACATACGGACATTGAAACATTCGCACCAGCCCGAGTAGCCGGAAGTCTTTATCCTATTGCCTACTGACAAATGTTTACAGTTTATGAATAGTATCACATAAATAGTACTATTTCCACATACTACAGTGCAATGTGATGTCCGAAGTGGCTGACAAAATTAGGTAATAACACGAAATATATGCAAGGCAACATTAGGTATATGTATAGCTTGGAAATTGTGATCGTTTCTCGCTCGCTCCGCTCGCTCGTAAAAATCTACTCCCACCTCACAACCGATTCGACAAGTTCGCAAATTCAAAATAAGGCGCCTTCATATCGAATGACTGACGCAAGAGGGATTGGTTTTAGGTTAGGCTATAGTTTTCGAGCGAGCGCAGCGAGCGAGAGACGCGTAAAGGTGTGTCACAATCCAACGGTTTGGCACATACTGACATTGAAACATTCGCACCAGCCCGAGGAGCCGGAAGTCTTTATCAAATTGTCTACTGACAAGTGTTTACAATTTGTGAATAGTTCCACATAAATAGTACTATTTCCACATACTACAGTGCAATGTGATGTCCGAAGTGGCTGACAAAGTTAGGTACTAACACGATATATATGCATATTGCAAGGTATATGTATACCTTGCAAATTGTGATCGATGCTCGCTCGCTCCGCTCGCTCGTAAAAATTTAGTCCAACCTCACATACGATCCGACACGTTCGCAAATTCGAAATAAGTTGCCCTCATATCGAATGACTAACGCAAGAGGGATTGGTTTTAGGTTAGGCTATAGTTTTCGAGCGAGCGCAGCGAGCGAGAGACGCGTAAAGGTGTGTCACAATCCAACGGTTTGGCACATACGGACATTGAAACATTCGCACCAGCCCGAGTAGCCGGAAGTCTTTATCCTATTGCCTACTGACAAATGTTTACAGTTTATGAATAGTATCACATAAATAGTACTATTTCCACATACTACAGTGCAATGTGATGTCCGAAGTGGCTGACAAAATTAGGTAATAACACGAAATATATGCAAGGCAACATTAGGTATATGTATAGCTTGGAAATTGTGATCGTTTCTCGCTCGCTCCGCTCGCTCGTAAAAATCTACTCCCACCTCACAACCGATCCGACACGTTCGCAAATTCGAAATAAGTCGCCTTCATATCGAATGACTAACGCAAGAGGGATTGGTTTTAGGTTAGGCTATAGTTTTCGAGCGAGCGCAGCGAGCGAGAGACGCGTAAAGGTGTGTCACAATCCAACGGTTTGGCACATACGGACATTGAAACATTCGCACCAGCCCGAGTAGCCGGAAGTCTTTATCCTATTGCCTACTGACAAATGTTTACAGTTTATGAATAGTATCACATAAATAGTACTATTTCCACATACTACAGTGCAATGTGATGTCCGAAGTGGCTGACAAAATTAGGTAATAACACGAAATATATGCAAGGCAACATTAGGTATATGTATAGCTTGGAAATTGTGATCGTTTCTCGCTCGCTCCGCTCGCTCGTAAAAATCTACTCCCACCTCACAACCGATACGACACGTTCGCAAATTCGAAATAAGTCGCCTTCATATCGAATGACTAACGCAAGAGGGATTGGTTTTAGGTTAGGCTATAGTTTTCGAGCGAGCGCAGCGAGCGAGAGACGCGTAAAGGTGTGTCACAATCCAACGGTTTGGCACATACGGACATTGAAACATTCGCACCAGCCCGAGTAGCCGGAAGTCTTTATCCTATTGCCTACTGACAAATGTTTACAGTTTATGAATAGTATCACATAAATAGTACTATTTCCACATACTACAGTGCAATGTGATGTCCGAAGTGGCTGACAAAATTAGGTAATAACACGAAATATATGCAAGGCAACATTAGGTATATGTATAGCTTGGAAATTGTGATCGTTTCTCGCTCGCTCCGCTCGCTCGTAAAAATCTACTCCCACCTCACAACCGATTCGACAAGTTCGCAAATTCAAAATAAGGCGCCTTCATATCGAATGACTGACGCAAGAGGGATTGGTTTTAGGTTAGGCTATAGTTTTCGAGCGAGCGCAGCGAGCGAGAGACGCGTAAAGGTGTGTCACAATCCAACGGTTTGGCACATACTGACATTGAAACATTCGCACCAGCCCGAGGAGCCGGAAGTCTTTATCAAATTGTCTACTGACAAGTGTTTACAATTTGTGAATAGTTCCACATAAATAGTACTATTTCCACATACTACAGTGCAATGTGATGTCCGAAGTGGCTGACAAAATTAGGTACTAACACGATATATATGCATATTGCAAGGTATATGTATACCTTGCAAATTGTGATCGATGCTCGCTCGCTCCGCTCGCTCGTAAAAATTTAGTCCAACCTCACATACGATCCGACACGTTCGCAAATTCGAAATAAGTTGCCCTCATATCGAATGACTAACGCAAGAGGGATTGGTTTTAGGTTAGGCTATAGTTTTCGAGCGAGCGCAGCGAGCGAGAGACGCGTAAAGGTGTGTCACAATCCGACGGTTTGGCACATACGGACATTGAAACATTCGCACCAGCCCGAGGAGCCGGAAGTCATTATCCTATTGCCTACTGACAAATGTTTACAGTTTGTGAATTGTTTCACATAAATAGTACTATTTCCACATACTACAGTGCAATGTGATGTCCGAAGTGGCTGACAAAATTAGGTAATAACACGAAATATATGCAAGGCAACATTAGGTATATGTATAGCTTGGAAATTGTGATCGTTTCTCGCTCGCTCCGCTCGCTCGTAAAAATCTACTCCCACCTCACAACCGATCCGACACGTTCGCAAATTCGAAATAAGTCGCCTTCATATCGAATGACTAACGCAAGAGGGATTGGTTTTAGGTTAGGCTATAGTTTTCGAGCGAGCGCAGCGAGCGAGAGACGCGTAAAGGTGTGTCACAATCCAACGGTTTGGCACATACGGACATTGAAACATTCGCACCAGCCCGAGTAGCCGGAAGTCTTTATCCTATTGCCTACTGACAAATGTTTACAGTTTATGAATAGTATCACATAAATAGTACTATTTCCACATACTACAGTGCAATGTGATGTCCGAAGTGGCTGACAAAATTAGGTAATAACACGAAATATATGCAAGGCAACATTAGGTATATGTATAGCTTGGAAATTGTGATCGTTTCTCGCTCGCTCCGCTCGCTCGTAAAAATCTACTCCCACCTCACAACCGATACGACACGTTCGCAAATTCGAAATAAGTCGCCTTCATATCGAATGACTAACGCAAGAGGGATTGGTTTTAGGTTAGGCTATAGTTTTCGAGCGAGCGCAGCGAGCGAGAGACGCGTAAAGGTGTGTCACAATCCAACGGTTTGGCACATACGGACATTGAAACATTCGCACCAGCCCGAGTAGCCGGAAGTCTTTATCCTATTGCCTACTGACAAATGTTTACAGTTTATGAATAGTATCACATAAATAGTACTATTTCCACATACTACAGTGCAATGTGATGTCCGAAGTGGCTGACAAAATTAGGTAATAACACGAAATATATGCAAGGCAACATTAGGTATATGTATAGCTTGGAAATTGTGATCGTTTCTCGCTCGCTCCGCTCGCTCGTAAAAATCTACTCCCACCTCACAACCGATCCGACACGTTCGCAAATTCGAAATAAGTCGCCTTCATATCGAATGACTAACGCAAGAGGGATTGGTTTTAGGTTAGGCTATAGTTTTCGAGCGAGCGCAGCGAGCGAGAGACGTGTAAAGGTGTGTCACAATCCAACGGTTTGGCACATACGGACATTGAAACATTCGCACCAGCCCGAGTAGCCGGAAGTCTTTATCCTATTGCCTACTGACAAATGTTTACAGTTTATGAATAGTATCACATAAATAGTACTATTTCCACATACTACAGTGCAATGTGATGTCCGAAGTGGCTGACAAAATTAGGTAATAACACGAAATATATGCAAGGCAACATTAGGTATATGTATAGCTTGGAAATTGTGATCGTTTCTCGCTCGCTCCGCTCGCTCGTAAAAATCTACTCCCACCTCACAACCGATACGACACGTTCGCAAATTCGAAATAAGTCGCCTTCATATCGAATGACTAACGCAAGAGGGATTGGTTTTAGGTTAGGCTATAGTTTTCGAGCGAGCGCAGCGAGCGAGAGACGCGTAAAGGTGTGTCACAATCCAACGGTTTGGCACATACGGACATTGAAACATTCGCACCAGCCCGAGTAGCCGGAAGTCTTTATCCTATTGCCTACTGACAAATGTTTACAGTTTATGAATAGTATCACATAAATAGTACTATTTCCACATACTACAGTGCAATGTGATGTCCGAAGTGGCTGACAAAATTAGGTAATAACACGAAATATATGCAAGGCAACATTAGGTATATGTATAGCTTGGAAATTGTGATCGTTTCTCGCTCGCTCCGCTCGCTCGTAAAAATCTACTCCCACCTCACAACCGATTCGACAAGTTCGCAAATTCAAAATAAGGCGCCTTCATATCGAATGACTGACGCAAGAGGGAGTGGTTTTAGGTTAGGCTATAGTTTTCGAGCGAGCGCAGCGAGCGAGAGACGCGTAAAGGTGTGTCACAATCCAACGGTTTGGCACATACTGACATTGAAACATTCGCACCAGCCCGAGGAGCCGGAAGTCTTTATCAAATTGTCTACTGACAAGTGTTTACAATTTGTGAATAGTTCCACATAAATAGTACTATTTCCACATACTACAGTGCAATGTGATGTCCGAAGTGGCTGACAAAATTAGGTACTAACACGATATATATGCATATTGCAAGGTATATGTATACCTTGCAAATTGTGATCGATGCTCGCTCGCTCCGCTCGCTCGTAAAAATTTAGTCCAACCTCACATACGATCCGACACGTTCGCAAATTCGAAATAAGTTGCCCTCATATCGAATGACTAACGCAAGAGGGATTGGTTTTAGGTTAGGCTATAGTTTTCGAGCGAGCGCAGCGAGCGAGAGACGCGTAAAGGTGTGTCACAATCCGACGGTTTGGCACATACGGACATTGAAACATTCGCACCAGCCCGAGGAGCCGGAAGTCATTATCCTATTGCCTACTGACAAATGTTTACAGTTTGTGAATTGTTTCACATAAATAGTACTATTTCCACATACTACAGTGCAATGTGATGTTCGAAGTGGCTGACAAAATTAGGTAATAACACGAAATATATGCAAGGCAACATTAGGTATATGTATAGCTTGGAAATTGTGATCGTTTCTCGCTCGCTCCGCTCGCTCGTAAAAATCTACTCCCACCTCACAACCGATCCGACACGTTCGCAAATTCGAAATAAGTCGCCTTCATATCGAATGACTAACGCAAGAGGGATTGGTTTTAGGTTAGGCTATAGTTTTCGAGCGAGCGCAGCGAGCGAGAGACGCGTAAAGGTGTGTCACAATCCAACGGTTTGGCACATACGGACATTGAAACATTCGCACCAGCCCGAGTAGCCGGAAGTCTTTATCCTATTGCCTACTGACAAATGTTTACAGTTTATGAATAGTATCACATAAATAGTACTATTTACACATACTACAGTGCAATGTGATGTCCGAAGTGGCTGACAAAATTAGGTAATAACACGAAATATATGCAAGGCAACATTAGGTATATGTATAGCTTGGAAATTGTGATCGTTTCTCGCTCGCTCCGCTCGCTCGTAAAAATCTACTCCCACCTCACAACCGATACGACACGTTCGCAAATTCGAAATAAGTCGCCTTCATATCGAATGACTAACGCAAGAGGGATTGGTTTTAGGTTAGGTTATAGTTTTCGAGCGAGCGCAGCGAGCGAGAGACGCGTAAAGGTGTGTCACAATCCAACGGTTTGGCACATACGGACATTGAAACATTCGCACCAGCCCGAGTAGCCGGAAGTCTTTATCCTATTGCCTACTGACAAATGTTTACAGTTTATGAATAGTATCACATAAATAGTACTATTTCCACATACTACAGTGCAATGTGATGTCCGAAGTGGCTGACAAAATTAGGTAATAACACGAAATATATGCAAGGCAACATTAGGTATATGTATAGCTTGGAAATTGTGATCGTTTCTCGCTCGCTCCGCTCGCTCGTAAAAATCTACTCCCACCTCACAACCGATTCGACAAGTTCGCAAATTCAAAATAAGGCGCCTTCATATCGAATGACTGACGCAAGAGGGATTGGTTTTAGGTTAGGCTATAGTTTTCGAGCGAGCGCAGCGAGCGAGAGACGCGTAAAGGTGTGTCACAATCCAACGGTTTGGCACATACTGACATTGAAACATTCGCACCAGCCCGAGGAGCCGGAAGTCTTTATCAAATTGTCTACTGACAAGTGTTTACAATTTGTGAATAGTTCCACATAAATAGTACTATTTCCACATACTACAGTGCAATGTGATGTCCGAAGTGGCTGACAAAATTAGGTACTAACACGATATATATGCATATTGCAAGGTATATGTATACCTTGCAAATTGTGATCGATGCTCGCTCGCTCCGCTCGCTCGTAAAAATTTAGTCCAACCTCACATACGATCCGACACGTTCGCAAATTCGAAATAAGTTGCCCTCATATCGAATGACTAACGCAAGAGGGATTGGTTTTAGGTTAGGCTATAGTTTTCGAGCGAGCGCAGCGAGCGAGAGACGCGTAAAGGTGTGTCACAATCCGACGGTTTGGCACATACGGACATTGAAACATTCGCACCAGCCCGAGGAGCCGGAAGTCATTATCCTATTGCCTACTGACAAATGTTTACAGTTTGTGAATTGTTTCACATAAATAGTACTATTTCCACATACTACAGTGCAATGTGATGTCCGAAGTGGCTGACAAAATTAGGTAATAACACGAAATATATGCAAGGCAACATTAGGTATATGTATAGCTTGGAAATTGTGATCGTTTCTCGCTCGCTCCGCTCGCTCGTAAAAATCTACTCCCACCTCACAACCGATCCGACACGTTCGCAAATTCGAAATAAGTCGCCTTCATATCGAATGACTAACGCAAGAGGGATTGGTTTTAGGTTAGGCTATAGTTTTCGAGCGAGCGCAGCGAGCGAGAGACGCGTAAAGGTGTGTCACAATCCAACGGTTTGGCACATACGGACATTGAAACATTCGCACCAGCCCGAGTAGCCGGAAGTCTTTATCCTATTGCCTACTGACAAATGTTTACAGTTTATGAATAGTATCACATAAATAGTACTATTTCCACATACTGCAGTGCAATGTGATGTCCGAAGTGGCTGACAAAATTAGGTAATAACACGAAATATATGCAAGGCAACATTAGGTATATGTATAGCTTGGAAATTGTGATCGTTTCTCGCTCGCTCCGCTCGCTCGTAAAAATCTACTCCCACCTCACAACCGATACGACACGTTCGCAAATTCGAAATAAGTCGCCTTCATATCGAATGACTAACGCAAGAGGGATTGGTTTTAGGTTAGGCTATAGTTTTCGAGCGAGCGCAGCGAGCGAGAGACGCGTAAAGGTGTGTCACAATCCAACGGTTTGGCACATACTGACATTGAAACATTCGCACCAGCCCGAGGAGCCGGAAGTCTTTATCAAATTGTCTACTGACAAGTGTTTACAATTTGTGAATAGTTCCACATAAATAGTACTATTTCCACATACTACAGTGCAATGTGATGTCCGAAGTGGCTGACAAAATTAGGTACTAACACGATATATATGCATATTGCAAGGTATATGTATACCTTGCAAATTGTGATCGATGCTCGCTCGCTCCGCTCGCTCGTAAAAATTTAGTCCAACCTCACATACGATCCGACACGTTCGCAAATTCGAAATAAGTTGCCCTCATATCGAATGACTAACGCAAGAGGGATTGGTTTTAGGTTAGGCTATAGTTTTCGAGCGAGCGCAGCGAGCGAGAGACGCGTAAAGGTGTGTCACAATCCGACGGTTTGGCACATACGGACATTGAAACATTCGCACCAGCCCGAGGAGCCGGAAGTCATTATCCTATTGCCTACTGACAAATGTTTACAGTTTGTGAATTGTTTCACATAAATAGTACTATTTCCACATACTACAGTGCAATGTGATGTCCGAAGTGGCTGACAAAATTAGGTAATAACACGAAATATATGCAAGGCAACATTAGGTATATGTATAGCTTGGAAATTGTGATCGTTTCTCGCTCGCTCCGCTCGCTCGTAAAAATCTACTCCCACCTCACAACCGATCCGACACGTTCGCAAATTCGAAATAAGTCGCCTTCATATCGAATGACTAACGCAAGAGGGATTGGTTTTAGGTTAGGCTATAGTTTTCGAGCGAGCGCAGCGAGCGAGAGACGCGTAAAGGTGTGTCACAATCCAACGGTTTGGCACATACGGACATTGAAACATTCGCACCAGCCCGAGTAGCCGGAAGTCTTTATCCTATTGCCTACTGACAAATGTTTACAGTTTATGAATAGTATCACATAAATAGTACTATTTCCACATACTACAGTGCAATGTGATGTCCGAAGTGGCTGACAAAATTAGGTAATAACACGAAATATATGCAAGGCAACATTAGGTATATGTATAGCTTGGAAATTGTGATCGTTTCTCGCTCGCTCCGCTCGCTCGTAAAAATCTACTCCCACCTCACAACCGATACGACACGTTCGCAAATTCGAAATAAGTCGCCTTCATATCGAATGACTAACGCAAGAGGGATTGGTTTTAGGTTAGGCTATAGTTTTCGAGCGAGCGCAGCGAGCGAGAGACGCGTAAAGGTGTGTCACAATCCAACGGTTTGGCACATACGGACATTGAAACATTCGCACCAGCCCGAGTAGCCGGAAGTCTTTATCCTATTGCCTACTGACAAATGTTTACAGTTTATGAATAGTATCACATAAATAGTACTATTTCCACATACTACAGTGCAATGTGATGTCCGAAGTGGCTGACAAAATTAGGTAATAACACGAAATATATGCAAGGCAACATTAGGTATATGTATAGCTTGGAAATTGTGATCGTTTCTCGCTCGCTCCGCTCGCTCGTAAAAATCTACTCCCACCTCACAACCGATACGACACGTTCGCAAATTCGAAATAAGTCGCCTTCATATCGAATGACTAACGCAAGAGGGATTGGTTTTAGGTTGGGCTATAGTTTTCGAGCGAGCGCAGCGAGCGAGAGACGCGTAAAGGTGTGTCACAATCCAACGGTTTGGCACATACGGACATTGAAACATTCGCACCAGCCCGAGTAGCCGGAAGTCTTTATCCTATTGTCTACTGACAAATGTTTACAGTTTATGAATAGTATCACATAAATAGTACTATTTCCACATACTACAGTGCAATGTGATGTCCGAAGTGGCTGACAAAATTAGGTAATAACACGAAATATATGCAAGGCAACATTAGGTATATGTATAGCTTGGAAATTGTGATCGTTTCTCGCTCGCTCCGCTCGCTCGTAAAAATCTACTCCCACCTCACAACCGATTCGACAAGTTCGCAAATTCAAAATAAGGCGCCTTCATATCGAATGACTGACGCAAGAGGGATTGGTTTTAGGTTAGGCTATAGTTTTCGAGCGAGCGCAGCGAGCGAGAGACGCGTAAAGGTGTGTCACAATCCAACGGTTTGGCACATACTGACATTGAAACATTCGCACCAGCCCGAGGAGCCGGAAGTCTTTATCAAATTGTCTACTGACAAATGTTTACAGTTTATGAATAGTATCACATAAATAGTACTATTTCCACATACTACAGTGCAATGTGATGTCCGAAGTGGCTGACAAAATTAGGTACTAACACGATATATATGCATATTGCAAGGTATATGTATACCTTGCAAATTGTGATCGATGCTCGCTCGCTCCGCTCGCTCGTAAAAATTTAGTCCAACCTCACATACGATCCGACACGTTCGCAAATTCGAAATAAGTTGCCCTCATATCGAATGACTAACGCAAGAGGGATTGGTTTTAGGTTAGGCTATAGTTTTCGAGCGAGCGCAGCGAGCGAGAGACGCGTAAAGGTGTGTCACAATCCGACGGTTTGGCACATACGGACATTGAAACATTCGCACCAGCCCGAGGAGCCGGAAGTCATTATCCTATTGCCTACTGACAAATGTTTACAGTTTGTGAATTGTTTCACATAAATAGTACTATTTCCACATACTACAGTGCAATGTGATGTCCGAAGTGGCTGACAAAATTAGGTAATAACACGAAATATATGCAAGGCAACATTAGGTATATGTATAGCTTGGAAATTGTGATCGTTTCTCGCTCGCTCCGCTCGCTCGTAAAAATCTACTCCCACCTCACAACCGATCCGACACGTTCGCAAATTCGAAATAAGTCGCCTTCATATCGAATGACTAACGCAAGAGGGATTGGTTTTAGGTTAGGCTATAGTTTTCGAGCGAGCGCAGCGAGCGAGAGACGCGTAAAGGTGTGTCACAATCCAACGGTTTGGCACATACGGACATTGAAACATTCGCACCAGCCCGAGTAGCCGGAAGTCTTTATCCTATTGCCTACTGACAAATGTTTACAGTTTATGAATAGTATCACATAAATAGTACTATTTCCACATACTACAGTGCAATGTGATGTCCGAAGTGGCTGACAAAATTAGGTAATAACACGAAATATATGCAAGGCAACATTAGGTATATGTATAGCTTGGAAATTGTGATCGTTTCTCGCTCGCTCCGCTCGCTCGTAAAAATCTACTCCCACCTCACAACCGATTCGACAAGTTCGCAAATTCAAAATAAGGCGCCTTCATATCGAATGACTGACGCAAGAGGAATTGGTTTTAGGTTAGGCTATAGTTTTCGAGCGAGCGCAGCGAGCGAGAGACGCGTAAAGGTGTGTCACAATCCAACGGTTTGGCACATACTGACATTGAAACATTCGCACCAGCCCGAGGAGCCGGAAGTCTTTATCAAATTGTCTACTGACAAGTGTTTACAATTTGTGAATAGTTCCACATAAATAGTACTATTTCCACATACTACAGTGCAATGTGATGTCCGAAGTGGCTGACAAAATTAGGTACTAACACGATATATATGCATATTGCAAGGTATATGTATACCTTGCAAATTGTGATCGATGCTCGCTCGCTCCGCTCGCTCGTAAAAATTTAGTCCAACCTCACATACGATCCGACACGTTCGCAAATTCGAAATAAGTTGCCCTCATATCGAATGACTAACGCAAGAGGGATTGGTTTTAGGTTAGGCTATAGTTTTCGAGCGAGCGCAGCGAGCGAGAGACGCGTAAAGGTGTGTCACAATCCGACGGTTTGGCACATACGGACATTGAAACATTCGCACCAGCCCGAGGAGCCGGAAGTCATTATCCTATTGCCTACTGACAAATGTTTACAGTTTGTGAATTGTTTCACATAAATAGTACTATTTCCACATACTACAGTGCAATGTGATGTCCGAAGTGGCTGACAAAATTAGGTAATAACACGAAATATATGCAAGGCAACATTAGGTATATGTATAGCTTGGAAATTGTGATCGTTTCTCGCTCGCTCCGCTCGCTCGTAAAAATCTACTCCCACCTCACAACCGATCCGACACGTTCGCAAATTCGAAATAAGTCGCCTTCATATCGAATGACTAACGCAAGAGGGATTGGTTTTAGGTTAGGCTATAGTTTTCGAGCGAGCGCAGCGAGCGAGAGACGCGTAAAGGTGTGTCACAATCCAACGGTTTGGCACATACGGACATTGAAACATTCGCACCAGCCCGAGTAGCCGGAAGTCTTTATCCTATTGCCTACTGACAAATGTTTACAGTTTATGAATAGTATCACATAAATAGTACTATTTCCACATACTACAGTGCAATGTGATGTCCGAAGTGGCTGACAAAATGAGGTAATAACACGAAATATATGCAAGGCAACATTAGGTATATGTATAGCTTGGAAATTGTGATCGTTTCTCGCTCGCTCCGCTCGCTCGTAAAAATCTACTCCCACCTCACAACCGATACGACACGTTCGCAAATTCGAAATAAGTCGCCTTCATATCGAATGACTAACGCAAGAGGGATTGGTTTTAGGTTAGGCTATAGTTTTCGAGCGAGCGCAGCGAGCGAGAGACGCGTAAAGGTGTGTCACAATCCAACGGTTTGGCACATACGGACATTGAAACATTCGCACCAGCCCGAGTAGCCGGAAGTCTTTATCCTATTGCCTACTGACAAATGTTTACAGTTTATGAATAGTATCACATAAATAGTACTATTTCCACATACTACAGTGCAATGTGATGTCCGAAGTGGCTGACAAAATTAGGTAATAACACGAAATATATGCAAGGCAACATTAGGTATATGTATAGCTTGGAAATTGTGATCGTTTCTCGCTCGCTCCGCTCGCTCGTAAAAATCTACTCCCACCTCACAACCGATACGACACGTTCGCAAATTCGAAATAAGTCGCCTTCATATCGAATGACTAACGCAAGAGGGATTGGTTTTAGGTTAGGCTATAGTTTTCGAGCGAGCGCAGCGAGCGAGAGACGCGTAAAGGTGTGTCACAATCCAACGGTTTGGCACATACGGACATTGAAACATTCGCACCAGCCCGAGTAGCCGGAAGTCTTTATCCTATTGCCTACTGACAAATGTTTACAGTTTATGAATAGTATCACATAAATAGTACTACTTCCACATACTACAGTGCAATGTGATGTCCGAAGTGGCTGACAAAATTAGGTACTAACACGATATATATGCATATTGCAAGGTATATGTATACCTTGCAAATTGTGATCGATGCTCGCTCGCTCCGCTCGCTCGTAAAAATTTAGTCCAACCTCACATACGATCCGACACGTTCTCAAATTCGAAATAAGTTGCCCTCATATCGAATGACTAACGCAAGAGGGATTGGTTTTAGGTTAGGCTATAGTTTTCGAGCGAGCGCAGCGAGCGAGAGACGCGTAAAGGTGTGTCACAATCCGACGGTTTGGCACATACGGACATTGAAACATTCGCACCAGCCCGAGGAGCCGGAAGTCATTATCCTATTGCCTACTGACAAATGTTTACAGTTTGTGAATTGTTTCACATAAATAGTACTATTTCCACATACTACAGTGCAATGTGATGTCCGAAGTGGCTGACAAAATTAGGTAATAACACGAAATATATGCAAGGCAACATTAGGTATATGTATAGCTTGGAAATTGTGATCGTTTCTCGCTCGCTCCGCTCGCTCGTAAAAATCTACTCCCACCTCACAACCGATTCGACAAGTTCGCAAATTCAAAATAAGGCGTCTTCATATCGAATGACTGACGCAAGAGGGATTGGTTTTAGGTTAGGCTATAGTTTTCGAGCGAGCGCAGCGAGCGAGAGACGCGTAAAGGTGTGTCACAATCCAACGGTTTGGCACATACTGACATTGAAACATTCGCACCAGCCCGAGGAGCCGGAAGTCTTTATCAAATTGTCTACTGAAAAGTGTTTACAATTTGTGAATAGTTCCACATAAATAGTACTATTTCCACATACTACAGTGCAATGTGATGTCCGAAGTGGCTGACAAAATTAGGTACTAACATGATATATATGCATATTGCAAGGTATATGTATACCTTGCAAATTGTGATCGATGCTCGCTCGCTCCGCTCGCTCGTAAAAATTTAGTCCAACCTCACATACGATCCGACACGTTCGCAAATTCGAAATAAGTTGCCCTCATATCGAATGACTAACGCAAGAGGGATTGGTTTTAGGTTAGGCTATAGTTTTCGAGCGAGCGCAGCGAGCGAGAGACGCGTAAAGGTGTGTCACAATCCGACGGTTTGGCACATACGGACATTGAAACATTCGCACCAGCCCGAGGAGCCGGAAGTCATTATCCTATTGCCTACTGACAAATGTTTACAGTTTGTGAATTGTTTCACATAAATAGTACTATTTCCACATACTACAGTGCAATGTGATGTCCGAAGTGGCTGACAAAATTAGGTAATAACACGAAATATATGCAAGGCAACATTAGGTATATGTATAGCTTGGAAATTGTGATCGTTTCTCGCTCGCTCCGCTCGCTCGTAAAAATCTACTCCCACCTCACAACCGATCCGACACGTTCGCAAATTCGAAATAAGTCGCCTTCATATCGAATGACTAACGCAAGAGGGATTGGTTTTAGGTTAGGCTATAGTTTTCGAGCGAGCGCAGCGAGCGAGAGACGCGTAAAGGTGTGTCACAATCCAACGGTTTGGCACATACGGACATTGAAACATTCGCACCAGCCCGAGTAGCCGGAAGTCTTTATCCTATTGCCTACTGACAAATGTTTACAGTTTATGAATAGTATCACATAAATAGTACTATTTCCACATACTACAGTGCAATGTGATGTCCGAAGTGGCTGACAAAATTAGGTAATAACACGAAATATATGCAAGGCAACATTAGGTATATGTATAGCTTGGAAATTGTGATCGTTTCTCGCTCGCTCCGCTCGCTCGTAAAAATCTACTCCCACCTCACAACCGATTCGACAAGTTCGCAAATTCAAAATAAGGCGCCTTCATATCGAATGACTGACGCAAGAGGGATTGGTTTTAGGTTAGGCTATAGTTTTCGAGCGAGCGCAGCGAGCGAGAGACGCGTAAAGGTGTGTCACAATCCAACGGTTTGGCACATACTGACATTGAAACATTCGCACCAGCCCGAGGAGCCGGAAGTCTTTATCAAATTGTCTACTGACAAGTGTTTACAATTTGTGAATAGTTCCACATAAATAGTACTATTTCCACATACTACAGTGCAATGTGATGTCCGAAGTGGCTGACAAAATTAGGTACTAACACGATATATATGCATATTGCAAGGTATATGTATACCTTGCAAATTGTGATCGATGCTCGCTCGCTCCGCTCGCTCGTAAAAATTTAGTCCAACCTCACATACGATCCGACACGTTCGCAAATTCGAAATAAGTTGCCCTCATATCGAATGACTAACGCAAGAGGGATTGGTTTTAGGTTAGGCTATAGTTTTCGAGCGAGCGCAGCGAGCGAGAGACGCGTAAAGGTGTGTCACAATCCGACGGTTTGGCACATACGGACATTGAAACATTCGCACCAGCCCGAGGAGCCGGAAGTCATTATCCTATTGCCTACTGACAAATGTTTACAGTTTGTGAATTGCTTCACATAAATAGTACTATTTCCACATACTACAGTGCAATGTGATGTCCGAAGTGGCTGACAAAATTAGGTAATAACACGAAATATATGCAAGGCAACATTAGGTATATGTATAGCTTGGAAATTGTGATCGTTTCTCGCTCGCTCCGCTCGCTCGTAAAAATCTACTCCCACCTCACAACCGATCCGACACGTTCGCAAATTCGAAATAAGTCGCCTTCATATCGAATGACTAACGCAAGAGGGATTGGTTTTAGGTTAGGCTATAGTTTTCGAGCGAGCGCAGCGAGCGAGAGACGCGTAAAGGTGTGTCACAATCCAACGGTTTGGCACATACGGACATTGAAACATTCGCACCAGCCCGAGTAGCCGGAAGTCTTTATCCTATTGCCTACTGACAAATGTTTACAGTTTATGAATAGTATCACATAAATAGTACTATTTCCACATACTACAGTGCAATGTGATGTCCGAAGTGGCTGACAAAATTAGGTAATAACACGAAATATATGCAAGGCAACATTAGGTATATGTATAGCTTGGAAATTGTGATCGTTTCTCGCTCGCTCCGCTCGCTCGTAAAAATCTACTCCCACCTCACAACCGATACGACACGTTCGCAAATTCGAAATAAGTCGCCTTCATATCGAATGACTAACGCAAGAGGGATTGGTTTTAGGTTAGGCTATAGTTTTCGAGCGAGCGCAGCGAGCGAGAGACGCGTAAAGGTGTGTCACAATCCAACGGTTTGGCGCATACGGACATTGAAACATTCGCACCAGCCCGAGTAGCCGGAAGTCTTTATCCTATTGCCTACTGACAAATGTTTACAGTTTATGAATAGTATCACATAAATAGTACTATTTCCACATACTACAGTGCAATGTGATGTCCGAAGTGGCTGACAAAATTAGGTAATAACACGAAATATATGCAAGGCAACATTAGGTATGTGTATAGCTTGGAGATTGTGATCGTTTCTCGCTCGCTCCGCTCGCTCGTAAAAATCTACTCCCACCTCACAACCGATTCGACAAGTTCGCAAATTCAAAATAAGGCGCCTTCATATCGAATGACTGACGCAAGAGGGATTGGTTTTAGGTTAGGCTATAGTTTTCGAGCGAGCGCAGCGAGCGAGAGACGCGTAAAGGTGTGTCACAATCCAACGGTTTGGCACATACTGACATTGAAACATTCGCACCAGCCCGAGGAGCCGGAAGTCTTTATCAAATTGTCTACTGACAAGTGTTTACAATTTGTGAATAGTTCCACATAAATAGTACTATTTCCACATACTACAGTGCAATGTGATGTCCGAAGTGGCTGACAAAATTAGGTACTAACA
Organism: Bombus terrestris; assembly: GCF_910591885.1. Taxonomy (NCBI): domain Eukaryota; kingdom Metazoa; phylum Arthropoda; class Insecta; order Hymenoptera; family Apidae; genus Bombus; species Bombus terrestris. The sequence continues at coordinate 764,194 of NW_025963552.1, read as the reverse complement.
CGATATATATGCATATTGCAAGGTATATGTATACCTTGCAAATTGTGATCGATGCTCGCTCGCTCCGCTCGCTCGTAAAAATTTAGTCCAACCTCACATACGATCCGACACGTTCGCAAATTCGAAATAAGTTGCCCTCATATCGAATGACTAACGCAAGAGGGATTGGTTTTAGGTTAGGCTATAGTTTTCGAGCGAGCGCAGCGAGCGAGAGACGCGTAAAGGTGTGTCACAATCCGACGGTTTGGCACATACGGACATTGAAACATTCGCACCAGCCCGAGGAGCCGGAAGTCATTATCCTATTGCCTACTGACAAATGTTTACAGTTTGTGAATTGTTTCACATAAATAGTACTATTTCCACATACTACAGTGCAATGTGATGTCCGAAGTGGCTGACAAAATTAGGTAATAACACGAAATATATGCAAGGCAACATTAGGTATATGTATAGCTTGGAAATTGTGATCGTTTCTCGCTCGCTCCGCTCGCTCGTAAAAATCTACTCCCACCTCACAACCGATCCGACACGTTCGCAAATTCGAAATAAGTCGCCTTCACATCGAATGACTAACGCAAGAGGGATTGGTTTTAGGTTAGGCTATAGTTTACGAGCGAGCGCAGCGAGCGAGAGACGCGTAAAGGTGTGTCACAATCCAACGGTTTGGCACATACGGACATTGAAACATTCGCACGAGCCCGAGTAGCCGGAAGTCTTTATCCTATTGCCTACTGACAAATGTTTACAGTTTATGAATAGTATCACATAAATAGTACTATTTCCACATACTACAGTGCAATGTGATGTCCGAAGTGGCTGACAAAATTAGGTAATAACACGAAATATATGCAAGGCAACATTAGGTATATGTATAGCTTGGAAATTGTGATCGTTTCTCGCTCGCTCCGCTCGCTCGTAAAAATCTACTCCCACCTCACAACCGATACGACACGTTCGCAAATTCGAAATAAGTCGCCTTCATATCGAATGACTAACGCAAGAGGGATTGGTTTTAGGTTAGGCTATAGTTTTCGAGCGAGCGCAGCGAGCGAGAGACGCGTAAAGGTGTGTCACAATCCAACGGTTTGGCACATACGGACATTGAAACATTCGCACCAGCCCGAGTAGCCGGAAGTCTTTATCCTATTGCCTACTGACAAATGTTTACAGTTTATGAATAGTATCACATAAATAGTACTATTTCCACATACTGCAGTGCAATGTGATGTCCGAAGTGGCTGACAAAATTAGGTAATAACACGAAATATATGCAAGGCAACATTAGGTATATGTATAGCTTGGAAATTGTGATCGTTTCTCGCTCGCTCCGCTCGCTCGTAAAAATCTACTCCCACCTCACAACCGATACGACACGTTCGCAAATTCGAAATAAGTCGCCTTCATATCGAATGACTAACGCAAGAGGGATTGGTTTTAGGTTAGGCTATAGTTTTCGAGCGAGCGCAGCGAGCGAGAGACGCGTAAAGGTGTGTCACAATCCAACGGTTTGGCACATACTGACATTGAAACATTCGCACCAGCCCGAGGAGCCGGAAGTCTTTATCAAATTGTCTACTGACAAGTGTTTACAATTTGTGAATAGTTCCACATAAATAGTACTATTTCCACATACTACAGTGCAATGTGATGTCCGAAGTGGCTGACAAAATTAGGTACTAACACGATATATATGCATATTGCAAGGTATATGTATACCTTGCAAATTGTGATCGATGCTCGCTCGCTCCGCTCGCTCGTAAAAATTTAGTCCAACCTCACATACGATCCGACACGTTCGCAAATTCGAAATAAGTCGCCTTCATATCGAATGACTAACGCAAGAGGGATTGGTTTTAGGTTAGGCTATAGTTTTCGAGCGAGCGCAGCGAGCGAGAGACGCGTAAAGGTGTGTCACAATCCGACGGTTTGGCACATACGGACATTGAAACATTCGCACCAGCCCGAGGAGCCGGAAGTCATTATCCTATTGCCTACTGACAAATGTTTACAGTTTGTGAATTGTTTCACATAAATAGTACTATTTCCACATACTACAGTGCAATGTGATGTCCGAAGTGGCTGACAAAATTAGGTAATAACACGAAATATATGCAAGGCAACATTAGGTATATGTATAGCTTGGAAATTGTGATCGTTTCTCGCTCGCTCCGCTCGCTCGTAAAAATCTACTCCCACCTCACAACCGATCCGACACGTTCGCAAATTCGAAATAAGTCGCCTTCATATCGAATGACTAACGCAAGAGGGATTGGTTTTAGGTTAGGCTATAGTTTTCGAGCGAGCGCAGCGAGCGAGAGACGCGTAAAGGTGTGTCACAATCCAACGGTTTGGCACATACGGACATTGAAACATTCGCACCAGCCCGAGTAGCCGGAAGTCTTTATCCTATTGCCTACTGACAAATGTTTACAGTTTATGAATAGTATCACATAAATAGTACTATTTCCACATACTACAGTGCAATGTGATGTCCGAAGTGGCTGACAAAATTAGGTAATAACACGAAATATATGCAAGGCAACATTAGGTATATGTATAGCTTGGAAATTGTGATCGTTTCTCGCTCGCTCCGCTCGCTCGTAAAAATCTACTCCCACCTCACAACCGATACGACACGTTCGCAAATTCGAAATAAGTCGCCTTCATATCGAATGACTAACGCAAGAGGGATTGGTTTTAGGTAAGGCTATAGTTTTCGAGCGAGCGCAGCGAGCGAGAGACGCGTAAAGGTGTGTCACAATCCAACGGTTTGGCACATACTGACATTGAAACATTCGCACCAGCCCGAGGAGCCGGAAGTCTTTATCAAATTGTCTACTGACAAGTGTTTACAATTTGTGAATAGTTCCACATAAATAGTACTATTTCCACATACTACAGTGCAATGTGATGTCCGAAGTGGCTGACAAAATTAGGTACTAACACGATATATATGCATATTGCAAGGTATATGTATACCTTGCAAATTGTGATCGATGCTCGCTCGCTCCGCTCGCTCGTAAAAATTTAGTCCAACCTCACATACGATCCGACACGTTCGCAAATTCGAAATAAGTTGCCCTCATATCGAATGACTAACGCAAGAGGGATTGGTTTTAGGTTAGGCTATAGTTTTCGAGCGAGCGCAGCGAGCGAGAGACGCGTAAAGGTGTGTCACAATCCGACGGTTTGGCACATACGGACATTGAAACATTCGCACCAGCCCGAGGAGCCGGAAGTCATTATCCTATTGCCTACTGACAAATGTTTACAGTTTGTGAATTGTTTCACATAAATAGTACTATTTCCACATACTACAGTGCAATGTGATGTCCGAAGTGGCTGACAAAATTAGGTAATAACACGAAATATATGCAAGGCAACATTAGGTATATGTATAGCTTGGAAATTGTGATCGTTTCTCGCTCGCTCCGCTCGCTCGTAAAAATCTACTCCCACCTCACAACCGATCCGACACGTTCGCAAATTCAAAATAAGTCGCCTTCATATCGAATGACTAACGCAAGAGGGATTGGTTTTAGGTTAGGCTATAGTTTACGAGCGAGCGCAGCGAGCGAGAGACGCGTAAAGGTGTGTCACAATCCAACGGTTTGGCACATACGGACATTGAAACATTCGCACCAGCCCGAGTAGCCGGAAGTCTTTATCCTATTGCCTACTGACAAATGTTTACAGTTTATGAATAGTATCACATAAATAGTACTATTTCCACATACTACAGTGCAATGTGATGTCCGAAGTGGCTGACAAAATTAGGTAATAACACGAAATATATGCAAGGCAACATTAGGTATATGTATAGCTTGGAAATTGTGATCGTTTCTCGCTCGCTCCGCTCGCTCGTAAAAATCTACTCCCACCTCACAACCGATACGACACGTTCGCAAATTCGAAATAAGTCGCCTTCATATCGAATGACTAACGCAAGAGGGATTGGTTTTAGGTTAGGCTATAGTTTTCGAGCGAGCGCAGCGAGCGAGAGACGCGTAAAGGTGTGTCACAATCCAACGGTTTGGCACATACGGACATTGAAACATTCGCACCAGCCCGAGTAGCCGGAAGTCTTTATCCTATTGCCTACTGACAAATGTTTACAGTTTATGAATAGTATCACATAAATAGTACTATTTCCACATACTGCAGTGCAATGTGATGTCCGAAGTGGCTGACAAAATTAGGTAATAACACGAAATATATGCAAGGCAACATTAGGTATATGTATAGCTTGGAAATTGTGATCGTTTCTCGCTCGCTCCGCTCGCTCGTAAAAATCTACTCCCACCTCACAACCGATACGACACGTTCGCAAATTCGAAATAAGTCGCCTTCATATCGAATGACTAACGCAAGAGGGATTGGTTTTAGGTTAGGCTATAGTTTTCGAGCGAGCGCAGCGAGCGAGAGACGCGTAAAGGTGTGTCACAATCCAACGGTTTGGCACATACTGACATTGAAACATTCGCACCAGCCCGAGGAGCCGGAAGTCTTTATCAAATTGTCTACTGACAAGTGTTTACAATTTGTGAATAGTTCCACATAAATAGTACTATTTCCACATACTACAGTGCAATGTGATGTCCGAAGTGGCTGACAAAATTAGGTACTAACACGATATATATGCATATTGCAAGGTATATGTATACCTTGCAAATTGTGATCGATGCTCGCTCGCTCCGCTCGCTCGTAAAAATTTAGTCCAACCTCACATACGATCCGACACGTTCGCAAATTCGAAATAAGTTGCCCTCATATCGAATGACTAACGCAAGAGGGATTGGTTTTAGGTTAGGCTATAGTTTTCGAGCGAGCGCAGCGAGCGAGAGACGCGTAAAGGTGTGTCACAATCCGACGGTTTGGCACATACGGACATTGAAACATTCGCACCAGCCCGAGGAGCCGGAAGTCATTATCCTATTGCCTACTGACAAATGTTTACAGTTTGTGAATTGTTTCACATAAATAGTACTATTTCCACATACTACAGTGCAATGTGATGTCCGAAGTGGCTGACAAAATTAGGTAATAACACGAAATATATGCAAGGCAACATTAGGTATATGTATAGCTTGGAAATTGTGATCGTTTCTCGCTCGCTCCGCTCGCTCGTAAAAATCTACTCCCACCTCACAACCGATCCGACACGTTCGCAAATTCGAAATAAGTCGCCTTCATATCGAATGACTAACGCAAGAGGGATTGGTTTTAGGTTAGGCTATAGTTTTCGAGCGAGCGCAGCGAGCGAGAGACGCGTAAAGGTGTGTCACAATCCAACGGTTTGGCACATACGGACATTGAAACATTCGCACCAGCCCGAGTAGCCGGAAGTCTTTATCCTATTGCCTACTGACAAATGTTTACAGTTTATGAATAGTATCACATAAATAGTACTATTTCCACATACTACAGTGCAATGTGATGTCCGAAGTGGCTGACAAAATTAGGTAATAACACGAAATATATGCAAGGCAACATTAGGTATATGTATAGCTTGGAAATTGTGATCGTTTCTCGCTCGCTCCGCTCGCTCGTAAAAATCTACTCCCACCTCACAACCGATACGACACGTTCGCAAATTCGAAATAAGTCGCCTTCATATCGAATGACTAACGCAAGAGGGATTGGTTTTAGGTTAGGCTATAGTTTTCGAGCGAGCGCAGCGAGCGAGAGACGCGTAAAGGTGTGTCACAATCCAACGGTTTGGCACATACGGACATTGAAACATTCGCACCAGCCCGAGTAGCCGGAAGTCTTTATCCTATTGCCTACTGACAAATGTTTACAGTTTATGAATAGTATCACATAAATAGTACTATTTCCACATACTACAGTGCAATGTGATGTCCGAAGTGGCTGACAAAATTAGGTAATAACACGAAATATATGCAAGGCAACATTAGGTATATGTATAGCTTGGAAATTGTGATCGTTTCTCGCTCGCTCCGCTCGCTCGTAAAAATCTACTCCCACCTCACAACCGATACGACACGTTCGCAAATTCGAAATAAGTCGCCTTCATATCGAATGACTAACGCAAGAGGGATTGGTTTTAGGTTAGGCTATAGTTTTCGAGCGAGCGCAGCGAGCGAGAGACGCGTAAAGGTGTGTCACAATCCGACGGTTTGGCACATACGGACATTGAAACATTCGCACCAGCCCGAGGAGCCGGAAGTCATTATCCTATTGCCTACTGACAAATGTTTACAGTTTGTGAATTGTTTCACATAAATAGTACAATTTCCACATACTACAGTGCAATGTGATGTCCGAAGTGGCTGACAAAATTAGGTAATAACACGAAATATATGCAAGGCAACATTAGGTATATGTATAGCTTGGAAATTGTGATCGTTTCTCGCTCGCTCCGCTCGCTCGTAAAAATCTACTCCCACCTCACAACCGATCCGACACGTTCGCAAATTCGAAATAAGTCGCCTTCATATCGAATGACTAACGCAAGAGGGATTGGTTTTAGGTTAGGCTATAGTTTTCGAGCGAGCGCAGCGAGCGAGAGACGCGTAAAGGTGTGTCACAATCCAACGGTTTGGCACATACGGACATTGAAACATTCGCACCAGCCCGAGTAGCCGGAAGTCTTTATCCTATTGCCTACTGACAAATGTTTACAGTTTATGAATAGTATCACATAAATAGTACTATTTCCACATACTACAGTGCAATGTGATGTCCGAAGTGGCTGACAAAATTAGGTAATAACACGAAATATATGCAAGGCAACATTAGGTATATGTATAGCTTGGAAATTGTGATCGTTTCTCGCTCGCTCCGCTCGCTCGTAAAAATCTACTCCCACCTCACAACCGATACGACACGTTCGCAAATTCGAAATAAGTCGCCTTCATATCGAATGACTAACGCAAGAGGGATTGGTTTTAGGTTAGGCTATAGTTTTCGAGCGAGCGCAGCGAGCGAGAGACGCGTAAAGGTGTGTCACAATCCAACGGTTTGGCACATACGGACATTGAAACATTCGCACCAGCCCGAGTAGCCGGAAGTCTTTATCCTATTGCCTACTGACAAATGTTTACAGTTTATGAATAGTATCACATAAATAGTACTATTTCCACATACTACAGTGCAATGTGATGTCCGAAGTGGCTGACAAAATTAGGTAATAACACGAAATATATGCAAGGCAACATTAGGTATGTGTATAGCTTGGAAATTGTGATCGTTTCTCGCTCGCTCCGCTCGCTCGTAAAAATCTACTCCCACCTCACAACCGATTCGACAAGTTCGCAAATTCAAAATAAGGCGCCTTCATATCGAATGACTGACGCAAGAGGGATTGGTTTTAGGTTAGGCTATAGTTTTCGAGCGAGCGCAGCGAGCGAGAGACGCGTAAAGGTGTGTCACAATCCAACGGTTTGGCACATACTGACATTGAAACATTCGCACCAGCCCGAGGAGCCGGAAGTCTTTATCAAATTGTCTACTGACAAGTGTTTACAATTTGTGAATAGTTCCACATAAATAGTACTATTTCCACATACTACAGTGCAATGTGATGTCCGAAGTGGCTGACAAAATTAGGTACTAACACGATATATATGCATATTGCAAGGTATATGTATACCTTGCAAATTGTGATCGATGCTCGCTCGCTCCGCTCGCTCGTAAAAATTTAGTCCAACCTCACATACGATCCGACACGTTCGCAAATTCGAAATAAGTTGCCCTCATATCGAATGACTAACGCAAGAGGGATTGGTTTTAGGTTAGGCTATAGTTTTCGAGCGAGCGCAGCGAGCGAGAGACGCGTAAAGGTGTGTCACAATCCGACGGTTTGGCACATACGGACATTGAAACATTCGCACCAGCCCGAGGAGCCGGAAGTCATTATCCTATTGCCTACTGACAAATGTTTACAGTTTGTGAATTGTTTCACATAAATAGTACTATTTCCACATACTACAGTGCAATGTGATGTCCGAAGTGGCTGACAAAATTAGGTAATAACACGAAATATATGCAAGGCAACATTAGGTATATGTATAGCTTGGAAATTGTGATCGTTTCTCGCTCGCTCCGCTCGCTCGTAAAAATCTACTCCCACCTCACAACCGATCCGACACGTTCGCAAATTCGAAATAAGTCGCCTTCATATCGAATGACTAACGCAAGATGGATTGGTTTTAGGTTAGGCTATAGTTTACGAGCGAGCGCAGCGAGCGAGAGACGCGTAAAGGTGTGTCACAATCCAACGGTTTGGCACATACGGACATTGAAACATTCGCACCAGCCCGAGTAGCCGGAAGTCTTTATCCTATTGCCTACTGACAAATGTTTACAGTTTATGAATAGTATCACATAAATAGTACTATTTCCACATACTACAGTGCAATGTGATGTCCGAAGTGGCTGACAAAATTAGGTAATAACACGAAATATATGCAAGGCAACATTAGGTATATGTATAGCTTGGAAATTGTGATCGTTTCTCGCTCGCTCCGCTCGCTCGTAAAAATCTACTCCCACCTCACAACCGATACGACACGTTCGCAAATTCGAAATAAGTCGCCTTCATATCGAATGACTAACGCAAGAGGGATTGGTTTTAGGTTAGGCTATAGTTTTCGAGCGAGCGCAGCGAGCGAGAGACGCGTAAAGGTGTGTCACAATCCAACGGTTTGGCACATACGGACATTGAAACATTCGCACCAGCCCGAGTAGCCGGAAGTCTTTATCCTATTGCCTACTGACAAATGTTTACAGTTTATGAATAGTATCACATAAATAGTACTATTTCCACATACTGCAGTGCAATGTGATGTCCGAAGTGGCTGACAAAATTAGGTAATAACACGAAATATATGCAAGGCAACATTAGGTATATGTATAGCTTGGAAATTGTGATCGTTTCTCGCTCGCTCCGCTCGCTCGTAAAAATCTACTCCCACCTCACAACCGATACGACACGTTCGCAAATTCGAAATAAGTCGCCTTCATATCGAATGACTAACGCAAGAGGGATTGGTTTTAGGTTAGGCTATAGTTTTCGAGCGAGCGCAGCGAGCGAGAGACGCGTAAAGGTGTGTCACAATCCAACGGTTTGGCACATACTGACATTGAAACATTCGCACCAGCCCGAGGAGCCGGAAGTCTTTATCAAATTGCCTACTGACAAGTGTTTACAATTTGTGAATAGTTCCACATAAATAGTACTATTTCCACATACTACAGTGCAATGTGATGTCCGAAGTGGCTGACAAAATTAGGTACTAACACGATATATATGCATATTGCAAGGTATACATATACCTTGCAAATTGTGATCGATGCTCGCTCGCTCCGCTCGCTCGTAAAAATTTAGTCCAACCTCACATACGATCCGACACGTTCGCAAATTCGAAATAAGTTGCCCTCATATCGAATGACTAACGCAAGAGGGATTGGTTTTAGGTTAGGCTATAGTTTTCGAGCGAGCGCAGCGAGCGAGAGACGCGTAAAGGTGTGTCACAATCCGACGGTTTGGCACATACGGACATTGAAACATTCGCACCAGCCCGAGGAGCCGGAAGTCATTATCCTATTGCCTACTGACAAATGTTTACAGTTTGTGAATTGTTTCACATAAATAGTACTATTTCCACATACTACAGTGCAATGTGATGTCCGAAGTGGCTGACAAAATTAGGTAATAACACGAAATATACGCAAGGCAACATTAGGTATATGTATAGCTTGGAAATTGTGATCGTTTCTCGCTCGCTCCGCTCGCTCGTAAAAATCTACTCCCACCTCACAACCGATCCGACACGTTCGCAAATTCGAAATAAGTCGCCTTCATATCGAATGACTAACGCAAGAGGGATTGGTTTTAGGTTAGGCTATAGTTTTCGAGCGAGCGCAGCGAGCGAGAGACGCGTAAAGGTGTGTCACAATCCAACGGTTTGGCACATACGGACATTGAAACATTCGCACCAGCCCGAGTAGCCGGAAGTCTTTATCCTATTGCCTACTGACAAATGTTTACAGTTTATGAATAGTATCACATAAATAGTACTATTTCCACATACTGCAGTGCAATGTGATGTCCGAAGTGGCTGACAAAATTAGGTAATAACACGAAATATATGCAAGGCAACATTAGGTATATGTATAGCTTGGAAATTGTGATCGTTTCTCGCTCGCTCCGCTCGCTCGTAAAAATCTACTCCCACCTCACAACCGATCCGACACGTTCGCAAATTCGAAATAAGTCGCCTTCATATCGAATGACTAACGCAAAAGGGATTGGTTTTAGGTTAGGCTATAGTTTTCGAGCGAGCGCAGCGAGCGAGAGACGCGTAAAGGTGTGTCACAATCCAACGGTTTGGCACATACGGACATTGAAACATTCGCACCAGCCCGAGTAGCCGGAAGTCTTTATCCTATTGCCTACTGACAAATGTTTACAGTTTATGAATAGTATCACATAAATAGTACTATTTCCACATACTACAGTGCAATGTGATGTCCGAAGTGGCTGACAAAATTAGGTAATAACACGAAATATATGCAAGGCAACATTAGGTATATGTATAGCTTGGAAATTGTGATCGTTTCTCGCTCGCTCCGCTCGCTCGTAAAAATCTACTCCCACCTCACAACCGATACGACACGTTCGCAAATTCGAAATAAGTCGCCTTCATATCGAATGACTAACGCAAGAGGGATTGGTTTTAGGTTAGGCTATAGTTTTCGAGCGAGCGCAGCGAGCGAGAGACGCGTAAAGGTGTGTCACAATCCAACGGTTTGGCACATACGGACATTGAAATATTCGCACCAGCCCGAGTAGCCGGAAGTCTTTATCCTATTGCCTACTGACAAATGTTTACAGTTTATGAATAGTATCACATAAATAGTACTATTTCCACATACTACAGTGCAATGTGATGTCCGAAGTGGCTGACAAAATTAGGTAATAACACGAAATATATGCAAGGCAACATTAGGTATGTGTATAGCTTGGAAATTGTGATCGTTTCTCGCTCGCTCCGCTCGCTCGTAAAAATCTACTCCCACCTCACAACCGATTCGACAAGTTCGCAAATTCAAAATAAGGCGCCTTCATATCGAATGACTGACGCAAGAGGGATTGGTTTTAGGTTAGGCTATAGTTTTCGAGCGAGCGCAGCGAGCGAGAGACGCGTAAAGGTGTGTCACAATCCAACGGTTTGGCACATACTGACATTGAAACATTCGCACCAGCCCGAGGAGCCGGAAGTCTTTATCAAATTGTCTACTGACAAGTGTTTACAATTTGTGAATAGTTCCACATAAATAGTACTATTTCCACATACTACAGTGCAATGTGATGTCCGAAGTGGCTGACAAAATTAGGTACTAACACGATATATATGCATATTGCAAGGTATATGTATACCTTGCAAATTGTGATCGATGCTCGCTCGCTCCGCTCGCTCGTAAAAATTTAGTCCAACCTCACATACGATCCGACACGTTCGCAAATTCGAAATAAGTTGCCCTCATATCGAATGACTAACGCAAGAGGGATTGGTTTTAGGTTAGGCTATAGTTTTCGAGCGAGCGCAGCGAGCGAGAGACGCGTAAAGGTGTGTCACAATCCGACGGTTTGGCACATACGGACATTGAAACATTCGCACCAGCCCGAGGAGCCGGAAGTCATTATCCTATTGCCTACTGACAAATGTTTACAGTTTGTGAATTGTTTCACATAAATAGTACTATTTCCACATACTACAGTGCAATGTGATGTCCGAAGTGGCTGACAAAATTAGGTAATAACACGAAATATATGCAAGGCAACATTAGGTATATGTATAGCTTGGAAATTGTGATCGTTTCTCGCTCGCTCCGCTCGCTCGTAAAAATCTACTCCCACCTCACAACCGATCCGACACGTTCGCAAATTCGAAATAAGTCGCCTTCATATCGAATGACTAACGCAAGAGGGATTGGTTTTAGGTTAGGCTATAGTTTACGAGCGAGCGCAGCGAGCGAGAGACGCGTAAAGGTGTGTCACAATCCAACGGTTTGGCACATACGGACATTGAAACATTCGCACCAGCCCGAGTAGCCGGAAGTCTTTATCCTATTGCCTACTGACAAATGTTTACAGTTTATGAATAGTATCACATAAATAGTACTATTTCCACATACTACAGTGCAATGTGATGTCCGAAGTGGCTGACAAAATTAGGTAATAACACGAAATATATGCAAGGCAACATTAGGTATATGTATAGCTTGGAAATTGTGATCGTTTCTCGCTCGCTCCGCTCGCTCGTAAAAATCTACTCCCACCTCACAACCGATACGACACGTTCGCAAATTCGAAATAAGTCGCCTTCATATCGAATGACTAACGCAAGAGGGATTGGTTTTAGGTTAGGCTATAGTTTTCGAGCGAGCGCAGCGAGCGAGAGACGCGTAAAGGTGTGTCACAATCCAACGGTTTGGCACATACGGACATTGAAACATTCGCACCAGCCCGAGTAGCCGGAAGTCTTTATCCTATTGCCTACTGACAAATGTTTACAGTTTATGAATAGTATCACATAAATAGTACTATTTCCACATACTGCAGTGCAATGTGATGTCCGAAGTGGCTGACAAAATTAGGTAATAACACGAAATATATGCAAGGCAACATTAGGTATATGTATAGCTTGGAAATTGTGATCGTTTCTCGCTCGCTCCGCTCGCTCGTAAAAATCTACTCCCACCTCACAACCGATACGACACGTTCGCAAATTCGAAATAAGTCGCCTTCATATCGAATGACTAACGCAAGAGGGATTGGTTTTAGGTTAGGCTATAGTTTTCGAGCGAGCGCAGCGAGCGAGAGACGCGTAAAGGTGTGTCACAATCCAACGGTTTGGCACATACTGACATTGAAACATTCGCACCAGCCCGAGGAGCCGGAAGTCTTTATCAAATTGTCTACTGACAAGTGTTTACAATTTGTGAATAGTTCCACATAAATAGTACTATTTCCACATACTACAGTGCAATGTGATGTCCGAAGTGGCTGACAAAATTAGGTACTAACACGATATATATGCATATTGCAAGGTATATGTATACCTTGCAAATTGTGATCGATGCTCGCTCGCTCCGCTCGCTCGTAAAAATTTAGTCCAACCTCACATACGATCCGACACGTTCGCAAATTCGAAATAAGTTGCCCTCATATCGAATGACTAACGCAAGAGGGATTGGTTTTAGGTTAGGCTATAGTTTTCGAGCGAGCGCAGCGAGCGAGAGACGCGTAAAGGTGTGTCACAATCCGACGGATTGGCACATACGGACATTGAAACATTCGCACCAGCCCGAGGAGCCGGAAGTCTTTATCCTATTGCCTACTGACAAATGTTTACAGTTTATGAATAGTATCACATAAATAGTACTATTTCCACATACTACAGTGCAATGTGATGTCCGAAGTGGCTGACAAAATTAGGTAATAACACGAAATATATGCAAGGCAACATTAGGTATGTGTATAGCTTGGAAATTGTGATCGTTTCTCGCTCGCTCCGCTCGCTCGTAAAAATCTACTCCCACCTCACAACCGATTCGACAAGTTCGCAAATTCAAAATAAGGCGCCTTCATATCGAATGACTGACGCAAGAGGGATTGGTTTTAGGTTAGGCTATAGTTTTCGAGCGAGCGCAGCGAGCGAGAGACGCGTAAAGGTGTGTCACAATCCAACGGTTTGGCACATACTGACATTGAAACATTCGCACCAGCCCGAGGAGCCGGAAGTCTTTATCAAATTGTCTACTGACAAGTGTTTACAATTTGTGAATAGTTCCACATAAATAGTACTATTTCCACATACTACAGTGCAATGTGATGTCCGAAGTGGCTGACAAAATTAGGTACTAACACGATATATATGCATATTGCAAGGTATATGTATACCTTGCAAATTGTGATCGATGCTCGCTCGCTCCGCTCGCTCGTAAAAATTTAGTCCAACCTCACATACGATCCGACACGTTCGCAAATTCGAAATAAGTTGCCCTCATATCGAATGACTAACGCAAGAGGGATTGGTTTTAGGTTAGGCTATAGTTTTCGAGCGAGCGCAGCGAGCGAGAGACGCGTAAAGGTGTGTCACAATCCGACGGTTTGGCACATACGGACATTGAAACATTCGCACCAGCCCGAGGAGCCGGAAGTCATTATCCTATTGCCTACTGACAAATGTTTACAGTTTGTGAATTGTTTCACATAAATAGTACTATTTCCACATACTACAGTGCAATGTGATGTCCGAAGTGGCTGACAAAATTAGGTAATAACACGAAATATATGCAAGGCAACATTAGGTATATGTATAGCTTGGAAATTGTGATCGTTTCTCGCTCGCTCCGCTCGCTCGTAAAAATCTACTCCCACCTCACAACCGATCCGACACGTTCGCAAATTCGAAATAAGTCGCCTTCATATCGAATGACTAACGCAAGAGGGATTGGTTTTAGGTTAGGCTATAGTTTTCGAGCGAGCGCAGCGAGCGAGAGACGCGTAAAGGTGTGTCACAATCCAACGGTTTGGCACATACGGACATTGAAACATTCGCACCAGCCCGAGTAGCCGGAAGTCTTTATCCTATTGCCTACTGACAAATGTTTACAGTTTATGAATAGTATCACATAAATAGTACTATTTCCACATACTACAGTGCAATGTGATGTCCGAAGTGGCTGACAAAATTAGGTAATAACACGAAATATATGCAAGGCAACATTAGGTATATGTATAGCTTGGAAATTGTGATCGTTTCTCGCTCGCTCCGCTCGCTCGTAAAAATCTACTCCCACCTCACAACCGATACGACACGTTCGCAAATTCGAAATAAGTCGCCTTCATATCGAATGACTAACGCAAGAGGGATTGGTTTTAGGTTAGGCTATAGTTTTCGAGCGAGCGCAGCGAGCGAGAGACGCGTAAAGGTGTGTCACAATCCAACGGTTTGGCACATACGGACATTGAAACATTCGCACCAGCCCGAGTAGCCGGAAGTCTTTATCCTATTGCCTACTGACAAATGTTTACAGTTTATGAATAGTATCACATAAATAGTACTATTTCCACATACTGCAGTGCAATGTGATGTCCGAAGTGGCTGACAAAATTAGGTAATAACACGAAATATATGCAAGGCAACATTAGGTATATGTATAGCTTGGAAATTGTGATCGTTTCTCGCTCGCTCCGCTCGCTCGTAAAAATCTACTCCCACCTCACAACCGATTCGACAAGTTCGCAAATTCAAAATAAGGCGCCTTCATATCGAATGACTGACGCAAGAGGGATTGGTTTTAGGTTAGGCTATAGTTTTCGAGCGAGCGCAGCGAGCGAGAGACGCGTAAAGGTGTGTCACAATCCAACGGTTTGGCACATACTGACATTGAAACATTCGCACCAGCCCGAGGAGCCGGAAGTCTTTATCAAATTGTCTACTGACAAGTGTTTACAATTTGTGAATAGTTCCACATAAATAGTACTATTTCCACATACTACAGTGCAATGTGATGTCCGAAGTGGCTGACAAAATTAGGTACTAACACGATATATATGCATATTGCAAGGTATATGTATACCTTGCAAATTGTGATCGATGCTCGCTCGCTCCGCTCGCTCGTAAAAATTTAGTCCAACCTCACATACGATCCGACACGTTCGCAAATTCGAAATAAGTTGCCCTCATATCGAATGACTAACGCAAGAGGGATTGGTTTTAGGTTAGGCTATAGTTTTCGAGCGAGCGCAGCGAGCGAGAGACGCGTAAAGGTGTGTCACAATCCGACGGTTTGGCACATACGGACATTGAAACATTCGCACCAGCCCGAGGAGCCGGAAGTCATTATCCTATTGCCTACTGACAAATGTTTACAGTTTGTGAATTGTTTCACATAAATAGTACTATTTCCACATACTACAGTGCAATGTGATGTCCGAAGTGGCTGACAAAATTAGGTAATAACACGAAATATATGCAAGGCAACATTAGGTATATGTATAGCTTGGAAATTGTGATCGTTTCTCGCTCGCTCCGCTCGCTCGTAAAAATCTACTCCCACCTCACAACCGATCCGACACGTTCGCAAATTCGAAATAAGTCGCCTTCATATCGAATGACTAACGCAAGAGGGATTGGTTTTAGGTTAGGCTATAGTTTTCGAGCGAGCGCAGCGAGCGAGAGACGCGTAAAGGTGTGTCACAATCCAACGGTTTGGCACATACGGACATTGAAACATTCGCACCAGCCCGAGTAGCCGGAAGTCTTTATCCTATTGCCTACTGACAAATGTTTACAGTTTATGAATAGTATCACATAAATAGTACTATTTCCACATACTACAGTGCAATGTGATGTCCGAAGTGGCTGACAAAATTAGGTAATAACACGAAATATATGCAAGGCAACATTAGGTATATGTATAGCTTGGAAATTGTGATCGTTTCTCGCTCGCTCCGCTCGCTCGTAAAAATCTACTCCCACCTCACAACCGATACGACACGTTCGCAAATTCGAAATAAGTCGCCTTCATATCGAATGACTAACGCAAGAGGGATTGGTTTTAGGTTAGGCTATAGTTTTCGAGCGAGCGCAGCGAGCGAGAGACGCGTAAAGGTGTGTCACAATCCAACGGTTTGGCACATACGGACATTGAAACATTCGCACCAGCCCGAGTAGCCGGAAGTCTTTATCCTATTGCCTACTGACAAATGTTTACAGTTTATGAATAGTATCACATAAATAGTACTATTTCCACATACTACAGTGCAATGTGATGTCCGAAGTGGCTGACAAAATTAGGTAATAACACGAAATATATGCAAGGCAACATTAGGTATGTGTATAGCTTGGAAATTGTGATCGTTTCTCGCTCGCTCCGCTCGCTCGTAAAAATCTACTCCCACCTCACAACCGATTCGACAAGTTCGCAAATTCAAAATAAGGCGCCTTCATATCGAATGACTGACGCAAGAGGGATTGGTTTTAGGTTAGGCTATAGTTTTCGAGCGAGCGCAGCGAGCGAGAGACGCGTAAAGGTGTGTCACAATCCAACGGTTTGGCACATACTGACATTGAAACATTCGCACCAGCCCGAGGAGCCGGAAGTCTTTATCAAATTGTCTACTGACAAGTGTTTACAATTTGTGAATAGTTCCACATAAATAGTACTATTTCCACATACTACAGTGCAATGTGATGTCCGAAGTGGCTGACAAAATTAGGTAATAACACGAAATATATGCAAGGCAACATTAGGTATATGTATAGCTTGGAAATTGTGATCGTTTCTCGCTCGCTCCGCTCGCTCGTAAAAATCTACTCCCACCTCACAACCGATCCGACACGTTCGCAAATTCGAAATAAGTCGCCTTCATATCGAATGACTAACGCAAGAGGGATTGGTTTTAGGTTAGGCTATAGTTTTCGAGCGAGCGCAGCGAGCGAGAGACGCGTAAAGGTGTGTCACAATCCAACGGTTTGGCACATACGGACATTGAAACATTCGCACCAGCCCGAGTAGCCGGAAGTCTTTATCCTATTGCCTACTGACAAATGTTTACAGTTTATGAATAGTATCACATAAATAGTACTATTTCCACATACTACAGTGCAATGTGATGTCCGAAGTGGCTGACAAAATTAGGTAATAACACGAAATATATGCAAGGCAACATTAGGTATATGTATAGCTTGGAAATTGTGATCGTTTTTCGCTCGCTCCGCTCGCTCGTAAAAATCTACTCCCACCTCACAACCGATACGACACGTTCGCAAATTCGAAATAAGTCGCCTTCATATCGAATGACTAACGCAAGAGGGATTGGTTTTAGGTTAGGCTATAGTTTTCGAGCGAGCGCAGCGAGCGAGAGACGCGTAAAGGTGTGTCACAATCCAACGGTTTGGCACATACGGACATTGAAACATTCGCACCAGCCCGAGTAGCCGGAAGTCTTTATCCTATTGCCTACTGACAAATGTTTACAGTTTATGAATAGTATCACATAAATAGTACTATTTCCACATACTGCAGTGCAATGTGATGTCCGAAGTGGCTGACAAAATTAGGTAATAACACGAAATATATGCAAGGCAACATTAGGTATATGTATAGCTTGGAAATTGTGATCGTTTCTCGCTCGCTCCGCTCGCTCGTAAAAATCTACTCCCACCTCACAACCGATTCGACAAGTTCGCAAATTCAAAATAAGGCGCCTTCATATCGAATGACTGACGCAAGAGGGATTGGTTTTAGGTTAGGCTATAGTTTTCGAGCGAGCGCAGCGAGCGAGAGACGCGTAAAGGTGTGTCACAATCCAACGGTTTGGCACATACTGACATTGAAACATTCGCACCAGCCCGAGGAGCCGGAAGTCTTTATCAAATTGTCTACTGACAAGTGTTTACAATTTGTGAATAGTTCCACATAAATAGTACTATTTCCACATACTACAGTGCAATGTGATGTCCGAAGTGGCTGACAAAATTAGGTACTAACACGATATATATGCATATTGCAAGGTATATGTATACCTTGCAAATTGTGATCGATGCTCGCTCGCTCCGCTCGCTCGTAAAAATTTAGTCCAACCTCACATACGATCCGACACGTTCGCAAATTCGAAATAAGTTGCCCTCATATCGAATGACTAACGCAAGAGGGATTGGTTTTAGGTTAGGCTATAGTTTTCGAGCGAGCGCAGCGAGCGAGAGACGCGTAAAGGTGTGTCACAATCCGACGGTTTGGCACATACGGACATTGAAACATTCGCACCAGCCCGAGGAGCCGGAAGTCATTATCCTATTGCCTACTGACAAATGTTTACAGTTTGTGAATTGTTTCACATAAATAGTACTATTTCCACATACTACAGTGCAATGTGATGTCCGAAGTGGCTGACAAAATTAGGTAATAACACGAAATATATGCAAGGCAACATTAAGTATATGTATAGCTTGGAAATTGTGATCGTTTCTCGCTCGCTCCGCTCGCTCGTAAAAATCTACTCCCACCTCACAACCGATCCGACACGTTCGCAAATTCGAAATAAGTCGCCTTCATATCGAATGACTAACGCAAGAGGGATTGGTTTTAGGTTAGGCTATAGTTTTCGAGCGAGCGCAGCGAGCGAGAGACGCGTAAAGGTGTGTCACAATCCAACGGTTTGGCACATACGGACATTGAAACATTCGCACCAGCCCGAGTAGCCGGAAGTCTTTATCCTATTGCCTACTGACAAATGTTTACAGTTTATGAATAGTATCACATAAATAGTACTATTTCCACATACTACAGTGCAATGTGATGTCCGAAGTGGCTGACAAAATTAGGTAATAACACGAAATATATGCAAGGCAACATTAGGTATATGTATAGCTTGGAAATTGTGATCGTTTCTCGCTCGCTCCGCTCGCTCGTAAAAATCTACTCCCACCTCACAACCGATACGACACGTTCGCAAATTCGAAATAAGTCGCCTTCATATCGAATGACTAACGCAAGAGGGATTGGTTTTAGGTTAGGCTATAGTTTCCGAGCGAGCGCAGCGAGCGAGAGACGCGTAAAGGTGTGTCACAATCCAACGGTTTGGCACATACGGACATTGAAACATTCGCACCAGCCCGAGTAGCCGGAAGTCTTTATCCTATTGCCTACTGACAAATGTTTACAGTTTATGAATAGTATCACATAAATAGTACTATTTCCACATACTGCAGTGCAATGTGATGTCCGAAGTGGCTGACAAAATTAGGTAATAACACGAAATATATGCAAGGCAACATTAGGTATATGTATAGCTTGGAAATTGTGATCGTTTCTCGCTCGCTCCGCTCGCTCGTAAAAATCTACTCCCACCTCACAACCGATTCGACAAGTTCGCAAATTCAAAATAAGGCGCCTTCATATCGAATGACTGACGCAAGAGGGATTGGTTTTAGGTTAGGCTATAGTTTTCGAGCGAGCGCAGCGAGCGAGAGACGCGTAAAGGTGTGTCACAATCCAACGGTTTGGCACATACTGACATTGAAACATTCGCACCAGCCCGAGGAGCCGGAAGTCTTTATCAAATTGTCTACTGACAAGTGTTTACAATTTGTGAATAGTTCCACATAAATAGTACTATTTCCACATACTACAGTGCAATGTGATGTCCGAAGTGGCTGACAAAATTAGGTACTAACACGATATATATGCATATTGCAAGGTATATGTATACCTTGCAAATTGTGATCGATGCTCGCTCGCTCCGCTCGCTCGTAAAAATTTAGTCCAACCTCACATACGATCCGACACGTTCGCAAATTCGAAATAAGTTGCCCTCATATCGAATGACTAACGCAAGAGGGATTGGTTTTAGGTTAGGCTATAGTTTTCGAGCGAGCGCAGCGAGCGAGAGACGCGTAAAGGTGTGTCACAATCCGACGGTTTGGCACATACGGACATTGAAACATTCGCACCAGCCCGAGGAGCCGGAAGTCATTATCCTATTGCCTACTGACAAATGTTTACAGTTTGTGAATTGTTTCACATAAATAGTACTATTTCCACATACTACAGTGCAATGTGATGTCCGAAGTGGCTGACAAAATTAGGTAATAACACGAAATATATGCAAGGCAACATTAGGTATATGTATAGCTTGGAAATTGTGATCGTTTCTCGCTCGCTCCGCTCGCTCGTAAAACTCTACTCCCACCTCACAACCGATCCGACACGTTCGCAAATTCGAAATAAGTCGCCTTCATATCGAATGACTAACGCAAGAGGGATTGGTTTTAGGTTAGGCTATAGTTTTCGAGCGAGCGCAGCGAGCGAGAGACGCGTAAAGGTGTGTCACAATCCAACGGTTTGGCACATACGGACATTGAAACATTCGCACCAGCCCGAGTAGCCGGAAGTCTTTATCCTATTGCCTACTGACAAATGTTTACAGTTTATGAATAGTATCACATAAATAGTACTATTTCCACATACTACAGTGCAATGTGATGTCCGAAGTGGCTGACAAAATTAGGTAATAACACGAAATATATGCAAGGCAACATTAGGTATATGTATAGCTTGGAAATTGTGATCGTTTCTCGCTCGCTCCGCTCGCTCGTAAAAATCTACTCCCACCTCACAACCGATACGACACGTTCGCAAATTCGAAATAAGTCGCCTTCATATCGAATGACTAACGCAAGAGGGATTGGTTTTAGGTTAGGCTATAGTTTTCGAGCGAGCGCAGCGAGCGAGAGACGCGTAAAGGTGTGTCACAATCCAACGGTTTGGCACATACGGACATTGAAACATTCGCACCAGCCCGAGTAGCCGGAAGTCTTTATCCTATTGCCTACTGACAAATGTTTACAGTTTATGAATAGTAACACATAAATAGTACTATTTCCACATACTGCAGTGCAATGTGATGTCCGAAGTGGCTGACAAAATTAGGTAATAACACGAAATATATGCAAGGCAACATTAGGTATATGTATAGCTTGGAAATTGTGATCGTTTCTCGCTCGCTCCGCTCGCTCGTAAAAATCTACTCCCACCTCACAACCGATCCGACACGTTCGCAAATTCGAAATAAGTCGCCTTCATATCGAATGACTAACGCAAGAGGGATTGGTTTTAGGTTAGGCTATAGTTTTCGAGCGAGCGCAGCGAGCGAGAGACGCGTAAAGGTGTGTCACAATCCAACGGTTTGGCACATACGGACATTGAAACATTCGCACCAGCCCGAGTAGCCGGAAGTCTTTATCCTATTGCCTACTGACAAATGTTTACAG
The DNA here is from genome assembly GCF_910591885.1 of Bombus terrestris. Lineage (NCBI taxonomy): Eukaryota > Metazoa > Arthropoda > Insecta > Hymenoptera > Apidae > Bombus > Bombus terrestris. Next base: position 742,376 of record NW_025963552.1, on the reverse strand, counting down.
TTTATGAATAGTATCACATAAATAGTACTATTTCCACATACTACAGTGCAATGTGATGTCCGAAGTGGCTGACAAAATTAGGTAATAACACGAAATATATGCAAGGCAACATTAGGTATATGTATAGCTTGGAAATTGTGATCGTTTCTCGCTCGCTCCGCTCGCTCGTAAAAATCTACTCCCACCTCACAACCGATACGACACGTTCGCAAATTCGAAATAAGTCGCCTTCATATCGAATGACTAACGCAAGAGGGATTGGTTTTAGGTTAGGCTATAGTTTTCGAGCGAGCGCAGCGAGCGAGAGACTCGTAAAGGTGTGTCACAATCCAACGGTTTGGCACATACGGACATTGAAACATTCGCACCAGCCCGAGTAGCCGGAAGTCTTTATCCTATTGCCTACTGACAAATGTTTACAGTTTATGAATAGTATCACATAAATAGTACTATTTCCACATACTACAGTGCAATGTGATGTCCGAAGTGGCTGACAAAATTAGGTAATAACACGAAATATATGCAAGGCAACATTAGGTATATGTATAGCTTGGAAATTGTGATCGTTTCTCGCTCGCTCCGCTCGCTCGTAAAAATCTACTCCCACCTCACAACCGATACGACACGTTCGCAAATTCGAAATAAGTCGCCTTCATATCGAATGACTAACGCAAGAGGGATTGGTTTTAGGTTAGGCTATAGTTTTCGAGCGAGCGCAGCGAGCGAGAGACGCGTAAAGGTGTGTCACAATCCAACGGTTTGGCACATACTGACATTGAAACATTCGCACCAGCCCGAGGAGACGGAAGTCTTTATCAAATTGTCTACTGACAAGTGTTTACAATTTGTGAATAGTTCCACATAAATAGTACTATTTCCACATACTACAGTGCAATGTGATGTCCGAAGTGGCTGACAAAATTAGGTACTAACACGATATATATGCATATTGCAAGGTATATGTATACCTTGCAAATTGTGATCGATGCTCGCTCGCTCCGCTCGCTCGTAAAAATTTAGTCCAACCTCACATACGATCCGACACGTTCGCAAATTCGAAATAAGTTGCCTTCATATCGAATGACTAACGCAAGAGGGATTGGTTTTAGGTTAGGCTATAGTTTTCGAGCGAGCGCAGCGAGCGAGAGACGCGTAAAGGTGTGTCACAATCCGACGGTTTGGCACATACGGACATTGAAACATTCGCACCAGCCCGAGGAGCCGGAAGTCATTATCCTATTGCCTACTGACAAATGTTTACAGTTTGTGAATTGTTTCACATAAATAGTACTATTTCCACATACTACAGTGCAATGTGATGTCCGAAGTGGCTGACAAAATTAGGTAATAACACGAAATATATGCAAGGCAACATTAGGTATATGTATAGCTTGGAAATTGTGATCGTTTCTCGCTCGCTCCGCTCGCTCGTAAAAATCTACTCCCACCTCACAACCGATCCGACACGTTCGCAAATTCGAAATAAGTCGCCTTCATATCGAATGACTAACGCAAGAGGGATTGGTTTTAGGTTAGGCTATAGTTTTCGAGCGAGCGCAGCGAGCGAGAGACGCGTAAAGGTGTGTCACAATCCAACGGTTTGGCACATACGGACATTGAAACATTCGCACCAGCCCGAGTAGCCGGAAGTCTTTATCCTATTGCCTACTGACAAATGTTTACAGTTTATGAATAGTATCACATAAATAGTACTATTTCCACATACTACAGTGCAATGTGATGTCCGAAGTGGCTGACAAAATTAGGTAATAACACGAAATATATGCAAGGCAACATTAGGTATATGTATAGCTTGGAAATTGTGATCGTTTCTCGCTCGCTCCGCTCGCTCGTAAAAATCTACTCCCACCTCACAACCGATACGACACGTTCGCAAATTCGAAATAAGTCGCCTTCATATCGAATGACTAACGCAAGAGGGATTGGTTTTAGGTTAGGCTATAGTTTTCGAGCGAGCGCAGCGAGCGAGAGACGCGTAAAGGTGTGTCACAATCCAACGGTTTGGCACATACGGACATTGAAACATTCGCACCAGCCCGAGTAGCCGGAAGTCTTTATCCTATTGCCTACTGACAAATGTTTACAGTTTATGAATAGTAACACATAAATAGTACTATTTCCACATACTGCAGTGCAATGTGATGTCCGAAGTGGCTGACAAAATTAGGTAATAACACGAAATATATGCAAGGCAACATTAGGTATATGTATAGCTTGGAAATTGTGATCGTTTCTCGCTCGCTCCGCTCGCTCGTAAAAATCTACTCCCACCTCACAACCGATCCGACACGTTCGCAAATTCGAAATAAGTCGCCTTCATATCGAATGACTAACGCAAGAGGGATTGGTTTTAGGTTAGGCTATAGTTTTCGAGCGAGCGCAGCGAGCGAGAGACGCGTAAAGGTGTGTCACAATCCAACGGTTTGGCACATACGGACATTGAAACATTCGCACCAGCCCGAGTAGCCGGAAGTCTTTATCCTATTGCCTACTGACAAATGTTTACAGTTTATGAATAGTATCACATAAATAGTACTATTTCCACATACTACAGTGCAATGTGATGTCCGAAGTGGCTGACAAAATTAGGTAATAACACGAAATATATGCAAGGCAACATTAGGTATATGTATAGCTTGGAAATTGTGATCGTTTCTCGCTCGCTCCGCTCGCTCGTAAAAATCTACTCCCACCTCACAACCGATACGACACGTTCGCAAATTCGAAATAAGTCGCCTTCATATCGAATGACTAACGCAAGAGGGATTGGTTTTAGGTTAGGCTATAGTTTTCGAGCGAGCGCAGCGAGCGAGAGACTCGTAAAGGTGTGTCACAATCCAACGGTTTGGCACATACGGACATTGAAACATTCGCACCAGCCCGAGTAGCCGGAAGTCTTTATCCTATTGCCTACTGACAAATGTTTACAGTTTATTAATAGTATCACATAAATAGTACTATTTCCACATACTACAGTGCAATGTGATGTCCGAAGTGGCTGACAAAATTAGGTAATAACACGAAATATATGCAAGGCAACATTAGGTATATGTATAGCTTGGAAATTGTGATCGTTTCTCGCTCGCTCCGCTCGCTCGTAAAAATCTACTCCCACCTCACAACCGATACGACACGTTCGCAAATTCGAAATAAGTCGCCTTCATATCGAATGACTAACGCAAGAGGGATTGGTTTTAGGTTAGGCTATAGTTTTCGAGCGAGCGCAGCGAGCGAGAGACGCGTAAAGGTGTGTCACAATCCAACGGTTTGGCACATACTGACATTGAAACATTCGCACCAGCCCGAGGAGACGGAAGTCTTTATCAAATTGTCTACTGACAAGTGTTTACAATTTGTGAATAGTTCCACATAAATAGTACTATTTCCACATACTACAGTGCAATGTGATGTCCGAAGTGGCTGACAAAATTAGGTACTAACACGATATATATGCATATTGCAAGGTATACATATACCTTGCAAATTGTGATCGATGCTCGCTCGCTCCGCTCGCTCGTAAAAATTTAGTCCAACCTCACATACGATCCGACACGTTCGCAAATTCGAAATAAGTTGCCCTCATATCGAATGACTAACGCAAGAGGGATTGGTTTTAGGTTAGGCTATAGTTTTCGAGCGAGCGCAGCGAGCGAGAGACGCGTAAAGGTGTGTCACAATCCGACGGTTTGGCACATACGGACATTGAAACATTCGCACCAGCCCGAGGAGCCGGAAGTCATTATCCTATTGCCTACTGACAAATGTTTACAGTTTGTGAATTGTTTCACATAAATAGTACTATTTCCACATACTACAGTGCAATGTGATGTCCGAAGTGGCTGACAAAATTAGGTAATAACACGAAATATATGCAAGGCAACATTAGGTATATGTATAGCTTGGAAATTGTGATCGTTTCTCGCTCGCTCCGCTCGCTCGTAAAAATCTACTCCCACCTCACAACCGATCCGACACGTTCGCAAATTCGAAATAAGTCGCCTTCATATCGAATGACTAACGCAAGAGGGATTGGTTTTAGGTTAGGCTATAGTTTTCGAGCGAGCGCAGCGAGCGAGAGACGCGTAAAGGTGTGTCACAATCCAACGGTTTGGCACATACGGACATTGAAACATTCGCACCAGCCCGAGTAGCCGGAAGTCTTTATCCTATTGCCTACTGACAAATGTTTACAGTTTATGAATAGTATCACATAAATAGTACTATTTCCACATACTACAGTGCAATGTGATGTCCGAAGTGGCTGACAAAATTAGGTAATAACACGAAATATATGCAAGGCAACATTAGGTATATGTATAGCTTGGAAATTGTGATCGTTTCTCGCTCGCTCCGCTCGCTCGTAAAAATCTACTCCCACCTCACAACCGATACGACACGTTCGCAAATTCGAAATAAGTCGCCTTCATATCGAATGACTAACGCAAGAGGGATTGGTTTTAGGTTAGGCTATAGTTTTCGAGCGAGCGCAGCGAGCGAGAGACGCGTAAAGGTGTGTCACAATCCAACGGTTTGGCACATACGGACATTGAAACATTCGCACCAGCCCGAGTAGCCGGAAGTCTTTATCCTATTGCCTACTGACAAATGTTTACAGTTTATGAATAGTAACACATAAATAGTACTATTTCCACATACTGCAGTGCAATGTGATGTCCGAAGTGGCTGACAAAATTAGGTAATAACACGAAATATATGCAAGGCAACATTAGGTATATGTATAGCTTGGAAATTGTGATCGTTTCTCGCTCGCTCCGCTCGCTCGTAAAAATCTACTCCCACCTCACAACCGATCCGACACGTTCGCAAATTCGAAATAAGTCGCCTTCATATCGAATGACTAACGCAAGAGGGATTGGTTTTAGGTTAGGCTATAGTTTTCGAGCGAGCGCAGCGAGCGAGAGACGCGTAAAGGTGTGTCACAATCCAACGGTTTGGCACATACGGACATTGAAACATTCGCACCAGCCCGAGTAGCCGGAAGTCTTTATCCTATTGCCTACTGACAAATGTTTACAGTTTATGAATAGTATCACATAAATAGTACTATTTCCACATACTACAGTGCAATGTGATGTCCGAAGTGGCTGACAAAATTAGGTAATAACACGAAATATATGCAAGGCAACATTAGGTATATGTATAGCTTGGAAATTGTGATCGTTTCTCGCTCGCTCCGCTCGCTCGTAAAAATCTACTCCCACCTCACAACCGATACGACACGTTCGCAAATTCGAAATAAGTCGCCTTCATATCGAATGACTAACGCAAGAGGGATTGGTTTTAGGTTAGGCTATAGTTTTCGAGCGAGCGCAGCGAGCGAGAGACTCGTAAAGGTGTGTCACAATCCAACGGTTTGGCACATACGGACATTGAAACATTCGCACCAGCCCGAGTAGCCGGAAGTCTTTATCCTATTGCCTACTGACAAATGTTTACAGTTTATGAATAGTATCACATAAATAGTACTATTTCCACATACTACAGTGCAATGTGATGTCCGAAGTGGCTGACAAAATTAGGTAATAACACGAAATATATGCAAGGCAACATTAGGTATATGTATAGCTTGGAAATTGTGATCGTTTCTCGCTCGCTCCGCTCGCTCGTAAAAATCTACTCCCACCTCACAACCGATTCGACACGTTCGCAAATTCGAAATAAGTCGCCTTCATATCGAATGACTAACGCAAGAGGGATTGGTTTTAGGTTAGGCTATAGTTTTCGAGCGAGCGCAGCGAGCGAGAGACGCGTAAAGGTGTGTCACAATCCAACGGTTTGGCACATACTGACATTGAAACATTCGCACCAGCCCGAGGAGACGGAAGTCTTTATCAAATTGTCTACTGACAAGTGTTTACAATTTGTGAATAGTTCCACATAAATAGTACTATTTCCACATACTACAGTGCAATGTGATGTCCGAAGTGGCTGACAAAATTAGGTACTAACACGATATATATGCATATTGCAAGGTATATGTATACCTTGCAAATTGTGATCGATGCTCGCTCGCTCCGCTCGCTCGTAAAAATTTAGTCCAACCTCACATACGATCCGACACGTTCGCAAATTCGAAATAAGTTGCCCTCATATCGAATGACTAACGCAAGAGGGATTGGTTTTAGGTTAGGCTATAGTTTTCGAGCGAGCGCAGCGAGCGAGAGACGCGTAAAGGTGTGTCACAATCCGACGGTTTGGCACATACGGACATTGAAACATTCGCACCAGCCCGAGGAGCCGGAAGTCATTATCCTATTGCCTACTGACAAATGTTTACAGTTTGTGAATTGTTTCACATAAATAGTACTATTTCCACATACTACAGTGCAATGTGATGTCCGAAGTGGCTGACAAAATTAGGTAATAACACGAAATATATGCAAGGCAACATTAGGTATATGTATAGCTTGGAAATTGTGATCGTTTCTCGCTCGCTCCGCTCGCTCGTAAAAATCTACTCCCACCTCACAACCGATCCGACACGTTCGCAAATTCGAAATAAGTCGCCTTCATATCGAATGACTAACGCAAGAGGGATTGGTTTTAGGTTAGGCTATAGTTTTCGAGCGAGCGCAGCGAGCGAGAGACGCGTAAAGGTGTGTCACAATCCAACGGTTTGGCACATACGGACATTGAAACATTCGCACCAGCCCGAGTAGCCGGAAGTCTTTATCCTATTGCCTACTGACAAATGTTTACAGTTTATGAATAGTATCACATAAATAGTACTATTTCCACATACTACAGTGCAATGTGATGTCCGAAGTGGCTGACAAAATTAGGTAATAACACGAAATATATGCAAGGCAACATTAGGTATATGTATAGCTTGGAAATTGTGATCGTTTCTCGCTCGCTCCGCTCGCTCGTAAAAATCTACTCCCACCTCACAACCGATACGACACGTTCGCAAATTCGAAATAAGTCGCCTTCATATCGAATGACTAACGCAAGAGGGATTGGTTTTAGGTTAGGCTATAGTTTTCGAGCGAGCGCAGCGAGCGAGAGACGCGTAAAGGTGTGTCACAATCCAACGGTTTGGCACATACGGACATTGAAACATTCGCACCAGCCCGAGTAGCCGGAAGTCTTTATCCTATTGCCTACTGACAAATGTTTACAGTTTATGAATAGTAACACATAAATAGTACTATTTCCACATACTGCAGTGCAATGTGATGTCCGAAGTGGCTGACAAAATTAGGTAATAACACGAAATATATGCAAGGCAACATTAGGTATATGTATAGCTTGGAAATTGTGATCGTTTCTCGCTCGCTCCGCTCGCTCGTAAAAATCTACTCCCACCTCACAACCGATCCGACACGTTCGCAAATTCGAAATAAGTCGCCTTCATATCGAATGACTAACGCAAGAGGGATTGGTTTTAGGTTAGGCTATAGTTTTCGAGCGAGCGCAGCGAGCGAGAGACGCGTAAAGGTGTGTCACAATCCAACGGTTTGGCACATACGGACATTGAAACATTCGCACCAGCCCGAGTAGCCGGAAGTCTTTATCCTATTGCCTACTGACAAATGTTTACAGTTTATGAATAGTATCACATAAATAGTACTATTTCCACATACTACAGTGCAATGTGATGTCCGAAGTGGCTGACAAAATTAGGTAATAACACGAAATATATGCAAGGCAACATTAGGTATATGTATAGCTTGGAAATTGTGATCGTTTCTCGCTCGCTCCGCTCGCTCGTAAAAATCTACTCCCACCTCACAACCGATACGACACGTTCGCAAATTCGAAATAAGTCGCCTTCATATCGAATGACTAACGCAAGAGGGATTGGTTTTAGGTTAGGCTATAGTTTTCGAGCGAGCGCAGCGAGCGAGAGACTCGTAAAGGTGTGTCACAATCCAACGGTTTGGCACATACGGACATTGAAACATTCGCACCAGCCCGAGTAGCCGGAAGTCTTTATCCTATTGCCTACTGACAAATGTTTACAGTTTATGAATAGTATCACATAAATAGTACTATTTCCACATACTACAGTGCAATGTGATGTCCGAAGTGGCTGACAAAATTAGGTAATAACACGAAATATATGCAAGGCAACATTAGGTATATGTATAGCTTGGAAATTGTGATCGTTTCTCGCTCGCTCCGCTCGCTCGTAAAAATCTACTCCCACCTCACAACCGATACGACACGTTCGCAAATTCGAAATAAGTCGCCTTCATATCGAATGACTAACGCAAGAGGGATTGGTTTTAGGTTAGGCTATAGTTTTCGAGCGAGCGCAGCGAGCGAGAGACGCGTAAAGGTGTGTCACAATCCAACGGTTTGGCACATACTGACATTGAAACATTCGCACCAGCCCGAGGAGACGGAAGTCTTTATCAAATTGTCTACTGACAAGTGTTTACAATTTGTGAATAGTTCCACATAAATAGTACTATTTCCACATACTACAGTGCAATGTGATGTCCGAAGTGGCTGACAAAATTAGGTACTAACACGATATATATGCATATTGCAAGGTATATGTATACCTTGCAAATTGTGATCGATGCTCGCTCGCTCCGCTCGCTCGTAAAAATTTAGTCCAACCTCACATACGATCCGACACGTTCGCAAATTCGAAATAAGTTGCCCTCATATCGAATGACTAACGCAAGAGGGATTGGTTTTAGGTTAGGCTATAGTTTTCGAGCGAGCGCAGCGAGCGAGAGACGCGTAAAGGTGTGTCACAATCCGACGGTTTGGCACATACGGACATTGAAACATTCGCACCAGCCCGAGGAGCCGGAAGTCTTTATCCTATTGCCTACTGACAAATGTTTACAGTTTGTGAATTGTTTCACATAAATAGTACTATTTCCACATACTACAGTGCAATGTGATGTCCGAAGTGGCTGACAAAATTAGGTAATAACACGAAATATATGCAAGGCAACATTAGGTATATGTATAGCTTGGAAATTGTGATCGTTTCTCGCTCGCTCCGCTCGCTCGTAAAAATCTACTCCCACCTCACAACCGATACGACACGTTCGCAAATTCGAAATAAGTCGCCTTCATATCGAATGACTAACGCAAGAGGGATTGGTTTTAGGTTAGGCTATAGTTTTCGAGCGAGCGGAGCGAGCGAGAGACGCGTAAAGGTGTGTCACAATCCAACGGTTTGGCACATACGGACATTGAAACATTCGCACCAGCCCGAGTAGCCGGAAGTCTTTATCCTATTGCCTACTGACAAATGTTTACAGTTTATGAATAGTATCACATAAATAGTACTATTTCCACATACTACAGTGCAATGTGATGTCCGAAGTGGCTGACAAAATTAGGTAATAACACGAAATATATGCAAGGCAACATTAGGTATATGTATAGCTTGGAAATTGTGATCGTTTCTCGCTCGCTCCGCTCGCTCGTAAAAATCTACTCCCACCTCACAACCGATTCGACAAGTTCGCAAATTCAAAATAAGGCGCCTTCATATCGAATGACTGACGCAAGAGGGATTGGTTTTAGGTTAGGCTATAGTTTTCGAGCGAGCGCAGCGAGCGAGAGACGCGTAAAGGTGTGTCACAATCCAACGGTTTGGCACATACTGACATTGAAACATTCGCACCAGCCCGAGGAGCCGGAAGTCTTTATCAAATTGTCTACTGACAAGTGTTTACAATTTGTGAATAGTTCCACATAAATAGTACTATTTCCACATACTACAGTGCAATGTGATGTCCGAAGTGGCTGACAAAATTAGGTACTAACACGATATATATGCATATTGCAAGGTATATGTATACCTTGCAAATTGTGATCGATGCTCGCTCGCTCCGCTCGCTCGTAAAAATTTAGTCCAACCTCACATACGATCCGACACGTTCGCAAATTCGAAATAAGTTGCCCTCATATCGAATGACTAACGCATGAGGGATTGGTTTTAGGTTAGGCTATAGTTTTCGAGCGAGCGCAGCGAGCGAGAGACGCGTAAAGGTGTGTCACAATCCGACGGTTTGGCACATACGGACATTGAAACATTCGCACCAGCCCGAGGAGCCGGAAGTCATTATCCTATTGCCTACTGACAAATGTTTACAGTTTGTGAATTGTTTCACATAAATAGTACTATTTCCACATACTACAGTGCAATGTGATGTCCGAAGTGGCTGACAAAATTAGGTAATAACACGAAATATATGCAAGGCAACATTAGGTATATGTATAGCTTGGAAATTGTGATCGTTTCTCGCTCGCTCCGCTCGCTCGTAAAAATCTACTCCCACCTCACAACCGATCCGACACGTTCGCAAATTCGAAATAAGTCGCCTTCATATCGAATGACTAACGCAAGAGGGATTGGTTTTAGGTTAGGCTATAGTTTTCGAGCGAGCGCAGCGAGCGAGAGACGCGTAAAGGTGTGTCACAATCCAACGGTTTGGCACATACGGACATTGAAACATTCGCACCAGCCCGAGTAGCCGGAAGTCTTTATCCTATTGCCTACTGACAAATGTTTACAGTTTATGAATAGTATCACATAAATAGTACTATTTCCACATACTACAGTGCAATGTGATGTCCGAAGTGGCTGACAAAATTAGGTAATAACACGAAATATATGCAAGGCAACATTAGGTATATGTATAGCTTGGAAATTGTGATCGTTTCTCGCTCGCTCCGCTCGCTCGTAAAAATCTACTCCCACCTCACAACCGATTCGACAAGTTCGCAAATTCAAAATAAGGCGCCTTCATATCGAATGACTGACGCAAGAGGGATTGGTTTTAGGTTAGGCTATAGTTTTCGAGCGAGCGCAGCGAGCGAGAGACGCGTAAAGGTGTGTCACAATCCAACGGTTTGGCACATACTGACATTGAAACATTCGCACCAGCCCGAGGAGCCGGAAGTCTTTATCAAATTGTCTACTGACAAGTGTTTACAATTTGTGAATAGTTCCACATAAATAGTACTATTTCCACATACTACAGTGCAATGTGATGTCCGAAGTGGCTGACAAAATTGGGTACTAACACGATATATATGCATATTGCAAGGTATATGTATACCTTGCAAATTGTGATCGATGCTCGCTCGCTCCGCTCGCTCGTAAAAATTTAGTCCAACCTCACATACGATCCGACACGTTCGCAAATTCGAAATAAGTTGCCCTCATATCGAATGACTAACGCAAGAGGGATTGGTTTTAGGTTAGGCTATAGTTTTCGAGCGAGCGCAGCGAGCGAGAGACGCGTAAAGGTGTGTCACAATCCGACGGTTTGGCACATACGGACATTGAAACATTCGCACCAGCCCGAGGAGCCGGAAGTCATTATCCTATTGCCTACTGACAAATGTTTACAGTTTGTGAATTGTTTCACATAAATAGTACTATTTCCACATACTACAGTGCAATGTGATGTCCGAAGTGGCTGACAAAATTAGGTAATAACACGAAATATATGCAAGGCAACATTAGGTATATGTATAGCTTGGAAATTGTGATCGTTTCTCGCTCGCTCCGCTCGCTCGTAAAAATCTACTCCCACCTCACAACCGATCCGACACGTTCGCAAATTCGAAATAAGTCGCCTTCATATCGAATGACTAACGCAAGAGGGATTGGTTTTAGGTTAGGCTATAGTTTTCGAGCGAGCGCAGCGAGCGAGAGACGCGTAAAGGTGTGTCACAATCCAACGGTTTGGCACATACGGACATTGAAACATTCGCACCAGCCCGAGTAGCCGGAAGTCTTTATCCTATTGCCTACTGACAAATGTTTACAGTTTATGAATAGTATCACATAAATAGTACTATTTCCACATACTACAGTGCAATGTGATGTCCGAAGTGGCTGACAAAATTAGGTAATAACACGAAATATATGCAAGGCAACATTAGGTATATGTATAGCTTGGAAATTGTGATCGTTTCTCGCTCGCTCCGCTCGCTCGTAAAAATCTACTCCCACCTCACAACCGATACGACACGTTCGCAAATTCGAAATAAGTCGCCTTCATATCGAATGACTAACGCAAGAGGGATTGGTTTTAGGTTAGGCTATAGTTTTCGAGCGAGCGCAGCGAGCGAGAGACGCGTAAAGGTGTGTCACAATCCAACGGTTTGGCACATACGGACATTGAAACATTCGCACCAGCCCGAGTAGCCGGAAGTCTTTATCCTATTGCCTACTGACAAATGTTTACAGTTTATGAATAGTATCACATAAATAGTACTATTTCCACATACTACAGTGCAATGTGATGTCCGAAGTGGCTGACAAAATTAGGTAATAACACGAAATATATGCAAGGCAACATTAGGTATATGTATAGCTTGGAAATTGTGATCGTTTCTCGCTCGCTCCGCTCGCTCGTAAAAATCTACTCCCACCTCACAACCGATTCGACAAGTTCGCAAATTCAAAATAAGGCGCCTTCATATCGAATGTCTGACGCAAGAGGGATTGGTTTTAGGTTAGGCTATAGTTTTCGAGCGAGCGCAGCGAGCGAGAGACGCGTAAAGGTGTGTCACAATCCAACGGTTTGGCACATACTGACATTGAAACATTCGCACCAGCCCGAGGAGCCGGAAGTCTTTATCAAATTGTCTACTGACAAGTGTTTACAATTTGTGAATAGTTCCACATAAATAGTACTATTTCCACATACTACAGTGCAATGTGATGTCCGAAGTGGCTGACAAAATTAGGTACTAACACGATATATATGCATATTGCAAGGTATATGTATACCTTGCAAATTGTGATCGATGCTCGCTCGCTCCGCTCGCTCGTAAAAATTTAGTCCAACCTCACATACGATCCGACACGTTCGCAAATTCGAAATAAGTTGCCCTCATATCGAATGACTAACGCAAGAGGGATTGGTTTTAGGTTAGGCTATAGTTTTCGAGCGAGCGCAGCGAGCGAGAGACGCGTAAAGGTGTGTCACAATCCGACGGTTTGGCACATACGGACATTGAAACATTCGCACCAGCCCGAGGAGCCGGAAGTCATTATCCTATTGCCTACTGACAAATGTTTACAGTTTGTGAATTGTTTCACATAAATAGTACTATTTCCACATACTACAGTGCAATGTGATGTCCGAAGTGGCTGACAAAATTAGGTAATAACACGAAATATATGCAAGGCAACATTAGGTATATGTATAGCTTGGAAATTGTGATCGTTTCTCGCTCGCTCCGCTCGCTCGTAAAAATCTACTCCCACCTCACAACCGATCCGACACGTTCGCAAATTCGAAATAAGTCGCCTTCATATCGAATGACTAACGCAAGAGGGATTGGTTTTAGGTTAGGCTATAGTTTTCGAGCGAGCGCAGCGAGCGAGAGACGCGTAAAGGTGTGTCACAATCCAACGGTTTGGCACATACGGACATTGAAACATTCGCACCAGCCCGAGTAGCCGGAAGTCTTTATCCTATTGCCTACTGACAAATGTTTACAGTTTATGAATAGTATCACATAAATAGTACTATTTCCACATACTACAGTGCAATGTGATGTCCGAAGTGGCTGACAAAATTAGGTAATAACACGAAATATATGCAAGGCAACATTAGGTATATGTATAGCTTGGAAATTGTGATCGTTTCTCGCTCGCTCCGCTCGCTCGTAAAAATCTACTCCCACCTCACAACCGATTCGACAAGTTCGCAAATTCAAAATAAGGCGCCTTCATATCGAATGACTGACGCAAGAGGGATTGGTTTTAGGTTAGGCTATAGTTTTCGAGCGAGCGCAGCGAGCGAGGGACGCGTAAAGGTGTGTCACAATCCAACGGTTTGGCACATACTGACATTGAAACATTCGCACCAGCCCGAGGAGCCGGAAGTCTTTATCAAATTGTCTACTGACAAGTGTTTACAATTTGTGAATAGTTCCACATAAATAGTACTATTTCCACATACTACAGTGCAATGTGATGTCCGAAGTGGCTGACAAAATTAGGTACTAACACGATATATATGCATATTGCAAGGTATATGTATACCTTGCAAATTGTGATCGATGCTCGCTCGCTCCGCTCGCTCGTAAAAATTTAGTCCAACCTCACATACGATCCGACACGTTCGCAAATTCGAAATAAGTTGCCCTCATATCGAATGACTAACGCAAGAGGGATTGGTTTTAGGTTAGGCTATAGTTTTCGAGCGAGCGCAGCGAGCGAGAGACGCGTAAAGGTGTGTCACAATCCGACGGTTTGGCACATACGGACATTGAAACATTCGCACCAGCCCGAGGAGCCGGAAGTCATTATCCTATTGCCTACTGACAAATGTTTACAGTTTGTGAATTGTTTCACATAAATAGTACTATTTCCACATACTACAGTGCAATGTGATGTCCGAAGTGGCTGACAAAATTAGGTAATAACACGAAATATATGCAAGGCAACATTAGGTATATGTATAGCTTGGAAATTGTGATCGTTTCTCGCTCGCTCCGCTCGCTCGTAAAAATCTACTCCCACCTCACAACCGATCCGACACGTTCGCAAATTCGAAATAAGTCGCCTTCATATCGAATGACTAACGCAAGAGGGATTGGTTTTAGGTTAGGCTATAGTTTTCGAGCGAGCGCAGCGAGCGAGAGACGCGTAAAGGTGTGTCACAATCCAACGGTTTGGCACATACGGACATTGAAACATTCGCACCAGCCCGAGTAGCCGGAAGTCTTTATCCTATTGCCTACTGACAAATGTTTACAGTTTATGAATAGTATCACATAAATAGTATTATTTCCACATACTACAGTGCAATGTGATGTCCGAAGTGGCTGACAAAATTAGGTAATAACACGAAATATATGCAAGGCAACATTAGGTATATGTATAGCTTGGAAATTGTGATCGTTTCTCGCTCGCTCCGCTCGCTCGTAAAAATCTACTCCCACCTCACAACCGATACGACACGTTCGCAAATTCGAAATAAGTCGCCTTCATATCGAATGACTAACGCAAGAGGGATTGGTTTTAGGTTAGGCTATAGTTTTCGAGCGAGCGCAGCGAGCGAGAGACGCGTAAAGGTGTGTCACAATCCAACGGTTTGGCACATACGGACATTGAAACATTCGCACCAGCCCGAGTAGCCGGAAGTCTTTATCCTATTGCCTACTGACAAATGTTTACAGTTTATGAATAGTATCACATAAATAGTACTATTTCCACATACTACAGTGCAATGTGATGTCCGAAGTGGCTGACAAAATTAGGTAATAACACGAAATATATGCAAGGCAACATTAGGTATATGTATAGCTTGGAAATTGTGATCGTTTCTCGCTCGCTCCGCTCGCTCGTAAAAATCTACTCCCACCTCACAACCGATTCGACAAGTTCGCAAATTCAAAATAAGGCGCCTTCATATCGAATGACTGACGCAAGAGGGATTGGTTTTAGGTTAGGCTATAGTTTTCGAGCGAGCGCAGCGAGCGAGTGACGCGTAAAGGTGTGTCACAATCCAACGGTTTGGCACATACTGACATTGAAACATTCGCACCAGCCCGAGGAGCCGGAAGTCTTTATCAAATTGTCTACTGACAAGTGTTTACAATTTGTGAATAGTTCCACATAAATAGTACTATTTCCACATACTACAGTGCAATGTGATGTCCGAAGTGGCTGACAAAATTAGGTACTAACACGATATATATGCATATTGCAAGGTATATGTATACCTTGCAAATTGTGATCGATGCTCGCTCGCTCCGCTCGCTCGTAAAAATCTACTCCCACCTCACAACCGATCCGACACGTTCGCAAATTCGAAATAAGTCGCCTTCATATCGAATGACTAACGCAAGAGGGATTGGTTTTAGGTTAGGCTATAGTTTTCGAGCGAGCGCAGCGAGCGAGAGACGCGTAAAGGTGTGTCACAATCCAACGGTTTGGCACATACGGACATTGAAACATTCGCACCAGCCCGAGTAGCCGGAAGTCTTTATCCTATTGCCTACTGACAAATGTTTACAGTTTATGAATAGTATCACATAAATAGTACTATTTCCACATACTACAGTGCAATGTGATGTCCGAAGTGGCTGACAAAATTAGGTAATAACACGAAATATATGCAAGGCAACATTAGGTATATGTATAGCTTGGAAATTGTGATCGTTTCTCGCTCGCTCCGCTCGCTCGTAAAAATCTACTCCCACCTCACAACCGATACGACACGTTCGCAAATTCGAAATAAGTCGCCTTCATATCGAATGACTAACGCAAGAGGGATTGGTTTTAGGTTAGGCTATAGTTTTCGAGCGAGCGCAGCGAGCGAGAGACGCGTAAAGGTGTGTCACAATCCAACGGTTTGGCACATACGGACATTGAAACATTCGCACCAGCCCGAGTAGCCGGAAGTCTTTATCCTATTGCCTACTGACAAATGTTTACAGTTTATGAATAGTATCACATAAATAGTACTATTTCCACATACTACAGTGCAATGTGATGTCCGAAGTGGCTGACAAAATTAGGTAATAACACGAAATATATGCAAGGCAACATTAGGTATATGTATAGCTTGGAAATTGTGATCGTTTCTCGCTCGCTCCGCTCGCTCGTAAAAATCTACTCCCACCTCACAACCGATTCGACAAGTTCGCAAATTCAAAATAAGGCGCCTTCATATCGAATGACTGACGCAAGAGGGATTGGTTTTAGGTTAGGCTATAGTTTTCGAGCGAGCGGAGCGAGCGAGAAACGCGTAAAGGTGTGTCACAATCCAACGGTTTGGCACATACTGACATTGAAACATTCGCACCAGCCCGAGGAGCCGGAAGTCTTTATCAAATTGTCTACTGACAAGTGTTTACAATTTGTGAATAGTTCCACATAAATAGTACTATTTCCACATACTACAGTGCAATGTGATGTCCGAAGTGGCTGACAAAATTAGGTACTAACACGATATATATGCATATTGCAAGGTATATGTATACCTTGCAAATTGTGATCGATGCTCGCTCGCTCCGCTCGCTCGTAAAAATTTAGTCCAACCTCACATACGATCCGACACGTTCGCAAATTCGAAATAAGTTGCCCTCATATCGAATGACTAACGCAAGAGGGATTGGTTTTAGGTTAGGCTATAGTTTTCGAGCGAGCGCAGCGAGCGAGAGACGCGTAAAGGTGTGTCACAATCCGACGGTTTGGCACATACGGACATTGAAACATTCGCACCAGCCCGAGGAGCCGGAAGTCATTATCCTATTGCCTACTGACAAATGTTTACAGTTTGTGAATTGTTTCACATAAATAGTACTATTTCCACATACTACAGTGCAATGTGATGTCCGAAGTGGCTGACAAAATTAGGTAATAACACGAAATATATGCAAGGCAACATTAGGTATATGTATAGCTTGGAAATTGTGATCGTTTCTCGCTCGCTCCGCCCGCTCGTAAAAATCTACTCCCACCTCACAACCGATCCGACACGTTCGCAAATTCGAAATAAGTCGCCTTCATATCGAATGACTAACGCAAGAGGGATTGGTTTTAGGTTAGGCTATAGTTTTCGAGCGAGCGCAGCGAGCGAGAGACGCGTAAAGGTGTGTCACAATCCAACGGTTTGGCACATACGGACATTGAAACATTCGCACCAGCCCGAGTAGCCGGAAGTCTTTATCCTATTGCCTACTGACAAATGTTTACAGTTTATGAATTGTATCACATAAATAGTACTATTTCCACATACTACAGTGCAATGTGATGTCCGAAGTGGCTGACAAAATTAGGTAATAACACGAAATATATGCAAGGCAACATTAGGTATATGTATAGCTTGGAAATTGTGATCGTTTCTCGCTCGCTCCGCTCGCTCGTAAAAATCTACTCCCACCTCACAACCGATACGACACGTTCGCAAATTCGAAATAAGTCGCCTTCATATCGAATGACTAACGCAAGAGGGATTGGTTTTAGGTTAGGCTATAGTTTTCGAGCGAGCGCAGCGAGCGAGAGACGCGTAAAGGTGTGTCACAATCCAACGGTTTGGCACATACGGACATTGAAACATTCGCACCAGCCCGAGTAGCCGGAAGTCTTTATCCTATTGCCTACTGACAAATGTTTACAGTTTATGAATAGTATCACATAAATAGTACTATTTCCACATACTACAGTGCAATGTGATGTCCGAAGTGGCTGACAAAATTAGGTAATAACACGAAATATATGCAAGGCAACATTAGGTATATGTATAGCTTGGAAATTGTGATCGTTTCTCGCTCGCTCCGCTCGCTCGTAAAAATCTACTCCCACCTCACAACCGATTCGACAAGTTCGCAAATTCAAAATAAGGCGCCTTCATATCGAATGACTGACGCAAGAGGGATTGGTTTTAGGTTAGGCTATAGTTTTCGAGCGAGCGCAGCGAGCGAGAGACGCGTAAAGGTGTGTCACAATCCAACGGTTTGGCACATACTGACATTGAAACATTCGCACCAGCCCGAGGAGCCGGAAGTCTTTATCAAATTGTCTACTGACA
Source organism: Bombus terrestris (assembly GCF_910591885.1). Classification (NCBI taxonomy): domain Eukaryota; kingdom Metazoa; phylum Arthropoda; class Insecta; order Hymenoptera; family Apidae; genus Bombus; species Bombus terrestris. Next base: position 723,849 of record NW_025963552.1, on the reverse strand, counting down.
AGTGTTTACAATTTGTGAATAGTTCCACATAAATAGTACTATTTCCACATACTACAGTGCAATGTGATGTCCGAAGTGGCTGACAAAATTAGGTACTAACACGATATATATGCATATTGCAAGGTATATGTATACCTTGCAAATTGTGATCGATGCTCGCTCGCTCCGCTCGCTCGTAAAAATTTAGTCCAACCTCACATACGATCCGACACGTTCGCAAATTCGAAATAAGTTGCCCTCATATCGAATGACTAACGCAAGAGGGATTGGTTTTAGGTTAGGCTATAGTTTTCGAGCGAGCGCAGCGAGCGAGAGACGCGTAAAGGTGTGTCACAATCCGACGGTTTGGCACATACGGACATTGAAACATTCGCACCAGCCCGAGGAGCCGGAAGTCATTATCCTATTGCCTACTGACAAATGTTTACAGTTTGTGAATTGTTTCACATAAATAGTACTATTTCCACATACTACAGTGCAATGTGATGTCCGAAGTGGCTGACAAAATTAGGTAATAACACGAAATATATGCAAGGCAACATTAGGTATATGTATAGCTTGGAAATTGTGATCGTTTCTCGCTCGCTCCGCTCGCTCGTAAAAATCTACTCCCACCTCACAACCGATCCGACACGTTCGCAAATTCGAAATAAGTCGCCTTCATATCGAATGACTAACGCAAGAGGGATTGGTTTTAGGTTAGGCTATAGTTTTCGAGCGAGCGCAGCGAGCGAGAGACGCGTAAAGGTGTGTCACAATCCAACGGTTTGGCACATACGGACATTGAAACATTCGCACCAGCCCGAGTAGCCGGAAGTCTTTATCCTATTGCCTACTGACAAATGTTTACAGTTTATGAATTGTATCACATAAATAGTACTATTTCCACATACTACAGTGCAATGTGATGTCCGAAGTGGCTGACAAAATTAGGTAATAACACGAAATATATGCAAGGCAACATTAGGTATATGTATAGCTTGGAAATTGTGATCGTTTCTCGCTCGCTCCGCTCGCTCGTAAAAATCTACTCCCACCTCACAACCGATACGACACGTTCGCAAATTCGAAATAAGTCGCCTTCATATCGAATGACTAACGCAAGAGGGATTGGTTTTAGGTTAGGCTATAGTTTTCGAGCGAGCGCAGCGAGCGAGAGACGCGTAAAGGTGTGTCACAATCCAACGGTTTGGCACATACGGACATTGAAACATTCGCACCAGCCCGAGTAGCCGGAAGTCTTTATCCTATTGCCTACTGACAAATGTTTACAGTTTATGAACAGTATCACATAAATAGTACTATTTCCACATACTACAATGCAATGTGATGTCCGAAGTGGCTGACAAAATTAGGTAATAACACGAAATATATGCAAGGCAACATTAGGTATATGTATAGCTTGGAAATTGTGATCGTTTCTCGCACGCTCCGCTCGCTCGTAAAAATCTACTCCCACCTCACAACCGATTCGACAAGTTCGCAAATTCAAAATAAGGCGCCTTCATATCGAATGACTGACGCAAGAGGGATTGGTTTTAGGTTAGGCTATAGTTTTCGAGCGAGCGCAGCGAGCGAGAGACGCGTAAAGGTGTGTCACAATCCAACGGTTTGGCACATACTGACATTGAAACATTCGCACCAGCCCGAGGAGCCGGAAGTCTTTATCAAATTGTCTACTGACAAGTGTTTACAATTTGTGAATAGTTCCACATAAATAGTACTATTTCCACATACTACAGTGCAATGTGATGTCCGAAGTGGCTGACAAAATTAGGTACTAACACGATATATATGCATATTGCAAGGTATATGTATACCTTGCAAATTGTGATCGATGCTCGCTCGCTCCGCTCGCTCGTAAAAATTTAGTCCAACCTCACATACGATCCGACACGTTCGCAAATTCGAAATAAGTTGCCCTCATATCGAATGACTAACGCAAGAGGGATTGGTTTTAGGTTAGGCTATAGTTTTCGAGCGAGCGCAGCGAGCGAGAGACGCGTAAAGGTGTGTCACAATCCAACGGTTTGGCACATACGGACATTGAAACATTCGCACCAGCCCGAGGAGCCGGAAGTCATTATCCTATTGCCTACTGACAAATGTTTACAGTTTGTGAATTGTTTCACATAAATAGTACTATTTCCACATACTACAGTGCAATGTGATGTCCGAAGTGGCTGACAAAATTAGGTAATAACACGAAATATATGCAAGGCAACATTAGGTATATGTATAGCTTGGAAATTGTGATCGTTTCTCGCTCGCTCCGCTCGCTCGTAAAAATCTACTCCCACCTCACAACCGATCCGACACGTTCGCAAATTCGAAATAAGTCGCCTTCATATCGAATGACTAACGCAAGAGGGATTGGTTTTAGGTTAGGCTATAGTTTTCGAGCGAGCGCAGCGAGCGAGAGACGCGTAAAGGTGTGTCACAATCCAACGGTTTGGCACATACGGACATTGAAACATTCGCACCAGCCCGAGGAGCCGGAAGTCTTTATCCTATTGCCTACTGACAAATGTTTACAGTTTATGAATAGTATCACATAAATAGTACTATTTCCACATACTACAGTGCAATGTGATGTCCGAAGTGGCTGACAAAATTAGGTAATAACACGAAATATATGCAAGGCAACATTAGGTATATGTATAGCTTGGAAATTGTGATCGTTTCTCGCTCGCTCCGCTCGCTCGTAAAAATCTACTCCCACCTCACAACCGATACGACACGTTCGCAAATTCGAAATAAGTCGCCTTCATATCGAATGACTAACGCAAGAGGGATTGGTTTTAGGTTAGGCTATAGTTTTCGAGCGAGCGCAGCGAGCGAGAGACGCGTAAAGGTGTGTCACAATCCAACGGTTTGGCACATACGGACATTGAAACATTCGCACCAGCCCGAGTAGCCGGAAGTCTTTATCCTATTGCCTACTGACAAATGTTTACAGTTTATGAATAGTATCACATAAATAGTACTATTTCCACATACTACAGTGCAATGTGATGTCCGAAGTGGCTGACAAAATTAGGTAATAACACGAAATATATGCAAGGCAACATTAGGTATATGTATAGCTTGGAAATTGTGATCGTTTCTCGCTCGCTCCGCTCGCTCGTAAAAATCTACTCCCACCTCACAACCGATTCGACACGTTCGCAAATTCGAAATAAGTCGCCTTCATATCGAATGACTAACGCAAGAGGGATTGGTTTTAGGTTAGGCTATAGTTTTCGAGCGAGCGCAGCGAGCGAGAGACGCGTAAAGGTGTGTCACAATCCAACGGTTTGGCACATACTGACATTGAAACATTCGCACCAGCCCGAGGAGCCGGAAGTCTTTATCAAATTGTCTACTGACAAGTGTTTACAATTTGTGAATAGTTCCACATAAATAGTACTATTTCCACATACTACAGTGCAATGTGATGTCCGAAGTGGCTGACAAAATTAGGTACTAACACGATATATATGCATATTGCAAGGTATATGTATACCTTGCAAATTGTGATCGATGCTCGCTCGCTCCGCTCGCTCGTAAAAATTTAGTCCAACCTCACATACGATCCGACACGTTCGCAAATTCGAAATAAGTTGCCCTCATATCGAATGACTAACGCAAGAGGGATTGGTTTTAGGTTAGGCTATAGTTTTCGAGCGAGCGCAGCGAGCGAGAGACGCGTAAAGGTGTGTCACAATCCGACGGTTTGGCACATACTGACATTGAAACATTCGCACCAGCCCGAGGAGCCGGAAGTCATTATCCTATTGCCTACTGACAAATGTTTACAGTTTGTGAATTGTTTCACATAAATAGTACTATTTCCACATACTACAGTGCAATGTGATGTCCGAAGTGGCTGACAAAATTAGGTAATAACACGAAATATATGCAAGGCAACATTAGGTATATGTATAGCTTGGAAATTGTGATCGTTTCTCGCTCGCTCCGCTCGCTCGTAAAAATCTACTCCCACCTCACAACCGATCCGACACGTTCGCAAATTCGAAATAAGTCGCCTTCATATCGAATGACTAACGCAAGAGGGATTGGTTTTAGGTTAGGCTATAGTTTTCGAGCGAGCGCAGCGAGCGAGAGACGCGTAAAGGTGTGTCACAATCCAACGGTTTGGCACATACGGACATTGAAACATTCGCACCAGCCCGAGTAGCCGGAAGTCTTTAAACTATTGCCTACTGAGAAATGTTTACAGTTTATGAATAGTATCACATAAATAGTACTATTTCCACATACTACAGTGCAATGTGATGTCCGAAGTGGCTGACAAAATTAGGTAATAACACGAAATATATGCAAGGCAACATTAGGTATATGTATAGCTTGGAAATTGTGATCGTTTCTCGCTCGCTCCGCTCGCTCGTAAAAATCTACTCCCACCTCACAACCGATACGACACGTTCGCAAATTCGAAATAAGTCGCCTTCATATCGAATGACTAACGCAAGAGGGATTGGTTTTAGGTTAGGCTATAGTTTTCGAGCGAGCGCAGCGAGCGAGAGACGCGTAAAGGTGTGTCACAATCCAACGGTTTGGCACATACGGACATTGAAACATTCGCACCAGCCCGAGTAGCCGGAAGTCTTTATCCTATTGCCTACTGGCAAATGTTTACAGTTTATGAATAGTATCACATAAATAGTACTATTTCCACATACTACAGTGCAATGTGATGTCCGAAGTGGCTGACAAAATTAGGTAATAACACGAAATATATGCAAGGCAACATTAGGTATATGTATAGCTTGGAAATTGTGATCGTTTCTCGCTCGCTCCGCTCGCTCGTAAAAATCTACTCCCACCTCACAACCGATTCGACAAGTTCGCAAATTCAAAATAAGGCGCCTTCATATCGAATGACTGACGCAAGAGGGATTGGTTTTAGGTTAGGCTATAGTTTTCGAGCGAGCGCAGCGAGCGAGAGACGCGTAAAGGTGTGTCACAATCCAACGGTTTGGCACATACTGACATTGAAACATTCGCACCAGCCCGAGGAGCCGGAAGTCTTTATCAAATTGTCTACTGACAAGTGTTTACAATTTGTGAATAGTTCCACATAAATAGTACTATTTCCACATACTACAGTGCAATGTGATGTCCGAAGTGGCTGACAAAATTAGGTACTAACACGATATATATGCATATTGCAAGGTATATGTATACCTTGCAAATTGTGATCGATGCTCGCTCGCTCCGCTCGCTCGTAAAAATTTAGTCCAACCTCACATACGATCCGACACGTTCGCAAATTCGAAATAAGTTGCCCTCATATCGAATGACTAACGCAAGAGGGATTGGTTTTAGGTTAGGCTATAGTTTTCGAGCGAGCGCAGCGAGCGAGAGACGCGTAAAGGTGTGTCACAATCCGACGGTTTGGCACATACGGACATTGAAACATTCGCACCAGCCCGAGGAGCCGGAAGTCATTATCCTATTGCCTACTGACAAATGTTTACAGTTTGTGAATTGTTTCACATAAATAGTACTATTTCCACATACTACAGTGCAATGTGATGTCCGAAGTGGCTGACAAAATTAGGTAATAACACGAAATATATGCAAGGCAACATTAGGTATATGTATAGCTTGGAAATTGTGATCGTTTCTCGCTCGCTCCGCTCGCTCGTAAAAATCTACTCCCACCTCACAACCGATCCGACACGTTCGCAAATTCGAAATAAGTCGCCTTCATATCGAATGACTAACGCAAGAGGGATTGGTTTTAGGTTAGGCTATAGTTTTCGAGCGAGCGCAGCGAGCGAGAGACGCGTAAAGGTGTGTCACAATCCAACGGTTTGGCACATACGGACATTGAAACATTCGCACCAGCCCGAGTAGCCGGAAGTCTTTAAACTATTGCCTACTGAGAAATGTTTACAGTTTATGAATAGTATCACATAAATAGTACTATTTCCACATACTACAGTGCAATGTGATGTCCGAAGTGGCTGACAAAATTAGGTAATAACACGAAATATATGCAAGGCAACATTAGGTATATGTATAGCTTGGAAATTGTGATCGTTTCTCGCTCGCTCCGCTCGCTCGTAAAAATCTACTCCCACCTCACAACCGATACGACACGTTCGCAAATTCGAAATAAGTCGCCTTCATATCGAATGACTAACGCAAGAGGGATTGGTTTTAGGTTAGGCTATAGTTTTCGAGCGAGCGCAGCGAGCGAGAGACGCGTAAAGGTGTGTCACAATCCAACGGTTTGGCACATACGGACATTGAAACATTCGCACCAGCCCGAGTAGCCGGAAGTCTTTATCCTATTGCCTACTGGCAAATGTTTACAGTTTATGAATAGTATCACATAAATAGTACTATTTCCACATACTACAGTGCAATGTGATGTCCGAAGTGGCTGACAAAATTAGGTAATAACACGAAATATATGCAAGGCAACATTAGGTATATGTATAGCTTGGAAATTGTGATCGTTTCTCGCTCGCTCCGCTCGCTCGTAAAAATCTACTCCCACCTCACAACCGATTCGACAAGTTCGCAAATTCAAAATAAGGCGCCTTCATATCGAATGACTGACGCAAGAGGGATTGGTTTTAGGTTAGGCTATAGTTTTCGAGCGAGCGCAGCGAGCGAGAGACGCGTAAAGGTGTGTCACAATCCAACGGTTTGGCACATACTGACATTGAAACATTCGCACCAGCCCGAGGAGCCGGAAGTCTTTATCAAATTGTCTACTGACAAGTGTTTACAATTTGTGAATAGTTCCACATAAATAGTACTATTTCCACATACTACAGTGCAATGTGATGTCCGAAGTGGCTGACAAAATTAGGTACTAACACGATATATATGCATATTGCAAGGTATATGTATACCTTGCAAATTGTGATCGATGCTCGCTCGCTCCGCTCGCTCGTAAAAATTTAGTCCAACCTCACATACGATCCGACACGTTCGCAAATTCGAAATAAGTTGCCCTCATATCGAATGACTAACGCAAGAGGGATTGGTTTTAGGTTAGGCTATAGTTTTCGAGCGAGCGCAGCGAGCGAGAGACGCGTAAAGGTGTGTCACAATCCGACGGTTTGGCACATACGGACATTGAAACATTCGCACCAGCCCGAGGAGCCGGAAGTCATTATCCTATTGCCTACTGACAAATGTTTACAGTTTGTGAATTGTTTCACATAAATAGTACTATTTCCACATACTACAGTGCAATGTGATGTCCGAAGTGGCTGACAAAATTAGGTAATAACACGAAATATATGCAAGGCAACATTAGGTATATGTATAGCTTGGAAATTGTGATCGTTTCTCGCTCGCTCCGCTCGCTCGTAAAAATCTACTCCCACCTCACAACCGATCCGACACGTTCGCAAATTCGAAATAAGTCGCCTTCATATCGAATGACTAACGCAAGAGGGATTGGTTTTAGGTTAGGCTATAGTTTTCGAGCGAGCGCAGCGAGCGAGAGACGCGTAAAGGTGTGTCACAATCCAACGGTTTGGCACATACGGACATTGAAACATTCGCACCAGCCCGAGTAGCCGGAAGTCTTTATCCTATTGCCTACTGACAAATGTTTACAGTTTATGAATTGTTTCACATAAATAGTACTATTTCCACATACTACAGTGCAATGTGATGTCCGAAGTGGCTGACAAAATTAGGTAATAACACGAAATATATGCAAGGCAACATTAGGTATATGTATAGCTTGGAAATTGTGATCGTTTCTCGCTCGCTCCGCTCGCTCGTAAAAATCTACTCCCACCTCACAACCGATACGACACGTTCGCAAATTCGAAATAAGTCGCCTTCATATCGAATGACTAACGCAAGAGGGATTGGTTTTAGGTTAGGCTATAGTTTTCGAGCGAGCGCAGCGAGCGAGAGACGCGTAAAGGTGTGTCACAATCCAACGGTTTGGCACATACGGACATTGAAACATTCGCACCAGCCCGAGTAGCCGGAAGTCTTTATCCTATTGCCTACTGACAAATGTTTACAGTTTATGAATAGTATCACATAAATAGTACTATTTCCACATACTACAGTGCAATGTGATGTCCGAAGTGGCTGACAAAATTAGGTAATAACACGAAATATATGCAAGGCAACATTAGGTATATGTATAGCTTGGAAATTGTGATCGTTTCTCGCACGCTCCGCTCGCTCGTAAAAATCTACTCCCACCTCACAACCGATTCGACAAGTTCGCAAATTCAAAATAAGGCGCCTTCATATCGAATGACTGACGCAAGAGGGATTGGTTTTAGGTTAGGCTATAGTTTTCGAGCGAGCGCAGCGAGCGAGAGACGCGTAAAGGTGTGTCACAATCCAACGGTTTGGCACATACTGACATTGAAACATTCGCACCAGCCCGAGGAGCCGGAAGTCTTTATCAAATTGTCTACTGACAAGTGTTTACAATTTGTGAATAGTTCCACATAAATAGTACTATTTCCACATACTACAGTGCAATGTGATGTCCGAAGTGGCTGACAAAATTAGGTACTAACACGATATATATGCATATTGCAAGGTATATGTATACCTTGCAAATTGTGATCGATGCTCGCTCGCTCCGCTCGCTCGTAAAAATTTAGTCCAACCTCACATACGATCCGACACGTTCGCAAATTCGAAATAAGTTGCCCTCATATCGAATGACTAACGCAAGAGGGATTGGTTTTAGGTTAGGCTATAGTTTTCGAGCGAGCGCAGCGAGCGAGAGACGCGTAAAGGTGTGTCACAATCCAACGGTTTGGCACATACGGACATTGAAACATTCGCACCAGCCCGAGGAGCCGGAAGTCATTATCCTATTGCCTACTGACAAATGTTTACAGTTTGTGAATTGTTTCACATAAATAGTACTATTTCCACATACTACAGTGCAATGTGATGTCCGAAGTGGCTGACAAAATTAGGTAATAACACGAAATATATGCAAGGCAACATTAGGTATATGTATAGCTTGGAAATTGTGATCGTTTCTCGCTCGCTCCGCTCGCTCGTAAAAATCTACTCCCACCTCACAACCGATCCGACACGTTCGCAAATTCGAAATAAGTCGCCTTCATATCGAATGACTAACGCAAGAGGGATTGGTTTTAGGTTAGGCTATAGTTTTCGAGCGAGCGCAGCGAGCGAGAGACGCGTAAAGGTGTGTCACAATCCAACGGTTTGGCACATACGGACATTGAAACATTCGCACCAGCCCGAGTAGCCGGAAGTCTTTATCCTATTGCCTACTGACAAATGTTTACAGTTTATGAATAGTATCACATAAATAGTACTATTTCCACATACTACAGTGCAATGTGATGTCCGAAGTGGCTGACAAAATTAGGTAATAACACGAAATATATGCAAGGCAACATTAGGTATATGTATAGCTTGGAAATTGTGATCGTTTCTCGCTCGCTCCGCTCGCTCGTAAAAATCTACTCCCACCTCACAACCGATACGACACGTTCGCAAATTCGAAATAAGTCGCCTTCATATCGAATGACTAACGCAAGAGGGATTGGTTTTAGGTTAGGCTATAGTTTTCGAGCGAGCGGAGCGAGCGAGAGACGCGTAAAGGTGTGTCACAATCCAACGGTTTGGCACATACGGACATTGAAACATTCGCACCAGCCCGAGTAGCCGGAAGTCTTTATCCTATTGCCTACTGACAAATGTTTACAGTTTATGAATAGTATCACATAAATAGTACTATTTCCACATACTACAGTGCAATGTGATGTCCGAAGTGGCTGACAAAATTAGGTAATAACACGAAATATATGCAAGGCAACATTAGGTATATGTATAGCTTGGAAATTGTGATCGTTTCTCGCTCGCTCCGCTCGCTCGTAAAAATCTACTCCCCCCTCACAACCGATTCGACAAGTTCGCAAATTCAAAATAAGGCGCCTTCATATCGAATGACTGACGCAAGAGGGATTGGTTTTAGGTTAGGCTATAGTTTTCGAGCGAGCGCAGCGAGCGAGAGACGCGTAAAGGTGTGTCACAATCCAACGGTTTGGCACATACTGACATTGAAACATTCGCACCAGCCCGAGGAGCCGGAAGTCTTTATCAAATTGTCTACTGACAAGTGTTTACAATTTGTGAATAGTTCCACATAAATAGTACTATTTCCACATACTACAGTGCAATGTGATGTCCGAAGTGGCTGACAAAATTAGGTACAAACACGATATATATGCATATTGCAAGGTATATGTATACCTTGCAAATTGTGATCGATGCTCGCTCGCTCCGCTCGCTCGTAAAAATTTAGTCCAGCCTCACATACGATCCGACACGTTCGCAAATTCGAAATAAGTTGCCCTCATATCGAATGACTAACGCAAGAGGGATTGGTTTTAGGTTAGGCTATAGTTTTCGAGCGAGCGCAGCGAGCGAGAGACGCGTAAAGGTGTGTCACAATCCGACGGTTTGGCACATACGGACATTGAAACATTCGCACCAGCCCGAGGAGCCGGAAGTCATTATCCTATTGCCTACTGACAAATGTTTACAGTTTGTGAATTGTTTCACATAAATAGTACTATTTCCACATACTACAGTGCAATGTGATGTCCGAAGTGGCTGACAAAATTAGGTAATAACACGAAATATATGCAAGGCAACATTAGGTATATGTATAGCTTGGAAATTGTGATCGTTTCTCGCTCGCTCCGCTCGCTCGTAAAAATCTACTCCCACCTCACAACCGATACGACACGTTCGCAAATTCGAAATAAGTCGCCTTCATATCGAATGACTAACGCAAGAGGGATTGGTTTTAGGTTAGGCTATAGTTTTCGAGCGAGCGCAGCGAGCGAGAGACGCGTAAAGGTGTGTCACAATCCAACGGTTTGGCACATACTGACATTGAAACATTCGCACCAGCCCGAGGAGCCGGAAGTCTTTATCAAATTGTCTACTGACAAGTGTTTACAATTTGTGAATAGTTCCACATAAATAGTACTATTTCCACATACTACAGTGCAATGTGATGTCCGAAGTGGCTGACAAAATTAGGTACTAACACGATATATATGCATATTGCAAGGTATATGTATACCTTGCAAATTGTGATCGATGCTCGCTCGCTCCGCTCGCTCGTAAAAATTTAGTCCAACCTCACATACGATCCGACACGTTCGCAAATTCGAAATAAGTTGCCCTCATATCGAATGACTAACGCAAGAGGGATTGGTTTTAGGTTAGGCTATAGTTTTCGAGCGAGCGCAGCGAGCGAGAGACGCGTAAAGGTGTGTCACAATCCGACGGTTTGGCACATACGGACATTGAAACATTCGCACCAGCCCGAGGAGCCGGAAGTCATTATCCTATTGCCTACTGACAAATGTTTACAGTTTGTGAATTGTTTCACATAAATAGTACTATTTCCACATACTACAGTGCAATGTGATGTCCGAAGTGGCTGACAAAATTAGGTAATAACACGAAATATATGCAAGGCAACATTAGGTATATGTATAGCTTGGAAATTGTGATCGTTTCTCGCTCGCTCCGCTCGCTCGTAAAAATCTACTCCCACCTCACAACCGATACGACACGTTCGCAAATTCGAAATAAGTCGCCTTCATATCGAATGACTAACGCAAGAGGGATTGGTTTTAGGTTAGGCTATAGTTTTCGAGCGAGCGCAGCGAGCGAGAGACGCGTAAAGGTGTGTCACAATCCAACGGTTTGGCACATACGGACATTGAAACATTCGCACCAGCCCGAGTAGCCGGAAGTCTTTATCCTATTGCCTACTGACAAATGTTTACAGTTTATGAATAGTATCACATAAATAGTACTATTTCCACATACTACAGTGCAATGTGATGTCCGAAGTGGCTGACAAAATTAGGTAATAACACGAAATATATGCAAGGCAACATTAGGTATATGTATAGCTTGGAAATTGTGATCGTTTCTCGCACGCTCCGCTCGCTCGTAAAAATCTACTCCCACCTCACAACCGATTCGACAAGTTCGCAAATTCAAAATAAGGCGCCTTCATATCGAATGACTGACGCAAGAGGGATTGGTTTTAGGTTAGGCTATAGTTTTCGAGCGAGCGCAGCGAGCGAGAGACGCGTAAAGGTGTGTCACAATCCAACGGTTTGGCACATACTGACATTGAAACATTCGCACCAGCCCGAGGAGCCGGAAGTCTTTATCAAATTGTCTACTGACAAGTGTTTACAATTTGTGAATAGTTCCACATAAATAGTACTATTTCCACATACTACAGTGCAATGTGATGTCCGAAGTGGCTGACAAAATTAGGTACTAACACGATATATATGCATATTGCAAGGTATATGTATACCTTGCAAATTGTGATCGATGCTCGCTCGCTCCGCTCGCTCGTAAAAATTTAGTCCAACCTCACATACGATCCGACACGTTCGCAAATTCGAAATAAGTTGCCCTCATATCGAATGACTAACGCAAGAGGGATTGGTTTTAGGTTAGGCTATAGTTTTCGAGCGAGCGCAGCGAGCGAGAGACGCGTAAAGGTGTGTCACAATCCGACGGTTTGGCACATACGGACATTGAAACATTCGCACCAGCCCGAGGAGCCGGAAGTCATTATCCTATTGCCTACTGACAAATGTTTACAGTTTGTGAATTGTTTCACATAAATAGTACTATTTCCACATACTACAGTGCAATGTGATGTCCGAAGTGGCTGACAAAATTAGGTAATAACACGAAATATATGCAAGGCAACATTAGGTATATGTATAGCTTGGAAATTGTGATCGTTTCTCGCTCGCTCCGCTCGCTCGTAAAAATCTACTCCCACCTCACAACCGATCCGACACGTTCGCAAATTCGAAATAAGTCGCCTTCATATCGAATGACTAACGCAAGAGGGATTGGTTTTAGGTTAGGCTATAGTTTTCGAGCGAGCGGAGCGAGCGAGAGACGCGTAAAGGTGTGTCACAATCCAACGGTTTGGCACATACGGACATTGAAACATTCGCACCAGCCCGAGGAGCCGGAAGTCTTTATCCTATTGCCTACTGACAAATGTTTACAGTTTATGAATAGTATCACATAAATAGTACTATTTCCACATACTACAGTGCAATGTGATGTCCGAAGTGGCTGACAAAATTAGGTAATAACACGAAATATATGCAAGGCAACATTAGGTATATGTATAGCTTGGAAATTGTGATCGTTTCTCGCTCGCTCCGCTCGCTCGTAAAAATCTACTCCCACCTCACAACCGATACGACACGTTCGCAAATTCGAAATAAGTCGCCTTCATATCGAATGACTAACGCAAGAGGGATTGGTTTTAGGTTAGGCTATAGGTTTCGAGCGAGCGCAGCGAGCGAGAGACGCGTAAAGGTGTGTCACAATCCAACGGTTTGGCACATACGGACATTGAAACATTCGCACCAGCCCGAGTAGCCGGAAGTCTTTATCCTATTGCCTACTGACAAATGTTTACAGTTTATGAATAGTATCACATAAATAGTACTATTTCCACATACTACAGTGCAATGTGATGTCCGAAGTGGCTGACAAAATTAGGTAATAACACGAAATATATGCAAGGCAACATTAGGTATATGTATAGCTTGGAAATTGTGATCGTTTCTCGCTCGCTCCGCTCGCTCGTAAAAATCTACTCCCACCTCACAACCGATTCGACAAGTTCGCAAATTCAAAATAAGGCGCCTTCATATCGAATGACTGACGCAAGAGGGATTGGTTTTAGGTTAGGCTATAGTTTTCGAGCGAGCGCAGCGAGCGAGAGACGCGTAAAGGTGTGTCACAATCCAACGGTTTGGCACATACTGACATTGAAACATTCGCACCAGCCCGAGGAGCCGGAAGTCTTTATCAAATTGTCTACTGACAAGTGTTTACAATTTGTGAATAGTTCCACATAAATAGTACTATTTCCACATACTACAGTGCAATGTGATGTCCGAAGTGGCTGACAAAATTAGGTACAAACACGATATATATGCATATTGCAAGGTATATGTATACCTTGCAAATTGTGATCGATGCTCGCTCGCTCCGCTCGCTCGTAAAAATTTAGTCCAGCCTCACATACGATCCGACACGTTCGCAAATTCGAAATAAGTTGCCCTCATATCGAATGACTAACGCAAGAGGGATTGGTTTTAGGTTAGGCTATAGTTTTCGAGCGAGCGCAGCGAGCGAGAGACGCGTAAAGGTGTGTCACAATCCGACGGTTTGGCACATACGGACATTGAAACATTCGCACCAGCCCGAGGAGCCGGAAGTCATTATCCTATTGCCTACTGACAAATGTTTACAGTTTGTGAATTGTTTCACATAAATAGTACTATTTCCACATACTACAGTGCAATGTGATGTCCGAAGTGGCTGACAAAATTAGGTAATAACACGAAATATATGCAAGGCAACATTAGGTATATGTATAGCTTGGAAATTGTGATCGTTTCTCGCTCGCTCCGCTCGCTCGTAAAAATCTACTCCCACCTCACAACCGATACGACACGTTCGCAAATTCGAAATAAGTCGCCTTCATATCGAATGACTAACGCAAGAGGGATTGGTTTTAGGTTAGGCTATAGTTTTCGAGCGAGCGCAGCGAGCGAGAGACGCGTAAAGGTGTGTCACAATCCAACGGTTTGGCACATACGGACATTGAAACATTCGCACCAGCCCGAGTAGCCGGAAGTCTTTATCCTATTGCCTACTGACAAATGTTTACAGTTTATGAATAGTATCACATAAATAGTACTATTTCCACATACTACAGTGCAATGTGATGTCCGAAGTGGCTGACAAAATTAGGTAATAACACGAAATATATGCAAGGCAACATTAGGTATATGTATAGCTTGGAAATTGTGATCGTTTCACGCTCGCTCCGCTCGCTCGTAAAAATCTACTCCCACCTCACAACCGATTCGACAAGTTCGCAAATTCAAAATAAGGCGCCTTCATATCGAATGACTGACGCAAGAGGGATTGGTTTTAGGTTAGGCTATAGTTTTCGAGCGAGCGCAGCGAGCGAGAGACGCGTAAAGGTGTGTCACAATCCAACGGTTTGGCACATACAGACATTGAAACATTCGCACCAGACCGAGGAGCCGGAAGTCTTTATCAAATTGTCTACTGACAAGTGTTTACAATTTGTGAATAGTTACACATAAATAGTACTATTTCCACATACTACAGTGCAATGTGATGTCCGAAGTGGCTGACAAAATTAGGTACTAACACGATATATATGCATATTGCAAGGTATATGTATACCTTGCAAATTGTGATCGATGCTCGCTCGCTCCGCTCGCTCGTAAAAATTTAGTCCAACCTCACATACGATCCGACACGTTCGCAAATTCGAAATAAGTTGCCCTCATATCGAATGACTAACGCAAGAGGGATTGGTTTTAGGTTAGGCTATAGTTTTCGAGCGAGCGCAGCGAGCGAGAGACGCGTAAAGGTGTGTCACAATCCGACGGTTTGGCACATACGGACATTGAAACATTCGCACCAGCCCGAGGAGCCGGAAGTCATTATCCTATTGCCTACTGACAAATGTTTACAGTTTGTGAATTGTTTCACATAAATAGTACTATTTCCACATACTACAGTGCAATGTGATGTCCGATGTGGCTGACAAAATTAGGTAATAACACGAAATATATGCAAGGCAACATTAGGTATATGTATAGCTTGGAAATTGTGATCGTTTCTCGCTCGCTCCGCTCGCTCGTAAAAATCTACTCCCACCTCACAACCGATTCGACAAGTTCGCAAATTCAAAATAAGGCGCCTTCATATCGAATGACTGACGCAAGAGGGATTGGTTTTAGGTTAGGCTATAGTTTTCGAGCGAGCGCAGCGAGCGAGAGACGCGTAAAGGTGTGTCACAATCCAACGGTTTGGCACATACTGACATTGAAACATTCGCACCAGCCCGAGGAGCCGGAAGTCTTTATCAAATTGTCTACTGACAAGTGTTTATAATTTGTGAATAGTTCCACATAAATAGTACTATTTCCACATACTACAGTGCAATGTGATGTCCGAAGTGGCTGACAAAATTAGGTACTAACACGATATATATGCATATTGCAAGGTATATGTATACCTTGCAAATTGTGATCGATGCTCGCTCGCTCCGCTCGCTCGTAAAAATTTAGTCCAACCTCACATACGATCCGACACGTTCGCAAATTCGAAATAAGTTGCCCTCATATCGAATGACTAACGCAAGAGGGATTGGTTTTAGGTTAGGCTATAGTTTTCGAGCGAGCGCAGCGAGCGAGAGACGCGTAAAGGTGTGTCACAATCCGACGGTTTGGCACATACGGACATTGAAACATTCGCACCAGCCCGAGGAGCCGGAAGTCATTATCCTATTGCCTACTGACAAATGTTTACAGTTTGTGAATTGTTTCACATAAATAGTACTATTTCCACATACTACAGTGCAATGAGATGTCCGAAGTGGCTGACAAAATTAGGTAATAACACGAAATATATGCAAGGCAACATTAGGTATATGTATAGCTTGGAAATTGTGATCGTTTCTCGCTCGCTCCGCTCGCTCGTAAAAATCTACTCCCACCTCACAACCGATCCGACACGTTCGCAAATTCGAAATAAGTCGCCTTCATATCGAATGACTAACGCAAGAGGGATTGGTTTTAGGTTAGGCTATAGTTTTCGAGCGAGCGCAGCGAGCGAGAGACGCGTAAAGGTGTGTCACAATCCAACGGTTTGGCACATACGGACATTGAAACATTCGCACCAGCCCGAGTAGCCGGAAGTCTTTATCCTATTGCCTACTGACAAATGTTTACAGTTTATGAATAGTATCACATAAATAGTACTATTTCCACATACTACAGTGCAATGTGATGTCCGAAGTGGCTGACAAAATTAGGTAATAACACGAAATATATGCAAGGCAACATTAGGTATATGTATAGCTTGGAAATTGTGATCGTTTCTCGCTCGCTCCGCTCGCTCGTAAAAATCTACTCCCACCTCACAACCGATTCGACAAGTTCGCAAATTCAAAATAAGGCGCCTTCATATCGAATGACTGACGCAAGAGGGATTGGTTTTAGGTTAGGCTATAGTTTTCGAGCGAGCGCAGCGAGCGAGAGACGCGTAAAGGTGTGTCACAATCCAACGGTTTGGCACATACTGACATTGAAACATTCGCACCAGCCCGAGGAGCCGGAAGTCTTTATCAAATTGTCTACTGACAAGTGTTTACAATTTGTGAATAGTTCCACATAAATAGTACTATTTCCACATACTACAGTGCAATGTGATGTCCGAAGTGGCTGACAAAATTAGGTACTAACACGATATATATGCATATTGCAAGGTATATGTATACCTTGCAAATTGTGATCGATGCTCGCTCGCTCCGCTCGCTCGTAAAAATTTAGTCCAACCTCACATACGATCCGACACGTTCGCAAATTCGAAATAAGTTGCCCTCATATCGAATGACTAACGCAAGAGGGATTGGTTTTAGGTTAGGCTATAGTTTTCGAGCGAGCGCAGCGAGCGAGAGACGCGTAAAGGTGTGTCACAATCCGACGGTTTGGCACATACGGACATTGAAACATTCGCACCAGCCCGAGGAGCCGGAAGTCATTATCCTATTGCCTACTGACAAATGTTTACAGTTTGTGAATTGTTTCACATAAATAGTACTATTTCCACATACTACAGTGCAATGTGATGTCCGATGTGGCTGACAAAATTAGGTAATAACACGAAATATATGCAAGGCAACATTAGGTATATGTATAGCTTGGAAATTGTGATCGTTTCTCGCTCGCTCCGCTCGCTCGTAAAAATCTACTCCCACCTCACAACCGATCCGACACGTTCGCAAATTCGAAATAAGTCGCCTTCATATCGAATGACTAACGCAAGAGGGATTGGTTTTAGGTTAGGCTATAGTTTTCGAGCGAGCGCAGCGAGCGAGAGACGCGTAAAGGTGTGTCACAATCCAACGGTTTGGCACATACGGACATTGAAACATTCGCACCAGCCCGAGTAGCCGGAAGTCTTTATCCTATTGCCTACTGACAAATGTTTACAGTTTATGAATAGTATCACATAAATAGTACTATTTCCACATACTACAGTGCAATGTGATGTCCGAAGTGGCTGACAAAATTAGGTAATAACACGAAATATATGCAAGGCAACATTAGGTATATGTATAGCTTGGAAATTGTGATCGTTTCTCGCTCGCTCCGCTCGCTCGTAAAAATCTACTCCCACCTCACAACCGATACGACACGTTCGCAAATTCGAAATAAGTCGCCTTCATATCGAATGACTAACGCAAGAGGGATTGGTTTTAGGTTAGGCTATAGTTTTCGAGCGAGCGCAGCGAGCGAGAGACGCGTAAAGGTGTGTCACAATCCAACGGTTTGGCACATACGGACATTGAAACATTCGCACCAGCCCGAGTAGCCGGAAGTCTTTATCCTATTGCCTACTGACAAATGTTTACAGTTTATGAATAGTATCACATAAATAGTACTATTTCCACATACTACAGTGCAATGTGATGTCCGAAGTGGCTGACAAAATTAGGTAATAACACGAAATATATGCAAGGCAACATTAGGTATATGTATAGCTTGGAAATTGTGATCGTTTCTCGCTCGCTCCGCTCGCTCGTAAAAATCTACTCCCACCTCACAACCGATTCGACAAGTTCGCAAATTCAAAATAAGGCGCCTTCATATCGAATGACTGACGCAAGAGGGATTGGTTTTAGGTTAGGCTATAGTTTTCGAGCGAGCGCAGCGAGCGAGAGACGCGTAAAGGTGTGTCACAATCCAACGGTTTGGCACATACTGACATTGAAACATTCGCACCAGCCCGAGGAGCCGGAAGTCTTTATCAAATTGTCTACTGACAAGTGTTTATAATTTGTGAATAGTTCCACATAAATAGTACTATTTCCACATACTACAGTGCAATGTGATGTCCGAAGTGGCTAACAAAATTAGGTACTAACACGATATATATGCATATTGCAAGGTATATGTATACCTTGCAAATTGTGATCGATGCTCGCTCGCTCCGCTCGCTCGTAAAAATTTAGTCCAACCTCACATACGATCCGACACGTTCGCAAATTCGAAATAAGTTGCCCTCATATCGAATGACTAACGCAAGAGGGATTGGTTTTAGGTTAGGCTATAGTTTTCGAGCGAGCGCAGCGAGCGAGAGACGCGTAAAGGTGTGTCACAATCCGACGGTTTGGCACATACGGACATTGAAACATTCGCACCAGCCCGAGGAGCCGGAAGTCATTATCCTATTGCCTACTGACAAATGTTTACAGTTTGTGAATTGTTTCACATAAATAGTACTATTTCCACATACTACAGTGCAATGAGATGTCCGAAGTGGCTGACAAAATTAGGTAATAACACGAAATATATGCAAGGCAACATTAGGTATATGTATAGCTTGGAAATTGTGATCGTTTCTCGCTCGCTCCGCTCGCTCGTAAAAATCTACTCCCACCTCACAACCGATCCGACACGTTCGCAAATTCGAAATAAGTCGCCTTCATATCGAATGACTAACGCAAGAGGGATTGGTTTTAGGTTAGGCTATAGTTTTCGAGCGAGCGCAGCGAGCGAGAGACGCGTAAAGGTGTGTCACAATCCAACGGTTTGGCACATACGGACATTGAAACATTCGCACCAGCCCGAGTAGCCGGAAGTCTTTATCCTATTGCCTACTGACAAATGTTTACAGTTTATGAATAGTATCACATAAATAGTACTATTTCCACATACTACAGTGCAATGTGATGTCCGAAGTGGCTGACAAAATTAGGTAATAACACGAAATATATGCAAGGCAACATTAGGTATATGTATAGCTTGGAAATTGTGATCGTTTCTCGCTCGCTCCGCTCGCTCGTAAAAATCTACTCCCACCTCACAACCGATACGACACGTTCGCAAATTCGAAATAAGTCGCCTTCATATCGAATGACTAACGCAAGAGGGATTGGTTTTAGGTTAGGCTATAGTTTTCGAGCGAGCGCAGCGAGCGAGAGACGCGTAAAGGTGTGTCACAATCCAACGGTTTGGCACATACGGACATTGAAACATTCGCACCAGCCCGAGTAGCCGGAAGTCTTTATCCTATTGCCTACTGACAAATGTTTACAGTTTATGAATAGTATCACATAAATAGTACTATTTCCACATACTACAGTGCAATGTGATGTCCGAAGTGGCTGACAAAATTAGGTAATAACACGAAATATATGCAAGGCAACATTAGGTATATGTATAGCTTGGAAATTGTGATCGTTTCTCGCTCGCTCCGCTCGCTCGTAAAAATCTACTCCCACCTCACAACCGATTCGACAAGTTCGCAAATTCAAAATAAGGCGCCTTCATATCGAATGACTGACGCAAGAGGGATTGGTTTTAGGTTAGGCTATAGTTTTCGAGCGAGCGCAGCGAGCGAGAGACGCGTAAAGGTGTGTCACAATCCAACGGTTTGGCACATACTGACATTGAAACATTCGCACCAGCCCGAGGAGCCGGAAGTCTTTATCAAATTGTCTACTGACAAGTGTTTACAATTTGTGAATAGTTCCACATAAATAGTACTATTTCCACATACTACAGTGCAATGTGATGTCCGAAGTGGCTGACAAAATTAGGTACTAACACGATATATATGCATATTGCAAGGTATATGTATACCTTGCAAATTGTGATCGATGCTCGCTCGCTCCGCTCGCTCGTAAAAATTTAGTCCAACCTCACATACGATCCGACACGTTCGCAAATTCGAAATAAGTTGCCCTCATATCGAATGACTAACGCAAGAGGGATTGGTTTTAGGTTAGGCTATAGTTTTCGAGCGAGCGCAGCGAGCGAGAGACGCGTAAAGGTGTGTCACAATCCGACGGTTTGGCACATACGGACATTGAAACATTCGCACCAGCCCGAGGAGCCGGAAGTCATTATCCTATTGCCTACTGACAAATGTTTACAGTTTGTGAATTGTTTCACATAAATAGTACTATTTCCACATACTACAGTGCAATGTGATGTCCGAAGTGGCTGACAAAATTAGGTAATAACACGAAATATATGCAAGGCAACATTAGGTATATGTATAGCTTGGAAATTGTGATCGTTTCTCGCTCGCTCCGCTCGCTCGTAAAAATCTACTCCCACCTCACAACCGATCCGACACGTTCGCAAATTCGAAATAAGTCGCCTTCATATCGAATGACTAACGCAAGAGGGATTGGTTTTAGGTTAGGCTATAGTTTTCGAGCGAGCGCAGCGAGCGAGAGACGCGTAAAGGTGTGTCACAATCCAACGGTTTGGCACATACGGACATTGAAACATTCGCACCAGCCCGAGTAGCCGGAAGTCTTTATCCTATTGCCTACTGACAAATGTTTACAGTTTATGAATAGTATCACATAAATAGTACTATTTCCACATACTACAGTGCAATGTGATGTCCGAAGTGGCTGACAAAATTAGGTAATAACACGAAATATATGCAAGGCAACATTAGGTATATGTATAGCTTGGAAATTGTGATCGTTTCTCGCTCGCTCCGCTCGCTCGTAAAAATCTACTCCCACCTCACAACCGATACGACACGTTCGCAAATTCGAAATAAGTCGCCTTCATATCGAATGACTAACGCAAGAGGGATTGGTTTTAGGTTAGGCTATAGTTTTCGAGCGAGCGCAGCGAGCGAGAGACGCGTAAAGGTGTGTCACAATCCAACGGTTTGGCACATACGGACATTGAAACATTCGCACCAGCCCGAGTAGCCGGAAGTCTTTATCCTATTGCCTACTGACAAATGTTTACAGTTTATGAATAGTATCACATAAATAGTACTATTTCCACATACTACAGTGCAATGTGATGTCCGAAGTGGCTGACAAAATTAGGTAATAACACGAAATATATGCAAGGCAACATTAGGTATATGTATAGCTTGGAAATTGTGATCGTTTCTGGCTCGCTCCGCTCGCTCGTAAAAATCTACTCCCACCTCACAACCGATTCGACAAGTTCGCAAATTCAAAATAAGGCGCCTTCATATCGAATGACTGACGCAAGAGGGATTGGTTTTAGGTTAGGCTATAGTTTTCGAGCGAGCGCAGCGAGCGAGAGACGCGTAAAGGTGTGTCACAATCCAACGGTTTGGCACATACTGACATTGAAACATTCGCACCAGGCCGAGGAGCCGGAAGTATTTATCCTATTGCCTGCTGACAAATGTTTACAGTTTGTGAATAGTTTCACATAAATAGTACTATTTCCACATACTACAGTGCAATGTGATGTCCGAAGTGGCTGACAAAATTGGGTACTAACACGATATATATGCATATTGCAAGGTATATGTATACCTTGCAAATTGTGATCATTGCTCGCTCGCTCCGCTCGCTCGTAAAAATTTAGTCCAACCTCACATCCGATCCGACACGTTCGCAAATTCGAAATAAGTTGCCCTCATATCGAATGACTAACGCAAGAGGGATTGGTTTTAGGTTAGGCTATAGTTTTCGAGCGAGCGCAATGAGCGAGAGACGCGTAAAGGTGTGTCGCAATCCAACGGTTTGGCACATACTGACATTGAAACATTCGCACCAGCCCGAGGAGCCGGAAGTCATTATCCTATTGCCTACTGACAAATGTTTACAGTTTGTGAATAGTTTCACATAAATAGTACTATTTCCACATACTACAGTGCAATGTGATGTCCGAAGTGGCTGACAAAATTAGGTAACAACACGAAATATATGCAAGGCAACATTAGGTATATGTATAGCTTGGAAATTGTGATCGTTTCTCGCTCGCTCCGCTCGCTCGTAAAAATCTACTCCCACCTCACAACCGATCCGACACGTTCGCAAATTCGAAATAAGTCGCCTTCATATCGAATGACTAACGCAAGAGGGATTGGTTTTAGGTTAGGCTATAGTTTTCGAGCGAGCGCAGCGAGCGAGAGACGCGTAAAGGTGTGTCACAATCCAACGGTTTGGCACATACGGACATTGAAACATTCGCACCAGCCCGAGTAGCCGGAAGTCTTTATCCTATTGCCTACTGACAAATGTTTACAGTTTATGAATAGTATCACATAAATAGTACTATTTCCACATACTACAGTGCAATGTGATGTCCGAAGTGGCTGACAAAATTAGGTAATAACACGAAATATATGCAAGGCAACATTAGGTATATGTATAGCTTGGAAATTGTGATCGTTTCTCGCTCGCTCCGCTCGCTCGTAAAAATCTACTCCCACCTCACAACCGATACGACACGTTCGCAAATTCGAAATAAGTCGCCTTCATATCGAATGACTAACGCAAGAGGGATTGGTTTTAGGTTAGGCTATAGTTTTCGAGCGAGCGCAGCGAGCGAGAGACGCGTAAAGGTGTGTCACAATCCAACGGTTTGGCACATACGGACATTGAAACATTCGCACCAGCCCGAGTAGCCGGAAGTCTTTATCCTATTGCCTACTGACAAATGTTTACAGTTTATGAATAGTATCACATAAATAGTACTATTTCCACATACTACAGTGCAATGTGATGTCCGAAGTGGCTGACAAAATTAGGTAATAACACGAAATATATGCAAGGCAACATTAGGTATATGTATAGCTTGGAAATTGTGATCGTTTCTCGCTCGCTCCGCTCGCTCGTAAAAATCTACTCCCACCTCACAACCGATTCGACAAGTTCGCAAATTCAAAATAAGGCGCCTTCATATCGAATGACTGACGCAAGAGGGATTGGTTTTAGGTTAGGCTATAGTTTTCGAGCGAGCGCAGCGAGCGAGAGACGCGTAAAGGTGTGTCACAATCCAACGGTTTGGCACATACTGACATTGAAACATTCGCACCAGCCCGAGGAGCCGGAAGGCTTTATCAAATTGTCTACTGACAAGTGTTTACAATTTGTGAATAGTTCCACATAAATAGTACTATTTCCACATACTACAGTGCAATGTGATGTCCGAAGTGGCTGACAAAATTAGGTACTAACACGATATATATGCATATTGCAAGGTATATGTATACCTTGCAAATTGTGATCGATGCTCGCTCGCTCCGCTCGCTCGTAAAAATTTAGTCCAACCTCACATACGATCCGACACGTTCGCAAATTCGAAACAAGTTGCCCTCATATCGAATGACTAACGCAAGAGGGATTGGTTTTAGGTTAGGCTATAGTTTTCGAGCGAGCGCAGCGAGCGAGAGACGCGTAAAGGTGTGTCACAATCCGACGGTTTGGCACATACGGACATTGAAACATTCGCACCAGCCCGAGGAGCCGGAAGTCATTATCCTATTGCCTACTGACAAATGTTTACAGTTTGTGAATTGTTTCACATAAATAGTACTATTTCCACATACTACAGTGCAATGTGATGTCCGAAGTGGCTGACAAAATTAGGTAATAACACGAAATATATGCAAGGCAACATTAGGTATATGTATAGCTTGGAAATTGTGATCGTTTCTCGCTCGCTCCGCTCGCTCGTAAAAATCTACTCCCACCTCACAACCGATCCGACACGTTCGCAAATTCGAAATAAGTCGCCTTCATATCGAATGACTAACGCAAGAGGGATTGGTTTTAGGTTAGGCTATAGTTTTCGAGCGAGCGCAGCGAGCGAGAGACGCGTAAAGGTGTGTCACAATCCAACGGTTTGGCACATACGGACATTGAAACATTCGCACCAGCCCGAGTAGCCGGAAGTCTTTATCCTATTGCCTACTGACAAATGTTTACAGTTTATGAATAGTATCACATAAATAGTACTATTTCCACATACTACAGTGCAATGTGATGTCCGAAGTGGCTGACAAAATTAGGTAATAACACGAAATATATGCAAGGCAACATTAGGTATATGTATAGCTTGGAAATTGTGATCGTTTCTCGCTCGCTCCGCTCGCTCGTAAAAATCTACTCCCACCTCACAACCGATACGACACGTTCGCAAATTCGAAATAAGTCGCCTTCATATCGAATGACTAACGCAAGAGGGATTGGTTTTAGGTTAGGCTATAGTTTTCGAGCGAGCGCAGCGAGCGAGAGACGCGTAAAGGTGTGTCACAATCCAACGGTTTGGCACATACGGACATTGAAACATTCGCACCAGCCCGAGTAGCCGGAAGTCTTTATCCTATTGCCTACTGACAAATGTTTACAGTTTATGAATAGTATCACATAAATAGTACTATTTCCACATACTACAGTGCAATGTGATGTCCGAAGTGGCTGACAAAATTAGGTAATAACACGAAATATATGCAAGGCAACATTAGGTATATGTATAGCTTGGAAATTGTGATCGTTTCTCGCTCGCTCCGCTCGCTCGTAAAAATCTACTCCCACCTCACAACCGATCCGACACGTTCGCAAATTCGAAATAAGTCGCCTTCATATCGAATGACTAACGCAAGAGGGATTGGTTTTAGGTTAGGCTATAGTTTTCGAGCGAGCGCAGCGAGCGAGAGACGCGTAAAGGTGTGTCACAATCCAACGGTTTGGCACATACTGACATTGAAACATTCGCACCAGCCCGAGGAGCCGGAAGTCTTTATCAAATTGTCTACTGACAAGTGTTTACAATTTGTGAATAGTTCCACATAAATAGTACTATTTCCACATACTACAGTGCAATGTGATGTCCGAAGTGGCTGACAAAATTAGGTACTAACACGATATATATGCATATTGCAAGGTATATGTACACCTTGCAAATTGTGATCGATGCTCGCTCGCTCCGCTCGCTCGTAAAAATTTAGTCCAACCTCACATACGATCCGACACGTTCGCAAATTCGAAATAAGTTGCCCTCATATCGAATGACTAACGCAAGAGGGATTGGTTTTAGGTTAGGCTATAGTTTTCGAGCGAGCGCAGCGAGCGAGAGACGCGTAAAGGTGTGTCACAATCCGACGGTTTGGCACATACGGACATTGAAACATTCGCACCAGCCCGAGGAGCCGGAAGTCATTATCCTATTGCCTACTGACAAATGTTTACAGTTTGTGAATTGTTTCACATAAATAGTACTATTTCCACATACTACAGTGCAATGAGATGTCCGAAGTGGCTGACAAAATTAGGTAATAACACGAAATATATGCAAGGCAACATTAGGTATATGTATAGCTTGGAAATTGTGATCGTTTCTCGCTCGCTCCGCTCGCTCGTAAAAATCTACTCCCACCTCACAACCGATCCGACACGTTCGCAAATTCGAAATAAGTCGCCTTCATATCGAATGACTAACGCAAGAGGGATTGGATTTAGGTTAGGCTATAGTTTTCGAGCGAGCGCAGCGAGCGAGAGACGCGTAAAGGTGTGTCACAATCCAACGGTTTGGCACATACGGACATTGAAACATTCGCACCAGCCCGAGTAGCCGGAAGTCTTTATCCTATTGCCTACTGACAAATGTTTACAGTTTATGAATAGTATCACATAAATAGTACTATTTCCACATACTACAGTGCAATGTGATGTCCGAAGTGGCTGACAAAATTAGGTAATAACACGAAATATATGCAAGGCAACATTAGGTATATGTATAGCTTGGAAATTGTGATCGTTTCTCGCTCGCTCCGCTCGCTCGTAAAAATCTACTCCCACCTCACAACCGATACGACACGTTCGCAAATTCGAAATAAGTCGCCTTCATATCGAATGACTAACGCAAGAGGGATTGGTTTTAGGTTAGGCTATAGTTTTCGAGCGAGCGCAGCGAGCGAGAGACGCGTAAAGGTGTGTCACAATCCAACGGTTTGGCACATACGGACATTGAAACATTCGCACCAGCCCGAGTAGCCGGAAGTCTTTATCCTATTGCCTACTGACAAATGTTTACAGTTTATGAATAGTATCACATAAATAGTACTATTTCCACATACTACAGTGCAATGTGATGTCCGAAGTGGCTGACAAAATTAGGTAATAACACGAAATATATGCAAGGCAACATTAGGTATATGTATAGCTTGGAAATTGTGATCGTTTCTCGCTCGCTCCGCTCGCTCGTAAAAATCTACTCCCACCTCACAACCGATTCGACAAGTTCGCAAATTCAAAATAAGGCGCCTTCATATCGAATGACTGACGCAAGAGGGATTGGTTTTAGGTTAGGCTATAGTTTTCGAGCGAGCGCAGCGAGCGAGAGACGCGTAAAGGTGTGTCACAATCCAACGGTTTGGCACATACTGACATTGAAACATTCGCACCAGCCCGAGGAGCCGGAAGTCTTTATCAAATTGTCTACTGACAAGTGTTTACAATTTGTGAATAGTTCCACATAAATAGTACTATTTCCACATACTACAGTGCAATGTGATGTCCGAAGTGGCTGACAAAATTAGGTACTAACACGATATATATGCATATTGCAAGGTATATGTATACCTTGCAAATTGTGATCGATGCTCGCTCGCTCCGCTCGCTCGTAAAAATTTAGTCCAACCTCACATACGATCCGACACGTTCGCAAATTCGAAATAAGTTGCCCTCATATCGAATGACTAACGCAAGAGGGATTGGTTTTAGGTTAGGCTATAGTTTTCGAGCGAGCGCAGCGAGCGAGAGACGCGTAAAGGTGTGTCACAATCCGACGGTTTGGCACATACGGACATTGAAACATTCGCACCAGGCCGAGGAGCCGGAAGTCATTATCCTATTGCCTACTGACAAATGTTTACAGTTTGTGAATTGTTTCACATAAATAGTACTATTTCCACATACTACAGTGCAATGTGATGTCCGAAGTGGCTGACAAAATTAGGTAATAACACGAAATATATGCAAGGCAACATTAGGTATATGTATAGCTTGGAAATTGTGATCGTTTCTCGCTCGCTCCGCTCGCTCGTAAAAATCTACTCCCACCTCACAACCGATCCGACACGTTCGCAAATTTGAAATAAGTCGCCTTCATATCGAATGACTAACGCAAGAGGGATTGGTTTTAGGTTAGGCTATAGTTTTCGAGCGAGCGCAGCGAGCGAGAGACGCGTAAAGGTGTGTCACAATCCAACGGTTTGGCACATACGGACATTGAAACATTCGCACCAGCCCGAGTAGCCGGAAGTCTTTATCCTATTGCCTACTGACAAATGTTTACAGTTTATGAATAGTATCACATAAATGGTACTATTTCCACATACTACAGTGCAATGTGATGTCCGAAGTGGCTGACAAAATTAGGTAATAACACGAAATATATGCAAGGCAACATTAGGTATATGTATAGCTTGGAAATTGTGATCGTTTCTCGCTCGCTCCGCTCGCTCGTAAAAATCTACTCCCACCTCACAACCGATACGACACGTTCGCAAATTCGAAATAAGTCGCCTTCATATCGAATGACTAACGCAAGAGGGAATTGTTTTAGGTTAGGCTATAGTTTTCGAGCGAGCGCAGCGAGCGAGAGACGCGTAAAGGTGTGTCACAATCCAACGGTTTGGCACATACGGACATTGAAACATTCGCACCAGCCCGAGTAGCCGGAAGTCTTTATCCTATTGCCTACTGACAAATGTTTACAGTTTATGAATAGTATCACATAAATAGTACTATTTCCACATACTACAGTGCAATGTGATG
This sequence comes from Bombus terrestris, assembly GCF_910591885.1. NCBI lineage: Eukaryota > Metazoa > Arthropoda > Insecta > Hymenoptera > Apidae > Bombus > Bombus terrestris. Next base: position 695,141 of record NW_025963552.1, on the reverse strand, counting down.
TCCGAAGTGGCTGACAAAATTAGGTAATAACACGAAATATATGCAAGGCAACATTAGGTATATGTATAGCTTGGAAATTGTGATCGTTTCTCGCTCGCTCCGCTCGCTCGTAAAAATCTACTCCCACCTCACAACCGATTCGACAAGTTCGCAAATTCAAAATAAGGCGCCTTCATATCGAATGACTGACGCAAGAGGGATTGGTTTTAGGTTAGGCTATAGTTTTCGAGCGAGCGCAGCGAGCGAGAGACGCGTAAAGGTGTGTCACAATCCAACGGTTTGGCACATACTGACATTGAAACATTCGCACCAGCCCGAGGAGCCGGAAGTCTTTATCAAATTGTCTACTGACAAGTGTTTACAATTTGTGAATAGTTCCACATAAATAGTACTATTTCCACATACTACAGTGCAATGTGATGTCCGAAGTGGCTGACAAAATTAGGTACTAACACGATATATATGCATATTGCAAGGTACATGTATACCATGCAAATTGTGATCGATGCTCGCTCGCTCCGCTCGCTCGTAAAAATTTAGTCCAACCTCACATACGATCCGACACGTTCGCAAATTCGAAATAAGTTGCCCTCATATCGAATGACTAACGCAAGAGGGATTGGTTTTAGGTTAGGCTATAGTTTTCGAGCGAGCGCAGCGAGCGAGAGACGCGTAAAGGTGTGTCACAATCCGACGGTTTGGCACATACGGACATTGAAACATTCGCACCACCCCGAGGAGCCGGAAGTCATTATCCTATTGCCTACTGACAAATGTTTACAGTTTGTGAATTGTTTCACATAAATAGTACTATTTCCACATACTACAGTGCAATGTGATGTCCGAAGTGGCTGACAAAATTAGGTAATAACACGAAATATATGCAAGGCAACATTAGGTATATGTATAGCTTGGAAATTGTGATCGTTTCTCGCTCGCTCCGCTCGCTCGTAAAAATCTACTCCCACCTCACAACCGATCCGACACGTTCGCAAATTCGAAATAAGTCGCCTTCATATCGAATGACTAACGCAAGAGGGATTGGTTTTAGGTTAGGCTATAGTTTTCGAGCGAGCGCAGCGAGCGAGAGACGCGTAAAGGTGTGTCACAATCCAACGGTTTGGCACATACGGACATTGAAACATTCGCACCAGCCCGAGTAGCCGGAAGTCTTTATCCTATTGCCTACTGACAAATGTTTACAGTTTATGAATAGTATCACATAAATAGTACTATTTCCACATACTACAGTGCAATGTGATGTCCGAAGTGGCTGACAAAATTAGGTAATAACACGAAATATATGCAAGGCAACATTAGGTATATGTATAGCTTGGAAATTGTGATCGTTTCTCGCGCGCTCCGCTCGCTCGTAAAAATCTACTCCCACCTCACAACCGATACGACACGTTCGCAAATTCGAAATAAGTCGCCTTCATATCGAATGACTAACGCAAGAGGGATTGGTTTTAGGTTAGGCTATAGTTTTCGAGCGAGCGCAGCGAGCGCGAGACGCGTAAAGGTGTGTCACAATCCAACGGTTTGGCACATACGGACATTGAAACATTCGCACCAGCCCGAGTAGCCGGAAGTCTTTATCCTATTGCCTACTGACAAATGTTTACAGTTTATGAATAGTATCACATAAATAGTACTATTTCCACATACTACAGTGCAATGTGATGTCCGAAGTGGCTGACAAAATTAGGTAATAACACGAAATATATGCAAGGCAACATTAGGTATATGTATAGCTTGGAAATTGTGATCGTTTCTCGCTCGCTCCGCTCGCTCGTAAAAATCTACTCCCACCTCACAACCGATTCGACAAGTTCGCAAATTCAAAATAAGGCGCCTTCATATCGAATGACTGACGCAAGAGGGATTGGTTTTAGGTTAGGCTATAGTTTTCGAGCGAGCGCAGCGAGCGAGAGACGCGTAAAGGTGTGTCACAATCCAACGGTTTGGCACATACTGACATTGAAACATTCGCACCAGCCCGAGGAGCCGGAAGTCTTTATCAAATTGTCTACTGACAAGTGTTTACAATTTGTGAATAGTTCCACATAAATAGTACTATTTCCACATACTACAGTGCAATGTGATGTCCGAAGTGGCTGACAAAATTAGGTACTAACACGATATATATGCATATTGCAAGGTATACATATACCTTGCAAATTGTGATCGATGCTCGCTCGCTCCGCTCGCTCGTAAAAATTTAGTCCAACCTCACATACGATCCGACACGTTCGCAAATTCGAAATAAGTTGCCCTCATATCGAATGACTAACGCAAGAGGGATTGGTTTTAGGTTAGGCTATAGTTTTCGAGCGAGCGCAGCGAGCGAGAGACGCGTAAAGGTGTGTCACAATCCGACGGTTTGGCACATACGGACATTGAAACATTCGCACCAGCCCGAGGAGCCGGAAGTCATTATCCTATTGCCTACTGACAAATGTTTACAGTTTGTGAATTGTTTCACATAAATAGTACTATTTCCACATACTACAGTGCAATGTGATGTCCGAAGTGGCTGACAAAATTAGGTAATAACACGAAATATATGCAAGGCAACATTAGGTATATGTATAGCTTGGAAATTGTGATCGTTTCTCGCTCGCTCCGCTCGCTCGTAAAAATCTACTCCCACCTCACAACCGATCCGACACGTTCGCAAATTCGAAATAAGTCGCCTTCATATCGAATGACTAACGCAAGAGGGATTGGTTTTAGGTTAGGCTATAGTTTTCGAGCGAGCGCAGCGAGCGAGAGACGCGTAAAGGTGTGTCACAATCCAACGGTTTGGCACATACGGACATTGAAACATTCGCACCAGCCCGAGTAGCCGGAAGTCTTTATCCTATTGCCTACTGACAAATGTTTACAGTTTATGAATAGTATCACATAAATAGTACTATTTCCACATACTACAGTGCAATGTGATGTCCGAAGTGGCTGACAAAATTAGGTAATAACACGAAATATATGCAAGGCAACATTAGGTATATGTATAGCTTGGAAATTGTGATCGTTTCTCGCTCGCTCCGCTCGCTCGTAAAAATCTACTCCCACCTCACAACCGATTCGACAAGTTCGCAAATTCAAAATAAGGCGCCTTCATATCGAATGACTGACGCAAGAGGGATTGGTTTTAGGTTAGGCTATAGTTTTCGAGCGAGCGCAGCGAGCGAGAGACGCGTAAAGGTGTGTCACAATCCAACGGTTTGGCACATACTGACATTGAAACATTCGCACCAGCCCGAGGAGCCGGAAGTCTTTATCAAATTGTCTACTGACAAGTGTTTACAATTTGTGAATAGTTCCACATAAATAGTACTATTTCCACATACTACAGTGCAATGTGATGTCCGAAGTGGCTGACAAAATTAGGTACTAACACGATATATATGCATATTGCAAGGTATATGTATACCTTGCAAATTGTGATCGATGCTCGCTCGCTCCGCTCGCTCGTAAAAATTTAGTCCAACCTCACATACGATCCGACACGTTCGCAAATTCGAAATAAGTTGCCCTCATATCGAATGACTAACGCAAGAGGGATTGGTTTTAGGTTAGGCTATAGTTTTCGAGCGAGCGCAGCGAGCGAGAGACGCGTAAAGGTGTGTTACAATCCAACGGTTTGGCACATACTGACATTGAAACATTCGCACCAGCCCGAGGAGTCGGAAGTCTTTATCATATTGTCTACTGACAAGTGTTTACAATTTGTGAATAGTTCCACATAAATAGTACTATTTCCACATACTACAGCGCAATGTGATGTCCGAAGTGGCTGACAAAATTAGGTACTAACACGATATATATGCATATTGCAAGGTATATGTATACCTTGCAAATTGTGATCGTTGCTCGCTCGCTCCGCTCGCTCGTAAAAATTTAGTCCAACCTCACATCCGATCCGACACGTTCGCAAATTCGAAATAAGTCGCCTTCATATCGAATGACTAACGCAAGAGGGATTGGTTTTAGGTTAGGCTATAGTTTTCGAGCGAGCGCAGCGAGCGAGAGACGCGTAAAGGTGTGTCACAATCCAACGGTTTGGCACATACGGACATTGAAACATTCGCACCAGCCCGAGTAGCCGGAAGTCTTTATCCTATTGCCTACTGACAAATGTTTACAGTTTATGAATAGTATCACATAAATAGTACTATTTCCACATACTACAGTGCAATGTGATGTCCGAAGTGGCTGACAAAATTAGGTAATAACACGAAATATATGCAAGGCAACATTAGGTATATGTATAGCTTGGAAATTGTGATCGTTTCTCGCTCGCTCCGCTCGCTCGTAAAAATCTACTCCCACCTCACAACCGATTCGACAAGTTCGCAAATTCAAAATAAGGCGCCTTCATATCGAATGACTGACGCAAGAGGGATTGGTTTTAGGTTAGGCTATAGTTTTCGAGCGAGCGCAGCGAGCGAGAGACGCGTAAAGGTGTGTCACAATCCGACGGTTTGGCACATACGGACATTGAAACATTCGCACCAGCCCGAGGAGCCGGAAGTCATTATCCTATTGCCTACTGACAAATGTTTACAGTTTGTGAATTGTTTCACATAAATAGTACTATTTCCACATACTACAGTGCAATGTGATGTCCGAAGTGGCTGACAAAATTAGGTAATAACACGAAATATATGCAAGGCAACATTAGGTATATGTATAGCTTGGAAATTGTGATCGTTTCTCGCTCGCTCCGCTCGCTCGTAAAAATCTACTCCCACCTCACAACCGATCCGACACGTTCGCAAATTCGAAATAAGTCGCCTTCATATCGAATGACTAACGCAAGAGGGATTGGTTTTAGGTTAGGCTATAGTTTTCGAGCGAGCGCAGCGAGCGAGAGACGCGTAAAGGTGTGTCACAATCCAACGGTTTGGCACATACGGACATTGAAACATTCGCACCAGCCCGAGTAGCCGGAAGTCTTTATCCTATTGCCTACTGACAAATGTTTACAGTTTATGAATAGTATCACATAAATAGTACTATTTCCACATACTACAGTGCAATGTGATGTCCGAAGTGGCTGACAAAATTAGGTAATAACACGAAATATATGCAAGGCAACATTAGGTATATGTATAGCTTGGAAATTGTGATCGTTTCTCGCTCGCTCCGCTCGCTCGTAAAAATCTACTCCCACCTCACAACCGATACGACACGTTCGCAAATTCGAAATAAGTCGCCTTCATATCGAATGACTAACGCAAGAGGGATTGGTTTTAGGTTAGGCTATAGTTTTCGAGCGAGCGCAGCGAGCGCGAGACGCGTAAAGGTGTGTCACAATCCAACGGTTTGGCACATACGGACATTGAAACATTCGCACCAGCCCGAGTAGCCGGAAGTCTTTATCCTATTGCCTACTGACAAATGTTTACAGTTTATGAATAGTATCACATAAATAGTACTATTTCCACATACTACAGTGCAATGTGATGTCCGAAGTGGCTGACAAAATTAGGTAATAACACGAAATATATGCAAGGCAACATTAGGTATATGTATAGCTTGGAAATTGTGATCGTTTCTCGCTCGCTCCGCTCGCTCGTAAAAATCTACTCCCACCTCACAACCGATTCGACAAGTTCGCAAATTCAAAATAAGGCGCCTTCATATCGAATGACTGACGCAAGAGGGATTGGTTTTAGGTTAGGCTATAGTTTTCGAGCGAGCGCAGCGAGCGAGAGACGCGTAAAGGTGTGTCACAATCCAACGGTTTGGCACATACTGACATTGAAACATTCGCACCAGCCCGAGGAGCCGGAAGTCTTTATCAAATTGTCTACTGACAAGTGTTTACAATTTGTGAATAGTTCCACATAAATAGTACTATTTCCACATACTACAGTGCAATGTGATGTCCGAAGTGGCTGACAAAATTAGGTAATAACACGATATATATGCATATTGCAAGGTATATGTATACCTTGCAAATTGTGATCGATGCTCGCTCGCTCCGCTCGCTCGAAAAAATTTAGTCCAACCTCACATACGATCCGACACGTTCGCAAATTCGAAATAAGTTGCCCTCATATCGAATGACTAACGCAAGAGGGATTGGTTTTAGGTTAGGCTATAGTTTTCGAGCGAGCGCAGCGAGCGAGAGACGCGTAAAGGTGTGTCACAATCCGACGGTTTGGCACATACGGACATTGAAACATTCGCACCAGCCCGAGGAGCCGGAAGTCATTATCCTATTGCCTACTGACAAATGTTTACAGTTTGTGAATTGTTTCACATAAATAGTACTATTTCCACATACTACAGTGCAATGTGATGTCCGAAGTGGCTGACAAAATTAGGTAATAACACGAAATATATGCAAGGCAACATTAGGTATATGTATAGCTTGGAAATTGTGATCGTTTCTCGCTCGCTCCGCTCGCTCGTAAAAATCTACTCCCACCTCACAACCGATCCGACACGTTCGCAAATTCGAAATAAGTCGCCTTCATATCGAATGACTAACGCAAGAGGGATTGGTTTTAGGTTAGGCTATAGTTTTCGAGCGAGCGCAGCGAGCGAGAGACGCGTAAAGGTGTGTCACAATCCAACGGTTTGGCACATACGGACATTGAAACATTCGCACCAGCCCGAGTAGCCGGAAGTCTTTATCCTATTGCCTACTGACAAATGTTTACAGTTTATGAATAGTATCACATAAATAGTACTATTTCCACATACTACAGTGCAATGTGATGTCCGAAGTGGCTGACAAAATTAGGTAATAACACGAAATATATGCAAGGCAACATTAGGTATATGTATAGCTTGGAAATTGTGATCGTTTCTCGCTCGCTCCGCTCGCTCGTAAAAATCTACTCCCACCTCACAACCGATTCGACAAGTTCGCAAATTCAAAATAAGGCGCCTTCATATCGAATGACTGACGCAAGAGGGATTGGTTTTAGGTTAGGCTATAGTTTTCGAGCGAGCGCAGCGAGCGAGAGACGCGTAAAGGTGTGTCACAATCCAACGGTTTGGCACATACTGACATTGAAACATTCGCACCAGCCCGAGGAGCCGGAAGTCTTTATCAAATTGTCTACTGACAAGTGTTTACAATTTGTGAATAGTTCCACATAAATAGTACTATTTCCACATACTACAGTGCAATGTGATGTCCGAAGTGGCTGACAAAATTAGGTACTAACACGATATATATGCATATTGCAAGGTATATGTATACCTTGCAAATTGTGATCGATGCTCGCTCGCTCCGCTCGCTCGTAAAAATTTAGTCCAACCTCACATACGATCCGACACGTTCGCAAATTCGAAATAAGTTGCCCTCATATCGAATGACTAACGCAAGAGGGATTGGTTTTAGGTTAGGCTATAGTTTTCGAGCGAGCGCAGCGAGCGAGAGACGCGTAAAGGTGTGTCACAATCCGACGGTTTGGCACATACGGACATTGAAACATTCGCACCAGGCCGAGGAGCCGGAAGTCATTATCCTATTGCCTACTGACAAATGTTTACAGTTTGTGAATTGTTTCACATAAATAGTACTATTTCCACATACTACAGTGCAATGTGATGTCCGAAGTGGCTGACAAAATTAGGTAATAACACGAAATATATGCAAGGCAACATTAGGTATATGTATAGCTTGGAAATTGTGATCGTTTCTCGCTCGCTCCGCTCGCTCGTAAAAATCTACTCCCACCTCACAACCGATCCGACACGTTCGCAAATTTGAAATAAGTCGCCTTCATATCGAATGACTAACGCAAGAGGGATTGGTTTTAGGTTAGGCTATAGTTTTCGAGCGAGCGCAGCGAGCGAGAGACGCGTAAAGGTGTGTCACAATCCAACGGTTTGGCACATACGGACATTGAAACATTCGCACCAGCCCGAGTAGCCGGAAGTCTTTATCCTATTGCCTACTGACAAATGTTTACAGTTTATGAATAGTATCACATAAATGGTACTATTTCCACATACTACAGTGCAATGTGATGTCCGAAGTGGCTGACAAAATTAGGTAATAACACGAAATATATGCAAGGCAACATTAGGTATATGTATAGCTTGGAAATTGTGATCGTTTCTCGCTCGCTCCGCTCGCTCGTAAAAATCTACTCCCACCTCACAACCGATACGACACGTTCGCAAATTCGAAATAAGTCGCCTTCATATCGAATGACTAACGCAAGAGGGATTGGTTTTAGGTTAGGCTATAGTTTTCGAGCGAGCGCAGCGAGCGAGAGACGCGTAAAGGTGTGTCACAATCCAACGGTTTGGCACATACGGACATTGAAACATTCGCACCAGCCCGAGTAGCCGGAAGTCTTTATCCTATTGCCTACTGACAAATGTTTACAGTTTATGAATAGTATCACATAAATAGTACTATTTCCACATACTACAGTGCAATGTGATGTCCGAAGTGGCTGACAAAATTAGGTAATAACACGAAATATATGCAAGGCAACATTAGGTATATGTATAGCTTGGAAATTGTGATCGTTTCTCGCTCGCTCCGCTCGCTCGTAAAAATCTACTCCCACCGCACAACCGATTCGACAAGTTCGCAAATTCAAAATAAGGCGCCTTCATATCGAATGACTGACGCAAGAGGGATTGGTTTTAGGTTAGGCTATAGTTTTCGAGCGAGCGCAGCGAGCGAGAGACGCGTAAAGGTGTGTCACAATCCAACGGTTTGGCACATACTGACATTGAAACATTCGCACCAGCCCGAGGAGCCGGAAGTCTTTATCAAATTGTCTACTGACAAGTGTTTACAATTTGTGAATAGTTCCACATAAATAGTACTATTTCCACATACTACAGTGCAATGTGATATCCGAAGTGGCTGACAAAATTAGGTACTAACACGATATATATGCATATTGCAAGGTATATGTATACCTTGCAAATTGTGATCGATGCTCGCTCGCTCCGCTCGCTCGTAAAAATTTAGTCCAACCTCACATACGATCCGACACGTTCGCAAATTCGAAATAAGTTGCCCTCATATCGAATGACTAACGCAAGAGGGATTGGTTTTAGGTTAGGCTATAGTTTTCGAGCGAGCGCAGCGAGCGAGAGACGCGTAAAGGTGTGTCACAATCCGACGGTTTGGCACATACGGACATTGAAACATTCGCACCAGCCCGAGGAGCCGGAAGTCATTATCCTATTGCCTACTGACAAATGTTTACAGTTTGTGAATTGTTTCACATAAATAGTACTATTTCCACATACTACAGTGCAATGTGATGTCCGAAGTGGCTGACAAAATTAGGTAATAACACGAAATATATGCAAGGCAACATTAGGTATATGTATAGCTTGGAAATTGTGATCGTTTCTCGCTCGCTCCGCTCGCTCGTAAAAATCTACTCCCACCTCACAACCGATACGACACGTTCGCAAATTCGAAATAAGTCGCCTTCATATCGAATGACTAACGCAAGAGGGAATTGTTTTAGGTTAGGCTATAGTTTTCGAGCGAGCGCAGCGAGCGAGAGACGCGTAAAGGTGTGTCACAATCCAACGGTTTGGCACATACGGACATTGAAACATTCGCACCAGCCCGAGTAGCCGGAAGTCTTTATCCTATTGCCTACTGACAAATGTTTACAGTTTATGAATAGTATCACATAAATAGTACTATTTCCACATACTACAGTGCAATGTGATGTCCGAAGTGGCTGACAAAATTAGGTAATAACACGAAATATATGCAAGGCAACATTAGGTATATGTATAGCTTGGAAATTGTGATCGTTTCTCGCTCGCTCCGCTCGCTCGTAAAAATCTACTCCCACCTCACAACCGATTCGACAAGTTCGCAAATTCAAAATAAGGCGCCTTCATATCGAATGACTGACGCAAGAGGGATTGGTTTTAGGTTAGGCTATAGTTTTCGAGCGAGCGCAGCGAGCGAGAGACGCGTAAAGGTGTGTCACAATCCAACGGTTTGGCACATACTGACATTGAAACATTCGCACCAGCCCGAGGAGCCGGAAGTCTTTATCAAATTGTCTACTGACAAGTGTTTACAATTTGTGAATAGTTCCACATAAATAGTACTATTTCCACATACTACAGTGCAATGTGATGTCCGAAGTGGCTGACAAAATTAGGTACTAACACGATATATATGCATATTGCAAGGTACATGTATACCATGCAAATTGTGATCGATGCTCGCTCGCTCCGCTCGCTCGTAAAAATTTAGTCCAACCTCACATACGATCCGACACGTTCGCAAATTCGAAATAAGTTGCCCTCATATCGAATGACTAACGCAAGAGGGATTGGTTTTAGGTTAGGCTATAGTTTTCGAGCGAGCGCAGCGAGCGAGAGACGCGTAAAGGTGTGTCACAATCCGACGGTTTGGCACATACGGACATTGAAACATTCGCACCAGCCCGAGGAGCCGGAAGTCATTATCCTATTGCCTACTGACAAATGTTTACAGTTTATGAATTGTTTCACATAAATAGTACTATTTCCACATACTACAGTGCAATGTGATGTCCGAAGTGGCTGACAAAATTAGGTAATAACACGAAATATATGCAAGGCAACATTAGGTATATGTATAGCTTGGAAATTGTGATCGTTTCTCGCTCGCTCCGCTCGCTCGTAAAAATCTACTCCCACCTCACAACCGATCCGACACGTTCGCAAATTCGAAATAAGTCGCCTTCATATCGAATGACTAACGCAAGAGGGATTGGTTTTAGGTTAGGCTATAGTTTTCGAGCGAGCGCAGCGAGCGAGAGACGCGTAAAGGTGTGTCACAATCCAACGGTTTGGCACATACGGACATTGAAACATTCGCACCAGCCCGAGTAGCCGGAAGTCTTTATCCTATTGCCTACTGACAAATGTTTACAGTTTATGAATAGTATCACATAAATAGTACTATTTCCACATACTACAGTGCAATGTGATGTCCGAAGTGGCTGACAAAATTAGGTAATAACACGAAATATATGCAAGGCAACATTAGGTATATGTATAGCTTGGAAATTGTGATCGTTTCTCGCTCGCTCCGCTCGCTCGTAAAAATCTACTCCCACCGCACAACCGATTCGACAAGTTCGCAAATTCAAAATAAGGCGCCTTCATATCGAATGACTGACGCAAGAGGGATTGGTTTTAGGTTAGGCTATAGTTTTCGAGCGAGCGCAGCGAGCGAGAGACGCGTAAAGGTGTGTCACAATCCAACGGTTTGGCACATACTGACATTGAAACATTCGCACCAGCCCGAGGAGCCGGAAGTCTTTATCAAATTGTCTACTGACAAGTGTTTACAATTTGTGAATAGTTCCACATAAATAGTACTATTTCCACATACTACAGTGCAATGTGATGTCCGAAGTGGCTGACAAAATTAGGTACTAACACGATATATATGCATATTGCAAGGTATATGTATACCTTGCAAATTGTGATCGATGCTCGCTCGCTCCGCTCGCTCGTAAAAATTTAGTCCAACCTCACATACGATCCGACACGTTCGCAAATTCGAAATAAGTTGCCCTCATATCGAATGACTAACGCAAGAGGGATTGGTTTTAGGTTAGGCTATAGTTTTCGAGCGAGCGCAGCGAGCGAGAGACGCGTAAAGGTGTGTCACAATCCGACGGTTTGGCACATACGGACATTGAAACATTCGCACCAGCCCGAGGAGCCGGAAGTCATTATCCTATTGCCTACTGACAAATGTTTACAGTTTGTGAATTGTTTCACATAAATAGTACTATTTCCACATACTACAGTGCAATGTGATGTCCGAAGTGGCTGACAAAATTAGGTAATAACACGAAATATATGCAAGGCAACATTAGGTATATGTATAGCTTGGAAATTGTGATCGTTTCTCGCTCGCTCCGCTCGCTCGTAAAAATCTACTCCCACCTCACAACCGATACGACACGTTCGCAAATTCGAAATAAGTCGCCTTCATATCGAATGACTAACGCAAGAGGGAATTGTTTTAGGTTAGGCTATAGTTTTCGAGCGAGCGCAGCGAGCGAGAGACGCGTAAAGGTGTGTCACAATCCAACGGTTTGGCACATACGGACATTGAAACATTCGCACCAGCCCGAGTAGCCGGAAGTCTTTATCCTATTGGCTACTGACAAATGTTTACAGTTTATGAATAGTATCACATAAATAGTACTATTTCCACATACTACAGTGCAATGTGATGTCCGAAGTGGCTGACAAAATTAGGTAATAACACGAAATATATGCAAGGCAACATTAGGTATATGTATAGCTTGGAAATTGTGATCGTTTCTCGCTCGCTCCGCTCGCTCGTAAAAATCTACTCCCACCTCACAACCGATTCGACAAGTTCGCAAATTCAAAATAAGGCGCCTTCATATCGAATGACTGACGCAAGAGGGATTGGTTTTAGGTTAGGCTATAGTTTTCGAGCGAGCGCAGCGAGCGAGAGACGCGTAAAGGTGTGTCACAATCCAACGGTTTGGCACATACTGACATTGAAACATTCGCACCAGCCCGAGGAGCCGGAAGTCTTTATCAAATTGTCTACTGACAAGTGTTTACAATTTGTGAATAGTTCCACATAAATAGTACTATTTCCACATACTACAGTGCAATGTGATGTCCGAAGTGGCTGACAAAATTAGGTACTAACACGATATATATGCATATTGCAAGGTACATGTATACCATGCAAATTGTGATCGATGCTCGCTCGCTCCGCTCGCTCGTAAAAATTTAGTCCAACCTCACATACGATCCGACACGTTCGCAAATTCGAAATAAGTTGCCCTCATATCGAATGACTAACGCAAGAGGGATTGGTTTTAGGTTAGGCTATAGTTTTCGAGCGAGCGCAGCGAGCGAGAGACGCGTAAAGGTGTGTCACAATCCGACGGTTTGGCACATACGGACATTGAAACATTCGCACCAGCCCGAGGAGCCGGAAGTCATTATCCTATTGCCTACTGACAAATGTTTACAGTTTGTGAATTGTTTCACATAAATAGTACTATTTCCACATACTACAGTGCAATGTGATGTCCGAAGTGGCTGACAAAATTAGGTAATAACACGAAATATATGCAAGGCAACATTAGGTATATGTATAGCTTGGAAATTGTGATCGTTTCTCGCTCGCTCCGCTCGCTCGTAAAAATCTACTCCCACCTCACAACCGATCCGACACGTTCGCAAATTCGAAATAAGTCGCCTTCATATCGAATGACTAACGCAAGAGGGATTGGTTTTAGGTTAGGCTATAGTTTTCGAGCGAGCGCAGCGAGCGAGAGACGCGTAAAGGTGTGTCACAATCCAACGGTTTGGCACATACGGACATTGAAACATTCGCACCAGCCCGAGTAGCCGGAAGTCTTTATCCTATTGCCTACTGACAAATGTTTACAGTTTATGAATAGTATCACATAAATAGTACTATTTCCACATACTACAGTGCAATGTGATGTCCGAAGTGGCTGACAAAATTAGGTAATAACACGAAATATATGCAAGGCAACATTAGGTATATGTATAGCTTGGAAATTGTGATCGTTTCTCGCTCGCTCCGCTCGCTCGTAAAAATCTACTCCCACCTCACAACCGATACGACACGTTCGCAAATTCGAAATAAGTCGCCTTCATATCGAATGACTAACGCAAGAGGGATTGGTTTTAGGTTAGGCTATAGTTTTCGAGCGAGCGCAGCGAGCGCGAGACGCGTAAAGGTGTGTCACAATCCAACGGTTTGGCACATACGGACATTGAAACATTCGCACCAGCCCGAGTAGCCGGAAGTCTTTATCCTATTGCCTACTGACAAATGTTTACAGTTTATGAATAGTATCACATAAATAGTACTATTTCCACATACTACAGTGCAATGTGATGTCCGAAGTGGCTGACAAAATTAGGTAATAACACGAAATATATGCAAGGCAACATTAGGTATATGTATAGCTTGGAAATTGTGATCGTTTCTCGCTCGCTCCGCTCGCTCGTAAAAATCTACTCCCACCTCACAACCGATTCGACAAGTTCGCAAATTCAAAATAAGGCGCCTTCATATCGAATGACTGACGCAAGAGGGATTGGTTTTAGGTTAGGCTATAGTTTTCGAGCGAGCGGAGCGAGCGAGAGACGCGTAAAGGTGTGTCACAATCCAACGGTTTGGCACATACTGACATTGAAACATTCGCACCAGCCCGAGGAGCCGGAAGTCTTTATCAAATTGTCTACTGACAAGTGTTTACAATTTGTGAATAGTTCCACATAAATAGTACTATTTCCACATACTACAGTGCAATGTGATGTCCGAAGTGGCTGACAAAATTAGGTACTAACACGATATATATGCATATTGCAAGGTATATGTATACCTTGCAAATTGTGATCGATGCTCGCTCGCTCCGCTCGCTCGTAAAAATTTAGTCCAACCTCACATACGATCCGACACGTTCGCAAATTCGAAATAAGTTGCCCTCATATCGAATGACTAACGCAAGAGGGATTGGTTTTAGGTTAGGCTATAGTTTTCGAGCGAGCGCAGCGAGCGAGAGACGCGTAAAGGTGTGTCACAATCCGACGGTTTGGCACATACGGACATTGAAACATTCGCACCAGCCCGAGGAGCCGGAAGTCATTATCCTATTGCCTACTGACAAATGTTTACAGTTTGTGAATTGTTTCACATAAATAGTACTATTTCCACATACTACAGTGCAATGTGATGTCCGAAGTGGCTGACAAAATTAGGTAATAACACGAAATATATGCAAGGCAACATTAGGTATATGTATAGCTTGGAAATTGTGATCGTTTCTCGCTCGCTCCGCTCGCTCGTAAAAATCTACTCCCACCTCACAACCGATCCGACACGTTCGCAAATTCGAAATAAGTCGCCTTCATATCGAATGACTAACGCAAGAGGGATTGGTTTTAGGTTAGGCTATAGTTTTCGAGCGAGCGCAGCGAGCGAGAGACGCGTAAAGGTGTGTCACAATCCAACGGTTTGGCACATACGGACATTGAAACATTCGCACCAGCCCGAGGAGCCGGAAGTCTTTATCCTATTGCCTACTGACAAATGTTTACAGTTTATGAATAGTATCACATAAATAGTACTATTTCCACATACTACAGTGCAATGTGATGTCCGAAGTGGCTGACAAAATTAGGTAATAACACGAAATATATGCAAGGCAACATTAGGTATATGTATAGCTTGGAAATTGTGATCGTTTCTCGCTCGCTCCGCTCGCTCGTAAAAATCTACTCCCACCTCACAACCGATACGACACGTTCGCAAATTCGAAATAAGTCGCCTTCATATCGAATGACTAACGCAAGAGGGATTGGTTTTAGGTTAGGCTATAGTTTTCGAGCGAGCGCAGCGAGCGAGAGACGCGTAAAGGTGTGTCACAATCCAACGGTTTGGCACATACGGACATTGAAACATTCGCACCAGCCCGAGTAGCCGGAAGTCTTTATCCTATTGCCTACTGACAAATGTTTACAGTTTATGAATAGTATCACATAAATAGTACTATTTCCACATACTACAGTGCAATGTGATGTCCGAAGTGGCTGACAAAATTAGGTAATAACACGAAATATATGCAAGGCAACATTAGGTATATGTATAGCTTGGAAATTGTGATCGTTTCTCGCTCGCTCCGCTCGCTCGTAAAAATCTACTCCCACCTCACAACCGATTCGACAAGTTCGCAAATTCAAAATAAGGCGCCTTCATATCGAATGACTAACGCAAGAGGGATTGGTTTTAGGTTAGGCTATAGTTTTCGAGCGAGCGCAGCGAGCGAGAGACGCGTAAAGGTGTGTCACAATCCAACGGTTTGGCACATACTGACATTGAAACATTCGCACCAGCCCGAGGAGCCGGAAGTCTTTATCAAATTGTCTACTGACAAGTGTTTACAATTTGTGAATAGTTCCACATAAATAGTACTATTTCCACATACTACAGTGCAATGTGATGTCCGAAGTGGCTGACAAAATTAGGTACTAACACGATATATATGCATATTGCAAGGTATATGTATACCTTGCAAATTGTGATCGATGCTCGCTCGCTCCGCTCGCTCGTAAAAATTTAGTCCAACCTCACATACGATCCGACACGTTCGCAAATTCGAAATAAGTTGCCCTCATATCGAATGACTAACGCAAGAGGGATTGGTTTTAGGTTAGGCTATAGTTTTCGAGCGAGCGCAGCGAGCGAGAGACGCGTAAAGGTGTGTCACAATCCGACGGTTTGGCACATACGGACATTGAAACATTCGCACCAGCCCGAGGAGCCGGAAGTCATTATCCTATTGCCTACTGACAAATGTTTACAGTTTGTGAATTGTTTCACATAAATAGTACTATTTCCACATACTACAGTGCAATGTGATGTCCGAAGTGGCTGACAAAATTAGGTAATAACACGAAATATATGCAAGGCAACATTAGGTATATGTATAGCTTGGAAATTGTGATCGTTTCTCGCTCGCTCCGCTCGCTCGTAAAAATCTACTCCCACCTCACAACCGATCCGACACGTTCGCAAATTCGAAATAAGTCGCCTTCATATCGAATGACTAACGCAAGAGGGATTGGTTTTAGGTTAGGCTATAGTTTTCGAGCGAGCGCAGCGAGCGAGAGACGCGTAAAGGTGTGTCACAATCCAACGGTTTGGCACATACGGACATTGAAACATTCGCACCAGCCCGAGTAGCCGGAAGTCTTTATCCTATTGCCTACTGACAAATGTTTACAGTTTATGAATAGTATCACATAAATAGTACTATTTCCACATACTACAGTGCAATGTGATGTCCGAAGTGGCTGACAAAATTAGGTAATAACACGAAATATATGCAAGGCAACATTAGGTATATGTATAGCTTGGAAATTGTGATCGTTTCTCGCTCGCTCCGCTCGCTCGTAAAAATCTACTCCCACCTCACAACCGATACGACACGTTCGCAAATTCGAAATAAGTCGCCTTCATATCGAATGACTAACGCAAGAGGGAATTGTCTTAGGTTAGGCTATAGTTTTCGAGCGAGCGCAGCGAGCGAGAGACGCGTAAAGGTGTGTCACAATCCAACGGTTTGGCACATACGGACATTGAAACATTCGCACCAGCCCGAGTAGCCGGAAGTCTTTATCCTATTGCCTACTGACAAATGTTTACAGTTTATGAATAGTATCACATAAATAGTACTATTTCCACATACTACAGTGCAATGTGATGTCCGAAGTGGCTGACAAAATTAGGTAATAACACGAAATATATGCAAGGCAACATTAGGTATATGTATAGCTTGGAAATTGTGATCGTTTCTCGCTCGCTCCGCTCGCTCGTAAAAATCTACTCCCACCTCACAACCGATTCGACAAGTTCGCAAATTCAAAATAAGGCGCCTTCATATCGAATGACTGACGCAAGAGGGATTGGTTTTAGGTTAGGCTATAGTTTTCGAGCGAGCGCAGCGAGCGAGAGACGCGTAAAGGTGTGTCACAATCCAACGGTTTGGCACATACTGACATTGAAACATTCGCACCAGCCCGAGGAGCCGGAAGTCTTTATCAAATTGTCTACTGACAAGTGTTTACAATTTGTGAATAGTTCCACATAAATAGTACTATTTCCACATACTACAGTGCAATGTGATGTCCGAAGTGGCTGACAAAATTAGGTACTAACACGATATATATGCATATTGCAAGGTATATGTATACCTTGCAAATTGTGATCGATGCTCGCTCGCTCCGCTCGCTCGTAAAAATTTAGTCCAACCTCACATCCGATCCGACACGTTCGCAAATTCGAAATAAGTTGCCCTCATATCGAATGACTAACGCAAGAGGGATTGGTTTTAGGTTAGGCTATAGTTTTCGAGCGAGCGCAGCGAGCGAGAGACGCGTAAAGGTGTGTCACAATCCGACGGTTTGGCACATACGGACATTGAAACATTCGCACCAGCCCGAGGAGCCGGAAGTCATTATCCTATTGCCTACTGACAAATGTTTACAGTTTGTGAATTGTTTCACATAAATAGTACTATTTCCACATACTACAGTGCAATGTGATGTCCGAAGTGGCTGACAAAATTAGGTAATAACACGAAATATATGCAAGGCAACATTAGGTATATGTATAGCTTGGAAATTGTGATCGTTTCTCGCTCGCTCCGCTCGCTCGTAAAAATCTACTCCCACCTCACAACCGATCCGACACGTTCGCAAATTCGAAATAAGTCGCCTTCATATCGAATGACTAACGCAAGAGGGATTGGTTTTAGGTTAGGCTATAGTTTTCGAGCGAGCGCAGCGAGCGAGAGACGCGTAAAGGTGTGTCACAATCCAACGGTTTGGCACATACGGACATTGAAACATTCGCACCAGCCCGAGTAGCCGGAAGTCTTTATCCTATTGCCTACTGACAAATGTTTACAGTTTATGAATAGTATCACATAAATAGTACTATTTCCACATACTACAGTGCAATGTGATGTCCGAAGTGGCTGACAAAATTAGGTAATAACACGAAATATATGCAAGGCAACATTAGGTATATGTATAGCTTGGAAATTGTGATCGTTTCTCGCTCGCTCCGCTCGCTCGTAAAAATCTACTCCCACCTCACAACCGATACGACACGTTCGCAAATTCGAAATAAGTCGCCTTCATATCGAATGACTAACGCAAGAGGGATTGGTTTTAGGTTAGGCTATAGTTTTCGAGCGAGCGCAGCGAGCGAGAGACCCGTAAAGGTGTGTCACAATCCAACGGTTTGGCACATACGGACATTGAAACATTCGCACCAGACCGAGTAGCCGGAAGTCTTTATCCTATTGCCTACTGACAAATGTTTACAGTTTATGAATAGTATCACATAAATAGTACTATTTCCACATACTACAGTGCAATGTGATGTCCGAAGTGGCTGACAAAATTAGGTAATAACACGAAATATATGCAAGGCAACATTAGGTATATGTATAGCTTGGAAATTGTGATCGTTTCTCGCTCGCTCCGCTCGCTCGTAAAAATCTACTCCCACCTCACAACCGATTCGACAAGTTCGCAAATTCAAAATAAGGCGCCTTCATATCGAATGACTGACGCAAGAGGGATTGGTTTTAGGTTAGGCTATAGTTTTCGAGCGAGGGCAGCGAGCGAGAGACGCGTAAAGGTGTGTCACAATCCAACAGTTTGGCACATACTGACATTGAAACATTCGCACCAGCCCGAGGAGCCGGAAGTCTTTATCAAATTGTCTACTGACAAGTGTTTACAATTTGTGAATAGTTCCACATAAATAGTACTATTTCCACATACTACAGTGCAATGTGATGTCCGAAGTGGCTGACAAAATTAGGTACTAACACGATATATATGCATATTGCAAGGTATATGTATACCTTGCAAATTGTGATCGATGCTCGCTCGCTCCGCTCGCTCGTAAAAATTTAGTCCAACCTCACATACGATCCGACACGTTCGCAAATTCGAAATAAGTTGCCCTCATATCGAATGACTAACGCAAGAGGGATTGGTTTTAGGTTAGGCTATAGTTTTCGAGCGAGCGCAGCGAGCGAGAGACGCGTAAAGGTGTGTCACAATCCAACGGTTTGGCACATACGGACATTGAAACATTCGCACCAGCCCGAGTAGCCGGAAGTCTTTATCCTATTGCCTACTGACAAATGTTTACAGTTTATGAATAGTATCACATAAATAGTACTATTTCCACATACTACAGTGCAATGTGATGTCCGAAGTGGCTGACAAAATTAGGTACTAACACGATATATATGCATATTGCAAGGTATATGTATACCTTGCAA
Organism: Bombus terrestris; assembly: GCF_910591885.1. NCBI lineage: Eukaryota > Metazoa > Arthropoda > Insecta > Hymenoptera > Apidae > Bombus > Bombus terrestris. Next base: position 675,276 of record NW_025963552.1, on the reverse strand, counting down.
ATTGTGATCGATGCTCGCTCGCTCCGCTCGCTCGTAAAAATTTAGTCCAACCTCACATACGATCCGACACGTTCGCAAATTCGAAATAAGTTGCCCTCATATCGAATGACTAACGCAAGAGGGATTGGTTTGAGGTTAGGCTATAGTTTTCGAGCGAGCGCAGCGAGCGAGAGACGCGTAAAGGTGTGTCACAATCCGACGGTTTGGCACATACGGACATTGAAACATTCGCACCAGCCCGAGGAGCCGGAAGTCATTATCCTATTGCCTACTGACAAATGTTTACAGTTTGTGAATTGTTTCACATAAATAGTACTATTTCCACATACTACAGTGCAATGTGATGTCCGAAGTGGCTGACAAAATTAGGTAATAACACGAAATATATGCAAGGCAACATTAGGTATATGTATAGCTTGGAAATTGTGATCGTTTCTCGCTCGCTCCGCTCGCTCGTAAAAATCTACTCCCACCTCACAACCGATCCGACACGTTCGCAAATTCGAAATAAGTCGCCTTCATATCGAATGACTAACGCAAGAGGGATTGGTTTTAGGTTAGGCTATAGTTTTCGAGCGAGCGCAGCGAGCGAGAGACCCGTAAAGGTGTGTCACAATCCAACGGTTTGGCACATACGGACATTGAAACATTCGCACCAGACCGAGTAGCCGGAAGTCTTTATCCTATTGCCTACTGACAAATGTTTACAGTTTATGAATAGTATCACATAAATAGTACTATTTCCACATACTACAGTGCAATGTGATGTCCGAAGTGGCTGACAAAATTAGGTAATAACACGAAATATATGCAAGGCAACATTAGGTATATGTATAGCTTGGAAATTGTGATCGTTTCTCGCTCGCTCCGCTCGCTCGTAAAAATCTACTCCCACCTCACAACCGATTCGACAAGTTCGCAAATTCAAAATAAGGCGCCTTCATATCGAATGACTGACGCAAGAGGGATTGGTTTTAGGTTAGGCTATAGTTTTCGAGCGAGGGCAGCGAGCGAGAGACGCGTAAAGGTGTGTCACAATCCAACAGTTTGGCACATACTGACATTGAAACATTCGCACCAGCCCGAGGAGCCGGAAGTCTTTATCAAATTGTCTACTGACAAGTGTTTACAATTTGTGAATAGTTCCACATAAATAGTACTATTTCCACATACTACAGTGCAATGTGATGTCCGAAGTGGCTGACAAAATTAGGTAATAACACGAAATATATGCAAGGCAACATTAGGTATATGTATAGCTTGGAAATTGTGATCGTTTCTCGCTCGCTCCGCTCGCTCGTAAAAATCTACTCCCACCTCACAACCGATTCGACAAGTTCGCAAATTCAAAATAAGGCGCCTTCATATCGAATGACTGACGCAAGAGGGATTGGTTTTAGGTTAGGCTATAGTTTTCGAGCGAGCGCAGCGAGCGAGAGACGCGTAAAGGTGTGTCACAATCCAACGGTTTGGCACATACTGACATTGAAACATTCGCACCAGCCCGAGGAGCCGGAAGTCTTTATCAAATTGTCTACTGACAAGTGTTTACAATTTGTGAATAGTTCCACATAAATAGTACTATTTCCACATACTACAGTGCAATGTGATGTCCGAAGTGGCTGACAAAATTAGGTACTAACACGATATATATGCATATTGCAAGGTATATGTATACCTTGCAAATTGTGATCGATGCTCGCTCGCTCCGCTCGCTCGTAAAAATTTAGTCCAACCTCACATACGATCCGACACGTTCGCAAATTCGAAATAAGTTGCCCTCATATCGAATGACTAACGCAAGAGGGATTGGTTTTAGGTTAGGCTATAGTTTTCGAGCGAGCGCAGCGAGCGAGAGACGCGTAAAGGTGTGTCACAATCCGACGGTTTGGCACATACGGACATTGAAACATTCGCACCAGCCCGAGGAGCCGGAAGTCATTATCCTATTGCCTACTGACAAATGTTTACAGTTTGTGAATTGTTTCACATAAATAGTACTATTTCCACATACTACAGTGCAATGTGATGTCCGAAGTGGCTGACAAAATTAGGTAATAACACGAAATATATGCAAGGCAACATTAGGTATATGTATAGCTTGGAAATTGTGATCGTTTCTCGCTCGCTCCGCTCGCTCGTAAAAATCTACTCCCACCTCACAACCGATCCGACACGTTCGCAAATTCGAAATAAGTCGCCTTCATATCGAATGACTAACGCAAGAGGGATTGGTTTTAGGTTAGGCTATAGTTTTCGAGCGAGCGCAGCGAGCGAGAGACGCGTAAAGGTGTGTCACAATCCAACGGTTTGGCACATACGGACATTGAAACATTCGCACCAGCCCGAGTAGCCGGAAGTCTTTATCCTATTGCCTACTGACAAATGTTTACAGTTTATGAATAGTATCACATAAATAGTACTATTTCCACATACTACAGTGCAATGTGATGTCCGAAGTGGCTGACAAAATTAGGTAATAACACGAAATATATGCAAGGCAACATTAGGTATATGTATAGCTTGGAAATTGTGATCGTTTCTCGCTCGCTCCGCTCGCTCGTAAAAATCTACTCCCACCTCACAACCGATACGACACGTTCGCAAATTCGAAATAAGTCGCCTTCATATCGAATGACTAACGCAAGAGGGATTGGTTTTAGGTTAGGCTATAGTTTTCGAGCGAGCGCAGCGAGCGAGAGACGCGTAAAGGTGTGTCACAATCCAACGGTTTGGCACATACGGACATTGAAACATTCGCACCAGACCGAGTAGCCGGAAGTCTTTATCCTATTGCCTACTGACAAATGTTTACAGTTTATGAATAGTATCACATAAATAGTACTATTTCCACATACTACAGTGCAATGTGATGTCCGAAGTGGCTGACAAAATTAGGTAATAACACGAAATATATGCAAGGCAACATTAGGTATATGTATAGCTTGGAAATTGTGATCGTTTCTCGCTCGCTCCGCTCGCTCGTAAAAATCTACTCCCACCTCACAACCGATTCGACAAGTTCGCAAATTCAAAATAAGGCGCCTTCATATCGAATGACTGACGCAAGAGGGATTGGTTTTAGGTTAGGCTATAGTTTTCGAGCGAGCGCAGCGAGCGAGAGACGCGTAAAGGTGTGTCACAATCCAACGGTTTGGCACATACTGACATTGAAACATTCGCACCAGCCCGAGGAGCCGGAAGTCTTTATCAAATTGTCTACTGACAAGTGTTTACAATTTGTGAATAGTTCCACATAAATAGTACTATTTCCACATACTACAGTGCAATGTGATGTCCGAAGTGGCTGACAAAATTAGGTACTAACACGATATATATGCATATTGCAAGGTATATGTATACCTTGCAAATTGTGATCGATGCTCGCTCGCTCCGCTCGCTCGTAAAAATTTAGTCCAACCTCACATACGATCCGACACGTTCGCAAATTCGAAATAAGTTGCCCTCATATCGAATGACTAACGCAAGAGGGATTGGTTTTAGGTTAGGCTATAGTTTTCGAGCGAGCGCAGCGAGCGAGAGACGCGTAAAGGTGTGTCACAATCCAACGGTTTGGCACATACGGACATTGAAACATTCGCACCAGCCCGAGTAGCCGGAAGTCTTTATCCTATTGCCTACTGACAAATGTTTACAGTTTATGAATAGTATCACATAAATAGTACTATTTCCACATACTACAGTGCAATGTGATGTCCGAAGTGGCTGACAAAATTAGGTAAAAACACGAAATATATGCAAGGCAACATTAGGTATATGTATAGCTTGGAAATTGTGATCGTTTCTCGCTCGCTCCGCTCGCTCGTAAAAATCTACTCCCACCTCACAACCGATTCGACAAGTTCGCAAATTCAAAATAAGGCGCCTTCATATCGAATGACTGACGCAAGAGGGATTGGTTTTAGGTTAGGCTATAGTTTTCGAGCGAGCGCAGCGAGCGAGAGACGCGTAAAGGTGTGTCACAATCCAACGGTTTGGCACATACTGACATTGAAACATTCGCACCAGCCCGAGGAGCCGGAAGTCTTTATCAAATTGTCTACTGACAAGTGTTTACAATTTGTGAATAGTTCCACATAAATAGTACTATTTCCACATACTACAGTGCAATGTGATGTCCGAAGTGGCTGACAAAATTAGGTAATAACACGATATATATGCATATTGCAAGGTATATGTATACCTTGCAAATTGTGATCGATGCTCGCTCGCTCCGCTCGCTCGTAAAAATTTAGTCCAACCTCACATACGATCCGACACGTTCGCAAATTCGAAATAAGTTGCCCTCATATCGAATGACTAACGCAAGAGGGATTGGTTTTAGGTTAGGCTATAGTTTTCGAGCGAGCGCAGCGAGCGAGAGACGCGTAAAGGTGTGTCACAATCCGACGGTTTGGCACATACGGACATTGAAACATTCGCACCAGCCCGAGGAGCCGGAAGTCATTATCCTATTGCCTACTGACAAATGTTTACAGTTTGTGAATTGTTTCACATAAATAGTACTATTTCCACATACTACAGTGCAATGTGATGTCCGAAGTGGCTGACAAAATTAGGTAATAACACGAAATACATGCAAGGCAACATTAGGTATATGTATAGCTTGGAAATTGTGATCGTTTCTCGCTCGCTCCGCTCGCTCGTAAAAATCTACTCCCACCTCACAACCGATCCGACACGTTCGCAAATTCGAAATAAGTCGCCTTCATATCGAATGACTAACGCAAGAGGGATTGGTTTTAGGTTAGGCTATAGTTTTCGAGCGAGCGCAGCGAGCGAGAGACGCGTAAAGGTGTGTCACAATCCAACGGTTTGGCACATACGGACATTGAAACATTCGCACCAGCCCGAGTAGCCGGAAGTCTTTATCCTATTGCCTACTGACAAATGTTTACAGTTTATGAATAGTATCACATAAATAGTACTATTTCCACATACTACAGTGCAATGTGATGTCCGAAGTGGCTGACAAAATTAGGTAATAACACGAAATATATGCAAGGCAACATTAGGTATATGTATAGCTTGGAAATTGTGATCGTTTCTCGCTCGCTCCGCTCGCTCGTAAAAATCTACTCCCACATCACAACCGATACGACACGTTCGCAAATTCGAAATAAGTCGCCTTCATATCGAATGACTAACGCAAGAGGGATTGGTTTTAGGTTAGGCTATAGTTTTCGAGCGAGCGCAGCGAGCGAGAGACGCGTAAAGGTGTGTCACAATCCAACGGTTTGGCACATACGGACATTGAAACATTCGCACCAGCCCGAGTAGCCGGAAGTCTTTATCCTATTGCCTACTGACAAATGTTTACAGTTTATGAATAGTATCACATAAATAGTACTATTTCCACATACTACAGTGCAATGTGATGTCCGAAGTGGCTGACAAAATTAGGTAATAACACGAAATATATGCAAGGCAACATTAGGTATATGTATAGCTTGGAAATTGTGATCGTTTCTCGCTCGCTCCGCCCGCTCGTAAAAATCTACTCCCACCTCACAACCGATACGACACGTTCGCAAATTCGAAATAAGTCGCCTTCATATCGAATGACTAACGCAAGAGGGATTGGTTTTAGGTTAGGCTATAGTTTTCGAGCGAGCGCAGCGAGCGAGAGACGCGTAAAGGTGTGTCACAATCCAACGGTTTGGCACATACGGACATTGAAACATTCGCACCAGACCGAGTAGCCGGAAGTCTTTATCCTATTGCCTACTGACAAATGTTTACAGTTTATGAATAGTATCACATAAATAGTACTATTTCCACATACTACAGTGCAATGTGATGTCCGAAGTGGCTGACAAAATTAGGTAATAACACGAAATATATGCAAGGCAACATTAGGTATATGTATAGCTTGGAAATTGTGATCGTTTCTCGCTCGCTCCGCTCGCTCGTAAAAATCTACTCCCACCTCACAACCGATTCGACAAGTTCGCAAATTCAAAATAAGGCGCCTTCATATCGAATGACTGACGCAAGAGGGATTGGTTTTAGGTTAGGCTATAGTTTTCGAGCGAGCGCAGCGAGCGAGAGACGCGTAAAGGTGTGTCACAATCCAACGGTTTGGCACATACTGACATTGAAACATTCGCACCAGCCCGAGGAGCCGGAAGTCTTTATCAAATTGTCTACTGACAAGTGTTTACAATTTGTGAATAGTTCCACATAAATAGTACTATTTCCACATACTACAGTGCAATGTGATGTCCGAAGTGGCTGACAAAATTAGGTACTAACACGATATATATGCATATTGCAAGGTATATGTATACCTTGCAAATTGTGATCGATGCTCGCTCGCTCCGCTCGCTCGTAAAAATTTAGTCCAACCTCACATACGATCCGACACGTTCGCAAATTCGAAATAAGTTGCCCTCATATCGAATGACTAACGCAAGAGGGATTGGTTTTAGGTTAGGCTATAGTTTTCGAGCGAGCGCAGCGAGCGAGAGACGCGTAAAGGTGTGTCACAATCCAACGGTTTGGCACATACGGACATTGAAACATTCGCACCAGCCCGAGGAGCCGGAAGTCATTATCCTATTGCCTACTGACAAATGTTTACAGTTTATGAATAGTATCACATAAATAGTACTATTTCCACATACTACAGTGCAATGTGATGTCCGAAGTGGCTGACAAAATTAGGTAAAAACACGAAATATATGCAAGGCAACATTAGGTATATGTATAGCTTGGAAATTGTGATCGTTTCTCGCTCGCTCCGCTCGCTCGTAAAAATCTACTCCCACCTCACAACCGATTCGACAAGTTCGCAAATTCAAAATAAGGCGCCTTCATATCGAATGACTGACGCAAGAGGGATTGGTTTTAGGTTAGGCTATAGTTTTCGAGCGAGCGCAGCGAGCGAGAGACGCGTAAAGGTGTGTCACAATCCAACGGTTTGGCACATACTGACATTGAAACATTCGCACCAGCCCGAGGAGCCGGAAGTCTTTATCAAATTGTCTACTGACAAGTGTTTACAATTTGTGAATAGTTCCACATAAATAGTACTATTTCCACATACTACAGTGCAATGTGATGTCCGAAGTGGCTGACAAAATTAGGTAATAACACGATATATATGCATATTGCAAGGTATATGTATACCTTGCAAATTGTGATCGATGCTCGCTCGCTCCGCTCGCTCGTAAAAATTTAGTCCAACCTCACATACGATCCGACACGTTCGCAAATTCGAAATAAGTTGCCCTCATATCGAATGACTAACGCAAGAGGGATTGGTTTTAGGTTAGGCTATAGTTTTCGAGCGAGCGCAGCGAGCGAGAGACGCGTAAAGGTGTGTCACAATCCGACGGTTTGGCACATACGGACATTGAAACATTCGCACCAGCCCGAGGAGCCGGAAGTCATTATCCTATTGCCTACTGACAAATGTTTACAGTTTGTGAATTGTTTCACATAAATAGTACTATTTCCACATACTACAGTGCAATGTGATGTCCGAAGTGGCTGACAAAATTAGGTAATAACACGAAATACATGCAAGGCAACATTAGGTATATGTATAGCTTGGAAATTGTGATCGTTTCTCGCTCGCTCCGCTCGCTCGTAAAAATCTACTCCCACCTCACAACCGATCCGACACGTTCGCAAATTCGAAATAAGTCGCCTTCATATCGAATGACTAACGCAAGAGGGATTGGTTTTAGGTTAGGCTATAGTTTTCGAGCGAGCGCAGCGAGCGAGAGACGCGTAAAGGTGTGTCACAATCCAACGGTTTGGCACATACGGACATTGAAACATTCGCACCAGCCCGAGTAGCCGGAAGTCTTTATCCTATTGCCTACTGACAAATGTTTACAGTTTATGAATAGTATCACATAAATAGTACTATTTCCACATACTACAGTGCAATGTGATGTCCGAAGTGGCTGACAAAATTTGGTAATAACACGAAATATATGCAAGGCAACATTAGGTATATGTATAGCTTGGAAATTGTGATCGTTTCTCGCTCGCTCCGCTCGCTCGTAAAAATCTACTCCCACATCACAACCGATACGACACGTTCGCAAATTCGAAATAAGTCGCCTTCATATCGAATGACTAACGCAAGAGGGATTGGTTTTAGGTTAGGCTATAGTTTTCGAGCGAGCGCAGCGAGCGAGAGACGCGTAAAGGTGTGTCACAATCCAACGGTTTGGCACATACGGACATTGAAACATTCGCACCAGACCGAGTAGCCGGAAGTCTTTATCCTATTGCCTACTGACAAATGTTTACAGTTTATGAATAGTATCACATAAATAGTACTATTTCCACATACTACAGTGCAATGTGATGTCCGAAGTGGCTGACAAAATTAGGTAATAACACGAAATATATGCAAGGCAACATTAGGTATATGTATAGCTTGGAAATTGTGATCGTTTCTCGCTCGCTCCGCTCGCTCGTAAAAATCTACTCCCACCTCACAACCGATTCGACAAGTTCGCAAATTCAAAATAAGGCGCCTTCATATCGAATGACTGACGCAAGAGGGATTGGTTTTAGGTTAGGCTATAGTTTTCGAGCGAGCGCAGCGAGCGAGAGACGCGTAAAGGTGTGTCACAATCCAACGGTTTGGCACATACTGACATTGAAACATTCGCACCAGCCCGAGGAGCCGGAAGTCTTTATCAAATTGTCTACTGACAAGTGTTTACAATTTGTGAATAGTTCCACATAAATAGTACTATTTCCACATACTACAGTGCAATGTGATGTCCGAAGTGGCTGACAAAATTAGGTACTAACACGAAATATATGCAAGGCAACATTAGGTATATGTATAGCTTGGAAATTGTGATCGTTTCTCGCTCGCTCCGCTCGCTCGTAAAAATCTACTCCCACCTCACAACCGATCCGACACGTTCGCAAATTCGAAATAAGTCGCCTTCATATCGAATGACTAACGCAAGAGGGATTGGTTTTAGGTTAGGCTATAGTTTTCGAGCGAGCGCAGCGAGCGAGAGACGCGTAAAGGTGTGTCACAATCCAACGGTTTGGCACATACGGACATTGAAACATTCGCACCAGCCCGAGTAGCCGGAAGTCTTTATCCTATTGCCTACTGACAAATGTTTACAGTTTATGAATAGTATCACATAAATAGTACTATTTCCACATACTACAGTGCAATGTGATGTCCGAAGTGGCTGACAAAATTAGGTAATAACACGAAATATATGCAAGGCAACATTAGGTATATGTATAGCTTGGAAATTGTGATCGTTTCTCGCTCGCTCCGCTCGCTCGTAAAAATCTACTCCCACCTCACAACCGATACGACACGTTCGCAAATTCGAAATAAGTCGCCTTCATATCGAATGACTAACGCAAGAGGGAATTGTTTTAGGTTAGGCTATAGTTTTCGAGCGAGCGCAGCGAGCGAGAGACGCGTAAAGGTGTGTCACAATCCAACGGTTTGGCACATACGGACATTGAAACATTCGCACCAGCCCGAGTAGCCGGAAGTCTTTATCCTATTGCCTACTGACAAATGTTTACAGTTTATGAATAGTATCACATAAATAGTACTATTTCCACATACTACAGTGCAATGTGATGTCCGAAGTGGCTGACAAAATTAGGTAATAACACGAAATATATGCAAGGCAACATTAGGTATATGTATAGCTTGGAAATTGTGATCGTTTCTCGCTCGCTCCGCTCGCTCGTAAAAATCTACTCCCACCTCACAACCGATTCGACAAGTTCGCAAATTCAAAATAAGGCGCCTTCATATCGAATGACTGACGCAAGAGGGATTGGTTTTAGGTTAGGCTATAGTTTTCGAGCGAGCGCAGCGAGCGAGAGACGCGTAAAGGTGTGTCACAATCCAACGGTTTGGCACATACTGACATTGAAACATTCGCACCAGCCCGAGGAGCCGGAAGTCTTTATCAAATTGTCTACTGACAAGTGTTTACAATTTGTGAATAGTTCCACATAAATAGTACTATTTCCACATACTACAGTGCAATGTGATGTCCGAAGTGGCTGACAAAATTAGGTACTAACACGATATATATGCATATTGCAAGGTATATGTATACCTTGCAAATTGTGATCGATGCTCGCTCGCTCCGCTCGCTCGTAAAAATTTAGTCCAACCTCACATACGATCCGACACGTTCGCAAATTCGAAATAAGTTGCCCTCATATCGAATGACTAACGCAAGAGGGATTGGTTTTAGGTTAGGCTATAGTTTTCGAGCGAGCGCAGCGAGCGAGAGACGCGTAAAGGTGTGTCACAATCCAACGGTTTGGCACATACGGACATTGAAACATTCGCACCAGCCCGAGTAGCCGGAAGTCTTTATCCTATTGCCTACTGACAAATGTTTACAGTTTATGAATAGTATCACATAAATAGTACTATTTCCACATACTACAGTGCAATGTGATGTCCGAAGTGGCTGACAAAATTAGGTAATAACACGAAATATATGCAAGGCAACATTAGGTATATGTATAGCTTGGAAATTGTGATCGTTTCTCGCTCGCTCCGCTCGCTCGTAAAAATCTACTCCCACCTCACAACCGATACGACACGTTCGCAAATTCGAAATAAGTCGCCTTCATATCGAATGACTAACGCAAGAGGGAATTGTTTTAGGTTAGGCTATAGTTTTCGAGCGAGCGCAGCGAGCGAGAGACGCGTAAAGGTGTGTCACAATCCAACGGTTTGGCACATACGGACATTGAAACATTCGCACCAGCCCGAGTAGCCGGAAGTCTTTATCCTATTGCCTACTGACAAATGTTTACAGTTTATGAATAGTATCACATAAATAGTACTATTTCCACATACTACAGTGCAATGTGATGTCCGAAGTGGCTGACAAAATTAGGTAATAACACGAAATATATGCAAGGCAACATTAGGTATATGTAGAGCTTGGAAATTGTGATCGTTTCTCGCTCGCTCCGCTCGCTCGTAAAAATCTACTCCCACCTCACAACCGATTCGACAAGTTCGCAAATTCAAAATAAGGCGCCTTCATATCGAATGACTGACGCAAGAGGGATTGGTTTTAGGTTAGGCTATAGTTTTCGAGCGAGCGCAGCGAGCGAGAGACGCGTAAAGGTGTGTCACAATCCAACGGTTTGGCACATACTGACATTGAAACATTCGCACCAGCCCGAGGAGCCGGAAGTCTTTATCAAATTGTCTACTGACAAGTGTTTACAATTTGTGAATAGTTCCACATAAATAGTACTATTTCCACATACTACAGTGCAATGTGATGTCCGAAGTGGCTGACAAAATTAGGTACTAACACGATATATATGCATATTGCAAGGTATATGTATACCTTGCAAATTGTGATCGATGCTCGCTCGCTCCGCTCGCTCGTAAAAATTTAGTCCAACCTCACATACGATCCGACACGTTCGCAAATTCGAAATAAGTTGCCCTCATATCGAATGACTAACGCAAGAGGGATTGGTTTTAGGTTAGGCTATAGTTTTCGAGCGAGCGCAGCGAGCGAGAGACGCGTAAAGGTGTGTCACAATCCGACGGTTTGGCACATACGGACATTGAAACATTCGCACCAGCCCGAGGAGCCGGAAGTCATTATCCTATTGCCTACTGACAAATGTTTACAGTTTGTGAATTGTTTCACATAAATAGTACTATTTCCACATACTACAGTGCAATGTGATGTCCGAAGTGGCTGACAAAATTAGGTAATAACACGAAATATATGCAAGGCAACATTAGGTATATGTATAGCTTGGAAATTGTGATCGTTTCTCGCTCGCTCCGCTCGCTCGTAAAAATCTACTCCCACCTCACAACCGATTCGACAAGTTCGCAAATTCAAAATAAGGCGCCTTCATATCGAATAACTGACGCAAGAGGGATTGGTTTTAGGTTAGGCTATAGTTTTCGAGCGAGCGCAGCGAGCGAGAGACGCGTAAAGGTGTGTCACAATCCAACGGTTTGGCACATACTGACATTGAAACATTCGCACCAGCCCGAGGAGCCGGAAGTCTTTATCAAATTGTCTACTGACAAGTGTTTACAATTTGTGAATAGTTCCACATAAATAGTACTATTTCCACATACTACAGTGCAATGTGATGTCCGAAGTGGCTGACAAAATTAGGTACTAACACGATATATATGCATATTGCAAGGTATATGTATACCTTGCAAATTGTGATCGATGCTCGCTCGCTCCGCTCGCTCGTAAAAATTTAGTCCAACCTCACATACGTTCCGACACGTTCGCAAATTCGAAATAAGTTGCCCTCATATCGAATGACTAACGCAAGAGGGATTGGTTTTAGGTTAGGCTATAGTTTTCGAGCGAGCGCAGCGAGCGAGAGACGCGTAAAGGTGTGTCACAATCCGACGGTTTGGCACATACGGACATTGAAACATTCGCACCAGCCCGAGGAGCCGGAAGTCATTATCCTATTGCCTACTGACAAATGTTTACAGTTTGTGAATTGTTTCACATAAATAGTACTATTTCCACATACTACAGTGCAATGTGATGTCCGAAGTGGCTGACAAAATTAGGTAATAACACGAAATATATGCAAGGCAACATTAGGTATATGTATAGCTTGGAAATTGTGATCGTTTCTCGCTCGCTCCGCTCGCTCGTAAAAATCTACTCCCACCTCACAACCGATCCGACACGTTCGCAAATTCGAAATAAGTCGCCTTCATATCGAATGACTAACGCAAGAGGGATTGGTTTTAGGTTAGGCTATAGTTTTCGAGCGAGCGCAGCGAGCGAGAGACGCGTAAAGGTGTGTCACAATCCAACGGTTTGGCACATACGGACATTGAAACATTCGCACCAGCCCGAGTAGCCGGAAGTCTTTATCCTATTGCCTACTGACAAATGTTTACAGTTTATGAATAGTATCACATAAATAGTACTATTTCCACATACTACAGTGCAATGTGATGGCCGAAGTGGCTGACAAAATTAGGTAATAACACGAAATATATGCAAGGCAACATTAGGTATATGTATAGCTTGGAAATTGTGATCGTTTCTCGCTCGCTCCGCTCGCTCGTAAAAATCTACTCCCACCTCACAACCGATACGACACGTTCGCAAATTCGAAATAAGTCGCCTTCATATCGAATGACTAACGCAAGAGGGATTGGTTTTAGGTTAGGCTATAGTTTTCGAGCGAGCGCAGCGAGCGAGAGACGCGTAAAGGTGTGTCACAATCCAACGGTTTGGCACATACGGACATTGAAACATTCGCACCAGCCCGAGTAGCCGGAAGTCTTTATCCTATTGCCTACTGACAAATGTTTACAGTTTATGAATAGTATCACATAAATAGTACTATTTCCACATACTACAGTGCAATGTGATGTCCGAAGTGGCTGACAAAATTAGGTAATAACACGAAATATATGCAAGGCAACATTAGGTATATGTATAGCTTGGAAATTGTGATCGTTTCTCGCTCGCTCCGCTCGCTCGTAAAAATCTACTCCCACCTCACAACCGATTCGACAAGTTCGCAAATTCAAAATAAGGCGCCTTCATATCGAATGACTGACGCAAGAGGGATTGGTTTTAGGTTAGGCTATAGTTTTCGAGCGAGGGCAGCGAGCGAGAGACGCGTAAAGGTGTGTCACAATCCAACAGTTTGGCACATACGGGCATTGAAACATTCGCACCAGCCCGAGTAGCCGGAAGTCTTTATCCTATTGCCTACTGACAAATGTTTACAGTTTATGAATAGTATCACATAAATAGTACTATTTCCACATACTACAGTGCAATGTGATGTCCGAAGTGGCTGACAAAATTAGGTACTAACACGATATATATGCATATTGCAAGGTATATGTATACCTTGCAAATTGTGATCGATGCTCGCTCGCTCCGCTCGCTCGTAAAAATTTAGTCCAACCTCACATACGATCCGACACGTTCGCAAATTCGAAATAAGTTGCCCTCATATCGAATGACTAACGCAAGAGGGATTGGTTTTAGGTTAGGCTATAGTTTTCGAGCGAGCGCAGCGAGCGAGAGACGCGTAAAGGTGTGTCACAATCCAACGGTTTGGCACATACGGACATTGAAACATTCGCACCAGCCCGAGGAGCCGGAAGTCATTATCCTATTGCCTACTGACAAATGTTTACAGTTTATGAATAGTATCACATAAATAGTACTATTTCCACATACTACAGTGCAATGTGATGTCCGAAGTGGCTGACAAAATTAGGTAATAACACGAAATATATGCAAGGCAACATTAGGTATATGTATAGCTTGGAAATTGTGATCGTTTCTCGCTCGCTCCGCTCGCTCGTAAAAATCTACTCCCACCTCACAACCGATTCGACAAGTTCGCAAATTCAAAATAAGGCGCCTTCATATCGAATGACTGACGCAAGAGGGATTGGTTTTAGGTTAGGCTATAGTTTTCGAGCGAGCGCAGCGAGCGAGAGACGCGTAAAGGTGTGTCACAATCCAACGGTTTGGCACATACTGACATTGAAACATTCGCACCAGCCCGAGGTGCCGGAAGTCTTTATCAAATTGTCTACTGACAAGTGTTTACAATTTGTGAATAGTTCCACATAAATAGTACTATTTCCACATACTACAGTGCAATGTGATGTCCGAAGTGGCTGACAAAATTAGGTACTAACACGATATATATGCATATTGCAAGGTATATGTATACCTTGCAAATTGTGATCGATGCTCGCTCGCTCCGCTCGCTCGTAAAAATTTAGTCCAACCTCACATACGATCCGACACGTTCGCAAATTCGAAATAAGTTGCCCTCATATCGAATGACTAACGCAAGAGGGATTGGTTTTAGGTTAGGCTATAGTTTTCGAGCGAGCGCAGCGAGCGAGAGACGCGTAAAGGTGTGTCACAATCCGACGGTTTGGCACATACGGACATTGAAACATTCGCACCAGCCCGAGGAGCCGGAAGTCATTATCCTATTGCCTACTGACAAATGTTTACAGTTTGTGAATTGTTTCACATAAATAGTACTATTTCCACATACTACAGTGCAATGTGATGTCCGAAGTGGCTGACAAAATTAGGTAATAATACGAAATATATGCAAGGCAACATTAGGTATATGTATAGCTTGGAAATTGTGATCGTTTCTCGCTCGCTCCGCTCGCTCGTAAAAATCTACTCCCACCTCACAACCGATCCGACACGTTCGCAAATTCGAAATAAGTCGCCTTCATATCGAATGACTAACGCAAGAGGGATTGGTTTTAGGTTAGGCTATAGTTTTCGAGCGAGCGCAGCGAGCGAGAGACGCGTAAAGGTGTGTCACAATCCAACGGTTTGGCACATACGGACATTGAAACATTCGCACCAGCCCGAGTAGCCGGAAGTCTTTATCCTATTGCCTACTGACAAATGTTTACAGTTTATGAATAGTATCACATAAATAGTACTATTTCCACATACTACAGTGCAATGTGATGTCCGAAGTGGCTGACAAAATTAGGTAATAACACGAAATATATGCAAGGCAACATTAGGTATATGTATAGCTTGGAAATTGTGATCGTTTCTCGCTCGCTCCGCTCGCTCGTAAAAATCTACTCCCACCTCACAACCGATACGACACGTTCGCAAATTCGAAATAAGTCGCCTTCATATCGAATGACTAACGCAAGAGGGATTGGTTTTAGGTTAGGCTATAGTTTTCGAGCGAGCGCAGCGAGCGAGAGACGCGTAAAGGTGTGTCACAATCCAACGGTTTGGCACATACGGACATTGAAACATTCGCACCAGACCGAGTAGCCGGAAGTCTTTATCCTATTGCCTACTGACAAATGTTTACAGTTTATGAATAGTATCACATAAATAGTACTATTTCCACATACTACAGTGCAATGTGATGTCCGAAGTGGCTGACAAAATTAGGTAATAACACGAAATATATGCAAGGCAACATTAGGTATATGTATAGCTTGGAAATTGTGATCGTTTCTCGCTCGCTCCGCTCGCTCGTAAAAATCTACTCCCACCTCACAACCGATTCGACAAGTTCGCAAATTCAAAATAAGGCGCCTTCATATCGAATGACTGACGCAAGAGGGATTGGTTTTAGGTTAGGCTATAGTTTTCGAGCGAGCGCAGCGAGCGAGAGACGCGTAAAGGTGTGTCACAATCCAACGGTTTGGCACATACTGACATTGAAACATTCGCACCAGCCCGAGGAGCCGGAAGTCTTTATCAAATTGTCTACTGACAAGTGTTTACAATTTGTGAATAGTTCCACATAAATAGTACTATTTCCACATACTACAGTGCAATGTGATGTCCGAAGTGGCTGACAAAATTAGGTACTAACACGATATATATGCATATTGCAAGGTATATGTATACCTTGCAAATTGTGATCGATGCTCGCTCGCTCCGCTCGCTCGTAAAAATTTAGTCCAACCTCACATACGATCCGACACGTTCGCAAATTCGAAATAAGTTGCCCTCATATCGAATGACTAACGCAAGAGGGATTGGTTTTAGGTTAGGCTATAGTTTTCGAGCGAGCGCAGCGAGCGAGAGACGCGTAAAGGTGTGTCACAATCCAACGGTTTGGCACATACGAACATTGAAACATTCGCACCAGCCCGAGTAGCCGGAAGTCTTTATCCTATTGCCTACTGACAAATGTTTACAGTTTATGAATAGTATCACATAAATAGTACTATTTCCACATACTACAGTGCAATGTGATGTCCGAAGTGGCTGACAAAATTAGGTAAAAACACGAAATATATGCAAGGCAACATTAGGTATATGTATAGCTTGGAAATTGTGATCGTTTCTCGCTCGCTCCGCTCGCTCGTAAAAATCTACTCCCACCTCACAACCGATTCGACAAGTTCGCAAATTCAAAATAAGGCGCCTTCATATCGAATGACTGACGCAAGAGGGATTGGTTTTAGGTTAGGCTATAGTTTTCGAGCGAGCGCAGCGAGCGAGAGACGCGTAAAGGTGTGTCACAATCCAACGGTTTGGCACATACTGACATTGAAACATTCGCACCAGCCCGAGGAGCCGGAAGTCTTTATCAAATTGTCTACTGACAAGTGTTTACAATTTGTGAATAGTTCCACATAAATAGTACTATTTCCACATACTACAGTGCAATGTGATGTCCGAAGTGGCTGACAAAATTAGGTAATAACACGATATATATGCATATTGCAAGGTATATGTATACCTTGCAAATTGTGATCGATGCTAGCTCGCTCCGCTCGCTCGTAAAAATTTAGTCCAACCTCACATACGATCCGACACGTTCGCAAATTCGAAATAAGTTGCCCTCATATCGAATGACTAACGCAAGAGGGATTGGTTTTAGGTTAGGCTATAGTTTTCGAGCGAGCGCAGCGAGCGAGAGACGCGTAAAGGTGTGTCACAATCCGACGGTTTGGCACATACGGACATTGAAACATTCGCACCAGCCCGAGGAGCCGGAAGTCATTATCCTATTGCCTACTGACAAATGTTTACAGTTTGTGAATTGTTTCACATAAATAGTACTATTTGCACATACTACAGTGCAATGTGATGTCCGAAGTGGCTGACAAAATTAGGTAATAACACGAAATATATGCAAGGCAACATTAGGTATATGTATAGCTTGGAAATTGTGATCGTTTCTCGCTCGCTCCGCTCGCTCGTAAAAATCTACTCCCACCTCACAACCGATCCGACACGTTCGCAAATTCGAAATAAGTCGCCTTCATATCGAATGACTAACGCAAGAGGGATTGGTTTTAGGTTAGGCTATAGTTTTCGAGCGAGCGCAGCGAGCGAGAGACGCGTAAAGGTGTGTCACAATCCAACGGTTTGGCACATACGGACATTGAAACATTCGCACCAGCCCGAGTAGCCGGAAGTCTTTATCCTATTGCCTACTGACAAATGTTTACAGTTTATGAATAGTATCACATAAATAGTACTATTTCCACATACTACAGTGCAATGTGATGTCCGAAGTGGCTGACAAAATTAGGTAATAACACGAAATATATGCAAGGCAACATTAGGTATATGTATAGCTTGGAAATTGTGATCGTTTCTCGCTCGCTCCGCTCGCTCGTAAAAATCTACTCCCACATCACAACCGATACGACACGTTCGCAAATTCGAAATAAGTCGCCTTCATATCGAATGACTAACGCAAGAGGGATTGGTTTTAGGTTAGGCTATAGTTTTCGAGCGAGCGCAGCGAGCGAGAGACGCGTAAAGGTGTGTCACAATCCAACGGTTTGGCACATACGGACATTGAAACATTCGCACCAGACCGAGTAGCCGGAAGTCTTTATCCTATTGCCTACTGACAAATGTTTACAGTTTATGAATAGTATCACATAAATAGTACTATTTCCACATACTACAGTGCAATGTGATGTCCGAAGTGGCTGACAAAATTAGGTAATAACACGAAATATATGCAAGGCAACATTAGGTATATGTATAGCTTGGAAATTGTGATCGTTTCTCGCTCGCTCCGCTCGCTCGTAAAAATCTACTCCCACCTCACAACCGATTCGACAAGTTCGCAAATTCAAAATAAGGCGCCTTCATATCGAATGACTGACGCAAGAGGGATTGGTTTTAGGTTAGGCTATAGTTTTCGAGCGAGCGCAGCGAGCGAGAGACGCGTAAAGGTGTGTCACAATCCAACGGTTTGGCACATACTGACATTGAAACATTCGCACCAGCCCGAGGAGCCGGAAGTCTTTATCAAATTGTCTACTGACAAGTGTTTACAATTTGTGAATAGTTCCACATAAATAGTACTATTTCCACATACTACAGTGCAATGTGATGTCCGAAGTGGCTGACAAAATTAGGTACTAACACGAAATATATGCAAGGCAACATTAGGTATATGTATAGCTTGGAAATTGTGATCGTTTCTCGCTCGCTCCGCTCGCTCGTAAAAATCTACTCCCACCTCACAACCGATCCGACACGTTCGCAAATTCGAAATAAGTCGCCTTCATATCGAATGACTAACGCAAGAGGGATTGGTTTTAGGTTAGGCTATAGTTTTCGAGCGAGCGCAGCGAGCGAGAGACGCGTAAAGGTGTGTCACAATCCAACGGTTTGGCACATACGGACATTGAAACATTCGCACCAGCCCGAGTAGCCGGAAGTCTTTATCCTATTGCCTACTGACAAATGTTTACAGTTTATGAATAGTATCACATAAATAGTACTATTTCCACATACTACAGTGCAATGTGATGTCCGAAGTGGCTGACAAAATTAGGTAATAACACGAAATATATGCAAGGCAACATTAGGTATATGTATAGCTTGGAAATTGTGATCGTTTCTCGCTCGCTCCGCTCGCTCGTAAAAATCTACTCCCACCTCACAACCGATACGACACGTTCGCAAATTCGAAATAAGTCGCCTTCATATCGAATGACTAACGCAAGAGGGATTGGTTTTAGGTTAGGCTATAGTTTTCGAGCGAGCGCAGCGAGCGAGAGACGCGTAAAGGTGTGTCACAATCCAACGGTTTGGCACATACGGACATTGAAACATTCGCACCAGACCGAGTAGCCGGAAGTCTTTATCCTATTGCCTACTGACAAATGTTTACAGTTTATGAATAGTATCACATAAATAGTACTATTTCCACATACTACAGTGCAATGTGATGTCCGAAGTGGCTGACAAAATTAGGTAATAACACGAAATATATGCAAGGCAACATTAGGTATATGTATAGCTTGGAAATTGTGATCGTTTCTCGCTCGCTCCGCTCGCTCGTAAAAATCTACTCCCACCTCACAACCGATTCGACAAGTTCGCAAATTCAAAATAAGGCGCCTTCATATCGAATGACTGACGCAAGAGGGATTGGTTTTAGGTTAGGCTATAGTTTTCGAGCGAGCGCAGCGAGCGAGAGACGCGTAAAGGTGTGTCACAATCCAACGGTTTGGCACATACTGACATTGAAACATTCGCACCAGCCCGAGGAGCCGGAAGTCTTTATCAAATTGTCTACTGACAAGTGTTTACAATTTGTGAATAGTTCCACATAAATAGTACTATTTCCACATACTACAGTGCAATGTGATGTCCGAAGTGGCTGACAAAATTAGGTACTAACACGATATATATGCATATTGCAAGGTATATGTATACCTTGCAAATTGTGATCGATGCTCGCTCGCTCCGCTCGCTCGTAAAAATTTAGTCCAACCTCACATACGATCCGACACGTTCGCAAATTCGAAATAAGTTGCCCTCATATCGAATGACTAACGCAAGAGGGATTGGTTTTAGGTTAGGCTATAGTTTTCGAGCGAGCGCAGCGAGCGAGAGACGCGTAAAGGTGTGTCACAATCCGACGGTTTGGCACATACGGACATTGAAACATTCGCACCAGCCCGAGGAGCCGGAAGTCATTATCCTATTGCCTACTGACAAATGTTTACAGTTTGTGAATAGTTTCACATAAATAGTACTATTTCCACATACTACAGTGCAATGTGATGTCCGAAGTGGCTGACAAAATTAGGTAATAACACGAAATATATGCAAGGCAACATTAGGTATATGTATAGCTTGGAAATTGTGATCGTTTCTCGCTCGCTCCGCTCGCTCGTAAAAATCTACTCCCACCTCACAACCGATTCGACAAGTTCGCAAATTCAAAATAAGGCGCCTTCATATCGAATGACTGACGCAAGAGGGATTGGTTTTAGGTTAGGCTATAGTTTTCGAGCGAGCGCAGCGAGCGAGAGACGCGTAAAGGTGTGTCACAATCCAACGGTTTGGCACATACTGACATTGAAACATTCGCACCAGCCCGAGGAGCCGGAAGTCTTTATCAAATTGTCTACTGACAAGTGTTTACAATTTGTGAATAGTTCCACATAAATAGTACTATTTCCACATACTACAGTGCAATGTGATGTCCGAAGTGGCTGACAAAATTAGGTACTAACACGATATATATGCATATTGCAAGGTATATGTATACCTTGCAAATTGTGATCGATGCTCGCTCGCTCCGCTCGCTCGTAAAAATTTAGTCCAACCTCACATACGATCCGACACGTTCGCAAATTCTAAATAAGTTGCCCTCATATCGAATGACTAACGCAAGAGGGATTGGTTTTAGGTTAGGCTATAGTTTTCGAGCGAGCGCAGCGAGCGAGAGACGCGTAAAGGTGTGTCACAATCCGACGGTTTGGCACATACGGACATTGAAACATTCGCACCAGCCCGAGGAGCCGGAAGTCATTATCCTATTGCCTACTGACAAATGTTTACAGTTTGTGAATTGTTTCACATAAATAGTACTATTTCCACATACTACAGTGCAATGTGATGTCCGAAGTGGCTGACAAAATTAGGTAATAACACGAAATATATGCAAGGCAACATTAGGTATATGTATAGCTTGGAAATTGTGATCGTTTCTCGCTCGCTCCGCTCGCTCGTAAAAATCTACTCCCACCTCACAACCGATCCGACACGTTCGCAAATTCGAAATAAGTCGCCTTCATATCGAATGACTAACGCAAGAGGGATTGGTTTTAGGTTAGGCTATAGTTTTCGAGCGAGCGCAGCGAGCGAGAGACGCGTAAAGGTGTGTCACAATCCAACGGTTTGGCACATACGGACATTGAAACATTCGCACCAGCCCGAGTAGCCGGAAGTCTTTATCCTATTGCCTACTGACAAATGTTTACAGTTTATGAATAGTATCACATAAATAGTACTATTTCCACATACTACAGTGCAATGTGATGTCCGAAGTGGCTGACAAAATTAGGTAATAACACGAAATATATGCAAGGCAACATTAGGTATATGTGTAGCTTGGAAATTGTGATCGTTTCTCGCTCGCTCCGCTCGCTCGTAAAAATCTACTCCCACCTCACAACCGATACGACACGTTCGCAAATTCGAAATAAGTCGCCTTCATATCGAATGACTAACGCAAGAGGGATTGGTTTTAGGTTAGGCTATAGTTTTCGAGCGAGCGCAGCGAGCGAGAGACGCGTAAAGGTGTGTCACAATCCAACGGTTTGGCACATACGGACATTGAAACATTCGCACCAGACCGAGTAGCCGGAAGTCTTTATCCTATTGCCTACTGACAAATGTTTACAGTTTATGAATAGTATCACATAAATAGTACTATTTCCACATACTACAGTGCAATGTGATGTCCGAAGTGGCTGACAAAATTAGGTAATAACACGAAATATATGCAAGGCAACATTAGGTATATGTATAGCTTGGAAATTGTGATCGTTTCTCGCTCGCTCCGCTCGCTCGTAAAAATCTACTCCCACCTCACAACCGATTCGACAAGTTCGCAAATTCAAAATAAGGCGCCTTCATATCGAATGACTGACGCAAGAGGGATTGGTTTTAGGTTAGGCTATAGTTTTCGAGCGAGCGCAGCGAGCGAGAGACGCGTAAAGGTGTGTCACAATCCAACGGTTTGGCACATACTGACATTGAAACATTCGCACCAGCCCGAGGAGCCGGAAGTCTTTATCAAATTGTCTACTGACAAGTGTTTACAATTTGTGAATAGTTCCACATAAATAGTACTATTTCCACATACTACAGTGCAATGTGATGTCCGAAGTGGCTGACAAAATTAGGTACTAACACGATATATATGCATATTGCAAGGTATATGTATACCTTGCAAATTGTGATCGATGCTCGCTCGCTCCGCTCGCTCGTAAAAATTTAGTCCAACCTCACATACGATCCGACACGTTCGCAAATTCGAAATAAGTTGCCCTCATATCGAATGACTAACGCAAGAGGGATTCGTTTTAGGTTAGGCTATAGTTTTCGAGCGAGCGCAGCGAGCGAGAGACGCGTAAAGGTGTGTCACAATCCGACGGTTTGGCACATACGGACATTGAAACATTCGCACCAGCCCGAGGAGCCGGAAGTCATTATCCTATTGCCTACTGACAAATGTTTACAGTTTGTGAATTGTTTCACATAAATAGTACTATTTCCACATACTACAGTGCAATGTGATGTCCGAAGTGGCTGACAAAATTAGGTAATAACACGAAATATATGCAAGGCAACATTAGGTATATGTATAGCTTGGAAATTGTGATCGTTTCTCGCTCGCTCCGCTCGCTCGTAAAAATCTACTCCCACCTCACAACCGATCCGACACGTTCGCAAATTCGAAATAAGTCGCCTTCATATCGAATGACTAACGCAAGAGGGATTGGTTTTAGGTTAGGCTATAGTTTTCGAGCGAGCGCAGCGAGCGAGAGACGCGTAAAGGTGTGTCACAATCCGACGGTTTGGCACATACTGACATTGAAACATTCGCACCAGCCCGAGGAGCCGGAAGTCATTATCCTATTGCCTACTGACAAATGTTTACAGTTTGTGAATTGTTTCACATAAATAGTACTATTTCCACATACTACAGTGCAATGTGATGTCCGAAGTGGCTGACAAAATTAGGTAATAACACGAAATATATGCAAGGCAACATTAGGTATATGTATAGCTTGGAAATTGTGATCGTTTCTCGCTCGCTCCGCTCGCTCGTAAAAATCTACTCCCACCTCACAACCGATACGACACGTTCGCAAATTCGAAATAAGTCGCCTTCATATCGAATGACTAACGCAAGAGGGATTGGTTTTAGGTTAGGCTATAGTTTTCGAGCGAGCGCAGCGAGCGAGAGACGCGTAAAGGTGTGTCACAATCCAACGGTTTGGCACATACGGACATTGAAACATTCGCACCAGCCCGAGTAGCCGGAAGTCTTTATCCTATTGCCTACTGACAAATGTTTACAGTTTATGAATAGTATCACATAAATAGTACTATTTCCACATACTACAGTGCAATGTGATGTCCGAAGTGGCTGACAAAATTAGGTAATAACACGAAATATATGCAAGGCAACATTAGGTATATGTATAGCTTGGAAATTGTGATCGTTTCTCGCTCGCTCCGCTCGCTCGTAAAAATCTACTCCCACCTCACAACCGATTCGACAAGTTCGCAAATTCAAAATAAGGCGCCTTCATATCGAATGACTGACGCAAGAGGGATTGGTTTTAGGTTAGGCTATAGTTTTCGAGCGAGCGCAGCGAGCGAGAGACGCGTAAAGGTGTGTCACAATCCAACGGTTTGGCACATACTGACATTGAAACATTCGCACCAGCCCGAGGAGCCGGAAGTCTTTATCAAATTGTCTACTGACAAGTGTTTACAATTTGTGAATAGTTCCACATAAATAGTACTATTTCCACATACTACAGTGCAATGTGATGTCCGAAGTGGCTGACAAAATTAGGTACTAACACGATATATATGCATATTGCAAGGTATATGTATACCTTGCAAATTGTGATCGATGCTCGCTCGCTCCGCTCGCTCGTAAAAATTTAGTCCAACCTCACATACGATCCGACACGTTCGCAAATTCGAAATAAGTTGCCCTCATATCGAATGACTAACGCAAGAGGGATTGGTTTTAGGTTAGGCTATAGTTTTCGAGCGAGCGCAGCGAGCGAGAGACGCGTAAAGGTGTGTCACAATCCAACGGTTTGGCACATACGGACATTGAAACATTCGCACCAGCCCGAGTAGCCGGAAGTCTTTATCCTATTGCCTACTGACAAATGTTTACAGTTTATGAATAGTATCACATAAATAGTACTATTTCCACATACTACAGTGCAATGTGATGTCCGAAGTGGCTGACAAAATTAGGTAATAACACGAAATATATGCAAGGCAACATTAGGTATATGTATAGCTTGGAAATTGTGATCGTTTCTCGCTCGCTCCGCTCGCTCGTAAAAATCTACTCCCACCTCACAACCGATTCGACAAGTTCGCAAATTCAAAATAAGGCGCCTTCATATCGAATGACTAACGCAAGAGGGATTGGTTTTAGGTTAGGCTATAGTTTTCGAGCGAGCGCAGCGAGCGAGAGACGCGTAAAGGTGTGTCACAATCCAACGGTTTGGCACATACTGACATTGAAACATTCGCACCAGCCCGAGGAGCCGGAAGTCTTTATCAAATTGTCTACTGACAAGTGTTTACAATTTGTGAATAGTTCCACATAAATAGTACTATTTCCACATACTACAGTGCAATGTGATGTCCGAAGTGGCTGACAAAATTAGGTACTAACACGATATATATGCATATTGCAAGGTATATGTATACCTTGCAAATTGTGATCGATGCTCGCTCGCTCCGCTCGCTCGTAAAAATTTAGTCCAACCTCACATACGATCCGACACGTTCGCAAATTCGAAATAAGTTGCCCTCATATCGAATGACTAACGCAAGAGGGATTGGTTTTAGGTTAGGCTATAGTTTTCGAGCGAGCGCAGCGAGCGAGAGACGCGTAAAGGTGTGTCACAATCCGACGGTTTGGCACATACGGACATTGAAACATTCGCACCAGCCCGAGGAGCCGGAAGTCATTATCCTATTGCCTACTGACAAATGTTTACAGTTTGTGAATTGTTTCACATAAATAGTACTATTTCCACATACTACAGTGCAATGTGATGTCCGAAGTGGCTGACAAAATTAGGTAATAACACGAAATATATGCAAGGCAACATTAGGTATATGTATAGCTTGGAAATTGTGATCGTTTCTCGCTCGCTCCGCTCGCTCGTAAAAATCTACTCCCACCTCACAACCGATCCGACACGTTCGCAAATTCGAAATAAGTCGCCTTCATATCGAATGACTAACGCAAGAGGGATTGGTTTTAGGTTAGGCTATAGTTTTCGAGCGAGCGCAGCGAGCGAGAGACGCGTAAAGGTGTGTCACAATCCAACGGTTTGGCACATACGGACATTGAAACATTCGCACCAGCCCGAGTAGCCGGAAGTCTTTATCCTATTGCCTACTTACAAATGTTTACAGTTTATGAATAGTATCACATAAATAGTACTATTTCCACATACTACAGTGCAATGTGATGTCCGAAGTGGCTGACAAAATTAGGTAATAACACGAAATATATGCAAGGCAACATTAGGTATATGTATAGCTTGGAAATTGTGATCGTTTCTCGCTCGCTCCGCTCGCTCGTAAAAATCTACTCCCACCTCACAACCGATACGACACGTTCGCAAATTCGAAATAAGTCGCCTTCATATCGAATGACTAACGCAAGAGGGATTGGTTTTAGGTTAGGCTATAGTTTTCGAGCGAGCGCAGCGAGCGAGAGACGCGTAAAGGTGTGTCACAATCCAACGGTTTGGCACATACGGACATTGAAACATTCGCACCAGACCCAGTAGCCGGAAGTCTTTATCCTATTGCCTACTGACAAATGTTTACAGTTTATGAATAGTATCACATAAATAGTACTATTTCCACATACTACAGTGCAATGTGATGTCCGAAGTGGCTGACAAAATTAGGTAATAACACGAAATATATGCAAGGCAACATTAGGTATATGTATAGCTTGGAAATTGTGATCGTTTCTCGCTCGCTCCGCTCGCTCGTAAAAATCTACTCCCACCTCACAACCGATTCGACAAGTTCGCAAATTCAAAATAAGGCGCCTTCATATCGAATGACTGACGCAAGAGGGATTGGTTTTAGGTTAGGCTATAGTTTTCGAGCGAGCGCAGCGAGCGAGAGACGCGTAAAGGTGTGTCACAATCCAACGGTTTGGCACATACTGACATTGAAACATTCGCACCAGCCCGAGGAGCCGGAAGTCTTTATCAAATTGTCTACTGACAAGTGTTTACAATTTGTGAATAGTTCCACATAAATAGTACTATTTCCACATACTACAGTGCAATGTGATGTCCGAAGTGGCTGACAAAATTAGGTACTAACACGATATATATGCATATTGCAAGGTATATGTATACCTTGCAAATTGTGATCGATGCTCGCTCGCTCCGCTCGCTCGTAAAAATTTAGTCCAACCTCACATACGATCCGACACGTTCGCAAATTCGAAATAAGTTGCCCTCATATCGAATGACTAACGCAAGAGGGATTCGTTTTAGGTTAGGCTATAGTTTTCGAGCGAGCGCAGCGAGCGAGAGACGCGTAAAGGTGTGTCACAATCCGACGGTTTGGCACATACGGACATTGAAACATTCGCACCAGCCCGAGGAGCCGGAAGTCATTATCCTATTGCCTACTGACAAATGTTTACAGTTTGTGAATTGTTTCACATAAATAGTACTATTTCCACATACTACAGTGCAATGTGATGTCCGAAGTGGCTGACAAAATTAGGTAATAGCACGAAATATATGCAAGGCAACATTAGGTATATGTATAGCTTGGAAATTGTGATCGTTTCTCGCTCGCTCCGCTCGCTCGTAAAAATCTACTCCCACCTCACAACCGATCCGACACGTTCGCAAATTCGAAATAAGTCGCCTTCATATCGAATGACTAACGCAAGAGGGATTGGTTTTAGGTTAGGCTATAGTTTTCGAGCGAGCGCAGCGAGCGAGAGACGCGTAAAGGTGTGTCACAATCCGACGGTTTGGCACATACTGACATTGAAACATTCGCACCAGCCCGAGGAGCCGGAAGTCATTATCCTATTGCCTACTGACAAATGTTTACAGTTTGTGAATTGTTTCACATAAATAGTACTATTTCCACATACTACAGTGCAATGTGATGTCCGAAGTGGCTGACAAAATTAGGTAATAACACGAAATATATGCAAGGCAACATTAGGTATATGTATAGCTTGGAAATTGTGATCGTTTCTCGCTCGCTCCGCTCGCTCGTAAAAATCTACTCCCACCTCACAACCGATCCGACACGTTCGCAAATTCGAAATAAGTCGCCTTCATATCGAATGACTAACGCAAGAGGGATTGGTTTTAGGTTAGGCTATAGTTTTCGAGCGAGCGCAGCGAGCGAGAGACGCGTAAAGGTGTGTCACAATCCAACGGTTTGGCACATACGGACATTGAAACATTCGCACCAGCCCGAGTAGCCGGAAGTCTTTATCCTATTGCCTACTGACAAATGTTTACAGTTTATGAATAGTATCACATAAATAGTACTATTTCCACATACTACAGTGCAATGTGATGTCCGAAGTGGCTGACAAAATTAGGTAATAACACGAAATATATGCAAGGCAACATTAGGTATATGTATAGCTTGGAAATTGTGATCGTTTCTCGCTCGCTCCGCTCGCTCGTAAAAATCTACTCCCACCTCACAACCGATACGACACGTTCGCAAATTCGAAATAAGTCGCCTTCATATCGAATGACTAACGCAAGAGGGATTGGTTTTAGGTTAGGCTATAGTTTTCGAGCGAGCGCAGCGAGCGAGAGACGCGTAAAGGTGTGTCACAATCCAACGGTTTGGCACATACGGACATTGAAACATTCGCACCAGACCGAGTAGCCGGAAGTCTTTATCCTATTGCCTACTGACAAATGTTTACAGTTTATGAATAGTATCACATAAATAGTACTATTTCCACATACTACAGTGCAATGTGATGTCCGAAGTGGCTGACAAAATTAGGTAATAACACGAAATATATGCAAGGCAACATTAGGTATATGTATAGCTTGGAAATTGTGATCGTTTCTCGCTCGCTCCGCTCGCTCGTAAAAATCTACTCCCACCTCACAACCGATTCGACAAGT
Source organism: Bombus terrestris (assembly GCF_910591885.1). Taxonomy (NCBI): domain Eukaryota; kingdom Metazoa; phylum Arthropoda; class Insecta; order Hymenoptera; family Apidae; genus Bombus; species Bombus terrestris. The sequence continues at coordinate 646,562 of NW_025963552.1, read as the reverse complement.
TCGCAAATTCAAAATAAGGCGCCTTCATATCGAATGACTGACGCAAGAGGGATTGGTTTTAGGTTAGGCTATAGTTTTCGAGCGAGCGCAGCGAGCGAGAGACGCGTAAAGGTGTGTCACAATCCAACGGTTTGGCACATACTGACATTGAAACATTCGCACCAGCCCGAGGAGCCGGAAGTCTTTATCAAATTGTCTACTGACAAGTGTTTACAATTTGTGAATAGTATCACATAAATAGTACTATTTCCACATACTACAGTGCAATGTGATGTCCGAAGTGGCTGACAAAATTAGGTAATAACACGAAATATATGCAAGGCAACATTAGGTATATGTATAGCTTGGAAATTGTGATCGTTTCTCGCTCGCTCCGCTCGCTCGTAAAAATCTACTCCCACCTCACAACCGATTCGACAAGTTCGCAAATTCAAAATAAGGCGCCTTCATATCGAATGACTGACGCAAGAGGGATTGGTTTTAGGTTAGGCTATAGTTTTCGAGCGAGCGCAGCGAGCGAGAGACGCGTAAAGGTGTGTCACAATCCAACGGTTTGGCACATACTGACATTGAAACATTCGCACCAGCCCGAGGAGCCGGAAGTCTTTATCAAATTGTCTACTGACAAGTGTTTACAATTTGTGAATAGTTCCACATAAATAGTACTATTTCCACATACTACAGTGCAATGTGATGTCCGAAGTGGCTGACAAAATTAGGTACTAACACGATATATATGCATATTGCAAGGTATATGTATACCTTGCAAATTGTGATCGATGCTCGCTCGCTCCGCTCGCTCGTAAAAATTTAGTCCAACCTCACATACGATCCGACACGTTCGCAAATTCGAAATAAGTTGTCCTCATATCGAATGACTAACGCAAGAGGGATTGGTTTTAGGTTAGGCTATAGTTTTCGAGCGAGCGCATCGAGCGAGAGACGCGTAAAGGTGTGTCACAATCCGACGGTTTGGCACATACGGACATTGAAACATTCGCACCAGCCCGAGGAGCCGGAAGTCATTATCCTATTGCCTACTGACAAATGTTTACAGTTTGTGAATTGTTTCACATAAATAGTACTATTTCCACATACTACAGTGCAATGTGATGTCCGAAGTGGCTGACAAAATTAGGTAATAACACGAAATATATGCAAGGCAACATTAGGTATATGTATAGCTTGGAAATTGTGATCGTTTCTCGCTCGCTCCGCTCGCTCGTAAAAATCTACTCCCACCTCACAACCGATCCGACACGTTCGCAAATTCGAAATAAGTCGCCTTCATATCGAATGACTAACGCAAGAGGGATTGGTTTTAGGTTAGGCTATAGTTTTCGAGCGAGCGCAGCGAGCGAGAGACGCGTAAAGGTGTGTCACAATCCAACGGTTTGGCACATACGGACATTGAAACATTCGCACCAGCCCGAGTAGCCGGAAGTCTTTATCCTATTGCCTACTGACAAATGTTTACAGTTTATGAATAGTATCACATAAATAGTACTATTTCCACATACTACAGTGCAATGTGATGTCCGAAGTGGCTGACAAAATTAGGTAATAACACGAAATATATGCAAGGCAACATTAGGTATATGTATAGCTTGGAAATTGTGATCGTTTCTCGCTCGCTCCGCTCGCTCGTAAAAATCTACTCCCACCTCACAACCGATACGACACGTTCGCAAATTCGAAATAAGTCGCCTTCATATCGAATGACTAACGCAAGAGGGATTGGTTTTAGGTTAGGCTATAGTTTTCGAGCGAGCGCAGCGAGCGAGAGACGCGTAAAGGTGTGTCACAATCCAACGGTTTGGCACATACGGACATTGAAACATTCGCACCAGCCCGAGTAGCCGGAAGTCTTTATCCTATTGCCTACTGACAAATGTTTACAGTTTATGAATAGTATCACATAAATAGTACTATTTCCACATACTACAGTGCAATGTGATGTCCGAAGTGGCTGACAAAATTAGGTAATAACACGAAATATATGCAAGGCAACATTAGGTACATGTATAGCTTGGAAATTGTGATCGTTTCTCGCTCGCTCCGCTCGCTCGTAAAAATCTACTCCCACCTCACAACCGATACGACACGTTCGCAAATTCGAAATAAGTCGCCTTCATATCGAATGACTAACGCAAGAGGGATTGGTTTTAGGTTAGGCTATAGTTTTCGAGCGAGCGCAGCGAGCGAGAGACGCGTAAAGGTGTGTCACAATCCAACGGTTTGGCACATACGGACATTGAAACATTCGCACCAGCCCGAGTAGCCGGAAGTCTTTATCCTATTGCCTACTGACAAATGTTTACAGTTTATGAATAGTATCACATAAATAGTACTATTTCCACATACTACAGTGCAATGTGATGTCCGAAGTGGCTGACAAAATTAGGTAATAACACGAAATATATGCAAGGCAACATTAGGTATATGTATAGCTTGGAAATTGTGATCGTTTCTCGCTCGCTCCGCTCGCTCGTAAAAATCTACTCCCACCTCACAACCGATTCGACAAGTTCGCAAATTCAAAATAAGGCGCCTTCATATCGAATGACTGACGCAAGAGGGATTGGTTTTAGGTTAGGCTATAGTTTTCGAGCGAGCGCAGCGAGCGAGAGACGCGTAAAGGTGTGTCACAATCCAACGGTTTGGCACATACTGACATTGAAACATTCGCACCAGCCCGAGGAGCCGGAAGTCTTTATCAAATTGTCTACTGACAAGTGTTTACAATTTGTGAATAGTTCCACATAAATAGTACTATTTCCACATACTACAGTGCAATGTGATGTCCGAAGTGGCTGACAAAATTAGGTACTAACACGATATATATGCATATTGCAAGGTATATGTATACCTTGCAAATTGTGATCGATGCTCGCTCGCTCCGCTCGCTCGTAAAAATTTAGTCCAACCTCACATACGATCCGACACGTTCGCAAATTCGAAATAAGTTGCCCTCATATCGAATGACTAACGCAAGAGGGATTGGTTTTAGGTTAGGCTATAGTTTTCGAGCGAGCGCAGCGAGCGAGAGACGCGTAAAGGTGTGTCACAATCCAACGGTTTGGCACATACGGACATTGAAACATTCGCACCAGCCCGAGGAGCCGGAAGTCATTATCCTATTGCCTACTGACAAATGTTTACAGTTTGTGAATTGTTTCACATAAATAGTACTATTTCCACATACTACAGTGCAATGTGATGTCCGAAGTGGCTGACAAAATTAGGTAATAACACGAAATATATGCAAGGCAACATTAGGTATATGTATAGCTTGGAAATTGTGATCGTTTCTCGCTCGCTCCGCTCGCTCGTAAAAATCTACTCCCACCTCACAACCGATCCGACACGTTCGCAAATTCGAAATAAGTCGCCTTCATATCGAATGACTAACGCAAGAGGGATTGGTTTTAGGTTAGGCTATAGTTTTCGAGCGAGCGCAGCGAGCGAGAGACGCGTAAAGGTGTGTCACAATCCAACGGTTTGGCACATACGGACATTGAAACATTCGCACCAGCCCGAGTAGCCGGAAGTCTTTATCCTATTGCCTACTGACAAATGTTTACAGTTTATGAATAGTATCACATAAATAGTACTATTTCCACATACTACAGTGCAATGTGATGTCCGAAGTGGCTGACAAAATTAGGTAATAACACGAAATATATGCAAGGCAACATTAGGTATATGTATAGCTTGGAAATTGTGATCGTTTCTCGCTCGCTCCGCTCGCTCGTAAAAATCTACTCCCACCTCACAACCGATACGACACGTTCGCAAATTCGAAATAAGTCGCCTTCATATCGAATGACTAACGCAAGAGGGATTGGTTTTAGGTTAGGCTATAGTTTTCGAGCGAGCGCAGCGAGCGAGAGACGCGTAAAGGTGTGTCACAATCCAACGGTTTGGCACATACGGACATTGAAACATTCGCACCAGCCCGAGTAGCCGGAAGTCTTTATCCTATTGCCTACTGACAAATGTTTACAGTTTATGAATAGTATCACATAAATAGTACTATTTCCACATACTACAGTGCAATGTGATGTCCGAAGTGGCTGACAAAATTAGGTAATAACACGAAATATATGCAAGGCAACATTAGGTATATGTATAGCTTCGAAATTGTGATCGTTTCTCGCTCGCTCCGCTCGCTCGTAAAAATCTACTCCCACCTCACAACCGATTCGACAAGTTCGCAAATTCAAAATAAGGCGCCTTCATATCGAATGACTGACGCAAGAGGGATTGGTTTTAGGTTAGGCTATAGTTTTCGAGCGAGCGCAGCGAGCGAGAGACGCGTAAAGGTGTGTCACAATCCAACGGTTTGGCACATACTGACATTGAAACATTCGCACCAGCCCGAGGAGCCGGAAGTCTTTATCAAATTGTCTACTGACAAGTGTTTACAATTTGTGAATAGTTCCACATAAATAGTACTATTTCCACATACTACAGTGCAATGTGATGTCCGAAGTGGCTGACAAAATTAGGTACTAACACGATATATATGCATATTGCAAGGTATATGTATACCTTGCAAATTGTGATCGATGCTCGCTCGCTCCGCTCGCTCGTAAAAATTTAGTCCAACCTCACATACGATCCGACACGTTCGCAAATTCGAAATAAGTTGCCCTCATATCGAATGACTAACGCAAGAGGGATTGGTTTTAGGTTAGGCTATAGTTTTCGAGCGAGCGCAGCGAGCGAGAGACGCGTAAAGGTGTGTCACAATCCAACGGTTTGGCACATACGGACATTGAAACATTCGCACCAGCCCGAGTAGCCGGAAGTCTTTATCCTATTGCCTACTGACAAATGTTTACAGTTTATGAATAGTATCACATAAATAGTACTATTTCCACATACTACAGTGCAATGTGATGTCCGAAGTGGCTGACAAAATTAGGTAATAACACGAAATATATGCAAGGCAACATTAGGTATATGTATAGCTTGGAAATTGTGATCGTTTCTCGCTCGCTCCGCTCGCTCGTAAAAATCTACTCCCACCTCACAACCGATTCGACAAGTTCGCAAATTCAAAATAAGGCGCCTTCATATCGAATGACTGACGCAAGAGGGATTGGTTTTAGGTTAGGCTATAGTTTTCGAGCGAGCGCAGCGAGCGAGAGACGCGTAAAGGTGTGTCACAATCCAACGGTTTGGCACATACTGACATTGAAACATTCGCACCAGCCCGAGGAGCCGGAAGTCTTTATCAAATTGTCTACTGACAAGTGTTTACAATTTGTGAATAGTTCCACATAAATAGTACTATTTCCACATACTACAGTGCAATGTGATGTCCGAAGTGGCTGACAAAATTAGGTACTAACACGATATATATGCATATTGCAAGGTATATGTATACCTTGCAAATTGTGATCGATGCTCGCTCGCTCCGCTCGCTCGTAAAAATTTAGTCCAACCTCACATACGATCCGACACGTTCGCAAATTCGAAATAAGTTGCCCTCATATCGAATGACTAACGCAAGAGGGATTGGTTTTAGGTTAGGCTATAGTTTTCGAGCGAGCGCAGCGAGCGAGAGACGCGTAAAGGTGTGTCACAATCCGACGGTTTGGCACATACGGACATTGAAACATTCGCACCAGCCCGAGGAGCCGGAAGTCATTATCCTATTGCCTACTGACAAATGTTTACAGTTTGTGAATTGTTTCACATAAATAGTACTATTTCCACATACTACAGTGCAATGTGATGTCCGAAGTGGCTGACAAAATTAGGTAATAACACGAAATATATGCAAGGCAACATTAGGTATATGTATAGCTTGGAAATTGTGATCGTTTCTCGCTCGCTCCGCTCGCTCGTAAAAATCTACTCCCACCTCACAACCGATCCGACACGTTCGCAAATTCGAAATAAGTCGCCTTCATATCGAATGACTAACGCAAGAGGGATTGGTTTTAGGTTAGGCTATAGTTTTCGAGCGAGCGCAGCGAGCGAGAGACGCGTAAAGGTGTGTCACAATCCAACGGTTTGGCACATACGGACATTGAAACATTCGCACCAGCCCGAGTAGCCGGAAGTCTTTATCCTATTGCCTACTGACAAATGTTTACAGTTTATGAATAGTATCACATAAATAGTACTATTTCCACATACTACAGTGCAATGTGATGTCCGAAGTGGCTGACAAAATTAGGTAATAACACGAAATATATGCAAGGCAACATTAGGTATATGTATAGCTTGGAAATTGTGATCGTTTCTCGCTCGCTCCGCTCGCTCGTAAAAATCTACTCCCACCTCACAACCGATACGACACGTTCGCAAATTCGAAATAAGTCGCCTTCATATCGAATGACTAACGCAAGAGGGATTGGTTTTAGGTTAGGCTATAGTTTTCGAGCGAGCGCAGCGAGCGAGAGACGCGTAAAGGTGTGTCACAATCCAACGGTTTGGCACATACGGACATTGAAACATTCGCACCAGCCCGAGTAGCCGGAAGTCTTTATCCTATTGCCTACTGACAAATGTTTACAGTTTATGAATAGTATCACATAAATAGTACTATTTCCACATACTACAGTGCAATGTGATGTCCGAAGTGGCTGACAAAATTAGGTAATAACACGAAATATATGCAAGGCAACATTAGGTATATGTATAGCTTCGAAATTGTGATCGTTTCTCGCTCGCTCCGCTCGCTCGTAAAAATCTACTCCCACCTCACAACCGATTCGACAAGTTCGCAAATTCAAAATAAGGCGCCTTCATATCGAATGACTGACGCAAGAGGGATTGGTTTTAGGTTAGGCTATAGTTTTCGAGCGAGCGCAGCGAGCGAGAGACGCGTAAAGGTGTGTCACAATCCAACGGTTTGGCACATACTGACATTGAAACATTCGCACCAGCCCGAGGAGCCGGAAGTCTTTATCAAATTGTCTACTGACAAGTGTTTACAATTTGTGAATAGTTCCACATAAATAGTACTATTTCCACATACTACAGTGCAATGTGATGTCCGAAGTGGCTGACAAAATTAGGTACTAACACGATATATATGCATATTGCAAGGTATATGTATACCTTGCAAATTGTGATCGATGCTCGCTCGCTCCGCTCGCTCGTAAAAATTTAGTCCAACCTCACATACGATCCGACACGTTCGCAAATTCGAAATAAGTTGCCCTCATATCGAATGACTAACGCAAGAGGGATTGGTTTTAGGTTAGGCTATAGTTTTCGAGCGAGCGCAGCGAGCGAGAGACGCGTAAAGGTGTGTCACAATCCGACGGTTTGGCACATACGGACATTGAAACATTCGCACCAGCCCGAGGAGCCGGAAGTCATTATCCTATTGCCTACTGACAAATGTTTACAGTTTGTGAATTGTTTCACATAAATAGTACTATTTCCACATACTACAGTGCAATGTGATGTCCGAAGTGGCTGACAAAATTAGGTAATAACACGAAATATATGCAAGGCAACATTAGGTATATGTATAGCTTGGAAATTGTGATCGTTTCTCGCTCGCTCCGCTCGCTCGTAAAAATCTACTCCCACCTCACAACCGATCCGACACGTTCGCAAATTCGAAATAAGTCGCCTTCATATCGAATGACTAACGCAAGAGGGATTGGTTTTAGGTTAGGCTATAGTTTTCGAGCGAGCGCAGCGAGCGAGAGACGCGTAAAGGTGTGTCACAATCCAACGGTTTGGCACATACGGACATTGAAACATTCGCACCAGCCCGAGTAGCCGGAAGTCTTTATCCTATTGCCTACTGACAAATGTTTACAGTTTATGAATAGTATCACATAAATAGTACTATTTCCACATACTACAGTGCAATGTGATGTCCGAAGTGGCTGACAAAATTAGGTAATAACACGAAATATATGCAAGGCAACATTAGGTATATGTATAGCTTGGAAATTGTGATCGTTTCTCGCTCGCTCCGCTCGCTCGTAAAAATCTACTCCCACCTCACAACCGATACGACACGTTCGCAAATTCGAAATAAGTCGCCTTCATATCGAATGACTAACGCAAGAGGGATTGGTTTTAGGTTAGGCTATAGTTTTCGAGCGAGCGCAGCGAGCGAGAGACGCGTAAAGGTGTGTCACAATCCAACGGTTTGGCACATACGGACATTGAAACATTCGCACCAGCCCGAGTAGCCGGAAGTCTTTATCCTATTGCCTACTGACAAATGTTTACAGTTTATGAATAGTATCACATAAATAGTACTATTTCCACATACTACAGTGCAATGTGATGTCCGAAGTGGCTGACAAAATTAGGTAATAACACGAAATATATGCAAGGCAACATTAGGTATATGTATAGCTTGGAAATTGTGATCGTTTCTCGCTCGCTCCGCTCGCTCGTAAAAATCTACTCCCACCTCACAACCGATTCGACAAGTTCGCAAATTCAAAATAAGGCGCCTTCATATCGAATGACTGACGCAAGAGGGATTGGTTTTAGGTTAGGCTATAGTTTTCGAGCGAGCGCAGCGAGCGAGAGACGCGTAAAGGTGTGTCACAATCCAACGGTTTGGCACATACGGACATTGAAACATTCGCACCAGCCCGAGTAGCCGGAAGTCTTTATCCTATTGCCTACTGACAAATGTTTACAGTTTCTGAATAGTATCACATAAATAGTACTATTTCCACATACTACAGTGCAATGTGATGTCCGAAGTGGCTGACAAAATTAGGTAATAACACGAAATATATGCAAGGCAACATTAGGTATATGTATAGCTTGGAAATTGTGATCGTTTCTCGCTCGCTCCGCTCGCTCGTAAAAATCTACTCCCACCTCACAACCGATTCGACAAGTTCGCAAATTCAAAATAAGGCGCCTTCATATCGAATGACTGACGCAAGAGGGATTGGTTTTAGGTTAGGCTATAGTTTTCGAGCGAGCGCAGCGAGCGAGAGACGCGTAAAGGTGTGTCACAATCCAACGGTTTGGCACATACTGACATTGAAACATTCGCACCAGCCCGAGGAGCCGGAAGTCTTTATCAAATTGTCTACTGACAAGTGTTTACAATTTGTGAATAGTTCCACATAAATAGTACTATTTCCACATACTACAGTGCAATGTGATGTCCGAAGTGGCTGACAAAATTAGGTACTAACACGATATATATGCATATTGCAAGGTATATGTATACCTTGCAAATTGTGATCGATGGTCGCTCGCTCCGCTCGCTCGTAAAAATTTAGTCCAACCTCACATACGATCCGACACGTTCGCAAATTCGAAATAAGTTGCCCTCATATCGAATGACTAACGCAAGAGGGATTGGTTTTAGGTTAGGCTATAGTTTTCGAGCGAGCGCAGCGAGCGAGAGACGCGTAAAGGTGTGTCACAATCCGACGGTTTGGCACATACGGACATTGAAACATTCGCACCAGCCCGAGGAGCCGGAAGTCATTATCCTATTGCCTACTGACAAATGTTTACAGTTTGTGAATTGTTTCACATAAATAGTACTATTTCCACATACTACAGTGCAATGTGATGTCCGAAGTGGCTGACAAAATTAGGTAATAACACGAAATATATGCAAGGCAACATTAGGTATATGTATAGCTTGGAAATTGTGATCGTTTCTCGCTCGCTCCGCTCGCTCGTAAAAATCTACTCCCACCTCACAACCGATCCGACACGTTCGCAAATTCGAAATAAGTCGCCTTCATATCGAATGACTAACGCAAGAGGGATTGGTTTTAGGTTAGGCTATAGTTTTCGAGCGAGCGCAGCGAGCGAGAGACGCGTAAAGGTGTGTCACAATCCAACGGTTTGGCACATACGGACATTGAAACATTCGCACCAGCCCGAGTAGCCGGAAGTCTTTATCCTATTGCCTACTGACAAATGTTTACAGTTTATGAATAGTATCACATAAATAGTACTATTTCCACATACTACAGTGCAATGTGATGTCCGAAGTGGCTGACAAAATTAGGTAATAACACGAAATATATGCAAGGCAACATTAGGTATATGTATAGCTTGGAAATTGTGATCGTTTCTCGCTAGCTCCGCTCGCTCGTAAAAATCTACTCCCACCTCACAACCGATACGACACGTTCGCAAATTCGAAATAAGTCGCCTTCATATCGAATGACTAACGCAAGAGGGATTGGTTTTAGGTTAGGCTATAGTTTTCGAGCGAGCGCAGCGAGCGAGGGACGCGTAAAGGTGTGTCACAATCCAACGGTTTGGCACATACGGACATTGAAACATTCGCACCAGCCCGAGTAGCCGGAAGTCTTTATCCTATTGCCTACTGACAAATGTTTACAGTTTATGAATAGTATCACATAAATAGTACTATTTCCACATACTACAGTGCAATGTGATGTCCGAAGTGGCTGACCAAATTAGGTAATAACACGAAATATATGCAAGGCAACATTAGGTATATGTATAGCTTGGAAATTGTGATCGTTTCTCGCTCGCTCCGCTCGCTCGTAAAAATCTACTCCCACCTCACAACCGATTCGACAAGTTCGCAAATTCAAAATAAGGCGCCTTCATATCGAATGACTGACGCAAGAGGGATTGGTTTTAGGTTAGGCTATAGTTTTCGAGCGAGCGCAGCTATCGAGAGACGCGTAAAGGTGTGTCACAATCCAACGGTTTGGCACATACTGACATTGAAACATTCGCACCAGCCCGAGGAGCCGGAAGTCATTATCCTATTGCCTACTGACAAATGTTTACAGTTTGTGAATAGTTTCACATAAATAGTACTATTTCCACATACTACAGTGCAATGTGATGTCCGAAGTGGCTGAAAAAATTAGGTAATAACACGAAATATATGCAAGGCAACATTAGGTATATGTATAGCTTGGAAATTGTGATCGTTTCTCGCTCGCTCCGCTCGCTCGTAAAAATCTACTCCCACCTCACAACCGATCCGACACGTTCGCAAATTCGAAATAAGTCGCCTTCATATCGAATGACTAACGCAAGAGGGATTGGTTTTAGGTTAGGCTATAGTTTTCGAGCGAGCGCAGCGAGCGAGAGACGCGTAAAGGTGTGTCACAATCCAACGGTTTGGCACATACGGACATTGAAACATTCGCACCAGCCCGAGTAGCCGGAAGTCTTTATCCTATTGCCTACTGACAAATGTTTACAGTTTATGAATAGTATCACATAAATAGTACTATTTCCACATACTACAGTGCAATGTGATGTCCGAAGTGGCTGACAAAATTAGGTAATAACACGAAATATATGCAAGGCAACATTAGGTATATGTATAGCTTGGAAATTGTGATCGTTTCTCGCTAGCTCCGCTCGCTCGTAAAAATCTACTCCCACCTCACAACCGATACGACACGTTCGCAAATTCGAAATAAGTCGCCTTCATATCGAATGACTAACGCAAGAGGGATTGGTTTTAGGTTAGGCTATAGTTTTCGAGCGAGCGCAGCGAGCGAGGGACGCGTAAAGGTGTGTCACAATCCAACGGTTTGGCACATACGGACATTGAAACATTCGCACCAGCCCGAGTAGCCGGAAGTCTTTATCCTATTGCCTACTGACAAATGTTTACAGTTTATGAATAGTATCACATAAATAGTACTATTTCCACATACTACAGTGCAATGTGATGTCCGAAGTGGCTGACCAAATTAGGTAATAACACGAAATATATGCAAGGCAACATTAGGTATATGTATAGCTTGGAAATTGTGATCGTTTCTCGCTCGCTCCGCTCGCTCGTAAAAATCTACTCCCACCTCACAACCGATTCGACAAGTTCGCAAATTCAAAATAAGGCGCCTTCATATCGAATGACTGACGCAAGAGGGATTGGTTTTAGGTTAGGCTATAGTTTTCGAGCGAGCGCAGCTATCGAGAGACGCGTAAAGGTGTGTCACAATCCAACGGTTTGGCACATACGGACATTGAAACATTCGCACCAGCCCGAGTAGCCGGAAGTCTTTATCCTATTGCCTACTGACAAATGTTTACAGTTTATGAATAGTATCACATAAATAGTACTATTTCCACATACTACAGTGCAATGTGATGTCCGAAGTGGCTGACAAAATTAGGTAATAACACGAAATATATGCAAGGCAACATTAGGTATATGTATAGCTTGGAAATTGTGATCGTTTCTCGCTCGCTCCGCTCGCTCGTAAAAATCTACTCCCACCTCACAACCGATACGACACGTTCGCAAATTCGAAATAAGTCGCCTTCATATCGAATGACTAACGCAAGAGGGATTGGTTTTAGGTTAGGCTATAGTTTTCGAGCGAGCGCAGCGAGCGAGAGAAGCGTAAAGGTGTGTCACAATCCAACGGTTTGGCACATACGGACATTGAAACATTCGCACCAGCCCGAGTAGCCGGAAGTCTTTATCAAATTGTCTACTGACAAGTGTTTACAATTTGTGAATAGTTCCACATAAATAGTACTATTTCCACATACTACAGTGCAATGTGATGTCCGAAGTGGCTGACAAAATTAGGTACTAACACGATATATATGCATATTGCAAGGTATATGTATACCTTGCAAATTGTGATCGATGCTCGCTCGCTCCGCTCGCTCGTAAAAATTTAGTCCAACCTCACATACGATCCGACACGTTCGCAAATTCGAAATAAGTTGCCCTCATATCGAATGACTAACGCAAGAGGGATTGGTTTTAGGTTAGGCTATAGTTTTCGAGCGAGCGCAGCGAGCGAGAGACGCGTAAAGGTGTGTCACAATCCGACGGTTTGGCACATACGGACATTGAAACATTCGCACCAGCCCGAGGAGCCGGAAGTCATTATCCTATTGCCTACTGACAAATGTTTACAGTTTGTGAATAGTTTCACATAAATAGTACTATTTCCACATACTACAGTGCAATGTGATGTCCGAAGTGGCTGACAAAATTAGGTAATAACACGAAATATATGCAAGGCAACATTAGGTATATGTATAGCTTGGAAATTGTGATCGTTTCTCGCTCGCTCCGCTCGCTCGTAAAAATCTACTCCCACCTCACAACCGATCCGACACGTTCGCAAATTCGAAATAAGTCGCCTTCATATCGAATGACTAACGCAAGAGGGATTGGTTTTAGGTTAGGCTATAGTTTTCGAGCGAGCGCAGCGAGCGAGAGACGCGTAAAGGTGTGTCACAATCCAACGGTTTGGCACATACGGACATTGAAACATTCGCACCAGCCCGAGTAGCCGGAAGTCTTTATCCTATTGCCTACTGACAAATGTTTACAGTTTATGAATAGTATCACATAAATAGTACTATTTCCACATACTACAGTGCAATGTGATGTCCGAAGTGGCTGACAAAATTAGGTAATAACACGAAATATATGCAAGGCAACATTAGGTATATGTATAGCTTGGAAATTGTGATCGTTTCTCGCTCGCTCCGCTCGCTCGTAAAAATCTACTCCCACCTCACAACCGATACGACACGTTCGCAAATTCGAAATAAGTCGCCTTCATATCGAATGACTAACGCAAGAGGGATTGGTTTTAGGTTAGGCTATAGTTTTCGAGCGAGCGCAGCGAGCGAGAGACGCGTAAAGGTGTGTCACAATCCAACGGTTTGGCACATACGGACATTGAAACATTCGCACCAGCCCGAGTAGCCGGAAGTCTTTATCCTATTGCCTACTGACAAATGTTTACAGTTTATGAATAGTATCACATAAATAGTACTATTTCCACATACTACAGTGCAATGTGATGTCCGAAGTGGCTGACAAAATTAGGTAATAACACGAAATATATGCAAGGCAACATTAGGTATATGTATAGCTTGGAAATTGTGATCGTTTCTCGCTCGCTCCGCTCGCTCGTAAAAATCTACTCCCACCTCACAACCGATTCGACAAGTTCGCAAATTCAAAATAAGGCGCCTTCATATCGAATGACTGACGCAAGAGGGATTGGTTTTAGGTTAGGCTATAGTTTTCGAGCGAGCGCAGCGAGCGAGAGACGCGTAAAGGTGTGTCACAATCCAACGGTTTGGCACATACTGACATTGAAACATTCGCACCAGCCCGAGGAGCCGGAAGTCTTTATCAAATTGTCTACTGACAAGTGTTTACAATTTGTGAATAGTTCCACATAAATAGTACTATTTCCACATACTACAGTGCAATGTGATGTCCGAAGTGGCTGACAAAATTAGGTACTAACACGATATATATGCATATTGCAAGGTATATGTATACCTTGCAAATTGTGATCGATGCTCGCTCGCTCCGCTCGCTCGTAAAAATTTAGTCCAACCTCACATACGATCCGACACGTTCGCAAATTCGAAATAAGTTGCCCTCATATCGAATGACTAACGCAAGAGGGATTGGTTTTAGGTTAGGCTATAGTTTTCGAGCGAGCGCAGCGAGCGAGAGACGCGTAAAGGTGTGTCACAATCCGACGGTTTGGCACATACGGACATTGAAACATTCGCACCAGCCCGAGGAGCCGGAAGTCATTATCCTATTGCCTACTGACAAATGTTTACAGTTTGTGAATTGTTTCACATAAATAGTACTATTTCCACATACTACAGTGCAATGTGATGTCCGAAGTGGCTGACAAAATTAGGTAATAACACGAAATATATGCAAGGCAACATTAGGTATATGTATAGCTTGGAAATTGTGATCGTTTCTCGCTCGCTCCGCTCGCTCGTAAAAATCTACTCCCACCTCACAACCGATCCGACACGTTCGCAAATTCGAAATAAGTCGCCTTCATATCGAATGACTAACGCAAGAGGGATTGGTTTTAGGTTGGGCTATAGTTTTCGAGCGAGCGCAGCTATCGAGAGACGCGTAAGCGTGTGTCACAATCCAACGGTTTGGCACATACTGACATTGAAACATTCGCACCAGCCCGAGGAGCCGGAAGTATTTATCCTATTGCCTGCTGACAAATGTTTACAGTTTGTGAATAGTTTCACATAAATAGTACTATTTCCACATACTACAGTGCAATGTGATGTCCGAAGTGGCTGACAAAATTGGGTACTAACACGGTATATATGCATATTGCAAGGTATATGTATACCTTGCAAATTGTGATCATTGCTCGCTCGCTCCGCTCGCTCGTAAAAATTTAGTCCAACCTCACATCCGATCCGACACGTTCGCAAATTCGAAATAAGTTGCCCTCATATCGAATGACTAACGCAAGAGGGATTGGTTTTAGGTTAGGCTATAGTTTTCGAGCGAGCGCAATGAGCGAGAGACGCGTAAAGGTGTGTCACAATCCAACAGTTTGGCACATACTGACATTGAAACATTCGCACCAGCCCGAGGAGCCGGAAGTCATTATCCTATTGCCTACTGACAAATGTTTACAGTTTGTGAATAGTTTCACATAAATAGTACTATTTCCACATACTACAGTGCAATGTGATGTCCGAAGTGGCTGACAAAATTAGGTAATAACACGAAATATATGCAAGGCAACATTAGGTATATGTATAGCTTGGAAATTGTGATCGTTTCTCGCTCGCTCCGCTCGCTCGTAAAAATCTACTCCCACCTCACAACCGATCCGACACGTTCGCAAATTCGAAATAAGTCGCCTTCATATCGAATGACTAACGCAAGAGGGATTGGTTTTAGGGTAGGCTATAGTTTTCGAGCGAGCGCAGCGAGCGAGAGACGCGTAAAGGTGTGTCACAATCCAACGGTTTGGCACATACGGACATTGAAACATTCGCACCAGCCCGAGTAGCCGGAAGTCTTTATCCTATTGCCTACTGACAAATGTTTACAGTTTATGAATAGTATCACATAAATAGTACTATTTCCACATACTACAGTGCAATGTGATGTCCGAAGTGGCTGACAAAATTAGGTAATAACACGAAATATATGCAAGGCAACATTAGGTATATGTATAGCTTGGAAATTGTGATCGTTTCTCGCTCGCTCCGCTCGCTCGTAAAAATCTACTCCCACCTCACAACCGATACGACACGTTCGCAAATTCGAAATAAGTCGCCTTCATATCGAATGACTAACGCAAGAGGGATTGGTTTTAGGTTAGGCTATAGTTTTCGAGCGAGCGCAGCGAGCGAGAGACGCGTAAAGGTGTGTCACAATCCAACGGTTTGGCACATACGGACATTGAAACATTCGCACCAGCCCGAGTAGCCGGAAGTCTTTATCCTATTGCCTACTGACAAATGTTTACAGTTTATGAATAGTATCACATAAATAGTACTATTTCCACATACTACAGTGCAATGTGATGTCCGAAGTGGCTGACAAAATTAGGTAATAACACGAAATATATGCAAGGCAACATTAGGTATATGTATACCTTGCAAATTGTGATCGATGCTCGCTCGCTCCGCTCGCTCGAAAAAATTTAGTCTAACCTCACATACGATCCGACACGTTCGCAAATTCGAAATAAGTTGCCCTCATATCGAATGACTAACGCAAGAGGGATTGGTTTTAGGTTAGGCTATAGTTTTCGAGCGAGCGCAGCGAGCGAGAGACGCGTAAAGGTGTGTCACAATCCGACGGTTTGGCACATACGGACATTGAAACATTCGCACCAGCCCGAGGAGCCGGAAGTATTTATCCTATTGCCTGCTGACAAATGTTTACAGTTTGTGAATAGTTTCACATAAATAGTACTATTTCCACATACTACAGTGCAATGTGATGTCCGAAGTGGCTGACAAAATTAGGTAATAACACGAAATATATGCAAGGCAACATTAGGTATATGTATAGCTTGGAAATTGTGATCGTTTCTCGCTCGCTCCGCTCGCTCGTAAAAATCTACTCCCACCTCACAACCGATCCGACACGTTCGCAAATTCGAAATAAGTCGCCTTCATATCGAATGACTAACGCAAGAGGGATTGGTTTTAGGTTAGGCTATAGTTTTCGAGCGAGCGCAGCTATCGAGAGACGCGTAAAGGTGTGTCACAATCCAACGGTTTGGCACATACTGACATTGAAACATTCGCACCAGCCCGAGGAGCCGGAAGTATTTATCCTATTGCCTGCTGACAAATGTTTACAGTTTGTGAATAGTTTCACATAAATAGTACTATTTCCACATACTACAGTGCAATGTGATGTCCGAAGTGGCTGACAAAATTGGGTACTAACACGATATATATGCATATTGCAAGGTATATGTATACCTTGCAAATTGTGATCATTGCTCGCTCGCTCCGCTCGCTCGTAAAAATTTAGTCCAACCTCACATCCGATCCGACACGTTCGCAAATTCGAAATAAGTTGCCCTCATATCGAATGTCTAACGCAAGAGGGATTGGTTTTAGGTTAGGCTATAGTTTTCGAGCGAGCGCAATGAGCGAGAGACGCGTAAAGGTGTGTCACAATCCAACGGTTTGGCACATACTGACATTGAAACATTCGCACCAGCCCGAGGAGCCGGAAGTCATTATCCTATTGCCTACTGACAAATGTTTACAGTTTGTGAATAGTTTCACATAAATAGTACTATTTCCACATACTACAGTGCAATGTGATGTCCGAAGTGGCTGACAAAATTAGGTAATAACACGAAATATATGCAAGGCAACATTAGGTATATGTATAGCTTGGAAATTGTGATCGTTTCTCGCTCGCTCCGCTCGCTCGTAAAAATCTACTCCCACCTCACAACCGATCCGACACGTTCGCAAATTCGAAATAAGTCGCCTTCATATCGAATGACTAACGCAAGAGGGATTGGTTTTAGGTTAGGCTATAGTTCTCGAGCGAGCGCAGCGAGCGAGAGACGCGTAAAGGTGTGTCACAATCCAACGGTTTGGCACATACGGACATTGAAACATTCGCACCAGCCCGAGTAGCCGGAAGTCTTTATCCTATTGCCTACTGACAAATGTTTACAGTTTATGAATAGTATCACATAAATAGTACTATTTCCACATACTACAGTGCAATGTGATGTCCGAAGTGGCTGACAAAATTAGGTAATAACACGAAATATATGCAAGGCAACATTAGGTATATGTATAGCTTGGAAATTGTGATCGTTTCTCGCTCGCTCCGCTCGCTCGTAAAAATCTACTCCCACCTCACAACCGATACGACACGTTCGCAAATTCGAAATAAGTCGCCTTCATATCGAATGACTAACGCAAGAGGGATTGGTTTTAGGTTAGGCTATAGTTTTCGAGCGAGCGCAGCGAGCGAGAGACGCGTAAAGGTGTGTCACAATCCAACGGTTTGGCACATACGGACACTGAAACATTCGCACCAGCCCGAGTAGCCGGAAGTCTTTATCCTATTGCCTACTGACAAATGTTTACAGTTTATGAATAGTATCACATAAATAGTACTATTTCCACATACTACAGTGCAATGTGATGTCCGAAGTGGCTGACAAAATTAGGTAATAACACGAAATATATGCAAGGCAACATTAGGTATATGTATAGCTTGGAAATTGTGATCGTTTCTCGCTCGCTCCGCTCGCTCGTAAAAATCTACTCCCACCTCACAACCGATTCGACAAGTTCGCAAATTCAAAATAAGGCGCCTTCATATCGAATGACTGACGCAAGAGGGATTGGTTTTAGGTTAGGCTATAGTTTTCGAGCGAGCGCAGCGAGCGAGAGACGCGTAAAGGTGTGTCACAATCCAACGGTTTGGCACATACTGACATTGAAACATTCGCACCAGCCCGAGGAGCCGGAAGTCTTTATCAAATTGTCTACTGACAAGTGTTTACAATTTGTGAATAGTTCCACATAAATAGTACTATTTCCACATACTACAGTGCAATGTGATGTCCGAAGTGGCTGACAAAATTAGGTACTAACACGATATATATGCATATTGCAAGGTATATGTATACCTTGCAAATTGTGATCGATGCTCGCTCGCTCCGCTCGCTCGTAAAAATTTAGTCCAACCTCACATACGATCCGACACGTTCGCAAATTCGAAATAAGTTGCCCTCATATCGAATGACTAACGCAAGAGGGATTGGTTTTAGGTTAGGCTATAGTTTTCGAGCGAGCGCAGCGAGCGAGAGACGCGTAAAGGTGTGTCACAATCCGACGGTTTGGCACATACGGACATTGAAACAATCGCACCAGCTCGAGGAGCCGGAAGTCTTTATCCTGTTGCCTACTGACAAATGTTTACAGTTTATGAATAGTTTCACATAAATAGTACTATTTCCACATACTACAGTGCAATGTGATGTCCGAAATGGCTGACAAAATTAGGTAATAACACGAAATATATGCAAGGCAACATTAGGTATATGTATAGCTTGGAAATTGTGATCGTTTCTCGCTCGCTCCGCTCGCTCGTAAAAATCTACTCCCACCTCACAACCGATTCGACAAGTTCGCAAATTCAAAATAAGGCGCCTTCATATCGAATGACTGACGCAAGAGGGATTGGTTTTAGGTTAGGCTATAGTTTTCGAGCGAGCGCAGCGAGCGAGAGACGCGTAAAGGTGTGTTACAATCCAACGGTTTGGCACATACTGACATTGAAACATTCGCACCAGCCCGAGGAGCCGGAAGTCATTATCATATTGTCTACTGACAAGTGTTTACAATTTGTGAATAGTTCCACATAAATAGTACTATTTCCACATACTACAGCGCAATGTGATGTCCGAAGTGGCTGACAAAATTAGGTACTAACACGATATATATGCATATTGCAAGGTATATGTATACCTTGCAAATTGTGATCGATGCTCGCTCGCTCCGCTCGCTCGAAAAAATCTACTCCCACCTCACAACCGATTCGACAAGTTCGCAAATTCAAAATAAGGCGCCTTCATATCGAATGACTGACGCAAGAGGGATTGGTTTTAGGTTAGGCTATAGTTTTCGAGCGAGCGCAGCGAGCGAGAGACGCGTAAAGGTGTGTCACAATCCAACGGTTTGGCACATACGGACATTGAAACATTCGCACCAGCCCGAGGAGCCGGAAGTCTTTATCCTATTGCCTACTGACAAATGTTTACAGTTTATGAATAGTATCACATAAATAGTACTATTTCCACATACTACAGTGCAATGTGATGTCCGAAGTGGCTGACAAAATTAGGTAATAACACGAAATATATGCAAGGCAATAGAAGGTATATGTATACCTTGCAAATTGTGATCGTTGCTCGCTCGCTCCGCTCGCTCGTAAAAATTTAGTCCAACCTCACATCCGATCCGACACGTTCGCAAATTCCAAATAAGTCGCCTTCATATCGAATGACTAGCGCAAGAGGGATTGGTTTTAGGTTAGGCTATAGTTTTCGAGCGAGGGCAGCGAGCGAGAGACGCGTAAAGGTGAGTCACAATCCAACGGTTTGGCACATACGGACATTGAATCATTCGCACCAGCCCGTGGAGCCGGAAGTCTTTATCCTATTGCCTACTGACAAATGTTTACAGTTTATGAATAGTATCACATAAATAGTACTACTTCCACATACTAAAGTGCAATGTGATGTCCGTAGTGGCTGACAAAATTAGGTACTAACACGATATATATGCATATTGCAAGGTATATGTATACCTTGCAAATTGTGATCGTTGCTCGCTCGCTCCAGTCGCTCGTAAAAATTTAGTCCAACCTCACATACGATCCGACACGTTCGCAAATTCGAAATAAGTCGCCTTCATATCGAATGACTAACGCAAGAGGGATTGGTTTTAGGTTAGGCTATAGTTTTCGAGCGAGCGCAGCGAGCGAGAGACGCGTAAAGGTGTGTCACAATCCAACGGTTTGGCACATACGGACATTGAAACATTCGCACCAGCCCGAGGAGCCGGAAGTCTTTATCCCATTGCCTACTGACAAATGTTTACAGTTTATGAATAGTATCACATAAATAGTACTATTTCCACATACTAAAGTGCAATGTGATGTCCGAAGTGGCTGACAAAATTAGGTACTAACACGATATATATGCATATTGCAAGGTATATGTATACCTTGCAAATTGTGATCGTTTCTCGCTCGCTCCGCTCGCTCGTCAAAATCTACTCCCACCTCACAACCGATCCGACACGTTCGCAAATTCAAAATAAGTCGCCTTCATATCGCATGACTGACGCAAGAAGCATTGGTTTTAGGTTAGGCTATAGTTTTCGAGCGAGCGCAGCGAGCGAGTGACGCGTAAAGGTGTGTCACAATCCGACGGTTTGGCACATACGGACATTGAAACATTCGCACCAGCCCGAGGAGCCGGAAGTCTTTATCCTATTGCCTACTGACAAATGTTTACAGTTTATGAATAGTATCACATAAATAGTACTATTTCCACATACTACAGTGCAATGTGATGTCCGAAATGGCTGACAAAATTAGGTAATAACACGAAATGTATGCAAGGCAATATAAGGTATATGTATAGCTTGGAAATTGTGATCGTTGATCGCTCGCTCCGCTCGCTCGTAAAAATTTAGTCCAACCTCACATACGATCCGACACGTTCGCAAATTCGAAATAAGTCGCCTTCATATCTAATGACTAACGCAAGAGGGATTGGTTTTAGGTTAGGCTATAGTTTTCGAGCGAGCGCAGCGAGCGAGAGACGCGTAAAGGTGTGTCACAATCCAACGGTTTGGCACATACGGACATTGAAACATTCGCACCAGCCCGAGGAGCCGGAAGTCTTTATCCCATTGCCTACTGACAAATGTTTACAGTTTATGAATAGTATCACATAAATAGTACTATTTCCACATACTAAAGTGCAATGTGATGTCCGAAGTGGCTGACAAAATTAGGTACTAACACGATATATATGCATATTGCAAGGTATATGTATACCTTGCAAATTGTGATCGTTTCTCGCTCGCTCCGCTCGCTCGTCAAAATCTACTCCCACCTCACAACCGATCCAACACGTTCGCAAATTCAAAATAAGTCGCCTTCATATCGAATGACTGACGCAAGAAGCATTGGTTTTAGGTTAGGCTATAGTTTTCGAGCGAGCGCAGCGAGCGAGAGACGCGTAAAGGTGTGTCACAATCCGACGGTTTGGCACATACGGACATTGAAACATTCGCACCAGCCCGAGGAGCCGGAAGTCTTTATCCTATTGCCTACTGACAAATGTTTACAGTTTATGAATAGTATCACATAAATAGTACTATTTCCAAATACTACAGTGCAATGTGATGTCCGAAATGGCTGACAAAATTAGGTAATAACACGAAATGTATGCAAGGCAATATAAGGTATATGTATAGCTTGGAAATTGTGATCGTTGATCGCTCGCTCCGCTCGCTCGTAAAAATTTAGTCCAACCTCACATACGATCCGACACGTTCGCAAATTCGAAATAAGTCGCCTTCATATCTAATGACTAACGCAAGAGGGATTGGTTTTAGGTTAGGCTATAGTTTTCGAGCGAGCGCAGCGAGCGAGAGACGCGTAAACATGTGTCACAATCCAACGGTTTGGCACATACGGACATTGAAACATTCGCACCAGCCCGAGTAGCCGGAAGTCTTTATCCTATTGCCTACTGACAAATGTTTACAGTTTAAGAATAGTATCACATAAATAGTACTATTTCCACATACTACAGTGCAATGTGATGTCCGAAATGGCTGACAAAATTAGGTAATAACACGAAATGTATGCAAGGCCATATAAGGTATATGTATAGCTTGGAAATTGTGATCGTTGATCGCTCGCTCCGCTCGCTCGTAAAAATTTAGTCCAACCTCACATCCGATCCGACACGTTCCCAAATTCGAAATAATTCGCCTTCATATCGAATGACTAACGCAAGAGGGATTGGTTTTATGTTGGTCTATAGTTTTCGAGCGAGCGCAGCGAGCGAGAGACGCGTAAAGGTGTGTCATAATCCAACGGTTTGGCACATACTGACATTGAAACATTCACACCAGCCCGAGGAGCCGGAAGTCTTTATCATATTGCCTACTGACAAATGTTTACAGTTTGTGAATAGTTTCACCTAAATAGTACTATCTCCACATACTACAGTGCAATGTGATGTCCGAAGTGGCTGACAAAATTAGGTACTAACACGATATATATGTATATTGCAAGGTATATGTATACCTTGCAAATTGTGATCGTTGCTCGCTCGCTCCGCTCGCTCGTAAAAATTTAGTCCAACCTCACATCCGATCCGACACGTTCGCAAATTCGAAATATGTCGCCACCATATCGAATAATGAACGCAAGATGGATTGGTTTTAGGTTACGCTATAGTTTTCGAGCGAGCGCAGCGAGCGAGTGACGCGTAAAGGTGTGTCACAATCCAACAGTTTGGCACATACTGACATTGAAACATTCGCACCAGCCCGAGGAGCCGGAAGTCTTTATCATATTGCCTACTGACAAATGTTTACAGTTTGTGAATAGTATCACATAAATAGTACTATTTCCACATACTAAAGTGCAATGTGATGTCCGAAGTGGCTGACAAAATTAGGTACTAACACGATATATATGCATATTGCAAGGTATATGTATACCTTGCAAATTGTGATCGTTGCTCGCTCGCTCCGCTCGCTCGTAAAAATTTAGTCCAACCTCACATCCGATCCGACACGTTCGCAAATTCGAAATAAGTCGCCTTCATATCGAATGACTAACGCAAGAGGGATTGGTTTTAGGTTAGGCTATAGCTTTCGAGCGAGCGCAGCGAGCGAGAGACGCGTAAAGGTGTGTCGCAATCCAACGGTTTGGCACATACTGACATTGAAATATTCGCACCAGCCCGAGGAGACGGAAGTCTTTATCCTATTGCCTACTGACAAATGTTTACAGTTTATGAATAGTATCACATAAATAGTACTATTTCCACATACTACAGCGCAATGTGATGTCCGAAATGGCTGACAAAATTAGGTAATAACACGAAATGTATGCAAGGCAATATAAGGTATATGTATAGCTTGGAAATTGTGATCGTTTCTCGCTCGCTCCGCTCGCTCGTAAAAATCTACTCCCACCTCACAACCGATCCGACACGTTCGCAAATTCGAAATAAGTCGCCTTCATATCGAATGACTAACGCAAGAGGGATTGGTTTTATGTTAGGCTATAGTTTTCGAGCGAGCGCAGCGAGCGAGAGACGCGTAAAGGTGTGTCATAATCCAACGGTTTGGCACATACTGACATTGAAACATTCACACCAGCCCGAGGAGCCGGAAGTCTTTATCATATTGCCTACTGACAAATGTTAACAGTTTGTGAATAGTTTCACCTAAATAGTACTATCTCCACATACTACAGTGCAATGTGATGTCCGAAGTGGCTGACAAAATTAGGTACTAACACGATATATATGCATATAGCAAGGTGTATGTATACCCTGCAAATTGTGATCGTTGCTCGCTCGCTCCGCTCGCTCGTAAAAATTTAGTCCAACCTCACATACGATCCGACACGTTCGCAAATTCGAAATATGTCGCCACCATATCGAATAATGAACGCAAGATGGATTGGTTTTAGGTTAGGCTACAGTTTTCGAGCGAGCGAGAGACGCGTAAAGGTGTGTCACAATCGAACGGTTTGGCACATATTGACATTGAAACATTCGCACCAGCCCGAGGAGCCGGAAGTCTTTATCATATTGCCTACTGACAAATGTTTACAGTTTATGAATATTTTCACATAAATAGTACTATTTCCACATACTACAGTGCAATGTGATGTCCGAAGTGGCTGACAAAATTAGGTAATAGCACGAAATGTATGCAAGGCAATATAAGGTATATGTATACCTTGCAAATTTTGATCGTTGCTCGCTCGCTCCGCTCGCTCTTAAAAATTTAGTCCAACCTCACATCCGATCCGACACGTTCGCAAATTCGAAATAAGTCGCCTTCATATCGAATGACTAACGCAAGAGTGATTGGTTTTAGGTTAGGCTATAGTTTTCGAGCGAGCGCAGCGAGCGAGTGTCGCGTAAAGGTGTGTCACAATCCAACGGTTTGGCACATACGGACATTGAAACATTCGCACCAGCCCGAGGAGCCGGAAGTCTTTATCCTATTGCCTACTGACAAATTTTTACAGTTTATGAATAGTACCACATAAATAGTACTATTTCCACATACTACAGTGCAATGTGATGTCCGAAGTGGCTGACAAAATTAGGTACTAACACGATATATATGCATATTGCAAGGTATATGTATACCTTGCAAATTGTGATCGTTGCTCGCTCGCTCCGCTCGCTCGTAAAAATTTAGTCCAACCTCACATCCGATCCGACACGTTCGCAAATTCGAAATAAGTCGCCTTCATATCGAATGACTAACGCAAGAGGGATTGGTTTTAGGTTAGGCTATAGTTTTCGAGCGAGCGAGAGACGCGTAAACGTGTGTCACAATCCAACGGTTTGGTACATACGGACATTGAAACATTCGCACCAGCCCGAGGAGCCGGAAGTCTTTATCCTATTGCCTACTGACAAATGTTTACAGTTTATGAATAGTTTCACCTAAATAGTACTATTTCCACATAGTGCAGTGCAATGTGATGTCCGAAATGGCTGACAAAATTAGGTAATAACACAAAATGTATGCAAGGCAATATAAGGTATATGTATACCTTGCAAATTGTGATAGTTGCTCGCTCGCTCCGCTCGCTCGTAGTTATCTACTCCAACCTCACCACCGATCCGACACGTTCGCAAATTCGAAATATGTCGCCTTCATATCGAATAATGAACGCAAGATGGATTGGTTTTAGGTTAGGCTACAGTTTTCGAGCGAGCGCAGCGAGCGAGAGACGCGAAAAGGTGTGTCACAATCGAACGGTTTGGCACATACTGACATTGAAACATTCGCACCAGCCCGAGGAGCCGGAAGTCTTTATCATATTGCCTACTGACAAATGTTTACAGTTTATGAATAGTTTCACATAAATAGTACTATTTCCACATAGTACAGTGCAATGTGATGTCCGAAATGGCTGACAAAATTAAGTAATAACACGAAATGTATGCAAGGCAATATAAGGTATATGTATACCTTGCAAATTGTGATCGTTGCTCGCTCGCTCCGATCGCTCGTAAAAATTTAGTCCAACCTCACATACGATCCGACACGTTCGCAAATTCGAAATAAGTCGCCTTCATATCGAATGACTTCACGCAAGAGGGATTGGTTTTAGGTTAGGCTATAGTTTTCGAGCGAGCGCAGCGAGCGAGAGACGCGTAAAGGTGTGTCACAATCCAACGGTTTGGCACATACTGACATTGAAACATTCGCACCAGCACGAGGAGCCGGAAGTCTTTATCATATTGCGTACTGACAAATGTTTACAGTTTGTGAATAGTTTCATCTAAATAGTACTATTTCCACATACTACAGTGCAATGTGATGTCCGAAGTGGCTGACAAAATTAGGTACTAACACGATATATATGCATATTGCAAGGTATATGTATAGCTTGGAAATTGTGATCGTTTCTCGCTCGCTCCGCTCGCTCGTAAAAATCTACTCCCACCTCACAACCGATTCGCCACGTTCGCAAATTCGAAATAAGTCGCCTTCATATCGAATGACTAACGCAAGAGGGATTGGTTTTATGTTAGGCTATAGTTTTCGAGCGAGCGCAGCGAGCGAGAGACGCGTAAAGGTGTGTCACAATCCAACGGTTTGGCACATACGGACATTGAAACATTCGCACCAGCCCGAGGAGCCGGAAGTCTTTATCCTATTGCCTGCTGACAAATGTTTACAGTTTGTGAATAGTTTCACATAAATAGTACTATTTCCACATACTACAGTCCAATGTAATGTCCGAAGTGGCTGACAAAATTAGGTACTAACACGATATATATGCATATTGCAAGGTATATGTATACCTTGCAAATTGTGATCGTTGCTCGCTCGCTCCGCTCCCTCGTAAAAATTTAGTCCAACCTCACATACGATCCGACACGTTCGCAAATACGAAATATGTCGCCACCATATCGAATAATGAACGCAAGATGGATTGGTTTTAGGTTACGCTATAGTTTTCGAGCGAGCGAGAGACGCGTAAAGGTGTGTCACAATCCAACGGTTTGGCACATACGGACATTGAAACATTCGCACCAGCCCGAGGAGCCGGAAGTCTTTATCCTATTGCCTACTCACAAATGTTTACAGTTTATGAATAGTATCACATAAATAGTACTATTTCCACATACTACAGTGCAATGTGATGTCCGAAGTTGCTGACAAAATTAGGTAATAACACGAAATATATGCAAGGCAATATAAGGTATATGTATACCTTGCAAATTGTGATCGTTGCTCGCTCGCTCCGCTCGCTCGTAAAAATTTAGTCCAACCTCACATACGATCCGACACGTTCGCAAATTCGAAATAAGTCGCCTTCATATCGAATGACTAACGCAAGAGGGGTTGGTTTTAGGTGAGGCTATAGTTTACGAGCGAGCGCAGCGAACGAGAGACGCGTAAAGGTGTGTCACAATCCAACGGTTTGGCACATACGGACATTGAAACATTCGCACCAGCCCGAGGAGCCGGAAGTCTTTATCCCATTGCCTACTGACAAATGTTTACAGTTTATGAATAGTATCACATAAATAGTACTATTTCCACATACTAAAGTGCAATGTGATGTCCGATGTGGCTGACAAAATTAGGTACTAACACGATATATATGCATATTGCAAGGTATATGTATAGCTTGGAAATTGTGATCGTTTCTCGCTCGCTCCGCTCGCTCGTCAAAATCTACTCCCACCTCACAACCGATCCGACACGTTCGCAAATTCAAAATAAGTCGCCTTCATATCGAATGACTGACGCAAGAAGCATTGGTTTTAGGTTAGGCTATAGTTTTCGACCGAGCGCAGCGAGCGAGAGACGCGTAAAGATGTGTCACAATCCAACGGTTTGGCACATACGGACATTGAAACATTCGCACCAGCCCGAGGAGCCGGAAGTCTTTATCCTATTGCCTACTGACAAATGTTTACAGTTTATGAATAGTATCACATAAATAGTACTATTTCCACATACTACAGTGCAATGTGATGTCCGAAATGGCTGACAAAATTAGGTAATAACACGAAATGTATGCAAGGCAATATAAGGTATATGTATAGCTTGGAAATTGTGATCGTTGATCGCTCGCTCCGCTCGCTCGTAAAAATTTAGTCCAACCTCACATCCGATCCGACACGTTCCCAAATTCGAAATAATTCGCCTTCATATCGAATGACTAACGCAAGAGGGATTGGTTTTATGTTGGTCTATAGTTTTCGAGCGAGCGCAGCGAGCGAGACACGCGTAAAGGTGTGTCACAATCCAACGGTTTGGCACATACGGACATTGAAACATTCGCACCAGCCCGAGGAGCCGGAAGTCTTTATCCTATTGCCTACTGACAAATGTTTACAGTTTATGAATAGTTTCACATAAATAGTACTATTTCCACATAGTACAGTGCAATGTGATGTCCGAAGTGGCTGACAAAATTAGGTACTAACACGATATATATGTATATTGCAAGGTATATGTATACCTTGCAAATTGTGATCGTTGCTCGCTCGCTCCGCTCGCTCGTAAAAATTTAGTCCAACCTCACATCCGATCCGACACGTTCGCAAATTCGAAATAAGTCGCCTTCATATCGAATGACTAACGCAAGAGGGATTGGTTTTAGGTTAGGCTATCGTTTTCGAGCGAGCGCAGCGAGCGAGACACGCGTAAAGGTGTGTCACAATCCAACGGTTTGTCACATACGGACATTGAAACATTCGCACCAGCCCGAGGAGCCGGAAGTCCTTATCCTATTGCCTACTGACAAATGTTTACAGTTTATGAATAGTATCACATAAATAGTACTATTTCCACATACTACAGTCCAATGTAATGTCCGAAGTGGCTGACAAAATTAGGTACTAACAAGATATATATGCATATTGCAAGGTATATGTATACCTTGCAAATTGTGATCGTTGCTCGCTCGCTACGCTCGCTCGTAAAAATTTAGTCCAACCCCACATCTGATCCGACACGTTCGCAAATTCGAAATATGTCGCCACCATATCGAATAATGAACGAAGATGGATTGGTTTTAGGTTACGCTATAGTTTTCGAGCGAGCGCAGCGAGCGAGAGACGCGTAAAGGTGTGTCACAATCCAACGGTTTGGCACATACGGACATTGAATCATTCGCACCAGCCCGTGGAGGCGAAAGTCTTTATCCTATTGCCTACTGACAAATGTTTACAGTTTATGAATAGTATGACATAAATAGTACTACTTCCACATACTAAAGTGCAATGTGATGTCTGTAGTGGCTGACAAAATTAGGTACTAACACGATATATATGCATATTGCAAGGTATATGTATACCTTGCAAATTGTGATCGTTGCTCGCTCGCTCCGCTCGCTCGTAAAAATTTAGTCCAACCTCACATACGATCCGACACGTTCGCAAATTCCAAATATGTCGCCACCATATCGAATAATGAACGCAAGATGGATTGGTTTTAGGTTACGCTATAGTTTTCGAGCGAGCGAGAGACGCGTAAAGGTGTGTCACAATCCAACGGTTTGGCACATACGGACATTGAAACATTCGCACCAGCCCGAGGAGCCGGAAGTCCTTATCCTATTGCCTACTGACAAATGTTTACAGTTTATGAATAGTATCACATAAATAGTACTATTTCCACATACTGCAGTGCAATGTGATGTCCGAAGTGGCTGACAAAATTAGGTAATAACACGAAATATATGCAAGGCAATATAAGGTATATGTATACCATGCAAATTGTGATCGTTGCTCGCTCGCTCCGCTCGCTCGTAAAAATTTAGTCCAACCTCACATCCGATCCGACACGTTCGCAAATTCCAAATAAGTCGCCTTCATATCGAATGACTAGCGCAAGAGGGATTGGTTTTAGGTTAGGCTATAGTTTTCGAGCGAGCGCAGCGAGCGAGAGACGCGTAAAGGTGAGTTACAATCCAACGGTTTGGCACATACGGACATTGAATCATTCGCACCAGCCCGTGGAGCCGGAAGTCTTTATCCTATTGCCTACAGACAAATGTTTACAGTTTATGAATAGTATCACATAAATAGTACTATTTCCACATACTAAAGTGCAATGTGATGTCCGAAGTGGCTGACAAAATTAGGTACTAACGCGATATATATGCATATTGCAAGGTATATGTATACCTTGCAAATTGTGATCGTTGCTCGCTCGCTCCGCTCGCTCGTAAAAATTTAGTCCAACCTCACATACGATCCGACACGTTCGCAGATTCCAAATAAGTCGCCTTCATATCGAATGACTAGCGCAAGAGGGATTGGTTTTACGTTAGGCTATAGTTTTCGAGCGAGCGCAGCGAGCGAGAGACGCGTAAAGGTGAGTCACAATCCAACGGTTTGGCACATACGGACATTGAATCATTCGCACCAGCCCGTGGAGCCGGAAGTCTTTATCCTATTGCCTACTGACAAATGTTTACAGTTTATGAATAGTATCACATAAATAGTACTATTTCCACATACTAAAGTGCAATGTGATGTCCGAAGTGGCTGACAAAATTAGGTACTAACGCGATATATATGCATATTGCAAGGTATATGTATACCTTGCAAATTGTGATCGTTGCTCGCTCGCTCCGCTCGCTCGTAAAAATTTAGTCCAACCTCACATACGATCCGACACGTTCGCAAATTCGAAATAAGTCGCCTTCATATCGAATGACTAACGCAAGAGGGATTGGTTTTAGGTTAGGCTATAGTTTACGAGCGAGCGCAGCGAGCGAGAGACGCGTAAAGGTGTGTCACAATCCAACGGTTTGGCACATACGGACATTGAATCATTCGCACCAGCCCGTGGAGGCGAAAGTCTTTATCCTATTGCCTACTGACAAATGTTTACAGTTTATGAATAGTATGACATAAATAGTACTACTTCCACATACTAAAGTGCAATGTGATGTCTGTAGTGGCTGACAAAATTAGGTACTAATACGATATATATGCATATTGCAAGGTATATGTATACCTTGCAAATTGTGATCGTTGCTCGCTCGCTCCGCTCGCTCGTAAAAATTTAGTCCAACCTCACATACGATCCGACACGTTCGCAAATTCGAAATATGTCGCCACCATATCGAATAATGAACGCAAGATGGATTGGTTTTAGGTTACGCTATAGTTTTCGAGCGAGCGAGAGACGCGTAAAGGTGTGTCACAATCCAACGGTTTGGCACATACGGACATTGAAACATTCGCACCAGCCCGAGGAGCCGGAAGTCTTTATCCTATTGCCTACTGACAAATGTTTACAGTTTATGAATAGTATCACATAAATAGTACTATTTCCACATACTGCAGTGCAATGTGATGTCCGAAGTGGCTGACAAAATTAGGTAATAACACGAAATATATGCAAGGCAATATAAGGTATATGTATACCATGCAAATTGTGATCGTTGCTCGCTCGCTCCGCTCGCTCGTAAAAATTTAGTCCAACCTCACATCCGATCCGACACGTTCGCAAATTCGAAATAAGTCGCCATCATATCGAATGACTAACGCAAGAGGGATTGGTTTTAGGTTAGGCTATAGTTTTCGAGCGAGCGCAGCGAGCGAGAGACGCGTAAAGGTGTGTCACAATCCAACGGTGTGGCACATACGGACATTGAAACATTCGCACCAGCCCGAGGAGCCGGAAGTCTTTATCCTATTGCCTGCTGACAAATGTTTACAGTTTGTGAATAGTTTCACATAAATAGTACTATTTCCACATACTACAGTCCAATGTAATGTCCGAAGTGGCTGACAAAATTAGGTACTAACACGATATATATGCATATTGCAAGGTATATGTATACCTTGCAAATTGTGATCGTTGCTCGCTCGCTCCGCTCCCTCGTAAAAATTTAGTCCAACCTCACATACGATCCGACACGTTCGCAAATACGAAATATGTCGCCACCATATCGAATAATGAACGCAACATGGATTGGTTTTAGGTTACGCTATAGTTTTCGAGCGAGAGAGAGACGCGTAAAGGTGTGTCACAATCCAACGGTTTGGCACATACGGACATTGAAACATTCGCACCAGCCCGAGGAGCCGGAAGTCTTTATCCTATTGCCTACTGACAAATGTTTACAGTTTATGAATAGTATCACATAAATAGTACTATTTCCACATACTACAGTGCAATGTGATGTCCGAAGTTGCTGACAAAATTAGGTAATAACACGAAATATATGCAAGGCAATATAAGGTATATGTATACCATGCAAATTGTGATCGTTGCTCGCTCGCTCCGCTCGCTCGTAAAAATTTAGTCCAACCTCACATCCGATCCGACACGTTCGCAAATTCCAAATAAGTCGCCTTCATATCGAATGACTAGCGCAAGAGGGATTGGTTTTACGTTAGGCTATAGTTTTCGAGCGAGCGCAGCGAGCGAGAGACGCGTAAAGGTGAGTCACAATCCAACGGTTTGGCACATACGGACATTGAATCATTCGCACCAGCCCGTGGAGCCGGAAGTCTTTATCCTATTGCCTACTGACAAATGTTTACAGTTTATGAATAGTATCACATAAATAGTACTATTTCCACATACTAAAGTGCAATGTGATGTCCGAAGTGGCTGACAAAATTAGGTACTAACGCGATATATATGCATATTGCAAGGTATATGTATACCTTGCAAATTGTGATCGTTGCTCGCTCGCTCCGCTCGCTCGTAAAAATTTAGTCCAACCTCACATACGATCCGACACGTTCGCAAATTCGAAATAAGTCGCCTTCATATCGAATGACTAACGCAAGAGGGATTGGTTTTAGGTTAGGCTATAGTTTACGAGCGAGCGGAGCGAGCGAGAGACGCGTAAAGGTGTGTCACAATCCAACGGTTTGGCACATACGGACATTGAAACATTCGCACCAGCCCGAGGAGCCGGAAGTCTTTATCCCATTGCCTACTGACAAATGTTTACAGTTTATGAATAGTATCACATAAATAGTACTATTTCCACATACTAAAGTGCAATGTGATGTCCGATGTGGCTGACAAAATTAGGTACTAACACGATATATATGCATATTGCAAGGTATATGTATAGCTTGGAAATTGTGATCGTTTCTCGCTCGCTCCGCTCGCTCGTCAAAATCTACTCCCACCTCACAACCGATCCGACACGTTCGCAAATTCAAAATAAGTCGCCTTCATATCGAATGGCTGACGCAAGAAGCATTGGTTTTAGGTTAGGCTATAGTTTTCGACCGAGCGCAGCGAGCGAGAGACGCGTAAAGATGTGTCACAATCCAACGGTTTGGCACATACGGACATTGAAACATTCGCACCAGCCCGAGGAGCCGGAAGTCTTTATCCTATTGCCTACTGACAAATGTTTACAGTTTATGAATAGTATCACATAAATAGTACTATTTCCACATACTACAGTGCAATGTGATGTCCGAAATGGCTGACAAAATTAGGTAATAACACGAAATGTATGCAAGGCAATATAAGGTATATGTATAGCTTGGAAATTGTGATCGTTGATCGCTCGCTCCGCTCGCTCGTAAAAATTTAGTCCAACCTCACATCCGATCCGACACGTTCCCAAATTCGAAATAATTCGCCTTCATATCGAATGACTAACGCAAGAGGGATTGGTTTTATGTTGGTCTATAGTTTTCGAGCGAGCGCAGCGAGCGAGGCACGCGTAAAGGTGTGTCACAATCCAACGGTTTGGCACATACGGACATTGAAACATTCGCACCAGCCCGAGGAGCCGGAAGTCTTTATCCTATTGCCTACTGACAAATGTTTACAGTTTATGAATAGTTTCACATAAATAGTACTATTTCCACATAGTACAGTGCAATGTGATGTCCGAAGTGGCAGACAAAATTAGGTAATAACACGAAATATATGCAAGGCAATAGAAGGTATATGTATACCTTGCAAATTGTGATCGTTGCTCGCTCGTTCCGCTCGCTCGTAAAAATTTAGTCCAACCTCACATCCGATCCGACACGTTCGCAAATTCCAAATAAGTCGCCTTCATATCGAATGACTAGCGCAAGAGGGATTGGTTTTAGGTTAGGCTATAGTTTTCGAGCGAGCGCAGCGAGCGAGAGACGCGTAAAGGTGAGTCACAATCCAACGGTTTGGCACATACGGACATTGAATCATTCGCACCAGCCCGTGGAGCCGGAAGTCTTTATCCTATTGCCTACAGACAAATGTTTACAGTTTATGAATAGTATCACATAAATAGTACTATTTCCACATACTAAAGTGCAATGTGATGTCCGAAGTGGCTGACAAAATTAGGTACTAACGCGATATATATGCCTATTGCAAGGTATATGTATACCTTGCAAATTGTGATCGTTGCTCGCTCGCTCCGCTCGCTCGTAAAAATTTAGTCCAACCTCACATACGATCCGACACGTTCGCAAATTCCAAATAAGTCGCCTTCATATCGAATGACTAGCGCAAGAGGGATTGGTTTTAGGTTAGGCTATAGTTTTCGAGCGAGCGCAGCGAGCGAGAGACGCGTAAAGGTGAGTCACAATCCAACGGTTTGGCACATACGGACATTGAATCATTCGCACCAGCCCGTGGAGCCGGAAGTGTTTATCCTATTGCCTACTGACAAATGTTTACAGTTTATGAATAGTATCACATAAATAGTACTATTTCCACATACTACAGTGCAATGTGATGTCCGAAATGGCTGACAAAATTAGGTAATAACACGAAATGTATGCAAGGCAATATAAGGTATATGTATACCTCGCAAATTGTGATCGTTGCTCGCTCGCTCCG
The DNA here is from genome assembly GCF_910591885.1 of Bombus terrestris. NCBI lineage: Eukaryota > Metazoa > Arthropoda > Insecta > Hymenoptera > Apidae > Bombus > Bombus terrestris. The sequence continues at coordinate 611,732 of NW_025963552.1, read as the reverse complement.
ATCGCTCGTAAAAATTTAGTCCAACCTCACATACGATCCGACACGTTCGCAAATTCGAAATAAGTCGCCATCATATCGAATGACTAACGCAAGAGGGATTGGTTTTAGGTTAGGCTATAGTTTTCGAGCGAGCGCAGCGAGCGAGAGACGCGTAAAGGTGTGTCACAATCCAACGGTTTGGCACATACGGACATTGAAACATTCGCACCAGCCCGAGGAGCCGGAAGTCTTTATCCTATTGCCTGCTGACAAATGTTTACAGTTTGTGAATAGTTTCACATAAATAGTACTATTTCCACATACTACAGTCCAATGTAATGTCCGAAGTGGCTGACAAAATTAGGTACTAACACGATATATATGCATATTGCAAGGTATATGTATACCTTGCAAATTGTGATCGTTGCTCGCTCGCTCCGCTCCCTCGTAAAAATTTAGTCCAACCTCACATACGATCCGACACGTTCGCAAATACGAAATATGTCGCCACCATATCGAATAATGAACGCAAGATGGATTGGTTTTAGGTTACGCTATAGTTTTCGAGCGAGAGAGAGACGCGTAAAGGTGTGTCACAATCCAACGGTTTGGCACATACGGACATTGAAACATTCGCACCAGCCCGAGGAGCCGGAAGTCTTTATCCTATTGCCTACTGACAAATGTTTACAGTTTATGAATAGTATCACATAAATAGTACTATTTCCACATACTACAGTGCAATGTGATGTCCGAAGTTGCTGACAAAATTAGGTAATAACACGAAATATATGCAAGGCAATATAAGGTATATGTATACCATGCAAATTGTGATCGTTGCTCGCTCGCTCCGCTCGCTCGTAAAAATTTAGTCCAACCTCACATCCGATCCGACACGTTCGCAAATTCCAAATATGTCGCCTTCATATCGAATGACTAGCGCAAGAGGGATTGGTTTTACGTTAGGCTATAGTTTTCGAGCGAGCGCAGCGAGCGAGAGACGCGTAAAGGTGAGTCACAATCCAACGGTTTGGCACATACGGACATTGAATCATTCGCACCAGCCCGTGGAGCCGGAAGTCTTTATCCTATTGCCTACTGACAAATGTTTACAGTTTATGAATAGTATCACATAAATAGTACTATTTCCACATACTAAAGTGCAATGTGATGTCCGAAGTGGCTGACAAAATTAGGTACTAACGCGATATATATGCATATTGCAAGGTATATGTATACCTTGCAAATTGTGATCGTTGCTCGCTCGCTCCGCTCGCTCGTAAAAATTTAGTCCAACCTCACATACGATCCGACACGTTCGCAAATTCGAAATAAGTCGCCTTCATATCGAATGACTAACGCAAGAGGGATTGGTTTTAGGTTAGGCTATAGTTTACGAGCGAGCGCAGCGAGCGAGAGACGCGTAAAGGTGTGTCACAATCCAACGGTTTGGCACATACGGACATTGAAACATTCGCACCAGCCCGAGGAGCCGGAAGTCTTTATCCCATTGCCTACTGACAAATGTTTACAGTTTATGAATAGTATCACATAAATAGTACTATTTCCACATACTAAAGTGCAATGTGATGTCCGATGTGGCTGACAAAATTAGGTACTAACACGATATATATGCATATTGCAAGGTATATGTATAGCTTGGAAATTGTGATCGTTTCTCGCTCGCTCCGCTCGCTCGTCAAAATCTACTCCCACCTCACAACCGATCCGACACGTTCGCAAATTCAAAATAAGTCGCCTTCATATCGAATGGCTGACGCAAGAAGCATTGGTTTTAGGTTAGGCTATAGTTTTCGACCGAGCGCAGCGAGCGAGGGACGCGTAAAGATGTGTCACAATCCAACGGTTTGGCACATACGGACATTGAAACATTCGCACCAGCCCGAGGAGCCGGAAGTCTTTATCCTATTGCCTACTGACAAATGTTTACAGTTTATGAATAGTATCACATAAATAGTACTATTTCCACATACTACAGTGCAATGTGATGTCCGAAATGGCTGACAAAATTAGGTAATAACACGAAATGTATGCAAGGCAATATAAGGTATATGTATAGCTTGGAAATTGTGATCGTTGATCGCTCGCTCCGCTCGCTCGTAAAAATTTAGTCCAACCTCACATCCGATCCGACACGTTCCCAAATTCGAAATAATTCGCCTTCATATCGAATGACTAACGCAAGAGGGATTGGTTTTATGTTGGTCTATAGTTTTCGAGCGAGCGCAGCGAGCGAGGCACGCGTAAAGGTGTGTCACAATCCAACGGTTTGGCACATACGGACATTGAAACATTCGCACCAGCCCGAGGAGCCGGAAGTCTTTATCCTATTGCCTACTGACAAATGTTTACAGTTTATGAATAGTTTCACATAAATAGTACTATTTCCACATAGTACAGTGCAATGTGATGTCCGAAGTGGCAGACAAAATTAGGTAATAACACGAAATATATGCAAGGCAATAGAAGGTATATGTATACCTTGCAAATTGTGATCGTTGCTCGCTCGTTCCGCTCGCTCGTAAAAATTTAGTCCAACCTCACATCCGATCCGACACGTTCGCAAATTCCAAATAAGTCGCCTTCATATCGAATGACTAGCGCAAGAGGGATTGGTTTTAGGTTAGGCTATAGTTTTCGACCGAGCGCAGCGAGCGAGAGACGCGTAAAGATGTGTCACAATCCAACGGTTTGGCACATACGGACATTGAAACATTCGCACCAGCCCGAGGAGCCGGAAGTCTTTATCCTATTGCCTACTGACAAATGTTTACAGTTTATGAATAGTTTCACATAAATAGTACTATTTCCACATACTAAAGTGCAATGTGATGTCCGAAGTGGCTGACAAAATTAGGTACTAACGCGATATATATGCATATTGCAAGGTATATGTATACCTTGCAAATTCTGATCGTTGCTCGCTCGCTCCAGTCGCTCGTAAAAATTTAGTCCAACCTCACATACGATCCGACACGTTCGCAAATTCGAAATAAGTCGCCTTCATATCGAATGACTAACGCAAGAGGGATTGGTTTTATGTTGGTCTATAGTTTTCGAGCGAGCGCAGCGAGCGAGACACGCGTAAAGGTGTGTCACAATCCAACGGTTTGGCACATACGGACATTGAAACATTCGCACCAGCCCGAGGAGCCGGAAGTCTTTATCCTATTGCCTACTGACAAATGTTTACAGTTTATGAATAGTTTCACATAAATAGTACTATTTCCACATAGTACAGTGCAATGTGATGTCCGAAGTGGCTGACAAAATTAGGTACTAACACGATATATATGTATATTGCAAGGTATATGTATACCTTGCAAATTGTGATCGTTGCTCGCTCGCTCCGCTCGCTCGTAAAAATTTAGTCCAACCTCACATCCGATCCGACACGTTCGCAAATTCGAAATATGTCGCAACCATATCGAATAATGAACGCAAGATGGATTGGTTTTAGGTTACGCTATAGTTTTCGAGCGAGCGCAGCGAGCGAGTGACGCGTAAAGGTGTGTCACAATCCAACGGTTTGGTACATACTGACATTGAAACATTCGCACCAGCCCGAGGAGCCGGAAGTCTTTATCATATTGCCTACTGACAAATGTTTACAGTTTGTGAATAGTATCACATAAATAGTACTATTTCCACATACTAAAGTGCAATGTGATGTCCGAAGTGGCTGACAAAATTAGGTACTAACACGATATATATTCATATTGCAAGGTATATGTATACCTTGCAAATTGTGATCGTTGCTCGCTCGCTCCGCTCGCTCGTAAAAATTTAGTCCAACCTCACATCCGATCCGACACGTTCGCAAATTCGAAATAAGTCGCCTTCATATCGAATAATGAACGCAAGATGGATTGGTTTTAGGTTACGCTATAGTTTTCGAGCGAGCGAGAGACGCGTAAAGGTGTGTCACAATCCAACGGTTTGGCACATACGGACATTGAAACATTCGCACCAGCCCGAGGAGCCGGAAGTCTTTATCCTATTGCCTACTGACAAATGTTTACAGTTTATGAATAGTATCACATAAATAGTACTATTTCCACATACTACAGTGCAATGTGATGTCCGAAGTTGCTGACAAAATTAGGTAATAACACGAAATATATGCAAGGCAATATAAGGTATATGTATACCATGCAAATTGTGATCGTTGCTCGCTCGCTCCGCTCGCTCGTAAAAATTTAGTCCAACCTCACATCCGATCCGACACGTTCGCAAATTCCAAATAAGTCGCCTTCATATCGAATGACTAGCGCAAGAGGGATTGGTTTTACGTTAGGCTATAGTTTTCGAGCGAGCGCAGCGAGCGAGAGACGCGTAAAGGTGAGTCACAATCCAACGGTTTGGCACATACGGACATTGAATCATTCGCACCAGCCCGTGGAGCCGGAAGTCTTTATCCTATTGCCTACTGACAAATGTTTACAGTTTATGAATAGTATCACATAAATAGTACTATTTCCACATACTAAAGTGCAATGTGATGTCCGAAGTGGCTGACAAAATTAGGTACTAACGCGATATATATGCATATTGCAAGGTATATGTATACCTTGCAAATTGTGATCGTTGCTCGCTCGCTCCGCTCGCTCGTAAAAATTTAGTCCAACCTCACATACGATCCGACACGTTCGCAAATTCGAAATAAGTCGCCTTCATATCGAATGACTAACGCAAGAGGGATTGGTTTTAGGTTAGGCTATAGTTTACGAGCGAGCGCAGCGAGCGAGAGACGCGTAAAGGTGTGTCACAATCCAACGGTTTGGCACATACGGACATTGAAACATTCGCACCAGCCCGAGGAGCCGGAAGTCTTTATCCCATTGCCTACTGACAAATGTTTACAGTTTATGAATAGTATCACATAAATAGTACTATTTCCACATACTAAAGTGCAATGTGATGTCCGATGTGGCTGACAAAATTAGGTACTAACACGATATATATGCATATTGCAAGGTATATGTATAGCTTGGAAATTGTGATCGTTTCTCGCTCGCTCCGCTCGCTCGTCAAAATCTACTCCCACCTCACAACCGATCCGACACGTTCGCAAATTCAAAATAAGTCGCCTTCATATCGAATGACTGACCCAAGAAGCATTGGTTTTAGGTTAGGCTATAGTTTTCGACCGAGCGCAGCGAGCGAGAGACGCGTAAAGGTGTGTCACAATCCAACGGTTTGGCACATACGGACATTGAAACATTCGCACCAGCCCGAGGAGCCGGAAGTCTTTATCCTATTGCCTACTGACAAATGTTTACAGTTTATGAATAGTATCACATAAATAGTACTATTTCCACATACTACAGTGCAATGTGATGTCCGAAATGGCTGACAAAATTAGGTAATAACACGAAATGTATGCAAGGCAATATAAGGTATATGTATAGCTTGGAAATTGTGATCGTTGATCGCTCGCTCCGCTCGCTCGTAAAAATTTAGTCCAACCTCACATCCGATCCGACACGTTCCCAAATTCGAAATAATTCGCCTTCATATCGAATGACTAACGCAAGAGGGATTGGTTTTATGTTGGTCTATAGTTTTCGAGCGAGCGCAGCGAGCGAGAGACGCGTAAAGGTGAGTCACAATCCAACGGTTTGGCACATACGGACATTGAATCATTCGCACCAGCCCGTGGAGCCGGAAGTCTTTATCCTATTGCCTACTGACAAATGTTTACAGTTTATGAATAGTATCACATAAATAGTACTATTTCCACATAGTACAGTGCAATGTGATGTCCGAAGTGGCTGACAAAATTAGGTACTAACACGATATATATGTATATTGCAAGGTATATGTATACCTTGCAAATTGTGATCGTTGCTCGCTCGCTCCGCTCGCTCGTAAAAATTTAGTCCAACCTCACATCCCATCCGACACGTTCGCAAATTCGAAATATGTCGCCACCATATCGAATAATGAACGCAAGATGGATTGGTTTTAGGTTACGCTATAGTTTTCGAGCGAGCGCAGCGAGCGAGTGACGCGTAAAGGTGTGTCACAATCCAACGGTTTGGCACATACTGGCATTGAAACATTCGCACCAGCCCGAGGAGCCGGAAGTCTTTATCATATTGCCTACTGACAAATGTTTACAGTTTGTGAATAGTATCACATAAATAGTACTATTTCCACATACTAAAGTGCAATGTGATGTCCGAAGTGGCTGACAAAATTAGGTACTAACACGATATATATGCATATTGCAAGGTATATGTATACCTTGCAAATTGTGATCGTTGCTCGCTCGCTCCGCTCGCTCGTAAAAATTTAGTCCAACCTCACATCCGATCCGACACGTTCGCAAATTCGAAATAAGTCGCCTTCATATCGAATGACTAACGCAAGAGGGATTGGTTTTAGGTTAGGCTATAGCTTTCGAGCGAGCGCAGCGAGCGAGAGACGCGTAAAGGTGTGTCGCAATCCAACGGTTTGGCACATACTGACATTGAAATATTCGCACCAGCCCGAGGAGACGGAAGTCTTTATCCTATTGCCTACTGACAAATGTTTACAGTTTATGAATAGTATCACATAAATAGTACTATTTCCACATACTACAGCGCAATGTGATGTCCGATGTGGCTGACAAAATTAGGTACTAACACGATATATATGCATATTGCAAGGTATATGTATAGCTTGGAAATTGTGATCGTTTCTCGCTCGCTCCGCTCGCTCGTCAAAATCTACTCCCACCTCACAACCGATCCGACACGTTCGCAAATTCAAAATAAGTCGCCTTCATATCGAATGACTGACGCAAGAAGCTTTGGTTTTAGGTTAGGCTATAGTTTTCGACCGAGCGCAGCGAGCGAGAGACGCGTAAAGATGTGTCACAATCCAACGGTTTGGCACATACGGACATTGAAACATTCGCACCAGCCCGAGGAGCCGGAAGTTTTTATCCTATTGCCTACTGACAAATGTTTACAGTTTATGAATAGTATCACATAAATAGTACTATTTCCACATACTACAGTCCAATGTAATGTCCGAAGTGGCTGACAAAATTAGGTACTAACACGATATATATGCATATTGCAAGGTATATGTATACCTTGCAAATTGTGATCGTTGCTCGCTCGCTACGCTCGCTCGTAAAAATTTAGTCCAACCCCACATCTGATCCAACACGTTCGCAAATTCGAAATATGTCGCCACCATATCGAATAATGAACGAAGATGGATTGGTTTTAGGTTACGCTATAGTTTTCGAGCGAGCGCAGCGAGCGAGAGACGCGTAAAGGTGTGTCACAATCCAACGGTTTGGCACATACGGACATTGAATCATTCGCACCAGCCCGTGGAGGCGAAAGTCTTTATCCTATTGCCTACTGACAAATGTTTACAGTTTATGAATAGTATGACATAAATAGTACTACTTCCACATACTAAAGTGCAATGTGATGTCTGTAGTGGCTGACAAAATTAGGTACTAACACGATATATATGCATATTGCAAGGTATATGTATACCTTGCAAATTGTGATCGTTGCTCGCTCGCTCCGCTCGCTCGTAAAAATTTAGTCCAACCTCACATACGATCCGACACGTTCGCAAATTCGAAATATGTCGCCACCATATCGAATAATGAACGCAAGATGGATTGGTTTTAGGTTACGCTATAGTTTTCGAGCGAGCGAGAGACGCGTAAAGGTGTGTCACAATCCAACGGTTTGGCACATACGGACATTGAAACATTCGCACCAGCCCGAGGAGCCGGAAGTCTTTATCCTATTGCCTACTGACAAATGTTTACAGTTTATGAATAGTATCACATAAATAGTACTATTTCCACATACTGCAGTGCAATGTGATGTCCGAAGTGGCTGACAAAATTAGGTAATAACACGAAATATATGCAAGGCAATATAAGGTATATGTATACCATGCAAATTGTGATCGTTGCTCGCTCGCTCCGCTCGCTCGTAAAAATTTAGTCCAACCTCACATCCGATCCGACACGTTCGCAAATTCCAAATAAGTCGCCTTCATATCGAATGACTAGCGCAAGAGGGATTGGTTTTAGGTTAGGCTATAGTTTTCGAGCGAGCGCAGCGAGCGAGAGACGCGTAAAGGTGAGTCACAATCCAACGGTTTGGCACATACGGACATTGAATCATTCGCACCAGCCCGTGGAGCCGGAAGTCTTTATCCTATTGCCTACAGACAAATGTTTACAGTTTATGAATAGTATCACATAAATAGTACTATTTCCACATACTAAAGTGCAATGTGATGTCCGAAGTGGCTGACAAAATTAGGTACTAACGCGATATATATGCATATTGCAAGGTATATGTATACCTTGCAAATTGTGATCGTTGCTCGCTCGCTCCGCTCGCTCGTAAAAATTTAGTCCAACCTCACATACGATCCGACACGTTCGCAAATTCCAAATAAGTCGCCTTCATATCGAATGACTAGCGCAAGAGGGATTGGTTTTAGGTTAGGCTATAGTTTTCGAGCGAGCGCAGCGAGCGAGAGACGCGTAAAGGTGAGTCACAATCCAACGGTTTGGCACATACGGACATTGAATCATTCGCACCAGCCCGTGGAGCCAGAAGTGTTTATCCTATTGCCTACTGACAAATGTTTACAGTTTATGAATAGTATCACATAAATAGTACTATTTCCACATACTACAGTGCAATGTGATGTCCGAAATGGCTGACAAAATTAGGTAATAACACGAAATGTATGCAAGGCAATATAAGGTATATGTATACCTTGCAAATTGTGATCGTTGCTCGCTCGCTCCGCTCGCTCGTAAAAATTTAGTCCAACCTCACATCCGATCCGACACGTTCGCAAATTCGAAATAAGTCGCCTTCATATCGAATGACTAACGCAAGAGGGATTGGTTTTAGGTTAGGCTATAGCTTTCGAGCGAGCGCAGCGAGCGAGAGACGCGTAAAGGTGTGTCGCAATCCAACGGTTTGGCACATACTGACATTGAAATATTCGCACCAGCCCGAGGAGACGGAAGTCTTTATCCTATTGCCTACTGACAAATGTTTACAGTTTATGAATAGTATCACATAAATAGTACTATTTCCACATACTACAGCGCAATGTGATGTCCGAAATGGCTGACAAAATTAGGTAATAACACGAAATGTATGCAAGGCAATATAAGGTATATGTATACCTTGCAAATTTTGATCGTTGCTCGCTCGCTCCGCTCGCTCTTAAAAATTTAGTCCAACCTCACATCCGATCCGACACGTTCGCAAATTCGAAATAAGTCGCCTTCATATCGAATGACTAACGCAAGAGGGATTGGTTTTAGGTTAGGCTATAGTTTTCGAGCGAGCGCAGCGAGCGAGAGTCGCGTAAAGGTGTGTCACAATCCAACGGTTTGGCACATACGGACATTGAAACATTCGCACCAGCCCGAGGAGCCGGAAGTCTTTATCCTATTGCCTACTGACAAATGTTTACAGTTTATGAATAGTACCACATAAATAGTACTATTTCCACATACTACAGTGCAATGTGATGTCCGAAGTGGCTGACAAAATTAGGTACTAACACGATATATATGCATATTGCAAGGTATATGTATACCTTGCAAATTGTGATCGTTGCTCGCTCGCTCCGCTCGCTCGTAAAAATTTAGTCCAACCTCACATCCGATCCGACACGTTCGCAAATTCGAAATAAGTCGCCTTCATATCGAATGACTAACGCAAGAGGGATTGGTTTTAGGTTAGGCTATAGTTTTCGAGCGAGCGAGAGACGCGTAAAGGTGTGTCACAATCCAACGGTTTGGTACATACGGACATTGAAACATTCGCACCAGCCCGAGGAGCCGGAAGTCTTTATCCTATTGCCTACTGACAAATGTTTACAGTTTATGAATAGTTTCACCTAAATAGTACTATTTCCACATAGTGCAGTGCAATGTGATGTCCGAAATGGCTGATAAAATTAGGTAATAACACAAAATGTATGCAAGGCAATATAAGGTATATGTATACCTTGCAAATTGTGATAGTTGCTCGCTCGCTCCGCTCGCTCGTAGTTATCTACTCCAACCTCACCACCGATCCGACACGTTCGCAAATTCGAAATATGTCGCCTTCATATCGAATAATGAACGCAAGATGGATTGGTTTTAGGTTAGGCTACAGTTTTCGAGCGAGCGCAGCGAGCGAGAGACGCGTAAAGGTGTGTCACAATCGAACGGTTTGGCACATACTGACATTGAAACATTCGCACCAGCCCGAGGAGCCGGAAGTCTTTATCATATTGCCTACTGACAAATGTTTACAGTTTATGAATAGTTTCACATAAATAGTACTATTTCCACATAGTACAGTGCAATGTGATGTCCGAAATGGCTGACAAAATTAGGTAATAACACGAAATGTATGCAAGGCAATATAAGGTATATGTATACCTTGCAAATTGTGATCGTTGCTCGCTCGCTCCGATCGCTCGCAAAAATTTAGTCCAACCTCACATACGATCCGACACGTTCGCAAATTCGAAATAAGTCGCCTTCATATCGAATGACTAACGCAAGAGGGATTGGTTTTAGGTTAGGCTATAGTTTTCGAGCGAGCGCAGCGAGCGAGAGACGCGTAAAGGTGTGTCACAATCCAACGGTTTGGCACATACTGACATTGAAACATTCGCACCAGCCCGAGGAGCCGGAAGTCTTTATCATATTGCCTACTGACAAATGTTTACAGTTTGTGAATAGTTTCACCTAAATAGTACTATTTCCACATACTACAGTGCAATGTGATGTCCGAAGTGGCTGACAAAATTAGGTACTAACACGATATATATGCATATTGCAAGGTATATGTATACCTTGCAAATTGTGATCGTTGCTCGCTCGCTCCGCTCGCTCGTAAAAATCTACTCCCACCTCACAACCGATCCGACACGTTCGCAAATACGAAATAAGTCGCCTTCATATCGAATGACTAACGCAAGAGGGATTGGTTTTAGGTTAGGCTATAGTTGTAGAGCGAGCGCAGCGAGCGAGAGACGCGTAAAGGTGTGTCAGAATCCAACGGTTTGGCACATACGGACATTGAAACATTCGCACCAGCCCGAGGAGCCGGAAGTCTTTATCCTATTGCCTACTGACAAATGTTTACAGTTTATGAATAGTATCACATAAATAGTACTATTTCCACATACTACAGTGCAATGTGATGTCCGAAGTGGCTGACAAAATTAGGTAATAACACGAAATATATGCAAGGCAACATTAGGTATATGTATAGCCTGGAAATTGTGATCGTTGCTCACTCGCTCCGCTCGCTCGTAAAAATTTAGTCCAACCTCACATACGATCCGACACGTTCGCAAATTCGAAATAAGTTGCCTTCATATCGAATGACTAACGCAAGAGGGATTGGTTTTAGGTTAGGCTATAGTTGTAGAGCGAGCGCAGCGAGCGAGAGACGCGTAAAGGTGTGTCACAATCCAACGGTTTGGCACATACGGACATTGAAACATTCGCACCAGCCCGAGGAGCCGGAAGTCTTTATCCTATTGCCTACTGACAAATGTTTACAGTTTATGAATAGTTCCACATAAATAGTACTATTTCCACATAGTACAGTGCAATGTGATGTCCGAAATGGCTGACAAAATTAGGTACTAACACGATATATATGCATATTGCAAGGTATACGTATACCTTGCAAATTGTGATCGTTACTCGCTCGCTCCGCTCGCTCGTAAAAATTTAGTCCAACCTCACATCCGATCCGACACGTTCGCAAATTCGAAATAAGTCGCCTTCATGTCGAATGACTAACGCAAGAGGGATTGGTTTTAGGTTAGGCTGTCGTTTTCGAGCGAGCGCAGCGAGCGAGACACGCGTAAAGGTGTGTCACAATCCAACGGTTTGTCACATACGGACATTGAAACATTCGCACCAGCCCGAGGAGCCGGAAGTCCTTATCCTATTGCCTACTGACAAATGTTTACAGTTTATGAATAGTATCACATAAATAGTACTATTTCCACATACTAAAGTGCAATGTGATATCCGAAGTGGCTGACAAAATTAGGTACTAACACGATATATATGCATATTGCAAGGTATATGTATAGCTTGGAAATTGTGATCGTTTCTCGCTCGCTCCGCTCGCTCGTAAAAATCTACTCCCACCTCACAACCGATTCGCCACGTTCGCAAATTCGAAACAAGTCGCCTTCATATCGAATGACTAACGCAAGAGCGATTGGTTTTATGTTAGGCTATAGTTTTCGAGCGAGCGCAGCGAGCGAGAGACGCGTAAAGGTGTGTCACAATCCAACGGTTTGGCACATACGGACATTGAAACATTCGCACCAGCCCGAGGAGCCGGAAGTCTTTATCCTATTGCCTACTGACAAATGTTTACAGTTTATGAATAGTATCACATAAATAGTACTATTTCCACATACTGCAGTGCAATGTGATGTCCGAAGTGGCTGACAAAATTAGGTAATAACACGAAATATATGCAAGGCAATATAAGGTATATGTATACCATGCAAATTGTGATCGTTGCTCGCTCGCTCCGCTCGCTCGTAAAAATTTAGTCCAACCTCACATCCGATCCGACACGTTCGCAAATTCCAAATAAGTCGCCTTCATATCGAATGACTAGCGCAAGAGGGATTGGTTTTAGGTTAGGCTATAGTTTTCGAGCGAGCGCAGCGGGCGAGAGACGCGTAAAGGTGAGTCACAATCCAACGGTTTGGCACATACTGACATTGAATCATTCGCACCAGCCCGTGGAGCCGGAAGTCTTTATCCTATTGCCTACTGACAAATGTTTACAGTTTATGAATAGTATCACATAAATAGTACTATTTCCACATACTAAAGTGCAATGTGATGTCCGAAGTGGCTGACAAAATTAGGTACTAACGCGATATATATGCATATTGCAAGGTATATGTATACCTTGCAAATTGTGATCGTTGCTCGCTCGCTCCGCTCGCTCGTAAAAATTTAGTCCAACCTCACATACGATCCGACACGTTCGCAAATTCCAAATAAGTCGCCTTCATATCGAATGACTAGCGCAAGAGGGATTGGTTTTAGGTTAGGCTATAGTTTTCGAGCGAGCGCAGCGAGCGAGAGACGCGTAAAGGTGAGTCACAATCCAACGGTTTGGCACATACGGACATTGAATCATTCGCACCAGCCCGTGGAGCCGGAAGTCTTTATCCCATTGCCTACTGACAAATGTTTACAGTTTATGAATAGTTTCACATAAATAGTACTATTTCCACATAGTACAGTGCAATGTGATGTCCGAAGTGGCTGACAAAATTAGGTACTAACACGATATATATGTATATTGCAAGGTATATGTATGCCTTGCAAATTGTGATCGTTGCTCGCTCGCTCCGCCCGCTCGTAAAAATCTACTCCCACCTCACAACCGATCCGACACGTTCGCAAATTCAAAATAAGTCGCCTTCATATCGAATGACTGACGCAAGAAGCATTGGTTTTAGGTTAGGCTATAGTTTTCGAGCGAGCGCAGCGAGCGAGAGACGCGTAAAGGTGTGTGACAATCCGACGGTTTGGCACATACGGACATTGAAACATTCGCACCAGCCCGAGAAGCCGGAAGTCTTTATCCTATTGCCTACTGACAAATGTTTACAGTTTATGAATAGTATCACATAAATAGTACTATTTCCACATACTACAGTGCAATGTGATGTCCGAAATGGCTGACAAAATTAGGTAATAACACGAAATTTATTCAAGGCAATATAAGGTATATGTATAGCTTGGAAATTGTGATCGTTGATCGCTCGCTCCGCTCGCTCGTAAAAATTTAGTCCAACCTCACATACGATCCGACACGTTCGCAAATTCGAAATAAGTCGCCTTCATATCGAATGACTAACGCAAGAGGGATTGGTTTTAGGTTAGGCTATAGTTTTCGAGCGAGCGCAGCGAGCGAGAGACGCGTAAAGATGTGTCACAATCCAACGGTTTGGCACATACGGACATTGAAACATTCGCACCAGCCCGAGGAGCCGGAAGTCTTTATCCTATTGCCTACTGACAAATGTTTACAGTTTATGAATAGTATCACATAAATAGTACTATTTCCACATACTACAGTGCAATGTGATGTCCGAAATGGCTGACAAAATTAGGTAATAACACGAAATGTATGCAAGGCAATATAAGGTATATGTATAGCTTGGAAATTGTGATCGTTGATCGCTCGCTCCGCTCGCTCGTAAAAATTTAGTCCAACCTCACATACGATCCGACACGTTCGCAAATTCGAAATAAGTCGCCTTCATATCGAATGACTAACGCAAGAGGGATTGGTTTTATGTTGGTCTATAGTTTTCGAGCGAGCGCAGCGAGCGAGACACGCGTAAAGGTGTGTCACAATCCAACGGTTTGGCACATACGGACATTGAAACATTCGCACCAGCCCGAGGAGCCGGAAGTCTTTATCCTATTGCCTACTGACAAATGTTTACAGTTTATGAATAGTTTCACATAAATAGTACTATTTCCACATAGTACAGTGCAATGTGATGTCCGAAGTGGCTGACAAAATTAGGTACTAACACGATATATATGTATATTGCAAGGTATATGTATACCTTGCAAATTGTGATCGTTGCTCGCTCGCTCCGCTCGCTCGTAAAAATTTAGTCCAACCCCACATCCGATCCGACACGTTCGCAAATTCGAAATATGTCGCAACCATGTCGAATAATGAACGCAAGATGGATTGGTTTTAGGTTACGCTATAGTTTTCGAGCGAGCGCAGCGAGCGAGAGACGCGTAAAGGTGTGTCACAATCCAACGGTTTGGCACATACGGACATTGAAACATTCGCACCAGCCCGAGGAGCCGGAAGTCTTTATCCTATTGCCTACTGACAAATGTTTACAGTTTATGAATAGTATCACATAAATAGTACTATTTCCACATACTACAGTGCAATGTGATGTCCGAAGTGGCTGACAAAATTAGGTAATAACACGATATATATGCATATTGCAAGGTATATGTATACCTTGCAAATTGTGATCGTTGCTCGCTCGCTCCGCTCGCTCGTAAAAATCTACTCCCACCTCACAACCGATCCGACACGTTCGCAAATTCGAAATAAGTCGCCTTCATATCGAATGACTAACGCAAGAGGGATTGGTTTTAGGTTAGGCTATAGTTGTAGAGCGAGCGCAGCGAGCGAGAGACGCGTAAAGGTGAGTCACAATCCAACGGTTTGGCACATACGGACATTGAAACATTCGCACCAGCCCGAGGAGCCGGAAGTCTTTATCGTATTGCCTGCTGACAAATGTTTACAGTTTGTGAATAGTTTCACATAAATAGTACTATTTCCACATACTACAGTCCAATGTAATGTCCGAAGTGGCTGACAAAATTAGGTAATAACACGAAATATATGCAAGGCAACATTAGGTATATGTATAGCCTGGAAATTGTGATCGTTGCTCACTCGCTCCGCTCGCTCGTAAAAATTTAGTCCAACCTCACATACGATCCGACACGTTCGCAAATTCGAAATAAGTTGCCTTCATATCGAATGACTAACGCAAGAGGGATTGGTTTTAGGTTAGGCTATAGTTGTAGAGCGAGCGCAGCGAGCGAGAGACGCGTAAAGGTGTGTCACAATCCAACGGTTTGGCACATACGGACATTGAAACATTCGCACCAGCCCGAGGAGCCGGAAGTCTTTATCCTATTGCCTACTGACAAATGTTTACAGTTTATGAATAGTTCCACATAAATAGTACTATTTCCACATAGTACAGTGCAATGTGATGTCCGAAATGGCTGACAAAATTAGGTACTAACACGATATATATGCATATTGCAAGGTATACGTATACCTTGCAAATTGTGATCGTTACTCGCTCGCTCCGCTCGCTCGTAAAAATTTAGTCCAACCTCACATCCGATCCGACACGTTCGCAAATTCGAAATAAGTCGCCTTCATGTCGAATGACTAACGCAAGAGGGATTGGTTTTAGGTTAGGCTGTCGTTTTCGAGCGAGCGCAGCGAGCGAGACACGCGTAAAGGTGTGTCACAATCCAACGGTTTGTCACATACGGACATTGAAACATTCGCACCAGCCCGAGGAGCCGGAAGTCCTTATCCTATTGCCTACTGACAAATGTTTACAGTTTATGAATAGTATCACATAAATAGTACTATTTCCACATACTAAAGTGCAATGTGATATCCGAAGTGGCTGACAAAATTAGGTACTAACACGATATATATGCATATTGCAAGGTATATGTATAGCTTGGAAATTGTGATCGTTTCTCGCTCGCTCCGCTCGCTCGTAAAAATCTACTCCCACCTCACAACCGATTCGCCACGTTCGCAAATTCGAAACAAGTCGCCTTCATATCGAATGACTAACGCAAGAGCGATTGGTTTTATGTTAGGCTATAGTTTTCGAGCGAGCGCAGCGAGCGAGAGACGCGTAAAGGTGTGTCACAATCCAACGGTTTGGCACATACGGACATTGAAACATTCGCACCAGCCCGAGGAGCCGGAAGTCTTTATCCTATTGCCTACTGACAAATGTTTACAGTTTATGAATAGTATCACATAAATAGTACTATTTCCACATACTGCAGTGCAATGTGATGTCCGAAGTGGCTGACAAAATTAGGTAATAACACGAAATATATGCAAGGCAATATAAGGTATATGTATACCATGCAAATTGTGATCGTTGCTCGCTCGCTCCGCTCGCTCGTAAAAATTTAGTCCAACCTCACATCCGATCCGACACGTTCGCAAATTCCAAATAAGTCGCCTTCATATCGAATGACTAGCGCAAGAGGGATTGGTTTTAGGTTAGGCTATAGTTTTCGAGCGAGCGCAGCGGGCGAGAGACGCGTAAAGGTGAGTCACAATCCAACGGTTTGGCACATACTGACATTGAATCATTCGCACCAGCCCGTGGAGCCGGAAGTCTTTATCCTATTGCCTACTGACAAATGTTTACAGTTTATGAATAGTATCACATAAATAGTACTATTTCCACATACTAAAGTGCAATGTGATGTCCGAAGTGGCTGACAAAATTAGGTACTAACGCGATATATATGCATATTGCAAGGTATATGTATACCTTGCAAATTGTGATCGTTGCTCGCTCGCTCCGCTCGCTCGTAAAAATTTAGTCCAACCTCACATACGATCCGACACGTTCGCAAATTCCAAATAAGTCGCCTTCATATCGAATGACTAGCGCAAGAGGGATTGGTTTTAGGTTAGGCTATAGTTTTCGAGCGAGCGCAGCGAGCGAGAGACGCGTAAAGGTGAGTCACAATCCAACGGTTTGGCACATACGGACATTGAATCATTCGCACCAGCCCGTGGAGCCGGAAGTCTTTATCCCATTGCCTACTGACAAATGTTTACAGTTTATGAATAGTTTCACATAAATAGTACTATTTCCACATAGTACAGTGCAATGTGATGTCCGAAGTGGCTGACAAAATTAGGTACTAACACGATATATATGTATATTGCAAGGTATATGTATGCCTTGCAAATTGTGATCGTTGCTCGCTCGCTCCGCCCGCTCGTAAAAATCTACTCCCACCTCACAACCGATCCGACACGTTCGCAAATTCAAAATAAGTCGCCTTCATATCGAATGACTGACGCAAGAAGCATTGGTTTTAGGTTAGGCTATAGTTTTCGAGCGAGCGCAGCGAGCGAGAGACGCGTAAAGGTGTGTGACAATCCGACGGTTTGGCACATACGGACATTGAAACATTCGCACCAGCCCGAGAAGCCGGAAGTCTTTATCCTATTGCCTACTGACAAATGTTTACAGTTTATGAATAGCATCACATAAATAGTACTATTTCCACATACTACAGTGCAATGTGATGTCCGAAATGGCTGACAAAATTAGGTAATAACACGAAATTTATTCAAGGCAATATAAGGTATATGTATAGCTTGGAAATTGTGATCGTTGATCGCTCGCTCCGCTCGCTCGTAAAAATTTAGTCCAACCTCACATACGATCCGACACGTTCGCAAATTCGAAATAAGTCGCCTTCATATCGAATGACTAACGCAAGAGGGATTGGTTTTAGGTTAGGCTATAGTTTTCGAGCGAGCGCAGCGAGCGAGAGACGCGTAAAGATGTGTCACAATCCAACGGTTTGGCACATACGGACATTGAAACATTCGCACCAGCCCGAGGAGCCGGAAGTCTTTATCCTATTGCCTACTGACAAATGTTTACAGTTTATGAATAGTATCACATAAATAGTACTATTTCCACATACTACAGTGCAATGTGATGTCCGAAATGGCTGACAAAATTAGGTAATAACACGAAATGTATGCAAGGCAATATAAGGTATATGTATAGCTTGGAAATTGTGATCGTTGATCGCTCGCTCCGCTCGCTCGTAAAAATTTAGTCCAACCTCACATACGATCCGACACGTTCGCAAATTCGAAATAAGTCGCCTTCATATCGAATGACTAACGCAAGAGGGATTGGTTTTATGTTGGTCTATAGTTTTCGAGCGAGCGCAGCGAGCGAGACACGCGTAAAGGTGTGTCACAATCCAACGGTTTGGCACATACGGACATTGAAACATTCGCACCAGCCCGAGGAGCCGGAAGTCTTTATCCTATTGCCTACTGACAAATGTTTACAGTTTATGAATAGTTTCACATAAATAGTACTATTTCCACATAGTACAGTGCAATGTGATGTCCGAAGTGGCTGACAAAATTAGGTACTAACACGATATATATGTATATTGCAAGGTATATGTATACCTTGCAAATTGTGATCGTTGCTCGCTCGCTCCGCTCGCTCGTAAAAATTTAGTCCAACCTCACATCCGATCCGACACGTTCGCAAATTCGAAATATGTCGCAACCATGTCGAATAATGAACGCAAGATGGATTGGTTTTAGGTTACGCTATAGTTTTCGAGCGAGCGCAGCGAGCGAGAGACGCGTAAAGGTGTGTCACAATCCAACGGTTTGGCACATACGGACATTGAAACATTCGCACCAGCCCGAGGAGCCGGAAGTCTTTATCCTATTGCCTACTGACAAATGTTTACAGTTTATGAATAGTATCACATAAATAGTACTATTTCCACATACTACAGTGCAATGTGATGTCCGAAGTGGCTGACAAAATTAGGTAATAACACGAAATATATGCAAGGCAACATTAGGTATATGTATAGCTTGGAAATAGTGATCGTTGCTCACTCGCTCCGCTCGCTCGTAAAAATTTAGTCCAACCCCACATCCGATCCGACACGTTCGCAAATTCGAAATATGTCGCCACCATATCGAATAATGAACGAAGATGGATTGGTTTTAGGTTACGCTATAGTTTTCGAGCGAGCGCAGCGAGCGAGAGACGCGTAAAGGTGAGTCACAATCCAACGGTTTGGCACATACGGACATTGAAACATTCGCACCAGCCCGAGGAGCCGGAAGTCTTTATCGTATTGCCTGCTGACAAATGTTTACAGTTTGTGAATAGTTTCACATAAATAGTACTATTTCCACATACTACAGTCCAATGTAATGTCCGAAGTGGCTGACAAAATTAGGTACTAACACGATATATATGCATATTGCAAGGTATATGTATACCTTGCAAATTGTAATCGTTGCTCGCTCGCTACGCTCGCTCGTAAAAATTTAGTCCAACCCCACATCCGATCCGACACGTTCGCAAATTCGAAATATGTCGCCACCATATCGAATAATGAACGAAGATGGATTGGTTTTAGGTTACGCTATAGTTTTCAAGCGAGCGCAGCGAGCGAGAGACGCGTAAAGGTGTGTCACAATCCAACGGTTTGGCACATACGGACATTGAATCATTCGCACCAGCCCGTGGAGGCGAAAGTCTTTATCCTATTGCCTACTGACAAATGTTTACAGTTTATGAATAGTATCACATAAATAGTACTACTTCCACATACTAAAGTGCAATGTGATGTCTGTAGTGGCTGACAAAATTAGGTACTAACACGATATATATGCATATTGCAAGGTATATGTATACCTTGCAAATTGTGATCGTTGCTCGCTCGCTCGGCTCGCTCGTAAAAATTTAGTCCAACCTCACATACGATCCGACACGTTCGCAAATTCGAAATATGTCGCCACCATATCGAATAATGAACGCAAGATGGATTGGTTTTAGGTTACGCTATAGTTTTCGAGCGAGCGAGAGACGCGTAAAGGTGTGTCACAATCCAACGGTTTGGCACATACGGACATTGAAACATTCGCACCAGCCCGAGGAGCCGGAAGTCTTTATCCTATTGCCTACTGACAAATGTTTACAGTTTATGAATAGTATCACATAAATAGTACTATTTCCACATACTGCAGTGCAATGTGATGTCCGAAGTGGCTGACAAAATTAGGTAATAACACGAAATATATGCAAGGCAATATAAGGTATATGTATACCATGCAAATTGTGATCGTTGCTCGCTCGCTCCGCTCGCACGTAAAAATTTAGTCCAACCTCACATCCGATCCGACACGTTCGCAAATTCCAAATAAGTCGCCTTCATATCGAATGACTAGCGCAAGAGGGATTGGTTTTAGGTTAGGCTATAGCTTTCGAGCGAGCGCAGCGAGCGAGAGACGCGTAAAGGTGAGTCACAATCCAACGGTTTGGCACATACGGACATTGATTCATTCGCACCAGCCCGTGGAGCCGGAAGTCTTTATCCTATTGCCTACTGACAAATGTTTACAGTTTATGAATAGTATCACATAAATAGTACTATTTCCACATACTAAAGTGCAATGTGATGTCCGAAGTGGCTGACATAATTAGGTACTAACGCGATATATATGCATATTGCAAGGTATATGTATACCTTGCAAATTGTGATCGTTGCTCGCTCGCTCCGCTCGCTCGTAAAAATTTAGTCCAACCTCACATACGATCCGACACGTTCGCAAATTCCAAATAGGTCGCCTTCATATCGAATGACTAGCGCAAGAGGGATTGGTTTTAGGTTAGGCTATAGTTTTCGAGCGAGCGCAGCGAGCGAGAGACGCGTAAAGGTGTGTCACAATCCAACGGTTTGGCACATACGGACATTGAAACATTCGCACCAGCCCGAGGAGCCGGAAGTCTTTATCGTATTGCCTGCTGACAAATGTTTACAGTTTGTGAATAGTTTCACATAAATGGTACTATTTCCACATACTACAGTCCAATGTAATGTCCGAAGTGGCTGACAAAATTATGTACTAACACGATATATATGCATATTGCAAGGTATATGTATCCCTTGCAAATTGTGATCGTTGCTCGCTCGCTACGCTCGCTCGTAAAAATTTAGTCCAACCCCACATCCGATCCGACACGTTCGCAAATTCGAAATATGTCGCCACCATATCGAATAATGAACGAAGATGGATTGGTTTTAGGTTACGCTATAGTTTTCGAGCGAGCGCAGCGAGCGAGAGACGCGTAAAGGTGTGTCACAATCCAACGGTTTGGCACATACGGACATTGAATCATTCGCACCAGCCCGTGGAGGCGAAAGTCTTTATCCTATTGCCTACTGACAAATGTTTACAGTTTATGAATAGTATCACATAAATAGTACTACTTCCACATACTAAAGTGCAATGTGATGTCTGTAGTGGCTGACAAAATTAGGTACTAACACGATATATATGCATATTGCAAGGTATATATATACCTTGCAAATTGTGATCGTTGCTCGCTCGCTCCGCTCGCTCGTAAAAATTTAGTCCAACCTCACATACGATCCGACACGTTCGCAAATTCGAAATATGTCGCCACCATATCGAATAATGAACGCAAGATGGATTGGTTTTAGGTTACGCTATAGTTTTCGAGCGAGCGAGAGACGCGTAAAGGTGTGTCACAATCCAACGGTTTGGCACATACGGACATTGATACATTCGCACCAGCCCGAGGAGCCGGAAGTCTTTATCCTATTGCCTACTGACAAATGTTTACAGTTTATGAATAGTATCACATAAATAGTACTATTTCCACATACTGCAGTGCAATGTGATGTCCGAAGTGGCTGACAAAATTAGGTAATAACACGAAATATATGCAAGGCAATATAAGGTATATGTATACCATGCAAATTGTGATCGTTGCTCGCTCGCTCCGCTCGCTCGTAAAAATTTAGTCCAACCTCACATCCGATCCGACACGTTCGCAAATTCCAAATAAGTCGCCTTCATATCGAATGACTAGCGCAAGAGGGATTGGTTTTAGGTTAGGCTATAGTTTTCGAGCGAGCGCAGCGAGCGAGAGACGCGTAAAGGTGAGTCACAATCCAACGGTTTGGCACATACTGACATTGAATCATTCGCACCAGCCCGTGGAGCCGGGAGTCTTTATCCTATTGCCTACTGACAAATGTTTACAGTTTATGAATAGTATCACATAAATAGTACTATTTCCACATACTAAAGTGCAATGTGATGTCCGAAGTGGCTGACAAAATTAGGTACTAACGCGATATATATGCATATTGCAAGGTATATGTATACTTTGCAAATTGTGATCGTTGCTCGCTCGCTCCGCTCGATCGTAAAAATTTAGTCCAACCTCACATACGATCCGACACGTTCGCAAATTCCAAATAAGTCGCCTTCATATCGAATGACTAGCGCAAGAGGGATTGGTTTTAGGTTAGGCTATAGTTTTCGAGCGAGCGCAGCGAGCGAGAGACGCGTAAAGGTGAGTCACAATCCAACGGTTTGGCACATACGGACATTGAATCATTCGCACCAGCCCGTGGAGCCGGAAGTCTTTATCCTATTGCCTACTGACAAATGTTTACAGTTTATGAATACTATCACATAAATAGTACTATTTCCACATACTAAAGTGCAATGTGATGTCCGAAGTGGCTGACAAAATTAGGTAATAACACGAAATGTATGCAAGGCAATATAAGGTATATGTATAGCTTGGAAATTGTGATCGTTGATCGCTCGCTCCGCTCGCTCGTAAAAATTTAGTCCAACCTCACATCCGATCCGACACGTTCCCAAATTCGAAATAATTCGCCTTCATATCGAATGACTAACGCAAGAGGGATTGGTTTTATGTTGGTCTATAGTTTTCGAGCGAGCGCAGCGAGCGAGACACGCGTAAAGGTGTGTCACAATCCAACGGTTTGGCACATACGGACATTGAAACATTCGCACCAGCCCGAGGAGCCGGAAGTCTTTATCCTATTGCCTACTGACAAATGTTTACAGTTTATGAATAGTTTCACATAAATAGTACTATTTCCACATAGTACAGTGCAATGTGATGTCCGAAGTGGCTGACAAAATTAGGTACTAACACGATATATATGTATATTGCAAGGTATATGTATGCCTTGCAAATTGTGATCGTTGCTCGCTCGCTCCGCCCGCTCGTAAAAATTTAGTCCAACCTCACATCCGATCCGACACGTTCGCAAATTCGAAATATGTCGCAACCATGTCGAATAATGAACGCAAGATGGATTGGTTTTAGGTTACGCTATAGTTTTCGAGCGAGCGCAGCGAGCGAGTGACGCGTAAAGGTGTGTCACAATCCAACGGTTTGGCACATACTGACATTGAAACATTCGCACCAGCCCGAGGAGCCGGAAGTCTTTATCATATTGCCTACTGACAAATGTTTACAGTTTATGAATAGTATCACATAAATAGTACTATTTCCACATACTAAAGTGCAATGTGATGTCCGAAGTGGATGACAAAATTAGGTACTAGCTCGATATATATGCATATTGCAAGGTATATGTATACCTTGCAAATTGTGATCGTTTCTCGCTCGCTCCGCTCGCTCGTAAAAATTTAGTCCAACCTCACATCCGATCCGACACGTTCGCAAATTCGAAATAAGTCGCCTTCATATCGAATGACTAACGCAAGAGGGATTGGTTTTAGGTTAGGCTATAGCTTTCGAGCGAGAGACGCGTAAAGGTGTGTCACAATCCAACGGTTTGGCACATACTGACATTGAAACATTCGCACCAGCCCGAGGAGCCGGAAGTCTTTATCCTATTGCCTACTGACAAATGTTTACAGTTTATGAATAGTATCACATAAATAGTACTATTTCCACATACTACAGTGCAATGTGATGTCCGAAATGGCTGACAAAATTAGGTAATAGCACGAAATGTATGCAAGCCAATATAAGGTATATGTATACCTTGCAAATTTTGATCGTTGCTCGCTCGCTCCGCTCGCTCTAAAAAATTTAGTCCAACCTCACATCCGATCCGACACGTTCGCAAATTCGAAATAAGTCGCCTTCATATCGAATGACTAACGCATGAGGGATTGGTTTTAGGTTAGGCTATAGTTTTCGAGCGAGGGAGAGACGCGTAAAGGTGTGTCACAATCCAACGGTTTGGTACATACGGACATTGAAACATTCGCACCAGCCCGAGGAGCCGGAAGTCTTTATCCTATTGCCTACTGACAAATGTTTACAGTTTGTGAATAGTTTCACCTAAATAGTACTATTTCCACATACTACAGTGCAATGTGATGTCCGAAGTGGCTGACAAAATTAGGTACTAACACGATATATATGCATATTGCAAGGTATATGTATACCTTGCAAATTGTGATCGTTGCTCGCTCGCTCCGCTCGCTCGTAAAAATCTACTCCCACCTCACAACCGATCCGACACGTTCGCAAATTCGAAATAAGTCGCCTTCATATCGAATGATTAACGCAAGAGGGATTGGTTTTATGTTAGGCTATAGTTTTCGAGCGAGCGCAGCGAACGAGAGACGCGTAAAGGTGTGTCACAATCCAACGGTTTGGCACATACGGACATTGAAACATTCGCACCAGCCCGAGGAGCCGGAAGTCTTTATCGTATTGCCTGCTGACAAATGTTTACAGTTTGTGAATAGTTTCACATAAATAGTACTATTTCCACATACTACAGTCCAATGTAATGTCCGAAGTGGCTGACAAAATTAGGTACTAACACGATATATATGCATATTGCAAGGTATATGTATACCTTGCAAATTGTGATCGTTGCTCGCTCGCTACGCTCGCTCGTAAAAATTTAGTCCAACCCCACATCCGATCCGACACGTTCGCAAATTCGAAATATGTCGCCACCATATCGAATAATGAACGAAGATGGATTGGTTTTAGGTTACGCTATAGTTTTCGAGCGAGCGCAGCGAGCGAGAGACGCGTAAAGGTGTGTCACAATCCAACGGTTTGGCACATACGGACATTGAATCATTCGCACCAGCCCGTGGAGGCGAAAGTCTTTATCCTATTGCCTACTGACAAATGTTTACAGTTTATGAATAGTATCACATAAATAGTACTACTTCCACATACTAAAGTGCAATGTGATGTCTGTAGTGGCTGACAAAATTAGGTACTAACACGATATATATGCATATTGCAAGGTATATGTATACCTTGCAAATTGTGATCGTTGCTCGCTCGCTCGGCTCGCTCGTAAAAATTTAGTCCAACCTCACATACGATCCGACACGTTCGCAAATTCGAAATATGTCGCCACCATATCGAATAATGAACGCAAGATGGATTGGTTTTAGGTTACGCTATAGTTTTCGAGCGAGCGAGAGACGCGTAAAGGTGTGTCACAATCCAACGGTTTGGCACATACGGACATTGAAACATTCGCACCAGCCCGAGGAGCCGGAAGTCTTTATCCTATTGCCTACTGACAAATGTTTACAGTTTATGAATAGTATCACATAAATAGTACTATTTCCACATACTGCAGTGCAATGTGATGTCCGAAGTGGCTGACAAAATTAGGTAATAACACGAAATATATGCAAGGCAATATAAGGTATATGTATACCATGCAAATTGTGATCGTTGCTCGCTCGCTCCGCTCGCACGTAAAAATTTAGTCCAACCTCACATCCGATCCGACACGTTCGCAAATTCCAAATAAGTCGCCTTCATATCGAATGACTAGCGCAAGAGGGATTGGTTTTAGGTTAGGCTATAGTTTTCGAGCGAGCGCAGCGAGCGAGAGACGCGTAAAGGTGAGTCACAATCCAACGGTTTGGCACATACGGACATTGATTCATTCGCACCAGCCCGTGGAGCCGGAAGTCTTTATCCTATTGCCTACTGACAAATGTTTACAGTTTATGAATAGTATCACATAAATAGTACTATTTCCACATACTAAAGTGCAATGTGATGTCCGAAGTGGCTGACATAATTAGGTACTAACGCGATATATATGCATATTTCAAGGTATATGTATACCTTGCAAATTGTGATCGTTGCTCGCTCGCTCCGCTCGCTCGTAAAAATTTAGTCCAACCTCACATACGATCCGACACGTTCGCAAATTCCAAATAGGTCGCCTTCATATCGAATGACTAGCGCAAGAGGGATTGGTTTTAGGTTAGGCTATAGTTTTCGAGCGAGCGCAGCGAGCGAGAGACGCGTAAAGGTGTGTCACAATCCAACGGTTTGGCACATACGGACATTGAAACATTCGCACCAGCCCGAGGAGCCGGAAGTCTTTATCGTATTGCCTGCTGACAAATGTTTACAGTTTGTGAATAGTTTCACATAAATAGTACTATTTCCACATACTACAGTCCAATGTAATGTCCGAAGTGGCTGACAAAATTAGGTACTAACACGATATATATGCATATTGCAAGGTATATGTATCCCTTGCAAATTGTGATCGTTGCTCGCTCGCTACGCTCGCTCGTAAAAATTTAGTCCATCCCCACATCCGATCCGACACGTTCGCAAATTCGAAATATGTCGCCACCATATCGAATAATGAACGAAGATGGATTGGTTTTAGGTTACGCTATAGTTTTCGAGCGAGCGCAGCGAGCGAGAGACGCGTAAAGGTGTGTCACAATCCAACGGTTTGGCACATACGGACATTGAATCATTCGCACCAGCCCGTGGAGGGGAAAGTCTTTATCCTATTGCCTACTGACAAATGTTTACAGTTTATGAATAGTATCACATAAATAGTACTACTTCCACATACTAAAGTGCAATGTGATGTCTGTAGTGGCTGACAAAATTAGGTACTAACACGATATATATGCATATTGCAAGGTATATATATACCTTGCAAATTGTGATCGGTGCTCGCTCGCTCCGCTCGCTCGTAAAAATTTAGTCCAACCTCACATACGATCCGACACGTTCGCAAATTCGAAATATGTCGCCACCATATCGAATAATGAACGCAAGATGGATTGGTTTTAGGTTACGCTATAGTTTT
Organism: Bombus terrestris; assembly: GCF_910591885.1. NCBI lineage: Eukaryota > Metazoa > Arthropoda > Insecta > Hymenoptera > Apidae > Bombus > Bombus terrestris. The sequence goes on along the minus strand of NW_025963552.1, from coordinate 584,392 downwards.
CGAGCGAGCGAGAGACGCGTAAAGGTGAGTCACAATCCAACGGTTTGGCACATACTGACATTGAATCATTCGCACCAGCCCGTGGAGCCGGGAGTCTTTATCCTATTGCCTACTGACAAATGTTTACAGTTTATGAATAGTATCACATAAATAGTACTATTTCCACATACTAAAGTGCAATGTGATGTCCGAAGTGGCTGACAAAATTAGGTACTAACGCGATATATATGCATATTGCAAGGTATATGTATACCTTGCAAATTGTGATCGTTGCTCGCTCGCTCCGCTCGCTCGTAAAAATTTAGTCCAACCTCACATACGATCCGACACGTTCGCAAATTCGAAATAAGTCGCCTTCATATCGAATGACTAGCGCAAGAGGGATTGGTTTTAGGTTAGGCTATAGTTTTCGAGCGAGCGCAGCGAGCGAGAGACGCGTAAAGGTGAGTCACAATCCAACGGTTTGGCACATACGGACATTGAATCATTCGCACCAGCCCGTGGAGCCGGAAGTCTTTATCCTATTGCCTACTGACAAATGTTTACAGTTTATGAATACTATCACATAAATAGTACTATTTCCACATACTAAAGTGCAATGTGATGTCCGAAGTGGCTGACAAAATTAGGTAATAACACGAAATGTATGCAAGGCAATATAAGGTATATGTATAGCTTGGAAATTGTGATCGTTGATCGCTCGCTCCGCTCGCTCGTAAAAATTTAGTCCAACCTCACATCCGATCCGACACGTTCCCAAATTCGAAATAATTCGCCTTCATATCGAATGACTAACGCAAGAGGGATTGGTTTTATGTTGGTCTATAGTTTTCGAGCGAGCGCAGCGAGCGAGACACGCGTAAAGGTGTGTCACAATCCAACGGTTTGGCACATACGGACATTGAAACATTCGCACCAGCCCGAGGAGCCGGAAGTCTTTATCCTATTGCCTACTGACAAATGTTTACAGTTTATGAATAGTTTCACATAAATAGTACTATTTCCACATAGTACAGTGCAATGTGATGTCCGAAGTGGCTGACAAAATTAGGTACTAACACGATATATATGTATATTGCAAGGTATATGTATGCCTTGCAAATTGTGATCGTTGCTCGCTCGCTCCGCCCGCTCGTAAAAATTTAGTCCAACCTCACATCCGATCCGACACGTTCGCAAATTCGAAATATGTCGCAACCATGTCGAATAATGAACGCAAGATGGATTGGTTTTAGGTTACGCTATAGTTTTCGAGCGAGCGCAGCGAGCGAGTGACGCGTAAAGGTGTGTCACAATCCAACGGTTTGGCACATACTGACATTGAAACATTCGCACCAGCCCGAGGAGCCGGAAGTCTTTATCATATTGCCTACTGACAAATGTTTACAGTTTATGAATAGTATCACATAAATAGTACTATTTCCACATACTGCAGTGCAATGTGATGTCCGAAGTGGCTGACAAAATTAGGTAATAACACGAAATATATGCAAGGCAATATAAGGTATATGTATACCATGCAAATTGTGATCGTTGCTCGCTCGCTCCGCTCGCTCGTAAAAATTTAGTCCAACCTCACATCCGATCCGACACGTTCGCAAATTCGAAATAAGTCGCCTTCATATCGAATGACTAACGCAAGAGGGATTGGTTTTAGGTTAGGCTATAGTTTTCGAGCGAGCGCAGCGAGCGAGAGACGCCTAAAGGTGTGTCACAATCCAACGGTTTGGCACATACGGACATTGAAACATTCGCACCAGCCCGAGGAGCCGGAAGTCTTGATCCTATTGCCTACTGACAAATGTTTACAGTTTATGAATAGTATCACATAAATAGTACTACTTCCACATACTAAAGTGCAATGTGATGTCCGAAGTGGCTGACAAAATTAGGTACTAACACGATATATATGCATATTGCAAGGTATATGTATACCTTGCAAATTGTGATCGTTGCTCGCTCGCTACGCTCGCTCGTAAAAATTTAGTACAACCCCACATCCGATCCGACACGTTCGCAAATTCGAAATATGTCGCCACCATATCGAATAATGAACGAAGATGGATTGGTTTTAGGTTACGCTATAGTTTTCGAGCGAGCGCAGCGAGCGAGAGACGCGTAAAGGTGTGTCACAATCCAACGGTTTGGCACATACGGACATTGAAACATTCGCACCAGCCCGAGGAGCCGGAAGTCTTGATCCTATTGCCTACTGACAAATGTTTACAGTTTATGAATAGTTTCACATAAATAGTACTATTTCCACATAGTACAGTGCAATGTGATGTCCGAAATGGCTGACAAAATTAGGTACTAACACGATATATATGCATATTGCAAGGTATATGTATACCTTGCAAATTGTGATCGTTGCTCGCTCGCTCCGCTCGCTCGTAAAAATTTAGTCCAACCTCACATCCGATCCGACACGTTCGCAAATTCGAAATAAGTCGCCTTCATATCGAATGACTAACGCAAGAGGGATTGGTTTTAGGTTAGGCTATAGTTTTCGAGCGAGCGCAGCGAGCGAGAGACGCGTAAATGTGTGTCACAATCCAACGGTTTGGCACATACTGACATTGAAACATTCGCAACAACCCGAGGAGCCGGAAGTCTTTATCATATTGCCTACTGACAAATGTTTACAGTTTATGAATAGTTTCACATAAATAGTACTATTTCCACATAGTACAGTGCAATGTGATGTCCGAAATGGCTGACAAAATTAGGTAATAACACGAAATGTATGCAAGGCAATATAAGGTATATGTATACCTTGCAAATTTTGATCGTTGCTCGCTCGCTCCGCTCGCTCGTAAAAATTTAGTCCAACCTCACATACGATCCGACACGTTCGCAAATTCGAAATAAGTTGCCTTCATATCGAATGACTAACGCAAGAGGGATTGGTTTTAGGTTAGGCTATCGTTTTCGAGCGAGCGCAGCGAGCGAGACACGCGTAAAGGTGTGTCACAATCCAACGGTTTGGCACATACGGACATTGAAACATTCGCACCAGCCCGAGGAGCCGGAAGTCTTTATCCTATTGCCTACTGACAAATGTTTACAGTTTATGAATAGTTTCACATAAATAGTACTATTTCCACATAGTACAGTGCAATGTGATGTCCGAAGTGGCTGACAAAATTAGGTACTAACACGATATATATGCATATAGCAAGGTATATGTATACCCTGCGAATTGTGATCGTTGCTCGCTCGCTCCGCTCGCTCGTAAAAATTTAGTCCAACCTCACATACGATTCGACACGTTCGCAAATTCGAAATAAGTTGCCTTCATATCGAATGACTAACGCAAGAGGGATTGGTTTTAGGTTAGGCTATAGTTTTCGAGCGAGCTCAGCGAGCGAGAGACGCGTAAAGGTGTGTCACAATCCAACGGTTTGGCACATACTGACATTGAAACATTCGCACCAGCCCGAGGAGCCGGAACTCTTTATCCTATTGCCTACTGACAAATGTTTACAGTTTATGAATAGTTTCACATAAATAGCACTATTTCCACATAGTACAGTGCAATGTGATGTCCGAAATGGCTGACAAATATAGGTTATAACACGAAATGTATGCAAGGCAATATAAGGTATATGTATACCTTGCAAATTGTGATCGTTGCTCGCTCGCTCCGCTCGCTCGTAAAAATTTAGTCCAACCTCACATACGATCCGACACGTTCGCAAATTCGAAGTAAGTCGCCTTCATATCGAATGACTAACGCAAGAGGGATTCGTTTTATGTTAGGCTATAGTTTTCGAGCGAGCGCAGCGAGCGAGAGACGCGTAAAGGTGTGTCACAATCCAACGGTTTGGTACATACGGACATTGAAACATTCGCACCAGCCCGAGGAGCCGGAAGTCTTTATCCTATTGCCTACTGACAAATTTTTACAGTTTATGAATAGTACCACATAAATAGTACTATTTCCACATACTACAGTGCAATGTGATGTCCGAAGTGGCTGACAAAGTTAGGTAATAACACGAAATGTATGCAAGGCAATATAAGGTATATGTATACCTTGCAAATTGTGATCGTTGCTCGCTCGCTCCGCTCGCTCGTAAAAATTTAGTCCAACCTCACATACGATCCGACACGTTCGCAAATTCGAAATAAGTCGCCTTCATATCGAATGACTAACGCAAGATGGATTGGTTTTAGGTTAGGCTACAGTTTTCGAGCGAGCGAGAGACGCGTAAAGGTGTGTCACAATCGAACTGTTTGGCACATACTGACATTGAAACATTCGCACCAGCCCGAGGAGCCGGAAGTCTTTATCATATTGCCTACTGACAAATGTTTACAGTTTATGAATATTTTCACATAAATAGTACTATTTCCACATACTACAGTGCAATGTGATGTCCGAAGTGGCTGACAAAATTAGGTAATAACACGAAATATATGCAAGGCAACATTAGGTATATGTATAGCTTGGAAATTGTGATCGTTGCTCACTCGCTCCGCTCGCTCGTAAAAATTTAGTCCAACCTCACATACGATCCGACACGTTCGCAAATTCGAAATAAGTTGCCTTCATATCGAATGACTAACGCAAGAGGGATTGGTTTTAGGTTAGGCTATAGTTTTCGAGCGAGCGCAGCGAGCGAGAGACGCCTAAAGGTGTGTCACAATCCAACGGTTTGGCACATACGGACATTGAAACATTCGCACCAGCCCGAGGAGCCGGAAGTCTTGATCCTATTGCCTACTGACAAATGTTTACAGTTTATGAATAGTATCACATAAATAGTACTACTTCCACATACTAAAGTGCAATGTGATGTCCGAAGTGGCTGACAAAATTAGGTACTAACACGATATATATGCATATTGCAAGGTATATGTATACCTTGCAAATTGTGATCGTTGCTCGCTCGCTACGCTCGCTCGTAAAAATTTAGTACAACCCCACATCCGATCCGACACGTTCGCAAATTCGAAATATGTCGCCACCATATCGAATAATGAACGAAGATGGATTGGTTTTAGGTTACGCTATAGTTTTCGAGCGAGCGCAGCGAGCGAGAGACGCGTAAAGGTGTGTCACAATCCAACGGTTTGGCACATACGGACATTGAAACATTCGCACCAGCCCGAGGAGCCGGAAGTCTTGATCCTATTGCCTACTGACAAATGTTTACAGTTTATGAATAGTTTCACATAAATAGTACTATTTCCACATAGTACAGTGCAATGTGATGTCCGAAATGGCTGACAAAATTAGGTACTAACACGATATATATGCATATTGCAAGGTATATGTATACCTTGCAAATTGTGATCGTTGCTCGCTCGCTCCGCTCGCTCGTAAAAATTTAGTCCAACCTCACATCCGATCCGACACGTTCGCAAATTCGAAATAAGTCGCCTTCATATCGAATGACTAACGCAAGAGGGATTGGTTTTAGGTTAGGCTATAGTTTTCGAGCGAGCGCAGCGAGCGAGAGACGCGTAAAGGTGTGTCACAATCCAACGGTTTGGCACATACTGACATTGAAACATTCGCAACAACCCGAGGAGCCGGAAGTCTTTATCATATTGCCTACTGACAAATGTTTACAGTTTATGAATAGTTTCACATAAATAGTACTATTTCCACATAGTACAGTGCAATGTGATGTCCGAAATGGCTGACAAAATTAGGTAATAACACGAAATGTATGCAAGGGAATATAAGGTATATGTATACCTTGCAAATTTTGATCGTTGCTCGCTCGCTCCGCTCGCTCGTAAAAATTTAGTCCAACCTCACATACGATCCGACACGTTCGCAAATTCGAAATAAGTTGCCTTCATATCGAATGACTAACGCAAGAGGGATTGGTTTTAGGTTAGGCTATCGTTTTCGAGCGAGCGCAGCGAGCGAGACACGCGTAAAGGTGTGTCACAATCCAACGGTTTGGCACATACGGACATTGAAACATTCGCACCAGCCCGAGGAGCCGGAAGTCTTTATCCTATTGCCTACTGACAAATGTTTACAGTTTATGAATAGTTTCACATAAATAGTACTATTTCCACATAGTACAGTGCAATGTGATGTCCGAAGTGGCTGACAAAATTAGGTACTAACACGATATATATGCATATAGCAAGGTATATGTATACCCTGCAAATTGTGATCGTTGCTCGCTCGCTCCGCTCGCTCGTAAAAATTTAGTCCAACCTCACATACGATTCGACACGTTCGCAAATTCGAAATAAGTTGCCTTCATATCGAATGACTAACGCAAGAGGGATTGGTTTTAGGTTAGGCTATAGTTTTCGAGCGAGCTCAGCGAGCGAGAGACGCGTAAAGGTGTGTCACAATCCAACGGTTTGGCACATACTGACATTGAAACATTCGCACCAGCCCGAGGAGCCGGAACTCTTTATCCTATTGCCTACTGACAAATGTTTACAGTTTATGAATAGTTTCACATAAATAGCACTATTTCCACATAGTACAGTGCAATGTGATGTCCGAAATGGCTGACAAATATAGGTTATAACACGAAATGTATGCAAGGCAATATAAGGTATATGTATACCTTGCAAATTGTGATCGTTGCTCGCTCGCTCCGCTCGCTCGTAAAAATTTAGTCCAACCTCACATACGATCCGACACGTTCGCAAATTCGAAGTAAGTCGCCTTCATATCGAATGACTAACGCAAGAGGGATTCGTTTTATGTTAGGCTATAGTTTTCGAGCGAGCGCAGCGAGCGAGAGACGCGTAAAGGTGTGTCACAATCCAACGGTTTGGTACATACGGACATTGAAACATTCGCACCAGCCCGAGGAGCCGGAAGTCTTTATCCTATTGCCTACTGACAAATTTTTACAGTTTATGAATAGTACCACATAAATAGTACTATTTCCACATACTACAGTGCAATGTGATGTCCGAAGTGGCTGACAAAGTTAGGTAATAACACGAAATGTATGCAAGGCAATATAAGGTATATGTATACCTTGCAAATTGTGATCGTTGCTCGCTCGCTCCGCTCGCTCGTAAAAATTTAGTCCAACCTCACATACGATCCGACACGTTCGCAAATTCGAAATAAGTCGCCTTCATATCGAATGACTAACGCAAGATGGATTGGTTTTAGGTTAGGCTACAGTTTTCGAGCGAGCGAGAGACGCGTAAAGGTGTGTCACAATCGAACTGTTTGGCACATACTGACATTGAAACATTCGCACCAGCCCGAGGAGCCGGAAGTCTTTATCATATTGCCTACTGACAAATGTTTACAGTTTATGAATATTTTCACATAAATAGTACTATTTCCACATACTACAGTGCAATGTGATGTCCGAAGTGGCTGACAAAATTAGGTAATAACACGAAATATATGCAAGGCAACATTAGGTATATGTATAGCTTGGAAATTGTGATCGTTGCTCACTCGCTCCGCTCGCTCGTAAAAATTTAGTCCAACCTCACATACGATCCGACACGTTCGCAAATTCGAAATAAGTTGCCTTCATATCGAATGACTAACGCAAGAGGGATTGGTTTTAGGTTAGGCTATAGTTTTCGAGCGAGCGCAGCGAGCGAGAGACGCCTAAAGGTGTGTCACAATCCAACGGTTTGGCACATACGGACATTGAAACATTCGCACCAGCCCGAGGAGCCGGAAGTCTTGATCCTATTGCCTACTGACAAATGTTTACAGTTTATGAATAGTATCACATAAATAGTACTACTTCCACATACTAAAGTGCAATGTGATGTCCGAAGTGGCTGACAAAATTAGGTACTAACACGATATATATGCATATTGCAAGGTATATGTATACCTTGCAAATTGTGATCGTTGCTCGCTCGCTACGCTCGCTCGTAAAAATTTAGTACAACCCCACATCCGATCCGACACGTTCGCAAATTCGAAATATGTCGCCACCATATCGAATAATGAACGAAGATGGATTGGTTTTAGGTTACGCTATAGTTTTCGAGCGAGCGCAGCGAGCGAGAGACGCGTAAAGGTGTGTCACAATCCAACGGTTTGGCACATACGGACATTGAAACATTCGCACCAGCCCGAGGAGCCGGAAGTCTTGATCCTATTGCCTACTGACAAATGTTTACAGTTTATGAATAGTTTCACATAAATAGTACTATTTCCACATAGTACAGTGCAATGTGATGTCCGAAATGGCTGACAAAATTAGGTACTAACACGATATATATGCATATTGCAAGGTATATGTATACCTTGCAAATTGTGATCGTTGCTCGCTCGCTCCGCTCGCTCGTAAAAATTTAGTCCAACCTCACATCCGATCCGACACGTTCGCAAATTCGAAATAAGTCGCCTTCATATCGAATGACTAACGCAAGAGGGATTGGTTTTAGGTTAGGCTATAGTTTTCGAGCGAGCGCAGCGAGCGAGAGACGCGTAAAGGTGTGTCACAATCCAACGGTTTGGCACATACTGACATTGAAACATTCGCAACAACCCGAGGAGCCGGAAGTCTTTATCGTATTGCCTACTGACAAATGTTTACAGTTTATGAATAGTTTCACATAAATAGCACTATTTCCACATAGTACAGTGCAATGTGATGTCCGAAATGGCTGACAAATATAGGTTATAACACGAAATGTATGCAAGGCAATATAAGGTATATGTATAGCTTGCAAATTGTGATCGTTGCTCGCTCGCTCCGCTCGCTCGTAAAAATTTAGTCCAACCTCACATACGATCCGACACGTTCGCAAATTCGAAGTAAGTCGCCTTCATATCGAATGACTAACGCAAGAGGGATTCGTTTTATGTTAGGCTATAGTTTTCGAGCGAGCGCAGCGAGCGAGAGACGCGTAAAGGTGTGTCACAATCCAACGGTTTGGTACATACGGACATTGAAACATTCGCACCAGCCCGAGGAGCCGGAAGTCTTTATCCTATTGCCTACTGACAAATTTTTACAGTTTATGAATAGTACCACATAAATAGTACTATTTCCACATACTACAGTGCAATGTGATGTCCGAAGTGGCTGACAAAGTTAGGTAATAACACGAAATGTATGCAAGGCAATATAAGGTATATGTATACCTTGCAAATTGTGATCGTTGCTCGCTCGCTCCGCTCGCTCGTAAAAATTTAGTCCAACCTCACATACGATCCGACACGTTCGCAAATTCGAAATAAGTCGCCTTCATATCGAATGACTAACGCAAGATGGATTGGTTTTAGGTTAGGCTACAGTTTTCGAGCGAGCGAGAGACGCGTAAAGGTGTGTCACAATCGAACTGTTTGGCACATACTGACATTGAAACATTCGCACCAGCCCGAGGAGCCGGAAGTCTTTATCATATTGCCTACTGACAAATGTTTACAGTTTATGAATATTTTCACATAAATAGTACTATTTCCACATACTACAGTGCAATGTGATGTCCGAAGTGGCTGACAAAATTAGGTAATAACACGAAATATATGCAAGGCAACATTAGGTATATGTATAGCTTGGAAATTGTGATCGTTGCTCACTCGCTCCGCTCGCTCGTAAAAATTTAGTCCAACCTCACATACGATCCGACACGTTCGCAAATTCGAAATAAGTTGCCTTCATATCGAATGACTAACGCAAGAGGGATTGGTTTTAGGTTAGGCTATAGTTTTCGAGCGAGCGCAGCGAGCGAGAGACGCCTAAAGGTGTGTCACAATCCAACGGTTTGGCACATACGGACATTGAAACATTCGCACCAGCCCGAGGAGCCGGAAGTCTTGATCCTATTGCCTACTGACAAATGTTTACAGTTTATGAATAGTATCACATAAATAGTACTACTTCCACATACTAAAGTGCAATGTGATGTCCGAAGTGGCTGACAAAATTAGGTACTAACACGATATATATGCATATTGCAAGGTATATGTATACCTTGCAAATTGTGATCGTTGCTCGCTCGCTACGCTCGCTCGTAAAAATTTAGTACAACCCCACATCCGATCCGACACGTTCGCAAATTCGAAATATGTCGCCACCATATCGAATAATGAACGAAGATGGATTGGTTTTAGGTTACGCTATAGTTTTCGAGCGAGCGCAGCGAGCGAGAGACGCGTAAAGGTGTGTCACAATCCAACGGTTTGGCACATACGGACATTGAAACATTCGCACCAGCCCGAGGAGCCGGAAGTCTTGATCCTATTGCCTACTGACAAATGTTTACAGTTTATGAATAGTTTCACATAAATAGTACTATTTCCACATAGTACAGTGCAATGTGATGTCCGAAATGGCTGACAAAATTAGGTACTAACACGATATATATGCATATTGCAAGGTATATGTATACCTTGCAAATTGTGATCGTTGCTCGCTCGCTCCGCTCGCTCGTAAAAATTTAGTCCAACCTCACATCCGATCCGACACGTTCGCAAATTCGAAATAAGTCGCCTTCATATCGAATGACTAACGCAAGAGGGATTGGTTTTAGGTTAGGCTATCGTTTTCGAGCGAGCGCAGCGAGCGAGACACGCGTAAAGGTGTGTCACAATCCAACGGTTTGTCACATATGGACATTGAAACATTCGCACCAGCCCGAGGAGCCGGAAGTCTTTATCCTATTGCCTACTGACAAATGTTTACAGTTTATGAATAGTACCACATAAATAGTACTATTTCCACATACTACAGTGCAATGTGATGTCCGAAGTGGCTGACAAAATTAGGTACTAACACGATATATATGCATATTGCAAGGTATATGTATACCTTGCAAATTGTGATCGTTGCTCGCTCGCTACGCTCGCTCGTAAAAATTTAGTCCAACCCCACATCCGATCCGACACGTTCGCAAATTCGAAATATGTCGCCACCATATCGAATAATGAACGAAGATGGATTGGTTTTAGGTTACGCTATAGTTTTCGAGCGAGCGCAGCGAGCGAGAGACGCGTAAAGGTGTGTCACAATCCAACGGTTTGGCACATACGGACATTGAATCAGTCGCACCAGCCCGTGGAGGCGAAAGTCTTTATCCTATTGCCTACTGACAAATGTTTACAGTTTATGAATAGTATCACATAAATAGTACTACTTCCACATACTAAAGTGCAATGTGATGTCTGTAGTGGCTGACAAAATTAGGTACTAACACGATATATATGCATATTGCAAGGTATATGTATACCTTGCAAATTGTGATCGTTGCTCGCTCGCTCCGCTCGCTCGTAAAAATTTAGTCCAACCTCACATACGATCCGACACGTTTGCAAATTCGAAATATGTTGCCACCATATCGAATAATGAACGCAAGATGGATTGGTTTTAGGTTACGCTATAGTTTTCGAGCGAGCGAGAGACGCGTAAAGGTGTGTCACAATCCAACGGTTTGGCACATACGGACATTGAAACATTCGCACCAGCCCGAGGAGCCGGAAGTCTTTATCCTATTGCCTACTGAGAAATGTTTACAGTTTATGAATAGTATCACATAAATAGTACTATTTCCACATACTGCAGTGCAATGTGATGTCCGAAGTGGCTGACAAAATTAGGTAATAACACGAAATATATGCAAGGCAATATAAGGTATATGTATACCATGCAAATTGTGATCGTTGCTCGCTCGCTCCGCTCGCTCGTAAAAATTTAGTCCAACCTCACATCCGATCCGACACGTTCGCAAATTCCAAATAAGTCGCCTTCATATCGAATGACTAGCGCAAGAGGGATTGGTTTTAGGTTAGGCTATAGTTTTCGAGCGAGCGCAGCGAGCGAGTGACGCGTAAAGGTGAGTCACAATCCAACGGTTTGGCACATACGGACATTGAATCATTCGCACCAGCCCGTGGAGCCGGAAGTCTTTATCCTATTGCCTACTGACAAATGTTTACAGTTTATGAATAGTATCACATAAATAGTACTATTTCCACATACTAAAGTGCAATGTGATGTCCGAAGTGGCTGACAAAATTAGGTACTAACGCGATATATATGCATATTGCAAGGTATATGTATACCTTGCAAATTGTGATCGTTGCTCGCTCGCTCCGCTCGCTCGTAAAAATTTAGTCCAACCTCACATCCGATCCGACACGTTCGCAAATTCGAAATATGTCGCCACCATATCGAATAATGAACGAAGATGTATTGGTTTTAGGTTACGCTATAGTTTTCGAGCGAGCGCAGCGAGCGAGAGACGCGTAAAGGTGTGTCACAATCCAACGGTTTGGCACATACGGACATTGAATCAGTCGCACCAGCACGTGGAGGCGAAAGTCTTTATCCTATTGCCTACTGACAAATGTTTACAGTTTATGAATAGTATCACATAAATAGTACTACTTCCACATACTAAAGTGCAATGTGATGTCTGTAGTGGCTGACAAAATTAGGTACTAACACGATATATATGCATATTGCAAGGTATATGTATACCTTGCAAATTGTGATCGTTGCTCGCTCGCTCCGCTCGCTCGTAAAAATTTAGTCCAACCTCACATACGATCCGACACGTTTGCAAATTCGAAATATGTTGCCACCATATCGAATAATGAACGCAAGATGGATTGGTTTTAGGTTACGCTATAGTTTTCGAGCGAGCGAGAGACGCGTAAAGGTGTGTCACAATCCAACGGTTTGGCACATACGGACATTGAAACATTCGCACCAGCCCGAGGAGCCGGAAGTCTTTATCCTATTGCCTACTGAGAAATGTTTACAGTTTATGAATAGTATCACATAAATAGTACTATTTCCACATACTGCAGTGCAATGTGATGTCCGAAGTGGCTGACAAAATTAGGTAATAACACGAAATATATGCAAGGCAATATAAGGTATATGTATACCATGCAAATTGTGATCGTTGCTCGCTCGCTCCGCTCGCTCGTAAAAATTTAGTCCAACCTCACATCCGATCCGACACGTTCGCAAATTCCAAATAAGTCGCCTTCATATCGAATGACTAGCGCAAGAGGGATTGGTTTTAGGTTAGGCTATAGTTTTCGAGCGAGCGCAGCGAGCGAGTGACGCGTAAAGGTGAGTCACAATCCAACGGTTTGGCACATACGGACATTGAATCATTCGCACCAGCCCGTGGAGCCGGAAGTCTTTATCCTATTGCCTACTGACAAATGTTTACAGTTTATGAATAGTATCACATAAATAGTACTATTTCCACATACTAAAGTGCAATGTGATGTCCGAAGTGGCTGACAAAATTAGGTACTAACGCGATATATATGCATATTGCAAGGTATATGTATACCTTGCAAATTGTGATCGTTGCTCGCTCGCTCCGCTCGCTCGTAAAAATTTAGTCCAACCTCACATCCGATCCGACACGTTCGCAAATTCGAAATAAGTCGCCTTCATATCGAATGACTAACGCAAGAGGGATTGGTTTTAGGTTAGGCTATCGTTTTCGAGCGAGCGCAGCGAGCGAGACACGCGTAAAGGTGTGTCACAATCCAACGGTTTGTCACATACGGACATTGAAACATTCGCACCAGCCCGAGGAGCCGGAAGTCCTTATCCTATTGCCTACTGACAAATGTTTACAGTTTATGAATAGTATCACATAAATAGTACTATTTCCACATACTAAAGTGCAATGTGATGTCCGAAGTGGCTGACAAAATTAGGTACTAACACGATATATATGCATAAGCAAGGTATATGTATACCCTGCAAATTGTGATCGTTGCTCGCTCGCTCCGCTCGCTCGTAAAAATTTAGTCCAACCTCACATACGATTCGACACGTTCGCAAATTCGAAATAAGTTGCCTTCATATCGAATGACTAACGCAAGAGTGATTGGTTTTAGGTTAGGCTATAGTTTTCGAGCGAGCTCAGCGAGCGAGAGACGCGTAAAGGTGTGTCACAATCCAACGGTTTGGCACATACTGACATTGAAACATTCGCACCAGCCCGAGGAGCCGGAACTCTTTATCCTATTGCCTACTGACAAATTTTTACAGTTTATGAATAGTACCACATAAATAGTACTATTTCCACATACTACAGTGCAATGTGATGTCCGAAGTGGCTGACAAAGTTAGGTAATAACACGAAATGTATGCAAGGCAATATAAGGTATATGTATACCTTGCAAATTGTGATCGTTGCTCGCTCGCTCCGCTCGCTCGTAAAAATTTAGTCCAACCTCACATACGATCCGACACGTTCGCAAATTCGAAATAAGTCGCCTTCATATCGAATGACTAACGCAAGAGGGATTGGTTTTATGTTAGGCTATAGTTTTCGAGCGAGCGCAGCGAGCGAGAGACGCGTAAAGGTGTGTCACAATCCAACGGTTTGGTACATACGGACATTGAAACATTCGCACCAGCCCGAGGAGCCGGAAGTCTTTATTCTATTGCCTACTGACAAATTTTTACAGTTTATGAATAGTACCACATAAATAGTACTATTTCCACATACTACAGTGCAATGTGATGTCCGAAGTGGCTGACAAAGTTAGGTAATAACACGAAATGTATGCAAGGCAATATAAGGTATATGTATACCTTGCAAATTGTGATCGTTGCTCGCTCGCTCCGCTCGCTCGTAAAAATTTAGTCCAACCTCACATACGATCCGACACGTTCGCAAATTCGAAATAAGTCGCCTTCATATCGAATGACTAACGCAAGATGGATTGGTTTTAGGTTAGGCTACAGTTTTCGAGCGAGCGAGAGACGCGTAAAGGTGTGTCACAATCGAACGGTTTGGCACATACTGACATTGAAACATTCGCACCAGCCCGAGGTGCCGGAAGTCTTTATCATATTGCCTACTGACAAATGTTTACAGTTTATGAATATTTTCACATAAATAGTACTATTTCCACATACTACAGTGCAATGTGATGTCCGAAGTGGCTGACAAAATTAGGTAATAACACGAAATATATGCAAGGCAACATTAGGTATATGTATACCTTGCAAATTGTGATCGTTGCTCGCTCGCTCCGCTCGCTCGTAAAAATTTAGTCCAACCTCACATACGATCCGACACGTTCGCAAATTCGAAATAAGTCGCCTTCATATCGAATGACTAACGCAAGAGGGATTGGTTTTATGTTAGGCTATAGTTTTCGAGCGAGCGCAGCGAGCGAGAGACGCGTAAAGGTGTGTCACAATCCAACGGTTTGGTACATACGGACATTGAAACATTCGCACCAGCCCGAGGAGCCGGAAGTCTTTATTCTATTGCCTACTGACAAATTTTTACAGTTTATGAATAGTACCACATAAATAGTACTATTTCCACATACTACAGTGCAATGTGATGTCCGAAGTGGCTGACAAAGTTAGGTAATAACACGAAATGTATGCAAGGCAATATAAGGTATATGTATACCTTGCAAATTGTGATCGTTGCTCGCTCGCTCCGCTCGCTCGTAAAAATTTAGTCCAACCTCACATACGATCCGACACGTTCGCAAATTCGAAATAAGTCGCCTTCATATCGAATGACTAACGCAAGATGGATTGGTTTTAGGTTAGGCTACAGTTTTCGAGCGAGCGAGAGACGCGTAAAGGTGTGTCACAATCGAACGGTTTGGCACATACTGACATTGAAACATTCGCACCAGCCCGAGGAGCCGGAAGTCTTTATCATATTGCCTACTGACAAATGTTTACAGTTTATGAATATTTTCACATAAATAGTACTATTTCCACATACTACAGTGCAATGTGATGTCCGAAGTGGCTGACAAAATTAGGTAATAACACGAAATATATGCAAGGCAACATTAGGTATATGTATAGCTTGGAAATTGTGATCGTTGCTCACTCGCTCCGCTCGCTCGTAAAAATTTAGTCCAACCTCACATACGATCCGACACGTTCGCAAATTCGAAATAAGTTGCCTTCATATCGAATGACTAACGCAAGAGGGATTGGTTTTAGGTTAGGCTATAGTTTTCGAGCGAGCGCAGCGAGCGAGAGACGCCTAAAGGTGTGTCACAATCCAACGGTTTGGCACATACGGACATTGAAACATTCGCACCAGCCCGAGGAGCCGGAAGTCTTGATCCTATTGCCTACTGACAAATGTTTACAGTTTATGAATAGTTTCACATAAATAGTACTATTTCCACATAGTACAGTGCAATGTGATGTCCGAAATGGCTGACAAAATTAGTTACTAACACGATATATATGCATATTGCAAGGTATATGTATACCTTGCAAATTGTGATCGTTGCTCGCTCGCTCCGCTCGCTCGTAAAAATTTAGTCCAACCTCACATACGATCCGACACGTTCGCAAATTCGAAATATGTCGCCTTCATATCGAATGACTAACGCAAGAGGGATTGGTTTTAGGTTAGGCTATCGTTTTCGAGCGAGCGCAGCGAGCGAGACACGCGTAAAGGTGTGTCACAATCCAACGGTTTGTCACATACGGACATTGAAACATTCGCACCAGCCCGAGGAGCCGGAAGTCTTTATCCTATTGCCTACTGACAAATGTTTACAGTTTATGAATAGTATCACATAAATAGTACTACTTCCACATACTAAAGTGCAATGTGATGTCCGAAGTGGCTGACAAAATTAGGTACTAACACGATATATATGCATATTGCAAGGTATATGTATACCTTGCAAATTGTGATCGTTGCTCGCTCGCTACGCTCGCTCGTAAAAATTTAGTCCCACCCCACATCCGATCCGACACGTTCGCAAATTCGAAATATGTCGCCACCATATCGAATAATGAACGAAGATGGATTGGTTTTAGGTTACGCTATAGTTTTCGAGCGAGCGCAGCGAGCGAGAGACGCGTAAAGGTGTGTCACAATCCAACGGTTTGGCACATACGGACATTGAAACATTCGCACCAGCCCGAGGAGCCGGAAGTCTTTATCCTATTGCCTACTGACAAATGTTTACAGTTTATGAATAGTATCACATAAATAGTACTATTTCCACATACTGCAGTGCAATGTGATGTCCGAAGTGGCTGACAAAATTAGGTAATAACACGAAATATATGCAAGGCAATATAAGGTATATGTATACCATGCAAATTGTGATCGTTGCTCGCTCGCTCCGCTCGCTCGTAAAAATTTAGTCCAACCTCACATCCGATCCGACACGTTCGCAAATTCGAAATAATTCGCCTTCATATCGAATGACTAACGCAAGAGGGATTGGTTTTATGTTGGTCTATAGTTTTCGAGCGAGCGCAGCGAGCGAGACACGCGTAAAGGTGTGTCACAATCCAACGGTTTGGCACATACGGACATTGAAACATTCGCACCAGCCCGAGGAGCCGGAAGTCTTTATCCTATTGCCTACTGACAAATGTTTACAGTTTATGAATAGTTTCACATAAATAGTACTATTTCCACATAGTACAGTGCAATGTGATGTCCGAAGTGGCTGACAAAATTAGGTACTAACACGATATATATGTATATTGCAAGGTATACGTATACCTTGCAAATTGTGATCGTTGCTCGCTCGCTCCGCTCGCTCGTAAAAATTTAGTCCAACCTCACATCCGATCCGACACGTTCGCAAATTCGAAATATGTCGCAACCATGTCGAATAATGAACGCAAGATGGATTGGTTTTAGGTTACCCTATAGTTTTCGAGCGAGCGCAGCGAGCGAGTGACGCGTAAAGGTGTGTCACAATCCAACGGTTTGGCACATACTGACATTGAAACATTCGTACCAGCCCGAGGAGCCGGAAGTCTTTATCATATTGCCTACTGACAAATGTTTACAGTTTATGAATAGTATCACATAAATAGTACAATTTCCACATACTAAAGTGCAATGTGATGTCCGAAGTGGCTGACAAAATTAGGTACTAGCACGATATATATGCATATTGCAAGGTATATGTATACCTTGCAAATTGTGATCGTTTCTCGCTCGCTCCGCTCGCTCGTAAAAATTTAGTCCAACCTCACATCCGATCCGACACGTTCGCAAATTCGAAATAAGTCGCCTTCATATCGAATGACTAACGCAAGAGGGATTGGTTTTAGGTTAGGCTATAGCTTTCGAGCGAGAGACGCGTAAAGGTGTGTCACAATCCAACGGTTTGGCACATACTGACATTGAAACATTCGCACCAGCCCGAGGAGCCGGAAGTCTTTATCCTATTGCCTACTGACAAATGTTTACAGTTTATGAATAGTACCACATAAATAGTACTATTTCCACATACTACAGTGCAATGTGATGTCCGAAGTTGCTGACAAAATTAGGTAATAACACGAAATGTATGCAAGGCAATATAAGGTATATGTATACCTTGCAAATTTTGATCGTTGCTCGCTCGCTCCGCTCGCTCTTAAAAATTTAGTCCAACCTCACATCCGATCCGACACGTTCGCAAATTCGAAATAAGTCGCCTTCATATCGAATGACTAACGCAAGAGGGATTGGTTTTAGGTTAGGCTATAGCTTTCGAGCGAGGGAGAGACGCGTAAAGGTGTGTCACAATCCAACGGTTTGGTACATACGGACATTGAAACATTCGCACCAGCCCGAGGAGCCGGAAGTCTTTATCCTATTGCCTACTGACAAATGTTTACAGTTTGTGAATAGTTTCACCTAAATAGTACTATTTCCACATACTACAGTGCAATGTGATGTCCGAAGTGGCTGACAAAATTAGGTAATAACACGATATATATGCATATTGCAAGGTATATGTATACCTTGCAAATTGTGATAGTTGCTCGCTCGCTCCGCTCGCTCGTAAAAATCTACTCCCACCTCACAACCGATCCGACACGTTCGCAAATTCGAAATAAGTCGCCTTCATATCGAATGACTAACGCAAGAGGGATTGGTTTTATGTTAGGCTATAGTTTTCGAGCGAGCGCAGCGAGCGAGAGACGCGTAAAGGTGTGTCACAATCCAACGGTTTGGCACATACTGACATTGAAACATTCGCAACAACCCGAGGAGCCGGAAGTCTTTATCATATTGCCTACTGACAAATGTTTACAGTTTATGAATAGTTTCACATAAATAGTACTATTTCCACATAGTACAGTGCAATGTGATGTCCGAAATGGCTGACAAAATTAGGTAATAACACGAAATGTAAGCAAGGCAATATAAGGTATATGTATACCTTGCAAATTTTGATCGTTGCTCGCTCGCTCCGCTCGCTCGTAAAAATTTAGTCCAACCTCACATACGATCCGACACGTTCGCAAATTCGAAATAAGTCGCCTTCATATCGAATGACTAACGCAAGAGGGATTGGTTTTAGGTTAGGCTATCGTTTTCGAGCGAGCGCAGCGAGCGAGACACGCGTAAAGGTGTGTCACAATCCAACGGTTTGTCACATACGGACATTGAAACATTCGCACCAGCCCGAGGAGCCGGAAGTCCTTATCCTATTGCCTACTGACAAATGTTTACAGTTTATGAATAGTATCACATAAATAGTACTATTTCCACATACTAAAGTGCAATGTGATGTCCGAAGTGGCTGACAAAATTAGGTACTAACACGATATATATGCATATAGCAAGGTATATGTATACCCTGCAAATTGTGATCGTTGCTCGCTCGCTCCGCTCGCTCGTAAAAATTTAGTCCAACCTCACATACGATTCGACACGTTCGCAAATTCGAAATAAGTTGCCTACATATCGAATGACTAACGCAAGAGGGATTGGTTTTAGGTTAGGCTATAGTTTTCGAGCGAGCTCAGCGAGCGAGAGACGCGTAAAGGTGTGTCACAATCCAACGGTTTGGCACATACTGACATTGAAACATTCGCACCAGCCCGAGGAGCCGGAACTCTTTATCCTATTGCCTACTGACAAATGTTTACAGTTTATGAATAGTTTCACATAAATAGTACTATTTCCACATAGTACAGTGCAATGTGATGTCCGAAATGGCTGACAAAAATAGGTTATAACACGAAATGTATGCAAGGCAATATAAGGTATATGTATACCTTGCAAATTGTGATCGTTGCTCGCTCGCTCCGCTCGCTCGTAAAAATTTAGTCCAACCTCACATACGATCCGACACGTTCGCAAATTCGAAATAAGTCGCCTTCATATCGAATGACTAACGCAAGAGGGATTGGTTTTATGTTAGGCTATAGCTTTCGAGCGAGCGCAGCGAGCGAGAGACGCGTAAAGGTGTGTCACAATCCAACGGTTTGGTACATACGGACATTGAAACATTCGCACCAGCCCGAGGAGCCGGAAGTCTTTATCCTATTGCCTACTGACAAATTTTTACAGTTTATGAATAGTACCACATAAATAGTACTATTTCCACATACTACAGTGCAATGTGATGTCCGAAGTGGCTGACAAAGTTAGGTAATAACACGAAATGTATGCAAGGCAATATAAGGTATATGTATACCTTGCAAATTGTGATCGTTGCTCGCTCGCTCCGCTCGCTCGTAAAAATTTAGTCCAACCTCACATACGATCCGACACGTTCGCAAATTCGAAATAAGTCGCCTTCATATCGAATGACTAACGCAAGAGGGATTGGTTTTATGTTAGGCTATAGATTTCGAGCGAGCGCAGCGAGCGAGAGACGCGTAAAGGTGTGTCACAATCCAACGGTTTGGTACATACGGACATTGAAACATTCGCACCAGCCCGAGGAGCCGGAAGTCTTTATCCTATTGCCTACTGACAAATTTTTACAGTTTATGAATAGTACCACATAAATAGTACTATTTCCACATACTACAGTGCAATGTGATGTCCGAAGTGGCTGACAAAGTTAGGTAATAACACGAAATGTATGCAAGGCAATATAAGGTATATGTATACCTTGCAAATTGTGATCGTTGCTCGCTCGCTCCGCTCGCTCGTAAAAATTTAGTCCAACCTCACATACGATCCGACACGTTCGCAAATTCGAAATAAGTCGCCTTCATATCGAATGACTAACGCAAGATGGATTGGTTTTAGGTTAGGCTACAGTTTTCGAGCGAGCGAGAGACGCGTAAAGGTGTGTCACAATCGAACGGTTTGGCACATACTGACATTGAAACATTCGCACCAGCCCGAGGAGCCGGAAGTCTTTATCATATTGCCTACTGACAAATGTTTACAGTTTATGAATATTTTCACATAAATAGTACTATTTCCACATACTACAGTGCAATGTGATGTCCGAAGTGGCTGACAAAATTAGGTAATAACACGAAATATATGCAAGGCAACATTAGGTATATGTATAGCTTGGAAATTGTGATCGTTGCTCACTCGCTCCGCTCGCTCGTAAAAATTTAGTCCAACCTCACATACGATCCGACACGTTCGCAAATTCGAAATAAGTTGCCTTCATATCGAATGACTAACGCAAGAGGGATTGGTTTTAGGTTAGGCTATAGTTTTCGAGCGAGGGAGAGACGCGTAAAGGTGTGTCACAATCCAACGGTTTGGTACATACGGACATTGAAACATTCGCACCAGCCCGAGGAGCCGGAAGTCTTTATCCTATTGCCTACTGACAAATGTTTACAGTTTCTGAATAGTTTCACCTAAATAGTACTATTTCCACATACTACAGTGCAATGTGATGTCCGAAGTGGCTGACAAAGTTAGGTACTAACACGATATATATGCATATTGCAAGGTATATGTATACCTTGCAAATTTTGATCGTTGCTCGCTCGCTCCGCTCGCTCGTAAAAATTTAGTCCAACCTCACATACGATCCGACACGTTCGCAAATTCGAAATAAGTTGCCTTCATATCGAATGACTAACGCAAGAGGGATTGGTTTTAGGTTAGGCTATAGTTGTCGAGCGAGCGCAGCGAGCGAGAGACGCCTAAAGGTGTGTCACAATCCAACGGTTTGGCACATACGGACATTGAAACATTCGCACCAGCCCGAGGAGCCGGAAGTCTTTATCCTATTGCCTACTGACAAATGTTTACAGTTTATGAATAGTTTCACATAAATAGCACTATTTCCACATAGTACAGTGCAGTGTGATGTCCGAAATGGCTGACAAAATTAGGTACTAACACGATATATATGCATATTGCAAGGTATATGTATACCTTGCAAATTGTGATCGTTGCTCGCTCGCTCCGCTCGCTCGTAAAAATTTAGTCCAACCTCACATCCGATCCGACACGTTCGCAAATTCGAAATAAGTCGCCTTCATATCGAATGACTAACGCAAGAGGGATTGGTTTTAGGTTAGGCTATCGTTTTCGAGCGAGCGCAGCGAGCGAGACACGCGTAAAGGTGTGTCACAATCCAACGGTTTGTCACATACGGACATTGAAACATTCGCACCAGCCCGAGGAGCCGGAAGTCCTTATCCTATTGCCTACTGACAAATGTTTGCAGTTTATGAATAGTATCACATAAATAGTACTATTTCCACATACTAAAGTGCAATGTGATGTCCGAAGTGGCTGACAAAATTAGGTACTAACACGATATATATGCATATAGCAAGGTATATGTATACCCTGCAAATTGTGATCGTTGCTCGCTCGCTCCGCTCGCTCGTAAAAATTTAGTCCAACCTCACATACGATTCGACACGTTCGCAAATTCGAAATAAGTTGCCTTCATATCGAATGACTAACGCAAGAGGGATTGGTTTTAGGTTAGGCTATAGTTTTCGAGCGAGCTCAGCGAGCGAGAGACGCGTAAAGGTGTGTCACAATCCAACGGTTTGGCACATACTGACATTGAAACATTCGCACCAGCCCGAGGAGCCGGAACTCTTTATCCTATTGCCTACTGACAAATGTTTACAGTTTATGAATAGTTTCACATAAATAGTACTATTTCCACATAGTACAGTGCAATGTGATGTCCGAAATGGCTGACAAAGTTAGGTAATAACACGAAATGTATGCAAGGCAATATAAGGTATATGTATACCTTGCAAATTGTGATCGTTGCTCGCTCGCTCCGCTCGCTCGTAAAAATTTAGTCCAACCTCACATACGATCCGACACGTTCGCAAATTCGAAATAAGTCGCCTTCATATCGAATGACTAACGCAAGAGGGATTGGTTTTATGTTAGGCTATAGATTTCGAGCGAGCGCAGCGAGCGAGAGACGCGTAAAGGTGTGTCACAATCCAACGGTTTGGTACATACGGACATTGAAACATTCGCACCAGCCCGAGGAGCCGGAAGTCTTTATCCTATTGCCTACTGACAAATTTTTACAGTTTATGAATAGTACCACATAAATAGTACTATTTCCACATACTACAGTGCAATGTGATGTCCGAAGTGGCTGACAAAGTTAGGTAATAACACGAAATGTATGCAAGGCAATATAAGGTATATGTATACCTTGCAAATTGTGATCGTTGCTCGCTCGCTCCGCTCGCTCGTAAAAATTTAGTCCAACCTCACATACGATCCGACACGTTCGCAAATTCGAAATAAGTCGCCTTCATATCGAATGACTAACGCAAGATGGATTGGTTTTAGGTTAGGCTACAGTTTTCGAGCGAGCGAGAGACGCGTAAAGGTGTGTCACAATCGAACGGTTTGGCACATACTGACATTGAAACATTCGCACCAGCCCGAGGAGCCGGAAGTCTTTATCATATTGCCTACTCACAAATGTTTACAGTTTATGAATATTTTCACATAAATAGTACTATTTCCACATACTACAGTGCAATGTGATGTCCGAAGTGGCTGACAAAATTAGGTAATAACACGAAATATATGCAAGGCAACATTAGGTATATGTATAGCTTGGAAATTGTGATCGTTGCTCACTCGCTCCGCTCGCTCGTAAAAATTTAGTCCAACCTCACATACGATCCGACACGTTCGCAAATTCGAAATAAGTTGCCTTCATATCGAATGACTAACGCAAGAGGGATTGGTTTTAGGTTAGGCTATAGTTTTCGAGCGAGGGAGAGACGCGTAAAGGTGTGTCACAATCCAACGGTTTGGTACATACGGACATTGAAACATTCGCACCAGCCCGAGGAGCCGGAAGTCTTTATCCTATTGCCTACTGACAAATGTTTACAGTTTCTGAATAGTTTCACCTAAATAGTACTATTTCCACATACTACAGTGCAATGTGATGTCCGAAGTGGCTGACAAAGTTAGGTACTAACACGATATATATGCATATTGCAAGGTATATGTATACCTTGCAAATTTTGATCGTTGCTCGCTCGCTCCGCTCGCTCGTAAAAATTTAGTCCAACCTCACATACGATCCGACACGTTCGCAAATTCGAAATAAGTTGCCTTCATATCGAATGACTAACGCAAGAGGGATTGGTTTTAGGTTAGGCTATAGTTGTCGAGCGAGCGCAGCGAGCGAGAGACGCCTAAAGGTGTGTCACAATCCAACGGTTTGGCACATACGGACATTGAAACATTCGCACCAGCCCGAGGAGCCGGAAGTCTTTATCCTATTGCCTCCTGACAAATGTTTACAGTTTATGAATAGTTTCACATAAATAGCACTATTTCCACATAGTACAGTGCAGTGTGATGTCCGAAATGGCTGACAAAATTAGGTACTAACACGATATATATGCATATTGCAAGGTATATGTATACCTTGCAAATTGTGATCGTTGCTCGCTCGCTCCGCTCGCTCGTAAAAATTTAGTCCAACCTCACATCCGATCCGACACGTTCGCAAATTCGAAATAAGTCGCCTTCATATCGAATGACTAACGCAAGAGGGATTGGTTTTAGGTTAGGCTATCGTTTTCGAGCGAGCGCAGCGAGCGAGACACGCGTAAAGGTGTGTCACAATCCAACGGTTTGTCACATACGGACATTGAAACATTCGCACCAGCCCGAGGAGCCGGAAGTCCTTATCCTATTGCCTACTGACAAATGTTTGCAGTTTATGAATAGTATCACATAAATAGTACTATTTCCACATACTAAAGTGCAATGTGATGTCCGAAGTGGCTGACAAAATTAGGTACTAACACGATATATATGCATATAGCAAGGTATATGTATACCCTGCAAATTGTGATCGTTGCTCGCTCGCTCCGCTCGCTCGTAAAAATTTAGTCCAACCTCACATACGATTCGACACGTTCGCAAATTCGAAATAAGTTGCCTTCATATCGAATGACTAACGCAAGAGGGATTGGTTTTAGGTTAGGCTATAGTTTTCGAGCGAGCTCAGCGAGCGAGAGACGCGTAAAGGTGTGTCACAAACCAACGGTTTGGCACATACCGACATTGAAATATTCGCACCAGCCCGAGGAGCCGGAACTCTTTATCCTATTGCCTACTGACAAATGTTTACAGTTCATGAATAGTTTCACGTAAATAGAACTATTTCCTCATAGTACAGTGCAATGTGATGTCCGAAATGGCTGACAAAGTTAGGTAATAACACGAAATGTATGCAAGGCAATATAAGGTATATGTATACCTTGCAAATTGTGATCGTTGCTCGCTCGCTCCGCTCGCTCGTAAAAATTTAGTCCAACCTCACATACGATCCGACACGTTCGCAAATTCGAAATAAGTCGCCTTCATATCGAATGACTAACGCAAGAGGGATTGGTTTTATGTTAGGCTATAGATTTCGAGCGAGCGCAGCGAGCGAGAGACGCGTAAAGGTGTGTCACAATCCAACGGTTTGGTACATACGGACATTGAAACATTCGCACCAGCCCGAGGAGCCGGAAGTCTTTATCCTATTGCCTACTGACAAATTTTTACAGTTTATGAATAGTACCACATAAATAGTACTATTTCCACATACTACAGTGCAATGTGATGTCCGAAGTGGCTGACAAAGTTAGGTAATAACACGAAATGTATGCAAGGCAATATAAGGTATATGTATACCTTGCAAATTGTGATCGTTGCTCGCTCGCTCCGCTCGCTCGTAAAAATTTAGTCCAACCTCACATACGATCCGACACGTTCGCAAATTCGAAATAAGTCGCCTTCATATCGAATGACTAACGCAAGATGGATTGGTTTTAGGTTAGGCTACAGTTTTCGAGCGAGCGAGAGACGCGTAAAGGTGTGTCACAATCGAACGGTTTGGCACATACTGACATTGAAACATTCGCACCAGCCCGAGGAGCCGGAAGTCTTTATCATATTGCCTACTGACAAATGTTTACAGTTTATGAATATTTTCACATAAATAGTACTATTTCCACATACTACAGTGCAATGTGATGTCCGAAGTGGCTGACAAAATTAGGTAATAACACGAAATATATGCAAGGCAACATTAGGTATATGTATAGCTTGGAAATTGTGATCGTTGCTCACTCGGTCCGCTCGCTCGTAAAAATTTAGTCCAACCTCACATACGATCCGACACGTTCGCAAATTCGAAATAAGTTGCCTTCATATCGAATGACTAACGCAAGAGGGATTGGTTTTAGGTTAGGCTATAGTTTTCGAGCGAGGGAGAGACGCGTAAAGGTGTGTCACAATCCAACGGTTTGGTACATACGGACATTGAAACATTCGCACCAGCCCGAGGAGCCGGAAGTCTTTATCCTATTGCCTACTGACAAATGTTTACAGTTTCTGAATAGTTTCACCTAAATAGTACTATTTCCACATACTACAGTGCAATGTGATGTCCGAAGTGGCTGACAAAGTTAGGTACTAACACGATATATATGCATATTGCAAGGTATATGTATACCTTGCAAATTTTGATCGTTGCTCGCTCGCTCCGCTCGCTCGTAAAAATTTAGTCCAACCTCACATACGATCCGACACGTTCGCAAATTCGAAATAAGTTGCCTTCATATCGAATGACTAACGCAAGAGGGATTGGTTTTAGGTTAGGCTATAGTTGTCGAGCGAGCGCAGCGAGCGAGAGACGCCTAAAGGTGTGTCACAATCCAACGGTTTGGCACATACGGACATTGAAACATTCGCACCAGCCCGAGGAGCCGGAAGTCTTTATCCTATTGCCTACTGACAAATGTTTACAGTTTATGAATAGTTTCACATAAATAGCACTATTTCCACATAGTACAGTGCAGTGTGATGTCCGAAATGGCTGACAAAATGAGGTACTAACACGATATATATGCATATTGCAAGGTATATGTATACCTTGCAAATTGTGATCGTTGCTCGCTCGCTCCGCTCGCTCGTAAAAATTTAGTCCAACCTCACATCCGATCCGACACGTTCGCAAATTCGAAATAAGTCGCCTTCATATCGAATGACTAACGCAAGAGGGATTGGTTTTAGATTAGGCTATCGTTTTCGAGCGAGCGCAGCGAGCGAGACACGCGTAAAGGTGTGTCACAATCCAACGGTTTGTCACATACGGACATTGAAACATTCGCACCAGCCCGAGGAGCCGGAAGTCCTTATCCTATTGCCTACTGACAAATGTTTGCAGTTTATGAATAGTATCACATAAATAGTACTATTTCCACATACTAAAGTGCAATGTGATGTCCGAAGTGGCTGACAAAATTAGGTACTAACACGATATATATGCATATAGCAAGGTATATGTATACCCTGCAAATTGTGATCGTTGCTCGCTCGCTCCGCTCGCTCGTAAAAATTTAGTCCAACCTCACATACGATTCGACACGTTCGCAAATTCGAAATAAGTTGCCTTCATATCGAATGACTAACGCAAGAGGGATTGGTTTTAGGTTAGGCTATAGTTTTCGAGCGAGCTCAGCGAGCGAGAGACGCGTAAAGGTGTGTCACAATCCAACGGTTTGGCACATACTGACATTGAAACATTCGCACCAGCCCGAGGAGCCGGAAGTCTTTATCCTATTGCCTACTGACAAATTTTTACAGTTTATGAATAGTACCACATAAATAGTACTATTTCCACATACTACAGTGCAATGTGATGTCCGAAGTGGCTGACAAAGTTAGGTAATAACACGAAATGTATGCAAGGCAATATAAGGTATATGTATACCTTGCAAATTGTGATCGTTGCTCGCTCGCTCCGCTCGCTCGTAAAAATTTAGTCCAACCTCACATACGATCCGACACGTTCGCAAATTCGAAATAAGTCGCCTTCATATCGAATGACTAACGCAAGAGGGATTGGTTTTATGTTAGGCTATAGTTTTCGGGCGAGCGCAGCGAGCGAGAGACGCGTAAAGGTGTGTCACAATCCAACGGTTTGGTACATACGGACATTGAAACATTCGCACCAGCCCGAGGAGCCGGAAGTCTTTATCCTATTGCCTACTGACAAATTTTTACAGTTTATGAATAGTACCACATAAATAGTACTATTTCCACATACTACAGTGCAATGTGATGTCCGAAGTGGCTGACAAAGTTAGGTAATAACACGAAATGTATGCAAGGCAATATAAGGTATATGTATACCTTGCAAATTGTGATCGTTGCTCGCTCGCTCCGCTCGCTCGTAAAAATTTAGTCCAACCTCACATACGATCCGACACGTTCGCAAATTCGAAATAAGTCGCCTTCATATCGAATGACTAACGCAAGATGGATTGGTTTTAGGTTAGGCTACAGTTTTCGAGCGAGCGAGAGACGCGTAAAGGTGTGTCACAATCGAACGGTTTGGCACATACGGACATTGAAACATTCGCACCAGCCCGAGGAGCCGGAAGTCTTTATCATATTGCCTACTGACAAATGTTTACAGTTTATGAATATTTTCACATAAATAGTACTATTTCCACATACTACAGTGCAATGTGATGTCCGAAGTGGCTGACAAAATTAGGTAATAACACGAAATATATGCAAGGCAACATTAGGTATATGTATAGCTTGGAAATTGTGATCGTTGCTCACTCGCTCCGCTCGCTCGTAAAAATTTAGTCCAACCTCACATACGATCCGACACGTTCGCAAATTCGAAATAAGTTGCCTTCATATCGAATGACTAACGCAAGAGGGATTGGTTTTAGGTTAGGCTATAGTTTTCGAGCGAGCGCAGCGAGCGAGAGACGCCTAAAGGTGTGTCACAATCCAACGGTTTGGCACATACGGACATTGAAACATTCTCACCAGCCCGAGGAGCCGGAAGTCTTGATCCTATTGCCTACTGACAAATGTTTACAGTTTATGAATAGTTTCACATAAATAGTACTATTTCCACATAGTACAGTGCAATGTGATGTCCGAAATGGCTGACAAAATTAGGTACTAACACGATATATATGCATATTGCAAGGTATATGTATACCTTGCAAATTGTGATCGTTGCTCGCTCGCTCCGCTCGCTCGTAAAAATTTAGTCCAACCTCACATCCGATCCGACACGTTCGCAAATTCCAAATAAGTCGCCTTCATATCGAATGACTAACGCAAGAGGGATTGGTTTTAGGTTAGGCTATCGTTTTCGAGCGAGCGCAGCGAGCGAAACACGCGTAAAGGTGTGTCACAATCCAACGGTTTGTCACATACGGACATTGAAACATTCGCACCAGCCCGAGGAGCCGGAAGTCTTTATCCTATTGCCTACTGACAAATGTTTACAGTTTATGAATAGTATCACATAAATAGTACTACTTCCACATACTAAAGTGCAATGTGATGTCCGAAGTGGCTGACAAAATTAGGTACTAACACGATATATATGCATATTGCAAGTTATATGTATACCTTGCAAATTGTGATCGTTGCTCGCTCGCACCGCTCGCTCGTAAAAATTTAGTCCAACCTCACATACGATCCGACACGTTCGCAAATTCGAAATAAGTCGCCTTCATATCGAATGACTAACGCAAGAGGGATTGGTTTTAGGTTAGGCTATAGTTTTCGAGCGAGCGCAGCGAGCGAGTGACCCGTAAAGTTGTGTCACAATCCAACGGTTTGGCACATACGGACATTGAAACATTCGCACAAGCCCGAGGAGCCGGAAGTCTTTATCCTATTGCCTACTGACAAATGTTTACAGTTTATGAATAGTACCACATAAATAGTACTATTTCCACATACTACAGTGCAATGTGATGTCCGAAGTGGCTGACAAAGTTAGGTAATAACACGAAATGTATGCAAGGCATTATAAGGTATATGTATACCTTGCAAATTGTGATCGTTGCTCGCTCGCTCCGCTCGCTCGAAAAAATTTAGTCCAACCTCACATACGATCCGACACGTTCGCAAATTCGAAATAAGTCGCCTTCATATCGAATGACTAACGCAAGAGGGATTGGTTTTAGGTTAGGCTATAATTTTCGAGCGAGCGCAGCGAGCGAGAGACCCGTAAAGGTGTGTCACAATCCAACGGTTTGGCACATACGGACATTGAAACATTCGCACAAGCCCGAGGAGCCGGAAGTCTTTATCCTATTGCCTACTGACAAATGTTTACAGTTTATGAATAGTACCACATAAATAGTACTATTTCCACATACTACAGTGCAATGTGATGTCCGAAGTGGCTGACAAAATTAGGTACTAACACGATATAAAATGCATATTGCAAGGTATATGTATACCTTGCAAATTGTGATCGTTGCTCGCTCGTTCCGCTCGCTCGTAATTATCTACTCCAACCTCACAACCGATCCGACACGTTCGCAAATTCGAAATATGTCGCCACCATATCGAATAATGAACGCAAGATGGATTGGTTTTAGGTTCGGCGACAGTTTTCGAGCGAGCGCAGCGAGCGAGAGACGCGTAAAGGTGTGTCACAATCGAACGGTTTGGCACATACTGACATTGAAACATTTGCACCAGCCCGAGGAGCCGGAAGTCTTTATCCTATTGCCTACTGACAAATGTTTACAGTTTATGAATAGTTTCACATAAATAGTACTATTTCCACATAGTACAGTGCAATGTGATGTCCGAAATGGCTGACAAAAATTGGTAATAACACGAAATACATGCAAGGCAATATAAGGTATATGTATACCTTGCAAATTGTGATCGTTGCTCGCTCGCTCCGCTCGCTCGTAAAAATTTAGTCCAACCTCACATACGATCCGACACGTTCGCAAATTCGAAATAAGTCGCCTTCATATCGAATGACTAACGCAAGAGGGATTGGTTTTATGTTAGGCTATAGTTTTCGAGCGAGCGCAGCGAGCGAGAGACGCGTAAAGGTGTGTCACAATCCAACGGTTTGGTACATACGGACATTGAAACATTCGCACCAGCCCGAGGAGCCGGAAGTCTTTATCCTATTGCCTACTGACAAATTTTTACAGTTTATGAATAGTACCACATAAATAGTACTATTTCCACATACTACAGTGCAATGTGATGTCCGAAGTGGCTAACAAAGTTAGGTAATAACACGAAATGTATGCAAGGCAATATAAGGTATATGTATACCTTGCAAATTGTGATCGTTGCTCGCTCGCTCCGCTCGCTCGTAAAAATTTAGTCCAACCTCACATACGATCCAACACGTTCGCAAATTCGAAATAAGTCGCCTTCATATCGAATGACTAACGCAAGAGGGATTGGTTTTAGGTTAGGCTATAGTTTTCGAGCGAGCGCAGCGAGCGAGAGACGCGTAAAGGTGTGTCACAATCCAACGGTTTGGCACATATGGACATTGAAACATTCGCACTAGCCCGAGGAGCCGGAAGTCTTTATCCTATTGCCTACTGACAAATGTTTACAGTTTATGAATAGTACCACATAAATAGTACTATTTCCACATACTACAGTGCAATGTGATGTCCGAAGTGGCTGACAAAATTAGGTACTAACACGATATATATGCATATTGCAAGGTATATGTATACCTTGCAAATTGTGATCGTTGCTCGCTCGCTCCGCTCGCTCGTAATTATCTACTCCAACCTCACAACCGATCCGACACGTTCGCAAATTCGAAATAAGTCGCCTTCATATCGAATGACTAACGCAAGAGGGATTGGTTTTAGGTTAGGCTATAGTTTTCGAGCGAGCGCAGCGAGCGAGAGACCCGTAAAGGTGTGTCACAATCCAACGGTTTGGCACATACGGACATTGAAACATTCGCACAAGCCCGAGGAGCCGGAAGTCTTTATCCTATTGCCTACTGACAAATGTTTACAGTTTATGAATAGTACCACATAAATAGTACTATTTCCACATACTACAGTGCAATGTGATGTCCGAAGTGGCTGACAAAATTAGGTACTAACACGATATAAAATGCATATTGCAAGGTATATGTATACCTTGCAAATTGTGATCGTTGCTCGCTCGTTCCGCTCGCTCGTAATTATCTACTCCAACCTCACAACCGATCCGACACGTTCGCAAATTCGAAATATGTCGCCACCATATCGAATAATGAACGCAAGATGGATTGGTTTTAGGTTCGGCTACAGTTTTCGAGCGAGCGCAGCGAGCGAGAGACGCGTAAAGGTGTGTCACAATCGAACGGTTTGGCACATACTGACATTGAAACATTCGCACCAGCCCGAGGAGCCGGAAGTCTTTATCATATTGCCTACTGACAAATGTTTACAGTTTATGAATAGCTTCACATAAATAGTACTTTTTCCACATACCACGGTGCAATGAGATGTCCGAAATGGCTGACAAGATTAGGTAATAACACGAAATGTATGCAAGGCAATATAAGGTATATGTATACCTTGCAAATTGTGATCGTT
The DNA here is from genome assembly GCF_910591885.1 of Bombus terrestris. NCBI lineage: Eukaryota > Metazoa > Arthropoda > Insecta > Hymenoptera > Apidae > Bombus > Bombus terrestris. Next base: position 551,891 of record NW_025963552.1, on the reverse strand, counting down.
GCTCGCTCGCTCCGCTCGCTCGTAAAAATTTAGTCCAACCTCACATACGATCCAACACGTTCGCAAATTCGAAATAAGTCGCCTTCATATCGAATGACTAACGCAAGAGGGATTGGTTTTAGGTTAGGCTATAGTTTTCGAGCGAGCGCAGCGAGCGAGAGACGCGTAAAGGTGTGTCACAATCCAACGGTTTGGCACATATGGACATTGAAACATTCGCACTAGCCCGAGGAGCCGGAAGTCTTTATCCTATTGCCTACTGACAAATGTTTACAGTTTATGAATAGTACCACATAAATAGTACTATTTCCACATACTACAGTGCAATGTGATGTCCGAAGTGGCTGACAAAATTAGGTACTAACACGATATATATGCATATTGCAAGGTATATGTATACCTTGCAAATTGTGATCGTTGCTCGCTCGCTCCGCTCGCTCGTAATTATCTACTCCAACCTCACAACCGATCCGACACGTTCGCAAATTCGAAATATGTCGCCACCATATCGAATAATGAACGCAAGATGGATTGGTTTTAGGTTAGGCTACAGTTTTCGAGCGAGCGAGAGACGCGTAAAGGTGTGTCACAATCGAACGGTTTGGCACATACTGACATTGAAACATTCGCTCCAGCCCGAGGAGCCGGAAGTCTTTATCATATTGCCTACTGACAAATGTTTACAGTTTATGAATATTTTCACATAAATAGTACTATTTCCACATATTACAGTGCAATGTGATGTCCGAAGTGGCTGACAAAATTAGGTAATAACACGAAATATATGCAAGGCAACATTAGGTGTATGTATAGCTTGGAAATTGTGATCGTTGCTCACTCGCTCCGCTCGCTCGTAAAAATTTAGTCCAACCCCACATATGATCCGACACGTTCGCAAATTCGAAATAAGTTGCCTTCATATCGAATGACTAACGCAAGAGGGATTGGTTTTAGGTTAGGCTATAGTTTTCGAGCGAGCGCAGCGAGCGAGAGACGCGTAAAGGTGTGTCACAATCCAACGGTTTGGCACATACGGACATTGAAACATTCGCACCAGCCCGAGGAGCCGGAAGTCTTGATCCTATTGCCTACTGACAAATGTTTACAGTTTATGAATAGTTTCACATAAATAGTACTATTTCCACATAGTACAGTGCAATGTGATGTCCGAAATGGCTGACAAAATTAGGTACTAACACGATATATATGCATATTGCAAGGTATATGTATACCTTCCAAATTGTGATCGTTGCTCGCTCGCTCCGCTCGCTCGTAAAAATTTAGTCCAACCTCACATCCGATCCGACACGTTCGCAAATTCGAAATAAGTCGCCTTCATATCGAATGACTAACGCAAGAGGGATTGGTTTTAGGTTAGGCTATCGTTTTCGAGCGAGCGCAGCGAGCGAGACACGCGTAAAGGTGTGTCACAATCCAACGGTTTGTCACATACGGACATTGAAACATTCGCACAAGCCCGAGGAGCCGGAAGTCTTTATCCTATTGCCTACTGACAAATGTTTACAGTTTATGAATAGTACCACATAAATAGTACTATTTCCACATACTACAGTGCAATGTGATGTCCGAAGTGGCTGACAAAATTAGGTACTAACACGATATAAAATGCATATTGCAAGGTATATGTATACCTTGCAAATTGTGATCGTTGCTCGCTCGTTCCGCTCGCTCGTAATTATCTACTCCAACCTCACAACCGATCCGACACGTTCGCAAATTCGAAATATGTCGCCACCATATCGAATAATGAACGCAAGATGGATTGGTTTTAGGTTCGGCTACAGTTTTCGAGCGAGCGCAGCGAGCGAGAGACGCGTAAAGGTGTGTCACAATCGAACGGTTTGGCACATACTGACATTGAAACATTCGCACCAGCCCGAGGAGCCGGAAGTCTTTATCATATTGCCTACTGACAAATGTTTACAGTTTATGAATAGTTTCACATAAATAGTACTATTTCCACATAGTACTGTGCAATGTGATGTCCGAAATGGCTGACAAAATTAGGTAATAACACGAAATGTATGCAAGGCAATATAAGGTATATGTATACCTTGCAAATTGTGATCGTTGCTCGCTCGCTCCGCTCGCTCGCAAAAATTTAGTCCAACCTCACATACGATCCAACACGTTCGCAAATTCGAAATAAGTCGCCTTCATATCGAATGACTAACGCAAGAGGGATTGGTTTTAGGTTAGGCTATAGTTTTCGAGCGAGCGCAGCGAGCGAGAGACGCGTAAAGGTGTGTCACAATCCAACGGTTTGGCACATATGGACATTGAAACATTCGCACTAGCCCGAGGAGCCGGAAGTCTTTATCCTATTGCCTACTGACAAATGTTTACAGTTTATGAATAGTACCACATAAATAGTACTATTTCCACATACTACAGTGCAATGTGATGTCCGAAGTGGCTGACAAAATTAGGTACTAACACGATATATATGCATATTGCAAGGTATATGTATACCTTGCAAATTGTGATCGTTGCTCGCTCGCTCCGCTCGCTCGTAAAAATTTAGTCCAACCTCACATCCGATCCGACACGTTCGCAAATTCGAAATAAGTCGCCTTCATATCGAATGACTAACGCAAGAGGGATTGGTTTTAGGTTAGGCTATCGTTTTCGAGCGAGCGCAGCGAGCGAGACACGCGTAAAGGTGTGTCACAATCCAACGGTTTGTCACATACGGACATTGAAACATTCGCACCAGCCCGAGGAGCCGGAAGTCCTTATCCTATTGCCTACTGACAAATGTTTGCAGTTTATGAATAGTATCACATAAATAGTACTATTTCCACATACTAAAGTGCAATGTGATGTCCGAAGTGGCTGACAAAATTAGGTACTAACACGATATATATGCATATAGCAAGGTATATGTATACCCTGCAAATTGTGATCGTTGCTCGCTCGCTCCGCTCGCTCGTAAAAATTTAGTCCAACCTCACATACGATTCGACACGTTCGCAAATTCGAAATAAGTTGCCTTCATATCGAATGACTAACGCAAGAGGGATTGGTTTTAGGTTAGGCTATAGTTTTCGAGCGAGCTCAGCGAGCGAGAGACGCGTAAAGGTGTGTCACAATCCAACGGTTTGGCACATACTGACATTGAAACATTCGCACCAGCCCGAGGAGCCGGAACTCTTTATCCTATTGCCTACTGACAAATGTTTACAGTTTATGAATAGTTTCACGTAAATAGTACTATTTCCACATAGTACAGTGCAATGTGATGTCCGAAATGGCTGACAAAGTTAGGTAATAACACGAAATGTATGCAAGGCAATATAAGGTATATGTATACCTTGCAAATTGTGATCGTTGCTCGCTCGCTCCGCTCGCTCGTAAAAATTTAGTCCAACCTCACATACGATCCGACACGTTCGCAAATTCGAAATAAGTCGCCTTCATATCGAATGACTAACGCAAGAGGGATTGGTTTTATGTTAGGCTATAGATTTCGAGCGAGCGCAGCGAGCGAGAGACGCGTAAAGGTGTGTCACAATCCAACGGTTTGGTACATACGGACATTGAAACATTCGCACCAGCCCGAGGAGCCGGAAGTCTTTATCCTATTGCCTACTGACAAATTTTTACAGTTTATGAATAGTACCACATAAATAGTACTATTTCCACATACTACAGTGCAATGTGATGTCCGAAGTGGCTGACAAAGTTAGGTAATAACACGAAATGTATGCAAGGCAATATAAGGTATATGTATACCTTGCAAATTGTGATCGTTGCTCGCTCGCTCCGCTCGCTCGTAAAAATTTAGTCCAACCTCACATACGATCCGACACGTTCGCAAATTCGAAATAAGTCGCCTTCATATCGAATGACTAACGCAAGAGGGATTGGTTTTATGTTAGGCTATAGATTTCGAGCGAGCGCAGCGAGCGAGAGACGCGTAAAGGTGTGTCACAATCCAACGGTTTGGTACATACGGACATTGAAACATTCGCACCAGCCCGAGGAGCCGGAAGTCTTTATCCTATTGCCTACTGACAAATTTTTACAGTTTATGAATAGTACCACATAAATAGTACTATTTCCACATACTACAGTGCAATGTGATGTCCGAAGTGGCTGACAAAGTTAGGTAATAACACGAAATGTATGCAAGGCAATATAAGGTATATGTATACCTTGCAAATTGTGATCGTTGCTCGCTCGCTCCGCTCGCTCGTAAAAATTTAGTCCAACCTCACATACGATCCGACACGTTCGCAAATTCGAAATAAGTCGCCTTCATATCGAATGACTAACGCAAGATGGATTGGTTTTAGGTTAGGCTACAGTTTTCGAGCGAGCGAGAGACGCGTAAAGGTGTGTCACAATCGAACGGTTTGGCACATACTGACATTGAAACATTCGCCCCAGCCCGAGGAGCCGGAAGTCTTTATCATATTGCCTACTGACAAATGTTTACAGTTTATGAATATTTTCACATAAATAGTACTATTTCCACATACTACAGTGCAATGTGATGTCCGAAGTGGCTGACAAAATTAGGTAATAACACGAAATATATGCAAGGCAACATTAGGTATATGTATAGCTTGGAAATTGTGATCGTTGCTCACTCGCTCCGCTCGCTCGTAAAAATTTAGTCCAACCTCACATACGATCCGACACGTTCGCAAATTCGAAATAAGTTGCCTTCATATCGAATGACTAACGCAAGAGGGATTGGTTTTAGGTTAGGCTATAGTTTTCGAGCGAGGGAGAGACGCGTAAAGGTGTGTCACAATCCAACGGTTTGGTACATACGGACATTGAAACATTCGCACCAGCCCGAGGAGCCGGAAGTCTTTATCCTATTGCCTACTGACAAATGTTTACAGTTTCTGAATAGTTTCACCTAAATAGTACTATTTCCACATACTACAGTGCAATGTGATGTCCGAAGTGGCTGACAAAGTTAGGTACTAACACGATATATATGCATATTGCAAGGTATATGTATACCTTGCAAATTTTGATCGTTGCTCGCTCGCTCCGCTCGCTCGTAAAAATTTAGTCCAACCTCACATACGATCCGACACGTTCGCAAATTCGAAATAAGTTGCCTTCATATCGAATGACTAACGCAAGAGGGATTGGTTTTAGGTTAGGCTATAGTTGTCGAGCGAGCGCAGCGAGCGAGAGACGCCTAAAGGTGTGTCACAATCCAACGGTTTGGCACATACGGACATTGAAACATTCGCACCAGCCCGAGGAGCCGGAAGTCTTTATCCTATTGCCTACTGACAAATGTTTACAGTTTATGAATAGTTTCACATAAATAGCACTATTTCCACATAGTACAGTGCAGTGTGATGTCCGAAATGGCTGACAAAATTAGGTACTAACACGATATATATGCATATTGCAAGGTATATGTATACCTTGCAAATTGTGATCGTTGCTCGCTCGCTCCGCTCGCTCGTAAAAATTTAGTCCAACCTCACATCCGATCCGACACGTTCGCAAATTCGAAATAAGTCGCCTTCATATCGAATGACTAACGCAAGAGGGATTGGTTTTAGGTTAGGCTATCGTTTTCGAGCGAGCGCAGCGAGCGAGACACGCGTAAAGGTGTGTCACAATCCAACGGTTTGTCACATACGGACATTGAAACATTCGCACCAGCCCGAGGAGCCGGAAGTCCTTATCCTATTGCCTACTGACAAATGTTTGCAGTTTATGAATAGTATCACATAAATAGTACTATTTCCACATACTAAAGTGCAATGTGATGTCCGAAGTGGCTGACAAAATTAGGTACTAACACGATATATATGCATATAGCAAGGTATATGTATACCCTGCAAATTGTGATCGTTGCTCGCTCGCTCCGCTCGCTCGTAAAAATTTAGTCCAACCTCACATACGATTCGACACGTTCGCAAATTCGAAATAAGTTGCCTTCATATCGAATGACTAACGCAAGAGGGATTGGTTTTAGGTTAGGCTATAGTTTTCGAGCGAGCTCAGCGAGCGAGAGACGCGTAAAGGTGTGTCACAATCCAACGGTTTGGCACATACTGACATTGAAACATTCGCACCAGCCCGAGGAGCCGGAACTCTTTATCCTATTGCCTACTGACAAATGTTTACAGTTTATGAATAGTTTCACATAAATAGTACTATTTCCACATAGTACAGTGCAATGTGATGTCCGAAATGGCTGACAAAGTTAGGTAATAACACGAAATGTATGCAAGGCAATATAAGGTATATGTATACCTTGCAAATTGTGATCGTTGCTCGCTCGCTCCGCTCGCTCGTAAAAATTTAGTCCAACCTCACATACGATCCGACACGTTCGCAAATTCGAAATAAGTCGCCTTCATATCGAATGACTAACGCAAGAGGGATTGGTTTTATGTTAGGCTATAGATTTCGAGCGAGCGCAGCGAGCGAGAGACGCGTAAAGGTGTGTCACAATCCAACGGTTTGGTACATACGGACATTGAAACATTCGCACCAGCCCGAGGAGCCGGAAGTCTTTATCCTATTGCCTACTGACAAATTTTTACAGTTTATGAATAGTACCACATAAATAGTACTATTTCCACATACTACAGTGCAATGTGATGTCCGAAGTGGCTGACAAAGTTAGGTAATAACACGAAATGTATGCAAGGCAATATAAGGTATATGTATACCTTGCAAATTGTGATCGTTGCTCGCTCGCTCCGCTCGCTCGTAAAAATTTAGTCCAACCTCACATACGATCAGACACGTTCGCAAATTCGAAATAAGTCGCCTTCATATCGAATGACTAACGCAAGATGGATTGGTTTTAGGTTAGGCTACAGTTTTCGAGCGAGCGAGAGACGCGTAAAGGTGTGTCACAATCGAACGGTTTGGCACATACTGACATTGAAACATTCGCACCAGCCCGAGGAGCCGGAAGTCTTTATCATATTGCCTACTGACAAATGTTTACAGTTTATGAATATTTTCACATAAATAGTACTATTTCCACATACTACAGTGCAATGTGATGTCCGAAGTGGCTGACAAAATTAGGTAATAACACGAAATATATGCAAGGCAACATTAGGTATATGTATAGCTTGGAAATTGTGATCGTTGCTCACTCGGTCCGCTCGCTCGTAAAAATTTAGTCCAACCTCACATACGATCCGACACGTTCGCAAATTCGAAATAAGTTGCCTTCATATCGAATGACTAACGCAAGAGGGATTGGTTTTAGGTTAGGCTATAGTTTTCGAGCGAGGGAGAGACGCGTAAAGGTGTGTCACAATCCAACGGTTTGGTACATACGGACATTGAAACATTCGCACCAGCCCGAGGAGCCGGAAGTCTTTATCCTATTGCCTACTGACAAATGTTTACAGTTTATGAATAGTTTCACCTAAATAGTACTATTTCCACATACTACAGTGCAATGTGATGTCCGAAGTGGCTGACAAAGTTAGGTACTAACACGATATATATGCATATTGCAAGGTATATGTATACCTTGCAAATTTTGATCGTTGCTCGCTCGCTCCGCTCGCTCGTAAAAATTTAGTCCAACCTCACATACGATCCGACACGTTCGCAAATTCGAAATAAGTTGCCTTCATATCGAATGACTAACGCAAGAGGGATTGGTTTTAGGTTAGGCTATAGTTGTCGAGCGAGCGCAGCGAGCGAGAGACGCGTAAAGGTGTGTCACAATCCAACGGTTTGGCACATACGGACATTGAAACATTCGCACCAGCCCGAGGAGCCGGAAGTCTTTATCCTATTGCCTACTGACAAATGTTTACAGTTTATGAATAGTTTCACATAAATAGCACTATTTCCACATAGTACAGTGCAGTGTGATGTCCGAAATGGCTGACAAAATTAGGTACTAACACGATATATATGCATATTGCAAGGTATATGTATACCTTGCAAATTGTGATCGTTGCTCGCTCGCTCCGCTCGCTCGTAAAAATTTAGTCCAACCTCACATCCGATCCGACACGTTCGCAAATTCGAAATAAGTCGCCTTCATATCGAATGACTAACGCAAGAGGGATTGGTTTTAGATTAGGCTATCGTTTTCGAGCGAGCGCAGCGAGCGAGACACGCGTAAAGGTGTGTCACAATCCAACGGTTTGTCACATACGGACATTGAAACATTCGCACCAGCCCGAGGAGCCGGAAGTCCTTATCCTATTGCCTACTGACAAATGTTTGCAGTTTATGAATAGTATCACATAAATAGTACTATTTCCACATACTAAAGTGCAATGTGATGTCCGAAGTGGCTGACAAAATTAGGTACTAACACGATATATATGCATATAGCAAGGTATATGTATACCCTGCAAATTGTGATCGTTGCTCGCTCGCTCCGCTCGCTCGTAAAAATTTAGTCCAACCTCACATACGATTCGACACGTTCGCAAATTCGAAATAAGTTGCCTTCATATCGAATGACTAACGCAAGAGGGATTGGTTTTAGGTTAGGCTATAGTTTTCGAGCGAGCTCAGCGAGCGAGAGACGCGTAAAGGTGTGTCACAATCCAACGGTTTGGCACATACTGACATTGAAACATTCGCACCAGCCCGAGGAGCCGGAAGTCTTTATCCTATTGCCTACTGACAAATTTTTACAGTTTATGAATAGTACCACATAAATAGTACTATTTCCACATACTACAGTGCAATGTGATGTCCGAAGTGGCTGACAAAGTTAGGTAATAACACGAAATGTATGCAAGGCAATATAAGGTATATGTATACCTTGCAAATTGTGATCGTTGCTCGCTCGCTCCGCTCGCTCGTAAAAATTTAGTCCAACCTCACATACGATCCGACACGTTCGCAAATTCGAAATAAGTCGCCTTCATATCGAATGACTAACGCAAGAGGGATTGGTTTTATGTTAGGCTATAGTTTTCGGGCGAGCGCAGCGAGCGAGAGACGCGTAAAGGTGTGTCACAATCCAACGGTTTGGTACATACGGACATTGAAACATTCGCACCAGCCCGAGGAGCCGGAAGTCTTTATCCTATTGCCTACTGACAAATTTTTACAGTTTATGAATAGTACCACATAAATAGTACTATTTCCACATACTACAGTGCAATGTGATGTCCGAAGTGGCTGACAAAATTAGGTAATAACACGAAATGTATGCAAGGCAATATAAGGTATATGTATACCTTGCAAATTGTGATCGTTGCTCGCTCGCTCCGCTCGCTCGTAAAAATTTAGTCCAACCTCACATACGATCCGACACGTTCGCAAATTCGAAATAAGTCGCCTTCATATCGAATGACTAACGCAAGATGGATTGGTTTTAGGTTAGGCTACAGTTTTCGAGCGAGCGAGAGACGCGTAAAGGTGTGTCACAATCGAACGGTTTGGCACATACTGACATTGAAACATTCGCACCAGCCCGAGGAGCCGGAAGTCTTTATCATATTGCCTACTGACAAATGTTTACAGTTTATGAATATTTTCACATAAATAGTACTATTTCCACATACTACAGTGCAATGTGATGTCCGAAGTGGCTGACAAAATTAGGTAATAACACGAAATATATGCAAGGCAACATTAGGTATATGTATAGCTTGGAAATTGTGATCGTTGCTCACTCGCTCCGCTCGCTCGTAAAAATTTAGTCCAACCTCACATACGATCCGACACGTTCGCAAATTCGAAATAAGTTGCCTTCATATCGAATGACTAACGCAAGAGGGATTGGTTTTAGGTTAGGCTATAGTTTTCGAGCGAGCGCAGCGAGCGAGAGACGCCTAAAGGTGTGTCACAATCCAACGGTTTGGCACATACGGACATTGAAACATTCTCACCAGCCCGAGGAGCCGGAAGTCTTGATCCTATTGCCTACTGACAAATGTTTACAGTTTATGAATAGTTTCACATAAATAGTACTATTTCCACATAGTACAGTGCAATGTGATGTCCGAAATGGCTGACAAAATTAGGTACTAACACGATATATATGCATATTGCAAGGTATATGTATACCTTGCAAATTGTGATCGTTGCTCGCTCGCTCCGCTCGCTCGTAAAAATTTAGTCCAACCTCACATCCGATCCGACACGTTCGCAAATTCCAAATAAGTCGCCTTCATATCGAATGACTAACGCAAGAGGGATTGGTTTTAGGTTAGGCTATCGTTTTCGAGCGAGCGCAGCGAGCGAAACACGCGTAAAGGTGTGTCACAATCCAACGGTTTGTCACATACGGACATTGAAACATTCGCACCAGCCCGAGGAGCCGGAAGTCTTTATCCTATTGCCTACTGACAAATGTTTACAGTTTATGAATAGTATCACATAAATAGTACTACTTCCACATACTAAAGTGCAATGTGATGTCCGAAGTGGCTGACAAAATTAGGTACTAACACGATATATATGCATATTGCAAGTTATATGTATACCTTGCAAATTGTGATCGTTGCTCGCTCGCACCGCTCGCTCGTAAAAATTTAGTCCAACCTCACATACGATCCGACACGTTCGCAAATTCGAAATAAGTCGCCTTCATATCGAATGACTAACGCAAGAGGGATTGGTTTTAGGTTAGGCTATAGTTTTCGAGCGAGCGCAGCGAGCGAGAGACCCGTAAAGGTGTGTCACAATCCAACGGTTTGGCACATACGGACATTGAAACATTCGCACAAGCCCGAGGAGCCGGAAGTCTTTATCCTATTGCCTACTGACAAATGTTTACAGTTTATGAATAGTACCACATAAATAGTACTATTTCCACATACTACAGTGCAATGTGATGTCCGAAGTGGCTGACAAAGTTAGGTAATAACACGAAATGTATGCAAGGCATTATAAGGTATATGTATACCTTGCAAATTGTGATCGTTGCTCGCTCGCTCCGCTCGCTCGAAAAAATTTAGTCCAACCTCACATACGATCCGACACGTTCGCAAATTCGAAATAAGTCGCCTTCATATCGAATGACTAACGCAAGAGGGATTGGTTTTAGGTTAGGCTATACTTTTCGAGCGAGCGCAGCGAGCGAGAGACCCGTAAAGGTGTGTCACAATCCAACGGTTTGGCACATACGGACATTGAAACATTCGCACAAGCCCGAGGAGCCGGAAGTCTTTATCCTATTGCCTACTGACAAATGTTTACAGTTTATGAATAGTACCACATAAATAGTACTATTTCCACATACTACAGTGCAATGTGATGTCCGAAGTGGCTGACAAAATTAGGTACTAACACGATATAAAATGCATATTGCAAGGTATATGTATACCTTGCAAATTGTGATCGTTGCTCGCTCGTTCCGCTCGCTCGTAATTATCTACTCCAACCTCACAACCGATCCGACACGTTCGCAAATTCGAAATATGTCGCCACCATATCGAATAATGAACGCAAGATGGATTGGTTTTAGGTTCGGCTACAGTTTTCGAGCGAGCGCAGCGAGCGAGAGACGCGTAAAGGTGTGTCACAATCGAACGGTTTGGCACATACTGACATTGAAACATTTGCACCAGCCCGAGGAGCCGAAAGTCTTTATCCTGTTGCCTACTGACAAATGTTTACAGTTTATGAATAGTTTCACATAAATAGTACTATTTCCACATAGTACAGTGCAATGTGATGTCCGAAATGGCTGACAAAAATTGGTAATAACACGAAATACATGCAAGGCAATATAAGGTATATGTATAGCTTGCAAATTGTGATCGTTGCTCGCTCGCTCCGCTCGCTCGTAAAAATTTAGTCCAACCTCACATACGATCCGACACGTTCGCAAATTCGAAATAAGTCGCCTTCATATCGAATGACTAACGCAAGAGGGATTGGTTTTATGTTAGGCTATAGTTTTCGAGCGAGCGCAGCGAGCGAGAGACGCGTAAAGGTGTGTCACAATCCAACGGTTTGGTACATACGGACATTGAAACATTCGCACCAGCCCGAGGAGCCGGAAGTCTTTATCCTATTGCCTACTGACAAATTTTTACAGTTTATGAATAGTACCACATAAATAGTACTATTTCCACATACTACAGTGCAATGTGATGTCCGAAGTGGCTAACAAAGTTAGGTAATAACACGAAATGTATGCAAGGCAATATAAGGTATATGTATACCTTGCAAATTGTGATCGTTGCTCGCTCGCTCCGCTCGCTCGTAAAAATTTAGTCCAACCTCACATACGATCCAACACGTTCGCAAATTCGAAATAAGTCGCCTTCATATCGAATGACTAACGCAAGAGGGATTGGTTTTAGGTTAGGCTATAGTTTTCGAGCGAGCGCAGCGAGCGAGAGACGCGTAAAGGTGTGTCACAATCCAACGGTTTGGCACATATGGACATTGAAACATTCGCACTAGCCCGAGGAGCCGGAAGTCTTTATCCTATTGCCTACTGACAAATGTTTACAGTTTATGAATAGTACCACATAAATAGTACTATTTCCACATACTACAGTGCAATGTGATGTCCGAAGTGGCTGACAAAATTAGGTACTAACACGATATATATGCATATTGCAAGGTATATGTATACCTTGCAAATTGTGATCGTTGCTCGCTCGCTCCGCTCGCTCGTAATTATCTACTCCAACCTCACAACCGATCCGACACGTTCGCAAATTCGAAATAAGTCGCCTTCATATCGAATGACTAACGCAAGAGGGATTGGTTTTAGGTTAGGCTATAGTTTTCGAGCGAGCGCAGCGAGCGAGAGACCCGTAAAGGTGTGTCACAATCCAACGGTTTGGCACATACGGACATTGAAACATTCGCACAAGCCCGAGGAGCCGGAAGTCTTTATCCTATTGCCTACTGACAAATGTTTACAGTTTATGAATAGTACCACATAAATAGTACTATTTCCACATACTACAGTGCAATGTGATGTCCGAAGTGGCTGACAAAATTAGGTAATAACACGATATAAAATGCATATTGCAAGGTATATGTATACCTTGCAAATTGTGATCGTTGCTCGCTCGTTCCGCTCGCTCGTAATTATCTACTCCAACCTCACAACCGATCCGACACGTTCGCAAATTCGAAATATGTCGCCACCATATCGAATAATGAACGCAAGATGGATTGGTTTTAGGTTCGGCTACAGTTTTCGAGCGAGCGCAGCGAGCGAGAGACGCGTAAAGGTGTGTCACAATCGAACGGTTTGGCACATACTGACATTGAAACATTCGCACCAGCCCGAGGAGCCGGAAGTCTTTATCATATTGCCTACTGACAAAGGTTTACAGTTTATGAATAGTTTCACATAAATAGTACTATTTCCACATAGTACAGTGCAATGTGATGTCCGAAATGGCTGACAAAATTAGGTAATAACACGAAATGTATGCAAGGCAATATAAGGTATATGTATACCTTGCAAATTGTGATCGTTGCTCGCTCGCTCCGCTCGCTCGTAAAAATTTAGTCCAACCTCACATACGATCCAACACGTTCGCAAATTCGAAATAAGTCGCCTTCATATAGAATGACTAACGCAAGAGGGATTGGTTTTAGGTTAGGCTATAGTTTTCGAGCGAGCGCAGCGAGCGAGAGACGCGTAAAGGTGTGTCACAATCCAACGGTTTGGCACATATGGACATTGAAACATTCGCACTAGCCCGAGGAGCCGGAAGTCTTTATCCTATTGCCTACTGACAAATGTTTACAGTTTATGAATAGTACCACATAAATAGTACTATTTCCACATACTACAGTGCAATGTGATGTCCGAAGTGGCTGACAAAATTAGGTACTAACACGATATATATGCATATTGCAAGGTATATGTATACCTTGCAAATTGTGATCGTTGCTCGCTCGCTCCGCTCGCTCGTAATTATCTACTCCAACCTCACAACCGATCCGACACGTTCGCAAATTCGAAATATGTCGCCACCATATCGAATAATGAACGCAAGATGGATTGGTTTTAGGTTAGGCTACAGTTTTCGAGCGAGCGAGAGACGCGTAAAGGTGTGTCACAATCGAACGGTTTGGCACATACTGACATTGAAACATTCGCTCCAGCCCGAGGAGCCGGAAGTCTTTATCATATTGCCTACTGACAAATGTTTACAGTTTATGAATATTTTCACATAAATAGTACTATTTCCACATATTACAGTGCAATGTGATGTCCGAAGTGGCTGACAAAATTAGGTAATAACACGAAATATATGCAAGGCAACATTAGGTGTATGTATAGCTTGGAAATTGTGATCGTTGCTCACTCGCTCCGCTCGCTCGTAAAAATTTAGTCCAACCCCACATACGATCCGACACGTTCGCAAATTCGAAATAAGTTGCCTTCATATCGAATGACTAACGCAAGAGGGATTGGTTTTAGGTTAGGCTATAGTTTTCGAGCGAGCGCAGCGAGCGAGAGACGCGTAAAGGTGTGTCACAATCCAACGGTTTGGCACATACGGACATTGAAACATTCGCACCAGCCCGAGGAGCCGGAAGTCTTGATCCTATTGCCTACTGACAAATGTTTACAGTTTATGAATAGTTTCACATAAATAGTACTATTTCCACATAGTACAGTGCAATGTGATGTCCGAAATGGCTGACAAAATTAGGTACTAACACGATATATATGCATATTGCAAGGTATATGTATACCTTCCAAATTGTGATCGTTGCTCGCTCGCTCCGCTCGCTCGTAAAAATTTAGTCCAACCTCACATCCGATCCGACACGTTCGCAAATTCGAAATAAGTCGCCTTCATATCGAATGACTAACGCAAGAGGGATTGGTTTTAGGTTAGGCTATCGTTTTCGAGCGAGCGCAGCGAGCGAGACACGCGTAAAGGTGTGTCACAATCCAACGGTTTGTCACATACGGACATTGAAACATTCGCACAAGCCCGAGGAGCCGGAAGTCTTTATCCTATTGCCTACTGACAAATGTTTACAGTTTATGAATAGTACCACATAAATAGTACTATTTCCACATACTACAGTGCAATGTGATGTCCGAAGTGGCTGACAAAATTAGGTACTAACACGATATAAAATGCATATTGCAAGGTATATGTATACCTTGCAAATTGTGATCGTTGCTCGCTCGTTCCGCTCGCTCGTAATTATCTACTCCAACCTCACAACCGATCCGACACGTTCGCAAATTCGAAATATGTCGCCACCATATCGAATAATGAACGCAAGATGGATTGGTTTTAGGTTCGGCTACAGTTTTCGAGCGAGCGCAGCGAGCGAGAGACGCGTAAAGGTGTGTCACAATCGAACGGTTTGGCACATACGGACATTGAAACATTCGCACCAGCCCGAGGAGCCGGAAGTCTTTATCATATTGCCTACTGACAAATGTTTACAGTTTATGAATAGTTTCACATAAATAGTACTATTTCCACATAGTACTGTGCAATGTGATGTCCGAAATGGCTGACAAAATTAGGTAATAACACGAAATGTATGCAAGGCAATATAAGGTATATGTATACCTTGCAAATTGTGATCGTTGCTCGCTCGCTCCGCTCGCTCGCAAAAATTTAGTCCAACCTCACATACGATCCAACACGTTCGCAAATTCGAAATAAGTCGCCTTCATATCGAATGACTAACGCAAGAGGGATTGGTTTTAGGTTAGGCTATAGTTTTCGAGCGAGCGCAGCGAGCGAGAGACGCGTAAAGGTGTGTCACAATCCAACGGTTTGGCACATATGGACATTGAAACATTCGCACTAGCCCGAGGAGCCGGAAGTCTTTATCCTATTGCCTACTGACAAATGTTTACAGTTTATGAATAGTACCACATAAATAGTACTATTTCCACATACTACAGTGCAATGTGATGTCCGAAGTGGCTGACAAAATTAGGTACTAACACGATATATATGCATATTGCAAGGTATATGTATACCTTGCAAATTGTGATCGTTGATCGCTCGCTCCGCTCGCTCGTAATTATCTACTCCAACCTCACAACCGATCCGACACGTTCGCAAATTCGAAATATGTCGCCACCATATCGAATAATGAACGCAAGATGGATTGGTTTTAGGTTAGGCTACAGTTTTCGAGCGAGCGAGAGACGCGTAAAGGTGTGTCACAATCGAACGGTTTGGCACATACTGACATTGAAACATTCGCACCAGCCCGAGGAGCCGGAAGTCTTTATCATATTGCCTACTGACAAATGTTTACAGTTTATGAATATTTTCACATAAATAGTACTATTTCCACATACTACAGTGCAATGTGATGTCCGAAGTGGCTGACAAAATTAGGTACTAACACGATATATATGCATATTGCAAGGTATATGTATAGCTTGGAAATTGTGATCGTTGCTCACTCGCTCCGCTCGCTCGTAAAAATTTAGTCCATTCTCACATACGATCCGACACGTTCGCAAATTCGAAATAAGTTGCCTTCATATCGAATGACTAACGCAAGAGGGATTGGTTTTAGGTTAGGCTATAGTTTTCGAGCGAGCGCAGCGAGCGAGAGACGCGTAAAGGTGTGTCACAATCCAACGGTTTGGCACATACGGACATTGAAACATTCGCACCAGCCCGAGGAGCCGGAAGTCTTGATCCTATTGCCTACTGACAAATGTTTACAGTTTATGAATAGTACCACATAAATAGTACTATTTCCACATACTACAGTGCAATGTGATGTCCGAAGTGGCTGACAAAATTAGGTACTAACACGATATAAAATGCATATTGCAAGGTATATGTATACCTTGCAAATTGTGATCGTTGCTCGCTCGTTCCGCTCGCTCGTAATTATCTACTCCAACCTCACAACCGATCCGACACGTTCGCAAATTCGAAATATGTCGCCACCATATCGAATAATGAACGCAAGATGGATTGGTTTTAGGTTAGGCTACAGTTTTCGAGCGAGCGAGAGACGCGTAAAGGTGTGTCACAATCGAACGGTTTGGCACATACTGACATTGAAACATTCGCACCAGCCCGAGGAGCCGGAAGTCTTTATCATATTGCCTACTGACAAATGTTTACAGTTTATGAATATTTTCACATAAATAGTACTATTTCCACATACTACAGTGCAATGTGATGTCCGAAGTGGCTGACAAAATTAGGTAATAACACGAATTATATGCAAGGCAACATTAGGTATATGTATAGCTTGGAAATTGTGATCGTTGCTCACTCGCTCCGCTCGCTCGTAAAAATTTAGTCCAACCTCACATACGATCCGACACGTTCGCAAATTCGAAATAAGTTGCCTTCATATCGAATGACTAACGCAAGAGGGATTGGTTTTAGGTTAGGCTATAGTTTTCGAGCGAGCGCAGCGAGCGAGAGACGCGTAAAGGTGTGTCACAATCCAACGGTTTGGCACATACGGACATTGAAACATTCGCACCAGCCCGAGGAGCCGGAAGTCTTGATCCTATTGCCTACTGACAAATGTTTACAGTTTATGAATAGTTTCACATAAATAGTACTATTTCCACATAGTACAGTGCAATGTGATGTCCGAAATGGCTGACAAAATTAGGTACTAACACGATATATATGCATATTGCAAGGTATATGTATACCTTGCAAATTGTGATCGTTGCTCGCTCGCTCCGCTCGCTCGTAAAAATTTAGTCCAACCTCACATCCGATCCGACACGTTCGCAAATTCGAAATAAGTCGCCTTCATATCGAATGACTAACGCAAGAGGGATTGGTTTTAGGTTAGGCTATCGTTTTCGAGCGAGCGCAGCGAGCGAGACACGCGTAAAGGTGTGTCACAATCCAACGGTTTGTCACATACGGACATTGTAACATTCGCACCAGCCCGAGGAGCCGGAAGTCTTTATCCTATTGCCTACTGACAAATGTTTACAGTTTATGAATAGTATCACATAAATAGTACTACTTCCACATACTAAAGTGCAATGTGATGTCCGAAGTGGCTGACAAAATTAGGTACTAACACGATATATATGCATATTGAAAGTTATATGTATACCTTGCAAATTGTTATCGTTGCTCACTCGCTCCGCTCGCTCGTAAAAATTTAGTCCAACCCCACATACGATCCGACACGTTCGCAAATTCGAAATAAGTTGCCTTCATATCGAATGACTAACGCAAGAGGGATTGGTTTTAGGTTAGGCTATAGTTTTCGAGCGAGCGCAGCGAGCGAGAGACGCGTAAAGGTGTGTCACAATCCAACGGTTTGGCACATACGGACATTGAAACATTCGCACCAGCCCGAGGAGCCGGAAGTCTTGATCCTATTGCTTACTGACAAATGTTTACAGTTTATGAATAGTTTCACATAAATAGTACTATTTCCACATAGTACAGTGCAATGTGATGTCCGAAATGGCTGACAAAATTAGGTACTAACACGATATATATGCATATTGCAAGGTATATGTATACCTTCCAAATTGTGATCGTTGCTCGCTCGCTCCGCTCGCTCGTAAAAATTTAGTCCAACCTCACATCCGATCCGACACGTTCGCAAATTCGAAATAAGTCGCCTTCATATCGAATGACTAACGCAAGTGGGATTGGTTTTAGGTTAGGCTATCGTTTTCGAGCGAGCGCAGCGAGCGAGACACGCGTAAAGGTGTGTCACAATCCAACGGTTTGTCACATACGGACATTGAAACATTCGCACAAGCCCGAGGAGCCGGAAGTCTTTATCCTATTGCCTACTGACAAATGTTTACAGTTTATGAATAGTACCACATAAATAGTACTATTTCCACATACTACAGTGCAATGTGATGTCCGAAGTGGCTGACAAAATTAGGTACTAACACGATATAAAATGCATATTGCAAGGTATATGTATACCTTGCAAATTGTGATCGTTGCTCGCTCGTTCCGCTCGCTCGTAATTATCTACTCCAACCTCACAACCGATCCGACACGTTCGCAAATTCGAAATATGTCGCCACCATATCGAATAATGAACGCAAGATGGATTGGTTTTAGGTTAGGCTACAGTTTTCGAGCGAGCGAGAGACGCGTAAAGGTGTGTCACAATCGAACGGTTTGGCACATACTGACATTGAAACATTCGCACCAGCCCGAGGAGCCGGAAGTCTTTATCATATTGCCTACTGACAAATGTTTACAGTTTATGAATATTTTCACATAAATAGTACTATTTCCACATACTACAGTGCAATGTGATGTCCGAAGTGGCTGACAAAATTAGGTAATAACACGAATTATATGCAAGGCAACATTAGGTATATGTATAGCTTGGAAATTGTGATCGTTGCTCACTCGCTCCGCTCGCTCGTAAAAATTTAGTCCAACCTCACATACGATCCGACACGTTCGCAAATTCGAAATAAGTTGCCTTCATATCGAATGACTAACGCAAGAGGGATTGGTTTTAGGTTAGGCTATAGTTTTCGAGCGAGCGCAGCGAGCGAGAGACGCGTAAAGGTGTGTCACAATCCAACGGTTTGGCACATACGGACATTGAAACATTCGCACCAGCCCGAGGAGCCGGAAGTCTTGATCCTATTGCCTACTGACAAATGTTTACAGTTTATGAATAGTTTCACATAAATAGTACTATTTCCACATAGTACAGTGCAATGTGATGTCCGAAATGGCTGACAAAATTAGGTACTAACACGATATATATGCATATTGCAAGGTATATGTATACCTTGCAAATTGTGATCGTTGCTCGCTCGCTCCGCTCGCTCGTAAAAATTTAGTCCAACCTCACATCCGATCCGACACGTTCGCAAATTCGAAATAAGTCGCCTTCATATCGAATGACTAACGCAAGAGGGATTGGTTTTAGGTTAGGCTATCGTTTTCGAGCGAGCGCAGCGAGCGAGACACGCGTAAAGGTGTGTCACAATCCAACGGTTTGTCACATACGGACATTGTAACATTCGCACCAGCCCGAGGAGCCGGAAGTCTTTATCCTATTGCCTACTGACAAATGTTTACAGTTTATGAATAGTATCACATAAATAGTACTACTTCCACATACTAAAGTGCAATGTGATGTCCGAAGTGGCTGACAAAATTAGGTACTAACACGATATATATGCATATTGCAAGTTATATGTATACCTTGCAAATTGTTATCGTTGCTCACTCGCTCCGCTCGCTCGTAAAAATTTAGTCCAACCCCACATACGATCCGACACGTTCGCAAATTCGAAATAAGTTGCCTTCATATCGAATGACTAACGCAAGAGGGATTGGTTTTAGGTTAGGCTATAGTTTTCGAGCGAGCGCAGCGAGCGAGAGACGCGTAAAGGTGTGTCACAATCCAACGGTTTGGCACATACGGACATTGAAACATTCGCACCAGCCCGAGGAGCCGGAAGTCTTGATCCTATTGCCTACTGACAAATGTTTACAGTTTATGAATAGTTTCACATAAATAGTACTATTTCCACATAGTACAGTGCAATGTGATGTCCGAAATGGCTGACAAAATTAGGTACTAACACGATATATATGCATATTGCAAGGTATATGTATACCTTCCAAATTGTGATCGTTGCTCGCTCGCTCCGCTCGCTCGTAAAAATTTAGTCCAACCTCACATCCGATCCGACACGTTCGCAAATTCGAAATAAGTCGCCTTCATATCGAATGACTAACGCAAGAGGGATTGGTTTTAGGTTAGGCTATCGTTTTCGAGCGAGCGCAGCGAGCGAGACACGCGTAAAGGTGTGTCACAATCCAACGGTTTGTCACATACGGACATTGAAACATTCGCACAAGCCCGAGGAGCCGGAAGTCTTTATCCTATTGCCTACTGACAAATGTTTACAGTTTATGAATAGTACCACATAAATAGTACTATTTCCACATACTACAGTGCAATGTGATGTCCGAAGTGGCTGACAAAATTAGGTACTAACACGATATAAAATGCATATTGCAAGGTATATGTATACCTTGCAAATTGTGATCGTTGCTCGCTCGTTCCGCTCGCTCGTAATTATCTACTCCAACCTCACAACCGATCCGACACGTTCGCAAATTCGAAATATGTCGCCACCATATCGAATAATGAACGCAAGATGGATTGGTTTTAGGTTCGGCTACAGTTTTCGAGCGAGCGCAGCGAGCGAGAGACGCGTAAAGGTGTGTCACAATCGAACGGTTTGGCACATACTGACATTGAAACATTCGCACCAGCCCGAGGAGCCGGAAGTCTTTATCATATTGCCTACTGACAAATGTTTACAGTTTATGAATAGTTTCACATAAATAGTACTATTTCCACATAGTACTGTGCAATGTGATGTCCGAAATGGCTGACAAAATTAGGTAATAACACGAAATGTATGCAAGGCAATATAAGGTATATGTATACCTTGCAAATTGTGATCGTTGCTCGCTCGCTCCGCTCGCTCGCAAAAATTTAGTCCAACCTCACATACGATCCAACACGTTCGCAAATTCGAAATAAGTCGCCTTCATATCGAATGACTAACGCAAGAGGGATTGGTTTTAGGTTAGGCTATAGTTTTCGAGCGAGCGCAGCGAGCGAGAGACGCGTAAAGGTGTGTCACAATCCAACGGTTTGGCACATATGGACATTGAAACATTCGCACTAGCCCGAGGAGCCGGAAGTCTTTATCCTATTGCCTACTGACAAATGTTTACAGTTTATGAATAGTACCACATAAATAGTACTATTTCCACATACTACAGTGCAATGTGATGTCCGAAGTGGCTGACAAAATTAGGTACTAACACGATATATATGCATATTGCAAGGTATATGTATACCTTGCAAATTGTGATCGTTGATCGCTCGCTCCGCTCGCTCGTAATTATCTACTCCAACCTCACAACCGATCCGACACGTTCGCAAATTCGAAATATGTCGCCACCATATCGAATAATGAACGCAAGATGGATTGGTTTTAGGTTAGGCTACAGTTTTCGAGCGAGCGAGAGACGCGTAAAGGTGTGTCACAATCGAACGGTTTGGCACATACTGACATTGAAACATTCGCACCAGCCCGAGGAGCCGGAAGTCTTTATCATATTGCCTACTGACAAATGTTTACAGTTTATGAATATTTTCACATAAATAGTACTATTTCCACATACTACAGTGCAATGTGATGTCCGAAGTGGCTGACAAAATTAGGTACTAACACGATATATATGCATATTGCAAGGTATATGTATAGCTTGGAAATTGTGATCGTTGCTCACTCGCTCCGCTCGCTCGTAAAAATTTAGTCCATTCTCACATACGATCCGACACGTTCGCAAATTCGAAATAAGTCGCCTTCATATCGAATGACTAACGCAAGAGGGATTGGTTTTAGGTTAGGCTATCGTTTTCGAGCGAGCGCAGCGAGCGAAACACGCGTAAAGGTGTGTCACAATCCAACGGTTTGTCACATACGGACATTGAAACATTCGCACCAGCCCGAGGAGCCGGAAGTCTTTATCCTATTGCCTACTGACAAATGTTTACAGTTTATGAATAGTATCACATAAATAGTACTACTTCCACATACTAAAGTGCAATGTGATGTCCCAAGTGGCTGACAAAATTAGGTACTAACACGATATATATGCATATTGCAAGTTATATGTATACCTTGCAAATTGTGATCGTTGCTCGCTCGCACCGCTCGCTCGTAAAAATTTAGTCCAACCTCACATACGATCCGACACGTTCGCAAATTCGAAATAAGTCGCCTTCATATCGAATGACTAACGCAAGAGGGATTGGTTTTAGGTTAGGCTATAGTTTTCGAGCGAGCGCAGCGAGCGAGAGACCCGTAAAGGTGTGTCACAATCCAACGGTTTGGCACATACGGACATTGAAACATTCGCACAAGCCCGAGGAGCCGGAAGTCTTTATCCTATTGCCTACTGACAAATGTTTACAGTTTATGAATAGTACCACATAAATAGTACTATTTCCACATACTACAGTGCAATGTGATGTCCGAAGTGGCTGACAAAGTTAGGTAATAACACGAAATGTATGCAAGGCATTATAAGGTATATGTATACCTTGCAAATTGTGATCGTTGCTCGCTCGCTCCGCTCGCTCGAAAAAATTTAGTCCAACCTCACATACGATCCGACACGTTCGCAAATTCGAAATAAGTCGCCTTCATATCGAATGACTAACGCAAGAGGGATTGGTTTTAGGTTAGGCTATAATTTTCGAGCGAGCGCAGCGAGCGAGAGACCCGTAAAGGTGTGTCACAATCCAACGGTTTGGCACATACGGACATTGAAACATTCGCACAAGCCCGAGGAGCCGGAAGTCTTTATCCTATTGCCTACTGACAAATGTTTACAGTTTATGAATAGTACCACATAAATAGTACTATTTCCACATACTACAGTGCAATGTGATGTCCGAAGTGGCTGACAAAATTAGGTACTAACACGATATAAAATGCATATTGCAAGGTATATGTATATCTTGCAAATTGTGATCGTTGCTCGCTCGTTCCGCTCGCTCGTAATTATCTACTCCAACCTCACAACCGATCCGACACGTTCGCAAATTCGAAATATGTCGCCACCATATCGAATAATGAACGCAAGATGGATTGGTTTTAGGTTCGGCTACAGTTTTCGAGCGAGCGCAGCGAGCGAGAGACGCGTAAAGGTGTGTCACAATCGAACGGTTTGGCACATACTGACATTGAAACATTTGCACCAGCCCGAGGAGCCGGAAGTCTTTATCATATTGCCTACTGACAAATGTTTACAGTTTATGAATAGTTTCACATAAATAGTACTATTTCCACATAGTACAGTGCAATGTGATGTCCGAAATGGCTGACAAAAATTGGTAATAACACGAAATACATGCAAGGCAATATAAGGTATATGTATACCTTGCAAATTGTGATCGTTGCTCGCTCGCTCCGCTCGCTCGTAAAAATTTAGTCCAACCTCACATACGATCCGACACGTTCGCAAATTCGAAATAAGTCGCCTTCATATCGAATGACTAACGCAAGAGGGATTGGTTTTATGTTAGGCTATAGTTTTCGAGCGAGCGCAGCGAGCGAGAGACGCGTAAAGGTGTGTCACAATCCAACGGTTTGGTACATACGGACATTGAAACATTCGCACCAGCCCGAGGAGCCGGAAGTCTTTATCCTATTGCCTACTGACAAATTTTTACAGTTTATGAATAGTACCACATAAATAGTACTATTTCCACATACTACAGTGCAATGTGATGTCCGAAGTGGCTGACAAAGTTAGGTAATAACACGAAATGTATGCAAGGCAATATAAGGTATATGTATACCTTGCAAATTGTGATCGTTGCTCGCTCGCTCCGCTCGCTCGTAAAAATTTAGTCCAACCTCACATACGATCCAACACGTTCGCAAATTCGAAATAAGTCGCCTTCATATCGAATGACTAACGCAAGAGGGATTGGTTTTAGGTTAGGCTATAGTTTTCGAGCGAGCGCAGCGAGCGAGAGACGCGTAAAGGTGTGTCACAATCCAACGGTTTGGCACATATGGACATTGAAACATTCGCACTAGCCCGAGGAGCCGGAAGTCTTTATCCTATTGCCTACTGACAAATGTTTACAGTTTATGAATAGTACCACATAAATAGTACTATTTCCACATACTACAGTGCAATGTGATGTCCGAAGTGGCTGACAAAATTAGGTACTAACACGATATATATGCATATTGCAAGGTATATGTATACCTTGCAAATTGTGATCGTTGCTCGCTCGCTCCGCTCGCTCGTAATTATCTACTCCAACCTCACAACCGATCCGACACGTTCGCAAATTCGAAATATGTCGCCACCATATCGAATAATGAACGCAAGATGGATTGGTTTTAGGTTAGGCTACAGTTTTCGAGCGAGCGAGAGACGCGTAAAGGTGTGTCACAATCGAACGGTTTGGCACATACTGACATTGAAACATTCGCACCAGCCCGAGGAGCCGGAAGTCTTTATCATATTGCCTACTGACAAATGTTTACAGTTTATGAATATTTTCACATAAATAGTACTATTTCCACATACTACAGTGCAATGTGATGTCCGAAGTGGCTGACAAAATTAGGTAATAACACGAATTATATGCAAGGCAACATTAGGTATATGTATAGCTTGGAAATTGTGATCGTTGCTCACTCGCTCCGCTCGCTCGTAAAAATTTAGTCCAACCTCACATACGATCCGACACGTTCGCAAATTCGAAATAAGTTGCCTTCATATCGAATGACTAACGCAAGAGGGATTGGTTTTAGGTTAGGCTATAGTTTTCGAGCGAGCGCAGCGAGCGAGAGACGCGTAAAGGTGTGTCACAATCCAACGGTTTGGCACATACGGACATTGAAACATTCGCACCAGCCCGAGGAGCCGGAAGTCTTGATCCTATTGCCTACTGACAAATGTTTACAGTTTATGAATAGTTTCACATAAATAGTACTATTTCCACATAGTACAGTGCAATGTGATGTCCGAAATGGCTGACAAAATTAGGTACTAACACGATATATATGCATATTGCAAGGTATATGTATACCTTGCAAATTGTGATCGTTGCTCGCTCGCTCCGCTCGCTCGTAAAAATTTAGTCCAACCTCACATCCGATCCGACACGTTCGCAAATTCGAAATAAGTCGCCTTCATATCGAATGACTAACGCAAGAGGGATTGGTTTTAGGTTAGGCTATCGTTTTCGAGCGAGCGCAGCGAGCGAGACACGCGTAAAGGTGTGTCACAATCCAACGGTTTGTCACATACGGACATTGTAACATTCGCACCAGCCCGAGGAGCCGGAAGTCTTTATCCTATTGCCTACTGACAAATGTTTACAGTTTATGAATAGTATCACATAAATAGTACTACTTCCACATACTAAAGTGCAATGTGATGTCCGAAGTGGCTGACAAAATTAGGTACTAACACGATATATATGCATATTGCAAGTTATATGTATACCTTGCAAATTGTTATCGTTGCTCACTCGCTCCGCTCGCTCGTAAAAATTTAGTCCAACCCCACATACGATCCGACACGTTCGCAAATTCGAAATAAGTTGCCTTCATATCGAATGACTAACGCAAGAGGGATTGGTTTTAGGTTAGGCTATAGTTTTCGAGCGAGCGCAGCGAGCGAGAGACGCGTAAAGGTGTGTCACAATCCAACGGTTTGGCACATACGGACATTGAAACATTCGCACCAGCCCGAGGAGCCGGAAGTCTTGATCCTATTGCCTACTGACAAATGTTTACAGTTTATGAATAGTTTCACATAAATAGTACTATTTCCACATAGTACAGTGCAATGTGATGTCCGAAATGGCTGACAAAATTAGGTACTAACACGATATATATGCATATTGCAAGGTATATGTATACCTTCCAAATTGTGATCGTTGCTCGCTCGCTCCGCTCGCTCGTAAAAATTTAGTCCAACCTCACAACCGATCCGACACGTTCGCAAATTCGAAATAAGTCGCCTTCATATCGAATGACTAACGCAAGAGGGATTGGTTTTAGGTTAGGCTATCGTTTTCGAGCGAGCGCAGCGAGCGAGACACGCGTAAAGGTGTGTCACAATCCAACGGTTTGTCACATACGGACATTGAAACATTCGCACAAGCCCGAGGAGCCGGAAGTCTTTATCCTATTGCCTACTGACAAATGTTTACAGTTTATGAATAGTACCACATAAATAGTACTATTTCCACATACTACAGTGCAATGTGATGTCCGAAGTGGCTGACAAAATTAGGTACTAACACGATATAAAATGCATATTGCAAGGTATATGTATACCTTGCAAATTGTGATCGTTGCTCGCTCGTTCCGCTCGCTCGTAATTATCTACTCCAACCTCACAACCGATCCGACACGTTCGCAAATTCGAAATATGTCGCCACCATATCGAATAATGAACGCAAGATGGATTGGTTTTAGGTTCGGCTACAGTTTTCGAGCGAGCGCAGCGAGCGAGAGACGCGTAAAGGTGTGTCACAATCGAACGGTTTGGCACATACTGACATTGAAACATTCGCACCAGCCCGAGGAGCCGGAAGTCTTTATCATATTGCCTACTGACAAATGTTTACAGTTTATGAATAGCTTCACATAAATAGTACTTTTTCCACATACCACGGTGCAATGTGATGTCCGAAATGGCTGACAAGATTAGGTAATAACACGAAATGTATGCAAGGCAATATAAGGTATATGTATACCTTGCAAATTGTGATCGTTGCTCGCTCGCTCCGCTCGCTCGCAAAAATTTAGTCCAACCTCACATACGATCCAACACGTTCGCAAATTCGAAATAAGTCGCCTTCATATCGAATGACTAACGCAAGAGGGATTGGTTTTAGGTTAGGCTATAGTTTTCGAGCGAGCGCAGCGAGCGAGAGACGCGTAAAGGTGTGTCACAATCCAACGGTTTGGCACATATGGACATTGAAACATTCGCACTAGCCCGAGGAGCCGGAAGTCTTTATCCTATTGCCTACTGACAAATGTTTACAGTTTATGAATAGTACCACATAAATAGTACTATTTCCACATACTACAGTGCAATGTGATGTCCGAAGTGGCTGACAAAATTAGGTACTAACACGATATATATGCATATTGCAAGGTATATGTATACCTTGCAAATTGTGATCGTTGATCGCTCGCTCCGCTCGCTCGTAATTATCTACTCCAACCTCACAACCGATCCGACACGTTCGCAAATTCGAAATATGTCGCCACCATATCGAATAATGAACGCAAGATGGATTGGTTTTAGGTTAGGCTACAGTTTTCGAGCGAGCGAGAGACGCGTAAAGGTGTGTCACAATCGAACGGTTTGGCACATACTGACATTGAAACATTCGCACCAGCCCGAGGAGCCGGAAGTCTTTATCATATTGCCTACTGACAAATGTTTACAGTTTATGAATATTTTCACATAAATAGTACTATTTCCACATACTACAGTGCAATGTGATGTCCGAAGTGGCTGACAAAATTAGGTACTAACACGATATATATGCATATTGCAAGGTATATGTATAGCTTGGAAATTGTGATCGTTGCTCACTCGCTCCGCTCGCTCGTAAAAATTTAGTCCATTCTCACATACGATCCGACACGTTCGCAAATTCGAAATAAGTCGCCTTCATATCGAATGACTAACGCAAGAGGGATTGGTTTTAGGTTAGGCTATCGTTTTCGAGCGAGCGCAGCGAGCGAAACACGCGTAAAGGTGTGTCACAATCCAACGGTTTGTCACATACGGACATTGAAACATTCGCACCAGCCCGAGGAGCCGGAAGTCTTTATCCTATTGCCTACTGACAAATGTTTACAGTTTATGAATAGTATCACATAAATAGTACTACTTCCACATACTAAAGTGCAATGTGATGTCCGAAGTGGCTGACAAAATTAGGTACTAACACGATATATATGCATATTGCAAGTTATATGTATACCTTGCAAATTGTGATCGTTGCTCGCTCGCACCGCTCGCTCGTAAAAATTTAGTCCAACCTCACATACGATCCGACACGTTCGCAAATTCGAAATAAGTCGCCTTCATATCGAATGACTAACGCAAGAGGGATTGGTTTTAGGTTAGGCTATAGTTTTCGAGCGAGCGCAGCGAGCGAGAGACCCGTAAAGGTGTGTCACAATCCAACGGTTTGGCACATACGGACATTGAAACATTCGCACAAGCCCGAGGAGCCGGAAGTCTTTATCCTATTGCCTACTGACAAATGTTTACAGTTTATGAATAGTACCACATAAATAGTACTATTTCCACATACTACAGTGCAATGTGATGTCCGAAGTGGCTGACAAAATTAGGTACTAACACGATATAAAATGCATATTGCAAGGTATATGTATACCTTGCAAATTGTGATCGTTGCTCGCTCGTTCCGCTCGCTCGTAATTATCTACTCCAACCTCACAACCGATCCGACACGTTCGCAAATTCGAAATATGTCGCCACCATATCGAATAATGAACGCAAGATGGATTGGTTTTAGGTTCGGCTACAGTTTTCGAGCGAGCGCAGCGAGCGAGAGACGCGTAAAGGTGTGTCACAATCGAACGGTTTGGCACATACTGACATTGAAACATTCGCACCAGCCCGAGGAGCCGGAAGTCTTTATCATATTGCCTACTGACAAATGTTTACAGTTTATGAATAGTTTCACATAAATAGTACTATTTCCACATAGTACAGTGCAATGTGATGTCCGAAATGGCTGACAAAATTAGGTAATAACACGAAATGTATGCAAGGCAATATAAGGTATATGTATACCTTGCAAATTGTGATCGTTGCTCGCTCGCTCCGCTCGCTCGTAAAAATTTAGTCCAACCTCACATACGATCCAACACGTTCGCAAATTCGAAATAAGTCGCCTTCATATCGAATGACTAACGCAAGAGGGATTGGTTTTAGGTTAGGCTATAGTTTTCGAGCGAGCGCAGCGAGCGAGAGACGCGTAAAGGTGTGTCACAATCCAACGGTTTGGCACATATGGACATTGAAACATTCGCACTAGCCCGAGGAGCCGGAAGTCTTTATCCTATTGCCTACTGACAAATGTTTACAGTTTATGAATAGTACCACATAAATAGTACTATTTCCACATACTACAGTGCAATGTGATGTCCGAAGTGGCTGACAAAATTAGGTACTAACACGATATATATGCATATTGCAAGGTATATGTATACCTTGCAAATTGTGATCGTTGCTCGCTCGCTCCGCTCGCTCGTAATTATCTACTCCAACCTCACAACCGATCCGACACGTTCGCAAATTCGAAATATGTCGCCACCATATCGAATAATGAACGCAAGATGGATTGGTTTTAGGTTAGGCTACAGTTTTCGAGCGAGCGAGAGACGCGTAAAGGTGTGTCACAATCGAACGGTTTGGCACATACTGACATTGAAACATTCGCACCAGCCCGAGGAGCCGGAAGTCTTTATCATATTGCCTACTGACAAATGTTTACAGTTTATGAATATTTTCACATAAATAGTACTATTTCCACATATTACAGTGCAATGTGATGTCCGAAGTGGCTGACAAAATTAGGTAATAACACGAAATATATGCAAGGCAACATTAGGTGTATGTATAGCTTGGAAATTGTGATCGTTGCTCACTCGCTCCGCTCGCTCGTAAAAATTTAGTCCAACCCCACATACGATCCGACACGTTCGCAAATTCGAAATAAGTTGCCTTCATATCGAATGACTAACGCAAGAGGGATTGGTTTTAGGTTAGGCTATAGTTTTCGAGCGAGCGCAGCGAGCGAGAGACGCGTAAAGGTGTGTCACAATCCAACGGTTTGGCACATACGGACATTGAAACATTCGCACCAGCCCGAGGAGCCGGAAGTCTTGATCCTATTGCCTACTGACAAATGTTTACAGTTTATGAATAGTTTCACATAAATAGTACTATTTCCACATAGTACAGTGCAATGTGATGTCCGAAATGGCTGACAAAATTAGGTACTAACACGATATATATGCATATTGCAAGGTATATGTATACCTTCCAAATTGTGATCGTTGCTCCCTCGCTCCGCTCGCTCGTAAAAATTTAGTCCAACCTCACATCCGATCCGACACGTTCGCAAATTCGAAATAAGTCGCCTTCATATCGAATGACTAACGCAAGAGGGATTGGTTTTAGGTTAGGCTATCGTTTTCGAGCGAGCGCAGCGAGCGAGACACGCGTAAAGGTGTGTCACAATCCAACGGTTTGTCACATACGGACATTGAAACATTCGCACAAGCCCGAGGAGCCGGAAGTCTTTATCCTATTGCCTACTGACAAATGTTTACAGTTTATGAATAGTACCACATAAATAGTACTATTTCCACATACTACAGTGCAATGTGATGTCCGAAGTGGCTGACAAAATTAGGTACTAACACGATATAAAATGCATATTGCAAGGTATATGTATACCTTGCAAATTGTGATCGTTGCTCGCTCGTTCCGCTCGCTCGTAATTATCTACTCCAACCTCACAACCGATCCGACACGTTCGCAAATTCGAAATATGTCGCCACCATATCGAATAATGAACGCAAGATGGATTGGTTTTAGGTTCGGCTACAGTTTTCGAGCGAGCGCAGCGAGCGAGAGACGCGTAAAGGTGTGTCACAATCGAACGGTTTGGCACATACTGACATTGAAACATTCGCACCAGCCCGAGGAGCCGGAAGTCTTTATCATATTGCCTACTGACAAATGTTTACAGTTTATGAATATTTTCACATAAATAGTACTATTTCCACATACTACAGTGCAATGTGATGTCCGAAGTGGCTGACAAAATTAGGTAATAACACGAATTATATGCAAGGCAACATTAGGTATATGTATAGCTTGGAAATTGTGATCGTTGCTCACTCGCTCCGCTCGCTCGTAAAAATTTAGTCCAACCTCACATACGATCCGACACGTTCGCAAATTCGAAATAAGTTGCCTTCATATCGAATGACTAACGCAAGAGGGATTGGTTTTAGGTTAGGCTATAGTTTTCGAGCGAGCGCAGCGAGCGAGAGACGCGTAAAGGTGTGTCACAATCCAACGGTTTGGCACATACGGACATTGAAACATTCGCACCAGCCCGAGGAGCCGGAAGTCTTGATCCTATTGCCTACTGACAAATGTTTACAGTTTATGAATAGTTTCACATAAATAGTACTATTTCCACATAGTACAGTGCAATGTGATGTCCGAAATGGCTGACAAAATTAGGTACTAACACGATATATATGCATATTGCAAGGTATATGTATACCTTGCAAATTGTGATCGTTGCTCGCTCGCTCCGCTCGCTCGTAAAAATTTAGTCCAACCTCACATCCGATCCGACACGTTCGCAAATTCGAAATAAGTCGCCTTCATATCGAATGACTAACGCAAGAGGGATTGGTTTTAGGTTAGGCTATCGTTTTCGAGCGAGCGCAGCGAGCGAGACACGCGTAAAGGTGTGTCACAATCCAACGGTTTGTCACATACGGACATTGTAACATTCGCACCAGCCCGAGGAGCCGGAAGTCTTTATCCTATTGCCTACTGACAAATGTTTACAGTTTATGAATAGTATCACATAAATAGTACTACTTCCACATACTAAAGTGCAATGTGATGTCCGAAGTGGCTGACAAAATTAGGTACTAACACGATATATATGCATATTGCAAGTTATATGTATACCTTGCAAATTGTTATCGTTGCTCACTCGCTCCGCTCGCTCGTAAAAATTTAGTCCAACCCCACATACGATCCGACACGTTCGCAAATTCGAAATAAGTTGCCTTCATATCGAATGACTAACGCAAGAGGGATTGGTTTTAGGTTAGGCTATAGTTTTCGAGCGAGCGCAGCGAGCGAGAGACGCGTAAAGGTGTGTCACAATCCAACGGTTTGGCACATACGGACATTGAAACATTCGCACCAGCCCGAGGAGCCGGAAGTCTTGATCCTATTGCCTACTGACAAATGTTTACAGTTTATGAATAGTTTCACATAAATAGTACTATTTCCACATAGTACAGTGCAATGTGATGTCCGAAATGGCTGACAAAATTAGGTACTAACACGATATATATGCATATTGCAAGGTATATGTATACCTTCCAAATTGTGATCGTTGCTCGCTCGCTCCGCTCGCTCGTAAAAATTTAGTCCAACCTCACAACCGATCCGACACGTTCGCAAATTCGAAATAAGTCGCCTTCATATCGAATGACTAACGCAAGAGGGATTGGTTTTAGGTTAGGCTATAGTTTTCGAGCGAGCGCAGCGAGCGAGACACGCGTAAAGGTGTGTCACAATCCAACGGTTTGTCACATACGGACATTGAAACATTCGCACAAGCCCGAGGAGCCGGAAGTCTTTATCCTATTGCCTACTGACAAATGTTTACAGTTTATGAATAGTACCACATAAATAGTACTATTTCCACATACTACAGTGCAATGTGATGTCCGAAGTGGCTGACAAAATTAGGTACTAACACGATATAAAATGCATATTGCAAGGTATATGTATACCTTGCAAATTGTGATCGTTGCTCGCTCGTTCCGCTCGCTCGTAATTATCTACTCCAACCTCACAACCGATCCGACACGTTCGCAAATTCGAAATATGTCGCCACCATATCGAATAATGAACGCAAGATGGATTGGTTTTAGGTTCGGCTACAGTTTTCGAGCGAGCGCAGCGAGCGAGAGACGCGTAAAGGTGTGTCACAATCGAACGGTTTGGCACATACTGACATTGAAACATTCGCACCAGCCCGAGGAGCCGGAAGTCTTTATCATATTGCCTACTGACAAATGTTTACAGTTTATGAATAGTTTCACATAAATAGTACTATTTCCACATAGTACTGTGCAATGTGATGTCCGAAATGGCTGACAAAATTAGGTAATAACACGAAATGTATGCAAGGCAATATAAGGTATATGTATACCTTGCAAATTGTGATCGTTGCTCGCTCGCTCCGCTCGCTCGCAAAAATTTAGTCCAACCTCACATACGATCCAACACGTTCGCAAATTCGAAATAAGTCGCCTTCATATCGAATGACTAACGCAAGAGGGATTGGTTTTAGGTTAGGCTATAGTTTTCGAGCGAGCGCAGCGAGCGAGAGACGCGTAAAGGTGTGTCACAATCCAACGGTTTGGCACATATGGACATTGAAACATTCGCACTAGCCCGAGGAGCCGGAAGTCTTTATCCTATTGCCTACTGACAAATGTTTACAGTTTATGAATAGTACCACATAAATAGTACTATTTCCACATACTACAGTGCAATGTGATGTCCGAAGTGGCTGACAAAATTAGGTACTAACACGATATATATGCATATTGCAAGGTATATGTATACCTTGCAAATTGTGATCGTTGATCGCTCGCTCCGCTCGCTCGTAATTATCTACTCCAACCTCACAACCGATCCGACACGTTCGCAAATTCGAAATATGTCGCCACCATATCGAATAATGAACGCAAGATGGATTGGTTTTAGGTTAGGCTACAGTTTTCGAGCGAGCGAGAGACGCGTAAAGGTGTGTCACAATCGAACGGTTTGGCACATACTGACATTGAAACATTCGCACCAGCCCGAGGAGCCGGAAGTCTTTATCATATTGCCTACTGACAAATGTTTACAGTTTATGAATATTTTCACATAAATAGTACTATTTCCACATACTACAGTGCAATGTGATGTCCGAAGTGGCTGACAAAATTAGGTACTAACACGATATATATGCATATTGCAAGGTATATGTATAGCTTGGAAATTGTGATCGTTGCTCACTCGCTCCGCTCGCTCGTAAAAATTTAGTCCATTCTCACATACGATCCGACACGTTCGCAAATTCGAAATAAGTCGCCTTCATATCGAATGACTAACGCAAGAGGGATTGGTTTTAGGTTAGGCTATCGTTTTCGAGCGAGCGCAGCGAGCGAAACACGCGTAAAGGTGTGTCACAATCCAACGGTTTGTCACATACGGACATTGAAACATTCGCACCAGCCCGAGGAGCCGGAAGTCTTTATCCTATTGCCTACTGACAAATGTTTACAGTTTATGAATAGTATCACATAAATAGTACTACTTCCACATACTAAAGTGCAATGTGATGTCCGAAGTGGCTGACAAAATTAGGTACTAACACGATATATATGCATATTGCAAGTTATATGTATACCTTGCAAATTGTGATCGTTGCTCGCTCGCACCGCTCGCTCGTAAAAATTTAGTCCAACCTCACATACGATCCGACACGTTCGCA
Source organism: Bombus terrestris (assembly GCF_910591885.1). NCBI lineage: Eukaryota > Metazoa > Arthropoda > Insecta > Hymenoptera > Apidae > Bombus > Bombus terrestris. The sequence continues at coordinate 517,082 of NW_025963552.1, read as the reverse complement.
AATTCGAAATAAGTCGCCTTCATATCGAATGACTAACGCAAGAGGGATTGGTTTTAGGTTAGGCTATAGTTTTCGAGCGAGCGCAGCGAGCGAGAGACCCGTAAAGGTGTGTCACAATCCAACGGTTTGGCACATACGGACATTGAAACATTCGCACAAGCCCGAGGAGCCGGAAGTCTTTATCCTATTGCCTACTGACAAATGTTTACAGTTTATGAATAGTACCACATAAATAGTACTATTTCCACATACTACAGTGCAATGTGATGTCCGAAGTGGCTGACAAAGTTAGGTAATAACACGAAATGTATGCAAGGCATTATAAGGTATATGTATACCTTGCAAATTGTGATCGTTGCTCGCTCGCTCCGCTCGCTCGAAAAAATTTAGTCCAACCTCACATACGATCCGACACGTTCGCAAATTCGAAATAAGTCGCCTTCATATCGAATGACTAACGCAAGAGGGATTGGTTTTAGGTTAGGCTATAATTTTCGAGCGAGCGCAGCGAGCGAGAGACCCGTAAAGGTGTGTCACAATCCAACGGTTTGGCACATACGGACATTGAAACATTCGCACAAGCCCGAGGAGCCGGAAGTCTTTATCCTATTGCCTACTGACAAATGTTTACAGTTTATGAATAGTACCACATAAATAGTACTATTTCCACATACTACAGTGCAATGTGATGTCCGAAGTGGCTGACAAAATTAGGTACTAACACGATATAAAATGCATATTGCAAGGTATATGTATACCTTGCAAATTGTGATCGTTGCTCGCTCGTTCCGCTCGCTCGTAATTATCTACTCCAACCTCACAACCGATCCGACACGTTCGCAAATTCGAAATATGTCGCCACCATATCGAATAATGAACGCAAGATGGATTGGTTTTAGGTTCGGCTACAGTTTTCGAGCGAGCGCAGCGAGCGAGAGACGCGTAAAGGTGTGTCACAATCGAACGGTTTGGCACATACTGACATTGAAACATTTGCACCAGCCCGAGGAGCCGGAAGTCTTTATCATATTGCCTACTGACAAATGTTTACAGTTTATGAATAGTTTCACATAAATAGTACTATTTCCACATAGTACAGTGCAATGTGATGTCCGAAATGGCTGACAAAAATTGGTAATAACACGAAATACATGCAAGGCAATATAAGGTATATGTATACCTTGCAAATTGTGATCGTTGCTCGCTCGCTCCGCTCGCTCGTAAAAATTTAGTCCAACCTCACATACGATCCGACACGTTCGCAAATTCGAAATAAGTCGCCTTCATATCGAATGACTAACGCAAGAGGGATTGGTTTTATGTTAGGCTATAGTTTTCGAGCGAGCGCAGCGAGCGAGAGACGCGTAAAGGTGTGTCACAATCCAACGGTTTGGTACATACGGACATTGAAACATTCGCACCAGCCCGAGGAGCCGGAAGTCTTTATCCTATTGCCTACTGACAAATTTTTACAGTTTATGAATAGTACCACATAAATAGTACTATTTCCACATACTACAGTGCAATGTGATGTCCGAAGTGGCTGACAAAGTTAGGTAATAACACGAAATGTATGCAAGGCAATATAAGGTATATGTATACCTTGCAAATTGTGATCGTTGCTCGCTCGCTCCGCTCGCTCGTAAAAATTTAGTCCAACCTCACATACGATCCAACACGTTCGCAAATTCGAAATAAGTCGCCTTCATATCGAATGACTAACGCAAGAGGGATTGGTTTTAGGTTAGGCTATAGTTTTCGAGCGAGCGCAGCGAGCGAGAGACGCGTAAAGGTGTGTCACAATCCAACGGTTTGGCACATATGGACATTGAAACATTCGCACTAGCCCGAGGAGCCGGAAGTCTTTATCCTATTGCCTACTGACAAATGTTTACAGTTTATGAATAGTACCACATAAATAGTACTATTTCCACATACTACAGTGCAATGTGATGTCCGAAGTGGCTGACAAAATTAGGTACTAACACGATATATATGCATATTGCAAGGTATATGTATACCTTGCAAATTGTGATCGTTGCTCGCTCGCTCCGCTCGCTCGTAATTATCTACTCCAACCTCACAACCGATCCGACACGTTCGCAAATTCGAAATAAGTCGCCTTCATATCGAATGACTAACGCAAGAGGGATTGGTTTTAGGTTAGGCTATAGTTTTCGAGCGAGCGCAGCGAGCGAGAGACCCGTAAAGGTGTGTCACAATCCAACGGTTTGGCACATACGGACATTGAAACATTCGCACAAGCCCGAGGAGCCGGAAGTCTTTATCCTATTGCCTACTGACAAATGTTTACAGTTTATGAATAGTACCACATAAATAGTACTATTTCCACATACTACAGTGCAATGTGATGTCCGAAGTGGCTGACAAAATTAGGTACTAACACGATATAAAATGCATATTGCAAGGTATATGTATACCTTGCAAATTGTGATCGTTGCTCGCTCGTTCCGCTCGCTCGTAATTATCTACTCCAACCTCACAACCGATCCGACACGTTCGCAAATTCGAAATATGTCGCCACCATATCGAATAATGAACGCAAGATGGATTGGTTTTAGGTTCGGCTACAGTTTTCGAGCGAGCGCAGCGAGCGAGAGACGCGTAAAGGTGTGTCACAATCGAACGGTTTGGCACATACTGACATTGAAACATTCGCACCAGCCCGAGGAGCCGGAAGTCTTTATCATATTGCCTACTGACAAATGTTTACAGTTTATGAATAGTTTCACATAAATAGTACTATTTCCACATAGTACAGTGCAATGTGATGTCCGAAATGGCTGACAAAATTAGGTAATAACACGAAATGTATGCAAGGCAATATAAGGTATATGTATACCTTGCAAATTGTGATCGTTGCTCGCTCGCTCCGCTCGCTCGTAAAAATTTAGTCCAACCTCACATACGATCCAACACGTTCGCAAATTCGAAATAAGTCGCCTTCATATCGAATGACTAACGCAAGAGGGATTGGTTTTAGGTTAGGCTATAGTTTTCGAGCGAGCGCAGCGAGCGAGAGACGCGTAAAGGTGTGTCACAATCCAACGGTTTGGCACATATGGACATTGAAACATTCGCACCAGCCCGAGGAGCCGGAAGTCTTTATCCTATTGCCTACTGACAAATTTTTACAGTTTATGAATAGTACCACATAAATAGTACTATTTCCACATACTACAGTGCAATGTGATGTCCGAAGTGGCTGACAAAATTAGGTACTAACACGATATATATGCATATTGCAAGGTATATGTATACCTTGCAAATTGTGATCGTTGCTCGCTCGCTCCGCTCGCTCGTAATTATCTACTCCAACCTCACAACCGATCCGACACGTTCGCAAATTCGAAATATGTCGCCACCATATCGAATAATGAACGCAAGATGGATTGGTTTTAGGTTAGGCTACAGTTTTCGAGCGAGCGAGAGACGCGTAAAGGTGTGTCACAATCGAACGGTTTGGCACATACTGACATTGAAACATTCGCACCAGCCCGAGGAGCCGGAAGTCTTTATCATATTGCCTACTGACAAATGTTTACAGTTTATGAATATTTTCACATAAATAGTACTATTTCCACATATTACAGTGCAATGTGATGTCCGAAGTGGCTGACAAAATTAGGTAATAACACGAAATATATGCAAGGCAACATTAGGTGTATGTATAGCTTGGAAATTGTGATCGTTGCTCACTCGCTCCGCTCGCTCGTAAAAATTTAGTCCAACCCCACATACGATCCGACACGTTCGCAAATTCGAAATAAGTTGCCTTCATATCGAATGACTAACGCAAGAGGGATTGGTTTTAGGTTAGGCTATAGTTTTCGAGCGAGCGCAGCGAGCGAGAGACGCGTAAAGGTGTGTCACAATCCAACGGTTTGGCACATACGGACATTGAAACATTCGCACCAGCCCGAGGAGCCGGAAGTCTTGATCCTATTGCCTACTGACAAATGTTTACAGTTTATGAATAGTTTCACATAAATAGTACTATTTCCACATAGTACAGTGCAATGTGATGTCCGAAATGGCTGACAAAATTAGGTACTAACACGATATATATGCATATTGCAAGGTATATGTATACCTTCCAAATTGTGATCGTTGCTCGCTCGCTCCGCTCGCTCGTAAAAATTTAGTCCAACCTCACATCCGATCCGACACGTTCGCAAATTCGAAATAAGTCGCCTTCATATCGAATGACTAACGCAAGAGGGATTGGTTTTAGGTTAGGCTATCGTTTTCGAGCGAGCGCAGCGAGCGAGACACGCGTAAAGGTGTGTCACAATCCAACGGTTTGTCACATACGGACATTGAAACATTCGCACAAGCCCGAGGAGCCGGAAGTCTTTATCCTATTGCCTACTGACAAATGTTTACAGTTTATGAATAGTACCACATAAATAGTACTATTTCCACATACTACAGTGCAATGTGATGTCCGAAGTGGCTGACAAAATTAGGTACTAACACGATATAAAATGCATATTGCAAGGTATATGTATACCTTGCAAATTGTGATCGTTGCTCGCTCGTTCCGCTCGCTCGTAATTATCTACTCCAACCTCACAACCGATCCGACACGTTCGCAAATTCGAAATATGTCGCCACCATATCGAATAATGAACGCAAGATGGATTGGTTTTAGGTTCGGCTACAGTTTTCGAGCGAGCGCAGCGAGCGAGAGACGCGTAAAGGTGTGTCACAATCGAACGGTTTGGCACATACTGACATTGAAACATTCGCACCAGCCCGAGGAGCCGGAAGTCTTTATCATATTGCCTACTGACAAATGTTTACAGTTTATGAATAGTTTCACATAAATAGTACTATTTCCACATAGTACTGTGCAATGTGATGTCCGAAATGGCTGACAAAATTAGGTAATAACACGAAATGTATGCAAGGCAATATAAGGTATATGTATACCTTGCAAATTGTGATCGTTGCTCGCTCGCTCCGCTCGCTCGCAAAAATTTAGTCCAACCTCACATACGATCCAACACGTTCGCAAATTCGAAATATGTCGCCACCATATCGAATAATGAACGAAGATGGATTGGTTTTAGGTTAGGCTATAGTTTTCGAGCGAGCGCAGCGAGCGAGAGACGCGTAAATGTGTGTCACAATCCAACGGTTTGGCACATATGGACATTGAAACATTCGCACTAGCCCGAGGAGCCGGAAGTCTTTATCCTATTGCCTACTGACAAATGTTTACAGTTTATGAATAGTACCACATAAATAGTACTATTTCCACATACTACAGTGCAATGTGATGTCCGAAGTGGCTGACAAAATTAGGTACTAACACGATATATATGCATATTGCAAGGTATATGTATACCTTGCAAATTGTGATCGTTGATCGCTCGCTCCGCTCGCTCGTAATTATCTACTCCAACCTCACAACCGATCCGACACGTTCGCAAATTCGAAATATGTCGCCACCATATCGAATAATGAACGCAAGATGGATTGGTTTTAGGTTAGGCTACAGTTTTCGAGCGAGCGAGAGACGCGTAAAGGTGTGTCACAATCGAACGGTTTGGCACATACTGACATTGAAACATTCGCACCAGCCCGAGGAGCCGGAAGTCTTTATCATATTGCCTACTGACAAATGTTTACAGTTTATGAATATTTTCACATAAATAGTACTATTTCCACATACTACAGTGCAATGTGATGTCCGAAGTGGCTGACAAAATTAGGTACTAACACGATATATATGCATATTGCAAGGTATATGTATAGCTTGGAAATTGTGATCGTTGCTCACTCGCTCCGCTCGCTCGTAAAAATTTAGTCCATTCTCACATACGATCCGACACGTTCGCAAATTCGAAATAAGTTGCCTTCATATCGAATGACTAACGCAAGAGGGATTGGTTTTAGGTTAGGCTATAGTTTTCGAGCGAGCGCAGCGAGCGAGAGACGCGTAAAGGTGTGTCACAATCCAACGGTTTGGCACATACGGACATTGAAACATTCGCACCAGCCCGAGGAGCCGGAAGTCTTGATCCTATTGCCTACTGACAAATGTTTACAGTTTATGAATAGTTTCACATAAATAGTACTATTTCCACATAGTACAGTGCAATGTGATGTCCGAAATGGCTGACAAAATTAGGTACTAACACGATATATATGCATATTGCAAGGTATATGTATACCTTGCAAATTGTGATCGTTGCTCGCTCGCTCCGCTCGCTCGTAAAAATTTAGTCCAACCTCACATCCGATCCGACACGTTCGCAAATTCGAAATAAGTCGCCTTCATATCGAATGACTAACGCAAGTGGGATTGGTTTTAGGTTAGGCTATCGTTTTCGAGCGAGCGCAGCGAGCGAGACACGCGTAAAGGTGTGTCACAATCCAACGGTTTGTCACATACGGACATTGAAACATTCGCACAAGCCCGAGGAGCCGGAAGTCTTTATCCTATTGCCTACTGACAAATGTTTACAGTTTATGAATAGTACCACATAAATAGTACTATTTCCACATACTACAGTGCAATGTGATGTCCGAAGTGGCTGACAAAATTAGGTACTAACACGATATAAAATGCATATTGCAAGGTATATGTATACCTTGCAAATTGTGATCGTTGCTCGCTCGTTCCGCTCGCTCGTAATTATCTACTCCAACCTCACAACCGATCCGACACGTTCGCAAATTCGAAATATGTCGCCACCATATCGAATAATGAACGCAAGATGGATTGGTTTTAGGTTAGGCTACAGTTTTCGAGCGAGCGAGAGACGCATAAAGGTGTGTCACAATCGAACGGTTTGGCACATACTGACATTGAAACATTCGCACCAGCCCGAGGAGCCGGAAGTCTTTATCATATTGCCTACTGACAAATGTTTACAGTTTATGAATATTTTCACATAAATAGTACTATTTCCACATACTACAGTGCAATGTGATGTCCGAAGTGGCTGACAAAATTAGGTAATAACACGAATTATATGCAAGGCAACATTAGGTATATGTATAGCTTGGAGATTGTGATCGTTGCTCACTCGCTCCGCTCGCTCGTAAAAATTTAGTCCAACCTCACATACGATCCGACACGTTCGCAAATTCGAAATAAGTTGCCTTCATATCGAATGACTAACGCAAGAGGGATTGGTTTTAGGTTAGGCTATAGTTTTCGAGCGAGCGCAGCGAGCGAGAGACGCGTAAAGGTGTGTCACAATCCAACGGTTTGGCACATACGGACATTGAAACATTCGCACCAGCCCGAGGAGCCGGAAGTCTTGATCCTATTGCCTACTGACAAATGTTTACAGTTTATGAATAGTTTCACATAAATAGTACTATTTCCACATAGTACAGTGCAATGTGATGTCCGAAATGGCTGACAAAATTAGGTACTAACACGATATATATGCATATTGCAAGGTATATGTATACCTTGCAAATTGTGATCGTTGCTCGCTCGCTCCGCTCGCTCGTAAAAATTTAGTCCAACCTCACATCCGATCCGACACGTTCGCAAATTCGAAATAAGTCGCCTTCATATCGAATGACTAACGCAAGAGGGATTGGTTTTAGGTTAGGCTATCGTTTTCGAGCGAGCGCAGCGAGCGAGACACGCGTAAAGGTGTGTCACAATCCAACGGTTTGTCACATACGGACATTGTAACATTCGCACCAGCCCGAGGAGCCGGAAGTCTTTATCCTATTGCCTACTGACAAATGTTTACAGTTTATGAATATTTTCACATAAATAGTACTATTTCCACATACTACAGTGCAATGTGATGTCCGAAGTGGCTGACAAAATTAGGTACTAACACGATATATATGCATATTGCAAGGTATATGTATAGCTTGGAAATTGTGATCGTTGCTCACTCGCTCCGCTCGCTCGTAAAAATTTAGTCCATTCTCACATACGATCCGACACGTTCGCAAATTCGAAATAAGTTGCCTTCATATCGAATGACTAACGCAAGAGGGATTGGTTTTAGGTTAGGCTATAGTTTTCGAGCGAGCGCAGCGAGCGAGAGACGCGTAAAGGTGTGTCACAATCCAACGGTTTGGCACATACGGACATTGAAACATTCGCACCAGCCCGAGGAGCCGGAAGTCTTGATCCTATTGCCTACTGACAAATGTTTACAGTTTATGAATAGTTTCACATAAATAGTACTATTTCCACATAGTACAGTGCAATGTGATGTCCGAAATGGCTGACAAAATTAGGTACTAACACGATATATATGCATATTGCAAGGTATATGTATACCTTCCAAATTGTGATCGTTGCTCGCTCGCTCCGCTCGCTCGTAAAAATTTAGTCCAACCTCACATCCGATCCGACACGTTCGCAAATTCGAAATAAGTCGCCTTCATATCGAATGACTAACGCAAGAGGGATTGGTTTTAGGTTAGGCTATCGTTTTCGAGCGAGCGCAGCGAGCGAGACACGCGTAAAGGTGTGTCACAATCCAACGGTTTGTCACATACGGACATTGAAACATTCGCACAAGCCCGAGGAGCCGGAAGTCTTTATCCTATTGCCTACTGACAAATGTTTACAGTTTATGAATAGTACCACATAAATAGTACTATTTCCACATACTACAGTGCAATGTGATGTCCGAAGTGGCTGACAAAATTAGGTACTAACACGATATAAAATGCATATTGCAAGGTATATGTATACCTTGCAAATTGTGATCGTTGCTCGCTCGTTCCGCTCGCTCGTAATTATCTACTCCAACCTCACAACCGATCCGACACGTTCGCAAATTCGAAATATGTCGCCACCATATCGAATAATGAACGCAAGATGGATTGGTTTTAGGTTAGGCTACAGTTTTCGAGCGAGCGAGAGACGCGTAAAGGTGTGTCACAATCGAACGGTTTGGCACATACTGACATTGAAACATTCGCACCAGCCCGAGGAGCCGGAAGTCTTTATCATATTGCCTACTGACAAATGTTTACAGTTTATGAATATTTTCACATAAATAGTACTATTTCCACATACTACAGTGCAATGTGATGTCCGAAGTGGCTGACAAAATTAGGTAATAACACGAATTATATGCAAGGCAACATTAGGTATATGTATAGCTTGGAAATTGTGATCGTTGCTCACTCGCTCCGCTCGCTCGTAAAAATTTAGTCCAACCTCACATACGATCCGACACGTTCGCAAATTCGAAATAAGTTGCCTTCATATCGAATGACTAACGCAAGAGGGATTGGTTTTAGGTTAGGCTATAGTTTTCGAGCGAGCGCAGCGAGCGAGAGACGCGTAAAGGTGTGTCACAATCCAACGGTTTGGCACATACGGACATTGAAACATTCGCACCAGCCCGAGGAGCCGGAAGTCTTGATCCTATTGCCTACTGACAAATGTTTACAGTTTATGAATAGTTTCACATAGATAGTACTATTTCCACATAGTACAGTGCAATGTGATGTCCGAAATGGCTGACAAAATTAGGTACTAACACGATATATATGCATATTGCAAGGTATATGTATACCTTGCAAATTGTGATCGTTGCTCGCTCGCTCCGCTCGCTCGTAAAAATTTAGTCCAACCTCACATCCGATCCGACACGTTCGCAAATTCGAAATAAGTCGCCTTCATATCGAATGACTAACGCAAGAGGGATTGGTTTTAGGTTAGGCTATCGTTTTCGAGCGAGCGCAGCGAGCGAGACACGCGTAAAGGTGTGTCACAATCCAACGGTTTGTCACATACGGACATTGTAACATTCGCACCAGCCCGAGGAGCCGGAAGTCTTTATCCTATTGCCTACTGACAAATGTTTACAGTTTATGAATAGTATCACATAAATAGTACTACTTCCACATACTAAAGTGCAATGTGATGTCCGAAGTGGCTGACAAAATTAGGTACTAACACGATATATATGCATATTGCAAGTTATATGTATACCTTGCAAATTGTTATCGTTGCTCACTCGCTCCGCTCGCTCGTAAAAATTTAGTCCAACCCCACATACGATCCGACACGTTCGCAAATTCGAAATAAGTTGCCTTCATATCGAATGACTAACGCAAGAGGGATTGGTTTTAGGTTAGGCTATAGTTTTCGAGCGAGCGCAGCGAGCGAGAGACGCGTAAAGGTGTGTCACAATCCAACGGTTTGGCACATACGGACATTGAAACATTCGCACCAGCCCGAGGAGCCGGAAGTCTTGATCCTATTGCCTACTGACAAATGTTTACAGTTTATGAATAGTTTCACATAAATAGTACTATTTCCACATAGTACAGTGCAATGTGATGTCCCAAATGGCTGACAAAATTAGGTACTAACACGATATATATGCATATTGCAAGGTATATGTATACCTTCCAAATTGTGATCGTTGCTCGCTCGCTCCGCTCGCTCGTAAAAATTTAGTCCAACCTCACATCCGATCCGACACGTTCGCAAATTCGAAATAAGTCGCCTTCATATCGAATGACTAACGCAAGTGGGATTGGTTTTAGGTTAGGCTATCGTTTTCGAGCGAGCGCAGCGAGCGAGACACGCGTAAAGGTGTGTCACAATCCAACGGTTTGTCACATACGGACATTGAAACATTCGCACAAGCCCGAGGAGCCGGAAGTCTTTATCCTATTGCCTACTGACAAATGTTTACAGTTTATGAATAGTACCACATAAATAGTACTATTTCCACATACTACAGTGCAATGTGATGTCCGAAGTGGCTGACAAAATTAGGTACTAACACGATATATATGCATATTGCAAGTTATATGTATACCTTGCAAATTGTTATCGTTGCTCACTCGCTCCGCTCGCTCGTAAAAATTTAGTCCAACCCCACATACGATCCGACACGTTCGCAAATTCGAAATAAGTTGCCTTCATATCGAATGACTAACGCAAGAGGGATTGGTTTTAGGTTAGGCTATAGTTTTCGAGCGAGCGCAGCGAGCGAGAGACGCGTAAAGGTGTGTCACAATCCAACGGTTTGGCACATACGGACATTGAAACATTCGCACCAGCCCGAGGAGCCGGAAGTCTTGATCCTATTGCCTACTGACAAATGTTTACAGTTTATGAATAGTTTCACATAAATAGTACTATTTCCACATAGTACAGTGCAATGTGATGTCCGAAATGGCTGACAAAATTAGGTACTAACACGATATATATGCATATTGCAAGGTATATGTATACCTTCCAAATTGTGATCGTTGCTCGCTCGCTCCGCTCGCTCGTAAAAATTTAGTCCAACCTCACATCCGATCCGACACGTTCGCAAATTCGAAATAAGTCGCCTTCATATCGAATGACTAACGCAAGAGGGATTGGTTTTAGGTTAGGCTATCGTTTTCGAGCGAGCGCAGCGAGCGAGACACGCGTAAAGGTGTGTCACAATCCAACGGTTTGTCACATACGGACATTGAAACATTCGCACAAGCCCGAGGAGCCGGAAGTCTTTATCCTATTGCCTACTGACAAATGTTTACAGTTTATGAATAGTACCACATAAATAGTACTATTTCCACATACTAGAGTGCAATGTGATGTCCGAAGTGGCTGACAAAATTAGGTACTAACACGATATAAAATGCATATTGCAAGGTATATGTATACCTTGCAAATTGTGATCGTTGCTCGCTCGTTCCGCTCGCTCGTAATTATCTACTCCAACCTCACAACCGATCCGACACGTTCGCAAATTCGAAATATGTCGCCACCATATCGAATAATGAACGCAAGATGGATTGGTTTTAGGTTCGGCTACAGTTTTCGAGCGAGCGCAGCGAGCGAGAGACGCGTAAAGGTGTGTCACAATCGAACGGTTTGGCACATACTGACATTGAAACATTCGCACCAGCCCGAGGAGCCGGAAGTCTTTATCATATTGCCTACTGACAAATGTTTACAGTTTATGAATAGTTTCACATAAATAGTACTATTTCCACATAGTACTGTGCAATGTGATGTCCGAAATGGCTGACAAAATTAGGTAATAACACGAAATGTATGCAAGGCAATATAAGGTATATGTATACCTTGCAAATTGTGATCGTTGCTCGCTCGCTCCGCTCGCTCGCAAAAATTTAGTCCAACCTCACATACGATCCAACACGTTCGCAAATTCGAAATAAGTCGCCTTCATATCGAATGACTAACGCAAGAGGGATTGGTTTTAGGTTAGGCTATAGTTTTCGAGCGAGCGCAGCGAGCGAGAGACGCGTAAAGGTGTGTCACAATCCAACGGTTTGGCACATATGGACATTGAAACATTCGCACTAGCCCGAGGAGCCGGAAGTCTTTATCCTATTGCCTACTGACAAATGTTTACAGTTTATGAATAGTACCACATAAATAGTACTATTTCCACATACTACAGTGCAATGTGATGTCCGAAGTGGCTGACAAAATTAGGTACTAACACGATATATATGCATATTGCAAGGTATATGTATACCTTGCAAATTGTGATCGTTGATCGCTCGCTCCGCTCGCTCGTAATTATCTACTCCAACCTCACAGCCGATCCGACACGTTCGCAAATTCGAAATATGTCGCCACCATATCGAATAATGAACGCAAGATGGATTGGTTTTAGGTTAGGCTACAGTTTTCGAGCGAGCGAGAGACGCGTAAAGGTGTGTCACAATCGAACGGTTTGGCACATACTGACATTGAAACATTCGCACCAGCCCGAGGAGCCGGAAGTCTTTATCATATTGCCTACTGACAAATGTTTACAGTTTATGAATATTTTCACATAAATAGTACTATTTCCACATACTACAGTGCAATGTGATGTCCGAAGTGGCTGACAAAATTAGGTAATAACACGAAATATATGCAAGGCAACATTAGGTATATGTATAGCTTGGAAATTGTGATCGTTGCTCACTCGCTCCGCTCGCTCGTAAAAATTTAGTCCATTCTCACATACGATCCGACACGTTCGCAAATTCGAAATAAGTTGCCTTCATATCGAATGACTAACGCAAGAGGGATTGGTTTTAGGTTAGGCTATAGTTTTCGAGCGAGCGCAGCGAGCGAGAGACGCGTAAAGGTGTGTCACAATCCAACGGTTTGGCACATACGGACATTGAAACATTCGCACCAGCCCGAGGAGCCGGAAGTCTTGATCCTATTGCCTACTGACAAATGTTTACAGTTTATGAATAGTTTCACATAAATAGTACTATTTCCACATAGTACAGTGCAATGTGATGTCCGAAATGGCTGACAAAATTAGGTACTAACACGATATATATGCATATTGCAAGGTATATGTATACCTTGCAAATTGTGATCGTTGCTCGCTCGCTCCGCTCGCTCGTAAAAATTTAGTCCAACCTCACATCCGATCCGACACGTTCGCAAATTCGAAATAAGTCGCCTTCATATCGTATGACTAACGCAAGTGGGATTGGTTTTAGGTTAGGCTATCGTTTTCGAGCGAGCGCAGCGAGCGAGACACGCGTAAAGGTGTGTCACAATCCAACGGTTTGTCACATACGGACATTGAAACATTCGCACAAGCCCGAGGAGCCGGAAGTCTTTATCCTATTGCCTACTGACAAATGTTTACAGTTTATGAATAGTACCACATAAATAGTACTATTTCCACATACTACAGTGCAATGTGATGTCCGAAGTGGCTGACAAAATTAGGTACTAACACGATATAAAATGCATATTGCAAGGTATATGTATACCTTGCAAATTGTGATCGTTGCTCGCTCGTTCCGCTCGCTCGTAATTATCTACTCCAACCTCACAACCGATCCGACACGTTCGCAAATTCGAAATATGTCGCCACCATATCGAATAATGAACGCAAGATGGATTGGTTTTAGGTTAGGCTACAGTTTTCGAGCGAGCGAGAGACGCGTAAAGGTGTGTCACAATCGAACGGTTTGGCACATACTGACATTGAAACATTCGCACCAGCCCGAGGAGCCGGAAGTCTTTATCATATTGCCTACTGACAAATGTTTACAGTTTATGAATATTTTCACATAAATAGTACTATTTCCACATACTACAGTGCAATGTGATGTCCGAAGTGGCTGACAAAATTAGGTAATAACACGAATTATATGCAAGGCAACATTAGGTATATGTATAGCTTGGAAATTGTGATCGTTGCTCGCTCGCTCCGCTCGCTCGTAAAAATTTAGTCCAACCTCACATACGATCCGACACGTTCGCAAATTCGAAATAAGTTGCCTTCATATCGAATGACTAACGCAAGAGGGATTGGTTTTAGGTTAGGCTATAGTTTTCGAGCGAGCGCAGCGAGCGAGAGACGCGTAAAGGTGTGTCACAATCCAACGGTTTGGCACATACGGACATTGAAACATTCGCACCAGCCCGAGGAGCCGGAAGTCTTGATCCTATTGCCTACTGACAAATGTTTACAGTTTGTGAATTGTTTCACATAAATAGTACTATTTCCACATACTACAGTGCAATGTGATGTCCGAAATGGCTGACAAAATTAGGTACTAACACGATATATATGCATATTGCAAGGTATATGTATACCTTGCAAATTGTGATCGTTGCTCGCTCGCTCCGCTCGCTCGTAAAAATTTAGTCCAACCTCACATCCGATCCGACACGTTCGCAAATTCGAAATAAGTCGCCTTCATATCGAATGACTAACGCAAGAGGGATTGGTTTTAGGTTAGGCTATCGTTTTCGAGCGAGCGCAGCGAGCGAGACACGCGTAAAGGTGTGTCACAATCCAACGGTTTGTCACATACGGACATTGTAACATTCGCACCAGCCCGAGGAGCCGGAAGTCTTTATCCTATTGCCTACTGACAAATGTTTACAGTTTATGAATAGTATCACATAAATAGTACTACTTCCACATACTAAAGTGCAATGTGATGTCCGAAGTGGCTGACAAAATTAGGTACTAACACGATATATATGCATATTGCAAGTTATATGTATACCTTGCAAATTGTTATCGTTGCTCGCTCGCTCCGCTCGCTCGTAAAAATTTAGTCCAACCTCACATACGATCCGACACGTTCGCAAATTCGAAATAAGTCGCCTTCATATCGAATGACTAACGCAAGAGGGATTGGTTTTAGGTTAGGCTATAGTTTTCGAGCGAGCGCAGCGAGCGAGAGACCCGTAAAGGTGTGTCAGAATCCAACGGTTTGGCACATACGGACATGGAAACATGCGCACCAGCCCAAGGAGCCGGAAGGCTTTATCCTATTGCCTACTGACAAATGTTTACAGTTTATGAATAGTACCACATAAATAGTACTATTTCCACATACTACAGTGCAATGTGATGTCCGAAGTGGCTGACAAAATTAGGTACTAACACGATATATATGCATATTGCAAGGTATATGTATACCTTGCAAATTGTGATCGTTGATCGCTCGCTCCGCTCGCTCGTAATTATCTACTCCAACCTCACAACCGATCCGACACGTTCGCAAATTCGAAATATGTCGCCACCATATCGAATAATGAACGCAAGATGGATTGGTTTTAGGTTAGGCTACAGTTTTCGAGCGAGCGAGAGACGCGTAAAGGTGTGTCACAATCGAACGGTTTGGCACATACTGACATTGAAACATTCGCACCAGCCCGAGGAGCCGGAAGTCTTTATCATATTGCCTACTGACAAATGTTTACAGTTTATGAATAGTTTCACATAAATAGTACTATTTCCACATAGTACAGTGCAATGTGATGTCCGAAATGGCTGACAAAATTAGGTAATAACACGAAATGTATGCAAGGCAATATAAGGTATATGTATACCTTGCAAATTGTGATCGTTGCTCGCTCGCTCCGCTCGCTCGTAAAAATTTAGTCCAACCTCACATACGATCCAACACGTTCGCAAATTCGAAATAAGTCGCCTTCATATCGAATGACTAACGCAAGAGGGATTGGTTTTAGGTTAGGCTATAGTTTTCGAGCGAGCGCAGCGAGCGAGAGACGCGTAAAGGTGTGTCACAATCGAACGGTTTGGCACATACTGACATTGAAACATTCGCACCAGCCCGAGGAGCCGGAAGTCTTTATCATATTGCCTACTGACAAATGTTTACAGTTTATGAATAGTTTCACATAAATAGTACTATTTCCACATAGTACAGTGCAATGTGATGTCCGAAATGGCTGACAAAATTAGGTAATAACACGAAATGTATGCAAGGCAATATAAGGTATATGTATACCTTGCAAATTGTGATCGTTGCTCGCTCGCTCCGCTCGCTCGTAAAAATTTAGTCCAACCTCACATACGATCCAACACGTTCGCAAATTCGAAATAAGTCGCCTTCATATCGAATGACTAACGCAAGAGGGATTGGTTTTAGGTTAGGCTATAGTTTTCGAGCGAGCGCAGCGAGCGAGAGACGCGTAAAGGTGTGTCACAATCCAACGGTTTGGCACATATGGACATTGAAGCATTCGCACTAGCCCGACGAGCCGGAAGTCTTTATCCTATTGCGTACTGACAAATGTTTACAGTTTATGAATAGTACCACATAAATAGTACTATTTCCACATAATACAGTGCAATGTGATGTCCGAAGTGGCTGACAAAATTAGGTACTAACACGATATATATGCATATTGCAAGGTATATGTATACCTTGCAAATTGTGATCGTTGATCGCTCGCTCCGCTCGCTCGTAATTATCTACTCCAACCTCACAACCGATCCGACACGTTCGCAAATTCGAAATATGTCGCCACCATATCGAATAATGAACGCAAGATGGATTGGTTTTAGGTTAGGCTACAGTTTTCGAGCGAGCGAGAGACGCGTAAAGGTGTGTCACAATCGAACGGTTTGGCACATACTGACATTGAAACATTCGCACCAGCCCGAGGAGCCGGAAGTCTTTATCATATTGCCTACTGACAAATGTTTACAGTTTATGAATAGTTTCACATAAATAGTACTATTTCCACATAGTACAGTGCAATGTGATGTCCGAAATGGCTGACAAAATTAGGTAATAACACGAAATGTATGCAAGGCAATATAAGGTATATGTATACCTTGCAAATTGTGATCGTTGCTCGCTCGCTCCGCTCGCTCGTAAAAATTTAGTCCAACCTCACATACGATCCAACACGTTCGCAAATTCGAAATAAGTCGCCTTCATATCGAATGACTAACGCAAGAGGGATTGGTTTTAGGTTAGGCTATAGTTTTCGAGCGAGCGCAGCGAGCGAGAGACGCGTAAAGGTGTGTCACAATCCAACGGTTTGGCACATATGGACATTGAAGCATTCGCACTAGCCCGACGAGCCGGAAGTCTTTATCCTATTGCCTACTGACAAATGTTTACAGTTTATGAATAGTACCACATAAATAGTACTATTTCCACATAATACAGTGCAATGTGATGTCCGAAGTGGCTGACAAAATTAGGTACTAACACGATATATATGCATATTGCAAGGTATATGTATACCTTGCAAATTGTGATCGTTGATCGCTCGCTCCGCTCGCTCGTAATTATCTACTCCAACCTCACAACCGATCCGACACGTTCGCAAATTCGAAATATGTCGCCACCATATCGAATAATGAACGCAAGATGGATTGGTTTTAGGTTAGGCTACAGTTTTCGAGCGAGCGAGAGACGCGTAAAGGTGTGTCACAATCGAACGGTTTGGCACATACTGACATTGAAACATTCGCACCAGCCCGAGGAGCCGGAAGTCTTTATCATATTGCCTACTGACAAATGTTTACAGTTTATGAATAGTTTCACATAAATAGTACTATTTCCACATACTACAGTGCAATGTGATGTCCGAAGTGGCTGACAAAATTAGGTAATAACACGAAATATATGCAAGGCAACATTAGGTATATGTGTAGCTTGGAAATTGTGATCGTTGCTCACTCGCTCCGCTCGCTCGTAAAAATTTAGTCCAACCTCGCATACGATCCGACACGTTCGCAAATTCGAAATAAGTTGCCTTCATATCGAATGACTAACGCAAGAGGGATTGGTTTTAGGTTAGGCTATAGTTTTCGAGCGAGCGCAGCGAGCGAGAGACGCGTAAAGGTGTGTCACAATCCAACGGTTTGGCACATACGGACATTGAAACATTCGCACCAGCCCGAGGAGCCGGAAGTCTTGATCCTATTGCCTACTGACAAATGTTTACAGTTTATGAATAGTTTCACATAAATAGTACTATTTCCACATAGTACAGTGCAATGTGATGTCCGAAATGGCTGACAAAATTAGGTACTAACACGATATATATGCATATTGCAAGGTATATGTATACCTTGCAAATTGTGATCGTTGCTCGCTCGCTCCGCTCGCTCGTAAAAATTTAGTCCAACCTCACATCCGATCCGACACGTTCGCAAATTCGAAATAAGTCGCCTTCATATCGAATGACTAACGGAAGAGGGATTGGTTTTAGGTTAGGCCATCGTTTTCGAGCGAGCGCAGCGAGCGAGACACGCGTAAATGTGTGTCACAATCCAACGGTTTGTCACATACGGACATTGAAACATTCGCACCAGCCCGAGGAGCCGGAAGTCTTTATCCTATTGCCTACTGACAAATGTTTACAGTTTATGAATAGTATCACATAAATAGTACTACTTCCACATACTAAAGTGCAATGTGATGTCCGAAGTGGCTGACAAAATTAGGTACTAACACGATATATATGCATATTGCAAGTTATATGTATACCTTGCAAATTGTTATCGTTGCTCGCTCGCTCCGCTCGCTCGTAAAAATTTAGTCCAACCTCACATACGATCCGACACGTTCGCAAATTCGAAATAAGTCGCCTTCATATCGAATGACTAACGCAAGAGGGATTGGTTTTAGGTTAGGCTATCGTTTTCGAGCGAGCGCAGCGAGCGAGACACGCGTAAATGTGTGTCACAATCCAACGGTTTGGCACATATGGACATTGAAACATTCGCACTAGCCCGAGGAGCCGGAAGTCTTTATCCTATTGCCTACTGACAAATGTTTACAGTTTATGAATAGTACCACATAAATAGTACTATTTCCACATACTACAGTGCAATGTGATGTCCGAAGTGGCTGACAAAATTAGGTACTAACACGATATATATGCATATTGCAAGGTATATGTATACCTTGCAAATTGTGATCGTTGCTCGCTCGCTCCGCTCGCTCGTAATTATCTACTCCAACCTCACAACCGATCCGACACGTTCGCAAATTCGAAATATGTCGCCACCATATCGAATAATGAACGCAAGATGGATTGGTTTTAGGTTAGGCTACAGTTTTCGAGCGAGCGAGAGACGCGTAAAGGTGTGTCACAATCGAACGGTTTGGCACATACTGACATTGAAACATTCGCACCAGCCCGAGGAGCCGGAAGTCTTTATCCTATTGCCTACTGACAAATGTTTACAGTTTATGAATAGTACCACATAAATAGTACTATTTCCACATACTACAGTGCAATGTGATGTCCGAAGTGGCCGACAAAATTAGGTACTAACACGATATATATGCATATTGCAAGGTATATGTATACCTTGCAAATTGTGATCGTTGCTCGCTCGCTCCGCTCGCTCGTAATTATCTACTCCAACCTCACAACCGATCCGACACGTTCGCAAATTCGAAATATGTCGCCACCATAACGAATAATGAACGCAAGATGGATTGGTTTTAGGTTAGGCTACAGTTTTCGAGCGAGCGAGAGACGCGTAAAGGTGTGTCACAATCGAACGGTTTGGCACATACTGACATTGAAACATTCGCACCAGCCCGAGGAGCCGGAAGTCTTTATCATATTGCCTACTGACAAATGTTTACAGTTTATGAATATTTTCACATAAATAGTACTATTTCCACATACTACAGTGCAATGTGATGTCCGAAGTGGCTGACAAAATTAGGTAATAACACGAAATATATGCAAGGCAACATTAGGTATATGTATACCTTGCAAATTGTGATCGTTGCTCGCTCGCTCCGCTCGCTCGTAAAAATTTAGTCCCACCTCACATCCGATCCGACACGTTCGCAAATTCGAAATAACTCGCCTTCATATCGAATGACTAACGCAAGAGGGATTGGTTTTAGGTTAGGCTATCGTTTTCGAGCGAGCGCAGCGAGCGAGACACGCGTAAAGGAGTGTCACAATCCAACGGTTTGTCACATACGGACATTGAAACATTCGCACCAGCCCGAGGAGCCGGAAGTCTTTATCCTATTGCCTACTGACAAATGTTTACAGTTTATGAATAGTATCACATAAATAGTACTACTTCCACATACTAAAGTGCAATGTGATGTCCGAAGTGGCTGACAAAATTAGGTACTAACACGATATATATGCATATTGCAAGTTAGATGTATACCTTGCAAATTGTGATCGTTGCTCGCTCGCTCCGCTCGCTCGTAAAAATTTAGTCCAACCTCACATACGATCCGACACGTTCGCAAATTCGAAATAAGTTGCCTTCATATCGAATGACTTACGCAAGAGGGATTGGTTTTAGGTTAGGCTATAGTTTTCGAGCGAGCGCAGCGAGCGAGAGACGCGTAATGGTGTGTCACAATCCAACGGTTTGGCACATACGGACATTGAAACATTCGCACCAGCCCGAGGAGCCGGAAGTCTTTATCCTATTGCCTACTGCCAAATGTTTACAGTTTATGAATAGTTTCACATAAATAGTACTATTTCCACATAGTACAGTGCAATGTGATGTCCGAAATGGCTGACAAAATTAGGTACTAACACGATATATATGCATATTGCACGGTATATGTATACCTTGCAAATTGTGATCGTTGCTCGCTCGCTCCGCTCGCTCGTAAAAATTTAGTCCCACCTCACATCCGATCCGACACGTTCGCAAATTCGAAATAACTCGCCTTCATATCGAATGACTAACGCAAGAGGGATTGGTTTTAGGTTAGGCTATCGTTTTCGAGCGAGCGCAGCGAGCGAGACACGCGTAAAGGAGTGTCACAATCCAACGGTTTGTCACATACGGACATTGAAACATTCGCACCAGCCCGAGGAGCCGGAGGTCTTTATCCTATTGCCTAATGACAAATGTTTACAGTTTATGAATAGTATCACATAAATAGTACTACTTCCACATACTAAAGTGCAATGTGATGTCCGAAGTGGCTGACAAAATTAGGTACTAACACGATATATATGCATATTGCAAGTTATATGTATACCTTGCAAATTGTGGTCGTTGCTCGCTCGCTCCGCTCGCTCGTAAAAATTTAGTCCAACCTCACATACGATCCGACACGTTCGCAAATTCGAAATAAGTCGGCTTCATATCGAATGACTAACGCAAGAGGGATTGGTTTTAGGTTAGGCTATAGTTTTCGAGCGAGCGCAGCGAGCGAGAGACGCGTAAAGGTGTGTCACAATCCAACGGTTTGGCACATATGGACATTGAAACATTCCCACTAGCCCGAGGAGCCGGAAGTCTTTATCCTATTGCCTACTGACAAATGTTTACAGTTTATGAATAGTAGCACATAAATAGTACTATTTCCACATACTACAGTGCAATGTGATGTCCGAAGTGGCTGACAAAATTAGGTACTAACACGACATATATGCATATTGCAAGGTATATGTATACCTTGCAAATTGTGATCGTTGCTCGCTCGCTCCGCTCGCTCGTAATTATCTACTCCAACCTCACAACCGATCCGACACGTTCGCAAATTCGAAATATGTCGCCACCATATCGAATAATGAACGCAAGATGGATTGGTTTTAGGTTAGGCTACAGTTTTCGAGCGAATCGAGAGACGCGTAAAGGTGTGTCACAATCGAACGGTTTGGCACATACTGACATTGAAACATTCGCACCAGCCCGAGGAGCCGGAAGTCTTTATCATATTGCCTACTGACAAATGTTTACAGTTTGTGAATAGTTTCACCTAAATACTACTATTTCCACATACTACAGTGCAATGTGATGTCCGAAGTAGCTGACAAAATTAGGTACTAACACGATATATATGCATATTGCAAGGTATATGTATACCTTGCAAATAGTGATCGTTGCTCGCTCGCTCCGCTCGCTCGTAAAAATTTAGCCCAACCTCACATACGATCCGACACGTTCGCAAATTCGAAATATGTCGCCACCATAACGAATAATGAACGCAAGATGGATTGGTTTTAGGTTAGGCTACAGTTTTCGAGCGAGCGAGAGACGCGTAAAGGTGTGTCACAATCGAACGGTTTGGCACATACTGACATTGAAACATTCGCACCAGCCCGAGGAGCCGGAAGTCTTTATCATATTGCCTACTGACAAATGTTTACAGTTTATGAATATTTTCACATAAATAGTACTATTTCCACATACTACAGTGCAATGTGATGTCCGAAGTGGCTGACAAAATTAGGTAATAACACGAAATATATGCAAGGCAACATTAGGTATATGTATAGCTTGGAAATTGTGATCGTTGCTCGCTCGCTCCGCTCGCTCGTAAAAATTTAGTCCCACCTCACATCCGATCCGACACGTTCGCAAATTCGAAATAACTCGCCTTCATATCGAATGACTAACGCAAGAGGGATTGGTTTTAGGTTAGGCTATCGTTTTCGAGCGAGCGCAGCGAGCGAGACACGCGTAAAGGAGTGTCACAATCCAACGGTTTGTCACATACGGACATTGAAACATTCGCACCAGCCCGAGGAGCCGGAAGTCTTTATCTTATTGCCTACTGACAAATGTTTACAGTTTATGAATAGTATCACATAAATAGTACTACTTCCACATACTAAAGTGCAATGTGATGTCCGAAGTGGCTGACAAAATTAGGTACTAACACGATATATATGCATATTGCAAGTTAGATGTATACCTTGCAAATTGTGATCGTTGCTCGCTCGCTCCGCTCGCTCGTAAAAATTTAGTCCAACCTCACATACGATCCGACACGTTCGCAAATTCGAAATAAGTTGCCTTCATATCGAATGACTTACGCAAGAGGGATTGGTTTTAGGTTAGGCTATAGTTTTCGAGCGAGCGCAGCGAGCGAGAGACGCGTAATGGTGTGTCACAATCCAACGGTTTGGCACATACGGACATTGAAACATTCGCACCAGCCCGAGGAGCCGGAAGTCTTTATCCTATTGCCTACTGCCAAATGTTTACAGTTTATGAATAGTTTCACATAAATAGTACTATTTCCACATAGTACAGTGCAATGTGATGTCCGAAATGGCTGACAAAATTAGGTACTAACACGATATATATGCATATTGCACGGTATATGTATACCTTGCAAATTGTGATCGTTGCTCGCTCGCTCCGCTCGCTCGTAAAAATTTAGTCCCACCTCACATCCGATCCGACACGTTCGCAAATTCGAAATAACTCGCCTTCATATCGAATGACTAACGCAAGAGGGATTGGTTTTAGGTTAGGCTATCGTTTTCGAGCGAGCGCAGCGAGCGAGACACGCGTAAAGGAGTGTCACAATCCAACGGTTTGTCACATACGGACATTGAAACATTCGCACCAGCCCGAGGAGCCGGAGGTCTTTATCCTATTGCCTACTGACAAATGTTTACAGTTTATGAATAGTATCACATAAATAGTACTACTTCCACATACTAAAGTGCAATGTGATGTCCGAAGTGGCTGACAAAATTAGGTACTAACACGATATATATGCATATTGCAAGTTAGATGTATACCTTGCAAATTGTGATCGTTGCTCGCTCGCTCCGCTCGCTCGTAAAAATTTAGTCCAACCTCACATACGATCCGACACGTTCGCAAATTCGAAATAAGTTGCCTTCATATCGAATGACTTACGCAAGAGGGATTGGTTTTAGGTTAGGCTATAGTTTTCGAGCGAGCGCAGCGAGCGAGAGACGCGTAATGGTGTGTCACAATCCAACGGTTTGGCACATACGGACATTGAAACATTCGCACCAGCCCGAGGAGCCGGAAGTCTTTATCCTATTGCCTACTGCCAAATGTTTACAGTTTATGAATAGTTTCACATAAATAGTACTATTTCCACATAGTACAGTGCAATGTGATGTCCGAAATGGCTGACAAAATTAGGTACTAACACGATATATATGCATATTGCACGGTATATGTATACCTTGCAAATTGTGATCGTTGCTCGCTCGCTCCGCTCGCTCGTAAAAATTTAGTCCCACCTCACATCCGATCCGACACGTTCGCAAATTCGAAATAACTCGCCTTCATATCGAATGACTAACGCAAGAGGGATTGGTTTTAGGTTAGGCTATCGTTTTCGAGCGAGCGCAGCGAGCGAGACACGCGTAAAGGAGTGTCACAATCCAACGGTTTGTCACATACGGACATTGAAACATTCGCACCAGCCCGAGGAGCCGGAAGTCTTTATCCTATTGCCTACTGACAAATGTTTACAGTTTATGAATAGTATCACATAAATAGTACTACTTCCACATACTAAAGTGCAATGTGATGTCCGAAGTGGCTGACAAAATTAGGTACTAACACGATATATATGCATATTGCAAGTTAGATGTATACCTTGCAAATTGTGATCGTTGCTCGCTCGCTCCGCTCGCTCGTAAAAATTTAGTCCAACCTCACATACGATCCGACACGTTCGCAAATTCGAAATAAGTTGCCTTCATATCGAATGACTTACGCAAGAGGGATTGGTTTTAGGTTAGGCTATAGTTTTCGAGCGAGCGCAGCGAGCGAGAGACGCGTAATGGTGTGTCACAATCCAACGGTTTGGCACATACGGACATTGAAACATTCGCACCAGCCCGAGGAGCCGGAAGTCTTTATCCTATTGCCTACTGCCAAATGTTTACAGTTTATGAATAGTTTCACATAAATAGTACTATTTCCACATAGTACAGTGCAATGTGATGTCCGAAATGGCTGACAAAATTAGGTACTAACACGATATATATGCATATTGCACGGTATATGTATACCTTGCAAATTGTGATCGTTGCTCGCTCGCTCCGCTCGCTCGTAAAAATTTAGTCCCACCTCACATCCGATCCGACACGTTCGCAAATTCGAAATAACTCGCCTTCATATCGAATGACTAACGCAAGAGGGATTGGTTTTAGGTTAGGCTATCGTTTTCGAGCGAGCGCAGCGAGCGAGACACGCGTAAAGGAGTGTCACAATCCAACGGTTTGTCACATACGGACATTGAAACATTCGCACCAGCCCGAGGAGCCGGAGGTCTTTATCCTATTGCCTAATGACAAATGTTTACAGTTTATGAATAGTATCACATAAATAGTACTACTTCCACATACTAAAGTGCAATGTGATGTCCGAAGTGGCTGACAAAATTAGGTACTAACACGATATATATGCATATTGCAAGTTATATGTATACCTTGCAAATTGTGGTCGTTGCTCGCTCGCTCCGCTCGCTCGTAAAAATTTAGTCCAACCTCACATACGATCCGACACGTTCGCAAATTCGAAATAAGTCGGCTTCATATCGAATGACTAACGCAAGAGGGATTGGTTTTAGGTTAGGCTATAGTTTTCGAGCGAGCGCAGCGAGCGAGAGACGCGTAAAGGTGTGTCACAATCCAACGGTTTGGCACATATGGACATTGAAACATTCCCACTAGCCCGAGGAGCCGGAAGTCTTTATCCTATTGCCTACTGACAAATGTTTACAGTTTATGAATAGTAGCACATAAATAGTACTATTTCCACATACTACAGTGCAATGTGATGTCCGAAGTGGCTGACAAAATTAGGTACTAACACGACATATATGCATATTGCAAGGTATATGTATACCTTGCAAATTGTGATCGTTGCTCGCTCGCTCCGCTCGCTCGTAATTATCTACTCCAACCTCACAACCGATCCGACACGTTCGCAAATTCGAAATATGTCGCCACCATATCGAATAATGAACGCAAGATGGATTGGTTTTAGGTTAGGCTACAGTTTTCGAGCGAATCGAGAGACGCGTAAAGGTGTGTCACAATCGAACGGTTTGGCACATACTGACATTGAAACATTCGCACCAGCCCGAGGAGCCGGAAGTCTTTATCATATTGCCTACTGACAAATGTTTACAGTTTGTGAATAGTTTCACCTAAATACTACTATTTCCACATACTACAGTGCAATGTGATGTCCGAAGTAGCTGACAAAATTAGGTACTAACACGATATATATGCATATTGCAAGGTATATGTATACCTTGCAAATAGTGATCGTTGCTCGCTCGCTCCGCTCGCTCGTAAAAATTTAGCCCAACCTCACATACGATCCGACACGTTCGCAAATTCGAAATATGTCGCCACCATAACGAATAATGAACGCAAGATGGATTGGTTTTAGGTTAGGCTACAGTTTTCGAGCGAGCGAGAGACGCGTAAAGGTGTGTCACAATCGAACGGTTTGGCACATACTGACATTGAAACATTCGCACCAGCCCGAGGAGCCGGAAGTCTTTATCATATTGCCTACTGACAAATGTTTACAGTTTATGAATATTTTCACATAAATAGTACTATTTCCACATACTACAGTGCAATGTGATGTCCGAAGTGGCTGACAAAATTAGGTAATAACACGAAATATATGCAAGGCAACATTAGGTATATGTATAGCTTGGAAATTGTGATCGTTGCTCACTCGCTCCGCTCGCTCGTAAAAATTTAGTCCAACCTCACATACGATCCGACACGTTCGCAAATTCGAAATAAGTTGCCTTCATATCGAATGACTAACGCAAGAGTGATTGGTTTTAGGTTAGGGTATAGTTTTCGAGCGAGCGCAGCGAGCGAGAGACGCGTAAAGGTGTGTCACAATCCAACGGTTTGGCACATACGGACATTGGAACATTCGCACCAGCCCGAGGAGCCGGAAGTCTTTATCCTATTGCCTACTGACAAATGTTTACAGTTTATGAATAGTTTCACATAAATAGTACTATTTCCACATAGTACAGTGCAATGTGATGTCCGAAATGGCTGACAAAATTAGGTACTAACACGATATATATGCATATTGCAAGGTATATGTATACCTTGCAAATAGTGATCGTTGCTCGCTCGCTCCGCTCGCTCGTAAAAATTTAGCCCAACCTCACATACGATCCGACACGTTCGCAAATTCGAAATAAGTCGCCTTCATATCGAATGACTAACGCAAGAGGGATTGGTTTTAGGTTAGGCTATAGTTTTCGAGCGAGCGCAGCGAGCGAGTGACGCGTAAAGGTGTGTCACAATCCAACGGTTTGGCACATATGGACATTGAAACATTCGCACTAGCCCGAGGAGCCGGAAGTCTTTATCCTATTGCCTACTGACAAATGTTTACAGTTTATGAATAGTAGCACATAAATAGTACTATTTCCACGTACTACAGTGCAATGTGATGTCCGAAGTGGCTGACAAAATTAGGTACTAACACGATATATATGCATATTGCAAGGTATATGTATACCTTGCAAATTGTGATCGTTGCTCGCTCGCTCCGCTCGCTCGCAATTATCTACTCCAACCTCACAACCGATCCGACACGTTCGCAAATTCGAAATATGTCGCCACCATATCGAATAATGAACGCAAGATGGATTGGTTTTAGGTTAGGCTACAGTTTTCGAGCGAGCGAGAGACGCGTAAAGGTGTGTCACAATCCAACGGTTTGGCACATACGGACATTGAAACATTCGCACCAGCCCGAGGAGCCGGAAG
The DNA here is from genome assembly GCF_910591885.1 of Bombus terrestris. Lineage (NCBI taxonomy): Eukaryota > Metazoa > Arthropoda > Insecta > Hymenoptera > Apidae > Bombus > Bombus terrestris. Next base: position 489,334 of record NW_025963552.1, on the reverse strand, counting down.
TCTTTATCCTATTGCCTACTGCCAAATGTTTACAGTTTATGAATAGTTTCACATAAATAGTACTATTTCCACATAGTACAGTGCAATGTGATGTCCGAAATGGCTGACAAAATTAGGTACTAACACGATATATATGCATATTGCACGGTATATGTATACCTTGCAAATTGTGATCGTTGCTCGCTCGCTCCGCTCGCTCGTAAAAATTTAGTCCCACCTCACATCCGATCCGACACGTTCGCAAATTCGAAATAACTCGCCTTCATATCGAATGACTAACGCAAGAGGGATTGGTTTTAGGTTAGGCTATCGTTTTCGAGCGAGCGCAGCGAGCGAGACACGCGTAAAGGAGTGTCACAATCCAACGGTTTGTCACATACGGACATTGAAACATTCGCACCAGCCCGAGGAGCCGGAAGTCTTTATCTTATTGCCTACTGACAAATGTTTACAGTTTATGAATAGTATCACATAAATAGTACTACTTCCACATACTAAAGTGCAATGTGATGTCCGAAGTGGCTGACAAAATTAGGTACTAACACGATATATATGCATATTGCAAGTTAGATGTATACCTTGCAAATTGTGATCGTTGCTCGCTCGCTCCGCTCGCTCGTAAAAATTTAGTCCAACCTCACATACGATCCGACACGTTCGCAAATTCGAAATAAGTTGCCTTCATATCGAATGACTTACGCAAGAGGGATTGGTTTTAGGTTAGGCTATAGTTTTCGAGCGAGCGCAGCGAGCGAGAGACGCGTAATGGTGTGTCACAATCCAACGGTTTGGCACATACGGACATTGAAACATTCGCACCAGCCCGAGGAGCCGGAAGTCTTTATCCTATTGCCTACTGCCAAATGTTTACAGTTTATGAATAGTTTCACATAAATAGTACTATTTCCACATAGTACAGTGCAATGTGATGTCCGAAATGGCTGACAAAATTAGGTACTAACACGATATATATGCATATTGCAAGTTATATGTATACCTTGCAAATTGTGGTCGTTGCTCGCTCGCTCCGCTCGCTCGTAAAAATTTAGTCCAACCTCACATACGATCCGACACGTTCGCAAATTCGAAATAAGTCGGCTTCATATCGAATGACTAACGCAAGAGGGATTGGTTTTAGGTTAGGCTATAGTTTTCGTGCGAGCGCAGCGAGCGAGAGACGCGTAAAGGTGTGTCACAATCCAACGGTTTGGCACATATGGACATTGAAACATTCCCACTAGCCCGAGGAGCCGGAAGTCTTTATCCTATTGCCTACTGACAAATGTTTACAGTTTATGAATAGTAGCACATAAAGAGTACTATTTCCACATACTACAGTGCAATGTGATGTCCGAAGTGGCTGACAAAATTAGGTACTAACACGACATATATGCATATTGCAAGGTATATGTATACCTTGCAAATTGTGATCGTTGCTCGCTCGCTCCGCTCGCTCGTAATTATCTACTCCAACCTCACAACCGATCCGACACGTTCGCAAATTCGAAATATGTCGCCACCATATCGAATAATGAACGCAAGATGGATTGGTTTTAGGTTAGGCTACAGTTTTCGAGCGAGCGAGAGACGCGTAAAGGTGTGTCACAATCGAACGGTTTGGCACATACTGACATTGAAACATTCGCACCAGCCCGAGGAGCCGGAAGTCTTTATCATATTGCCTACTGACAAATGTTTACAGTTTGTGAATAGTTTCACCTAAATACTACTATTTCCACATACTACAGTGCAATGTGATGTCCGAAGTAGCTGACAAAATTAGGTACTAACACGATATATATGCATATTGCAAGGTATATGTATACCTTGCAAATTGTGATCGTTGCTCGCTCGCTCCGCTCGCTCGTAAAAATTTAGTCCAACCTCACTTCCGATCCGACACGTTCGCAAATTCGAAATAAGTTGCCTTCATATCGAATGACTAACGCAAGAGGGATTGGTTTTAGGTTAGGCTATAGTTTTCGAGCGAGCGCAGCGAGCGAGAGACGCGTAAAGGTCTGTCACAATCCAACGGTTTGGCACATACTGACATCGAAACATTCGCACCAACCCGAGGAGCCGGAACTCTTTATCCTATTGCCTACTGACAAATGTTTACAGTTTATGAATAGTTTCACATAAATAGTACTATTTCCACATAGTACAGTGCAATGTGATGTCCGAAATGGCTGACAAAATTAGGTAATAACACGAAATGTATGCAAGGCAATATAAGGTATATGTATACCTTGCAAATTGTGATCGTTGCTCGCTCGCTCCTCTCGCTCGTAAAAATTTAGTCCCACCTCACATCCGATCCGACACGTTCGCATATTCGAAATAAGTCGCCTTCATATCGAATGACTAACGCAAGAGGGATTGGTTTTAGGTTAGGCTATAGTTTTCGAGCGAGCGCAGCGCGCGAGAGACGCGTAAAGGAGTGTCACAATCCAACGGTTTGTCACATACGGACATTGAAACATTCGCACCAGCCCGAGGAGCCGGAAGTCTTTATCCTATTGCCTACTGACAAATGTTTACAGTTTATGAATAGTACCACATAAATAGTACTATTTCCACATACTACAGTGCAATGTGATGTCCGAAGTGGCTGACAAAATTAGGTACTAACACGATATATATGCATATTGCAAGGTATATGTATACCTTGCAAATTGTGATCGTTGCTCGCTCGCTCCGCTCGCTCGTAATTATCTACTCCAACCTCACAACCGATCCGACACGTTCGCAAATTCGAAATATGTCGCCACCATATCGAATAATGAACGCAAGATGGATTGGTTTTAGGTTCGGCTACAGTTTTCGAGCGAGCGCAGCGAGCGAGAGACGCGTAAAGGTGTGTCACAATCCAACGGTTTGGCACATACTGACATTGAAACATTCGCACCAACCCGAGGAGCCGGAACTCTTTATCCTATTGCCTACTGACAAATGTTTACAGTTTATGAATAGTTTCACATAAATAGTACTATTTCCACATAGTACAGTGCAATGTGATGTCCGAAATGGCTGACAAAATTAGGTAATAACACGAAATGTATGCAAGGCAATATGAGGTATATGTATACCTTGCAAATTGTGATCGTTGCTCGCTCGCTCCGCTCGCTCGTAAAAATTTAGTCCAACCTCACATACGATTCGACACGTTCGCAAATTCGAAATAAGTCGCCTTCATATCGAATGACTAACGCAAGAGGGATTGGTTTTAGGTTAGGCTATAGTTTTCGAGCGAGCGCAGCGAGCGAGAGACGCGTAAAGGTGTGTCACAATCCAACGGTTTGGCACATATGGACATTGAAACATTCGCACTAGCCCGAGGAGCCGGAAGTCTTTATCCTATTGCCTACTGACAAATGTTTACAGTTTATGAATAGTAGCACATAAATAGTACTATTTCCACATACTACAGTGCAATGTGATGTCCGAAATGACTGACAAAATTAGGTACTAACACGATATATATGCATATTGCAAGGTATATGTATACCTTGCAAATTGTGATCGTTCCTCGCTCGCTCCGCTCGCTCGCAATTATCTACTCCAACCTCACAACCGATCCGACACGTTCGCAAATTCGAAATATGTCGCCACCATATCGAATAATGAACGCAAGATGGATTGGTTTTAGGTTAGGCTACAGTTTTCGAGCGAGCGAGAGACGCGTAAAGGTGTGTCACAATCGAACGGTTTGGCACATACTGACATTGAAACATTCGCACCAGCCCGAGGAGCCGGAAGTCTTTATCATATTGCCTACTGACAAATGTTTACAGTTTGTGAATAGTTTCACCTAAATACTACTATTTCCACATACTACAGTGCAATGTGATGTCCGAAGTAGCTGACAAAATTAGGTACTAACACGATATATATGCATATTGCAAGGTATATGTATACCTTGCAAATTGTGATCGTTGCTCGCTCGCTCCGCTCGCTCGTAAAAATTTAGTCCAACCTCACTTCCGATCCAACACGTTCGCAAATTCGAAATAAGTTGCCTTCATATCGAATGACTAACGCAAGAGGGATTGGTTTTAGGTTAGGCTATAGTTTTCGAGCGAGCGCAGCGAGCGAGAGACGCGTAAAGGTCTGTCACAATCCAACGGTTTGGCACATACTGACATCGAAACATTCGCACCAACCCGAGGAGCCGGAACTCTTTATCCTATTGCCTACTTACAAATGTTTACAGTTTATGAATAGTTTCACATAAATAGTACTATTTCCACATAGTACAGTGCAATGTGATGTCCGAAATGGCTGACAAAATTAGGTAATAACACGAAATGTATGCAAGGCAATATAAGGTATATGTATACCTTGCAAATTGTGATCGTTGCTCGCTCGCTCCTCTCGCTCGTAAAAATTTAGTCCAACCTCACATACGATCCGACACGTTCGCAAATTCGAAATAAGTCGCCTTCATATCGAATGACTAACGCAAGAGGGATTGGTTTTAGGTTAGGCTATAGTTTTCGAGCGAGCGCAGCGAGCGAGAGACGCGTAAAGGTATGTCACAATCCAACGGTTTGGCACATATGGACATTGAAACATTCGCACTAGCCCGAGGAGCCGGAAGTCTTTATCCTATTGCCTACTGACAAATGTTTACAGTTTATGAATAGTAGCACATAAATAGTACTATTTCCACATACTACAGTGCAATGTGATGTCCGAAATGACTGACAAAATTAGGTACTAACACGATATATATGCATATTGCAAGGTATATGTATACCTTGCAAATTGTGATCGTTCCTCGCTCGCTCCGCTCGCTCGTAATTATCTACTCCAACCTCACAACCGATCCGACACGTTCGCAAATTCGAAATATGTCGCCACCATATCGAATAATGAACGCAAGATGGATTGGTTTTAGGTTAGGCTACAGTTTTCGAGCGAGCGAGAGACGCGTAAAGGTGTGTCACAATCGAACGGTTTGGCACATACTGACATTGAAACATTCGCACCAGCCCGAGGAGCCGGAAGTCTTTATCATATTGCCTACTGAGAAATGTTTACAGTTTATGAATAGTTTCACATAAATAGTACTATTTCCACATAGTACAGTGCAATGTGATGTCCGAAATGGCTGACAAAATTAGGTAATAACACGAAATGTATGCAAGGCAATATAAGGTATATGTATACCTTGCAAATTGTGATCGTTGCTCGCTCGCTCCGCTCGCTCGTAAAAATTTAGTCCAACCTCACTTCCGATCCGACACCTTCGCAAATTCGAAATAAGTTGCCTTCATATCGAATGACTAACGCAAGAGGGATTGGTTTTAGGTTAGGCTATAGTTTTCGAGCGAGCGCAGCGAGCGAGAGACGCGTAAAGGTGTGTCACAATCCAACGGTTTGGCACATACGGACATTGAAACATTCGCACCAGCCCGAGGAGCCGGAAGTCTTTATCATATTGCCTACTGACAAATGTTTACAGTTTATGAATAGTTTCACATAAATAGTACTATTTCCACATAGTACAGTGCAATGTGATGTCCGAAATGGCTGACAAAATTAGGTAATAACACGAAATGTATGCAAGGCAATATAAGGTATATGTATACCTTGCATATTGTGTTCGTTGCTCGCTCGCTCCGCTCGCTCGTAATTATCTACTCCAACCTCACATACGATCCGACACGTTCGCAAATTCGAAATAAGTCGCCTTCATATCGAATGACTAACGCAAGAGGGATTGGTTTTAGGTTAGGCTATAGTTTTCGAGCGAGAGACGCGTAAAGGTGTGTCACAATCCAACGGTTTGGCACATACGGACATTGAAACATTCGCACCAGCCCGAGGAGCCGGAAGTCTTTATTATATTGCCTACTGACAAATGTTTACAGTTTATGAATAGTTTCACATAAATTGTACTATTTCCACATAGTACAGTGCAATGTGATGTCCGAAATGGCTGACAAAATTAGGTAATAACACGATATATATGCATATTGCAAGGTATATGTATACCTTGCAAATTGTGATCGTTGCTCGCTCGCTCCGCTCGCTCGTAATTATCTACTCCAACCTCACAACCGATCCGACACGTTCGCAAATTCGAAATAAGTCGCCTTCATATCGAATGACTAACGCAAGAGGGATTGGTTTTAGGTTAGGCTATAGTTTTCGAGCGAGAGACGCGTAAAGGTGTGTCACAATCCAACGGTTTGGCACATACGGACATTGAGACATTCGCACTAGCCCGAGGAGCCGGAAGTCTTTATCCTATTGCCTACTGACAAATGTTTACAGTTTATGAATAGTACCACATAAATAGTACTATTTCCACATACTACAGTGCAATGTGATGTCCGAAGTGGCTGACAAAATTAGGTACTAACACGATATATATGCATATTGCAAGGTATATGTATACCTTGCAAATTGTGATCGTTGCTCGCTCGCTCCGCTCGCTCGTAAAAATTTAGTCCAACCTCACTTCCGATCCGACACGTTCGCAAATTCGAAATAAGTTGCCTTCATATCGAATGACTAACGCAAGAGGGATTGGTTTTAGGTTAGGCAATAGTTTTCGAGCGAGCGCAGCGAGCGAGAGACGCGTAAAGGTGTGTCACAATCCAACGGTTTGGTACATACGGACATTGAAACATTCGCACCAGCCCGAGGAGCCGGAAGTCTTTATCATATTGCCTACTGACAAATGTTTACAGTTTGTCAATAGTTTCACCTAAATACTACTATTTCCACATACTACAGTGCAATGTGATGTCCGAAGTGGCTGACAAAATTAGGTACTAACACGATATATATGCATATTGCAAGGTATATGTATACCTTGCAAATTGTGATCGTTGCTCGCTCGCTCCGCTCGCTCGTAAAAATTTAGTCCAACCTCGCATACGATCCGACACGTTCGCAAATTCGAATTAAGTTGCCTTCATATCGAATGACTAACGCAAGAGGGATTGGTTTTAGGTTAGGCTATAGTTTTCGAGCGAGCGCAGCGAGCGAGAGTCGCGTAAAGGTGTGTCACAATCCAACGGTTTGGCACATACGGACATTGAAACATTCTCACTAGCCCGAGGAGCCGGAAGTCTTTATCCTATTGCCTACTGACAAATGTTTACAGTTTATGAATAGTATCACATAAATAGTACCATTTCCACATACTAAAGTGCAATGTGATGTCCGAAGTGGCTGACAAAATTAGGTACTAACACGATATATATGCATATAGCAAGGTATATGTATACCCTGCAAATTGTGATCGTTGCTCGCTCGCTCCGCTCGCTCGTAATAATTTAGTCCAACCTCACATACGATCCGACACGTTCGCAAATTCGAAATAAGTTGCCTTCATATCGAATGACTAACGCAAGAGGGATTGGTTTTAGGTTAGGCTATAGTTTTCGAGCGAGCGCAGCGAGCGAGAGTCGCGTAAAGGTGTGTCACAATCCAACGGTTTGGCACATACGGACATTGAAACATTCTCACTAGCCCGAGGAGCCGGAAGTCTTTATCCTATTGCCTACTGACAAATGTTTACAGTTTATGAATAGTACCACATAAATAGTACTATTTCCACATACTACAGTGCAATGTGATGTCCGAAGTGGCTGACAAAATTAGGTACTAACACGATATATATGCATATTGCAAGGTATATGTATACCTTGCAAATTGTGATCGCTGCTCGCTCGCTCCGCTCGCTCGTAATTATCTACTCCAACCTCACATACGATCCGACACGTTCGCAAATTCGAAATAAGTTGCCTTCATATCGAATGACTTACGCAAGAGGGATTGGTTTTAGGTTAGGCTATAGTTTTCGAGCGAGCGCAGCGAGCGAGAGACGCGTAATGGTGTGTCACAATCCAACGGTTTGGCACATACGGACATTGAAACATTCGCACCAGCCCGAGGAGCCGGAAGTCTTTATCCTATTGCCTACTGCCAAATGTTTACAGTTTATGAATAGTTTCACATAAATAATACTATTTCCACATAGTACAGTGCAATGTGATGTCCGAAATGGCTGACAAAATTAGGTACTAACACGATATATATGCATATTGCACGGTATATGTATACCTTGCAAATTGTGATCGTTGCTCGCTCGCTCCGCTCGCTCGTAAAAATTTAGTCCCACCTCACATCCGATCCGACACGTTCGCAAATTCGAAATAACTCGCCGTCATATCGAATGACTAACGCAAGAGGGATTGGTTTTAGGTTAGGCTATTGTTTTCGAGCGAGCGCAGCGAGCGAGACACGCGTAAAGGAGTGTCACAATCCAACGGTTTGTCACATACGGACATTGAAACATTCGCACCAGCCCGAGGAGCCGGAGGTCTTTATCCTATTGCCTACTGACAAATGTTTACAGTTTATGAATAGTATCACATAAATAGTACTACTTCCACATACTAAAGTGCAATGTGATGTCCGAAGTGGCTGACAGAATTAGGTACTAACACGATATATATGCATATTGCAAGTTATATGTATACCTTGCAAATTGTGATCGTTGCTCGCTCGCTCCGCTCGCTCGTAAAAATTTAGTCCAACCTCACATACGATCCGACACGTTCGCAAATTCGAAATAAGTCGGCTTCATATCGAATGACTAACGCAAGAGGGATTGGTTTTAGGTTAGGCTATAGTTTTCGAGCGAGCGCAGCGAGCGAGAGACGCGTAAAGGTGTGTCACAATCCAACGGTTTGGCACATATGGACATTGAAACATTCGCACTAGCCCGAGGAGCCGGAAGTCTTTATCCTATTGCCTACTGACAAATGTTTACAGTTTATGAATAGTAGCACATAAATAGTACTATTTCCACATACTACAGTGCAATGTGATGTCCGAAGTGGCTGACAAAATTAGGTACTAACACGACATATATGCATATTGCAAGGTATATGTATACCTTGCAAATTGTGATCGTTGCTCGCCCGCTCCGCTCGCTCGTAATTATCTACTCCAACCTCACAACCGATCCGACACGTTCGCAAATTCGAAATATGTCGCCACCATATCGAATAATGAACGCAAGATGGATTGGTTTTAGGTTAGGCTACAGTTTTCGAGCGAGCGAGAGACGCGTAAAGGTGTGTCACAATCGAACGGTTTGGCACATACTGACATTGAAACATTCGCACCAGCCCGAGGAGCCGGAAGTCTTTATCATATTGCCTACTGACAAATGTTTACAGTTTGTGAATAGTTTCACCTAAATACTACTATTTCCACATACTACAGTGCAATGTGATGTCCGAAGTAGCTGACAAAATTAGGTACTAACACGATATATATGCATATTGCAAGGTATATGTATACCTTGCAAATTGTGATCGTTGCTCGCTCGCTCCGCTCGCTCGTAAAAATTTAGTCCAACCTCACTTCCGATCCGACACGTTCGCAAATTCGAAATAAGTTGCCTTCATATCGAATGACTAACGCAAGAGGGATTGGTTTTAGGTTAGGCTATAGTTTTCGAGCGAGCGCAGCGAGCGAGAGACGCGTAAAGGTGTGTCACAATCCAACGGTTTGGCACATACTGACATCGAAACATTCGCACCAACCCGAGGAGCCGGAACTCTTTATCCTATTGCCTACTGACAAATGTTTACAGTTTATGAATAGTTTCACATAAATAGTACTATTTCCACATAGTACAGTGCAATGTGATGTCCGAAATGGCTGACAAAATTAGGTAATAACACGAAATGTATGCAAGGCAATATAAGGTATATGTATACCTTGCAAATTGTGATCGTTGCTCGCTCGCTCCTCTCGCTCGTAAAAATTTAGTCCAACCTCACATACGATCCGACACGTTCGCAAATTCGAAATAAGTCGCCTTCATATCGAATGACTAACGCAAGAGGGATTGGTTTTAGGTTAGGCTATAGTTTTCGAGCGAGCGCAGCGAGCGAGAGACGCGTAAAGGTATGTCACAATCCAACGGTTTGGCACATATGGACATTGAAACATTCGCACTAGCCCGAGGAGCCGGAAGTCTTTATCCTATTGCCTACTGACAAATGTTTACAGTTTATGAATAGTAGCACATAAATAGTACTATTTCCACATACTACAGTGCAATGTGATGTCCGAAATGACTGACAAAATTAGGTACTAACACGATATATATGCATATTGCAAGGTATATGTATACCTTGCAAATTGTGATCGTTCCTCGCTCGCTCCGCTCGCTCGTAATTATCTACTCCAACCTCACAACCGATCCGACACGTTCGCAAATTCGAAATATGTCGCCACCATATCGAATAATGAACGCAAGATGGATTGGTTTTAGGTTAGGCTACAGTTTTCGAGCGAGCGAGAGACGCGTAAAGGTGTGTCACAATCGAACGGTTTGGCACATACTGACATTGAAACATTCGCACCAACCCGAGGAGCCGGAACTCTTTATCCTATTGCCTACTGACAAATGTTTACAGTTTATGAATAGTTTCACATAAATAGTACTATTTCCACATAGTACAGTGCAATGTGATGTCCGAAATGGCTGACAAAATTAGGTACTAACACGATATATATGCATATTGCAAGGTATATGTATACCTTGCAAATTGTGATCGTTGCTCGCTCGCTCCGCTCGCTCGTAAAAATTTAGTCCAACCTCACATACGATCCGACACGTTCGCAAATTCGAAATAAGTCGCCTTCATATCGAATGACTAACGCAAGAGGGATTGATTTTAGGTTAGGCTATAGTTTTCGAGCGAGCGCAGCGCGCGAGAGACGCGTAAAGGTGTGTCACAATCCAACGGTTTGGCACATACGGACATTGAAACATTCGCACCAGCCCGAGGAGCCGGAAGTCTTTATCCTATTGCCTACTGACAAATGTTTACAGTTTATGAATAGTACCACATAAATAGTACTATTTCCACATACTACAGTGCAATGTGATGTCCGAAGTGGCTGACAAAATTAGGTACTAACACGATATATATGCATATTGCAAGGTATATGTATACCTTGCAAATTGTGATCGTTGCTCGCTCGCTCCGCTCGCCCGTAATTATCTACTCCAACCTCACAACCGATCCGACACGTGCGCAAATTCGAAATATGTCGCCACCATATCGAATAATGAACGCAAGATGGATTGGTTTTAGGTTAGGCTACAGTTTTCGAGCGAGCGAGAGACGCGTAAAGGTGTGTCACAATCGAACGGTTTGGCACATACTGACATTGAAACATTCGCACCAGCCCGAGGAGCCGGAAGTCTTTATCATATTGCCTACTGACAAATGTTTACAGTTTGTGAATAGTTTCACCTAAATACTACTATTTCCACATACTACAGTGCAATGTGATGTCCGAAGTAGCTGACAAAATTAGGTACTAACACGATATATATGCATATTGCAAGGTATATGTATACCTTGCAAATTGTGATCGTTGCTCGCTCGCTCCGCTCGCTCGTAAAAATTTAGTCCAACCTCACTTCCGATCCGACACGTTCGCAAATTCGAAATAAGTTGCCTTCATATCGAATGACTAACGCAAGAGGGATTGGTTTTAGGTTAGGCTATAGTTTTCGAGCGAGCGCAGCGAGCGAGAGACGCGTAAAGGTGTGTCACAATCCAACGGTTTGGCACATACTGACATTGAAACATTCGCACCAACCCGAGGAGCCGGAACTCTTTATCCTATTGCCTACTGACAAATGTTTACAGTTTATGAATAGCTTCACATAAATAGTACTATTTCCACATAGTACAGTGCAATGTGATGTCCGAAATGGCTGACAAAATTAGGTAATAACACGAAATGTATGCAAGGCAATATAAGGTATATGTATACCTTGCAAATTGTGATCGTTGCTCGCTCGCTCCGCTCGCTCGTAAAAATTTAGTCCAACCTCACATACGATCCGACACGTTCGCAAATTCGAAATAAGTCGCCTTCATATCGAATGACTAACGCAAGAGGGATTGGTTTTAGGTTAGGCTATAGTTTTCGAGCGAGCGCAGCGAGCGAGAGACGCGTAAAGGTGTGTCACAATCGAACGGTTTGGCACATACTGACATTGAAACATTCGCACGAGCCCGAGGAGCCGGAAGTCTTTATCATATTGCCTACTGACAAGTGTTTACAGTTTATGAATAGTTTCACATAAATAGTACTATTTCCACATAGTACAGTGCAATGTGATGTCCGAATGGCTGACAAAATTAGGTAATAACACGAAATGTATGCAAGGCAATATAAGGTATATGTATACCTTGCAAATTGTGAACGTTGCTCGCGCGCTCCTCTCGCTCGTAAAAATTTAGTCCAACCTCACATACGATCCGACACGTTCGCAAATTCGAAATAAGTTGCCTTCATATCGAATGACTTACGCAAGAGGGATTGGTTTTAGGTTAGGCTATAGTTTTCGAGCGAGCGCAGCGAGCGAGAGACGCGTAATGGTGTGTCACAATCCAACGGTTTGGCACATACGGACATTGAAACATTCGCACCAGCCCGAGGAGCCGGAAGTCTTTATCCTATTGCCTACTGCCAAATGTTTACAGTTTATGAATAGTTTCACATAAATAGTACTATTTCCACATAGTACAGTGCAATGTGATGTCCGAAATGGCTGACAAAATTAGGTACTAACACGATATATATGCATATTGCACGGTATATGTATACCTTGCAAATTGTGATCGTTGCTCGCTCGCTCCGCTCGCTCGTAAAAATTTAGTCCCACCTCACATCCGATCCGGCACGTTCGCAAATTCGAAATAACTCGCCTTCATATCGAATGACTAACGCAAGAGGGATTGGTTTTAGGTTAGGCTATTGTTTTCGAGCGAGCGCAGCGAGCGAGACACGCGTAAAGGAGTGTCACAATCCAACGGTTTGTCACATACGGACATTGAAACATTCGCACCAGCCCGAGGAGCCGGAGGTCTTTATCCTATTGCCTACTGACAAATGTTTACAGTTTATGAATAGTATCACATAAATAGTACTACTTCCACATACTAAAGTGCAATGTGATGTCCGAAGTGGCTGACAAAATTAGGTACTAACACGATATATATGCATATTGCAAGTTATATGTATACCTTGCAAATTGTGATCGTTGCTCGCTCGCTCCGCTCGCTCGTAAAAATTTAGTCCAACCTCACATACGATCCGACACGTTCGCAAATTCGAAATAAGTCGGCTTCATATCGAATGACTAACGCAAGAGGGATTGGTTTTAGGTTAGGCTATAGTTTTCGAGCGAGCGCAGCGAGCGAGAGACGCGTAAAGGTGTGTCACAATCCAACGGTTTGGCACATACTGACATTGAAACATTCGCACCAGCCCGAGGAGCCGGAAGTCTTTATCATATTGCCTACTGACAAATGTTTACAGTTTGTGAATAGTTTCACCTAAATACTACTATTTCCACATACTACAGTGCAATGTGATGTCCGAAGTAGCTGACAAAATTAGGTACTAACACGATATATATGCATATTGCAAGGTATATGTATACCTTGCAAATTGTGATCGTTGCTCGCTCGCTCCGCTCGCTCGTAAAAATTTAGTCCAACCTCACTTCCGATCCGACACGTTCGCAAATTCGAAATAAGTTGCCTTCATATCGAATGACTAACGCAAGAGGGATTGGTTTTAGGTTAGGCTATAGTTTTCGAGCGAGCGCAGCGAGCGAGAGACGCGTAAAGGTGTGTCACAATCCAATAGTTTGGCACATACTGACATTGAAACATTCGCACCAACCCGAGGAGCCGGAACTCTTTATCCTACTGCCTACTGACAAATGTTTACAGTTTATGAATAGTTTCACATAAATAGTACTATTTCCACATAGTACAGTGCAATGTGATGTCCGAAATGGCTGACAAAATTAGGTAATAACACGAAATGTATGCAAGGCAATATAAGGTATATGTATACCTTGCAAATTGTGATCGTTGCTCGCTCGCTCCGCTCGCTCGTAAAAATTTAGTCCAACCTCACATACGATCCGACACGTTAGCAAATTCGAAATAAGTCGCCTTCATATCGAATGACTAACGCAAGAGGGATTGGTTTTAGGTTAGGCTATAGTTTTCGAGCGAGCGCAGCGAGCGAGAGACGCGTAAAGGTGTGTCACAATCGAACGGTTTGGCACATACTGACATTGAAACATTCGCACGAGCCCGAGGAGCCGGAAGTCTTTATCATATTGCCTACTGACAAATGTTTACAGTTTATGAATAGTTTCACATAAATAGTACTATTTCCACATAGTACAGTGCAATGTGATGTCCGAATGGCTGACAAAATTAGGTAATAACACGAAATGTATGCAAGGCAATATAAGGTATATGTATACCTTGCAAATTGTGAACGTTGCTCGCGCGCTCCTCTCGCTCGTAAAAATTTAGTCCAACCTCACATACGATCCGACACGTTCGCAAATTCGAAATAAGTTGCCTTCATATCGAATGACTTACGCAAGAGGGATTGGTTTTAGGTTAGGCTATAGTTTTCGAGCGAGCGCAGCGAGCGAGAGACGCGTAATGGTGTGTCACAATCCAACGGTTTGGCACATACGGACATTGAAACATTCGCACCAGCCCGAGGAGCCGGAAGTCTTTATCCTATTGCCTACTGCCAAATGTTTACAGTTTATGAATAGTTTCACATAAATAGTACTATTTCCACATAGTACAGTGCAATGTGATGTCCGAAATGGCTGACAAAATTAGGTACTAACACGATATATATGCATATTGCACGGTATATGTATACCTTGCAAATTGTGATCGTTGCTCGCTCGCTCCGCTCGCTCGTAAAAATTTAGTCCCACCTCACATCCGATCCGACACGTTCGCAAATTCGAAATAACTCGCCTTCATATCGAATGACTAACGCAAGAGGGATTGGTTTTAGGTTAGGCTATTGTTTTCGAGCGAGCGCAGCGAGCGAGACACGCGTAAAGGAGTGTCACAATCCAACGGTTTGTCACATACGGACATTGAAACATTCGCACCAGCCCGAGGAGCCGGAGGTCTTTATCCTATTGCCTACTGACAAATGTTTACAGTTTATGAATAGTATCACATAAATAGTACTACTTCCACATACTAAAGTGCAATGTGATGTCCGAAGTGGCTGACAAAATTAGGTACTAACACGATATATATGCATATTGCAAGTTATATGTATACCTTGCAAATTGTGATCGTTGCTCGCTCGCTCCGCTCGCTCGTAAAAATTTAGTCCAACCTCACATACGATCCGACACGTTCGCAAATTCGAAATAAGTCGGCTTCATATCGAATGACTAACGCAAGAGGGATTGGTTTTAGGTTAGGCTATAGTTTTCGAGCGAGCGCAGCGAGCGAGAGACGCGTAAAGGTGTGTCACAATCCAACGGTTTGGCACATACTGACATTGAAACATTCGCACCAGCCCGAGGAGCCGGAAGTCTTTATCATATTGCCTACTGACAAATGTTTACAGTTTGTGAATAGTTTCACCTAAATACTACTATTTCCACATACTACAGTGCAATGTGATGTCCGAAGTAGCTGACAAAATTAGGTACTAACACGATATATATGCATATTGCAAGGTATATGTATACCTTGCAAATTGTGATCGTTGCTCGCTCGCTCCGCTCGCTCGTAAAAATTTAGTCCAACCTCACTTCCGATCCGACACGTTCGCAAATTCGAAATAAGTTGCCTTCATATCGAATGACTTACGCAAGAGGGATTGGTTTTAGGTTAGGCTATAGTTTTCGAGCGAGCGCAGCGAGCGAGAGACGCCTAATGGTGTGTCACAATCCAACGGTTTGGCACATACGGACATTGAAACATTCGCACCAGCCCGAGGAGCCGGAAGTCTTTATCCTATTGCCTACTGCCAAATGTTTACAGTTTATGAATAGTTTCACATAAATAGTACTATTTCCACATAGTACAGTGCAATGTGATGTCCGAAATGGCTGACAAAATTAGGTACTAACACGATATATATGCATATTGCACGGTATATGTATACCTTGCAAATTGTGATCGTTGCTCGCTCGCTCCGCTCGCTCGTAAAAATTTAGTCCCACCTCACATCCGATCCGACACGTTCGCAAATTCGAAATAACTCGCCTTCATATCGAATGACTAACGCAAGAGGGATTGGTTTTAGGTTAGGCTATTGTTTTCGAGCGAGCGCAGCGAGCGAGACACGCGTAAAGGAGTGTCACAATCCAACGGTTTGTCACATACGGACATTGAAACATTCGCACCAGCCCGAGGAGACGGAGGTCTTTATCCTATTGCCTACTGACAAATGTTTACAGTTTATGAATAGTATCACATAAATAGTACTACTTCCACATACTAAAGTGCAATGTGATGTCCGAAGTGGCTGACAAAATTAGGTACTAACACGATATATATGCATATTGCAAGTTATATGTATACCTTGCAAATTGTGATCGTTGCTCGCTCGCTCCGCTCGCTCGTAAAAATTTAGTCCAACCTCACATACGATCCGACACGTTCGCAAATTCGAAATAAGTCGGCTTCATATCGAATGACTAACGCAAGAGGGATTGGTTTTAGGTTAGGCTATAGTTTTCGAGCGAGCGCAGCGAGCGAGAGACGCGTAAAGGTGTGTCACAATCCAACGGTTTGGCACATACTGACATTGAAACATTCGCACTAGCCCGAGGAGCCGGAAGTCTTTATCCTATTGCCTACTGACAAATGTTTACAGTTTATGAATAGTAGCACATAAATAGTACTATTTCCACATACTACAGTGCAATGTGATGTCCGAAGTGGCTGACAAAATTAGGTACTAACACGATATATATGCATATAGCAAGGTATATGTATACCCTGCAAATTGTGATCGTTGCTCGCTCGCTCCGCTCGCTCGTAATAATTTAGTCCAACCTCACATACGATCCGACACGTTCGCAAATTCGAAATAAGTTGCCTTCATATCGAATGACTAACGCAAGAGGGATTGGTTTTAGGTTAGGCTATAGTTTTCGAGCGAGCGCAGCGAGCGAGAGTCGCGTAAAGGTGTGTCACAATCCAACGGTTTGGCACACACGGACATTGAAACATTCTCACTAGCCCGAGGAGCCGGAAGTCTTTATCCTATTGCCTACTGACAAATGTTTACAGTTTATGAATAGTACCACATAAATAGTACTATTTCCACATACTACAGTGCAATGTGATGTCCGAAGTGGCTGACAAAATTAGGTACTAACACGATATATATGCATATTGCAAGGTATATGTATACCTTGCAAATTGTGATCGCTGCTCGCTCGCTCCGCTCGCTCGTAATTATCTACTCCAACCTCACATACGATCCGACACGTTCGCAAATTCGAAATAAGTTGCCTTCATATCGAATGACTTACGCAAGAGGGATTGGTTTTAGGTTAGGCTATAGCTTTCGAGCGAGCGAAGCGAGCGAGAGACGCGTAATGGTGTGTCACAATCCAACGGTTTGGCACATACGGACATTGAAACATTCGCACCAGCCCGAGGAGCCGGAAGTCTTTATCCTATTGCCTACTGCCAAATGTTTACAGTTTATGAATAGTTTCACATAAATAATACTATTTCCACATAGTACAGTGCAATGTGATGTCCGAAATGGCTGACAAAATTAGGTACTAACACGATATATATGCATATTGCACGGTATATGTATACCTTGCAAATTGTGATCGTTGCTCGCTCGCTCCGCTCGCTCGTAAAAATTTAGTCCCACCTCACATCCGATCCGACACGTTCGCAAATTCGAAATAACTCGCCGTCATATCGAATGACTAACGCAAGAGGGATTGGTTTTAGGTTAGGCTATTGTTTTCGAGCGAGCGCAGCGAGCGAGACACGCGTAAAGGAGTGTCACAATCCAACGGTTTGTCACATACGGACATTGAAACATTCGCACCAGCCCGAGGAGCCGGAGGTCTTTATCCTATTGCCTACTGACAAATGTTTACAGTTTATGAATAGTAGCACATAAATAGTACTATTTCCACATACTACAGTGCAATGTGATGTCCGAAATGACTGACAAAATTAGGTACTAACACGATATATATGCATATTGCAAGGTATATGTATACCTTGCAAATTGTGATCGTTCCTCGCTCGCTCCGCTCGCTCGTAATTATCTACTCCAACCTCACAACCGATCCGACACGTTCGCAAATTCGAAATATGTCGCCAGCATATCGAATAATGAACGCAAGATGGATTGGTTTTAGGTTAGGCTACAGTTTTCGAGCGAGCGAGAGACGCGTAAAGGTGTGTCACAATCGAACGGTTTGGCACATACTGACATTGAAACATTCGCACCAACCCGAGGAGCCGGAACTCTTTATCCTATTGCCTACTGACAAATGTTTACAGTTTATGAATAGTTTCACATAAATAGTACTATTTCCACATAGTACAGTGCAATGTGATGTCCGAAATGGCTGACAAAATTAGGTACTAACACGATATATATGCATATTGCAAGGTATATGTATACCTTGCAAATTGTGATCGTTGCTCGCTCGCTCCGCTCGCTCGTAAAAATTTAGTCCAACCTCACATACGATCCGACTCGTTCGCAAATTCGAAATAAGTCGCCTTCATATCGAATGACTAACGCAAGAGGGATTGGTTTTAGGTTAGGCTATAGTTTTCGAGCGAGCGCAGCGAGCGAGAGACGCGTAAAGGTGTGTCACAATCGAACGGTTTGGCACATACTGACATTGAAACATTCGCACCAGCCCGAGGAGCCGGAAGTCTTTATCATATTGCCTACTGACAAATGTTTACAGTTTATGAATAGTTTCACATAAATAGTACTATTTCCACATAGTACAGTGCAATGTGATGTCCGAATGGCTGACAAAATTAGGTAATAACACGAAATGTATGCAAGGCAATATAAGGTATATGTATACCTTGCAAATTGTGAACGTTGCTCGCTCGCTCCTCTCGCTCGTAAAAATTTAGTCCAACCTCACATACGATCCGACACGTTCGCAAATTCGAAATAAGTCGCCTTCATATCGAATGACTAACGCAAGAGGGATTGATTTTAGGTTAGGCTATAGTTTTCGAGCGAGCGCAGCGCGCGAGAGACGCGTAAAGGTGTGTCACAATCCAACGGTTTGGCACATACGGACATTGAAACATTCGCACCAGCCCGAGGAGCCGGAAGTCTTTATCCTATTGCCTACTGACAAATGTTTACAGTTTATGAATAGTACCACATAAATAGTACTATTTCCACATACTACAGTGCAATGTGATGTCCGAAGTGGCTGACAAAATTAGGTACTAACACGATATATATGCATATTGCAAGGTATATGTATACCTTGCAAATTGTGATCGTTGCTCGCTCGCTCCGCTCGCCCGTAATTATCTACTCCAACCTCACAACCGATCCGACACGTGCGCAAATTCGAAATATGTCGCCACCATATCGAATAATGAACGCAAGATGGATTGGTTTTAGGTTAGGCTACAGTTTTCGAGCGAGCGAGAGACGCGTAAAGGTGTGTCACAATCGAACGGTTTGGCACATACTGACATTGAAACATTCGCACCAGCCCGAGGAGCCGGAAGTCTTTATCATATTGCCTACTGACAAATGTTTACAGTTTGTGAATAGTTTCACCTAAATACTACTATTTCCACATACTACAGTGCAATGTGATGTCCGAAGTAGCTGACAAAATTAGGTACTAACACGATATATATGCATATTGCAAGGTATATGTATACCTTGCAAATTGTGATCGTTGCTCGCTCGCTCCGCTCGCTCGTAAAAATTTAGTCCAACCTCACTTCCGATCCGACACGTTCGCAAATTCGAAATAAGTTGCCTTCATATCGAATGACTAACGCAAGAGGGATTGGTTTTAGGTTAGGCTATAGTTTTCGAGCGAGCGCAGCGAGCGAGAGACGCGTAAAGGTGTGTCACAATCCAACGGTTTGGCACATACTGACATTGAAACATTCGCACCAACCCGAGGAGCCGGAACTCTTTATCCTATTGCCTACTGACAAATGTTTACAGTTTATGAATAGTTTCACATAAATAGTACTATTTCCACATAGTACAGTGCAATGTGATGTCCGAAATGGCTGACAAAATTAGGTAATAACACGAAATATATGCAAGGCAATATAAGGTATATGTATAGCTTGGAAATTGTGATCGTTGCTCGCTCGCTCCGCTCGCTCGTAAAAATTTAGTCCAACCTCACATACGATCCGACACGTTCGCAAATTCGAAATAAGTCGCCTTCATATCGAATGACTAACGCAAGAGGGATTGATTTTAGGTTAGGCTATAGTTTTCGAGCGAGCGCAGCGCGCGAGAGACGCGTAAAGGTGTGTCACAATCCAACGGTTTGGCACATACGGATATTGAAACATTCGCACCAGCCCGAGGAGCCGGAAGTCTTTATCCTATTGCCTACTGACAAATGTTTACAGTTTATGAATAGTACCACATAAATAGTACTATTTCCACATACTACAGTGCAATGTGATGTCCGAAGTGGCTGACAAAATTAGGTACTAACACGATATATATGCATATTGCAAGGTATATGTATACCTTGCAAATTGTGATCGTTGCTCGCTCGCTCCGCTCGCCCGTAATTATCTACTCCAACCTCACAACCGATCCGACACGTGCGCAAATTCGAAATATGTCGCCACCATATCGAATAATGAACGCAAGATGGATTGGTTTTAGGTTAGGCTACAGTTTTCGAGCGAGCGAGAGACGCGTAAAGGTGTGTCACAATCGAACGGTTTGGCACATACTGACATTGAAACATTCGCACCAGCCCGAGGAGCCGGAAGTCTTTATCATATTGCCTACTGACAAATGTTTACAGTTTATGAATATTTTCACATAAATAGTACTATTTCCACATACTACAGTGCAATGTGATGTCCGAAGTGGCTGACAAAATTAGGTAATAACACGAAATATATGCAAGGCAACATTAGGTATATGTATAGCTTGGAAATTGTGATCGTTGCTCACTCGCTCCGCTCGCTCGTAAAAATTTAGTCCAACCTCACATACGATCCGACACGTTCGCAAATTCGAAATAAGTTGCCTTCATATCGAATGACTAACGCAAGAGGGATTGGTTTTAGGTTAGGCTATAGTTTTCGAGCGAGCGCAGCGAGCGAGAGACGCGTAAAGGTGTGTCACAATCCAACGGTTTGGCACATACGGACATTGAAACATTCGCACCAGCCCGAGGAGCCGGAAGTCTTTATCATATTGCCTACTGACAAATGTTTACAGTTTATGAATATTTTCACATAAATAGTACTATTTCCACATACTACAGTGCAATGTGATGTCCGAAGTGGTTGACAAAATTAGGTAATAACACGATATATATGCATATTGCAAGGTATATGTATACCTTGCAAATTGTGATCGTTGCTCGCTCGCTCCGCTCGCTCGTAAAAATTTAGTCCAACCTCACATACGATCCGACACGTTCGCAAATTCGAAATAAGTCGCCTTCATATCGAATGACTAACGCAAGAGGGATTGGTTTTAGGTTAGGCTATAGTTTTCGAGCGAGCGCAGCGAGCGAGAGACGCGTAAAGGTGTGTCACAATCGAACGGTTTGGCACATACTGACATTGAAACATTCGCACCAGCCCGAGGAGCCGGAAGTCTTTATCATATTGCCTACTGACAAATGTTTACAGTTTATGAATAGTTTCACATAAATAGTACTATTTCCACATAGTACAGTGCAATGTGATGTCCGAAATGGCTGACAAAATTAGGTACTAACACGATATATATGCATATTGCAAGGTATATGTATACCTTGCAAATTGTGATCGTTGCTCGCTCGCTCCGCTCGCTCGTAATTATCTACTCCAACCTCACAACCGATCCGACACGTTCGCAAATTCGAAATATGTCGCCACCATATCGAATAATGAACGCAAGATGGATTGGTTTTAGGTTAGGCTACAGTTTTCGAGCGAGCGAGAGACGCGTAAAGGTGTGTCACAATCGAACGGTTTGGCACATACTGACATTGAAACATTCGCACCAGCCCGAGGAGCCGGAAGTCTTTATCCTATTGCCTACTGACAAATGTTTACAGTTTATGAATAGTAGCACATAAATAGTACTATTTCCACATACTACAGTGCAACGTGATGTCCGAAGTGGCTGACAAAATTAGGTAATAACACGATATATATGCATATTGCAAGTTATATGTATACCTTGCAAATTGTGATCGTTGCTCGCTCGCTCCGCTCGCTCGTAAAAGTTCAGTCCAACCTCACATACGATCCGACACGTTCGCAAATTCGAAATAAGTCGGCATCATATCGAATGACTAACGCAAGAGGGATTGGATTTAAGTTAGGCTATAGTTTTCGAGCGAGCGCAGCGAGCGAGAGACGCGTAAAGGTGTGTCACAATCCAACGGTTTGGCACATATGGACATTGAAACATTCGCACTAGCCCGAGGAGCCGGAAGTCTTTATCCTATTGCCTACTGACAAATGTTTACAGTTTATGAATAGTAGCACATAAATAGTACTATTTCCACATACTACAGTGCAACGTGATGTCCGAAGTGGCTGACAAAATTAGGTACTAACACGACATATATGCATATTGCAAGGTATATGTATACCTTGCAAATTGTGATCGTTGCTCGCTCGCTCCGCTCGCTCGCAATTATCTACTCCAACCTCACAACCGATCCGACACGTTCGCAAATTCGAAATATGTCGCCCCCATATCGAATAATGAACGCAAGATGGATTGGTTTTAGGTTAGGCTACAGTTTTCGAGCGATCGAGAGACGCGAAAAGGTGTGTCACAATCGAACGGTTTGGCACATACTGACATTGAAACATTCGCACCAGCCCGAGGAGCCGGAAGTCTTTATCATATTGCCTACTGAGAAATGTTTACAGTTTATGAATAGTTTCACATAAATAGTACTATTTCCACATAGTACAGTGCAATGTGATGTCCGAAATGGCTGACAAAATTAGGTAATAACACGAAATGTATGCAAGGCAATATAAGGTATATGTATACCTTGCATATTGTGATCGTTGCTCGCTCGCTCCGCTCGCTCGTAAAAATTTAGTCCAACCTCACTTCCGATCCGACACGTTCGCAAATTCGAAATAAGTCGCCTTCATATCGAATGACTAACGCAAGAGGGATTGGTTTTAGGTTAGGCTATAGTTTTCGAGCGAGCGCAGCGCGCGAGAGACGCGTAAAGGTGTGTCACAATCCAACGGTTTGGCACATACGGACATTGAAACATTCGCACCAGCCCGAGGAGCCGGAAGTCTTTATCCTATTGCCTACTGACAAATGTTTACAGTTTATGAATAGTACCACATAAATAGTACTATTTCCACATACTACAGTGCAATGTGATGTCCGAAGTGGCTGACAAAATTAGGTACTAACACAATATATATGCATATTGCAAGGTATATGTATACCTTGCAAATTGTGATCGTTGCTCGCTCGCTCCGCTCGCCCGTAATTATCTACTCCAACCTCACAACCGATCCGACACGTGCGCAAATTCGAAATATGTCGCCACCATATCGAATAATGAACGCAAGATGGATTGGTTTTAGGTTAGGCTACAGTTTTCGAGCGAGCGAGAGACGCGTAAAGGTGTGTCACAATCGAACGGTTTGGCACATACTGACATTGAAACATTCGCACCAGCCCGAGGAGCCGGAAGTCTTTATCATATTGCCTACTGACAAATGTTTACAGTTTATGAATATTTTCACATAAATAGTACTATTTCCACATACTACAGTGCAATGTGATGTCCGAAGTGGCTGACAAAATTAGGTAATAACACGAAATATATGCAAGGCAACATTAGGTATATGTATAGCTTGGAAATTGTGATCGTTGCTCACTCGCTCCGCTCGCTCGTAAAAATTTAGTCCAACCTCACATACGATCCGACACGTTCGCAAATTCGAAATAAGTTGCCTTCATATCGAATGACTAACGCAAGAGGGATTGGTTTTAGGTTAGGCTATAGTTTTCGAGCGAGCGCAGCGAGCGAGAGACGCGTAAAGGTGTGTCACAATCCAACGGTTTGGCACATACGGACATTGAAACATTCGCACCAGCCCGAGGAGCCGGAAGTCTTTATCATATTGCCTACTGACAAATGTTTACAGTTTATGAATATTTTCACATAAATAGTACTATTTCCACATACTACAGTGCAATGTGATGTCCGAAGTGGCTGACAAAATTAGGTAATAACATGATATATATGCATATTGCAAGGTATATGTATACCTTGCAAATTGTGATCGTTGCTCGCTCGCTCCGCTCGCTCGTAAAAATTTAGTCCAACCTCACATACGATCCGACACGTTCGCAAATTCGAAATAAGTCGCCTTCATATCGAATGACTAACGCAAGAGGGATTGGTTTTAGGTTAGGCTATAGTTTTCGAGCGAGCGCAGCGAGCGAGAGACGCGTAAAGGTGTGTCACAATCGAACGGTTTGGCACATACTGACATTGAAACATTCGCACCAGCCCGAGGAGCCGGAAGTCTTTATCATATTGCCTACTGACAAATGTTTACAGTTTATGAATAGTTTCACATAAATAGTACTATTTCCACATAGTACAGTGCAATGTGATGTCCGAAATGGCTGACAAAATTAGGTACTAACACGATATATATGCATATTGCAAGGTATATGTATACCTTGCAAATTGTGATCGTTGCTCGCTCGCTCCGCTCGCTCGTAATTATCTACTCCAACCTCACAACCGATCCGACACGTTCGCAAATTCGAAATATGTCGCCACCATATCGAATAATGAACGCAAGATGGATTGGTTTTAGGTTAGGCTACAGTTTTCGAGCGAGCGAGAGACGCGTAAAGGTGTGTCACAATCGAACGGTTTGGCACATACTGACATTGAAACATTCGCACCAGCCCGAGGAGCCGGAAGTCTTTATCATATTGCCTACTGACAAATGTTTACAGTTTATGAATATTTTCACATAAATAGTACTATTTCCACATACTACAGTGCAATGTGATGTCCGAAGTGGCTGACAAAATTAGGTAATAACACGATATATATGCATATTGCAAGTTATATGTATACCTTGCAAATTGTGATCGTTGCTCGCTCGCTCCGCTCGCTCGTAAAAGTTTAGTCCAACCTCACATACGATCCGACACGTTCGCAAATTCGAAATAAGTCGGCATCATATCGAATGACTAACGCAAGAGGGATTGGATTTAAGTTAGGCTATAGTTTTCGAGCGAGCGCAGCGAGCGAGAGACGCGTAAAGGTGTGTCACAATAGAACGGTTTGGCACATATGGACATTGAAACATTCGCACTAGCCCGAGGAGCCGGAAGTCTTTATCCTATTGCCTACTGACAAATGTTTACAGTTTATGAATAGTAGCACATAAATAGTACTATTTCCACATACTACAGTGCAACGTGATGTCCGATGTGGCTGACAAAATTAGGTACTAACACGACATATATGCATATTGCAAGGTATATGTATACCTTGCAAATTGTGATCGTTGCTCGCTCGCTCCGCTCGCTCGCAATTATCTACTCCAACCTCACAACCGATCCGACACGTTCGCAAATTCGAAATATGTCGCCACCATATCGAATAATGAACGCAAGATGGATTGGTTTTAGGTTAGGCTACAGTTTTCGAGCGAGCGAGAGACGCGTAAGGGTGTGTCACAATCGAACGGTTTGGCACATACTGACATTGAAACATTCGCATCAGCCCGAGGAGCCGGAAGTCTTTATCATATTGCCTACTGAGAAATGTTTACAGTTTATGAATAGTTTCACATAAATAGTACTATTTCCACATAGTACAGTGCAATGTGATGTCCGAAATGGCTGACAAAATTAGGTAATAACACGAAATGTATGCAAGGCAATATAAGGTATATGTATACCTTGCATATTGTGATCGTTGCTCGCTCGCTCCGCTCGCTCGTAAAAATTTAGTCCAACCTCACTTCCGATCCGACACGTTCGCAAATTCGAAATAAGTCGCCTTCATATCGAATGACTAACGCAAGAGGGATTGGTTTTAGGTTAGGCTATAGTTTTCGAGCGAGCGCAGCGAGCCAGAGACGCGTAAAGGTGTGTTACAATCCAACGGTTTGGCACATACTGACATTGAAACATTCGCACCAGCCCGAGGAGCCGGAAGTCTTTATCATATTGCCTACCGACAAATGTTTACAGTTTGTGAATAGTTTCACCTAAATACTACTATTTCCACATACTACAGTGCAATGTGATGTCCGAAGTGGCTGACAAAATTAGGTACTAACACGATATATATGCATATTGCAAGGTATATGTATACCTTGCAAATTGTGATCGTTGCTCGCTCGCTCCGCTCGCTCGTAAAAATTTAGTCCAACCTCACTTCCGATCCGACACGTTCGCAATTTCGAAATAAGTCGCCTTCATATCGAATGACTAACGCAAGAGGGATTGGTTTTAGGTTAGGCTATAGTTTTCGAGCGAGCGCAGCGAGCGAGAGACGCGTAAAGGTGTGTCACAATCCAACGGTTTGGCACATACTGACATTGAAACATTCGCACCAGCCCGAGGAGCCGGAAGTCTTTATCATATTGCCTACTGACAAATGTTTACAGTTTGTGAATAGTTTCACCTAAATACTACTATTTCTACATACTACAGTGCAATGTGATGTCCGAAGTGGCTGACAAAATTAGATACTAACACGATATATATGCATATTGCAAGGTATATGTATACCTTGCAAATTGTGATCGTTGCTCGCTCGCTCCGCTCGCTCGTAAAAATTTAGTCCAACCTCTCTTCCGATCCGACACGTTCGCAAATTCGAAATAAGTTGCCTTCATATCGAATGACTAACGCAAGCGGGGTTGGTTTTAGGTTAGGCTATAGTTTTCGAGCGAACGCAGCGAGCGAGAGACGCGTAAAAGTGTGTCACAATCGAACGGTTTGGCACATACTGACATTGAAACATTCGCACCAGCCCGAGGAGCCGGAAGTCTTTATCATATTGCCTACTGACAAATGTTTACAGTTTATGAATAGTTTCACATAAATAGTACTATTTCCACATAGTACAGTGCAATGTGATGTCCGAAATGGCTGACAAAATTAGGTAATAACACGAAATGTATGCAAGGCAATATAAGGTATATGTATACCTTGCATATTGTGTTCGTTGCTCGCTCGCTCCGCTCGCTCGTAATTATCTACTCCAACCTCACATACCATCCGACACGTTCGCAAATTCGAAATAAGTCGCCTTCATATCGAATGACTAACGCAAGAGGGATTGGTTTTAGGTTGGGCTATAGTTTTCGAGCGAGAGACGCGTAAAGGTGTGTCACAATCCAACGGTTTGGCACATACGGACATTGAAACATTCGCACCAGCCCGAGGAGCCGGAAGTCTTTATCATATTGCCTACTGACAAATGTTTACAGTTTATGAATAGTTTCACATAAATAGTACTATTTCCACATAGTACAGTGCAATGTGATGTCCGAAATGGCTGACAAAATTAGGTAATAACACGAAATGTATGCAAGGCAATATAAGGTATATGTATACCTTGCATATTGTGTTCGTTGCTCGCTCGCTCCGCTCGCTCGTAAAAATTTAGTCCAACCTCACATACGACCCGACACGTTCGCAAATTCGAAATAAGTCGCCTTCATATCGAATGACTAACGCAAGAGGGATTGGTTTTAGGTTAGGCTATAGTTTTCGAGCGAGAGACGCGTAAAGGTGTGTCACAATCCAACGGTTTGGCACATACGGACATTGAAACATTCGCACCAGCCCGAGGAGCCGGAAGTCTTTATCATATTGCCTACTGACAAATGTTTACAGTTTATGAATAGTTTCACATAAATTGTACTATTTCCACATAGTACAGTGCAATGTGATGTCCGAAATGGCTGACAAAATCAGGTAATAACACGAAATGTATGCAAGGCAATATAAGGTATATGTATACCTTGCAAATTGTGATCGTTGCTCGCTCGCTCCGCTCGCTCGTAAAAATTTAGTCCAACCTCACATACGATCCGACACGTTCGCAAATTCGAAATAAGTCGCCTTCATATCGAATGACGAACGCAAGAGGGATTGGTTTTAGGTTAGGCTATAGTTTTCGAGCGAGAGACGCGTAAAGGTGTGTCACAATCCAACGGTTTGGCACATACGGACATTGAAACATTCGCACTAGCCCGAGGAGCCGGAAGTCTTTATCCTATTGCCTACTGACAAATGTTTACAGTTTATGAATAGTACCACATAAATAGTACTATTTCCACATACTACAGTGCAATGAGATGTCCGAAGTGGCTGACAAAATTAGGTACTAACACGATATATATGCATATTGCAAGGTATATGTATACCTTGCAAATTGTGATCGTTGCTCGCTCGCTCCGCACGCTCGTAATTATCTACTCCAACCTCACAACCGATCCGACACGTTCGCAAATTCGAAATAAGTCGCCTTCATATCGAATGACTAACGCAAGAGGGATTGGTTTTAGGTTAGGCTATAGTTTTCGAGCGAGCGCAGCGAGCGAGAGACGCGTAAAGGTGTGCCACAATCCAACGGTTTGGTACATACGGACATTGAAACATTCGCACTAGCCCGAGGAGCCGGAAGTCTTTATCCTATTGCCTACTGACAAATGTTTACAGTTTATGAATAGTAGCACATAAATAGTACTATTTCCACATACTACAGTGCAACGTGATGTCCGATGTGGCTGACAAAATTAGGTACTAACACGACATATATGCATATTGCAAGGTATATGTATACCTTGCAAATTGTGATCGTTGCTCGCTCGCTCCGCTCGCTCGCAATTATCTACTCCAACCTCACAACCGATCCGACACGTTCGCAAATTCGAAATATGTCGCCACCATATCGAATAATGAACGCAAGATGGATTGGTTTTAGGTTAGGCTACAGTTTTCGAGCGAGCGAGAGACGCGTAAAGGTGTGTCACAATCGAACGGTTTGGCACATACTGACATTGAAACATTCGCATCAGCCCGAGGAGCCGGAAGTCTTTATCATATTGCCTACTGAGAAATGTTTACAGTTTATGAATAGTTTCACATAAATAGTACTATTTCCACATAGTACAGTGCAATGTGATGTCCGAAATGGCTGACAAAATTAGGTAATAACACGAAATGTATGCAAGGCAATATAAGGTATATGTATACCTTGCATATTGTGATCGTTGCTCGCTCGCTCCGCTCGCTCGTAAAAATTTAGTCCAACCTCACTTCCGATCCGACACGTTCGCAAATTCGAAATAAGTCGCCTTCATATCGAATGACTAACGCAAGAGGGATTGGTTTTAGGTTAGGCTATAGTTTTCGAGCGAGCGCAGCGAGCCAGAGACGCGTAAAGGTGTGTCACAATCCAACGGTTTGGCACATACTGACATTGAAACATTCGCACCAGCCCGAGGAGCCGGAAGTCTTTATCATATTGCCTACCGACAAATGTTTACAGTTTGTGAATAGTTTCACCTAAATACTACTATTTCCACATACTACAGTGCAATGTGATGTCCGAAGTGGCTGACAAAATTAGGTACTAACACGATATATATGCATATTGCAAGGTATATGTATACCTTGCAAATTGTGATCGTTGCTCGCTCGCTCCGCTCGCTCGTAAAAATTTAGTCCAACCTCACTTCCGATCCGACACGTTCGCAATTTCGAAATAAGTCGCCTTCATATCGAATGACTAACGCAAGAGGGATTGGTTTTAGGTTAGGCTATAGTTTTCGAGCGAGCGCAGCGAGCGAGAGACGCGTAAAGGTGTGTCACAATCCAACGGTTTGGCACATACTGACATTGAAACATTCGCACCAGCCCGAGGAGCCGGAAGTCTTTATCATATTGCCTACTGACAAATGTTTACAGTTTGTGAATAGTTTCACCTAAATACTACTATTTCTACATACTACAGTGCAATGTGATGTCCGAAGTGGCTGACAAAATTAGATACTAACACGATATATATGCATATTGCAAGGTATATGTATACCTTGCAAATTGTGATCGTTGCTCGCTCGCTCCGCTCGCTCGTAAAAATTTAGTCCAACCTCACTTCCGATCCGACACGTTCGCAAATTCGAAATAAGTTGCCTTCATATCGAATGACTAACGCAAGCGGGGTTGGTTTTAGGTTAGGCTATAGTTTTCGAGCGAACGCAGCGAGCGAGAGACGCGTAAAAGTGTGTCACAATCGAACGGTTTGGCACATACTGACATTGAAACATTCGCACCAGCCCGAGGAGCCGGAAGTCTTTATCATATTGCCTACTGACAAATGTTTACAGTTTATGAATAGTTTCACATAAATAGTACTATTTCCACATAGTACAGTGCAATGTGATGTCCGAAATGGCTGACAAAATTAGGTAATAACACGAAATGTATGCAAGGCAATATAAGGTATATGTATACCTTGCATATTGTGTTCGTTGCTCGCTCGCTCCGCTCGCTCGTAATTATCTACTCCAACCTCACATACCATCCGACACGTTCGCAAATTCGAAATAAGTCGCCTTCATATCGAATGACTAACGCAAGAGGGATTGGTTTTAGGTTGGGCTATAGTTTTCGAGCGAGAGACGCGTAAAGGTGTGTCACAATCCAACGGTTTGGCACATACGGACATTGAAACATTCGCACCAGCCCGAGGAGCCGGAAGTCTTTATCATATTGCCTACTGACAAATGTTTACAGTTTATGAATAGTTTCACATAAATAGTACTATTTCCACATAGTACAGTGCAATGTGATGTCCGAAATGGCTGACAAAATTAGGTAATAACACGAAATGTATGCAAGGCAATATAAGGTATATGTATACCTTGCATATTGTGTTCGTTGCTCGCTCGCTCCGCTCGCTCGTAAAAATTTAGTCCAACCTCACATACGACCCGACACGTTCGCAAATTCGAAATAAGTCGCCTTCATATCGAATGACTAACGCAAGAGGGATTGGTTTTAGGTTAGGCTATAGTTTTCGAGCGAGAGACGCGTAAAGGTGTGTCACAATCCAACGGTTTGGCACATACGGACATTGAAACATTCGCACCAGCCCGAGGAGCCGGAAGTCTTTATCATATTGCCTACTGACAAATGTTTACAGTTTATGAATAGTTTCACATAAATTGTACTATTTCCACATAGTACAGTGCAATGTGATGTCCGAAATGGCTGACAAAATCAGGTAATAACACGAAATGTATGCAAGGCAATATAAGGTATATGTATACCTTGCAAATTGTGATCGTTGCTCGCTCGCTCCGCTCGCTCGTAAAAATTTAGTCCAACCTCACATACGATCCGACACGTTCGCAAATTCGAAATAAGTCGCCTTCATATCGAATGACGAACGCAAGAGGGATTGGTTTTAGGTTAGGCTATAGTTTTCGAGCGAGAGACGCGTAAAGGTGTGTCACAATCCAACGGTTTGGCACATACGGACATTGAAACATTCGCACTAGCCCGAGGAGCCGGAAGTCTTTATCCTATTGCCTACTGACAAATGTTTACAGTTTATGAATAGTACCACATAAATAGTACTATTTCCACATACTACAGTGCAATGAGATGTCCGAAGTGGCTGACAAAATTAGGTACTAACACGATATATATGCATATTGCAAGGTATATGTATACCTTGCAAATTGTGATCGTTGCTCGCTCGCTCCGCACGCTCGTAATTATCTACTCCAACCTCACAACCGATCCGACACGTTCGCAAATTCGAAATAAGTCGCCTTCATATCGAATGACTAACGCAAGAGGGATTGGTTTTAGGTTAGGCTATAGTTTTCGAGCGAGCGCAGCGAGCGAGAGACGCGTAAAGGTGTGCCACAATCCAACGGTTTGGTACATACGGACATTGAAACATTCGCACCAGCCCGAGGAGCCGGAAGTCTTTATCATATTGCCTACTGACAAATGTTTACAGTTTGTCAATAGTTTCACCTAAATACTACTATTTCCACATACTACAGTGCAATGTGATGTCCGAAGTGGCTGACAAAATTAGGTACTAACACGATATATATGCATATTGCAAGGTATATGTATACCTTGCAAATTGTGATCGTTGCTCGCTCGCTCCGCTCGCTCGTAAAAATTTAGTCCAACCTCACATCCGATCCGACACGTTCGCAAATTCGAAATAAGTCGCCTTCATATCGAATGACTAACGCAAGAGGGATTGGTTTTAGGTTAGGCTATCGTTTTCGAGCGAGCGCAGCGAGCGAGACACGCGTAAAGGTGTGTCACAATCCAACGGTTTGTCACATACGGACATTGAAACATTCGCACCAGCCCGAGGAGCCGGAAGTCTTTATCCTATTGCCTACTGACAAATGTTTACAGTTTATGAATAGTATCACATAAATAGTACTA
Source organism: Bombus terrestris (assembly GCF_910591885.1). Classification (NCBI taxonomy): domain Eukaryota; kingdom Metazoa; phylum Arthropoda; class Insecta; order Hymenoptera; family Apidae; genus Bombus; species Bombus terrestris. The sequence continues at coordinate 456,760 of NW_025963552.1, read as the reverse complement.
TTTCCACATACTAAAGTGCAATGTGATGTCCGAAGTGGCTGACAAAATTAGGTACTAACACGATATATATGCATATAGCAAGGTATATGTATACCCTGCAAATTGTGATCGTTGCTCGCTCGCTCCGCTCGCTCGTAATTATCTACTCCAACCTCACAACCGATCCGAAACGTTCGCAAATTCGAAATATGTAGCCACCATATCGAATAATGAACGCAAGATGGATTGGTTTTAGGTTAGTCTACAGTTTTCGAGCGAGCGCAGCGAGCGAGAGACGCGTAAAGGTGTGTCACAATCGAAGGGTTTGGCACATACTGACATTGAAACATTCGCACCAGCCCGAGGAGCCGGAAGTCTTTATCATATTGCCTACTGACAAATGTTTACAGTTTATGAATAGTTTCACATAAATAGTACTATTTCCACATAGTACAGTGCAATGTGATGTCCGAAATGGCTGACAAAATTAGGTAATAACACGAAATGTATGCAAGGCAATATAAGGTATATGTATACCTTGCAAATTGTGATCGTTGCTCGCTCGCTCCGCCCGCTCGTAAAAATTTAGTCCAACCTCACATACGATCCGACACTTTCGCAAATTCGAAATAAGTCGCCTTCATATCGAATGACTAACGCAAGAGGGATTGGTTTTAGGTTAGGCTATAGTTTTCGAGCGAGCGCAGCGAGCGAGAGACCCGTAAAGGTGTGTCACAATCCAACGGTTTGGCACATACGGACATTGAAACATTCGCACTAGCCCGAGGAGCCGGAAGTCTTTATCCTATTGCCTACTGACAAATGTTTACAGTTTATGAATAGTACCACATAAATAGTACTATTTCCACATACTACAGTGCAATGTGATGTCCGAAGTGGCTGACAAAATTAGGTACTAACACGACATATATGCATATTGCAAGGTATATGTATACCTTGCAAATTGTGATCGTTGCTCGCTCGCTCCGCTCGCTCGTAATTATCTACTCCAACCTCACAACCGATCCGACACGTTCGCAAATTCGAAATATGTCGCCACCATATCGAATAATGAACGCAAGATGGATTGGTTTTAGGTTAGGCTATAGTTTTCGAGCGACTGCAGCGAGCGAGAGTCGCGTAAAGGTGTGTCACAATCCAACGGTTTGGCACATACGGAGATTGAAACATTCTCACTAGCCCGAGGAGCCGGAAGTCTTTATCCTATTGCCTACTGACAAATGTTTACAGTTTATGAATAGTACCACATAAATAGTACTATTTCCACATACTACAGTGCAATGTGATGTCCGAAGTGGCTGACAAAATTAGGTACTAACACGATATATATGCATATTGCAAGGTATATGTATACCTTGCAAATTGTGATCGCTGCTCGCTCGCTCCGCTCGCTCGTAATTATCTACTCCAACCTCACAACCGATCCGACACGTTCGCAAATTCGAAATATGTCGCCACCATATCGAATAATGAACGCAAGATGGATTGGTTTTAGGTTCCGCTACAGTTTTCGAGCGAGCGCAGCGAGCGAGAGACGCGTAAAGGTGTGTCACAATCGAACGGTTTGGCACATACTGACATTGAAACATTCGCACTAGCCCGAGGAGCCGGAAGTCTTTATCCTATTGCCTACTGACAAATGTTTACAGTTTATGAATAGTACCACATAAATAGTACTATTTCCACATACTAAAGTGCAATGTGATGTCCGAAGTGGCTGACAAAATTAGGTACTAACACGATATATATGCATATAGCAAGGTATATGTATACCCTGCAAATTGTGATCGTTGCTCGCTCGCTCCGCTCGCTCGTAATTATCTACTCCAACCTCACAACCGATCCGAAACGTTCGCAAATTCGAAATATGTAGCCACCATATCGAATAATGGACGCAAGATGGATTGGTTTTAGGTTAGGCTACAGTTTTCGAGCGAGCGCAGCGAGCGAGAGACGCGTAAAGGTGTGTCACAATCGAAGGGTTTGGCACATACTGACATTGAAACATTCGCACCAGCCCGAGGAGCCGGAAGTCTTTATCATATTGCCTACTGACAAATGTTTACAGTTTATGAATAGTTTCACATAAATAGTACTATTTCCACATAGTACAGTGCAATGTGATGTCCGAAATGGCTGACAAAATTAGGTAATAACACGAAATGTATGCAAGGCAATATAAGGTATATGTATACCTTGCAAATTGTGATCGTTGCTCCCTCGCTCCGCTCGCTCGTAAAAATTTAGTCCAACCTCACATACGATCCGACACTTTCGCAAATTCGAAATAAGTCGCCTTCATATCGAATGACTAACGCAAGAGGGATTGGTTTTAGGTTAGGCTATAGTTTTCGAGCGAGCGCAGCGAGCGAGAGACCCGTAAAGGTGTGTCACAATCCAACGGTTTGGCACATACGGACATTGAAACATTCGCACTAGCCCGAGGAGCCGGAAGTCTTTATCCTATTGCCTACTGACAAATGTTTACAGTTTATGAATAGTACCACATAAATAGTACTATTTCCACATACTACAGTGCAATGTGATGTCCGAAGTGGCTGACAAAATTAGGTACTAACACGACATATATGCATATTGCAAGGTATATGTATACCTTGCAAATTGTGATCGTTGCTCGCTCGCTCCGCTCGCTCGTAATTATCTACTCCAACCTCACAACCGATCCGACACGTTCGCAAATTCGAAATATGTCGCCACCATATCGAATAATGAACGCAAGATGGATTGGTTTTAGGTTAGGCTACAGTCTTCGAGCGAGCGCAGCGAGGGAGAGACGCGTAAAAGTGTGTCACAATCGAACGGTTTGGCACATACTGACATTTAAACATTCGCACTAGCCCGAGGAGCCGGAAGTCTTTATCCTATTGCCTACTGACAAATGTTTACAGTTTATGAATAGTACCACATAAATAGTACTATTTCCACATACTACAGTGCAATGTGATGTCCGAAGTGGCTGACAAAATTAGGTACTAACACGATATATATGCATATTGCAAGGTATATGTATACCTTGCAAATTGTGATCGTTGCTCGCTCGCTCCGCTCGCTCGTAATTATCTACTCCAACCTCACAACCGATCCGACACGTTCGCAAATTCGAAATATGTCGCCACCATATCGAATAATGAACGCAAGATGGATTGGTTTTAGGTTAGGCTACAGTTTTCGAGCGAGCGCAGCAAGCGAGAGACGCGTAAAGGTGTTTCACAATCGAACGGTTTGGCACATACTGACATTGAAACATTCGCACCAGCCCGAGGAGCCGGAAGTCTTTATCATATTGCCTACTGACAAATGTTTACAGTTTATGAATAGTTTCACATAAACAGTACTATTTCCACATAGTACAGTGCAATGTGATGTCCGAAATGGCTGACAAAATTAGGTAATAACACGAAATGTATGCAAGGCAATATAAGGTATATGTATACCTTGCAAATTGTGATCGTTGCTCGCTCGCTCCGCTCGCTCGTAAAAATTTAGTCCAACCTCACATACGATCCGACACGTTCGCAAATTCGAAATAAGTCGCCTTCATATCGAATGACTAACGCAAGAGGGATTGGTTTTAGGTTAAGCTATAGTTTTCGAGCGAGCGCAGCGAGCGAGAGACGCGTAAAGGTGTGTCACAATCCAACGGTTTGGCACATACGGACATTGAAACATTCGCACTAGCCCGAGGAGCCGGAAGTCTTTATCATATTGCCTACTGACAAATGTTTACAGTATATGAATAGTTTCACATAAATAGTACTATTTCCACATACTACAGTGCAATGTGATGTCCGAAGTGGCTGACAAAATTAGGTACTAACACGACATATATGCATATTGCAAGGTATATGTATACCTTGCAAATTGTGATCGTTGCTCGCTCGCTCCGCTCGCTCGTAATTATCTACTCCAACCTCACAACCGATCCGACACGTTCGCAAATTCGAAATATGTCGCCACCATATCGAATAATGAACGCAAGATGGATTGGTTTTAGGTTAGGCTACAGTCTTCGAGCGAGCGCAGCGAGGGAGAGACGCGTAAAAGTGTGTCACAATCGAACGGTTTGGCACATACTGACATTGAAACATTCGCACTAGCCCGAGGAGCCGGAAGTCTTTATCCTATTGCCTACTGACAAATGTTTACAGTTTATGAATAGTACCACATAAATAGTACTATTTCCACATACTAAAGTGCAATGTGATGTCCGAAGTGGCTGACAAAATTAGGTACTAACACGATATATATGCATATAGCAAGGTATATGTATACCCTGCAAATTGTGATCGTTGCTCGCTCGCTCCGCTCGCTCGTAATTATCTACTCCAACCTCACAACCGATCCGAAACGTTCGCAAATTCGAAATATGTAGCCACCATATCGAATAATGGACGCAAGATGGATTGGTTTTAGGTTAGGCTACAGTTTTCGAGCGAGCGCAGCGAGCGAGAGACGCGTAAAGGTGTGTCACAATCGAAGGGTTTGGCACATACTGACATTGAAACATTCGCACCAGCCCGAGGAGCCGGAAGTCTTTATCATATTGCCTACTGACAAATGTTTACAGTTTATGAATAGTTTCACATAAATAGTACTATTTCCACATAGTACAGTGCAATGTGATGTCCGAAATGGCTGACAAAATTAGGTAATAACACGAAATGTATGCAAGGCAATATAAGGTATATGTATACCTTGCAAATTGTGATCGTTGCTCCCTCGCTCCGCTCGCTCGTAAAAATTTAGTCCAACCTCACATACGATCCGACACTTTCGCAAATTCGAAATAAGTCGCCTTCATATCGAATGACTAACGCAAGAGGGATTGGTTTTAGGTTAGGCTATAGTTTTCGAGCGAGCGCAGCGAGCGAGAGACCCGTAAAGGTGTGTCACAATCCAACGGTTTGGCACATACGGACATTGAAACATTCGCACTAGCCCGAGGAGCCGGAAGTCTTTATCCTATTGCCTACTGACAAATGTTTACAGTTTATGAATAGTACCACATAAATAGTACTATTTCCACATACTACAGTGCAATGTGATGTCCGAAGTGGCTGACAAAATTAGGTACTAACACGACATATATGCATATTGCAAGGTATATGTATACCTTGCAAATTGTGATCGTTGCTCGCTCGCTCCGCTCGCTCGTAATTATCTACTCCAACCTCACAACCGATCCGACACGTTCGCAAATTCGAAATATGTCGCCACCATATCGAATAATGAACGCAAGATGGATTGGTTTTAGGTTAGGCTACAGTCTTCGAGCGAGCGCAGCGAGGGAGAGACGCGTAAAAGTGTGTCACAATCGAACGGTTTGGCACATACTGACATTTAAACATTCGCACTAGCCCGAGGAGCCGGAAGTCTTTATCCTATTGCCTACTGACAAATGTTTACAGTTTATGAATAGTACCACATAAATAGTACTATTTCCACATACTACAGTGCAATGTGATGTCCGAAGTGGCTGACAAAATTAGGTACTAACACGATATATATGCATATTGCAAGGTATATGTATACCTTGCAAATTGTGATCGTTGCTCGCTCGCTCCGCTCGCTCGTAATTATCTACTCCAACCTCACAACCGATCCGACACGTTCGCAAATTCGAAATATGTCGCCACCATATCGAATAATGAACGCAAGATGGATTGGTTTTAGGTTAGGCTACAGTTTTCGAGCGAGCGCAGCAAGCGAGAGACGCGTAAAGGTGTGTCACAATCGAACGGTTTGGCACATACTGACATTGAAACATTCGCACCAGCCCGAGGAGCCGGAAGTCTTTATCATATTGCCTACTGACAAATGTTTACAGTTTATGAATAGTTTCACATAAACAGTACTATTTCCACATAGTACAGTGCAATGTGATGTCCGAAATGGCTGACAAAATTAGGTAATAACACGAAATGTATGCAAGGCAATATAAGGTATATGTATACCTTGCAAATTGTGATCGTTGCTCGCTCGCTCCGCTCGCTCGTAAAAATTTAGTCCAACCTCACATACGATCCGACACGTTCGCAAATTCGAAATAAGTCGCCTTCATATCGAATGACTAACGCAAGAGGGATTGGTTTTAGGTTAAGCTATAGTTTTCGAGCGAGCGCAGCGAGCGAGAGACGCGTAAAGGTGTGTCACAATCCAACGGTTTGGCACATACGGACATTGAAACATTCGCACTAGCCCGAGGAGCCGGAAGTCTTTATCCTATTGCCTACTGACAAATGTTTACAGTTTATGAATAGTACCACATAAATAGTACTATTTCCACATACTACAGTGCAATGTGATGTCCGAAGTGGCTGACAAAATTAGGTACTAACACGATATATATGCATATTGCAAGGTATATGTATACCTTGCAAATTGTGATCGTTGCTCGTTCGCTCCGCTCGCTCGTAATTATCTACTCCAACCTCACAACCGATCCGACACGTTCGCAAATTCGATATATGTCGCCACCATATCGAATAATGAACGCAAGATGGATTGGTTTTAGGTTCGGCTACAGTTTTCGAGCGAGCGCAGCGAGCGAGAGACGCGTAAAGGTGTGTCACAATCCAACGGTTTGTCACATACGGACATTGAAACATTCGCACCAGCCCGAGGAGCCGGAAGTCTTTATCCTATTGCCTACTGACAAATGTTTACAGTTTATGAATAGTATCACATAAATAGTACTATTTCCACATAGTACAGTGCAATGTGATGTCCGAAATGGCTGACAAAATTAGGTAATAACACGAAATGTATGCAAGGCAATATAAGGTATATGTATACCTTGCAAATTGTGATCGTTGCTCGCTCGCTCCGCTCGCTCGTAATTATCTACTCCAACCTCACAACCGATCCGACACGTTCGCAAATTCGAAATATGTCGCCACCATATCGAATAATGAACGCAAGATGGATTGGTTTTAGGTTAGGCTATAGTTTTCGAGCGAGCGCAGCGAGCGAGAGACGCGTAAAGGTCTGTCACAATCGAACGGTTTGGCACATACTGACATTGAAACATTCGCACTAGCCCGAGGAGCCGGAAGTCTTTATCATATTGCCTACTGACAAATGTTTACGGTATATGAATAGTTTCACATAAATAGTACTATTTCCACACAGTACAGTGCAATGTGATGTCCGAAATGGCTGACAAAATTAGGTAATAACACGAAATGTATGCAAGGCAATATAAGGTATATGTATACCTTGCAAATTGTGATCGTTGCTCGCTCGCTCCGCTCGCTCGTAAAAATTTAGTCCAACCTCACATACGATCCGACACGTTCGCAAATTCGAAATAAGTCGCCATCATATCGAATGACTAACGCAAGAGGGATTGGTTTTAGGTTAGGCTATAGTTTTCGAGCGAGCGCAGCGAGCGAGAGACGCGTAAAGGTGTGTCATAATCCAACGGTTTGGCACATACTGACATTGAAACATTCGCACTAGCCCGAGGAGCCGGAAGTCTTTATCCTATTGCCTACTGACAAATGTTTACAGTTTATGAATAGTACCACATAAATAGTACTATTTCCACATACTACAGTGCAATGTGATGTCCGAAGTGGCTGACAAAATTAGGTACTAACACGATATATATGCATATTGCAAGGTATATGTATACCTTGCAAATTGTGATCGTTGCTCGCTCGCTCCGCTCGCTCGTAATTATCTACTCCAACCTCACAACCGATCCGACACGTTCGCAAATTCGAAATATGTCGCCACCATATCGAATAATGAACGTAAGATGGATTGGTTTTAGGTTAGGCTACAGTTTTCGAGCGAGCGAGAAACGCGTAAAGGTGTGTCACAATCGAACGGTTTGGCACATACTGACATTGAAACATTCGCACCAGCCCGAGGAGCCGGAATTCTTTATCCTATTGCCTACTGACAAATGTTTACAGTTTGTGAATAGTTTCACCTAAATAGTACTATTTCCACATACTACAGTGCAATGTGATGTCCGAAGTGGCTGACAAAATTAGGTACTAACACGATATATTTGTATATTGCAAGGTATATGTATACCTTGCAAATTGTGATCGTTGATCGCTCGCTCCGCTCGCTCGTAAAAATTTAGTCCAACCTCACATACGATCCGACACGTTCGCAAATTCGAAATAAGTTGCCTTCATATCGAATGACTAACGCAAGAGGGATTGGTTTTAGGTTAGGCTATAGTTTTCGAGCGAGCGCAGCGAGCGAGAGACGCGTAAAGGTGTGTCACAATACAACGGTTTGGCACATACGGACATTGAAACATTCGCACCAGCCCGAGGAGCCGGAAGTCTTTATCCTATTGCCTACAGACAAATGTTTACAGTTTATGAATAGTTTCACATAAATAGTACTATTTCCACATAGTACAGTGCAATGTGATGTCTGAAATGGCTGACAAAATTAGGTAATAACACGAAATGTATGCAAGGCAATATAAGGTATATGTATACCTTGCAAATTGTGATCGTTGCTCGCTCGCTCCGCTCGCTCGTAATTATCTACTTCAACCTCACAACCGATCCGACACGTTCGCAAATTCGAAATATGTCGCCACCATATCGAATAATGAACGCAAGATGGATTGGTTTTAGGTTAGGCTATAGTTTTCGAGCGAGCGCAGCGAGCGAGAGACGCGTAAAGGTCTGTCACAATCGAACGGTTTGGCACATACTGACATTGAAACATTCGCACTAGCCCGAGGAGCCGGAAGTCTTTATCATATTGCCTACTGACAAATGTTTACAGTATATGAATAGTTTCACATAAATAGTACTATTTCCACATACTACAGTGCAATGTGATGTCCGAAGTGGCTGACAAAATTAGGTACTAACACGACATATATGCATATTGCAAGGTATATGTATACCTTGCAAATTGTGATCGTTGCTCGCTCGCTCCGCTCGCTCGTAATTATCTACTCCAACCTCACAACCGATCCGACACGTTCGCAAATTCGAAATATGTCGCCACCATATCGAATAATGAACGCAAGATGGATTGGTTTTAGGTTAGGCTACAGTCTTCGAGCGAGCGCAGCGAGGGAGAGACGCGTAAAAGTGTGTCACAATCGAACGGTTTGGCACATACTGACATTGAAACATTCGCACTAGCCCGAGGAGCCGGAAGTCTTTATCCTATTGCCTACTGACAAATGTTTACAGTTTATGAATAGTACCACATAAATAGTACTATTTCCACATACTACAGTGCAATGTGATGTCCGAAGTGGCTGACAAAATTAGGTACTAACACGATATATATGCATATTGCAAGGTATATGTATACCTTGCAAATTGTGATCGTTGCTCGCTCGCTCCGCTCGCTCGTAATTATCTACTCCAACCTCACAACCGATCCGACACGTTCGCAAATTCGAAATATGTCGCCACCATATCGAATAATGAACGTAAGATGGATTGGTTTTAGGTTAGGCTACAGTTTTCGAGCGAGCGAGAAACGCGTAAAGGTGTGTCACAATCGAACGGTTTGGCACATACTGACATTGAAACATTCGCACCAGCCCGAGGAGCCGGAATTCTTTATCCTATTGCCTACTGACAAATGTTTACAGTTTGTGAATAGTTTCACCTAAATAGTACTATTTCCACATACTACAGTGCAATGTGATGTCCGAAGTGGCTGACAAAATTAGGTACTAACACGATATATTTGTATATTGCAAGGTATATGTATACCTTGCAAATTGTGATCGTTGATCGCTCGCTCCGCTCGCTCGTAAAAATTTAGTCCAACCTCACATACGATCCGACACGTTCGCAAATTCGAAATAAGTTGCCTTCATATCGAATGACTAACGCAAGAGGGATTGGTTTTAGGTTAGGCTATAGTTTTCGAGCGAGCGCAGCGAGCGAGAGACGCGTAAAGGTGTGTCACAATACAACGGTTTGGCACATACGGACATTGAAACATTCGCACCAGCCCGAGGAGCCGGAAGTCTTTATCCTATTGCCTACAGACAAATGTTTACAGTTTATGAATAGTTTCACATAAATAGTACTATTTCCACATAGTACAGTGCAATGTGATGTCTGAAATGGCTGACAAAATTAGGTAATAACACGAAATGTATGCAAGGCAATATAAGGTATATGTATACCTTGCAAATTGTGATCGTTGCTCGCTCGCTCCGCTCGCTCGTAATTATCTACTTCAACCTCACAACCGATCCGACACGTTCGCAAATTCGAAATATGTCGCCACCATGTCGAATAATGAACGCAAGATGGATTGGTTTTAGGTTAGGCTATAGTTTTCGAGCGAGCGCAGCGAGCGAGAGACGCGTAAAGGTGTGTCACAATCGAACGGTTTGGCACATACTGACATTGAAACATTCGCACCAGCCCGAGGAGCCGGAAGTCTTTATCATATTGCCTACTGACAAATGTTTACAGTATATGAATAGTTTCACATAAATAGTACTATTTCCACACAGTACAGTGCAATGTGATGTCCGAAATGGCTGACAAAATTAGGTAATAACACGAAATGTATGCAAGGCAATATAAGGTATATGTATACCTTGCAAATTGTGATCGTTGCTCGCTCGCTCCGCTCGCTCGTAATTATCTACTCCAACCTCACAACCGATCCGACACGTTCGCAAATTCGAAATATGTCGCCACCATATCGAATAATGAATGCAAGATGGATTGGTTTTAGGTTAGGCTACAGTTTTCGAGCGAGCGAGAGACGCGTAAAGGTGTGTCACAATCGAACGGTTTGGCACATACTGACATTGAAACATTCGCACCAGCCCGAGGAGCCGGAATTCTTTATCCTATTGCCTACTGACAAATGTTTACAGTTTGTGAATAGTTTCACCTAAATAGTACTATTTCCACATACTACAGTGCAATGTGATGTCCGAAGTGGCTGACAAAATTAGGTACTAACACGATATATTTGTATATTGCAAGGTATATGTATACCTTGCAAATTGTGATCGTTGATCGCTCGCTCCGCTCGCTCGTAAAAATTTAGTCCAACCTCACATACGATCCGACACGTTCGCAAATTCGAAATAAGTTGCCTTCATATCGAATGACTAACGCAAGAGGGATTGGTTTTAGGTTAGGCTATAGTTTTCGAGCGAGCGCAGCGAGCGAGAGACGCGTAAAGGTGTGTCACAATACAACGGTTTGGCACATACGGACATTGAAACATTCGCACCAGCCCGAGGAGCCGGAAGTCTTTATCCTATTGCCTACTGACAAATGTTTACAGTTTATGAATAGTTTCACATAAATAGTACTATTTCCACATAGTACAGTGCAATGTGATGTCTGAAATGGCTGACAAAATTAGGTAATAACACGAAATGTATGCAAGGCAATATAAGGTATATGTATACCTTGCAAATTGTGATCGTTGCTCGCTCGCTCCGCTCGCTGGTAATTATCTACTTCAACCTCACAACCGATCCGACACGTTCGCAAATTCGAAATATGTCGCCACCATATCGAATAATGAACGCAAGATGGATTGGTTTTAGGTTAGGCTACAGTTTTCGAGCGAGCGCAGCGAGCGAGAGACGCGTAAAGGTGTGTCACAATCGAACGGTTTGGCACATACTGACATTGAAACATTCGCACCAGCCGGAGGAGCCGGAAGTCTTTATCATATTGCCTACTGACAAATGTTTACAGTATATGAATAGTTTCACATAAATAGTACTATTTCCACACAGTACAGTGCAATGTGATGTCCGAAATGGCTGACAAAATTAGGTAATAACACGAAATGTATGCAAGGCAATATAAGGTATATGTATACCTTGCAAATTGTGATCGTTGCTCGCTCGCTCCGCTCGCTCGTAAAAATTTAGTCCAACCTCACATACGATCCGACACGTTCGCAAATTCGAAATAAGTCGCCATCATATCGAATGACTAACGCAAGAGGGATTGGTTTTAGGTTAGGCTATAGTTTTCGAGCGAGCGCAGCGAGCGAGAGACGCGTAAAGGTGTGTCATAATCCAACGGTTTGGCACATACTGACATTGAAACATTCACACCAGCCCGAGGAGCCGGAAGTCTTTATCATATTGCCTACTGACAAATGTTTACAGTTTGTGAATAGTTTCACCTAAATAGTACTATCTCCACATACTACAGTGCAATGTGATGTCCGAAGTGGCTGACAAAATTAGGTACTAACACGATATATATGCATATAGCAAGGTGTATGTATACCCTGCAAATTGTGATCGTTGCTCGCTCGCTCCGCTCGCTCGTAAAAATTTAGTCCAACCTCACATACGATCCGACACGTTCGCAAATTCGAAATATATCGCCACCATATCGAATAATGAACGCAAGATGGATTGGTTTTAGGTTAGGCTATAGCTTTCGAGCGAGCGCAGCGAGCGAGAGACGCGTAAAGGTCTGTCACAATCGAACGGTTTGGCACATACTGACATTGAAACATTCGCACTAGCCCGAGGAGCCGGAAGTCTTTATCATATTGCCTACTGACAAATGTTTACAGTTTATGAATAGTTTCACATAAATAGTACTATTTCCACATAGTACAGTGCAATGTGATGTCCGAAATGGCTGACAAAATTAGGTAATAACACGAAATGTATGCAAGGCAATATAAGTTATATGTATAACTTGCTAATTGTGATCGTTGCTCGCTCGCTCCAGTCGCTAGTAAAAATTTAGTCCAACCTCACATACGATCCGACACGTTCGCAAATTCGAAATAAGTTGCCTTCATATCGAATGACTAACGCAAGAGGGATTGGTTTTAGGTTAGGCTATAGTTGTCGAGCGAGCGCAGCGAGCGAGAGACGCGTAAAGGTGTGTCACAATCCAACGGTTTGGCACATACGGACATTGAAACATTCGCACCAGCCCGAGGAGCCGGAAGTCTTTATCATATTGCCTACTGACAAATGTTTACAGTATATGAATAGTTTCACATAAATAGTACTATTTCCACATAGTACAGTGCAATGTGATGTCCGAAATGGCTGACAAAATTAGGTAATAACACGAAATGTATGCAAGGCAATATAAGGTATATGTATACCTTGCAAATTGTGATCGTTGCTCGCTCGCTCCGCTCGCTCGTAAAAATTTAGTCCAACCTCACATACGATCCGACACGTTCGCAAATTCGAAATAAGTCGCCTTCATATCGAATGACTAACGCAAGAGGGATTGGTTTTACGTTAGGCTATAGTTTTCGAGCGAGCGCAGCGAGCGAGAGACGCGTAAAGGTGTGTCACAAATCAACGGTTTGGCACATACGGACATTGAAACATTCGCACTAGCCCGAGGAGCCGGAAGTCTTTATCCTATTGCCTACTGACAAATGTTTACAGTTTATGAATAGTACCACATAAATAGTACCATTTCCACATACTACAGTGCAATGTGATGTCCGAAGTGGCTGACAAAATTAGGTACTAACAGGATATATATGCATATTGCAAGGTATATGTATACCTTGCAAATTGTGATCGTTGCTCGTTCGCTCCGCTCGCTCGTAATTATCTACTCCAACCTCACAACCGATCCGACACGTTCGCAAATTCGAAATATGTCGCCACCATATCGAATAATGAACGCAAGATGGATTGGTTTTAGGTTCGGCTACAGTTTTCGAGCGAGCGCAGCGAGCGAGAGACGCGTAAAGGTGTGTCACAATCCAACGGTTTGTCACATACGGACATTGAAACATTCGCACCAGCCCGAGGAGCCGGAAGTCTTTATCCTATTGCCTACTGACAAATGTTTACAGTTTATGAATAGTATCACATAAATAGTACTATTTCCACATAGTACAGTGCAATGTGATGTCCGAAATGGCTGACAAAATTAGGTAATAACACGAAATGTATGCAAGGCAATATAAGGTATATGTATACCTTGCAAATTGTGATCGTTGCTCGCTCGCTCCGCTCGCTCGTAAAAATTTAGTCCAATCTCACATACGATCCGACACGTTCGCAAATTCGAAATAAGTCGCCTTCATATCGAATGACTAACGCAAGAGGGATTGGTTTTAGGTTAGGCTATAGTTTTCGAGCGAGCGCAGCGAGCGAGAGACGCGTAAAGGTGTGTCACAATCCAACGGTTTGGCACATACGGACATTGAAACATTCGCACCAGCCCGAGGAGCCGGAAGTCTTTATCCTATTGCCTACTGACAAATGTTTACAGTTTATGAATAGTTTCACATAAATAGTACTATTTCCACATACTACAGTGCAATGTGATGTCCGAAGTGGCTGACAAAATTAGGTACTAACACGATATATATGCATATAGCAAGGTGTATGTATACCCTGCAAATTGTGATCGTTGCTCGCTCGCTCCGCTCGCTCGTAAAAATTTAGTCCAACCTCACATACGATCCGACACGTTCGCAAATTCGAAATAAGTTGCCTTCATATCGAATGACTAACGCAAGAGGGATTGGTTTTAGGTTAGGCTATAGTTGTCGAGCGAGCGCAGCGAGCGAGCGCAGCGAGCGAGAGACGCGTAAAGGTGTGTCACAATCCAACGGTTTGGCACATACGGACATTGAAACATTCGCACCAGCCCGAGGAGCCGGAAGTCTTTATCATATTGCCTACTGACAAATGTTTACAGTATATGAATAGTTTCTCATAAATAGTACTATTTCCACATAGTACAGTGCAATGTGATGTCCGAAATGGCTGACAAAATTAGGTAATAACACGAAATGTATGCAAGGCAATATAAGGTATATGTATACCTTGCAAATTGTGATCGTTGCTCGCTCGCTCCGCTCGCTCGTAAAAATTTAGTCCAACCTCACATACGATCCGACACGTTCGCAAATTCGCAATAAGTCGCCTTCATATCGAATGACTAACGCAAGAGGGATTGGTTTTAGGTTAGGCTATAGTTTTCGAGCGAGCGCAGCGAGCGAGAGACGCGTAAAGGTGTGTCACAAATCAACGGTTTGGCACATACGGACATTGAAACATTCGCACTAGCCCGAGGAGCCGGAAGTCTTTATCCTATTGCCTACTGACAAATGTTTACAGTTTATGAATAGTACCACATAAATAGTACTATTTCCACATACTACAGTGCAATGTGATGTCCGAAGTGGCTGACAAAATTAGGTACTAACACGATATATATGCATATTGCAAGGTATGTGTATACCTTGCAAATTGTGATCGTTGCTCGTTCGCTCCGCTCGCTTGTAATTATCTACTCCAACCTCACAACCGATCCGACACGTTCGCAAATTCGAAATATGTCGCCACCATATCGAATAATGAACGCAAGATGGATTGGTTTTAGGTTCGGCTACAGTTTTCGAGCGAGCGCAGCGAGCGAGAGACGCGTAAAGGTGTGTCACAATCCAACGGTTTGTCACATACGGACATTGAAACATTCGCACCAGCCCGAGGAGCCGGAAGTCTTTATCCTATTGCCTACTGACAAATGTTTACAGTTTATGAATAGTATCACATAAATAGTACTATGTCCACATAGTACAGTGCAATGTGATGTCCGAAATGGCTGACAAAATTAGGTAATAACACGAAATGTATGCAAGGCAATATAAGGTATATGTATACCTTGCAAATTGTGATCGTTGCTCGCTCGCTCCGCTCGCTCGTAAAAATTTAGTCCAATCTCACATACGATCCGACACGTTCGCAAATTCGAAATAAGTCGCCTTCATATCGAATGACTAACGCAAGAGGGATTGGTTTTAGGTTAGGCTACAGTCTTCGAGCGAGCGCAGCGAGCGAGAGACGCGTAAAGGTGTGTCACAATCGAATGGTTTGGCACATACTGACATTGAAACATTCGCACCAGCCCGAGGAGCCGGAAGTCTTTATCCTATTGCCTACTGACAAATGTTTACAGTTTGTGAATAGTTTCACCTAAATAGTACTATTTCCACATACTACAGTGCAATGTGATGTCCGAAGTGGCTGACAAAATTAGGTACTAACACGATATATTTGTATATTGCAAGGTATATGTATACCTTGCAAATTGTGATCGTTGCTCGCTCGCTCCGCTCGCTCGTAAAAATTTAGTCCAACCTCACATACGATCCGACACGTTCGCAAATTCGAAATAAGTTGCCTTCATATCGAATGACTAACGCAAGAGGGATTGGTTTTAGGTTAGGCTATAGTTTTCGAGCGAGCGCAGCGAGCGAGAGACGCGTAAAGGTGTGTCACAATCCAACGGTTTGGCACATACGGACATTGAAACATTCGCACCAGCCCGAGGCGCCGGAAGTCTTTATCCTATTGCCTACTGACAAATGTTTACAGTTTATGAATAGTTTCACATAAATAGTACTATTTCCACATACTACAGTGCAATGTGATGTCCGAAGTGGCTGACAAAATTAGGTACTAACACGATATATATGCATATAGCAAGGTGTATGTATACCCTGCAAATTGTGATCGTTGCTCGCTCGCTCCGCTCGCTCATAAAAATTTAGTCCAACCTCACATACGATCCGACACGTTCGCAAATTCGAAATATGTCGCCACCATATCGAATAATGAACGCAAGATGGATTGGTTTTAGGTTAGGCTATAGTTTTCGACCGAGCGCAGCGAGCGAGAGACGCGTAAAGGTCTGTCACAATCGAACGGTTTGGCACATACTGACATTGAAACATTCGCACCAGCCCGATGAGCCGGAAGTCTTTATCATATTGCCTACTGACAAATGTTTACAGTTTATGAATAGTTTCACATAAATAGTACTATTTCCACAGAGTACAGTGCAATGTGATGTCCGAAATGGCTGACAAAATTAGGTAATAACACGAAATGTATGCAAGGCAATATAAGTTATATGTATACCTTGCTAATTGTGATCGTTGCTCGCTCGCTCCGCTCGCTCGTAAAAATTTAGTCCAACCTCACATACGATCCGACACGTTCGCAAATTCGAAATAAGTTGCCTTCATATCGAATGACTAACGCAAGAGGGATTGGTTTTAGGTTAGGCTATAGTTGTCGAGCGAGCGCAGCGAGCGAGAGACGCGTAAAGGTGTGTCACAATCCAACGGTTTGGCACATACGGACATTGAAACATTCGCACCAGCCCGAGGAGCCGGAAGTCTTTATCATATTGCCTACTGACAAATGTTTACAGTATATGAATAGTTTCACATAAATAGTACTATTTCCACATAGTACAGTGCAATGTGATGTCCGAAATGGCTGACAAAATTAGGTAATAACACGAAATGTATGCAAGGCAATATAAGGTATATGTATACCTTGCAAATTGTGATCGTTGCTCGCTCGCTCCGCTCGCTCGTAAAAATTTAGTCCAACCTCACATACGATCCGACACGTTCGCAAATTCGAAATAAGTCGCCTTCATATCGAATGACTAACGCAAGAGGGATTGGTTTTAGGTTAGGCTATAGTTTTCGAGCGAGCGCAGCGAGCGAGAGACGCGTAAAGGTGTGTCACATATCAACGGTTTGGCACATACGGACATTGAAACATTCGCACTAGCCCGAGGAGCCGGAAGTCTTTATCCTATTGCCTACTGACAAATGTTTACAGTTTATGAATAGTACCACATAAATAGTACTATTTCCACATACTACAGTGCAATGTGATGTCCGAAGTGGCTGACAAAATTAGGTACTAACACGATATATATGCATATTGCAAGGTATATGTATACCTTGCAAATTGTGATCGTTGCTCGTTCGCTCCGCTCGCTCGTAATTATCTACTCCAACCTCACAACCGATCCGACACGTTCGCAAATTCGAAATATGTCGCCACCATATCGAATAATGAACGCAAGATGGATTGGTTTTAGGTTCGGCTACAGTTTTCGAGCGAGCGCAGCGAGCGAGAGACGCGTAAAGGTGTGTCACAATCCAACGGTTTGTCACATACGGACATTGAAACATTCGCACCAGCCCGAGGAGCCGGAAGTCTTTATCCTATTGCCTACTGACAAATGTTTACAGTTTATGAATAGTATCACATAAATAGTACTATTTCCACATAGTACAGTGCAATGTGATGTCCGAAATGGCTGACAAAATTAGGTAATAACACGAAATGTATGCAAGGCAATATAAGGTATATGTATACCTTGCAAATTGTGATCGTTGCTCGCTAGCTCCGCTCGCTCGTAAAAATTTAGTCCAATCTCACATACGATCCGACACGTTCGCAAATTCGAAATAAGTCGCCTTCATATCGAATGACTAACGCAAGAGGGATTGGTTTTAGGTTAGGCTACAGTCTTCGAGCGAGCGCAGCGAGCGAGAGACGCGTAAAGGTGTGTCACAATCGAATGGTTTGGCACATACTGACATTGAAACATTCGCACCAGCCCGAGGAGCCGGAAGTCTTTATCCTATTGCCTACTGACAAATGTTTACAGTTTGTGAATAGTTTCACTAAATAGTACTATTTCCACATACTACAGTGCAATGTGATGTCCGAAGTGGCTGACAAAATTAGGTACTAACACGATATATTTGTATATTGCAAGGTATATGTATACCTTGCAAATTGTGATCGTTGCTCGCTCGCTCCGCTCGCTCGTAAAAATTTAGTCCAACCTCACATACGATCCGACACGTTCGCAAATTCGAAATAAGTTGCCTTCATATCGAATGACTAACGCAAGAGGGATTGGTTTTAGGTTAGGCTATAGTTTTCGAGCGAGCGCAGCGAGCGAGAGACGCGTAAAGGTGTGTCACAATCCAACGGTTTGGCACATACGGACATTGAAACATTCGCACCAGCCCGAGGAGCCGGAAGTCTTTATCATATTGCCTACTGACAAATGTTTACAGTATATGAATAGTTTCACATAAATAGTACTATTTCCACACAGTACAGTGCAATGTGATGTCCGAAATGGCTGACAAAATTAGGTAATAACACGAAATGTATGCAAGGCAATATAAGGTATATGTATACCTTGCAAATTGTGATCGTTGCTCGCTCGCTCCGCTCGCTCGTAAAAATTTAGTCCAACCTCACATACGATCCGACACGTTCGCAAATTCGAAATAAGTGGCCTTCATATCGAATGACTAACGCAAGATGGATTGGTTTTAGGTTAGGCTACAGTTTTCGAGCGAGCGCAGCGAGCGAGAGACGCGTAAAGGTGTGTCACAATCGAACGGTTTGGCACATACTGATATTGAAACATTCGCACCAGCCCGAGGAGCCGGAAGTCTTTATCATATTGCCTACTGACAAATGTTTACAGTATATGAATAGTTTCACATAAATAGTACTATTTCCACACAGTACAGTGCAATGTGATGTCCGAAATGGCTGACAAAATTAGGTAATAACACGAAATGTATGCAAGGCAATATAAGGTATATGTATACCTTGCAAATTGTGATCGTTGCTCGCTCGCTCCGCTCGCTCGTAAAAATTTAGTCCAACCTCACATACGATCCGACACGTTCGCAAATTCGAAATGAGTGGCCTTCATATCGAATGACTAACGCAAGATGGATTGGTTTTAGGTTAGGCTATAGTTTTCGAGCGAGCGCAGCGAGCGAGAGACGCGTAAAGGTGTGTCACAAATCATCGGTTTGGCACATACGGACATTGAAACATTCGCACTAGCCCGAGGAGCCGGAAGTCTTTATCCTATTGCCTACTGACAAATGTTTACAGTTTATGAATAGTACCACATAAATAGTACTATTTCCACATACTACAGTGCAATGTGATGTCCGAAGTGGCTGACAAAATTAGGTACTAACACGATATATATGCATATTGCAAGGTATATGTATACCTTGCAAATTGTGATCGTTGCTCGTTCGCTCCGCTCGCTCGTAATTATCTACTCCAACCTCACAACCGATCTGACACGTTCGCAAATTCGAAATATGTCGCCACCATATCGAATAATGAACGCAAGATGGATTGGTTTTAGGTTCGGCTACAGTTTTCGAGCGAGCGCAGCGAGCGAGAGACGCGTAAAGGTGTGTCACAATCCAACGGTTTGTCACATACGGACATTGAAACATTCGCACCAGCCCGAGGAGCCGGAAGTCTTTATCCTATTGCCTACTGACAAATGTTTACAGTTTATGAATAGTATCACATAAATAGTACTATTTCCACATAGTACAGTGCAATGTGATGTCCAAAATGGCTGACAAAATTAGGTAATAACACGAAATGTATGCAAGGCAATATAAGGTATATGTATACCTTGCAAATTGTGATCGTTGCTCGCTCGCTCCGCTCGCTCGTAAAAATTTAGTCCAATCTCACATACGATCCGACACGTTCGCAAATTCGAAATAAGTCGCCTTCATATCGAATGACTAACGCAAGAGGGATTGGTTTTAGGTTAGGCTACAGTCTTCGAGCGAGCGCAGCGAGCGAGAGACGCGTAAAGGTGTGTCACAATCGAATGGTTTGGCACATACTGACATTGAAACATTCGCACCAGCCCGAGGAGCCGGAAGTCTTTATCCTATTGCCTACTGACAAATGTTTACAGTTTGTGAATAGTTTCACATAAATAGTACTATTTCCACATAGTACAGTGCAATGTGATGTCTGAAATGGCTGACAAAATTAGGTAATAAGACGAAATGTATGCAAGGCAATATAAGGTATATGTATACCTTGCAAATTGTGATCGTTGCTCGCTCGCTCGGCTCGCTCGTAAAAATTTAGTCCAACCTCACATACGATCCGACACGTTCGCAAATTCGAAATAAGTCGCCATCATATCGAATGACTAACGCAAGAGGGATTGGTTTTAGGTTAGGCTATAGTTTTCGAGCGAGCGCAGCGAGCGAGAGACGCGTAAAGGTGTGTCATAATCCAACGGTTTGGCACATACTGACATTGAAACATTCGCACCAGCCCGAGGAGCCGGAAGTCTTTATCATATTGCCTACTGACAAATGTTTACAGTTTATGAATAGTTTCACATAAATAGTACTATTTCCACATAGTACAGTGCAATGTGATGTCCGAAATGGCTGACAAAATTAGGTAATAACACGAAATGTATGCAAGGCAATATAAGTTATATGTATACCTTGCTAATTGTGATCGTTGCTCGCTCGCTCCGCTCGCTCGTAAAAATTTAGTCCAACCTCACATACGATCCGACACGTTCGCAAATTCGAAATACGTTGCCTTCATATCGAATGACTAACGCAAGAGGGATTGGTTTTAGGTTAGGCTATAGTTGTCGAGCGAGCGCAGCGAGCGAGAGACGCGTAAAGGTGTGTCACAATCCAACGGTTTGGCACATACGGTCATTGAAACATTCGCACCAGCCCGAGGAGCCGGAAGTCTTTATCATATTGCCTACTGACAAATGTTTACAGTATATGAATAGTTTCACATAAATAGTACTATTTCCACATAGTACAGTGCAATGTGATGTCCGAAATGGCTGACAAAATTAGGTAATAACACGAAATGTATGCAAGGCAATATAAGGTATATGTATACCTTGCAAATTGTGATCGTTGCTCGCTCGCTCCGCTCGCTCGTAAAAATTTAGTCCAACCTCACATACGATCCGACACGTTCGCAAATTCGAAATAAGTCGCCTTCATATCGAATGACTAACGCAAGAGGGATTGGTTTTAGGTTAGGCTATAGTTTTCGAGCGAGCGCAGCGAGCGAGAGACGCGTAAAGGTGTGTCACAAATCAACGGTTTGGCACATACGGACATTGAAACATTCGCACTAGCCCGAGGAGCCGGAAGTCTTTATCCTATTGCCTACTGACAAATGTTTACAGTTTATGAATAGTACCACATAAATAGTACTATTTCCACATACTACAGTGCAATGTGATGTCCGAAGTGGCTGACAAAATTAGGTACTAACACGATATATATGCATATTGCAAGGTATATGTATACCTTGCAAATTGTGATCGTTGCTCGTTCGCTCCGCTCGCTCGTAATTATCTACTCCAACCTCACAACCGATCCGACACGTTCGCAAATTCGAAATATGTCGCCACCATATCGAATAATGAACGCAAGATGGATTGGTTTTAGGTTCGGCTACAGTTTTCGAGCGAGCGCAGCGAGCGAGAGACGCGTAAAGGTGTGTCACAATCCAACGGTTTGTCACATACGGACATTGAAACATTCGCACCAGCCCGAGGAGCCGGAAGTCTTTATCCTATTGCCTACTGACAAATGTTTACAGTTTATGAATAGTATCACATAAATAGTACTATTTCCACATAGTACAGTGCAATGTGATGTCCGAAATGGCTGACAAAATTAGGTAATAACACGAAATGTATGCAAGGCAATATAAGGTATATGTATACCTTGCAAATTGTGATCGTTGCTCGCTCGCTCCGCTCGCTCGTAAAAATTTAGTCCAATCTCACATACGATCCGACACGTTCGCAAATTCGAAATAAGTCGCCTTCATATCGAATGACTAACGCAAGAGGGATTGGTTTTAGGTTAGGCTACAGTCTTCGAGCGAGCGCAGCGAGCGAGAGACGCGTAAAGGTGTGTCACAATCGAATGGTTTGGCACATACTGACATTGAAACATTCGCACCAGCCCGAGGAGCCGGAAGTCTTTATCCTATTGCCTACTGACAAATGTTTACAGTTTGTGAATAGTTTCACCTAAATAGTACTATTTCCACATACTACAGTGCAATGTGATGTCCGAAGTGGCTGACAAAATTAGGTACTAACACGATATATTTGTATATTGCAAGGTATATGTATACCTTGCAAATTGTGATCGTTGCTCGCTCGCTCCGCTCGCTCGTAAAAATTTAGTCCAACCTCACATACGATCCGACACGTTCGCAAATTCGAAATAAGTCGCCTTCATATCGAATGACTAACGCAAGAGGGATTGGTTTTAGGTTAGGCTATAGTTTTCGAGCGAGCGCAGCGAGCGAGAGACGCGTAAAGGTGTGTCACAATCCAACGGTTTGGCACATACGGACATTGAAACATTCGCACCAGCCCGAGGAGCCGGAAGTCTTTATCATATTGCCTACTGACAAATGTTTACAGTATATGAATAGTTTCACATAAATAGTACTATTTCCACACAGTACAGTGCAATGTGATGTCCGAAATGGCTGACAAAATTAGGTAATAACACGAAATGTATGCAAGGCAATATAAGGTATATGTATACCTTGCAAATTGTGATCGTTGCTCGCTCGCTCCGCTCGCTCGTAAAAATTTAGTCCAACCTCACATACGATCCGACACGTTCGCAAATTCGAAATAAGTGGCCTTCATATCGAATGACTAACGCAAGATGGATTGGTTTTAGGTTAGGCTACAGTTTTCGAGCGAGCGCAGCGAGCGAGAGACGCGTAAAGGTGTGTCACAATCGAACGGTTTGGCACATACTGACATTGAAACATTCGCACCAGCCCGAGGAGCCGGAAGTCTTTATCATATTGCCTACTGACAAATGTTTACAGTATATGAATAGTTTCACATAAATAGTACTATTTCCACACAGTACAGTGCAATGTGATGTCCGAAATGGCTGACAAAATTAGGTAATAACACGAAATGTATGCAAGGCAATATAAGGTATATGTATACCTTGCAAATTGTGATCGTTGCTCGCTCGCTCCGCTCGCTCGTAAAAATTTAGTCCAACCTCACATACGATCCGACACGTTCGCAAATTCGAAATAAGTTGCCTTCATATCGAATGACTAACGCAAGAGGGATTGGTTTTAGGTTAGGCTATAGTTGTCGAGCGAGCGCAGCGAGCGAGAGACGCGTAAAGGTGTGTCACAATCCAACGGTTTGGCACATACGGACATTGAAACATTCGCACCAGCCCGAGGAGCCGGAAGTCTTTATCATATTGCCTACTGACAAATGTTTACAGTATATGAATAGTTTCACATAAATAGTACTATTTCCACATAGTACAGTGCAATGTGATGTCCGAAATGGCTGACAAAATTAGGTAATAACACGAAATGTATGCAAGGCAATATAAGGTATATGTATACCTTGCAAATTGTGATCGTTGCTCGCTCGCTCCGCTCGCTCGTAAAAATTTAGTCCAACCTCACATACGATCCGACACGTTCGCAAATTCGAAATAAGTCGCCTTCATATCGAATGACTAACGCAAGAGGGATTGGTTTTAGGTTAGGCTATAGTTTTCGAGCGAGCGCAGCGAGCGAGAGACGCGTAAAGGTGTGTCACAAATCAACGGTTTGGCACATACGGACATTGAAACATTCGCACTAGCCCGAGGAGCCGGAAGTCTTTATCCTATTGCCTACTGACAAATGTTTACAGTTTATGAATAGTACCACATAAATAGTACTATTTCCACATACTACAGTGCAATGTGATGTCCGAAGTGGCTGACAAAATTAGGTACTAACACGATATATATGCATATTGCAAGGTATATGTATACCTTGCAAATTGTGATCGTTGCTCGTTCGCTCCGCTCGCTCGTAATTATCTACTCCAACCTCACAACCGATCCGACACGTTCGCAAATTCGAAATATGTCGCCACCATATCGAATAATGAACGCAAGATGGATTGGTTTTAGGTTCGGCTACAGTTTTCGAGCGAGCGAGAGACGCGTAAAGGTGTGTCACAATCCAACGGTTTGTCACATACGGACATTGAAACATTCGCACCAGCCCGAGGAGCCGGAAGTCTTTATCCTATTGCCTACTGACAAATGTTTACAGTTTATGAATAGTATCATATAAATAGTACTATTTCCACATAGTACAGTGCAATGTGATGTCCGAAATGGCTGACAAAATTAGGTAATAACACGAAATGTATGCAAGGCAATATAAGGTATATGTATACCTTGCAAATTGTGATCGTTGCTCGCTCGCTCCGCTCGCTCGTAAAAATTTAGTCCAATCTCACATACGATCCGACACGTTCGCAAATTCGAAATAAGTCGCCTTCATATCGAATGACTAACGCAAGAGGGATTGGTTTTAGGTTAGGCTACAGTCTTCGAGCGAACGCAGCGAGCGAGAGACGCGTAAAGGTGTGTCACAATCGAATGGTTTGGCACATACTGACATTGAAACATTCGCACCAGCCCGAGGAGCCGGAAGTCTTTATCCTATTGCCTACTGACAAATGTTTACAGTTTGTGAACAGTTTCACCTAAATAGTACTATTTCCACATACTACAGTGCAATGTGATGTCCGAAGTGGCTGACAAAATTAGGTACTAACACGATATATTTGTATATTGCAAGGTATATGTATACCTTGCAAATTGTGATCGTTGCTCGCTCGCTCCGCTCGCTCGTAAAAATTTAGTCCAACCTCACATACGATCCGACACGTTCGCAAATTCGAAATAAGTTGCCTTCATATCGAATGACTAACGCAAGAGGGATTGGTTTTAGGTTAGGCTATAGTTTTCGAGCGAGCGCAGCGAGCGAGAGACGCGTGAAGGTGTGTCACAAATCAACGGTTTGGCACATACGGACATTGAAACATTCGCACTAGCCCGAGGAGCCGGAAGTCTTTATCCTATTGCCTACTGACAAATGTTTACAGTTTATGAATAGTACCACATAAATAGTACTATTTCCACATAGTACAGTGCAATGTGATGTCTGAAATGGCTGACAAAATTAGGTAATAACACGAAATGTATGCAAGGCAATATAAGGTATATGTATACCTTGCAAATTGTGATCGTTGCTCGCTCGCTCCGCTCGCTCGTAAAAATTTAGTCCAACCTCACATACGATCCGACACGTTCGCAAATTCGAAATAAGTCGCCATCATATCGAATGACTAACGCAAGAGGGATTGGTTTTAGGTTAGGCTATAGTTTTCGAGCGAGCGCAGCGAGCGAGAGACGCGTAAAGGTGTGTCATAATCCAACGGTTTGGCACATACTGACATTGAAACATTCACACCAGCCCGAGGAGCCGGAAGTCTTTATCATATTGCCTACTGACAAATGTTTACAGTTTGTGAATAGTTTCACCTAAATAGTACTATCTCCACATACTACAGTGCAATGTGATGTCCGAAGTGGCTGACAAAATTAGGTACTAACACGATATATATGCATATAGCAAGGTGTATGTATACCCTGCAAATTGTGATCGTTGCTCGCTCGCTCCGCTCGCTCGAAAAATTTAGTCCAACCTCACATACGATCCGACACGTTCGCAAATTCGAAATATGTCGCCACCATATCGAATAATGAACGCAAGATGGATTGGTTTTAGGTTAGGCTATAGTTTTCGAGAGAGCGCAGCGAGCGAGAGACGCGTAAAGGTCTGTCACAATCGAACGGTTTGGCACATACTGACATTGAAACATTCGCACCAGCCCGAGGAGCCGGAAGTCTTTATCATATTGCCTACTGACAAATGTTTACAGTTTATGAATAGTTTCACATAAATAGTACTATTTCCACATAGTACAGTGCAATGTGATGTCCGAAATGGCTGACAAAATTAGGTAATAACACGAAATGTATGCAAGGCAATATAAGTTATATGTATACCTTGCTAATTGTGATCGTTGCTCGCTCGCTCCGCTCGCTCGTAAAAATTTAGTCCAACCTCACATACGATCCGACACGTTCGCAAATTCGAAATAAGTTGCCTTCATATCGAATGACTAACGCAAGAGGGATTGGTTTTAGGTTAGGCTATAGTTGTCGAGCGAGCGCAGCGAGCGAGAGACGCGTAAAGGTGTGTCACAATCCAACGGTTTGGCACATACGGACATTGAAACATTCGCACCAGCCCGAGGAGCCGGAAGTCTTTATCATATTGCCTACTGACAAATGTTTACAGTATATGAATAGTTTCACATAAATAGTACTATTTCCACATAGTACAGTGCAATGTGATGTCCGAAATGGCTGACAAAATTAGGTAATAACACGAAATGTATGCAAGGCAATATAAGGTATATGTATACCTTGCAAATTGTGATCGTTGCTCGCTCGCTCCGCTCGCTCGTAAAAATTTAGTCCAACCTCACATACGATCCGACACGTTCGCAAATTCGAAATAAGTCGCCTTCATATCGAATGACTAACGCAAGAGGGATTGGTTTTAGGTTAGGCTATAGTTTTCGAGCGAGCGCAGCGAGCGAGAGACGCGTAAAGGTGTGTCACAAATCAACGGTTTGGCACATACGGACATTGAAACATTCGCACTAGCCCGAGGAGCCGGAAGTCTTTATCCTATTGCCTACTGACAAATGTTTACAGTTTATGAATAGTACCACATAAATAGTACTATTTCCACATACTACAGTGCAATGTGATGTCCGAAGTGGCTGACAAAATTAGGTACTAACACGATATATATGCATATTGCAAGGTATATGTATACCTTGCAAATTGTGATCGTTGCTCGTTCGCTCCGCTCGCTCGTAATTATCTACTCCAACCTCACAACCGATCCGACACGTTCGCAAATTCGAAATATGTCGCCACCATATCGAATAATGAACGCAAGATGGATTGGTTTTAGGTTCGGCTACAGTTTTCGAGCGAGCGCAGCGAGCGAGAGACGCGTAAAGGTGTGTCACAATCCAACGGTTTGTCACATACGGACATTGAAACATTCGCACCAGCCCGAGGAGCCGGAAGTCTTTATCCTATTGCCTACTGACAAATGTTTACAGTTTATGAATAGTATCACATAAATAGTACTATTTCCACATAGTACAGTGCAATGTGATGTCCGAAATGGCTGACAAAATTAGGTAATAACACGAAATGTATGCAAGGCAATATAAGGTATATGTATACCTTGCAAATTGTGATCGTTGCTCGCTCGCTCCGCTCGCTCGTAAAAATTTAGTCCAATCTCACATACGATCCGACACGTTCGCAAATTCGAAATAAGTCGCCTTCATATCGAATGACTAACGCAAGAGGGATTGGTTTTAGGTTAGGCTACAGTCTTCGAGCGAGCGCAGCGAGCGAGAGACGCGTAAAGGTGTGTCACAATCGAATGGTTTGGCACATACTGACATTGAAACATTCGCACCAGCCCGAGGAGCCGGAAGTCTTTATCCTATTGCCTACTGACAAATGTTTACAGTTTGTGAATAGTTTCACCTAAATAGTACTATTTCCACATACTACAGTGCAATGTGATGTCCGAAGTGGCTGACAAAATTAGGTACTAACACGATATATATGCATATAGCAAGGTGTATGTATACCCTGCAAATTGTGATCGTTGCTCGCTCGCTCCGCTCGCTCGAAAAATTTAGTCCAACCTCACATACGATCCGACACGTTCGCAAATTCGAAATATGTCGCCACCATATCGAATAATGAACGCAAGATGGATTGGTTTTAGGTTAGGCTATAGTTTTCGAGAGAGCGCAGCGAGCGAGAGACGCGTAAAGGTCTGTCACAATCGAACGGTTTGGCACATACTGACATTGAAACATTCGCACCAGCCCGAGGAGCCGGAAGTCTTTATCATATTGCCTACTGACAAATGTTTACAGTTTATGAATAGTTTCACATAAATAGTACTATTTCCACATAGTACAGTGCAATGTGATGTCCGAAATGGCTGACAAAATTAGGTAATAACACGAAATGTATGCAAGGCAATATAAGTTATATGTATACCTTGCTAATTGTGATCGTTGCTCGCTCGCTCCGCTCGCTCGTAAAAATTTAGTCCAACCTCACATACGATCCGACACGTTCGCAAATTCGAAATAAGTTGCCTTCATATCGAATGACTAACGCAAGAGGGATTGGTTTTAGGTTAGGCTATAGTTTTCGAGCGAGCGCAGCGAGCGAGAGACGCGTAAAGGTGTGTCACAATCCAACGGTTTGGCACATACGGACATTGAAACATTCGCACCAGCCCGAGGAGCCGGAAGTCTTTATCATATTGCCTACTGACAAATGTTTACAGTATATGAATAGTTTCACATAAATAGTACTATTTCCACATAGTACAGTGCAATGTGATGTCCGAAATGGCTGACAAAATTAGGTAATAACACGAAATGTATGCAAGGCAATATAAGGTATATGTATACCTTGCAAATTGTGATCGTTGCTCGCTCGCTCCGCTCGCTCGTAAAAATTTAGTCCAACCTCACATACGATCCGACACGTTCGCAAATTCGAAATAAGTCGCCTTCATATCGAATGACTAACGCAAGAGGGATTGGTTTTAGGTTAGGCTATAGTTTTCGAGCGAGCGCAGCGAGCGAGAGACGCGTAAAGGTGTGTCACAAATCAACGGTTTGGCACATACGGACATTGAAACATTCGCACTAGCCCGAGGAGCCGGAAGTCTTTATCCTATTGCCTACTGACAAATGTTTACAGTTTATGAATAGTACCACATAAATAGTACTATTTCCACATACTACAGTGCAATGTGATGTCCGAAGTGGCTGACAAAATTAGGTACTAACACGATATATATGCATATTGCAAGGTATATGTATACCTTGCAAATTGTGATCGTTGCTCGTTCGCTCCGCTCGCTCGTAATTATCTACTCCAACCTCACAACCGATCCGAC
This sequence comes from Bombus terrestris, assembly GCF_910591885.1. Classification (NCBI taxonomy): domain Eukaryota; kingdom Metazoa; phylum Arthropoda; class Insecta; order Hymenoptera; family Apidae; genus Bombus; species Bombus terrestris. Next base: position 427,176 of record NW_025963552.1, on the reverse strand, counting down.
ACGTTCGCAAATTCGAAATATGTCGCCACCATATCGAATAATGAACGCAAGATGGATTGGTTTTAGGTTCGGCTACAGTTTTCGAGCGAGCGCAGCGAGCGAGAGACGCGTAAAGGTGTGTCACAATCCAACGGTTTGTCACATACGGACATTGAAACATTCGCACCAGCCCGAGGAGCCGGAAGTCTTTATCCTATTGCCTACTGACAAATGTTTACAGTTTATGAATAGTATCACATAAATAGTACTATTTCCACATAGTACAGTGCAATGTGATGTCCGAAATGGCTGACAAAATTAGGTAATAACACGAAATGTATGCAAGGCAATATAAGGTATATGTATACCTTGCAAATTGTGATCGTTGCTCGCTCGCTCCGCTCGCTCGTAAAAATTTAGTCCAATCTCACATACGATCCGACACGTTCGCAAATTCGAAATAAGTCGCCTTCATATCGAATGACTAACGCAAGAGGGATTGGTTTCAGGTTAGGCTACAGTCTTCGAGCGAGCGCAGCGAGCGAGAGACGCGTAAAGGTGTGTCACAATCGAATGGTTTGGCACATACTGACATTGAAACATTCGCACCAGCCCGAGGAGCCGGAAGTCTTTATCCTATTGCCTACTGACAAATGTTTACAGTTTGTGAATAGTTTCACCTAAATAGTACTATTTCCACATACTACAGTGCAATGTGATGTCCGAAGTGGCTGACAAAATTAGGTACTAACACGATATATTTGTATATTGCAAGGTATATGTATACCTTGCAAATTGTGATCGTTGCTCGCTCGCTCCGCTCGCTCGTAAAAATTTAGTCCAACCTCACATACGATCCGACACGTTCGCAAATTCGAAATAAGTTGCCTTCATATCGAATGACTAACGCAAGAGGGATTGGTTTTAGGTTAGGCTATAGTTTTCGAGCGAGCGCAGCGAGCGAGAGACGCGTAAAGGTGTGTCACAATCCAACGGTTTGGCACATACGGACATTGAAACATTCGCACCAGCCCGAGGAGCCGGAAGTCTTTATCCTATTGCCTACTGACAAATGTTTACAGTTTATGAATAGTTTCACATAATTAGTACTATTTCCACATAGTACAGTGCAATGTGATGTCTGAAATGGCTGACAAAATTAGGTAATAACACGAAATGTATGCAAGGCAATATAAGGTATATGTATACCTTGCAAATTGTGATCGTTGCTCGCTCGCTCCGCTCGCTCGTAATTATCTACTCCAACCTCACAACCGATCCGACACGTTCGCAAATTCGAAATATGTCGCCACCATATCGAATAATGAACGCAAGATGGATTGGTTTTAGGTTAGGCTACAGTTTTCGAGCGAGCGCAGCGAGCGAGAGACGCGTAAAGGTGTGTCACCATCGAACGGTTTGGCACATACTGACATTGAAACATTCGCACCAGCCCGAGGAGCCGGAAGTCTTTATCATATTGCCTACTGACAAATGTTTACAGCATATGAATAGTTTCACATAAATAGTACTATTTCCACATAGTACAGTGCAATGTGATGTCCGAAATGGCTGACAAAATTAGGTAATAACACGAAATGTATGCAAGGCAATATAAGGTATATGTATACCTTGCAAATTGTGATCGTTGCTCGCTCGCTCCGCTCGCTCGTAAAAATTTAGTCCAATCTCACATACGATCCGACACGTTCGCAAATTCGAAATAAGTCGCCTTCATATCGAATGACTAACGCAAGAGGGATTGGTTTTAGGTTAGGCTACAGTCTTCGAGCGAGCGCAGCGAGCGAGAGACGCGTAAAGGTGTGTCACAATCGAATGGTTTGGCACATACTGACATTGAAACATTCGCACCAGCCCGAGGAGCCGGAAGTCTTTATCCTATTGCCTACTGACAAATGTTTACAGTTTGTGAATAGTTTCACCTAAATAGTACTATTTCCACATACTACAGTGCAATGTGATGTCCGAAGTGGCTGACAAAATTAGGTACTAACACGATATATTTGTATATTGCAAGGTATATGTATACCTTGCAAATTGTGATCGTTGCTCGCTCGCTCCGCTCGCTCGTAAAAATTTAGTCCAACCTCACATACGATCCGACACGTTCGCAAATTCGAAATAAGTTGCCTTCATATCGAATGACTAACGCAAGAGGGATTGGTTTTAGGTTAGGCTATAGTTTTCGAGCGAGCGCAGCGAGCGAGAGACGCGTAAAGGTGTGTCACAATCCAACGGTTTGGCACATACGGACATTGAAACATTCGCACCAGCCCGAGGCGCCGGAAGTCTTTATCCTATTGCCTACTGACAAATGTTTACAGTTTATGAATAGTTTCACATAAATAGTACTATTTCCACATACTACAGTGCAATGTGATGTCCGAAGTGGCAGACAAAATTAGGTACTAACACGATATATATGCATATAGCAAGGTGTATGTATACCCTGCAAATTGTGATCGTTGCTCGCTCGCTCCGCTCGCTCGTAAAAATTTAGTCCAACCTCACATACGATCCGACACGTTCGCAAATTCGAAATATGTCGCCACCATATCGAATAATGAACGCAAGATGGATTGGTTTTAGGTTAGGCTATAGTTTTCGAGCGAGCGCAGCGAGCGAGAGACGCGTAAAGGTCTGTCACAATCGAACGGTTTGGCACATACTGACATTGAAACATTCGCACCAGCCCGATGAGCCGGAAGTCTTTATCATATTGCCTACTGACAAATGTTTACAGTTTATGAATAGTTTCACATAAATAGTACTATTTCCACAGAGTACAGTGCAATGTGATGTCCGAAATGGCTGACAAAATTAGGTAATAACACGAAATGTATGCAAGGCAATATAAGTTATATGTATACCTTGCTAATTGTGATCGTTGCTCGCTCGCTCCGCTCGCTCGTAAAAATTTAGTCCAACCTCACATACGATCCGACACGTTCGCAAATTCGAAATAAGTTGCCTTCATATCGAATGACTAACGCAAGAGGGATTGGTTTTAGGTTAGGCTATAGTTGTCGAGCGAGCGCAGCGAGCGAGAGACGCGTAAAGGTGTGTCACAATCCAACGGTTTGGCACATACGGACATTGAAACATTCGCACCAGCCCGAGGAGCCGGAAGTCTTTATCATATTGCCTACTGACAAATGTTTACAGTATATGAATAGTTTCACATAAATAGTACTATTTCCACATAGTACAGTGCAATGTGATGTCCGAAATGGCTGACAAAATTAGGTAATAACACGAAATGTATGCAAGGCAATATAAGGTATATGTATATCTTGCAAATTGTGATCGTTGCTCGCTCGCTCCGCTCGCTCGTAAAAATTTAGTCCAACCTCACATACGATCCGACACGTTCGCAAATTCGAAATAAGTCGCCTTCATATCGAATGACTAACGCAAGAGGGATTGGTTTTAGGTTAGGCTATAGTTTTCGAGCGAGCGCAGCGAGCGAGAGACGCGTAAAGGTGTGTCACAAATCAACGGTTTGGCACATACGGACATTGAAACATTCGCACTAGCCCGAGGAGCCGGAAGTCTTTATCCTATTGCCTACTGACAAATGTTTACAGTTTATGAATAGTACCACATAAATAGTACTATTTCCACATACTACAGTGCAATGTGATGTCCGAAGTGGCTGACAAAATTAGGTACTAACACGATATATATGCATATTGCAAGGTATATGTATACCTTGCAAATTGTGATCGTTGCTCGTTCGCTCCGCTCGCTCGTAATTATCTACTCCAACCTCACAACCGATCCGACACGTTCGCAAATTCGAAATATGTCGCCACCATATCGAATAATGAACGCAAGATGGATTGGTTTTAGGTTCGGCTACAGTTTTCGAGCGAGCGCAGCGAGCGAGAGACGCGTAAAGGTGTGTCACAATCCAACGGTTTGTCACATACGGACATTGAAACATTCGCACCAGCCCGAGGAGCCGGAAGTCTTTATCCTATTGCCTACTGACAAATGTTTACAGTTTATGAATAGTATCACATAAATAGTACTATTTCCACATAGTACAGTGCAATGTGATGTCCGAAATGGCTGACAAAATTAGGTAATAACACGAAATGTATGCAAGGCAATATAAGGTATATGTATACCTTGCAAATTGTGATCGTTGCTCGCTCGCTCCGCTCGCTCGTAAAAATTTAGTCCAATCTCACATACGATCCGACACGTTCGCAAATTCGAAATAAGTCGCCTTCATATCGAATGACTAACGCAAGAGGGATTGGTTTTAGGTTAGGCTACAGTCTTCGAGCGAGCGCAGCGAGCGAGAGACGCGTAAAGGTGTGTCACAATCGAATGGTTTGGCACATACTGACATTGAAACATTCGCACCAGCCCGAGGAGCCGGAAGTCTTTATCCTATTGCCTACTGACAAATGTTTACAGTTTGTGAATAGTTTCACCTAAATAGTACTATTTCCACATACTACAGTGCAATGTGATGTCCGAAGTGGCTGACAAAATTAGGTACTAACACGATATATTCGTATATTGCAAGGTATATGTATACCTTGCAAATTGTGATCGTTGCTCGCTCGCTCCGCTCGCTCGTAAAAATTTAGTCCAACCTCACATACGATCCGACACGTTCGCAAATTCGAAATAAGTTGCCTTCATATCGAATGACTAACGCAAGAGGGATTGGTTTTAGGTTAGGCTATAGTTTTCGAGCGAGCGCAGCGAGCGAGAGACGCGTAAAGGTGTGTCACAATCCAACGGTTTGGCACATACGGACATTGAAACATTCGCACCAGCCCGAGGAGCCGGAAGTCTTTATCATATTGCCTACTGACAAATGTTTACAGTATATGAATAGTTTCACATAAATAGTACTATTTCCACACAGTACAGTGCAATGTGATGTCCGAAATGGCTGACAAAATTAGGTAATAACACGAAATGTATGCAAGGCAATATAAGGTATATGTATACCTTGCAAATTGTGATCGTTGCTCGCTCGCTCCGCTCGCTCGTAAAAATTTAGTCCAACCTCACATACGATCCGACACGTTCGCAAATTCGAAATAAGTGGCCTTCATATCGAATGACTAACGCAAGATGGATTGGTTTTAGGTTAGGCTATAGTTTTCGAGCGAGCGCAGCGAGCGAGAGACGCGTAAAGGTGTGTCACAAATCAACGGTTTGGCACATACGGACATTGAAACATTCGCACTAGCCCGAGGAGCCGGAAGTCTTTATCCTATTGCCTACTGACAAATGTTTACAGTTTATGAATAGTACCACATAAATAGTACTATTTCCACATAGTACAGTGCAATGTGATGTCCGAAATGGCTGACAAAATTAGGTAATAACACGAAATGTATGCAAGGCAATATAAGGTATATGTATACCTTGCAAATTGTGATCGTTGCTCGCTCGCTCCGCTCGCTCGTAATTATCTACTCCAACCTCACAACCGATCCGACACGTTCGCAAATTCGAAATATGTCGCCACCATATCGAATAATGAACGCAAGATGGATTGGTTTTAAGTTAGGCTACAGTTTTCGAGCGAGCGCAGCGAGCGAGAGACGCGTAAAGGTGTGTCACAATCGAACGGTTTGGCACATACTGACATTGAAACATTCGCACCAGCCCGACGAGCCGGAAGTCTTTATCATATTGCCTACTGACAAATGTTTACAGTATATGAATAGTTTCACATAAATAGTACTATTTCCACACAGTACAGTGCAATGTGATGTCCGAAATGGCTGACAAAATTAGGTAATAACACGAAATGTATGCAAGGCAATATAAGGTATATGTATACCTTGCAAATTGTGATCGTTGCTCGCTCGCTCGGCTCGCTCGTAAAAATTTAGTCCAACCTCACATACGATCCGACACGTTCGCAAATTCGAAATAAGTCGCCATCATATCGAATGACTAACGCAAGAGGGATTGGTTTTAGGTTAGGCTATAGTTTTCGAGCGAGCGCAGCGAGCGAGAGACGCGTAAAGGTGTGTCATAATCCAACGGTTTGGCACATACTGACATTGAAACATTCGCACCAGCCCGAGGAGCCGGAAGTCTTTGTCATATTGCCTACTGACAAATGTTTACAGTTTATGAATAGTTTCACATAAATAGTACTATTTCCACATAGTACAGTGCAATGTGATGTCCGAAATGGCTGACAAAATTAGGTAATAACACGAAATGTATGCAAGGCAATATAAGTTATATGTATACCTTGCTAATTGTGATCGTTGCTCGCTCGCTCCGCTCGCTCGTAAAAATTTAGTCCAACCTCACATACGATCCGACACGTTCGCAAATTCGAAATACGTTGCCTTCATATCGAATGACTAACGCAAGAGGGATTGGTTTTAGGTTAGGCTATAGTTGTCGAGCGAGCGCAGCGAGCGAGAGACGCGTAAAGGTGTGTCACAATCCAACGGTTTGGCACATACGGTCATTGAAACATTCGCACCAGCCCGAGGAGCCGGAAGTCTTTATCATATTGCCTACTGACAAATGTTTACAGTATATGAATAGTTTCACATAAATAGTACTATTTCCACATAGTACAGTGCAATGTGATGTCCGAAATGGCTGACAAAATTAGGTAATAACACGAAATGTATGCAAGGCAATATAAGGTATATGTATACCTTGCAAATTGTGATCGTTGCTCGCTCGCTCCGCTCGCTCGTAAAAATTTAGTCCAACCTCACATACGATCCGACACGTTCGCAATTTCGAAATAAGTCGCCTTCATATCGAATGACTAACGCAAGAGGGATTGGTTTTATGTTAGGCTATAGTTTTCGAGCGAGCGCAGCGAGCGAGAGACGCGTAAAGGTGTGTCACAATCGAATGGTTTGGCACATACTGACATTGAAACATTCGCACCAGCCCGAGGAGCCGGAAGTCTTTATCCTATTGCCTACTGACAAATGTTTACAGTTTGTGAATAGTTTCACCTAAATAGTACTATTTCCACATACTACAGTGCAATGTGATGTCCGAAGTGGCTGACAAAATTAGGTACTAACACGATATATTCGTATATTGCAAGGTATATGTATACCTTGCAAATTGTGATCGTTGCTCGCTCGCTCCGCTCGCTCGTAAAAATTTAGTCCAACCTCACATACGATCCGACACGTTCGCAAATTCGAAATAAGTTGCCTTCATATCGAATGACTAACGCAAGAGGGATTGGTTTTAGGTTAGGCTATAGTTTTCGAGCGAGCGCAGCGAGCGAGAGACGCGTAAAGGTGTGTCACAATCCAACGGTTTGGCACATACGGACATTGAAACATTCGCACCAGCCCGAGGAGCCGGAAGTCTTTATCATATTGCCTACTGACAAATGTTTACAGTATATGAATAGTTTCACATAAATAGTACTATTTCCACACAGTACAGTGCAATGTGATGTCCGAAATGGCTGACAAAATTAGGTAATAACACGAAATGTATGCAAGGCAATATAAGGTATATGTATACCTTGCAAATTGTGATCGTTGCTCGCTCGCTCCGCTCGCTCGTAAAAATTTAGTCCAACCTCACATACGATCCGACACGTTCGCAAATTCGAAATAAGTGGCCTTCATATCGAATGACTAACGCAAGATGGATTGGTTTTAGGTTAGGGTACAGTTTTCGAGCGAGCGCAGCGAGCGAGAGACGCGTAAAGGTGTGTCACAATCGAACGGTTTGGCACATACTGATATTGAAACATTCGCACCAGCCCGAGGAGCCGGAAGTCTTTATCATATTGCCTACTGACAAATGTTTACAGTGTATGAATAGTTTCACATAAATAGTACTATTTCCACACAGTACAGTGCAATGTGATGTCCGAAATGGCTGACAAAATTAGGTAATAACACGAAATGTATGCAAGGCAATATAAGGTATATGTATACCTTGCAAATTGTGATCGTTGCTCGCTCGCTCCGCTCGCTCGTAAAAATTTAGTCCAACCTCACATACGATCCGACACGTTCGCAAATTCGAAATAAGTGGCCTTCATATCGAATGACTAACGCAAGATGGATTGGTTTTAGGTTAGGCTATAGTTTTCGAGCGAGCGCAGCGAGCGAGAGACGCGTAAAGGTGTGTCACAAATCAACGGTTTGGCACATACGGACATTGAAACATTCGCACTAGCCCGAGGAGCCGGAAGTCTTTATCCTATTGCCTACTGACAAATGTTTACAGTTTATGAATAGTACCACATAAATAGTACTATTTCCACATAGTACAGTGCAATGTGATGTCCGAAATGGCTGACAAAATTAGGTAATAACACGAAATGTATGCAAGGCAATATAAGGTATATGTATACCTTGCAAATTGTGATCGTTGCTCGCTCGCTCCGCTCGCTCGTAATTATCTACTCCAACCTCACAACCGATCCGACACGTTCGCAAATTCGAAATATGTCGCCACCATATCGAATAATGAACGCAAGATGGATTGGTTTTAAGTTAGGCTACAGTTTTCGAGCGAGCGCAGCGAGCGAGAGACGCGTAAAGGTGTGTCACAATCGAACGGCTTGGCACATACTGACATTGAAACATTCGCACCAGCCCGACGAGCCGGAAGTCTTTATCATATAGCCTACTGACAAATGTTTACAGTATATGAATAGTTTCACATAAATAGTACTATTTCCACACAGTACAGTGCAATGTGATGTCCGAAATGGCTGACAAAATTAGGTAATAACACGAAATGTATGCAAGGCAATATAAGGTATATGTATACCTTGCAAATTGTGATCGTTGCTCGCTCGCTCGGCTCGCTCGTAAAAATTTAGTCCAACCTCACATACGATCCGACACGTTCGCAAATTCGAAATAAGTCGCCATCATATCGAATGACTAACGCAAGAGGGATTGGTTTTAGGTTAGGCTATAGTTTTCGAGCGAGCGCAGCGAGCGAGAGACGCGTAAAGGTGTGTCATAATCCAACGGTTTGGCACATACTGACATTGAAACATTCGCACCAGCCCGAGGAGCCGGAAGTCTTTATCATATTGCCTACTGACAAATGTTTACAGTTTATGAATAGTTTCACATAAATAGTACTATTTCCACATAGTACAGTGCAATGTGATGTCCGAAATGGCTGACAAAATTAGGTAATAACACGAAATGTATGCAAGGCAATATAAGTTATATGTATACCTTGCTAATTGTGATCGTTGCTCGCTCGCTCCGCTCGCTCGTAAAAATTTAGTCCAACCTCACATACGATCCGACACGTTCGCAAATTCGAAATACGTTGCCTTCATATCGAATGACTAACGCAAGAGGGATTGGTTTTAGGTTAGGCTATAGTTGTCGAGCGAGCGCAGCGAGCGAGAGACGCGTAAAGGTGTGTCACAATCCAACGGTTTGGCACATACGGTCATTGAAACATTCGCACCAGCCCGAGGAGCCGGAAGTCTTTATCATATTGCCTACTGACAAATGTTTACAGTATATGAATAGTTTCACATAAATAGTACTATTTCCACATAGTACAGTGCAATGTGATGTCCGAAATGGCTGACAAAATTAGGTAATAACACGAAATGTATGCAAGGCAATATAAGGTATATGTATACCTTGCAAATTGTGATCGTTGCTCGCTCGCTCCGCTCGCTCGTAAAAATTTAGTCCAACCTCACATACGATCCGACACGTTCGCAATTTCGAAATAAGTCGCCTTCATATCGAATGACTAACGCAAGAGGGATTGGTTTTAGGTTAGGCTATAGTTTTCGAGCGAGCGCAGCGAGCGAGAGACGCGTAAAGGTGTGTCACAAATCAACGGTTTGGCACATACGGACATTGAAACATTCGCACTACCCCGAGGAGCCGGAAGTCTTTATCCTATTGCCTACTGACAAATGTTTACAGTTTATGAATAGTACCACATAAATAGTACTATTTCCACCTACTACAGTGCAATGTGATGTCCGAAGTGGCTGACAAAATTAGGTACTAACACGATATATATGCATATTGCAAGGTATATGTATACCTTGCAAATTGTGATCGTTGCTCGTTCGCTCCGCTCGCTCGTAATTATCTACTCCAACCTCACAACCGATCCGACACGTTCGCAAATTCGAAATATGTCGCCACCATATCGAATAATGAACGCAAGATGGATTGGTTTTAGGTTCGGCTACAGTTTTCGAGCGAGCGCAGCGAGCGAGAGACGCGTAAAGGTGTGTCACAATCCAACGGTTTGTCACATACGGACATTGAAACATTCGCACCAGCCCGAGGAGCCGGAAGTCTTTATCCTATTGCCTACTGACAAATGTTTACAGTTTATGAATAGTATCACATAAATAGTACTATTTCCACATAGTACAGTGCAATGTGATGTCCGAAATGGCTGACAAAATTAGGTAATAACACGAAATGTATGCAAGGCAATATAAGGTATATGTATACCTTGCAAATTGTGATCGTTGCTCGCTCGCTCCGCTCGCTCGTAAAAATTTAGTCCAATCTCACATACGATCCGACACGTTCGCAAATTCGAAATAAGTCGCCTTCATATCGAATGACTAACGCAAGAGGGATTGGTTTTAGGTTAGGCTACAGTCTTCGAGCGAGCGCAGCGAGCGAGAGACGCGTAAAGGTGTGTCACAATCCAACGGTTTGTCACATACGGACATTGAAACATTCGCACCAGCCCGAGGAGCCGGAAGTCTTTATCCTATTGCCTACTGACAAATGTTTACAGTTTGTGAATAGTTTCACCTAAATAGTACTATTTCCACATACTACAGTGCAATGTGATGTCCGAAGTGGCTGACAAAATTAGGTACTAACACGATATATTTGTATATTGCAAGGTATATGTATACCTTGCAAATTGTGATCGTTGCTCGCTCGCTCCGCTCGCTCGTAAAAATTTAGTCCAACCTCACATACGATCCGACACGTTCGCAAATTCGAAATAAGTTGCCTTCATATCGAATGACTAACGCAAGAGGGATTGGTTTTAGGTTAGGCTATAGTTTTCGAGCGAGCGCAGCGAGCGAGAGACGCGTAAAGGTGTGTCACAATCCAACGGTTTGGCACATACGGACATTGAAACATTCGCACCAGCCCGAGGAGCCGGAAGTCTTTATCATATTGCCTACTGACAAATGTTTACAGTATATGAATAGTTTCACATAAATAGTACTATTTCCACACAGTACAGTGCAATGTGATGTCCGAAATGGCTGACAAAATTAGGTAATAACACGAAATGTATGCAAGGCAATATAAGGTATATGTATACCTTGCAAATTGTGATCGTTGCTCGCTCGCTCCGCTCGCTCGTAAAAATTTAGTCCAACCTCACATACGATCCGACACGTTCGCAAATTCGAAATAAGTGGCCTTCATATCGAATGACTAACGCAAGATGGATTGGTTTTAGGTTAGGCTACAGTTTTCGAGCGAGCGCAGCGAGCGAGAGACGCGTAAAGGTGTGTCACAATCGAACGGTTTGGCACATACTGACATTGATACATTCGCACCAGCCCGAGGAGCCGGAAGTCTTTATCATATTGCCTACTGACAAATGTTTACAGTATATGAATAGTTTCACATAAATAGTACTATTTCCACACAGTACAGTGCAATGTGATGTCCGAAATGGCTGACAAAATTAGGTAATAACACGAAATGTATGCAAGGCAATATAAGGTATATGTATACCTTGCAAATTGTGATCGTTGCTCGCTCGCTCCGCTCGCTCGTAAAAATTTAGTCCAACCTCACATACGATCCGACACGTTCGCAAATTCGAAATAAGTTGCCTTCATATCGAATGACTAACGCAAGAGGGATTGGTTTTAGGTTAGGCTATAGTTGTCGAGCGAGCGCAGCGACCGAGCGCAGCGAGCGAGAGACGCGTAAAGGTGTGTCACAATCCAACGGTTTGGCACATACGGACATTGAAACATTCGCACCAGCCCGAGGAGCCGGAAGTCTTTATCATATTGCCTACTGACAAATGTTTACAGTATATGAATAGTTTCACATAAATAGTACTATTTCCACATAGTACAGTGCAATGTGATGTCCGAAATGGCTGACAAAATTAGGTAATAACACGAAATGTATGCAAGGCAATATAAGGTATATGTATACCTTGCAAATTGTGATCGTTGCTCGCTCGCTCCGCTCGCTCGTAAAAATTTAGTCCAACCTCACATACGATCCGACACGTTCGCAAATTCGAAATAAGTCGCCTTCATATCGAATGACTAACGCAAGAGGGACTGGTTTTAGGTTAGGCTATAGTTTTCGAGCGAGCGCAGCGAGCGAGAGACGCGTAAAGGTGTGTCACAAATCAACGGTTTGGCACATACGGACATTGAAACATTCGCACTAGCCCGAGGAGCCGGAAGTCTTTATCCTATTGCCTACTGACAAATGTTTACAGTTTATGAATAGTACCACATAAATAGTACTATTTCCACATACTACAGTGCAATGTGATGTCCGAAGTGGCTGACAAAATTAGGTACTAACACGATATATATGCATATTGCAAGGTATATGTATACCTTGCAAATTGTGATCGTTGCTCGTTCGCTCCGCTCGCTCGTAATTATCTACTCCAACCTCACAACCGATCCGACACGTTCGCAAATTCGAAATATGTCGCCACCATATCGAATAATGAACGCAAGATGGATTGGTTTTAGGTTCGGCTACAGTTTTCGAGCGAGCGCAGCGAGCGAGAGACGCGTAAAGGTGTGTCACAATCCAACGGTTTGTCACATACGGACATTGAAACATTCGCACCAGCCCGAGGAGCCGGAAGTCTTTATCCTATTGCCTACTGACAAATGTTTACAGTTTATGAATAGTATCATATAAATAGTACTATTTCCACATAGTACAGTGCAATGTGATGTCCGAAATGGCTGACAAAATTAGGTAATAACACGAAATGTATGCAAGGCAATATAAGGTATATGTATACCTTGCAAATTGTGATCGTTGCTCGCTCGCTCCGCTCGCTCGTAAAAATTTAGTCCAATCTCACATACGATCCGACACGTTCGCAAATTCGAAATAAGTCGCCTTCATATCGAATGACTAACGCAAGAGGGATTGGTTTTAGGTTAGGCTACAGTCTTCGAGCGAACGCAGCGAGCGAGAGACGCGTAAAGGTGTGTCACAATCGAATGGTTTGGCACATACTGACATTGAAACATTCGCACCAGCCCGAGGAGCCGGAAGTCTTTATCCTATTGCCTACTGACAAATGTTTACAGTTTGTGAACAGTTTCACCTAAATAGTACTATTTCCACATACTACAGTGCAATGTGATGTCCGAAGTGGCTGACAAAATTAGGTACTAACACGATATATTTGTATATTGCAAGGTATATGTATACCTTGCAAATTGTGATCGTTGCTCGCTCGCTCCGCTCGCTCGTAAAAATTTAGTCCAATCTCACATACGATCCGACACGTTCGCAAATTCGAAATAAGTTGCCTTCATATCGAATGACTAACGCAAGAGGGATTGGTTTTAGGTTAGGCTATAGTTTTCGAGCGAGCGAGAGACGCGTAAAGGTGTGTCACAAATCAACGGTTTGGCACATACGGACATTGAAACATTCGCACTAGCCCGAGGAGCCGGAAGTCTTTATCCTATTGCCTACTGACAAATGTTTACAGTTTATGAATAGTACCACATAAATAGTACTATTTCCACATAGTACAGTGCAATGTGATGTCTGAAATGGCTGACAAAATTAGGTAATAACACGAAATGTATGCAAGGCAATATAAGGTATATGTATACCTTGCAAATTGTGATCGTTGCTCGCTCGCTCCGCTCGCTCGTAAAAATTTAGTCCAACCTCACATACGATCCGACACGTTCGCAAATTCGAAATAAGTCGCCATCATATCGAATGACTAACGCAAGAGGGATTGGTTTTAGGTTAGGCTATAGTTTTCGAGCGAGCGCAGCGAGCGAGAGACGCGTAAAGGTGTGTCATAATCCAACGGTTTGGCACATACTGACATTGAAACATTCACACCAGCCCGAGGAGCCGGAAGTCTTTATCATATTGCCTACTGACAAATGTTTACAGTTTGTGAATAGTTTCACCTAAATAGTACTATCTCCATATACTACAGTGCAATGTGATGTCCGAAGTGGCTGACAAAATTAGGTACTAACACGATATATATGCATATAGCAAGGTGTATGTATACCCTGCAAATTGTGATCGTTGCTCGCTCGCTCCGCTCGCTCGAAAAATTTAGTCCAACCTCACATACGATCCGACACGTTCGCAAATTCGAAATATGTCGCCACCATATCGAATAATGAACGCAAGATGGATTGGTTTTAGGTTAGGCTATAGTTTTCGAGAGAGCGCAGCGAGCGAGAGACGCGTAAAGGTCTGTCACAATCGAACGGTTTGGCACATACTGACATTGAAACATTCGCACCAGCCCGAGGAGCCGGAAGTCTTTATCATATTGCCTACTGACAAATGTTTACAGTTTATGAATAGTTTCACATAAATAGTACTATTTCCACATAGTACAGTGCAATGTGATGTCCGAAATGGCTGACAAAATTAGGTAATAACACGAAATGTATGCAAGGCAATATAAGTTATATGTATACCTTGCTAATTGTGATCGTTGCTCGCTCGCTCCGCTCGCTCGTAAAAATTTAGTCCAACCTCACATACGATCCGACACGTTCGCAAATTCGAAATAAGTCGCCTTCATATCGAATGACTAACGCAAGAGGGATTGGTTTTAGGTTAGGCTATAGTTGTCGAGCGAGCGCAGCGAGCGAGAGACGCGTAAAGGTGTGTCACAATCCAACGGTTTGGCACATACGGACATTGAAACATTCGCACCAGCCCGAGGAGCCGGAAGTCTTTATCATATTGCCTACTGACAAATGTTTACAGTATATGAATAGTTTCACATAAATAGTACTATTTCCACATAGTACAGTGCAATGTGATGTCCGAAATGGCTGACAAAATTAGGTAATAACACGAAATGTATGCAAGGCAATATAAGGTATATGTATACCTTGCAAATTGTGATCGTTGCTCGCTCGCTCCGCTCGCTCGTAAAAATTTAGTCCAACCTCACATACGATCCGACACGTTCGCAAATTCGAAATAAGTCGCCTTCATATCGAATGACTAACGCAAGAGGGATTGGTTTTAGGTTAGGCTATAGTTTTCGAGCGAGCGCAGCGAGCGAGAGACGCGTAAAGGTGTGTCACAAATCAACGGTTTGGCACATACGGACATTGAAACATTCGCACTAGCTCGAGGAGCCGGAAGTCTTTATCCTATTGCCTACTGACAAATGTTTACAGTTTATGAATAGTACCACATAAATAGTACTATTTCCACATACTACAGTGCAATGTGATGTCCGAAGTGGCTGACAAAATTAGGTACTAACACGATATATATGCATATTGCAAGGTATATGTATACCTTGCAAATTGTGATCGTTGCTCGTTCGCTCCGCTCGCTCGTAATTATCTACTCCAACCTCACAACCGATCCGACACGTTCGCAAATTCGAAATATGTCGCCACCATATCGAATGACTAACGCAAGAGGGATTGGTTTTAGGTTAGGCTACAGTCTTCGAGCGAGCGCAGCGAGCGAGAGACGCGTAAAGGTGTGTCACAATCGAATGGTTTGGCACATACTGACATTGAAACATTCGCACCAGCCCGAGGAGCCGGAAGTCTTTATCCTATTGCCTACTGACAAATGTTTACAGTTTGTGAATAGTTTCACCTAAATAGTACTATTTCCACATACTACAGTGCAATGTGATGTCCGAAGTGGCTGACAAAATTAGGTACTAACACGATATATTTGTATATTGCAAGGTATATGTATACCTTGCAAATTGTGATCGTTGCTCGCTCGCTCCGCTCGCTCGTAAAAATTTAGTCCAACCTCACATACGATCCGACACGTTCGCAAATTCGAAATAAGTTGCCTTCATATCGAATGACTAACGCAAGAGGGATTGGTTTTAGGTTAGGCTATAGTTTTCGAGCGAGCGCAGCGAGCGAGAGACGCGTAAAGGTGTGTCACAATCCAACGGTTTGGCACATACGGACATTGAAACATTCGCACCAGCCCGAGGAGCCGGAAGTCTTTATACTATTGCCTACTGACAAATGTTTACAGTTTATGAATAGTTTCACATAATTAGTACTATTTCCACATAGTACAGTGCAATGTGATGTCTGAAATGGCTGACAAAATTAGGTAATAACACGAAATGTATGCAAGGCAATATAAGGTATATGTATACCTTGCAAATTGTGATCGTTGCTCGCTCGCTCCGCTCGCTCGTAAAAATTTAGTCCAACCTCACATACGATCCGACACGTTCGCAAATTCGAAATAAGTCGCCATCATATCGAATGACTAACGCAAGAGGGATTGGTTTTAGGTTAGGCTATAGTTTTCGAGCGAGCGCAGCGACCGAGAGACGCGTAAAGGTGTGTCATAATCCAACGGTTTGGCACATACTGACATTGAAACATTCCCACCAGCCCGACGAGCCGGAAGTCTTTATCATATTGCCTACTGGCAAATGTTTACAGTTTGTGAATAGTTTCACCTAAATAGTACTATCTCCACATACTACAGTGCAATGTGATGTCCGAAGTGGCAGACAAAATTAGGTACTAACACGATATATATGCATATAGCAAGGTGTATGTATACCCTGCAAATTGTGATCGTTGCTCGCTCGCTCCGCTCGCTCGTAAAAATTTAGTCCAACCTCACATACGATCCGACACGTTCGCAAATTCGAAATATGTCGCCACCATATCGAATAATGAACGCAAGATGGATTGGTTTTAGGTTAGGCTATAGTTTTCGAGCGAGCGCAGCGAGCGAGAGACGCGTAAAGGTCTGTCACAATCGAACGGTTTGGCACATACTGACATTGAAACATTCGCACCAGCCCGAGGAGCCGGAAGTCTTTATCCTATTGCCTACTGACAAATGTTTACAGTTTATGAATAGTATCACATAAATAGTACTATTTCCACATAGTACAGTGCAATGTGATGTCCGAAATGGCTGACAAAGTTAGGTAATAACACGAAATGTATGCAAGGCAATATAAGGTATATGTATACCTTGCAAATTGTGATCGTTGCTCGCTCGCTCCGCTCGCTCGTAAAAATTTAGTCCAATCTCGCATACGATCCGACACGTTCGCAAATTCGAAATAAGTCGCCTTCATATCGAATGACTAACGCAAGAGGGATTAGTTTCAGGTTAGGCTACAGTCTTCGAGCGAGCGCAGCGAGCGAGAGACGCGTAAAGGTGTGTCACAATCGAACGGTTTGGCACATACTGACATTGAAACATTCGCACCAGCCCGAGGAGCCGGAAGTCTTTATCCTATTGCCTACTGACAAATGTTTACAGTTTGTGAATAGTTTCACCTAAATAGTACTATTTCCACATACTACAGTGCAATGTGATGTCCGAAGTGGCTGACAAAATTAGGTACTAACACGATATATTTGTATATTGCAAGGTATATGTATACCTTGCAAATTGTGATCGTTGCTCGCTCGCTCCGCTCGCTCGTAAAAATTTAGTCCAACCTCACATACGATCCGACACGTTCGCAAATTCGAAATAAGTTGCCTTCATATCGAATGACTAACGCAAGAGGGATTGGTTTTAGGTTAGGCTATAGTTTTCGAGCGAGCGCAGCGAGCGAGAGACGCGTAAAGGTGTGTCACAATCCAACGGTTTGGCACATACTGACATTGAAACATTCACACCAGCCCGAGGAGCCGGAAGTCTTTATCCTATTGCCTACTGACAAATGTTTACAGTTTATGAATAGTTTCACATAATTAGTACTATTTCCACATAGTACAGTGCAATGTGATGTCTGAAATGGCTGACAAAATTAGGTAATAACACGAAATGTATGCAAGGCAATATAAGGTATATGTATACCTTGCAAATTGTGATCGTTGCTCGCTCGCTCCGCTCGCTCGTAATTATCTACTCCAACCTCACAACCGATCCGACACGTTCGCAAATTCGAAATATGTCGCCACCATATCGAATAATGAACGCAAGATGGATTGGTTTTAGGTTAGGCTACAGTTTTCGAGCGAGCGCAGCGAGCGAGAGACGCGTAAAGGTGTGTCACAATCGAACGGTTTGGCACATACTGACATTGAAACATTCGCACCAGCCCGAGGAGCCGGAAGTCTTTATCATATTGCCTACTGACAAATGTTTACAGCATATGAATAGTTTCACATAAATAGTACTATTTCCACATAGTACAGTGCAATGTGATGTCCGAAATGGCTGACAAAATTAGGTAATAACACGAAATGTATGCAAGGCAATATAAGGTATATGTATACCTTGCAAATTGTGATCGTTGCTCGCTCGCTCCGCTCGCTCGTAAAAATTTAGTCCAACCTCACATACGATCCGACACGTTCGCAAATTCGAAATAAGTCGCCATCATATCGAATGACTAACGCAAGAGGGATTGGTTTTAGGTTAGGCTATAGTTTTCGAGCTAGCGCATCGAGCGAGAGACGCGTAAAGGTGTGTCATAATCCAACGGTTTGGCACATACTGACATTGAAACATTCACACCAGCCCGAGGAGCCGGAAGTCTTTATCATATTGCCTACTGACAAATGTTTACAGTTTGTGAATAGTTTCACCTAAATAGTACTATCTCCACATACTACAGTGCAATGTGATGTCCGAAGTGGCTGACAAAATTAGGTACTAACACGATATATATGCATATAGCAAGGTGTATGTATACCCTGCAAATTGTGATCGTTGCTCGCTCGCTCCGCTCGCTCGTAATTATCTACTCCAACCTCACAACCGATCCGACACGTTCGCAAATTCGAAATATGTCGCCACCATATCGAATAATGAACGCAAGATGGATTGGTTTTAGGTTAGGCTACAGTTTTCGAGCGAGCGCAGCGAGCGAGAGACGCGTAAAGGTGTGTCACAATCCAACGGTTTGGCACATACGGACATTGAAACATTCGCACCAGCCCGAGGAGCCGGAAGTCTTTATCCTATTGCCTACTGACAAATGTTTACAGTTTATGAATAGTTTCACATAATTAGTACTATTTCCACATAGTACAGTGCAATGTGATGTCTGAAATGGCTGACAAAATTAGGTAATAACACGAAATGTATGCAAGGCAATATAAGGTATATGTATACCTTGCAAATTGTGATCGTTGCTCGCTCGCTCCGCTCACTCGTAATTATCTACTCCAACCTCACAACCGATCCGACACGTTCGCAAATTCGAAATATGTCGCCACCATATCGAATAATGAACGCAAGATGGATTGGTTTTAGGTTAGGCTACAGTTTTCGAGCGAGCGCAGCGAGCGAGAGACGCGTAAAGGTGTGTCACAATCGAACGGTTTGGCACATACTGACATTGAAACATTCGCACCAGCCCGAGGAGCCGGAAGTCTTTATCATATTGCCTACTGACAAATGTTTACAGCATATGAATAGTTTCACATAAATAGTACTATTTCCACATAGTACAGTGCAATGTGATGTCCGAAATGGCTGACAAAATTAGGTAATAACACGAAATGTATGCAAGGCAATATAAGGTATATGTATACCTTGCAAATTGTGATCGTTGCTCGCTCGCTCCGCTCGCTCGTAAAAATTTAGTCCAACCTCACATACGATCCGACACGTTCGCAAATTCGAAATAAGTCGCCATCATATCGAATGACTAACGCAAGAGGGATTGGTTTTAGGTTAGGCTATAGTTTTCGAGCTCGCGCATCGAGCGAGAGACGCGTAAAGGTGTGTCATAATCCAACGGTTTGGCACATACTGACATTGAAACATTCACACCAGCCCGAGGAGCCGGAAGTCTTTATCATATTGCCTACTGACAAATGTTTACAGTTTGTGAATAGTTTCACCTAAATAGTACTATCTCCACATACTACAGTGCAATGTGATGTCCGAAGTGGCTGACAAAATTAGGTACTAACACGATATATATGCATATAGCAAGGTGTATGTATACCCTGCAAATTGTGATCGTTGCTCGCTCGCTCCGCTCGCTCGTAATTATCTACTCCAACCTCACAACCGATCCGACACGTTCGCAAATTCGAAATATGTCGCCACCATATCGAATAATGAACGCAAGATGGATTGGTTTTAGGTTAGGCTACAGTTTTCGAGCGAGCGCAGCGAGCGAGAGACGCGTAAAGGTGTGTCACAATCGAACGGTTTGGCACATACTGACATTGAAACATTCGCACCAGCCCGAGGAGCCGGAAGTCTTTATCATATTGCCTACTGACAAATGTTTACAGTATATGAATAGTTTCACATAAATAGTACTATTTCCACACAGTACAGTGCAATGTGATGTCCGAAATGGCTGACAAAGTTAGGTAATAACACGAAATGTATGCAAGGCAATATAAGGTATATGTATACCTTGCAAATTGTGATCGTTGCTCGCTCGCTCCGCTCGCTCGTAAAAATTTAGTCCAATCTCGCATACGATCCGACACGTTCGCAAATTCGAAATAAGTCGCCTTCATATCGAATGACTAACGCAAGAGGGATTAGTTTTAGGTTAGGCTACAGTCTTCGAGCGAGCGCAGCGAGCGAGAGACGCGTAAAAGTGTGTCACAATCGAACGGTTTGGCACATACTGACATTGAAACATTCGCACCAGCCCGAGGAGCCGGAAGTCTTTATCCTATTGCCTACTGACAAATGTTTACAGTTTGTGAATAGTTTCACCTAAATAGCACTATTTCCACATACTACAGTGCAATGTGATGTCCGAAGTGGCTGACAAAATTAGGTACTAACACGATATATTTGTATATTGCAAGGTATATGTATACCTTGCAAATTGTGATCGTTGCTCGCTCGCTCCGCTCGCTCGTAAAAATTTAGTCCAACCTCACATACGATCCGACACGTTCGCAAATTCGAAATAAGTTGCCTTCATATCGAATGACTAACGCAAGAGGGATTGGTTTTAGGTTAGGCTATAGTTTTCGAGCGAGCGCAGCGAGCGAGAGACGCGTAAAGGTGTGTCACAATCCAACGGTTTGGCACATACTGACATTGAAACATTCCCACCAGCCCGAGGAGCCGGAAGTCTTTATCATATTGCCTACTGACAAATGTTTACAGTTTGTGAATAGTTTCACCTAAATAGTACTATCTCCACATACTACAGTGCAATGTGATGTCCGAAATGGCTGACAAAATTAGGTAATAACACGAAATGTATGCAAGGCAATATAAGGTATATGTATACCTTGCAAATTGTGATCGTTGCTCGCTCGCTCCGCTCGCTCGTAAAAATTTAGTCCAATCTCACATACGATCCGACACGTTCGCAAATTCGAAATAAGTCGCCTTCATATCGAATGACTAACGCAAGAGGGATTGGTTTCAGGTTAGGCTACAGTCTTCGAGCGAGCGCAGCGAGCGAGAGACGCGTAAAGGTGTGTCACAATCGAATGGTTTGGCACATACTGACATTGAAACATTCGCACCAGCCCGAGGAGCCGGAAGTCTTTATCCTATTGCCTACTGACAAATGTTTACAGTTTGTGAATAGTTTCACCTAAATAGTACTATTTCCACATACTACAGTGCAATGTGATGTCCGAAGTGGCTGACAAAATTAGGTACTAACACGATATATTTGTATATTGCAAGGTATATGTATACCTTGCAAATTGTGATCGTTGCTCGCTCGCTCCGCTCGCTCGTAATTATCTACTCCAACCTCACAACCGATCCGACACGTTCGCAAATTCGAAATATGTCGCCACCATATCGAATAATGAACGCAAGATGGATTGGTTTTAGGTTCGGCTACAGTTTTCGAGCGAGCGGAGCGAGCGAGAGACGCGTAAAGGTGTGTCACAATCCAACGGTTTGTCACATACGGACATTGAAACATTTGCACCAGCCCGAGGAGCCGGAGGTCTTTATCCTATTGCCTACTGACAAATGTTTACAGTTTATGAATAGTATCACATAAATAGTACTATTTCCACATAGTACAGTGCAATGTGATGTCCGAAATGGCTGACAAAATTAGGTAATAACGCGAAATGTATGCAAGGCAATATAAGGTATATGTATACCTTGCAAATTGTGATCGTTCCTCGCTCGCTCCGCTCGCTCGTAAAAATTTAGTCCAACCTCACATACGATCCGACACGTTCGCAAATTCGAAATATGTCGCCACCATATCGAATAATGAACGCAAGATGGATAGGTTTTAGGTTAGGCTATAGTTTTCGAGCGAGCGCAGCGAGCGAGAGACGCGTAAAGGTGTGTCACCATCGAACGGTTTGGCACATACGGACATTGAAACATTCGCACCAGCCCGAGGAGCCGGAAGTCTTTATCCTATTGCCTGCTGACAAATGTTCACAGTTTATGAATAGTATCACATAAATAGTACTATTTCCACATACTACAGTGCAATGTGATGTCCGAAGTGGCTGACAAAATTGGGTAATAACACGAAATATATGCAAGGCAACATTAGGTATATGTATAGCTTGGAAATTCTGATCGTTGCTCACTCGCTCCGCTCGCTCGTAAAAATGTAGTCCAACCTCACATACGATCCGACACGTTCGCAAATTCGAAATAAGTTGCCTTCATATCGAATGACTAACGCAAGAGGGATTGGTTTTAGGTTAGGCTATAGTTGTCGAGCGAGCGCAGCGAGCGAGAGACGCGTAAAGGTGTGTCACAATCCAACGTTTTGGCACATACGGACATTGAAACATTCGCACCAGCCCGAGGAGCCGGAAGTCTTTATCCTATTGCCTACTGACAAATGTTTACAGTTTATGAATAGTTTCACATAAATAGTACTATTTCCACATAGTACAGTGCAATGTGATGTCCGAAATGGCTGACAAAATTACGTAATAACACGAAATGTATGCAAGGCAATATAAGGTATATGTATACCTTGCAAATTGTGATCGTTGCTCATTCGCTCCGCTCGCTCGTAATTATCTACTCCAACCTCACAACCGATCCGGCACGTTCGCAAATTGGAAATATGTCGCCACCATATCGAATAATGAACGCAAGATGGATTGGTTTTAGGTTAGGCTACAGTTTTCGAGCGAGCGCAGCGAGCGAGAGACGCGTAAAGGTGTGTCACAATCGAATGGTTTGGCACATACTGACATTGAAACATTCGCACCAGCCCGAGGAGCCGGTAGTCTTTATCATATTGCCTCCAGACAAATGTTTACAGTTTATGAATAGTTTCACATAAATAGTACTATTTCCACATAGTACAGTGCAATGTGATGTCCGAAATGGCTGACAAAATTAGGTAATAACACGAAATGTATGCAAGGCAATATAAGGTATATGTATACCTTGCAAATTGTGATCGTTGCTCGCTCGCTCCGCTCGCTCGTAAAAATTTAGTCCAACCTCACATACGATCCGACACGTTCGCAAATTCGAAATAAGTCGCCTTCGTATCGAATGACTAACGCAAGATGGATTGGTTTTAGGTTCGGCTACAGTTTTCGAGCGAGCGCAGCGAGCGAGAGACGCGTAAAGGTGTGTCACAATCCAACGGTTTGTCACATACGCACATTGAAACATTCGCACCAGCCCGAGGAGCCGGAGGTCTTTATCCTATTGCCTACTGACAAATGTTTACAGTTTATGAATAGTATCACATAAATGGTACTATTTCCACATAGTACAGTGCAATGTGATGTCCGAAATGGCTGACAAAATTAGGTAATAACGCGAAATGTATGCAAGGCAATATAAGGTATATGTATACCTTGCAAATTGTGATCGTTCCTCGCTCGCTCCGCTCGCTCGTAATTATCTACTCCAACCTCACAACCGATCCGACACGTTCGCAAATTCGAAATATGTCGCCACCATATCGAATAATGCACGCAAGATGGATTGGTTTTAGGTTAGGCTATAGTTTTCGAGCGAGCGCAGCGAGCGAGATACGCGTAAAGGTGTGTCACCATCGAACGGTTTGGCACATACTGACATTGAAACATTCGCAGCAGCCCGAGGAGCCGGAACTCTTTATCCAATGGCCTGCTGACAAATGTTTACAGTTTATGAATAGTTTCACATAAATAGTACTATTTCCACATAGTACAGTGCAGTGTGATGTCCGAAATGGCTGACAAAATTAGGTAATAACACGAAATGTATGCAAGGCAATATAAGGTATATGTATACCTTGCAAATTGTGATCGTTGCTCGCTCGCTCCGCTCGCTCGTAAAAATTTAGTCCAATCTCACATACGATCCGACACGTTCGCAAATTCGAAATAAGTCGCCTTCATATCGAATGACTGACGCAAGAGGGATTCGTTTTAGGTTAGGCTATAGTTTTCGAGCGAGCGCAGCGAGCGAGAGTCGCGTAAAGGTGTGTCACAATCCAACGGTTTGGCACATACGGACATTGAAACATTCGCACCAGCCCGAGGAGCCGGCAGTCTTTATCCTATTGCCTGCTGACAAATGTTCACAGTTTATGAATAGTATCACATAAATAGTACTATTTCCACATACTACAGTGCAATGTGATGTCCGAAGTGGCTGACAAAATTGGGTAATAACACGAAATATATGCAAGGCAACATTAGGTATATGTATAGCTTGGAAATTGTGATCGTTGCTCACTCGCTCCGCTCGCTCGTAAAAATTTAGTCCAACCTCACATACGATCCGACACGTTCGCAAATTCGAAATAAGTTGCCTTCATATCGAATGACTAACGCAAGAGGGATTGGTTTTAGGTTAGGCTATAGTTTTCGAGCGAGCGCAGCGAGCGAGAGACGTGTAAAGGTGTGTCACAATCCAACGGTTTGGCACATACGGACATTGAAACATTCGCACCAGCCCGAGGAGCCGGAAGTCTTTATCCTATTGCCTACTGACAAATGTTTACAGTTTATGAATAGTATCACATAAATAGTACTATTTCCACATACTAAAGTGCAATGTGATGTCCGAAGTGGCTGACAAAATTAGGTACTAACACGATATATATGCATATTGCAAGGTATATGTATACCTTGCAAATTGTGATCGTTGCTCGCTCGCTCCGCTCGCTCGTAAAAATTTAGTCCAACCTCGCATACGATCCGACACGTTCGCAAATTCGAAATAAGTCGCCTTCATATCGAATGACTAACGCAAGAGGGATTGGTTTTAGGTTAGGCTATCGTTTTAGAGCGAGCGCAGCGAGCGAGACACGCGTAAAGGTGTGTCACAATCCAACGGTTTGTCACATACGGACATTGAAACATTCGCACCAGCCCGAGGAGCCGGAAGTCTTTATCCTACGGCCTACTGACAAATGTTTACAGTTTATGAATAGTTTCACATAAATAGTACTATTTCCACATAGTACAGTGCAATGTGATGTCCGAAATGGCTGACAAAATTAGGTAATAACACGAAATGTATGCAAGGCAATATAAGGTATATGTATACCTTGCAAATTGTGATCGTTGCTCGCTCGCTCCGCTCGCTCGTAAAAATTTAGTCCAACCTCACATACGATCCGACACGTTCGCAAATTCGAAATATGTCGCCACCATATCGAATAATGAACGCAAGATGGATTGGTTTTAGGTTAGGCTATAGTTTTCGAGCGAGCGCAGCGAGCGAGAGACGCGTAAAGGTGTGTCACCATCGAACGGTTTGGCACATACGGACATTGAAACATTCGCACCAGCCCGAGGAGCCGGAAGTCTTTATCCTATTGCCTGCTGACAAATGTTCACAGTTTATGAATAGTATCACATAAATAGTACTATTTCCACATACTACAGTGCAATGTGATGTCCGAAGTGGCTGACAAAATTGGGTAATAACACGAAATATATGCAAGGCAACATTAGGTATATGTATAGCTTGGAAATTCTGATCGTTGCTCACTCGCTCCGCTCGCTCGTAAAAATGTAGTCCAACCTCACATACGATCCGACACGTTCGCAAATTCGAAATAAGTTGCCTTCATATCGAATGACTAACATAAGAGGGATTGGTTTTAGGTTAGGCTATAGTTTTCGAGCGAGCGCAGCGAGCGAGAGACGCGTAAAGGTGTGTCACAATCCAACGTTTTGGCACATACGGACATTGAAACATTCGCACCAGCCCGAGGAGCCGGAAGTCTTTATCCTATTGCCTACTGACAAATGTTTACAGTTTATGAATAGTTTCACATAAATAGTACTATTTCCACATAGTACAGTGCAATGTGATGTCCGAAATGGCTGACAAAATTAGGTAATAACACGAAATGTATGCAAGGCAATATAAGGTATATGTATACCTTGCAAATTGTGATCGTTGCTCATTCGCTCCGCTCGCTCGTAATTATCTACTCCAACCTCACAACCGATCCGGCACGTTCGCAAATTGGAAATATGTCGCCACCATATCGAATAATGAACGCAAGATGGATTGGTTTTAGGTTAGGCTACAGTTTTCGAGCGAGCGCAGCGAGCGAGAGACGCGTAAAGGTGTGTCACAATCGAACGGTTTGGCACATACTGACATTGAAACATTCGCACCAGCCCGAGGAGCCGGTAGTCTTTATCATATTGCCTACTGACAAATGTTTACAGTTTATGAATAGTTTCACATAAATAGTACTATTTCCACATAGTACAGTGCAGTGTGATGTCCGAAATGGCTGACAAAATTAGGTAATAACACGAAATGTATGCAAGGCAATATAAGGTATATGTATACCTTGCAAATTGTGATCGTTGCTCGCTCGCTCCGCTCGCTCGTAAAAATTTAGTCCAATCTCACATACGATCCGACACGTTCGCAAATTCGAAATAAGTCGCCTTCATATCGAATGACTGACGCAAGAGGGATTCGTTTTAGGTTAGGCTATAGTTTTCGAGCGAGCACAGCGAGCGAGAGTCGCGTAAAGGTGTGTCACAATCCAACGGTTTGGCACATACGGACATTGAAACATTCGCACCAGCCCGAGGAGCCGGCAGTCTTTATCCTATTGCCTGCTGACAAATGTTCACAGTTTATGAATAGTATCACATAAATAGTACTATTTCCACATACTACACTGCAATGTGATGTCCGAAGTGGCTGACAAAATTAGGTAATAACACGAAATATATGCAAGGCAAAATTAGGTATATGTATAGCTTGGAAATTGTGATCGTTGCTCACTCGCTCCGCTCGCTCGTAAAAATTTAGTCCAACCTCACATACGATCCGACACGTTCGCAAATTCGAAATAAGTCGCCTTCATATCGAATGACTAACGCAAGAGGGATTGGTTTTAGGTTAGGCTATAGTTTTCGAGCGAGCGCAGCGAGCGAGAGACGCCTAAAGGTGTGTCACAATCCAACGGTTTGGCACATACGGACATTGAAACATTCGCACCAGCCCGAGGAGCCGGAAGTCTTTATCCTATTGCCTACTGACAAATGTTTACAGTTTATGAATAGTTTCACATAAATAGTACTATTTCCACATAGTACAGTGCAATGTGATGTCCGAAATGGCTGACAAAATTAGGTACTAACACGATATATATGCATATTGCAAGGTATATGTATACCTTGCAAATTGTGATCGTTGCTCGCTCGCTCCGCTCGCTCGTAAAAATTTAGTCCAACCTCACATCCGATCCGACACGTTCGCAAATTCGAAATAAGTCGCCTTCATATCGAATGACTAACGCAAGAGGGATTGGTTTTAGGTTAGGCTATCGTATTCGAGCGAGCGCAGCGAGCGAGACACGCGTACAGGTGTGTCACAATCCAACGGTTTGGCACATACGGACATTGAAACATTCGCACCAGCCCGAGAAGCCGGAAGTCTTTATCCTATTGCCTACTGACAAATGTTTACAGTTTATGAATAGTTTCACATAAATAGTACTATTTCCACATACTAAAGTGCAATGTGATGTCCGAAGTGGCTGACAAAATTAGGTAATAACACGAAATGTATGCAAGGCAATATAAGGTATATGTATACCTTGCAACTTGTGATCGTTGCTCGCTCGCTCCGCTCGCTCGTAAGAATTTAGTCCAACCTCACATCCGATCCGACACGTTCGCAAATTCGAAATAAGTCGCCTTCATATCGAATGACTAACGCAAGAGGGATTGGTTTTAGGTTAGGCTATAGTTTTCGAGCGAGCGCAGCGAGCGAGACACGCGTACAGGTGTGTCACAATCCAACGGTTTGGCACATACGGACATTGAAACATTCGCACCAGCCCGAGAAGCCTGAAGTCTTTATCCTATTGCCTACTGACAAATGTTTACAGTTTATGAATAGTTTCACATAAATAGTACTATTTCCACATAGTACAGTGCAATGTGATGTCCGAAATGGCTGACAAAATTAGGTACTAACACGATATATATGCATATTGCAAGGTATATGTATACCTTGCAACTTGTGATCGTTGCTCGCTCGCTCCGCTGGCTCGTAAAAATTTAGTCCAACCTCACATCCGATCCGACACGTTCGCAAATTCGAAATAAGTCGCCTTCATATCGAATGACTAACGCAAGAGGGATTGGTTTTAGGTTAGGCTATCGTTTTCGAGCGAGCGCAGCGAGCGAGACACGCGTAAAGTTGTGTCACATTCCAACGGTTTGTCACATACGGACATTGAAACATTCGCACCAGCCCGAGGAGCCGGAAGTCTTTATCCTATTGCCTACTGACAAATGTTTACAGTTTATGAATAGTATCACATAAATAGTACTATTTCCACATACTAAAGTGCAATGTGATGTCCGAAGTGGCTGACAAAATTAGGTACTAACACGATATATATGCATATTGCAAGGTATATGTATACCTTGCAAATTGTGATCGTTGCTCGCTCGCTCCGCTCGCTCGTAAAAATTTAGTCCAACCTCACATACGATCCGACACGTTCGCAAATTCGAAATAAGTTGCCTTCATATCGAATGACTAACGCAAGAGGGATTGGTTTTAGGTTAGGCTATAGTTTTCGAGCGAGCGCAGCGAGCGAGAGACGCGTAAAGGTGTGTCACAATCCAACGTTATGGCACATACGGACATTGAAACATTCGCACCAGCCCGAGGAGCCGGAAGTCTTTGTCCTATTGCCTACTGACAAATGTTTACAGTTTATGAATAGTTTCACATAAATAGTACTACTTCCACATAGTACAGTGCAATGTGATGTCCGAAATGGCTGACAAAATTAGGTAATAACACGAAATATATGCAAGGCAATATAAGGTATATGTATACCTTGCAAATTGTGATCGTTGCTCGCTCGCTCCGCTCGCTCGTAATTATCTACTCCAACCTCACAACCGATCCGGCACGTTCGCAAATTGGAAATATGTCGACACCATATCGAATAATGAACGCAAGATGGATTGGTTTTAGGTTAGGCTACAGTTTTCGAGCGAGCGCAGCGAGCGAGAGACGCGTAAAGGTGTGTCACAATCGAACGGTTTGGCACATACTGACATTGAAACATTCGCACCAGCCCGAGGAGCCGGTAGTCTTTATCATATTGCCTACTGACAAATGTTTACAGTTTATGAATATTTTCACATAAATAGTACTATTTCCACATACTAAAGTGCAATGTGATGTCCGAAGTGGCTGACAAAATTAGGTAATAACACGAAATGTATGCAAGGCAATATAAGGTATATGTATACCTTGCAAATTGTGATCGTTGCTCGCTCGCTCCGCTCGCTCGTAAAAATTTAGTCCAACCTCACATACGATCCGACACGTTCGCAAATTCGAAATAAGTTGCCTTCATATCGAATGACTAACGCAAGAGGGATTGGTTTTAGGTTAGGCTATAGTTTTCGAGCGAGCGCAGCGAGCGAGAGACGCGTAAAGGTGTGTCACAATCCAACGTTTTGGCACATACGGACATTGAAATATTCGCACCAGCCCGAGGAGCCGGAAGTCTTTATCCTATTGCCTACTGACAAATGTTTACAGTTTATGAATATTTTCACATAAATAGTACTATTTCCACATAGTACAGTGCAATGTGATGTCCGAAATGGCTGACAAAGTTAGGTAATAACACGAAATGTATGCAAGGCAATATAAGGTATATGTATACCTTGCAAATTGTGAACGTTGCTCGCTCGCTCCGCTCGCTCGTAATTATCTACTCCAACCTCACAACCGATCCGGCACGTTCGCAAATTGGAAATATGTCGCCACCATATCGAATAATGAACGCAAGATGGATTGGTTTTAGGTTAGGCTACAGTTTTCGAGCGAGCGCAGCGAGCGAGAGACGCGTAAAGGTGTGTCACAATCGAACGGTTTGGCACATACTGACATTGAAACATTCGCACCAGCCCGAGGAGCCGGTAGTCTTTATCATATTGCCTACTGACAAATGTTTACAGTTTATGAATAGTTTCACATAAATAGTACTATTTCCACATAGTACAGTGCAATGTGATGTCCGAAATGGCTGACAAAATTAGGTAATAACACGAAATGTATGCAAGGCGACATTAGGTATATGTATAGCTTGCAACTTGTGATCGTTGCTCGCTCGCTCCGCTCGCTCGTAAAAATTTAGTCCAACCTCACATCCGATCCGACACGTTCGCAAATTCGAAATAAGTCGCCTTCATATCGAATGACTAACGCAAGAGGGATTGGTTTTAGGTTAGGCTATCGTTTTCGAGCGAGCGCAGCGAGCGAGACACGCGTAAAGGTGTGTCACAATCCAACGGTTTGGCACATACGGACATTGAAATATTCGCACCAGCACGAGGAGCCGGAAGTCTTTGTCCTATTGCGTACTGACAAATGTTTACGGTTTATGAATAGTTTCACATAAATAGTACTACTTCCACATAGTACAGTGCAATGTGATGTCCGAAATGGCTGACAAAATTAGGTAATAACGCGAAATGTATGCAAGGCAATATAAGGTATATGTATACCTTGCAAATTGTGATCGTTCCTCGCTCGCTCCGCTCGCTCGTAATTATCTACTCCAACCTCACAACCGATCCGACACGTTCGCAAATTCGAAATATGTCGCCACCATATCGAATAATGCACGCAAGATGGATTGGTTTTAGGTTAGGCTATAGTTTTCGAGCGAGCGCAGCGAGCGAGAGACGCGTAAAGGTGTGTCACCATCGAACGGTTTGGCACATACTGACATTGAAACATTCGCAGCAGCCCGAGGAGCCGGAACTCTTTATCCAATGGCCTGCTGACAAATGTTTACAGTTTATGAATAGTTTCACATAAATAGTACTATTTCCACATAGTACAGTGCAGTGTGATGTCCGAAGTGGCTGACAAAATTGGGTAATAACACGAAATATATGCAAGGCAACATTAGGTATATGTATAGCTTGGAAATTGTGATCGTTGCTCACTCGCTCCGCTCGCTCGTAAAAATTTAGTCCAACCTCACATACGATCCGACACGTTCGCAAATTCGAAATAAGTTGCCTTCATATCGAATGACTAACGCAAGAGGGATTGGTTTTAGGTTAGGCTATAGTTTTCGAGCGAGCGCAGCGAGCGAGAGACGTGTAAAGGTGTGTCACAATCCAACGGTTTGGCACATACGGACATTGAAACATTCGCACCAGCCCGAGGAGCCGGAAGTCTTTATCCTATTGCCTACTGACAAATGTTTACAGTTTATGAATAGTATCACATAAATAGTACTATTTCCACATACTAAAGTGCAATGTGATGTCCGAAGTGGCTGACAAAATTAGGTACTAACACGATATATATGCATATTGCAAGGTATATGTATACCTTGCAAATTGTGATCGTTGCTCGCTCGCTCCGCTCGCTCGTAAAAATTTAGTCCAACCTCGCATACGATCCGACACGTTCGCAAATTCGAAATAAGTCGCCTTCATATCGAATGACTAACGCAAGAGGGATTGGTTTTAGGTTAGGCTATCGTTTTAGAGCGAGCGCAGCGAGCGAGACACGCGTAAAGGTGTGTCACAATCCAACGGTTTGTCACATACGGACATTGAAACATTTGCACCAGCACGAGGAGCCGGAAGTCTTTATCCTACGGCCTACTGACAAATGTTTACAGTTTATGAATAGTTTCACATAAATAGTACTATTTCCACATAGTACAGTGCAATGTGATGTCCGAAATGGCTGACAAAATTAGGTAATAACACGAAATGTATGCAAGGCAATATAAGGTATATGTATACCTTGCAAATTGTGATCGTTGCTCGCTCGCTCCGCTCGCTCGTAAAAATTTAGTCCAACCTCACATACGATCCGACACGTTCGCAAATTCGAAATATGTCGCCACCATATCGAATAATGAACGCAAGATGGATTGGTTTTAGGTTAGGCTATAGTTTTCGAGCGAGCGCAGCGAGCGAGAGACGCGTAAAGGTGTGTCACCATCGAACGGTTTGGCACATACGGACATTGAAACATTCGCACCAGCCCGAGGAGCCGGAAGTCTTTATCCTATTGCCTGCTGACAAATGTTCACAGTTTATGAATAGTATCACATAAATAGTACTATTTCCACATACTACAGTGCAATGTGATGTCCGAAGTGGCTGACAAAATTGGGTAATAACACGAAATATATGCAAGGCAACATTAGGTATATGTATAGCTTGGAAATTCTGATCGTTGCTCACTCGCTCCGCTCGCTCGTAAAAATGTAGTCCAACCTCACATACGATCCGACACGTTCGCAAATTCGAAATAAGTTGCCTTCATATCGAATGACTAACGCAAGAGGGATTGGTTTTAGGTTAGGCTATAGTTTTCGAGCGAGCGCAGCGAGCGAGAGACGCGTAAAGGTGTGTCACAATCCAACGTTTTGGCACATACGGACATTGAGACATTCGCACCAGCCCGAGGAGCCGGAAGTCTTTATCCTATTGCCTACTGACAAATGTTTACAGTTTATGAATAGTTTCACATAAATAGTACTATTTCCACATAGTACAGTGCAATGTGATGTCCGAAATGGCTGACAAAATTAGGTAATAACACGAAATGTATGCAAGGCAATATAAGGTATATGTATACCTTGCAAATTGTGATCGTTGCTCATTCGCTCCGCTCGCTCGTAATTATCTACTCCAACCTCACAACCGATCCGGCACGTTCGCAAATTGGAAATATGTCGCCACCATATCGAATAATGAACGCAAGATGGATTGGTTTTAGGTTAGGCTACAGTTTTCGAGCGAGCGCAGCGAGCGAGAGACGCGTAAAGGTGTGTCACAATCGAACGGTTTGGCACATACTGACATTGAAACATTCGCACCAGCCCGAGGAGCCGGAAGTCTTTATCATATTGCCTACTGACAAATGTTTACAGTTTATGAATAGTTTCACATAAATAGTACTATTTCCACATAGTACAGTGCAGTGTGATGTCCGAAATGGCTGACAAAATTAGGTAATAACACGAAATGTATGCAAGGCAATATAAGGTATATGTATACCTTGCAAATTGTGATCGTTGCTCGCTCGCTCCGCTCGCTCGTAAAAATTTAGTCCAATCTCACATACGATCCGACACGTTCGCAAATTCGAAATAAGTCGCCTTCATATCGAATGACTGACGCAAGAGGGATTCGTTTTAGGTTAGGCTATAGTTTTCGAGCGAGCACAGCGAGCGAGAGTCGCGTAAAGGTGTGTCACAATCCAACGGTTTGGCACATACGGACATTGAAACATTCGCACCAGCCCGAGGAGCCGGCAGTCTTTATCCTATTGCCTGCTGACAAATGTTCACAGTTTATGAATAGTATCACATAAATAGTACTATTTCCACATACTACACTGCAATGTGATGTCCGAAGTGGCTGACAAAATTAGGTAATAACACGAAATATATGCAAGGCAAAATTAGGTATATGTATAGCTTGGAAATTGTGATCGTTGCTCACTCGCTCCGCTCGCTCGTAAAAATTTAGTCCAACCTCACATACGATCCGACACGTTCGCAAATTCGAAATAAGTCGCCTTCATAGAGAATGACTAACGCAAGAGGGATTGGTTTTAGGTTAGGCTATAATTTTCGAGCGAGCGCAGCGAGCGACAGACGCGTAAAGGTGTGTCACAATCCAACGGTTTGGCACATACGGACATTGAAACATTCGCACTAGCCCGAGGAGCCGGAAGTCTTTATCCTATTGCCTACTGACAAATGTTTACAGTTTATGAATAGTACCACATAAATAGTACTATTTCCACATACTACAGTGCAATGTGATGTCCGAAGTGGCTGACAAAATTAGGTACTAACACGATATATATGCATATTGCAAGGTATATGTATACCTTGCAACTTGTGATCGTTGCTCGCTCGCTCCGCTCGCACGTAAAAATTTAGTCCAACCTCACATCCGATCCGACACGTTCGCAAATTCGAAATAAGTCGCCTTCATATCGAATGACTAACGCAAGAGGGATTGGTTTTAGGTTAGGCTATAGTTTTCGAGCGAGCGCAGCGAGCGAGAGACGCCTAAAGGTGTGTCACAATCCAACGGTTTGGCACATACGGACATTGAAACATTCGCACCAGCCCGAGGAGCCGGAAGTCTTTATCCTATTGCCTACTGACAAATGTTTACAGTTTATGAATAGTTTCACATAAATAGTACTATTTCCACATAGTACAGTGCAATGTGATGTCCGAAATGGCTGACAAAATTAGGTACTAACACGATATATATGCATATTGCAAGGTATATGTATACCTTGCAAATTGTGATCGTTGCTCGCTCGCTCCGCTCGCTCGTAAAAATTTAGTCCAACCTCACATCCGATCCGACACGTTCGCAAATTCGAAATAAGTCGCCTTCATATCGAATGACTAACGCAAGAGGGATTGGTTTTAGGTTAGGCTATCGTATTCGAGCGAGCGCAGCGAGCGAGACACGCGTACAGGTGTGTCACAATCCAACGGTTTGGCACATACGGACATTGAAACATTCGCACCAGCCCGAGAAGCCGGAAGTCTTTATCCTATTGCCTACTGACAAATGTTTACAGTTTATGAATAGTTTCACATAAATAGTACTATTTCCACATAGTACAGTGCAATGTGATGTCCGAAATGGCTGACAAAATTAGGTAATAACACGAAATGTATGCAAGGCAATATAAGGTATATGTATACCTTGCAAATTGTGATCGTTGCTCATTCGCTCCGCTCGCTCGTAATTATCTACTCCAACCTCACAACCGATCCGGCACGTTCGCAAATTGGAAATATGTCGCCACCATATCGAATAATGAACGCAAGATGGATTGGTTTTAGGTTAGGCTACAGTTTTCGAGCGAGCGCAGCGAGCGAGAGACGCGTAAAGGTGTGTCACAATCGAACGGTTTGGCACATACTGACATTGAAACATTCGCACCAGCCCGAGGAGCCGGTAGTCTTTATCATATTGCCTACTGACAAATGTTTACAGTTTATGAATAGTTTCACATAAATAGTACTATTTCCACATAGTACAGTGCAGTGTGATGTCCGAAATGGCTGACAAAATTAGGTAATAACACGAAATGTATGCAAGGCAATATAAGGTATATGTATACCTTGCAAATTGTGATCGTTGCTCGCTCGCTCCGCTCGCTCGTAAAAATTTAGTCCAATCTCACATACGATCCGACACGTTCGCAAATTCGAAATAAGTCGCCTTCATATCGAATGACTGACGCAAGAGGGATTCGTTTTAGGTTAGGCTATAGTTTTCGAGCGAGCACAGCGAGCGAGAGTCGCGTAAAGGTGTGTCACAATCCAACGGTTTGGCACATACGGACATTGAAACATTCGCACCAGCCCGAGGAGCCGGCAGTCTTTATCCTATTGCCTGCTGACAAATGTTCACAGTTTATGAATAGTATCACATAAATAGTACTATTTCCACATACTACACTGCAATGTGATGTCCGAAGTGGCTGACAAAATTAGGTAATAACACGAAATATATGCAAGGCAAAATTAGGTATATGTATAGCTTGGAAATTGTGATCGTTGCTCACTCGCTCCGCTCGCTCGTAAAAATTTAGTCCAACCTCACATACGATCCGACACGTTCGCAAATTCGAAATAAGTCGCCTTCATAGAGAATGACTAACGCAAGAGGGATTGGTTTTAGGTTAGGCTATAATTTTCGAGCGAGCGCAGCGAGCGACAGACGCGTAAAGGTGTGTCACAATCCAACGGTTTGGCACATACGGACATTGAAACATTCGCACTAGCCCGAGGAGCCGGAAGTCTTTATCCTATTGCCTACTGACAAATGTTTACAGTTTATGAATAGTACCACATAAATAGTACTATTTCCACATACTACAGTGCAATGTGATGTCCGAAGTGGCTGACAAAATTAGGTACTAACACGATATATATGCATATTGCAAGGTATATGTATACCTTGCAACTTGTGATCGTTGCTCGCTCGCTCCGCTCGCACGTAAAAATTTAGTCCAACCTCACATCCGATCCGACACGTTCGCAAATTCGAAATAAGTCGCCTTCATATCGAATGACTAACGCAAGAGGGATTGGTTTTAGGTTAGGCTATAGTTTTCGAGCGAGCGCAGCGAGCGAGAGACGCCTAAAGGTGTGTCACAATCCAACGGTTTGGCACATACGGACATTGAAACATTCGCACCAGCCCGAGGAGCCGGAAGTCTTTATCCTATTGCCTACTGACAAATGTTTACAGTTTATGAATAGTTTCACATAAATAGTACTATTTCCACATAGTACAGTGCAATGTGATGTCCGAAATGGCTGACAAAATTAGGTACTAACACGATATATATGCATATTGCAAGGTATATGTATACCTTGCAAATTGTGATCGTTGCTCGCTCGCTCCGCTCGCTCGTAAAAATTTAGTCCAACCTCACATCCGATCCGACACGTTCGCAAATTCGAAATAAGTCGCCTTCATATCGAATGACTAACGCAAGAGGGATTGGTTTTAGGTTAGGCTATCGTATTCGAGCGAGCGCAGCGAGCGAGACACGCGTACAGGTGTGTCACAATCCAACGGTTTGGCACATACGGACATTGAAACATTCGCACCAGCCCGAGAAGCCGGAAGTCTTTGTCCTATTGCCTACTGACAAATGTTTACGGTTCATGAATAGTTTCACATAAATAGTACTATTTCCACATAGTACAGTGCAATGTGATGTCCGAAATGGCTGACAAAATTAGGTAATAACACGAAATGTATGCAAGGCAATATAAGGTATATGTATACCTTGCAAATTGTGATCGTTGCTCGCTCGCTCCACTCGCTCGTAATTATCTACTCCAACCTCACAACCGATCCGACACGTTCGCAAATTCGAAATATGTCGCCACCATATCGAATAATGAACGCAAGATGGATTGGTTTTAGGTTAGGCTACAGTTTTCGAGCGAGCGCAGCGAGCGAGAGACGCGTAAAGGTGTGTCACAATCGAACGGTTTGGCACATACTGACATTGAAACATTCGCACCAGCCCGAGGAGCCGGTAGTCTTTATCATATTGCCTACTGACAAATGTTTACAGTTTATGAATATTTTCACATAAATAGTACTATGTCCACATACTAAAGTGCAATGTGATGTCCGAAGTGGCTGACAAAATTAGGTAATAACACGAAATGTATGCAAGGCAATATAAGGTATATGTATACCTTGCAACTTGTGATCGTTGCTCGCTCGCTCCGCTCGCTCGTAAGAATTTAGTCCAACCTCACATCCGATCCGACACGTTCGCAAATTCGAAATAAGTCGCCTTCATATCGAATGACTAACGCAAGAGGGATTGGTTTTAGGTTAGGCTATAGTTTTCGAGCGAGCGCAGCGAGCGAGACACGCGTACAGGTGTGTCACAATCCAACGGTTTGGCACATACGGACATTGAAACATTCGCACCAGCCCGAGAAGCCTGAAGTCTTTATCCTATTGCCTACTGACAAATGTTTACAGTTTATGAATAGTTTCACATAAATAGTACTATTTCCACATAGTACAGTGCAATGTGATGTCCGAAATGGCTGACAAAATTAGGTACTAACACGATATATATGCACATTGCAAGGTATATGTATACCTTGCAACTTGTGATCGTTGCTCGCTCGCTCCGCTGGCTCGTAAAAATTTAGTCCAACCTCACATCCGATCCGACACGTTCGCAAATTCGAAATAAGTCGCCTTCATATCGAATGACTAACGCAAGAGGGATTGGTTTTAGGTTAGGCTATCGTTTTCGAGCGAGCGCAGCGAGCGAGACACGCGTAAAGTTGTGTCACATTCCAACGGTTTGTCACATACGGACATTGAAACATTCGCACCAGCCCGAGGAGCCGGAAGTCTTTATCCTATTGCCTACTGACAAATGTTTACAGTTTATGAATAGTATCACATAAATAGTACTATTTCCACATACTAAAGTGCAATGTGATGTCCGAAGTGGCTGACAAAATTAGGTACTAACACGATATATATGCATATTGCAAGGTATATGTATACCTTGCAAATTGTGATCGTTGCTCGCTCGCTCCGCTCGCTCGTAAAAATTTAGTCCAACCTCACATACGATCCGACACGTTCGCAAATTCGAAATAAGTTGCCTTCATATCGAATGACTAACGCAAGAGGGATTGGTTTTAGGTTAGGCTATAGTTTTCGAGCGAGCGCAGCGAGCGAGAGACGCGTAAAGGTGTGTCACAATCCAACGTTATGGCACATACGGACATTGAAACATTCGCACCAGCCCGAGGAGCCGGAAGTCTTTATCCTATTGCCTACTGACAAATGTTTACAGTTTATGAATAGTTTCACATAAATAGTACTATTTCCACATAGTACAGTGCAATGTGATGTCCGAAATGGCTGACAAAATTAGGTAATAACACGAAATGTATGCAAGGCAATATAAGGTATATGTATACCTTGCAAATTGTGATCGTTGCTCGCTCGCTCCGCTCGCTCGTAATTATCTACTCCAACCTCACAACCGATCCGGCACGTTCGCAAATTGGAAATATGTCGACACCATATCGAATAATGAACGCAAGATGGATTGGTTTTAGGTTAGGCTACAGTTTTCGAGCGAGCGCAGCGAGCGAGAGACGCGTAAAGGTGTGTCACAATCGAACGGTTTGGCACATACTGACATTGAAACATTCGCACCAGCCCGAGGAGCCGGTAGTCTTTATCATATTGCCTACTGACAAATGTTTACAGTTTATGAATATTTTCACATAAATAGTACTATTTCCACATACTAAAGTGCAATGTGATGTCCGAAGTGGCTGACAAAATTAGGTAATAACACGAAATGTATGCAAGGCAATATAAGGTATATGTATACCTTGCAAATTGTGATCGTTGCTCGCTCGCTCCGCTCGCTCGTAAAAATTTAGTCCAACCTCACATACGATCCGACACGTTCGCAAATTCGAAATAAGTTGCCTTCATATCGAATGACTAACGCAAGAGGGATTGGTTTTAGGTTAGGCTATAGTTTTCGAGCGAGCGCAGCGAGCGAGAGACGCGTAAAGGTGTGTCACAATCCAACGTTTTGGCACATACGGACATTGAAATATTCGCACCAGCCCGAGGAGCCGGAAGTCTTTATCCTATTGCCTACTGACAAATGTTTACAGTTTATGAATATTTTCACATAAATAGTACTATTTCCACATAGTACAGTGCAATGTGATGTCCGAAATGGCTGACAAAGTTAGGTAATAACACGAAATGTATGCAAGGCAATATAAGGTATATGTATACCTTGCAAATTGTGATCGTTGCTCGCTCGCTCCGCTCGCTCGTAATTATCTACTCCAACCTCACAACCGATCCGGCACGTTCGCAAATTGGAAATATGTCGCCACCATATCGAATAATGAACGCAAGATGGATTGGTTTTAGGTTAGGCTACAGTTTTCGAGCGAGCGCAGCGAGCGAGAGACGCGTAAAGGTGTGTCACAATCGAACGGTTTGGCACATACTGACATTGAAACATTCGCACCAGCCCGAGGAGCCGGTAGTCTTTATCATATTGCCTACTGACAAATGTTTACAGTTTATGAATAGTTTCACATAAATAGTACTATTTCCACATAGTACAGTGCAATGTGATGTCCGAAATGGCTGACAAAATTAGGTAATAACACGAAATGTATGCAAGGCGACATTAGGTATATGTATAGCTTGCAACTTGTGATCGTTGCTCGCTCGCTCCGCTCGCTCGTAAAAATTTAGTCCAACCTCACATCCGATCCGACACGTTCGCAAATTCGAAATAAGTCGCCTTCATATCGAATGACTAACGCAAGAGGGATTGGTTTTAGGTTAGGCTATCGTTTTCGAGCGAGCGCAGCGAGCGAGACACGCGTAAAGGTGTGTCACAATCCAACGGTTTGGCACATACGGACATTGAAACATTCGCACCAGCCCGAGGAGCCGGAAGTCTTTATCCTATTGCGTACTGACAAATGTTTACGGTTTATGAATAGTTTCACATAAATAGTACTATTTCCACATAGTACAGTGCAATGTGATGTCCGAAATGGCTGACAAAATTAGGTAATAACACGAAATGTATGCAAGGCAATATAAGGTATATGTATACCTTGCAAATTGTGATCGTTCCTCGCTCGCTCCGCTCGCTCGTAATTATCTACTCCAACCTCACAACCGATCCGACACGTTCGCAAATTCGAAATATGTCGCCACCATATCGAATAATGCACGCAAGATGGATTGGTTTTAGGTTAGGCTATAGTTTTCGAGCGAGCGCAGCGAGCGAGAGACGCGTAAAGGTGTGTCACCATCGAACGGTTTGGCACATACTGACATTGAAACATTCGCAGCAGCCCGAGGAGCCGGAACTCTTTATCCAATGGCCTGCTGACAAATGTTTACAGTTTATGAATAGTTTCACATAAATAGTACTATTTCCACATAGTACAGTGCAGTGTGATGTCCGAAGTGGCTGACAAAATTGGGTAATAACACGAAATATATGCAAGGCAACATTAGGTATATGTATAGCTTGGAAATTGTGATCGTTGCTCACTCGCTCCGCTCGCTCGTAAAAATTTAGTCCAACCTCACATACGATCCGACACGTTCGCAAATTCGAAATAAGTTGCCTTCATATCGAATGACTAACGCAAGAGGGATTGGTTTTAGGTTAGGCTATAGTTTTCGAGCGAGCGCAGCGAGCGAGAGACGTGTAAAGGTGTGTCACAATCCAACGGTTTGGCACATACGGACATTGAAACATTCGCACCAGCCCGAGGAGCCGGAAGTCTTTATCCTATTGCCTACTGACAAATGTTTACAGTTTATGAATAGTATCACATAAATAGTACTATTTCCACATACTAAAGTGCAATGTGATGTCCGAAGTGGCTGACAAAATTAGGTACTAACACGATATATATGCATATTGCAAGGTATATGTATACCTTGCAAATTGTGATCGTTGCTCGCTCGCTCCGCTCGCTCGTAAAAATTTAGTCCAACCTCGCATACGATCCGACACGTTCGCAAATTCGAAATAAGTCGCCTTCATATCGAATGACTAACGCAAGAGGGATTGGTTTTAGGTTAGGCTATCGTTTTAGAGCGAGCGCAGCGAGCGAGACACGCGTAAAGGTGTGTCACAATCCAACGGTTTGTCACATACGGACATTGAAACATTCGCACCAGCCCGAGGAGCCGGAAGTCTTTATCCTACGGCCTACTGACAAATGTTTACAGTTTATGAATAGTTTCACATAAATAGTACTATTTCCACATAGTACAGTGCAATGTGATGTCCGAAATGGCTGACAAAATTAGGTAATAACACGAAATATATGCAAGGCAATATAAGGTATATGTATACCTTGCAAATTGTGATCGTTGCTCGCTCGCTCCGCTCGCTCGTAAAAATTTAGTCCAACCTCACATACGATCCGACACGTTCGCAAATTCGAAATATGTCGCCACCATATCGAATAATGAACGCAAGATGGATTGGTTTTAGGTTAGGCTATAGTTTTCGAGCGAGCGCAGCGAGCGAGAGACGCGTAAAGGTGTGTCACCATCGAACGGTTTGGCACATACGGACATTGAAACATTCGCACCAGCCCGAGGAGCCGGAAGTCTTTATCCTATTGCCTGCTGACAAATGTTCACAGTTTATGAATAGTATCACATAAATAGTACTATTTCCACATACTACAGTGCAATGTGATGTCCGAAGTGGCTGACAAAATTGGGTAATAACACGAAATATATGCAAGGCAACATTAGGTATATGTATAGCTTGGAAATTCTGATCGTTGCTCACTCGCTCCGCTCGCTCGTAAAAATGTAGTCCAACCTCACATACGATCCGACACGTTCGCAAATTCGAAATAAGTTGCCTTCATATCGAATGACTAACGCAAGAGGGATTGGTTTTAGGTTAGGCTATAGTTTTCGAGCGAGCGCAGCGAGCGAGAGACGCGTAAAGGTGTGTCACAATCCAACGTTTTGGCACATACGGACATTGAAACATTCGCACCAGCCCGAGGAGCCGGAAGTCTTTATCCTATTGCCTACTGACAAATGTTTACAGTTTATGAATAGTTTCACATAAATAGTACTATTTCCACATAGTACAGTGCAATGTGATGTCCGAAATGGCTGACAAAATTAGGTAATAACACGAAATGTATGCAAGGCAATATAAGGTATATGTATACCTTGCAAATTGTGATCGTTGCTCATTCGCTCCGCTCGCTCGTAATTATCTACTCCAACCTCACAACCGATCCGGCACGTTCGCAAATT
Source organism: Bombus terrestris (assembly GCF_910591885.1). NCBI lineage: Eukaryota > Metazoa > Arthropoda > Insecta > Hymenoptera > Apidae > Bombus > Bombus terrestris. Next base: position 384,209 of record NW_025963552.1, on the reverse strand, counting down.
GGAAATATGTCGCCACCATATCGAATAATGAACGCAAGATGGATTGGTTTTAGGTTAGGCTACAGTTTTCGAGCGAGCGCAGCGAGCGAGAGACGCGTAAAGGTGTGTCACAATCGAACGGTTTGGCACATACTGACATTGAAACATTCGCACCAGCCCGAGGAGCCGGTAGTCTTTATCATATTGCCTACTGACAAATGTTTACAGTTTATGAATAGTTTCACATAAATAGTACTATTTCCACATAGTACAGTGCAGTGTGATGTCCGAAATGGCTGACAAAATTAGGTAATAACACGAAATGTATGCAAGGCAATATAAGGTATATGTATACCTTGCAAATTGTGATCGTTGCTCGCTCGCTCCGCTCGCTCGTAAAAATTTAGTCCAATCTCACATACGATCCGACACGTTCGCAAATTCGAAATAAGTCGCCTTCATATCGAATGACTGACGCAAGAGGGATTCGTTTTAGGTTAGGCTATAGTTTTCGAGCGAGCACAGCGAGCGAGAGTCGCGTAAAGGTGTGTCACAATCCAACGGTTTGGCACATACGGACATTGAAACATTCGCACCAGCCCGAGGAGCCGGCAGTCTTTATCCTATTGCCTGCTGACAAATGTTCACAGTTTATGAATAGTATCACATAAATAGTACTATTTCCACATACTACACTGCAATGTGATGTCCGAAGTGGCTGACAAAATTAGGTAATAACACGAAATATATGCAAGGCAAAATTAGGTATATGTATAGCTTGGAAATTGTGATCGTTGCTCACTCGCTCCGCTCGCTCGTAAAAATTTAGTCCAACCTCACATACGATCCGACACGTTCGCAAATTCGAAATAAGTCGCCTTCATAGAGAATGACTAACGCAAGAGGGATTGGTTTTAGGTTAGGCTATAATTTTCGAGCGAGCGCAGCGAGCGACAGACGCGTAAAGGTGTGTCACAATCCAACGGTTTGGCACATACGGACATTGAAACATTCGCACTAGCCCGAGGAGCCGGAAGTCTTTATCCTATTGCCTACTGACAAATGTTTACAGTTTATGAATAGTACCACATAAATAGTACTATTTCCACATACTACAGTGCAATGTGATGTCCGAAGTGGCTGACAAAATTAGGTACTAACACGATATATATGCATATTGCAAGGTATATGTATACCTTGCAACTTGTGATCGTTGCTCGCTCGCTCCGCTCGCACGTAAAAATTTAGTCCAACCTCACATCCGATCCGACACGTTCGCAAATTCGAAATAAGTCGCCTTCATATCGAATGACTAACGCAAGAGGGATTGGTTTTAGGTTAGGCTATAGTTTTCGAGCGAGCGCAGCGAGCGAGAGACGCCTAAAGGTGTGTCACAATCCAACGGTTTGGCACATACGGACATTGAAACATTCGCACCAGCCCGAGGAGCCGGAAGTCTTTATCCTATTGCCTACTGACAAATGTTTACAGTTTATGAATAGTTTCACATAAATAGTACTATTTCCACATAGTACAGTGCAATGTGATGTCCGAAATGGCTGACAAAATTAGGTACTAACACGATATATATGCATATTGCAAGGTATATGTATACCTTGCAAATTGTGATCGTTGCTCGCTCGCTCCGCTCGCTCGTAAAAATTTAGTCCAACCTCACATCCGATCCGACACGTTCGCAAATTCGAAATAAGTCGCCTTCATATCGAATGACTAACGCAAGAGGGATTGGTTTTAGGTTAGGCTATCGTATTCGAGCGAGCGCAGCGAGCGAGACACGCGTACAGGTGTGTCACAATCCAACGGTTTGGCACATACGGACATTGAAACATTCGCACCAGCCCGAGAAGCCGGAAGTCTTTATCCTATTGCCTACTGACAAATGTTTACAGTTTATGAATAGTTTCACATAAATAGTACTATTTCCACATAGTACAGTGCAATGTGATGTCCGAAATGGCTGACAAAATTAGGTAATAACACGAAATGTATGCAAGGCAATATAAGGTATATGTATACCTTGCAAATTGTGATCGTTGCTCGCTCGCTCCACTCGCTCGTAATTATCTACTCCAACCTCACAACCGATCCGACACGTTCGCAAATTCGAAATATGTCGCCACCATATCGAATAATGAACGCAAGATGGATTGGTTTTAGGTTAGGCTACAGTTTTCGAGCGAGCGCAGCGAGCGAGAGACGCGTAAAGGTGTGTCACAATCGAACGGTTTGGCACATACTGACATTGAAACATTCGCACCAGCCCGAGGAGCCGGTAGTCTTTATCATATTGCCTACTGACAAATGTTTACAGTTTATGAATATTTTCACATAAATAGTACTATTTCCACATACTAAAGTGCAATGTGATGTCCGAAGTGGCTGACAAAATTAGGTAATAACACGAAATGTATGCAAGGCAATATAAGGTATATGTATACCTTGCAACTTGTGATCGTTGCTCGCTCGCTCCGCTCGCTCGTAAGAATTTAGTCCAACCTCACATCCGATCCGACACGTTCGCAAATTCGAAATAAGTCGCCTTCATATCGAATGACTAACGCAAGAGGGATTGGTTTTAGGTTAGGCTATAGTTTTCGAGCGAGCGCAGCGAGCGAGACACGCGTACAGGTGTGTCACAATCCAACGGTTTGGCACATACGGACATTGAAACATTCGCACCAGCCCGAGAAGCCTGAAGTCTTTATCCTATTGCCTACTGACAAATGTTTACAGTTTATGAATAGTTTCACATAAATAGTACTATTTCCACATAGTACAGTGCAATGTGATGTCCGAAATGGCTGACAAAATTAGGTACTAACACGATATATATGCATATTGCAAGGTATATGTATACCTTGCAACTTGTGATCGTTGCTCGCTCGCTCCGCTTGCTCGTAAAAATTTAGTCCAACCTCACATCCGATCCGACACGTTCGCAAATTCGAAATAAGTCGCCTTCATATCGAATGACTAACGCAAGAGGGATTGGTTTTAGGTTAGGCTATCGTTTTCGAGCGAGCGCAGCGAGCGAGACACGCGTAAAGGTGTGTCACATTCCAACGGTTTGTCACATACGGACATTAAAACATTCGCACCAGCCCGAGGAGCCGGAAGTCTTTATCCTATTGCCTACTGACAAATGTTTACAGTTTATGAATAGTATCACATAAATAGTACTATTTCCACATACTAAAGTGCAATGTGATGTCCGAAGTGGCTGACAAAATTAGGTACTAACACGATATATATGCATATTGCAAGGTATATGTATACCTTGCAAATTGTGATCGTTGCTCGCTCGCTCCGCTCGCTCGTAAAAATTTAGTCCAACCTCACATACGATCCGACACGTTCGCAAATTCGAAATAAGTTGCCTTCATATCGACTGACTAACGCAAGAGGGATTGGTTTTAGGTTAGGCTATAGTTTTCGAGCGAGCGCAGCGAGCGAGAGACGCGTAAAGGTGTGTCACAATCCAACGTTATGGCACATACGGACATTGAAACATTCGCACCAGCCCGAGGAGCCGGAAGTCTTTATCCTATTGCCTACTGACAAATGTTTACAGTTTATGAATAGTTTCACATAAATAGTACTATTTCCACATAGTACAGTGCAATGTGATGTCCGAAATGGCTGACAAAATTAGGTAATAACACGAAATGTATGCAAGGCAATATAAGGTATATGTATACCTTGCAAATTGTGATCGTTGCTCGCTCGCTCCGCTCGCTCGTAATTATCTACTCCAACCTCACAACCGATCCGGCACGTTCGCAAATTGGAAATATGTCGACACCATATCGAATAATGAACGCAAGATGGATTGGTTTTAGGTTAGGCTACAGTTTTCGAGCGAGCGCAGCGAGCGAGAGACGCGTAAAGGTGTGTCACAATCGAACGGTTTGGCACATACTGACATTGAAACATTCGCACCAGCCCGAGGAGCCGGTAGTCTTTATCATATTGCCTACTGACAAATGTTTACAGTTTATGAATATTTTCACATAAATAGTACTATTTCCACATACTAAAGTGCAATGTGATGTCCGAAGTGGCTGACAAAATTAGGTAATAACACGAAATGTATGCAAGGCAATATAAGGTATATGTATACCTTGCAAATTGTGATCGTTGCTCGCTCGCTCCGCTCGCTCGTAAAAATTTAGTCCAACCTCACATACGATCCGACACGTTCGCAAATTCGAAATAAGTTGCCTTCATATCGAATGACTAACGCAAGAGGGATTGGTTTTAGGTTAGGCTATAGTTTTCGAGCGAGCGCAGCGAGCGAGAGACGCGTAAAGGTGTGTCACAATCCAACGTTTTGGCACATACGGACATTGAAATATTCGCACCAGCCCGAGGAGCCGGAAGTCTTTATCCTATTGCCTACTGACAAATGTTTACAGTTTATGAATATTTTCACATAAATAGTACTATTTCCACATAGTACAGTGCAATGTGATGTCCGAAATGGCTGACAAAGTTAGGTAATAACACGAAATGTATGCAAGGCAATATAAGGTATATGTATACCTTGCAAATTGTGATCGTTGCTCGCTCGCTCCGCTCGCTCGTAATTATCTACTCCAACCTCACAACCGATCCGGCACGTTCGCAAATTGGAAATATGTCGCCACCATATCGAATAATGAACGCAAGATGGATTGGTTTTAGGTTAGGCTACAGTTTTCGAGCGAGCGCAGCGAGCGAGAGACGCGTAAAGGTGTGTCACAATCGAACGGTTTGGCACATACTGACATTGAAACATTCGCACCAGCCCGAGGAGCCGGTAGTCTTTATCATATTGCCTACTGACAAATGTTTACAGTTTATGAATAGTTTCACATAAATAGTACTATTTCCACATAGTACAGTGCAATGTGATGTCCGAAATGGCTGACAAAATTAGGTAATAACACGAAATGTATGCAAGGCGACATTAGGTATATGTATAGCTTGCAACTTGTGATCGTTGCTCGCTCGCTCCGCTCGCTCGTAAAAATTTAGTCCAACCTCACATCCGATCCGACACGTTCGCAAATTCGAAATAAGTCGCCTTCATATCGAATGACTAACGCAAGAGGGATTGGTTTTAGGTTAGGCTATCGTTTTCGAGCAAGCGCAGCGAGCGAGACACGCGTAAAGGTGTGTCACAATCCAACGGTTTGGCACATACGGACATTGAAACATTCGCACCAGCCCGAGGAGCCGGAAGTCTTTATCCTATTGCGTACTGACAAATGTTTACAGTTTATGAATAGTTTCACATAAATAGTACTATTTCCACATAGTACAGTGCAATGTGATGTCCGAAATGGCTGACAAAATTAGGTACTAACACGATATATATGCATATTGCAAGGTATATGTATACCTTGCGAATTGTGATCGTTGCTCGCTCGCTCCGCTCGCTCGTAAAAATTTAGTCCAACCTCACATCCGATCCGACACGTTCGCAAATTCGAAATAAGTCGCCTTCATATCGAATGACTAACGCAAGAGGGATTGGTTTTAGGTTAGGCTATAGTTTTCGAGCGAGCTCAGCGAGCGAGAGACGCGTAAAGGTGTGTCACAATCCAACGGTTTGGCACATACTGACATTGAAACATTCGCACCAGCCCGAGGAGCCGGAAGTCTTTATCATATTGCCTACTGACAAATGTTTACAGTTTGTGAATAGTTTCACCTAAATAGTACTATTTCCACATACTACAGTGCAATGTGATGTCCGAAGTGGCTGACAAAATTAGGTACTAACACGATATATATGCATATTGCAAGGTATATGTATACCTTGCAACTTGTGATCGTTGCTCGCTCGCTCCGCTCGCTCGTAAGAATTTAGTCCAACCTCACATCCGATCCGACACGTTCGCAAATTCGAAATAAGTCGCCTTCATATCGAATGACTAACGCAAGAGGGATTGGTTTTAGGTTAGGCTATAGTTTTCGAGCGAGCGCAGCGAGCGAGACACGCGTACAGGTGTGTCACAATCCAACGGTTTGGCACATACGGACATTGAAACATTCGCACCAGCCCGAGAAGCCTGAAGTCTTTATCCTATTGCCTACTGACAAATGTTTACAGTTTATGAATAGTTTCACATAAATAGTACTATTTCCACATAGTACAGTGCAATGTGATGTCCGAAATGGCTGACAAAATTAGGTACTAACACGATATATATGCATATTGCAAGGTATATGTATACCTTGCAAATTGTGATCGTTAGTCGCTCGCTCCGCTCGCTCGTAAAAATTTAGTCCAACCTCGCATACGATCCGACACGTTCGCAAATTCGAAATAAGTCGCCTTCATATCGAATGACTAACGCAAGAGGGATTGGTTTTAGGTTAGGCTATCGTTTTAGAGCGAGCGCAGCGAGCGAGACACGCGTAAAGGTGTGTCACAATCCAACGGTTTGTCACATACGGACATTGAAACATTCGCACCAGCCCGAGGAGCCGGAAGTCTTTATCCTATGGCCTACTGACTAATGTTTACAGTCTATGAATAGTTTCACATAAATAGTACTATTTCCACATAGTACAGTGCAATGTGATGTCCGAAATGGCTGACAAAATTAGGTAATAACACGAAATGTATGCAAGGCAATATAAGGTATATGTATACCTTGCAAATTGTGATCGTTGCTCGCTCGCTCGTAAAAATTTAGTCCAACCTCACAGACGATCCGACACGTTCGCAAATTCGAAATAAGTCGCCTTCATATCGAATGACTAACGCAAGAGGGATTGGTTTTAGGTTAGGCTATAGTTTTCGAGCGAGCGCAGCGAGCGAGAGACGCGTAAAGGTGTGTCACCATCGAACGGTTTGGCACATACGGACATTGAAACATTCGCACCAGCCCGAGGAGCCGGAAGTCTTTATCCTATTGCCTGCTGACAAATGTTCACAGTTTATGAATAGTATCACATAAATAGTACTATTTCCACATACTACAGTGCAATGTGATGTCCGAAGTGGCTGACAAAATTGGGTAATAACACGAAATATATGCAAGGCAACATTAGGTATATGTATAGCTTGGAAATTCTGATCGTTGCTCACTCGCTCCGCTCGCTCGTAAAAATGTAGTCCAACCTCACATACGATCCGACACGTTCGCAAATTCGAAATAAGTTGCCTTCATATCGAATGACTAACGCAAGAGGGATTGGTTTTAGGTTAGGCTATAGTTTTCGAGCGAGCGCAGCGAGCGAGAGACGCGTAAAGGTGCGTCACAATCCAACGGTTTGGCACATACGGACATTGAAACATTCGCACCAGCCCGAGGAGCCGGAAGTCTTTATCCTATTGCCTACTGACAAATGTTTACAGTTTATGAATAGTTTCACATAAATAGTACTATTTCCACATAGTACAGTGCAATGTGATGTCCGAAATGGCTGACAAAATTAGGTACTAACACGATATATATGCATATTGCAAGGTAAATGTATACCTTGCAAATTGTGATCGTTGCTCGCTCGCTCCGCTCGCTTGTAAAAATTTAGTCCAACCTCACATCCGATCCGACACGTTCGCAAATTCGAAATAAGTCGCCTTCATATCGAATGACTAACGCAAGAGGGATTGGTTTTAGGTTAGGCTATAGTTTTCGAGCGAGCTCAGCGAGCGAGAGACGCGTAAAGGTGTGTCACAATCCAACGGTTTGGCACATACTGACATTGAAACATTCGCACCAGCCCGAGGAGCCGGAAGTCTTTATCATATTGCCTACTGACAAATGTTTACAGTTTGTGAATAGTTTCACCTAAATAGTACTATTTCCACATAGTACAGTGCAATGTGATGTCCGAAATGGCTGACAAAATTAAGTAATAACACGAAATGTATGCAAGGCAATATAAGGTATATGTATACCTTGCAAATTGTGATCGTTGCTCATTCGCTCCGCTCGCTCGTAATTATCTACTCCAACCTCACAACCGATCCGGCACGTTCGCAAATTGGAAATATGTCGCCACCATATCGAATAATGAACGCAAGATGGATTGGTTTTAGGTTAGGCTACAGTTTTCGAGCGAGCGCAGCGAGCGAGAGACGCGTAAAGGTGTGTCACAATCGAACGGTTTGGCACATACTGACATTGAAACATTCGCACCAGCCCGAGGAGCCGGTAGTCTTTATCATATTGCCTACAGACAAATGTTTACAGTTTATGAATAGTTTCACATAAATAGTACTATTTCCACATAGTACAGTGCAATGTGATGTTCGAAATGGCTGACAAAATTAGGTAATAACACGAAATGTATGCAAGGCAATATAAGGTATATGTATACCTTGCAAATTGTGATCGTTGCTCGCTCGCTCCGCTCGCTCGTAAAAATTTAGTCCAACCTCACATACGATCCGACACGTTCGCAAATTCGAAATAAGTCGCCTTCATATCGAATGACTAACGCAAGAGGGATTGGTTTTAGGTTAGGCTATAATTTTCGACGAGCGCAGCGAGCGACAGACGCGTAAAGGTGTGTCACAATCCAACGGTTTGGCACATACGGACATTGAAACATTCGCACTAGCCCGAGGAGCCGGAAGTCTTTATCCTATTGCCTACTGACAAATGTTTACAGTTTATGAATAGTACCACATAAATAGTACTATTTCCACATACTACAGTGCAATGTGATGTCCGAAGTGGCTGACAAAATTAGGTACTAACACGATATATATGCATATTGCAAGGTATATGTATACCTTGCAAATTGTGATCGTTGCTCGCTCGCTCCGCTCGCTCGTAATTATCTACTCCAACCTCACAACCGATCCGACACGTTCGCAAATTCGAAATATGTCGCCACCATATCGAATAATGAACGCAAGATGGATTGGTTTTAGGTTAGGCTACAGTTTTCGAGCGATCGCAGCGAGCGAGAGACGCGTAAAGGTGTGTCACAATCGAACGGTTTGGCACATACTGACATTGAAACATTCGCACCAGCCCGAGGAGCCGGAAGTCTTTATCATATTGCCTACTGACAAATGTTTACAGTTTATGAATAGTTTCACATAAACAGTACTATTTCCACATAGTACAGTGCAATGTGATGTCCGAAATGGCTGACAAAATTAGGTAATAACACGAAATGTATGCAAGGCAATATAAGGTATATGTATACCTTGCAAATTGTGATCGTTGCTCGCTCGCTCCGCTCGCTCGTAAAAATTTAGTCCAACCTCACATACGATCCGACACGTTCGCAAATTCGAAATATGTCGCCACCATATCGAATAATGAACGCATGATGGATTGGTTTTAGGTTAGGCTATAGTTTTCGAGCGAGCGCAGCGAGCGAGAGACGCGTAAAGGTGTGTCACCATCGAACGGTTTGGCACATACGGACATTGAAACATTCGCACCAGCCCGAGGAGCCGGAAGTCTTTATCCTATTGCCTGCTGACAAATGTTCACAGTTTATGAATAGTATCACATAAATAGTACTATTTCCACATACTACAGTGCAAAGTGATGTCCGAAGTGGCTGACAAAATTGGGTAATAACACGAAATATATGCAAGGCAACATTAGGTATATGTATAGCTTGGAAATTCTGATCGTTGCTCACTCGCTCCGCTCGCTCGTAAAAATGTAGTCCAACCTCACATACGATCCGACACGTTCGCAAATTCGAAATAAGTTGCCTTCATATCGAATGACTAACGCAAGAGGGATTGGTTTTAGGTTAGGCTATAGTTTTCGAGCGAGCGCAGCGAGCGAGAGACGCGTAAAGGTGCGTCACAATCCAACGGTTTGGCACATACGGACATTGGAACATTCGCACCAGCCCGAGGAGCCGGAAGTGTTTATCCTATTGCCTACTGACAAATGTTTACAGTTTATGAATAGTTTCACATAAATAGTACTATTTCCACATAGTACAGTGCAATGTGATGTCCGAAATGGCTGACAAAATTAGGTAATAACACGAAATGTATGCAAGGCAATATAAGGTATATGTATACCTTGCAAATTGTGATCGTTGCTCGCTCGCTCGTAAAAATTTAGTCCAACCTCACAGACGATCCGACACGTTCGCAAATTCGAAATAAGTCGCCTTCATATCGAATGACTAACGCAAGAGGGATTGGTTTTAGGTTAGGCTATAGTTTTCGAGCGAGCGCAGCGAGCGAGAGACGCGTAAAGGTGTGTCACCATCGAACGGTTTGGCACATACTGACATTGAAACATTCGCACCAGCCCGAGGAGCCGGAAGTCTTTATCATATTGCCTACTGACAAATGTTTACAGTTTGTGAATAGTTTCACCTAAATAGTACTATTTCCACATACTACAGTGCAATGTGATGTCCGAAGTGGCTGACAAAATTAGGTACTAACACGATATATATGCATATTGCAAGGTATATGTATACCTTGCAACTTGTGATCGTTGCTCGCTCGCTCCGCTCGCTCGTAAGAATTTAGTCCAACCTCACATCCGATCCGACACGTTCGCAAATTCGAAATAAGTCGCCTTCATATCGAATGACTAACGCAAGAGGGATTGGTTTTAGGTTAGGCTATAGTTTTCGAGCGAGCGCAGCGAGCGAGAGACGCCTAAAGGTGTGTCACAATCCAACGGTTTGGCACATACGGACATTGAAACATTCGCACCAGCCCGAGGAGCCGGAAGTATTTATCCTATTGCCTACTGACAAATGTTTACAGTTTATGAATAGTTTCACATAAATAGTACTATTTCCACATAGTACAGTGCAATGTGATGTCCGAAATGGCTGACAAAATTAGGTACTAACACGATATATATGCATATTGCAAGGTATATGTATACCTTGCAAATTGTGATCGTTGCTCGCTCGCTCGTAAAAATTGAGTCCAACCTCACATCCGATCCGACACGTTCGCAAATTCGAAATAAGTCGCCTTCATATCGAATGACTAACGCAAGAGGGATTGGTTTTAGGTTAGGCTATCGTATTCGAGCGAGCGCAGCGAGCGAGACACGCGTACAGGTGTGTCACAATCCAACGGTTTGGCACATACGGACATTGAAACATTCGCACCAGCCCGAGAAGCCGAAAGTCTTTATCCTATTGCCTACTGACAAATGTTTACAGTTTATGAATAGTTTCACATAAATAGTACTATTTCCACATAGTACAGTGCAATGTGATGTCCGAAATGGCTGACAAAATTAGGTAATAACACGAAATATATGCAAGGCAATATAAGGTATATGTATACCTTGCAAATTGTGATCGTTGCTCGCTCGCTCCGCTCGCTCGTAATTATCTACTCCAACCTCACAACCGATCGGACACGTTCGCAAATTCGAAATATGTCGCCACCATATCGAATAATGAACGCAAGATGGATTGGTTTTAGGTTAGGCTACAGTTTTCGAGCGAGCGCAGCGAGCGAGAGACGCGTAAAGATGTGTCACCATCGAACGGTTTGGCACATACTGACATTGAAACATTCGCACCAGCCCGAGGAGCCGGAAGTCTTTATCATATTGCCTACTGACAAATGTTTACAGTTTATGAATAGTTTCACATAAACAGTGCTATTTCCACATAGTACAGTGCAATGTGATGTCCGAAATGGCTGACAAAATTAGGTAATAACACGAAATGTATGCAAGGCAATATAAGGTATATGTATACCTTGCAAATTGTGATCGTTGCTCGCTCGCTACGCTCGCTCGTAAAAATTTAGTCCAACCTCACATACGATCCGACACGTTCGCAAATTCGAAATAAGTCGCCTTCATATCGAATGACTAACGCAAGAGGGATTGGTTTTAGGTTAGGCTATAGTTTTCGAGCGAGCGCAGCGAGCGAGAGACGCCTAAAGGTATGTCACAATCCAACGGTTTGGCACATACGGACATTGAAACATTCGCACCAGCCCGAGGAGCCGGAAGTATTTATCCTATTGCCTACTGACAAATGTTTACAGTTTATGAATAGTTTCACATAAATAGTACTATTTCCACATAGTACAGTGCAATGTGATGTCCGAAATGGCTGACAAAATTAGGTACTAACACGATATATATGCATATTGCAAGGTATATGTATACCTTGCAAATTGTGATCGTTGCTCGCTCGCTCGTAAAAATTGAGTCCAACCTCACATCCGATCCGACACGTTCGCAAATTCGAAATAAGTCGCCTTCATATCGAATGACTAACGCAAGAGGGATTGGTTTTAGGTTAGGCTATCGTATTCGAGCGAGCGCAGCGAGCGAGACACGCGTACAGGTGTGTCACAATCCAACGGTTTGGCACATACGGACATTGAAACATTCGCACCAGCCCGAGAAGCCGGAAGTCTTTATCCTATTGCCTACTGACAAATGTTTACAGTTTATGAATAGTTTCACATAAATAGTACTATTTCCACATAGTACAGTGCAATGTGATGTCCGAAATGGCTGACAAAATTAGGTAATAACACGAAATGTATGCAAGGCAATATAAGGTATATGTATACCTTGCAAATTGTGATCGTTGCTCGCTCGCTCCGCTCGCTCGTAATTATCTACTCCAACCTCACAACCGATCGGACACGTTCGCAAATTCGAAATATGTCGCCACCATATCGAATAATGAACGCAAGATGGATTGGTTTTAGGTTAGGCTACAGTTTTCGAGCGAGCGCAGCGAGCGAGAGACGCGTAAAGATGTGTCACCATCGAACGGTTTGGCACATACTGACATTGAAACATTCGCACCAGCCCGAGGAGCCGGAAGTCTTTATCATATTGCCTACTGACAAATGTTTACAGTTTATGAATAGTTTCACATAAACAGTGCTATTTCCACATAGTACAGTGCAATGTGATGTCCGAAATGGCTGACAAAATTAGGTAATAACACGAAATGTATGCAAGGCAATATAAGGTATATGTATACCTTGCAAATTGTGATCGTTGCTCGCTCGCTACGCTCGCTCGTAAAAATTTAGTCCAACCTCACATACGATCCGACACGTTCGCAAATTCGAAATAAGTCGCCTTCATATCGAATGACTAACGCAAGAGGGATTGGTTTTAGGTTAGGCTATAGTTTTCGAGCGAGCGCAGCGAGCGAGAGACGCCTAAAGGTATGTCACAATCCAACGGTTTGGCACATACGGACATTGAAACATTCGCACCAGCCCGAGGAGCCGGAAGTATTTATCCTATTGCCTACTGACAAATGTTTACAGTTTATGAATAGTTTCACATAAATAGTACTATTTCCACATAGTACAGTGCAATGTGATGTCCGAAATGGCTGACAAAATTAGGTACTAACACGATATATATGCATATTGCAAGGTATATGTATACCTTGCAAATTGTGATCGTTGCTCGCTCGCTCCGCTCGCTCGTAAAAATTGAGTCCAACCTCACATCCGATCCGACACGTTCGCAAATTCGAAATAAGTCGCCTTCATATCGAATGACTAACGCAAGAGGGATTGGTTTTAGGTTAGGCTATCGTATTCGAGCGAGCGCAGCGAGCGAGACACGCGTACAGGTGTGTCACAATCCAACGGTTTGGCACATACGGACATTGAAACATTCGCACCAGCCCGAGAAGCCGGAAGTCTTTATCCTATTGCCTACTGACAAATGTTTACAGTTTATGAATAGTTTCACATAAATAGTACTATTTCCACATAGTACAGTGCAATGTGATGTCCGAAGTGGCTGACAAAATTAGGTACTAACACGATATATATGCATATTGCAAGGTATATGTATACCTTGCAGCTTGTGATCGTTGCTCGCTCGCTACGCTCGCTCGTAAAAATTTAGTCCAACCTCACATACGATCCGACACGTTCGCAAATTCGAAATATGTCGCCACCATATCGAATAATGAACGCAAGATGGATTGGTTTTAGGTTAGGCTATAGTTTTCGAGCGAGCGCAGCGAGCGAGAGACGCGTAAAGGTGTGTCACCATCGAACGGTTTGGCACATACGGACATTGAAACATTCGCACCAGCCCGAGGAGCCGGAAGTCTTTATCCTATTGCCTGCTGACAAATGTTCACAGTTTATGAATAGTATCACATAAATAGTACTATTTCCACATACTACAGTGCAATGTGATGCCCGAAGTGGCTGACAAAATTGGGTAATAACACGAAACATATGCAAGGCAACATTAGGTATATGTATAGCTTGGAAATTCTGATCGTTGCTCACTCGCTCCGCTCGCTCGTAAAAATGTAGTCCAACCTCACATACGATCCGACACGTTCGCAAATTCGAAATAAGTTGCCTTCATATCGAATGACTAACGCAAGAGGGATTGGTTTTAGGTTAGGCTATAGTTTTCGAGCGAGCGCAGCGAGCGAGAGACGCGTAAAGGTGCGTCACAATCCAACGGTTTGGCACATACGGACATTGAAACATTCGCACCAGCCCGAGGAGCCGGAAGTCTTTATCATATTGCCTACTGACAAATGTTTACAGTTTGTGAATAGTTTCACCTAAATAGTACTATTTCCACATACTACAGTGCAATGTGATGTCCGAAGTGGCTGACAAAATTAGGTACTAACACGATATATATGCATATTGCAAGGTATATGTATACCTTGCAGCTTGTGATCGTTGCTCGCTCGCTACGCTCGCTCGTAAAAATTTAGTCCAACCTCACATCCGATCCGACACGTTCGCAAATTCGAAATAAGTCGCCTTCATATCGAATGACTAACGCAAGAGGGATTGGTTTTAGGTTAGGCTATAGTTTTCGAGCGAGCGCAGCGAGCGAGAGACGCGTAAAGGTGTGTCACAATCCAACGTTTTGGCACATACGGACATTGAAATATTCGCACCAGCCCGAGGAGCCGGAAGTCTTTATCCTATTGCCTACTGACAAATGTTTACAGTTTATGAATATTTTCACATAAATAGTACTATTTCCACATAGTACAGTGCAATGTGATGTCCGAAATGGCTGACAAAATTAGGTAATAACACGAAATGTATGCAAGGCAATATAAGGTATATGTATACCTTGCAAATTGTGATCGTTGCTCGCTCGCTCCGCTCGCTCGTAAAAATTTAGTCCAACCTCACATACGATCCGACACGTTCGCAAATTCGAAATAAGTTGCCTTCATATCGAATGACTAACGCAAGAGGGATTGGTTTTAGGTTAGGCTATAGTTTTCGAGCGAGCGCAGCGAGCGAGAGACGCGTAAAGGTGTGTCACAATCCAACGTTTTGGCACATACGGACATTGAAATATTCGCACCAGCCCGAGGAGCCGGAAGTCTTTATCCTATTGCCTACTGACAAATGTTTACAGTTTATGAATATTTTCACATAAATAGTACTATTTCCACATAGTACAGTGCAATGTGATGTCCGAAATGGCTGACAAAGTTAGGTAATAACACGAAATGTATGCAAGGCAATATAAGGTATATGTATACCTTGCAAATTGTGATCGTTGCTCGCTCGCTCCGCTCGCTCGTAATTATCTACTCCAACCTCACAACCGATCCGACACGTTCGCAAATTCGAAATATGTCGCCACCATATCGAATAATGAACGCAAGATGGATTGGTTTTAGGTTAGGCTATAGTTTTCGAGCGAGCGCAGCGAGCGAGAGACGCGTAAAGGTGTGTCACCATCGAACGGTTTGGCACATACTGACATTGAAACATTCGCACCAGCCCGAGGAGCCGGAAGTCTTTATCCTATTGCCTGCTGACAAATGTTCACAGTTTATGAATAGTATCACATAAATAGTACTATTTCCACATACTACAGTGCAATGTGATGTCCGAAGTGGCTGACAAAATTGGGTAATAACACGAAATATATGCAAGGCAACATTAGGTATATGTATAGCTTGGAAATTCTGATCGTTGCTCACTCGCTCCGCTCGCTCGTAAAAATGTAGTCCAACCTCACATACGATCCGACACGTTCGCAAATTCGAAATAAGTTGCCTTCATATCGAATGACTAACGCAAGAGGGATTGCTTTTAGGTTAGGCTATAGTTTTCGAGCGAGCGCAGCGAGCGAGAGACGCGTAAAGGTGCGTCACAATCCATCGGTTTGGCACATACGGACATTGAAACATTCGCACCAGCCCGAGGAGCCGGAAGTCTTTATCCTATTGCCTACTGACAAATGTTTACAGTTTATGAATAGTACCACATAAATAGTACTATTTCCACATACTACAGTGCAATGTGATGTCCGAAGTGGCTGACAAAATTAGGTACTAACACGATATATATGCATATTGCAAGGTATATGTATACCTTGCAAATTGTGATCGTTGCTCGCTCGCTCGTAAAAATTGAGTCCAACCTCACATCCGATCCGACACGTTCGCAAATTCGAAATAAGTCGCCTTCATATCGAATGACTAACGCAAGAGGGATTGGTTTTAGGTTAGGCTATCGTATTCGAGCGAGCGCAGCGAGCGAGACACGCGTACAGGTGTGTCACAATCCAACGGTTTGGCACATACGGACATTGAAACATTCGCACCAGCCCGAGAAGCCGGAAGTCTTTATCCTATTGCCTACTGACAAATGTTTACAGTTTATGAATAGTTTCACATAAATAGTACTATTTCCACATAGTACAGTGCAATGTGATGTCCGAAATGGCTGACAAAATTAGGTAATAACACGAAATGTATGCAAGGCAATATAAGGTATATGTATACCTTGCAAATTGTGATCGTTGCTCGCTCGCTCCGCTCGCTCGTAATTATCTACTCCAACCTCACAACCGATCGGACACGTTCGCAAATTCGAAATATGTCGCCACCATATCGAATAATGAACGCAAGATGGATTGGTTTTAGGTTAGGCTACAGTTTTCGAGCGAGCGCAGCGAGCGAGAGACGCGTAAAGATGTGTCACCATCGAACGGTTTGGCACATACTGACATTGAAACATTCGCACCAGCCCGAGGAGCCGGAAGTCTTTATCATATTGCCTACTGACAAATGTTTACAGTTTATGAATAGTTTCACATAAACAGTGCTATTTCCACATAGTACAGTGCAATGTGATGTCCGAAATGGCTGACAAAATTAGGTAATAACACGAAATGTATGCAAGGCAATATAAGGTATATGTATACCTTGCAAATTGTGATCGTTGCTCGCTCGCTACGCTCGCTCGTAAAAATTTAGTCCAACCTCACATACGATCCGACACGTTCGCAAATTCGAAATAAGTCGCCTTCATATCGAATGACTAACGCAAGAGGGATTGGTTTTAGGTTAGGCTATAGTTTTCGAGCGAGCGCAGCGAGCGAGAGACGCCTAAAGGTGTGTCACAATCCAACGGTTTGGCACATAGGGACATTGAAATATTCGCACCAGCCCGAGGAGCCGGAAGTATTTATCCTATTGCCTACTGACAAATGTTTACAGTTTATCAATAGTTTCACATAAATAGTACTATTTCCACATAGTACAGTGCAATGTGATGTCCGAAATTGCTGACAAAATTAGGTACTAACACGATATATATGCATATTGCAAGGTATATGTATACCTTGCAAATTGTGATCGTTGCTCGCTCGCTCCGCTCGCTCGTAAAAATTGAGTCCAACCTCACATCCGATCCGACACGTTCGCAAATTCGAAATAAGTCGCCTTCATATCGAATGACTAACGCAAGAGGGATTGGTTTTAGGTTAGGCTATCGTATTCGAGCGAGCGCAGCGAGCGAGACACGCGTACAGGTGTGTCACAATCCAACGGTATGGCACATACGGACATTGAAACATTCGCACCAGCCCGAGAAGCCGGAAGTCTTTATCCTATTGCCTACTGACAAATGTTTACAGTTTATGAATAGTTTCACATAAATAGTACTATTTCCACATAGTACAGTGCAATGTGATGTCCGAAATGGCTGACAAAATTAGGTAATAACACGAAATGTATGCAAGGCAATATAAGGTATATGTATACCTTGCAAATTGTGATCGTTGCTCGCTCGCTCCGCTCGCTCGTAATTATCTACTCCAACCTCACAACCGATCCGACACGTTCGCAAATTCGAAATATGTCGCCACCATATCGAATAATGAACGCAAGATGGATTGGTTGTAGGTTAGGCTACAGTTTTCGAGCGAGCGCAGCGAGCGAGAAACGCGTAAAGGTGTGTCACCATCGAACGGTTTGGCACATACTGACATTGAAACATTCGCACCAGCCCGAGGAGCCGGAAGTCTTTATCATATTGCCTACTGACAAATGTTTACAGTTTATGAATAGTTTCACATAAACAGTACTATTTCCACATAGTACAGTGCAATGTGATGCCCGAAGTGGCTGACAAAATTGGGTAATAACACGAAATATATGCAAGGCAACATTAGGTATATGTATAGCTTGGAAATTCTGATCGTTGCTCACTCGCTCCGCTCGCTCGTAAAAATGTAGTCCAACCTCACATACGATCCGACACGTTCGCAAATTCGAAATAAGTTGCCTTCATATCGAATGACTAACGCAAGAGGGATTGGTTTTAGGTTAGGCTATAGTTTTCGAGCGAGCGCAGCGAGCGAGAGACGCGTAAAGGTGCGTCACAATCCAACGGTTTGGCACATACGGACATTGAAACATTCGCACCAGCCCGAGGAGCCGGAAGTCTTTATCATATTGCCTACTGACAAATGTTTACAGTTTGTGAATAGTTTCACCTAAATAGTACTATTTCCACATACTACAGTGCAATGTGATGTCCGAAGTGGCTGACAAAATTAGGTACTAACACGATATATATGCATATTGCAAGGTATATGTATACCTTGCAGCTTGTGATCGTTGCTCGCTCGCTACGCTCGCTCGTAAAAATTTAGTCCAACCTCACATCCGATCCGACACGTTCGCAAATTCGAAATAAGTCGCCTTCATATCGAATGACTAACGCAAGAGGGATTGGTTTTAGGTTAGGCTATCGTTTTCGAGCGAGCGCAGCGAGCGAGACACGCGTAAAGGTGTGTCACAATCCAACGGTTTGTCACATACGGACATTGAAACATTCGCACCAGCCCGAGGAGCCGGAAGTCTTTATCCTATTGCCTACTGACAAATGTTTACAGTTTATGAATCGTATCACATAAATAGTACTATTTCCACATACTAAAGTGCAATGTGATGTCCGAAGTGGCTGACAAAATTAGGTACTAACACGATATATATGCATATTGCAAGGTATATGTATACCTTGCAAATTGTGATCGTTGCTCGCTCGCTCCGCTCGCTCGTAAAAATTTAGTCCAACCTCACATACGATCCGACACGTTCGCAAATTCGAAATAAGTTGCCTTCATATGGAATGACTAACGCAAGAGGGATTGGTTTTAGGTTAGGCTATAGTTTTCGAGCGAGCGCAGCGAGCGAGAGACGCGTAAAGGTGTGTCACAATCCAACGGTTTGGCACATACGGACATTGAAACATTCGCACCAGCCCGAGGAGCCGGAAGTCTTTATCCTATTGCCTACTGACAAATGTTTACAGTTTATGAATAGTATCACATAAATAGTACTATTTCCACATACTAAAGTGCAATGTGATGTCCGAAGTGGCTGACAAAATTAGGTACTAACACGATATATATGCATATTGCAAGGTATATGTATACCTTGCAAATTGTGATCGTTGCTCGCTCGCTCCGCTCGCTCGTAAAAATTTAGTCCAACCTCACATACGATCCGACACGTTCGCAAATTCGAAATATGTCGCCACCATATCGAATAATGAACGCATGATGGATTGGTTTTAGGTTAGGCTATAGTTTTCGAGCGAGCGCAGCGAGCGAGAGACGCGTAAAGGTGTGTCACCATCGAACGGTTTGGCACATACGGACATTGAAACATTCGCACCAGCCCGAGGAGCCGGAAGTCTTTATCCTATTGCCTGCTGACAAATGTTCACAGTTTATGAATAGTATCACATAAATAGTACTATTTCCACATACTACAGTGCAATGTGATGTCCGAAGTGGCTGACAAAATTGGGTAATAACACGAAATATATGCAAGGCAACATTAGGTATATGTATAGCTTGGAAATTCTGATCGTTGCTCACTCGCTCCGCTCGCTCGTAAAAATGTAGTCCAACCTCACATACGATCCGACACGTTCGCAAATTCGAAATAAGTTGCCTTCATATCGAATGACTAACGCAAGAGGGATTGGTTTTAGGTTAGGCTATAGTTTTCGAGCGAGCGCAGCGAGCGAGAGACGCGTAAAGGTGCGTCACAATCCAACGGTTTGGCACATACGGACATTGAAACATTCGCACCAGCCCGAGGAGCCGGAAGTCTTTATCCTATTGCCTACTGACAAATGTTTACAGTTTATGAATAGTTTCACATAAATAGTACTATTTCCACATAGTACAGTGCAATGTGATGTCCGAAATGGCTGACAAAATTAGGTACTAACACGATATATATGCATATTGCAAGGTATATGTATACCTTGCAAATTGTGATCGTTGCTCGCTCGCTCCGCTCGCTCGTAAAAATTTAGTCCAACCTCACATCCGATCCGACACATTCGCAAATTCGAAATAAGTCGCCTTCATATCGAATGACCAACGCAAGAGGGATTGGTTTTAGGTTAGGCTATAGTTTTCGAGCGAGCTCAGCGAGCGAGAGACGCGTAAAGGTGTGTCACAATCCAACGGTTTGGCACATACTGACATTGAAACATTCGCACCAGCCCGAGGAGCCGGAAGTCTTTATCATATTGCCTACTGACAAATGTTTACAGTTTGTGAATAGTTTCACCTAAATAGTACTATTTCCACATACTACAGTGCAATGTGATGTCCGAAGTGGCTGACAAAATTAGGTACTAACACGATATATATGCATATTGCAAGGTATATGTATACCTTGCAACTTGTGATCGTTGCTCGCTCGCTCCGCTCGCTCGTAAGAATTTAGTCCAACCTCACATCCGATCCGACACGTTCGCAAATTCGAAATAAGTCGCCTTCATATCGAATGACTAACGCAAGAGGGATTGGTTTTAGGTTAGGCTATAGTTTTCGAGCGAGCGCAGCGAGCGAGAGACGCCTAAAGGTGTGTCACAATCCAACGGTTTGGCACATACGGACATTGAAACATTCGCACCAGCCCGAGGAGCCGGAAGTATTTATCCTATTGCCTACTGACAAATGTTTACAGTTTATGAATAGTTTCACATAAATAGTACTATTTCCACATAGTACAGTGCAATGTGATGTCCGAAATGGCTGACAAAATTAGGTACTAACACGATATATATGCATATTGCAAGGTATATGTATACCTTGCAAATTGTGATCGTTGCTCGCTCGCTCCGCTCGCTCGTAAAAATTGAGTCCAACCTCACATCCGATCCGACACGTTCGCAAATTCGAAATAAGTCGCCTTCATATCGAATGACTAACGCAAGAGGGATTGGTTTTAGGTTAGGCTATCGTATTCGAGCGAGCGCAGCGAGCGAGACACGCGTACAGGTGTGTCACAATCCAACGGTATGGCACATACGGACATTGAAACATTCGCACCAGCCCGAGAAGCCGGAAGTCTTTATCCTATTGCCTACTGACAAATGTTTACAGTTTATGAATAGTTTCACATAAATAGTACTATTTCCACATAGTACAGTGCAATGTGATGTCCGAAATGGCTGACAAAATTAGGTAATAACACGAAATGTATGCAAGGCAATATAAGGTATATGTATACCTTGCAAATTGTGATCGTTGCTCGCTCGCTCCGCTCGCTCGTAATTATCTACTCCAACCTCACAACCGATCCGACACGTTCGCAAATTCGAAATATGTCGCCACCATATCGAATAATGAACGCAAGATGGATTGGTTGTAGGTTAGGCTACAGTTTTCGAGCGAGCGCAGCGAGCGAGAGACGCGTAAAGGTGTGTCACCATCGAACGGTTTGGCACATACTGACATTGAAACATTCGCACCAGCCCGAGGAGCCGGAAGTCTTTATCATATTGCCTACTGACAAATGTTTACAGTTTATGAATAGTTTCACATAAACAGTACTATTTCCACATAGTACAGTGCAATGTGATGTCCGAAATGGCTGACAAAATTAGGTAATAACACGAAATGTATGCAAGGCAATATAAGGTATATGTATACCTTGCAAATTGTGATCGTTGCTCGCTCGCTACGCTCGCTCGTAAAAATTTAGTCCAACCACACATACGATCCGACACGTTCGCAAATTCGAAATATGTCGCCACCATATCGAATAATGAACGCAAGATGGATTGGTTTTAGGTTAGGCTATAGTTTTCGAGCGAGCGCAGCGAGCGAGAGTCGCGTAAAGGTGTGTCACCATCGAACGGTTTAGCACATACGGACATTGAAACATTCGCACCAGCCCGAGGAGCCGGAAGTCTTTATCCTATTGCCTGCTGACAAATGTTCACAGTTTATGAATAGTATCACATAAATAGTACTATTTCCACATACTACAGTGCAATGTGATGCCCGAAGTGGCTGACAAAATTGGGTAATAACACGAAATATATGCAAGGCAACATTAGGTATATGTATAGCTTGGAAATTCTGATCGTTGCTCACTCGCTCCGCTCGCTCGTAAAAATGTAGTCCAACCTCACATACGATCCGACACGTTCGCAAATTCGAAATAAGTTGCCTTCATATCGAATGACTAACGCAAGAGGGATTGGTTTTAGGTTAGGCTATAGTTTTCGAGCGAGCGCAGCGAGCGAGAGACGCGTAAAGGTGCGTCACAATCCAACGGTTTGGCACATACGGACATTGAAACATTCGCACCAGCCCGAGGAGCCGGAAGTCTTTATCATATTGCCTACTGACAAATGTTTACAGTTTGTGAATAGTTTCACCTAAATAGTACTATTTCCACATACTACAGTGCAATGTGATGTCCGATGTGGCTGACAAAATTAGGTACTAACACGATATATATGCATATTGCAAGGTATATGTATACCTTGCAGCTTGTGATCGTTGCTCGCTCGCTACGCTCGCTCGTAAAAATTTAGTCCAACCTCACATCCGATCCGACACGTTCGCAAATTCGAAATAAGTCGCCTTCATATCGAATGACTAACGCAAGAGGGATTGGTTTTAGGTTAGGCTATCGTTTTCGAGCGAGCGCAGCGAGCGAGACACGCGTAAAGGTGTGTCACAATCCAACGGTTTGTCACATACGGACATTGAAACATTCGCACCAGCCCGAGGAGCCGGAAGTCTTTATCCTATTGCCTACTGACAAATGTTTACAGTTTATGAATCGTATCACATAAATAGTACTATTTCCACATACTAAAGTGCAATGTGATGTCCGAAGTGGCTGACAAAATTAGGTACTAACACGATATATATGCATATTGCAAGGTATATGTATACCTTGCAAATTGTGATCGTTGCTCGCTCGCTCCGCTCGCTCGTAAAAATTTAGTCCAACCTCACATACGATCCGACACGTTCGCAAATTCGAAATAAGTTGCCTTCATATGGAATGACTAACGCAAGAGGGATTGGTTTTAGGTTAGGCTATAGTTTTCGAGCGAGCGCAGCGAGCGAGAGACGCGTAAAGGTGTGTCACAATCCAACGGTTTGGCACATACGGACATTGAAACATTCGCACCAGCCCGAGGAGCCGGAAGTCTTTATCCTATTGCCTACTGACAAATGTTTACAGTTTATGAATAGTATCACATAAATAGTACTATTTCCACATACTAAAGTGCAATGTGATGTCCGAAGTGGCTGACAAAATTAGGTACTAACACGATATATATGCATATTGCAAGGTATATGTATACCTTGCAAATTGTGATCGTTGCTCGCTCGCTCCGCTCGCTCGTAAAAATTTAGTCCAACCTCACATACGATCCGACACGTTCGCAAATTCGAAATAAGTTGCCTTCATATCGAATGACTAACGCAAGAGGGATTGGTTTTAGGTTAGGCTATAGTTTTCGAGCGAGCGCAGCGAGCGAGAGACGCGTAAAGGTGTGTCACAATCCAACGTTTTGGCACATACGGACATTGAAACATTCGCACCAGCCCGAGGAGCCGGAAGTCTTTATCCTATTGCCTACTGACAAATGTTTACAGTTTATGAATAGTTTCACATAAATAGTACTATTTCCACATAGTACAGTGCAATGTGATGTCCGAAATGGCTGACAAAATTAGGTAATAACACGAAATGTATGCAAGGCAATATAAGGTATATGTATACCTTGCAAATTGTGATCGTTGCTCGCTCGCTCCGCTCGCTCGTAATTATCTACTCCAACCTCACAACCGATCCGGCACGTTCGCAAATTGGAAATATGTCGCCACCATACCGAATAATGAACGCAAGATGGATTGGTTTTAGGTTAGGCTACAGTTTTCGAGCGAGCGCAGCGAGCGAGAGACGCGTAATGGTGTGTCACAATCGAACGGTTTGGCACATACTGACATTGAAACATTCGCACCAGCCCGAGGAGCCGGTAGTCTTTATCCTATTGCCTACTGACAAATGTTTACAGTTTATGAATAGTATCACATAAATAGTACTATTTCCACATACTAAAGTGCAATGTGATGTCCGAAGTGGCTGACAAAATTAGGTACTAACACGATATATATGCATATAGCAAGGTGTATGTATACCCTGCAAATTGTGATCGTTGCTCGCTCGCTCCTCTCGCTCGTAAAAATTTAGTCCAACCTCACATACGATCCGACACGTTCGCAAATTCGAAATAAGTCGCCTTCATATCGAATGACTAACGCAAGAGGGATTGGTTTTAGGTTAGGCTACAGTTTTCGAGCGAGCGCAGCGAGCGAGAGACGCGTAAAGGTGTGTCACAATCCAACGGTTTGGCACATACGGACATTGAAACATTCGCACCAGCCCGAGGAGCCGGAAGTCTTTATCCTATTTCCTACTGACAAATGTTTACAGTTTATGAATAGTTTCACATAAATAGTACTATTTCCACATAGTACAGTGCAATGTGATGTCCGAAATGGCTGACAAAGTTAGGTACTAACACGATATATATGCATATTGCAAGGTATATGTATACCTTGCAAATTGTGATCGTTGCTCGCTCGCTCCGCTCGCTCGTAAAAATTGAGTCCAACCTCACATCCGATCCGACACGTTCGAAAATTCGAAATAAGTCGCCTTCATATCGAATGACTAACGCAAGAGGGATTGGTTTTAGGTTAGGCTATCGTATTCGAGCGAGCGCAGCGAGCGAGACACGCGTACAGGTGTGTCACAATCCAACGGTTTGGCACATACGGACATTGAAACATTCGCACCAGCCCGAGAAGCCGGAAGTCTTTATCCTATTGCCTACTGACAAATGTTTACAGTTTATGAATCGTATCACATAAATAGTACTATTTCCACATACTAAAGTGCAATGTGATGTCCGAAGTGGCTGACAAAATTAGGTACTAACACGATATATATGCATATAGCAAGGTGTATGTATACCCTGCAAATTGTGATCGTTGCTCGCTCGCTCCGCTCGCTCGTAAAAATTTAGTCCAACCTCACATACGATCCGACACGTTCGCAAATTCGAAATATGTCGCCACCATATCGAATAATGAACGCAAGATGGATTGGTTTTAGGTTAGGCTATAGTTTTCGAGCGAGCGCAGCGAGCGAGAGACGCGTAAAGGTGTGTCACAATCCAACGGTTTGGCACATACGGACATTGAAACATTCGCACTAGCCCGAGGAGCCGGAAGTCTTTATCCTATTGCCTACTGACAAATGTTTACAGTTTATGAATAGTTTCACATAAATAGTACTATTTCCACATAGTACAGTGCAATGTGATGTTCGAAATGGCTGACAAAATTAGGTAATAACACGAAATGTATGCAAGGCAATATAAGGTATATGTATACCTTGCAAATTGTGATCGTTGCTCACTCGCTCCGCTCGCTCGTAAAAATTTATTCCTACCTCACATACGATCCGACACGTTCGCAAATTCGAAATAAGTTGCCTTCATATCGAATGACTAACGCAAGAGGGATTGGTTTTAGGTTAGGCTATAGTTTTCGAGCGAGCGCAGCGAGCGAGAGACGCGTAAAGGTGTGTCATAATCCAACGGTTTGGCACATACTGACATTGAAACATTCACACCAGCCCGAGGAGCCGGAAGTCTTTATCATATTGCCTACTGACAAATGTTTACAGTTTGTGAATAGTTTCACCTAAATAGAACTATCTCCACATACTACAGTGCAATGTGATGTCCGAAGTGGCTGACAAAATTAGGTACTAACACGATATATATGCATATAGCAAGGTGTATGTATACCCTGCAAATTGTGATCGTTGCTCGCTCGCTCCGCTCGCTCGTAAAAATTTAGTCCAACCTCACATACGATCCGACACGTTCGCAAATTCGAAATATGTCGCCACCATATCGAATAATGAACGCAAGATGGATTGGTTTTAGGTTAGGCTATAGTTTTCGAGCGAGCGCAGCGAGCGAGAGACGCGTCAAGGTGTGTCACAATCCAACGGTTTGGCACATACGGACATTGAAACATTCGCACTAGCCCGAGGAGCCGGAAGTCTTTATCCTATTGCCTACTGACAAATGTTTACAGTTTATGAATAGTTTCACATAAATAGTACTATTTCCACATAGTACAGTGCAATGTGATGTTCGAAATAGCTGACAAAATTAGGTAATAACACGAAATGTATGCAAGGCAATATAAGGTATATGTATACCTTGCAAATTGTGATCGTTGCTCGCTCGCTCCGCTCGCTCGTAAAAATTTAGTCCAACCTCACATACGATCCGACACGTTCGCAAATTCGAAATAAGTCGCCTTCATATCGAATGACTAACGCAAGAGGGATTGGTTTTAGGTTAGGCTATAGTTTTCGAGCGAGCGCAGCGAGCGAGAGACGCGTAAAGGTGTGTCACAATCCAACGGTTTGGCACATACGGACATTGAAACATTCGCACTAGCCCGAGGAGCCGGAAGTCTTTATCCTATTGCCTACTGACAAATGTTTACAGTTTATGAATAGTACCACATAAATAGTACTATTTCCACATACTACAGTGCAATGTGATGTCCGAAGTGGCTGACAAAATTAGGTACTAACACGATATATATGCATATTGCAAGGTATATGTATACCTTGCAAATTGTGATCGTTGCTCGCTCGCTCCGCTCGCTCGTAATTATCTACTCCAACCTCACAACCGATCCGACACGTTCGCAAATTCGAAATATGTCGCCACCATATCGAATAATGAACGCAAGGTGGATTGGTTTTAGGTTCGGCTACAGTTTTCGAGCGAGCGCAGCGAGCGAGAGACGCGTATAGGTGTGTCACAATCCAACGGTTTGTCACATACGGACATTGAAACATTCGCACCAGCCCGAGGGGCCGGAGGTCTTTATCCTATTGCCTACTGACAAATGTTTACAGTTTATGAATAGTATCACATAAATAGTACTATTTCCACATAGTACAGTGCAATGTGATGTCCGAAATGGCTGACAAAATTAGGTAATAATGCGAAATGTATGCAAGGCAATATAAGGTATATGTATACCTTGCAAATTGTGATCGTTCCTCGCTCGCTCCGCTCGCTCGTAATTATCTACTCCAACCTCACAACCGATCCGACACGTTCGCAAATTCGAAATATGTCGCCACCATATCGAATAATGAACGCAAGATGGATTGGTTTTAGGTTAGGCTACAGTTTTCGAGCGAGCGCAGCGAGCGAGAGACGCGTAAAGGTGTGTCACAATCCAACGGTTTGGCACATACGGACATTGAAACATTCGCACTAGCCCGAGGAGCCGGAAGTCTTTATCCTATTGCCTACTGACAAATGTTTACAGTTTATGAATAGTTTCACATAAATAGTACTATTTCCACATAGTACAGTGCAATGTGATGTTCGAAATGGCTGACAAAATTAGGTAATAACACGAAATGTATGCAAGGCAATAAAAGGTATATGTATACCTTGCAAATTGTGATCGTTGCTCGCTCGCTCCGCTCGCTCGTAAAAATTTAGTCCAACCTCACATACGATCCGACACGTTCGCAAATTCGAAATAAGTCGCCTTCATATCGAATGACTAACGCAAGAGGGATTGGTTTTAGGTTAGGCTATAGTTTTCGAGCGAGCGCAGCGAGCGAGAGACGCGTAAAGGTGTGTCACAATCCAACGGTTTGGCACATACGGACATTGAAACATTCGCACTAGCCCGAGGAGCCGGAAGTCTTTATCCTATTGCCTACTGACAAATGTTTACAGTTTATGAATAGTACCACATAAATAGTACTATTTCCACATACTACAGTGCAATGTGATGTCCGAAGTGGCTGACAAAATTAGGTAATAACACGAAATGTATGCAAGGCAATATAAGGTATATGTATACCTTGCAAATTGTGATCGTTGCTCGCTCGCTCGTAAAAATTTAGTCCAACCTCACATACGATCCGACACGTTCGCAAATTCGAAATAAGTCGCCTTCATATCGAATGACTAACGCAAGAGCGATTGGTTTTAGGTTAGGCTATAGTTTTCGAGCGAGCGCAGCGAGCGAGAGACGCGTAAAGGTGTGTCACAATCCAACGGTTTGGCACATACGGACATTGAAACATTCGCACTAGCCCGAGGAGCCGGAAGTCTTTATCCTATTGCCTACTGACAAATGTTTACAGTTTATGAATAGTACCACATAAATAGTACTATTTCCACATACTACAGTGCAATGTGATGTCCGAAGTGGCTGACAAAATTAGGTACTAACACGATATATATGCATATTGCAAGGTATATGTATACCTTGCAAATTGTGATCGTTGCTCGCTCGCTCCGCTCGCTCGTAATTATCTACTCCAACCTCACAACCGATCCGACACGTTCGCAAATTCGAAATATGTCGCCACCATATCGAATAATGAACGCAAGATGGATTGGTTTTAGGTTAGGCTATAGTTTTCGAGCGAGCGCAGCGAGCGAGAGACGCGTAAAGGTGTGTCACCATCGAACGGTTTGGCACATACTGACATTGAAACATTCGCACCAGCCCGAGGAGCCGGAACTCTTTATCCAATGGCCTACTGACAAATGTTTACAGTTTATGAATAGTTTCACATAAATAGTACTATTTCCACATAGTACAGTGCAATGTGATGTCCGAAATGGCTGACCAAATTAGGTAATAACACGAAATGTATGCAAGGCAATATAAGGTATATGTATACCTTGCAAATTGTGATCGTTGCTCACTCGCTCCGCTCGCTCGTAAAAATTTATTCCTACCTCACATACGATCCGACACGTTCGCAAATTCGAAATAAGTTGCCTTCATATCGAATGACTAACGCAAGAGGGATTGGTTTTAGGTTAGGCTATAGTTTTCGAGCGAGCGCAGCGAGCGAGAGACGCGTAAAGGTGTGTCATAATCCAACGGTTTGGCACATACTGACATTGAAACATTCACACCAGCCCGAGGAGCCGGAAGTCTTTATCATATTGCCTACTGACAAATGTTTACAGTTTGTGAATAGTTTCACCTAAATAGAACTATCTCCACATACTACAGTGCAATGTGATGTCCGAAGTGGCTGACAAAATTAGGTATTAACACGATATATATGCATATAGCAAGGTGTATGTATACCCTGCAAATTGTGATCGTTGCTCGCTCGCTCCGCTCGCTCGTAAAAATTTAGTCCAACCTCACATACGATCCGACACGTTCGCAAATTCGAAATATGTCGCCACCATATCGAATAATGAACGCAAGATGGATTGGTTTTAGATTAGGCTATAGTTTTCGAGCGAGCGCAGCGAGCGAGAGACGCGTAAAGGTGTGTCACATTCCAACGGTTTGGCACATACGGACATTGAAACATTCGCACTAGCCCGAGGAGCCGGAAGTCTTTATCCTATTGCCTACTGACAAATGTTTACAGTTTATGAATAGTTTCACATAAATAGTACTATTTCCACATAGTACAGTGCAATGTGATGTTCGAAATGGCTGACAAAATTAGGTAATAACACGAAATGTATGCAAGGCAATATAAGGTATATGTATACCTTGCAAATTGTGATCGTTGCTCGCTCGCTCCGCTCGCTCGTAAAAATTTAGTCCAACCTCACATACGATCCGACACGTTCGCAAATTCGAAATAAGTCGCCTTCATATCGAATGACTAACGCAAGAGGGATTGGTTTTAGGTTAGGCTATAGTTTTCGAGCGAGCGCAGCGAGCGAGAGACGCGTAAAGGTGTGTCACAATCCAACGGTTTGGCACATACGGACATTGAAACATTCGCACTAGCCCGAGGAGCCGGAAGTCTTTATCCTATTGCCTACTGACAAATGTTTACAGTTTATGAATAGTACCACATAAATAGTACTATTTCCACATACTACAGTGCAATGTGATGTCCGAAGTGGCTGACAAAATTAGGTACTAACACGATATATATGCATATTGCAAGGTATATGTATACCTTGCAAATTGTGATCGTTGCTCGCTCGCTCCGCTCGCTCGTAATTATCTACTCCAACCTCACAACCGATCCGACACGTTCGCAAATTCGAAATATGTCGCCACCATATCGAATAATGAACGCAAGATGGATTGGTTTTAGGTTAGGCTATAGTTTTCGAGCGAGCGCAGCGAGCGAGAGACGCGTAAAGGTGTGTCACAATCCAACGGTTTGGCACATACGGACATTGAAACATTCGCACTAGCCCGAGGAGCCGGAAGTCTTTATCCTATTGCCTACTGACAAATGTTTACAGTTTATGAATAGTTTCACATAAATAGTACTATTTCCACATAGTACAGTG
Organism: Bombus terrestris; assembly: GCF_910591885.1. Taxonomy (NCBI): domain Eukaryota; kingdom Metazoa; phylum Arthropoda; class Insecta; order Hymenoptera; family Apidae; genus Bombus; species Bombus terrestris. Next base: position 353,305 of record NW_025963552.1, on the reverse strand, counting down.
CAATGTGATGTTCGAAATGGCTGACAAAATTAGGTAATAACACGAAATGTATGCAAGGCAATATAAGGTATATGTATACCTTGCAAATTGTGATCGTTGCTCGCTCGCTCCGCTCGCTCGTAAAAATTTAGTCCAACCTCACATACGATCCGACACGTTCGCAAATTCGAAATAAGTCGCCTTCATATCGAATGACTAACGCAAGAGGGATTGGTTTTAGGTTAGGCTATAGTTTTCGAGCGAGCGCAGCGAGCGAGAGACGCGTAAAGGTGTGTCACAATCCAACGGTTTGGCACATACGGACATTGAAACATTCGCACTAGCCCGAGGAGCCGGAAGTCTTTATCCTATTGCCTACTGACAAATGTTTACAGTTTATGAATAGTACCACATAAATAGTACTATTTCCACATACTACAGTGCAATGTGATGTCCGAAGTGGCTGACAAAATTAGGTACTAACACGATATATATGCATATTGCAAGGTATATGTATACCTTGCAAATTGTGATCGTTGCTCGCTCGCTCCGCTCGCTCGTAATTATCTACTCCAACCTCACAACCGATCCGACACGTTCGCAAATTCGAAATATGTCGCCACCATATCGAATAATGAACGCAAGATGGATTGGTTTTAGGTTCGGCTACAGTTTTCGAGCGAGCGCAGCGAGCGAGAGACGCGTAAAGGTGTGTCACAATCCAACGGTTTGTCACATACGGACATTGAAACATTCGCACCAGCCCGAGGAGCCGGAGGTCTTTATCCTATTGCCTACTGACAAATGTTTACAGTTTATGAATAGTATCACATAAATAGTACTATTTCCACATAGTACAGTGCAATGTGATGTCCGAAATGGCTGACAAAATTAGGTAATAATGCGAAATGTATGCAAGGCAATATAAGGTATATGTATACCTTGCAAATTGTGATCGTTCCTCGCTCGCTCCGCTCGCACGTAATTATCTACTCCAACCTCACAACCGATCCGACACGTTCGCAAATTCGAAATATGTCGCCACCATATCGAATAATGAACGCAAGATGGATTGGTTTTAGGTTAGGCTATAGTTTTCGAGCGAGCGCAGCGAGCGAGAGACGCGTAAAGGTGTGTCATAATCCAACGGTTTGGCACATACTGACATTGAAACATTCACACCAGCCCGAGGAGCCGGAAGTCTTTATCATATTGCCTACTGACAAATGTTTACAGTTTGTGAATAGTTTCACCTAAATAGAACTATCTCCACATACTACAGTGCAATGTGATGTCCGAAGTGGCTGACAAAATTAGGTACTAACACGATATATATGCATATAGCAAGGTGTATGTATACCCTGCAAATTGTGATCGTTGCTCGCTCGCTCCGCTCGCTCGTAAAAATTTAGTCCAACCTCACATACGATCCGACACGTTCGCAAATTCGAAATATGTCGCCACCATATCGAATAATGAACGCAAGATGGATTGGTTTTAGGTTAGGCTATAGTTTTCGAGCGAGCGCAGCGAGCGAGACACGCGTAAAGGTGTGTCACAATCCAACGGTTTGGCACATACGGACATTGAAACATTCGCACCAGCCCGAGGAGCCGGAACTCTTTATCCAATGGCCTACTGACAAATGTTTACAGTTTATGAATAGTTTCACATAAATAGTACTATTTCCACATAGTACAGTGCAATGTGATGTCCGAAATGGCTGACCAAATTAGGTAATAACACGAAATGTATGCAAGGCAATATAAGGTATATGTATACCTTGCAAATTGTGATCGTTGCTCACTCGCTCCGCTCGCTCGTAAAAATTTATTCCTACCTCACATACGATCCGACACGTTCGCAAATTCGAAATAAGTTGCCTTCATATCGAATGACTAACGCAAGAGGGATTGGTTTTAGGTTAGGCTATAGTTTTCGAGCGAGCGCAGCGAGCGAGAGACGCGTAAAGGTGTGTCATAATCCAACGGTTTGGCACATACTGACATTGAAACATTCACACCAGCCCGAGGAGCCGGAAGTCTTTATCATATTGCCTACTGACAAATGTTTACAGTTTGTGAATAGTTTCACCTAAATAGAACTATCTCCACATACTACAGTGCAATGTGATGTCCGAAGTGGCTGACAAAATTAGGTACTAACACGATATATATGCATATAGCAAGGTGTATGTATACCCTGCAAATTGTGATCGTTGCTCGCTCGCTCCGCTCGCTCGTAAAAATTTAGTCCAACCTCACATACGATCCGACACGTTCGCAAATTCGAAATATGTCGCCACCATATCGAATAATGAACGCAAGATGGATTGGTTTTAGATTAGGCTATAGTTTTCGAGCGAGCGCAGCGAGCGAGAGACGCGTAAAGGTGTGTCACATTCCAACGGTTTGGCACATACGGACATTGAAACATTCGCACTAGCCCGAGGAGCCGGAAGTCTTTATCCTATTGCCTACTGACAAATGTTTACAGTTTATGAATAGTTTCACATAAATAGTACTATTTCCACATAGTACAGTGCAATGTGATGTTCGAAATGGCTGACAAAATTAGGTAATAACACGAAATGTATGCAAGGCAATATAAGGTATATGTATACCTTGCAAATTGTGATCGTTGCTCGCTCGCTCCGCTCGCTCGTAAAAATTTAGTCCAACCTCACATACGATCCGACACGTTCGCAAATTCGAAATAAGTCGCCTTCATATCGAATGACTAACGCAAGAGGGATTGGTTTTAGGTTAGGCTATAGTTTTCGAGCGAGCGCAGCGAGCGAGAGACGCGTAAAGGTGTGTCACAATCCAACGGTTTGGCACATACGGACATTGAAACATTCGCACTAGCCCGAGGAGCCGGAAGTCTTTATCCTATTGCCTACTGACAAATGTTTACAGTTTATGAATAGTACCACATAAATAGTACTATTTCCACATACTACAGTGCAATGTGATGTCCGAAGTGGCTGACAAAATTAGGTACTAACACGATATATATGCATATTGCAAGGTATATGTATACCTTGCAAATTGTGATCGTTGCTCGCTCGCTCCGCTCGCTCGTAATTATCTACTCCAACCTCACAACCGATCCGACACGTTCGCAAATTCGAAATATGTCGCCACCATATCGAATAATGAACGCAAGATGGATTGGTTTTAGGTTAGGCTATAGTTTTCGAGCGAGCGCAGCGAGCGAGAGACGCGTAAAGGTGTGTCACAATCCAACGGTTTGGCACATACGGACATTGAAACATTCGCACTAGCCCGAGGAGCCGGAAGTCTTTATCCTATTGCCTACTGACAAATGTTTACAGTTTATGAATAGTTTCACATAAATAGTACTATTTCCACATAGTACAGTGCAATGTGATGTTCGAAATGGCTGACAAAATTAGGTAATAACACGAAATGTATGCAAGGCAATATAAGGTATATGTATACCTTGCAAATTGTGATCGTTGCTCGCTCGCTCCGCTCGCTCGTAAAAATTTAGTCCAACCTCACATACGATCCGACACGTTCGCAAATTCGAAATAAGTCGCCTTCATATCGAATGACTAACGCAAGAGGGATTGGTTTTAGGTTAGGCTATAGTTTTCGAGCGAGCGCAGCGAGCGAGAGACGCGTAAAGGTGTGTCACAATCCAACGGTTTGGCACATACGGACATTGAAACATTCGCACTAGCCCGAGGAGCCGGAAGTCTTTATCCTATTGCCTACTGACAAATGTTTACAGTTTATGAATAGTACCACATAAATAGTACTATTTCCACATACTACAGTGCAATGTGATGTCCGAAGTGGCTGACAAAATTAGGTACTAACACGATATATATGCATATTGCAAGGTATATGTATACCTTGCAAATTGTGATCGTTGCTCGCTCGCTCCGCTCGCTCGTAATTATCTACTCCAACCTCACAACCGATCCGACACGTTCGCAAATTCGAAATATGTCGCCACCATATCGAATAATGAACGCAAGATGGATTGGTTTTAGGTTCGGCTACAGTTTTCGAGCGAGCGCAGCGAGCGAGAGACGCGTAAAGGTGTGTCACAATCCAACGGTTTGTCACATACGGACATTGAAACATTCGCACCAGCCCGAGGAGCCGGAGGTCTTTATCCTATTGCCTACTGACAAATGTTTACAGTTTATGAATAGTATCACATAAATAGTACTATTTCCACATAGTACAGTGCAATGTGATGTCCGAAATGGCTGACAAAATTAGGTAATAATGCGAAATGTATGCAAGGCAATATAAGGTATATGTATACCTTGCAAATTGTGATCGTTCCTCGCTCGCTCCGCTCGCACGTAATTATCTACTCCAACCTCACAACCGATCCGACACGTTCGCAAATTCGAAATATGTCGCCACCATATCGAATAATGAACGCAAGATGGATTGGTTTTAGGTTAGGCTATAGTTTTCGAGCGAGCGCAGCGAGCGAGAGACGCGTAAAGGTGTGTCACCATCGAACGGTTTGGCACATACTGACATTGAAACATTCGCACCAGCCCGAGGAGCCGGAACTCTTTATCCAATGGCCTACTGACAAATGTTTACAGTTTATGAATAGTTTCACATAAATAGTACTATTTCCACATGGTACAGTGCAATGTGATGTCCGAAATGGCTGACCAAATTAGGTAATAACACGAAATGTATGCAAGGCAATATAAGGTATATGTATACCTTGCAAATTGTGATCGTTGCTCACTCGCTCCGCTCGCTCGTAAAAATTTATTCCTACCTCACATACGATCCGACACGTTCGCAAATTCGAAGTAAGTTGCCTTCATATCGAATGACTAACGCAAGAGGGATTGGTTTTAGGTTAGGCTATAGTTTTCGAGCGAGCGCAGCGAGCGAGAGACGCGTAAAGGTGTGTCATAATCCAACGGTTTGGCACATACTGACATTGAAACATTCACACCAGCCCGAGGAGCCGGAAGTCTTTATCATATTGCATACTGACAAATGTTTACAGTTTGTGAATAGTTTCACCTAAATAGAACTATCTCCACATACTACAGTGCAATGTGATGTCCGATGTGGCTGACAAAATTAGGTACTAACACGATATATATGCATATAGCAAGGTGTATGTATACCCTGCAAATTGTGATCGTTGCTCGCTCGCTCCGCTCGCTCGTAAAAATTTAGTCCAACCTCACATACGATCCGACACGTTCGCAAATTCGAAATATGTCGCCACCATATCGAATAATGAACGCAAGATGGATTGGTTTTAGGTTAGGCTATAGTTTTCGAGCGAGCGCAGCGAGCGAGAGACGCGTAAAGGTGTGTCACAATCCAACGGTTTGGCACATACGGACATTGAAACATTCGCACCAGCCCGAGGAGCCGGAACTCTTTATCCAATGGCCTACTGACAAATGTTTACAGTTTATGAATAGTTTCACATAAATAGTACTATTTCCACATAGTACAGTGCAATGTGATGTCCGAAATGGCTGACCAAATTAGGTAATAACACGAAATGTATGCAAGGCAATATAAGGTATATGTATACCTTGCAAATTGTGATCGTTGCTCACTCGCTCCGCTCGCTCGTAAAAATTTATTCCTACCTCACATACGATCCGACACGTTCGCAAATTCGAAATAAGTTGCCTTCATATCGAATGACTAACGCAAGAGGGATTGGTTTTAGGTTAGGCTATAGTTTTCGAGCGAGCGCAGCGAGCGAGAGACGCGTAAAGGTGTGTCATAATCCAACGGTTTGGCACATACTGACATTGAAACATTCACACCAGCCCGAGGAGCCGGAAGTCTTTATCATATTGCCTACTGACAAATGTTTACAGTTTGTGAATAGTTTCACCTAAATAGAACTATCTCCACATACTACAGTGCAATGTGATGTCCGAAGTGGCTGACAAAATTAGGTACTAACACGATATATATGCATATAGCAAGGTGTATGTATACCCTGCAAATTGTGATCGTTGCTCGCTCGCTCCGCTCGCTCGTAAAAATTTAGTCCAACCTCACATACGATCCGACACGTTCGCAAATTCGAAATATGTCGCCACCATATCGAATAATGAACGCAAGATGGATTGGTTTTAGGTTAGGCTATAGTTTTCGAGCGAGCGCAGCGAGCGAGAGACGCGTAAAGGTGTGTCACAATCCAACGGTTTGGCACATACGGACATTGAAACATTCGCACTAGCCCGAGGAGCCGGAACTCTTTATCCTATTGCCTACTGACAAATGTTTACAGTTTATGAATAGTACCACATAAATAGTACTATTTCCACATACTACAGTGCAATGTGATGTCCGAAGTGGCTGACAAAATTAGGTACTAACACGATATATATGCATATTGCAAGGTATATGTATACCTTGCAAATTGTGATCGTTGCTCGCTCGCTCCGCTCGCTCGTAATTATCTACTCCAACCTCACAACCGATCCGACACGTTCGCAAATTCGAAATATGTCGCCACCATATCGAATAATGAACGCAAGATGGATTGGTTTTAGGTTCGGCTACAGTTTTCGAGCGAGCGCAGCGAGCGAGAGACGCGTAAAGGTGTGTCACAATCCAACGGTTTGTCACATACGGACATTGAAACATTCGCACCAGCCCGAGGAGCCGGAGGTCTTTATCCTATTGCCTACTGACAAATGTTTACAGTTTATGAATAGTATCACATAAATAGTACTATTTCCACATAGTACAGTGCAATGTGATGTCCGAAATGGCTGACAAAATTAGGTAATAATGCGAAATGTATGCAAGGCAATATAAGGTATATGTATACCTTGCAAATTGTGATCGTTCCTCGCTCGCTCCGCTCGCTCGTAATTATCTACTCCAACCTCACAACCGATCCGACACGTTCGCAAATTCGAAATATGTCGCCACCATATCGAATAATGAACGCAAGATGGATTGGTTTTAGGTTAGGCTATAGTTTTCGAGCGAGCGCAGCGAGCGAGAGACGCGTAAAGGTGTGTCACCATCGAACGGTTTGGCACATACTGACATTGAAACATTCGCACCAGCCCGAGGAGCCGGAACTCTTTATCCAATGGCCTACTGACAAATGTTTACAGTTTATGAATAGTTTCACATAAATAGTACTATTTCCACATAGTACAGTGCAGTGTGATGTCCGAAATGGCTGACCAAATTAGGTAATAACACGAAATGTATGCAAGGCAATATAAGGTATATGTATACCTTGCAAATTGTGATCGTTGCTCGCTCGCTCCGCTCGCTCGTAAAAATTTAGTCCAATCTCACATGCGATCCGACACGTTCGCAAATTCGAAATAAGTCGCCTTCATATCGAATGACTGACGCAAGAGGGATTCGTTTTAGGTTAGGCTATAGTTTTCGAGCGAGCGCAGCGAGCGAGAGTCGCGTAAAGGTGTGTCACAATCCAACGGTTTGGCACATACGGACATTGAAACATTCGCACCAGCCCGAGGAGCCGGCAGTCTTTATCCTATTGCCTGCTGACAAATGTTCACAGTTTATGAATAGTATCACATAAATAGTAATATTTCCACATACTACACTGCAATGTGATGTCCGAAGTGGCTGACAAAATTAGGTAATAACACGAAATATATGCAAGGCAACATTAGGTATATGTATAGCTTGGAAATTGTGATCGTTGCTCGCTCGCTCCGCTCGCTCGTAAAAATTTAGTCCAACCTCACATACGATCCGACACGTTCGCAAATTCGAAATAAGTTGCCTTCATATCGAATGACTAACGCAAGAGGGATTGGTTTTAGGTTAGGCTATAGTTTTCGAGCGAGCGCAGCGAGCGAGAGACGTGTAAAGGTGTGTCACAATCCAACGGTTTGGCACATACGGACATTGAAACATTCGCACCAGCCCGAGGAGCCGGAAGTCTTTATCCTATTGCCTACTGACAAATGTTTACAGTTTATGAATAGTATCACATAAATAGTACTATTTCCACATACTAAAGTGCAATGTGATGTCCGAAGTGGCTGACAAAATTAGGTACTAACACGATATATATGCATATTGCAAGGTATATGTATACCTTGCAAATTGTGATCGTTGCTCGCTCGCTCCGCTCGCTCGTAAAACTTTAGTCCAACCTCGCATACGATCCGACACGTTCGCAAATTCGAATTAAGTCGCCTTCATATCGAATGACTAACGCAAGAGGGATTGGTTTTAGGTTAGGCTATCGTTTTAGAGCGAGCGCAGCGAGCGAGACACGCGTAAAGGTGTGTCACAATCCAACGGTTTGTCACATACGGACATTGAAACATTCGCACCAGCCCGAGGAGCCGGAAGTCTTTATCCTATGGCCTACTGACTAATGTTTACAGTTTATGAATAGTTTCACATAAATAGTACTATTTCCACATAGTACAGTGCAATGTGATGTCCGAAATGGCTGACAAAATTAGGTAATAACACGAAATGTATGCAAGGCAATATAAGGTATATGTATACCTTGCAAATTGTGATCGTTGCTCGCTCGCTCGTAAAAATTTAGTCCAACCTCACATACGATCCGACACGTTCGCAAATTCGAAATAAGTCGCCTTCATATCGAATGACTAACGCAAGAGGGATTGGTTTTAGGTTAGGCTATAGTTTTCGAGCGAGCGCAGCGAGCGAGAGACGCGTAAAGGTGTGTCACAATCCAACGGTTTGGCACATACGGACATTGAAACATTCGCACTAGCCCGAGGAGCCGGAAGTCTTTCTCCTATTGCCTACTGACAAATGTTTACAGTTTATGAATAGTACCACATAAATAGTACTATTTCCACATACTACAGTGCAATGTGATGTCCGAAGTGGCTGACAAAATTAGGTACTAACACGATATATATGCATATTGCAAGGTATATGTATACCTTGCAAATTGTGATCGTTGCTCGCTCGCTCCGCTCGCTCGTAATTATCTACTCCAACCTCACAACCGATCCGACACGTTCGCAAATTCGAAATATGTCGCCACCATATCGAATAATGAACGCAAGATGGATTGGTTTTAGGTTAGGCTATAGTTTTCGAGCGAGCGCAGCGAGCGAGAGACGCGTAAAGGTGTGTCACCATCGAACGGTTTGGCACATACTGACATTGAAACATTCGCACCAGCCCGAGGAGCCGGAACTCTTTATCCAATGGCCTACTGACAAATGTTTACAGTTTATGAATAGTTTCACATAAATAGTACTATTTCCACATAGTACAGTGCAGTGTGATGTCCGAAATGGCTGACCAAATTAGGTAATAACACGAAATGTATGCAAGGCAATATAAGGTATATGTATACCTTGCAAATTGTGATCGTTGCTCGCTCGCTCCGCTCGCTCGTAAAACTTTAGTCCAACCTCGCATACGATCCGACACGTTCGCAAATTCGAATTAAGTCGCCTTCATATCGAATGACTAACGCAAGAGGGATTGGTTTTAGGTTAGGCTATCGTTTTAGAGCGAGCGCAGCGAGCGAGACACGCGTAAAGGTGTGTCACAATCCAACGGTTTGTCACATACGGACATTGAAACATTCGCACCAGCCCGAGGAGCCGGAAGTCTTTATCCTATGGCCTACTGACTAATGTTTACAGTTTATGAATAGTTTCACATAAATAGTACTATTTCCACATAGTACAGTGCAATGTGATGTCCGAAATGGCTGACAAAATTAGGTAATAACACGAAATGTATGCAAGGCAATATAAGGTATATGTATACCTTGCAAATTGTGATCGTTGCTCGCTCGCTCGTAAAAATTTAGTCCAACCTCACATACGATCCGACACGTTCGCAAATTCGAAATAAGTCGCCTTCATATCGAATGACTAACGCAAGAGGGATTGGTTTTAGGTTAGGCTATAGTTTTCGAGCGAGCGCAGCGAGCGAGAGACGCGTAAAGGTGTGTCACAATCCAACGGTTTGGCACATACGGACATTGAAACATTCGCACTAGCCCGAGGAGCCGGAAGTCTTTATCCTATTGCCTACTGACAAATGTTTACAGTTTATGAATAGTACCACATAAATAGTACTATTTCCACATACTACAGTGCAATGTGATGTCCGAAGTGGCTGACAAAATTAGGTACTAACACGATATATATGCATATTGCAAGGTATATGTATACCTTGCAAATTGTGATCGTTGCTCGCTCGCTCCGCTCGCTCGTAATTATCTACTCCAACCTCACAACCGATCCGACACGTTCGCAAATTCGAAATATGTCGCCACCATATCGAATAATGAACGCAAGATGGATTGGTTTTAGGTTAGGCTATAGTTTTCGAGCGAGCGCAGCGAGCGAGAGACGCGTAAAGGTGTGTCACCATCGAACGGTTTGGCACATACTGACATTGAAACATTCGCACCAGCCCGAGGAGCCGGAACTCTTTATCCAATGGCCTACTGACAAATGTTTACAGTTTATGAATAGTTTCACATAAATAGTACTATTTCCACATAGTACAGTGCAGTGTGATGTCCGAAATGGCTGACCAAATTAGGTAATAACACGAAATGTATGCAAGGCAATATAAGGTATATGTATACCTTTCAAATTGTGATCGTTGCTCGCTCGCTCCGCTCGCTCGTAAAAATTTAGTCCAACCTCGCATACGATCCGACACGTTCGCAAATTCGAATTAAGTCGCCTTCATATCGAATGACTAACGCAAGAGGGATTGGTTTTAGGTTAGGCTATCGTTTTAGAGCGAGCGCAGCGAGCGAGACACGCGTAAAGGTGTGTCACAATCCAACGGTTTGTCACATACGGACATTGAAACATTCGCACCAGCCCGAGGAGCCGGAAGTCTTTATCCTATGGCCTACTGACTAATGTTTACAGTTTATGAATAGTTTCACATAAATAGTACTATTTCCACATAGTACAGTGCAATGTGATGTCCGAAATGGCTGACAAAATTAGGTAATAACACGAAATGTATGCAAGGCAATATAAGGTATATGTATACCTTGCAAATTGTGATCGTTGCTAGCTCGCTCCGCTCGCTCGTAATTATCTACTCCAACCTCACAACCGATCCGGCACGTTCGCAAATTGGAAATATGTCGCCACCATATCGAATAATGAACGCAAGATGGATTGGTTTTAGGTTAGGCTACAGTTTTCGAGCGAGCGCAGCGAGCGAGAGACTCGTAAAGGTGTGTCACAATCGAACGGTTTGGCACATACTGACATTGAAACATTCGCACCAGCCCGAGGAGCCGGTAGTCTTTATCATATTGCCTACTGACAAATGTTTACAGTTTATGAATATTTTCACATAAATAGTACTATTTCCACATAGTACAGTGCAATGTGATGTCCGAAATGGCTGACAAAATTAGGTAATAACACGAAATGTATGCAAGGCAATATAAGGTATATGTATACCTTGCAAATTGTGATCGTTGCTCGCTCGCTCCGCTCGCTCGTAAAAATTTAGTCCAACCTCACATACGATCCGACACGTTCGCAAATTCGAAATAAGTCGCCTTCATATCGAATGACTAACGCAAGAGGGATTGGTTTTAGGTTAGGCTACAGTTTTCGAGCGAGCGCAGCGAGCGAGAGACGCGTAAAGGTGTGTCACAATCCAACGGTTTGGCACATACGGACATTGAAACATTCGCACCAGCCCGAGGAGCCGGAAGTCTTTATCCTATTTCCTACTGACAAATGTTTACAGTTTATGAATGGTATCACATAAATAGTACTATTTCCACATACTACAGTGCAATGTGATGTCCGAAGTGGCTGACAAAATTAGGTAATAACACGAAATATATGCAAGGCAACATTAGGTATATGTATAGCTTGGAAATTGTGATCGTTGCTCACTCGCTCCGCTCGCTCGTAAAAATTTAGTCCTACCTCACATACGATCCGACACGTTCGCAAATTCGAAATAAGTTGCCTTCATATCGAATGACTAACGCAAGAGGGATTGGTTTTAGGTTAGGCTATAGTTTTCGAGCGAGCGCAGCGAGCGAGAGACGCGTAAAGGTGTGTCATAATCCAACGGTTTGGCACATACTGACATTGAAACATTCACACCAGCCCGAGGAGCCGGAAGTCTTTATCATATTGCCTACTGACAAATGTTTACAGTTTGTGAATAGTTTCACATAAATAGTACTATTTCCACATAGTACAGTGCAATGTGATGTCCGAAATGACTGACCAAATTAGGTAATAACACGAAATGTATGCAAGGCAATATAAGGTATATGTATACCTTGCAAATTGTGATCGTTGCTCACTCGCTCCGCTCGCTCGTAAAAATTTATTCCTACCTCACATACGATCCGACACGTTCGCAAATTCGAAATAAGTTGCCTTCATATCGAATGACTAACGCAAGAGGGATTGGTTTTAGGTTAGGCTATAGTTTTCGAGCGAGCGCAGCGAGCGAGAGACGCGTAAAGGTGTGTCATAATCCAACGGTTTGGCACATACTGACATTGAAACATTCACACCAGCCCGAGGAGCCGGAAGTCTTTATCATATTGCCTACTGACAAATGTTTACAGTTTGTGAATAGTTTCACCTAAATAGAACTATCTCCACATACTACAGTGCAATGTGATGTCCGAAGTGGCTGACAAAATTAGGTACTAACACGATATATATGCATATAGCAAGGTGTATGTATACCCTGCAAATTGTGATCGTTGCTCGCTCGCTCCGCTCGCTCGTAAAAATTTAGTCCAACCTCACATACGATCCGACACGTTCGCAAATTCGAAATAAGTTGCCTTCATATCGAATGACTAACGCAAGAGGGATTGGTTTTAGGTTAGGCTATAGTTTTCGAGCGAGCGCAGCGAGCGAGAGACGTGTAAAGGTGTGTCACAATCCAACGGTTTGGCACATACGGACATTGAAACATTCGCACCAGCCCGAGGAGCCGGAAGTCTCTATCCTATTGCCTACTGACAAACGTTTACAGTTTATGAATAGTATCACATAAATAGTACTATTTCCACATACTAAAGTGCAATGTGATGTCCGAAGTGGCTGACAAAATTAGGTACTAACACGATATATATGCATATTGCAAGGTATATGTATACCTTGCAAACTGTGATCGTTGCTCGCTCGCTCCGCTCGCTCGTAAAACTTTAGTCCAACCTCGCATACGATCCGACACGTTCGCAAATTCGAATTAAGTCGCCTTCATATCGAATGACTAACGCAAGAGGGATTGGTTTTAGGTTAGGCTATCGTTTTAGAGCGAGCGCAGCGAGCGAGACACGCGTAAAGGTGTGTCACAATCCAACGGTTTGTCACATACGGACATTGAAACATTCGCACCAGCCCGAGGAGCCGGAAGTCTTTATCCTATGGCCTACTGACTAATGTTTACAGTTTATGAATAGTTTCACATAAATAGTACTATTTCCACATAGTACAGTGCAATGTGATGTCCGAAATGGCTGACAAAATTAGGTAATAACACGAAATGTATGCAAGGCAATGTAAGGTATATGTATACCTTGCAAATTGTGATCGTTGCTCGCTCGCTCGTAAAAATTTAGTCCAACCTCACATACGATCCGACACGTTCGCAAATTCGAAATAAGTCGCCTTCATATCGAATGACTAACGCAAGAGGGATTGGTTTTAGGTTAGGCTATAGTTTTCGAGCGAGCGCAGCGAGCGAGAGACGCGTAAAGGTGTGTCACAATCCAACGGTTTGGCACATACGGACATTGAAACATTCGCACTAGCCCGAGAAGCCGGAAGTCTTTATCCTATTGCCTACTGACAAATGTTTACAGTTTATGAATAGTACCACATAAATAGTACTATTTCCACATACTACAGTGCAATGTGATGTCCGAAGTGGCTGACAAAATTCGGTACTAACACGATATATATGCATATTGCAAGGTATATGTATACCTTGCAAATTGTGATCGTTGCTCGCTCGCTCCGCTCGCTCGTAATTATCTACTCCAACCTCACAACCGATCCGACACGTTCGCAAATTCGAAATATGTCGCCACCATATCGAATAATGAACGCAAGATGGATTGGTTTTAGGTTAGGCTATAGTTTTCGAGCGAGCGCAGCGAGCGAGAGACGCGTAAAGGTGTGTCACCATCGAACGGTTTGGCACATACTGACATTGAAACATTCGCACCAGCCCGAGGAGCCGGAACTCTTTATCCAATGGCCTACTGACAAATGTTTACAGTTTATGAATAGTTTCACATAAATAGTACTATTTCCACATAGTACAGTGCAGTGTGATGTCCGAAATGGCTGACCAAATTAGGTAATAACACGAAATGTATGCAAGGCAATATAAGGTATATGTATACCTTTCAAATTGTGATCGTTGCTCGCTCGCTCCGCTCGCTCGTAAAAATTTAGTCCAACCTCGCATACGATCCGACACGTTCGCAAATTCGAATTAAGTCGCCTTCATATCGAATGACTAACGCAAGAGGGATTGGTTTTAGGTTAGGCTATCGTTTTAGAGCGAGCGCAGCGAGCGAGACACGCGTAAAGGTGTGTCACAATCCAACGGTTTGTCACATACGGACATTGAAACATTCGCACCAGCCCGAGGAGCCGGAAGTCTTTATCCTATGGCCTACTGACTAATGTTTACAGTTTATGAATAGTTTCACATAAATAGTACTATTTCCACATAGTACAGTGCAATGTGATGTCCGAAATGGCTGACAAAATTAGGTAATAACACGAAATGTATGCAAGGCAATATAAGGTATATGTATACCTTGCAAATTGTGATCGTTGCTAGCTCGCTCCGCTCGCTCGTAATTATCTACTCCAACCTCACAACCGATCCGGCACGTTCGCAAATTGGAAATATGTCGCCACCATATCGAATAATGAACGCAAGATGGATTGGTTTTAGGTTAGGCTACAGTTTTCGAGCGAGCGCAGCGAGCGAGAGACTCGTAAAGGTGTGTCACAATCGAACGGTTTGGCACATACTGACATTGAAACATTCGCACCAGCCCGAGGAGCCGGTAGTCTTTATCATATTGCCTACTGACAAATGTTTACAGTTTATGAATATTTTCACATAAATAGTACTATTTCCACATAGTACAGTGCAATGTGATGTCCGAAATGGCTGACAAAATTAGGTAATAACACGAAATGTATGCAAGGCAATATAAGGTATATGTATACCTTGCAAATTGTGATCGTTGCTCGCTCGCTCCGCTCGCTCGTAAAAATTTAGTCCAACCTCACATACGATCCGACACGTTCGCAAATTCGAAATAAGTCGCCTTCATATCGAATGACTAACGCAAGAGGGATTGGTTTTAGGTTAGGCTACAGTTTTCGAGCGAGCGCAGCGAGCGAGAGACGCGTAAAGGTGTGTCACAATCCAACGGTTTGGCACATACGGACATTGAAACATTCGCACCAGCCCGAGGAGCCGGAAGTCTTTATCCTATTTCCTACTGACAAATGTTTACAGTTTATGAATGGTATCACATAAATAGTACTATTTCCACATACTACAGTGCAATGTGATGTCCGAAGTGGCTGACAAAATTAGGTAATAACACGAAATATATGCAAGGCAACATTAGGTATATGTATAGCTTGGAAATTGTGATCGTTGCTCACTCGCTCCGCTCGCTCGTAAAAATTTAGTCCTACCTCACATACGATCCGACACGTTCGCAAATTCGAAATAAGTTGCCTTCATATCGAATGACTAACGCAAGAGGGATTGGTTTTAGGTTAGGCTATAGTTTTCGAGCGAGCGCAGCGAGCGAGAGACGCGTAAAGGTGTGTCATAATCCAACGGTTTGGCACATACTGACATTGAAACATTCACACCAGCCCGAGGAGCCGGAAGTCTTTATCATATTGCCTACTGACAAATGTTTACAGTTTGTGAATAGTTTCACATAAATAGTACTATTTCCACATAGTACAGTGCAATGTGATGTCCGAAATGGCTGACCAAATTAGGTAATAACACGAAATGTATGCAAGGCAATATAAGGTATATGTATACCTTGCAAATTGTGATCGTTGCTCACTCGCTCCGCTCGCTCGTAAAAATTTATTCCTACCTCACATACGATCCGACACGTTCGCAAATTCGAAATAAGTTGCCTTCATATCGAATGACTAACGCAAGAGGGATTGGTTTTAGGTTAGGCTATAGTTTTCGAGCGAGCGCAGCGAGCGAGAGACGCGTAAAGGTGTGTCATAATCCAACGGTTTGGCACATACTGACATTGAAACATTCACACCAGCCCGAGGAGCCGGAAGTCTTTATCATATTGCCTACTGACAAATGTTTACAGTTTGTGAATAGTTTCACCTAAATAGTACTATCTCCACATACTACAGTGCAATGTGATGTCCGAAGTGGCTGACAAAATTAGGTACTAACACGATATATATGCATATAGCAAGGTGTATGTATACCCTGCAAATTGTGATCGTTGCTCGCTCGCTCCGCT
This sequence comes from Bombus terrestris, assembly GCF_910591885.1. Lineage (NCBI taxonomy): Eukaryota > Metazoa > Arthropoda > Insecta > Hymenoptera > Apidae > Bombus > Bombus terrestris. The sequence goes on along the minus strand of NW_025963552.1, from coordinate 336,805 downwards.
CGCTCGTAAAAATTTAGTCCAACCTCACATACGATCCGACACGTTCGCAAATTCGAAATAAGTTGCCTTCATATCGAATGACTAACGCAAGAGGGATTGGTTTTAGGTTAGGCTATAGTTTTCGAGCGAGCGCAGCGAGCGAGAGACGTGTAAAGGTGTGTCACAATCCAACGGTTTGGCACATACGGACATTGAAACATTCGCACCAGCCCGAGGAGCCGGAAGTCTCTATCCTATTGCCTACTGACAAACGTTTACAGTTTATGAATAGTATCACATAAATAGTACTATTTCCACATACTAAAGTGCAATGTGATGTCCGAAGTGGCTGACAAAATTAGGTACTAACACGATATATATGCATATTGCAAGGTATATGTATACCTTGCAAACTGTGATCGTTGCTCGCTCGCTCCGCTCGCTCGTAAAACTTTAGTCCAACCTCGCATACGATCCGACACGTTCGCAAATTCGAATTAAGTCGCCTTCATATCGAATGACTAACGCAAGAGGGATTGGTTTTAGGTTAGGCTATCGTTTTAGAGCGAGCGCAGCGAGCGAGACACGCGTAAAGGTGTGTCACAATCCAACGGTTTGTCACATACGGACATTGAAACATTCGCACCAGCCCGAGGAGCCGGAAGTCTTTATCCTATGGCCTACTGACTAATGTTTACAGTTTATGAATAGTTTCACATAAATAGTACTATTTCCACATAGTACAGTGCAATGTGATGTCCGAAATGGCTGACAAAATTAGGTAATAACACGAAATGTATGCAAGGCAATGTAAGGTATATGTATACCTTGCAAATTGTGATCGTTGCTCGCTCGCTCGTAAAAATTTAGTCCAACCTCACATACGATCCGACACGTTCGCAAATTCGAAATAAGTCGCCTTCATATCGAATGACTAACGCAAGAGGGATTGGTTTTAGGTTAGGCTATAGTTTTCGAGCGAGCGCAGCGAGCGAGAGACGCGTAAAGGTGTGTCACAATCCAACGGTTTGGCACATACGGACATTGAAACATTCGCACTAGCCCGAGAAGCCGGAAGTCTTTATCCTATTGCCTACTGACAAATGTTTACAGTTTATGAATAGTACCACATAAATAGTACTATTTCCACATACTACAGTGCAATGTGATGTCCGAAGTGGCTGACAAAATTCGGTACTAACACGATATATATGCATATTGCAAGGTATATGTATACCTTGCAAATTGTGATCGTTGCTCGCTCGCTCCGCTCGCTCGTAATTATCTACTCCAACCTCACAACCGATCCGACACGTTCGCAAATTCGAAATATGTCGCCACCATATCGAATAATGAACGCAAGATGGATTGGTTTTAGGTTAGGCTATAGTTTTCGAGCGAGCGCAGCGAGCGAGAGACGCGTAAAGGTGTGTCACCATCGAACGGTTTGGCACATACTGACATTGAAACATTCGCACCAGCCCGAGGAGCCGGAACTCTTTATCCAATGGCCTACTGACAAATGTTTACAGTTTATGAATAGTTTCACATAAATAGTACTATTTCCACATAGTACAGTGCAGTGTGATGTCCGAAATGGCTGACCAAATTAGGTAATAACACGAAATGTATGCAAGGCAATATAAGGTATATGTATACCTTGCAAATTGTGATCGTTGCTCGCTCGCTCCGCTCGCTCGTAAAAATTTAGTCCAACCTCGCATACGATCCGACACGTTCGCAAATTCGAATTAAGTCGCCTTCATATCGAATGACTAACGCAAGAGGGATTGGTTTTAGGTTAGGCTATCGTTTTAGAGCGAGCGCAGCGAGCGAGACACGCGTAAAGGTGTGTCACAATCCAACGGTTTGTCACATACGGACATTGAAACATTCGCACCAGCCCGAGGAGCCGGAAGTCTTTATCCTATGGCCTACTGACTAATGTTTACAGTTTATGAATAGTTTCACATAAATAGTACTATTTCCACATAGTACAGTGCAATGTGATGTCCGAAATGGCTGACAAAATTAGGTAATAACACGAAATGTATGCAAGGCAATATAAGGTATATGTATACCTTGCAAATTGTGATCGTTGCTAGCTCGCTCCGCTCGCTCGTAATTATCTACTCCAACCTCACAACCGATCCGGCACGTTCGCAAATTGGAAATATGTCGCCACCATATCGAATAATGAACGCAAGATGGATTGGTTTTAGGTTAGGCTACAGTTTTCGAGCGAGCGCAGCGAGCGAGAGACGCGTAAAGGTGTGTCACAATCGAACGGTTTGGCACATACTGACATTGAAACATTCGCACCAGCCCGAGGAGCCGGTAGTCTTTATCATATTGCCTACTGACAAATGTTTACAGTTTATGAATATTTTCACATAAATAGTACTATTTCCACATAGTACAGTGCAATGTGATGTCCGAAATGGCTGACAAAATTAGGTAATAACACGAAATGTATGCAAGGCAATATAAGGTATATGTATACCTTGCAAATTGTGATCGTTGCTCGCTCGCTCCGCTCGCTCGTAAAAATTTAGTCCAACCTCACATACGATCCGACACGTTCGCAAATTCGAAATAAGTCGCCTTCATATCGAATGACTAACGCAAGAGAGATTGGTTTTAGGTTAGGCTACAGTTTTCGAGCGAGCGCAGCGAGCGAGAGACGCGTAAAGGTGTGTCACAATCCAACGGTTTGGCACATACGGACATTGAAACATTCGCACCAGCCCGAGGAGCCGGAAGTCTTTATCCTATTTCCTACTGACAAATGTTTACAGTTTATGAATGGTATCACATAAATAGTACTATTTCCACATACTACAGTGCAATGTGATGTCCGAAGTGGCTGACAAAATTAGGTAATAACACGAAATATATGCAAGGCAACATTAGGTATATGTATAGCTTGGAAATTGTGATCGTTGCTCACTCGCTCCGCTCGCTCGTAAAAATTTAGTCCTACCTCACATACGATCCGACACGTTCGCAAATTCGAAATAAGTTGCCTTCATATCGAATGACTAACGCAAGAGGGATTGGTTTTAGGTTAGGCTATAGTTTTCGAGCGAGCGCAGCGAGCGAGAGACGCGTAAAGGTGTGTCATAATCCAACGGTTTGGCACATACTGACATTGAAACATTCACACCAGCCCGAGGAGCCGGAAGTCTTTATCATATTGCCTACTGACAAATGTTTACAGTTTGTGAATAGTTTCACATAAATAGTACTATTTCCACATAGTACAGTGCAATGTGATGTCCGAAATGGCTGACCAAATTAGGTAATAACACGAAATGTATGCAAGGCAATATATGGTATATGTATACCTTGCAAATTGTGATCGTTGCTCACTCGCTCCGCTCGCTCGTAAAAATTTATTCCTACCTCACATACGATCCGACACGTTCGCAAATTCGAAATAAGTTGCCTTCACATCGAATGACTAACGCAAGAGGGATTGGTTTTAGGTTAGGCTATAGTTTTCGAGCGAGCGCAGCGAGCGAGAGACGCGTAAAGGTGTGTCATAATCCAACGGTTTGGCACATACTGACATTGAAACATTCACACCAGCCCGAGGAGCCGGAAGTCTTTATCATATTGCCTACTGACAAATGTTTACAGTTTGTGAATAGTTTCACCTAAATAGAACTATCTCCACATACTACAGTGCAATATGATGTCCGAAGTGGCTGACAAAATTAGGTACTAACACGATATATATGCATATAGCAAGGTGTATGTATACCCTGCAAATTGTGATCGTTGCTCGCTCGCTCCGCTCGCTCGTAAAAATTTAGTCCAACCTCACATACGATCCGACACGTTCGCAAATTCGAAATATGTCGCCACCATATCGAATAATGAACGCAAGATGGATTGGTTTTAGGTTAGGCTATAGTTTTCGAGCGAGCGCAGCGAGCGAGAGACGCGTAAAGGTGTGTCACAATCCAACGGTTTGGCACATACGGACATTGAAACATTCGCACTAGCCCGAGGAGCCGGAACTCTTTATCCTATTGCCTACTGACAAATGTTTACAGTTTATGAATAGTTTCACATAAATAGTACTATTTCCACATAGTACAGTGCAATGTGATGTTCGAAATGGCTGACAAAATTAGGTAATAACACGAAATGTATGCAAGGCAATATAAGGTATATGTATACCTTGCAAATTGTGATCGTTGCTCGCTCACTCCGCTCGCTCGTAAAAATTTAGTCCAACCTCACATACGATCCGACACGTTCGCAAATTCGAAATAAGTCGCCTTCATATCGAATGACTAACGGAAGAGGGATTGGTTTTAGGTTAGGCTATAGTTTTCGAGCGAGCGCAGCGAGCGAGAGACGCGTAAAGGTGTGTCACAATCCAACGGTTTGGCACATACGGACATTGAAACATTCGCACCAGCCCGAGGAGCCGGAACTCTTTATCCAATGGCCTACTGACAAATGTTTACAGTTTATGAATAGTACCACATAAATAGTACTATTTCCACATACTACAGTGCAATGTGATGTTCGAAATGGCTGACAAAATTAGGTAATAACACGAAATGTATGCAAGGCAATATAAGGTATATGTATACCTTGCAAATTGTGATCGTTGCTCGCTCGCTCCGCTCGCTCGTAAAAATTTAGTCCAACCTCACATACGATCCGACACGTTCGCAAATTCGAAATAAGTCGCCTTCATATCGAATGACTAACGCAAGAGGGATTGGTTTTAGGTTAGGCTATAGTTTTCGAGCGAGCGCAGCGAGCGAGAGACGCGTAAAGGTGTGTCACAATCCAACGGTTTGGCACATACGGACATTGAAACATTCGCACTAGCCCGAGGAGCCGGAAGTCTTTATCCTATTGCCTACTGACAAATGTTTACAGTTTATGAATAGTACCACATAAATAGTACTATTTCCACATACTACAGTGCAATGTGATGTCCGAAGTGGCTGACAAAATTAGGTACTAACACGATATATATGCATATTGCAAGGTATATGTATACCTTGCAAATTGTGATCGTTGCTCGCTCGCTCCGCTCGCTCGTAATTATCTACTCCAACCTCACAACCGATCCGACACGTTCGCAAATTCGAAATATGTCGCCACCATATCGAATAATGAACGCAAGATGGATTGGTTTTAGGTTCGGCTACAGTTTTCGAGCGAGCGCAGCGAGCGAGAGACGCGTAAAGGTGTGTCACAATCCAACGGTTTGTCACATACGGACATTGAAACATTCGCACCAGCCCGAGGAGCCGGAGGTCTTTATCCTATTGCCTACTGACAAATGTTTACAGTTTATGAATAGTATCACATAAATAGTACTATTTCCACATAGTACAGTGCAATGTGATGTCCGAAATGGCTGACAAAGTTAGGTAATAATGCGAAATGTATGCAAGGCAATATAAGGTATATGTATACCTTGCAAATTGTGATCGTTGCTCACTCGCTCCGCTCGCTCGTAAAAATTTATTCCTACCTCACATACGATCCGACACGTTCGCAAATTCGAAATAAGTTGCCTTCATATCGAATGACTAACGCAAGAGGGATTGGTTTTAGGTTAGGCTATAGTTTTCGAGCGAGCGCAGCGAGCGAGAGACGCGTAAAGGTGTGTCATAATCCAACGGTTTGGCACATACTGACATTGAAACATTCACACCAGCCCGAGGAGCCGGAAGTCTTTATCATATTGCCTACTGACAAATGTTTACAGTTTGTGAATAGTTTCACCTAAATAGAACTATCTCCACATACTACAGTGCAATGTGATGTTCGAAGTGGCTGACAAAATTAGGTACTAACACGATATATATGCATATAGCAAGGTGTATGTATACCCTGCAAATTGTGATCGTTGCTCGCTCGCTCCGCTCGCTCGTAAAAATTTAGTCCAACCTCACATACGATCCGACACGTTCGCAAATTCGAAATATGTCGCCACCATATCGAATAATGAACGCAAGATGGATTGGTTTTAGGTTAGGCTATAGTTTTCGAGCGAGCGCAGCGAGCGAGAGACGCGTAAAGGTGTGTCACAATCCAACGGTTTGGCACATACGGACATTGAAACATTCGCACTAGCCCGAGGAGCCGGAAGTCTTTATCCTATTGCCTACTGACAAATGTTTACAGTTTATGAATAGTTTCACATAAATAGTACTATTTCCACATAGTACAGTGCAATGTGATGTTCGAAATGGCTGACAAAATTAGGTAATAACACGAAATGTATGCAAGGCAATATAAGGTATATGTATACCTTGCAAATTGTGATCGTTGCTCGCTCGCTCCGCTCGCTCGTAAAAATTTAGTCCAACCTCACATACGATCCGACACGTTCGCAAATTCGAAATAAGTCGCCTTCATATCGAATGACTAACGCAAGAGGGATTGGTTTTAGGTTAGGCTATAGTTTTCGAGCGAGCGCAGCGAGCGAGAGACGCGTAAAGGTGTGTCACCATCGAACGGTTTGGCACATACTGACATTGAAACATTCGCACCAGCCCGAGGAGCCGGAACTCTTTATCCAATGGCCTACTGACAAATGTTTACAGTTTATGAATAGTACCACATAAATAGTACTATTTCCACATACTACAGTGCAATGTGATGTCCGAAGCGGCTGACAAAATTAGGTACTAACACGATATATATGCATATTGCAAGGTATATGTATACCTTGCAAATTGTGATCGTTACTCGCTCGCTCCGCTCGCTCGTAATTATCTACTCCAACCTCACAACCGATCCGACACGTTCGCAAATTCGAAATATGTCGCCACCATATCGAATAATGAACGCAAGATGGATTGGTTTTAGGTTCGGCTACAGTTTTCGAGCGAGCGCAGCGAGCGAGAGACGCGTAAAGGTGTGTCACAATCCAACGGTTTGTCACATACGGACATTGAAACATTCGCACCAGCCCGAGGAGCCGGAGGTCTTTATCCTATTGCCTACTGACAAATGTTTACAGTTTATGAATAGTATCACATAAATAGTACTATTTCCACATAGTACAGTGCAATGTGATGTCCGAAATGGCTGACAAAATTAGGTAATAACACGAAATGTATGCAAGGCAATATAAGGTATATGTATACCTTGCAAATTGTGATCGTTCCTCGCTCGCTCCGCTCGCTCGTAATTATCTACTCCAACCTCACAACCGATCCGACACGTTCGCAAATTCGAAATATGTCGCCACCATATCGAATAATGAACGCAAGATGGATTGGTTTTAGGTTAGGCTATAGTTTTCGAGCGAGCGCAGCGAGCGAGAGACGCGTAAAGGCGTGTCACCATCGAACGGTTTGGCACATACTGACATTGAAACATTCGCACCAGCCCGAGGAGCCGGAACTCTTTATCCAATGGCCTACTGACAAATGTTTACAGTTTATGAATAGTTTCACATAAATAGTACTATTTCCACATAGTACAGTGCAGTGTGATGTCCGAAATGGCTGACCAAATTAGGTAATAACACGAAATGTATGCAAGGCAATATAAGGTATATGTATACCTTGCAAATTGTGATCGTTGCTCGCTCGCTCCGCTCGCTCGTAAAAATTTAGTCCAATCTCACATACGATCCGACACGTTCGCAAATTCGAAATAAGTCGCCTTCATATCAAATGACTGACGCAAGAGGGATTCGTTTTAGGTTAGGCTATAGTTTTCGAGCGAGCGCAATGAGCGAGAGTCGCGTAAAGGTGTGTCACAATCCAACGGTTTGGCACATACGGACATTGAAACATTCGCACCAGCCCGAGGAGCCGGCAGTCTTTATCCTATTGCCTGCTGACAAATGTTCACAGTTTATGAATAGTATCACATAAATAGTAATATTTCCACATACTACACTGCAATGTGATGTCCGAAGTGGCTGACAAAATTAGGTAATAACACGAAATATATGCAAGGCAACATTAGGTATATGTATAGCTTGGAAATTGTGATCGTTGCTCACTCGCTCCGCTCGCTCGTAAAAATTTAGTCCAACCTCACATACGATCCGACACGTTCGCAAATTCGAAATAAGTTGCCTTCATATCGAATGACTAACGCAAGAGGGATTGGTTTTAGGTTAGGCTATAGTTTTCGAGCGAGCGCAGCGAGCGAGAGACGCGTAAAGGTGTGTCACAATCCAACGGTTTGGCACATACGGACATTGAAACATTCGCACTAGCCCGAGGAGCCGGAAGTCTTTATCCTATTGCCTACTGACAAATGTTTACAGTTTATGAATAGTTTCACATAAATAGTACTATTTCCACATAGTACAGTGCAATGTGATGTTCGAAATGGCTGACAAAATTAGGTAATAACACGAAATGTATGCAAGGCAATATAAGGTATATGTATACCTTGCAAATTGTGATCGTTGCTCGCTCGCTCCGCTCGCTCGTAAAAATTTAGTCCAACCTCACATACGATCCGACACGTTCGCAAATTCGAAATAAGTCGCCTTCATATCAAATGACTGACGCAAGAGGGATTGGTTTTAGGTTAGGCTATAGTTTTCGAGCGAGCGCAGCGAGCGAGAGACGCGTAAAGGTGTGTCATAATCCAACGGTTTGGCACATACTGACATTGAAACATTCACACCAGCCCGAGGAGCCGGAGGTCTTTATCCTATTGCCTACTGACAAATGTTTACAGTTTATGAATAGTATCACATAAATAGTACTATTTCCACATACTACAGTGCAATGTGATGTCCGAAGTGGCTGACAAAATTAGGTACTAACACGATATATATGCATATTGCAAGGTATATGTATACCTTGCAAATTGTGATCGTTGCTCGCTCGCTCCGCTCGCTCGTAATTATCTACTCCAACCTCACAACCGATCCGACACGTTCGCAAATTCGAAATATGTCGCCACCATATCGAATAATGAACGCAAGATGGATTGGTTTTAGGTTCGGCTACAGTTTTCGAGCGAGCGCAGCGAGCGAGAGACGCGTAAAGGTGTGTCACAATCCAACGGTTTGTCACATACGGACATTGAAACATTCGCACCAGCCCGAGGAGCCGGAGGTCTTTATCCTATTGCCTACTGACAAATGTTTACAGTTTATGAATAGTATCACATAAATAGTACTATTTCCACATAGTACAGTGCAATGTGATGTCCGTAATGGCTGACAAAGTTAGGTAATAATGCGAAATGTATGCAAGGCAATATAAGGTATATGTATACCTTGCAAATTGTGATCGTTGCTCACTCGCTCCGCTCGCTCGTAAAAATTTATTCCTACCTCACATACGATCCGACACGTTCGCAAATTCGAAATAAGTTGCCTTCATATCGAATGACTAACGCAAGAGGGATTGGTTTTAGGTTAGGCTATAGTTTTCGAGCGAGCGCAGCGAGCGAGAGACGCGTAAAGGTGTGTCATAATCCAACGGTTTGGCACATACTGACATTGAAACATTCACACCAGCCCGAGGAGCCGGAAGTCTTTATCATATTGCCTACTGACAAATGTTTACAGTTTGTGAATAGTTTCACCTAAATAGAACTATCTCCACATACTACAGTGCAATGTGATGTTCGAAGTGGCTGACAAAATTAGGTACTAACACGATATATATGCATATAGCAAGGTGTATGTATACCCTGCAAATTGTGATCGTTGCTCGCTCGCTCCGCTCGCTCGTAAAAATTTAGTCCAACCTCACATACGATCCGACACGTTCGCAAATTCGAAATATGTCGCCACCATATCGAATAATGAACGCAAGATGGATTGGTTTTAGGTTAGGCTATAGTTTTCGAGCGAGCGCAGCGAGCGAGAGACGCGTAAAGGTGTGTCACAATCCAACGGTTTGGCACATACGGACATTGAAACATTCGCACTAGCCCGAGGAGCCGGAAGTCTTTATCCTATTGCCTACTGACAAATGTTTACAGTTTATGAATAGTTTCACATAAATAGTACTATTTCCACATAGTACAGTGCAATGTGATGTTCGAAATGGCTGACAAAATTAGGTAATAACACGAAATGTATGCAAGGCAATATAAGGTATATGTATACCTTGCAAATTGTGATCGTTGCTCGCTCGCTCCGCTCGCTCGTAAAAATTTAGTCCAACCTCACATACGATCCGACACGTTCGCAAATTCGAAATAAGTCGCCTTCATATCGAATGACTAACGCAAGAGGGATTGGTTTTAGGTTAGGCTATAGTTTTCGAGCGAGCGCAGCGAGCGAGAGACGCGTAAAGGTGTGTCACCATCGAACGGTTTGGCACATACTGACATTGAAACATTCGCACCAGCCCGAGGAGCCGGAACTCTTTATCCAATGGCCTACTGACAAATGTTTACAGTTTATGAATAGTACCACATAAATAGTACTATTTCCACATACTACAGTGCAATGTGATGTCCGAAGCGGCTGACAAAATTAGGTACTAACACGATATATATGCATATTGCAAGGTATATGTATACCTTGCAAATTGTGATCGTTGCTCGCTCGCTCCGCTCGCTCGTAATTATCTACTCCAACCTCACAACCGATCCGACACGTTCGCAAATTCGAAATATGTCGCCACCATATCGAATAATGAACGCAAGATGGATTGGTTTTAGGTTCGGCTACAGTTTTCGAGCGAGCGCAGCGAGCGAGAGACGCGTAAAGGTGTGTCACAATCCAACGGTTTGTCACATACGGACATTGAAACATTCGCACCAGCCCGAGGAGCCGGAGGTCTTTATCCTATTGCCTACTGACAAATGTTTACAGTTTATGAATAGTATCACATAAATAGTACTATTTCCACATAGTACAGTGCAATGTGATGTCCGAAGTGGCTGACAAAATTAGGTAATAATGCGAAATGTATGCAAGGCAATATAAGGTATATGTATACCTTGCAAATTGTGATCGTTCCTCGCTCGCTCCGCTCGCTCGTAATTATCTACTCCAACCTCACAACCGATCCGACACGTTCGCAAATTCGAAATATGTCGCCACCATATCGAATAATGAACGCAAGATGGATTGGTTTTAGGTTAGGCTATAGTTTTCGAGCGAGCGCAGCGAGCGAGAGACGCGTAAAGGTGTGTCACCATCGAACGGTTTGGCACATACTGACATTGAAACATTCGCACCAGCCCGAGGAGCCGGAACTCTTTATCCAATGGCCTACTGACAAATGTTTACAGTTTATGAATAGTTTCACATAAATAGTACTATTTCCACATAGTACAGTGCAGTGTGATGTCCGAAATGGCTGACCAAATTAGGTACTAACACGATATATATGCATATTGCAAGGTATATGTATACCTTGCAAATTGTGATCGTTACTCGCTCGCTCCGCTCGCTCGTAATTATCTACTCCAACCTCACAACCGATCCGACACGTTCGCAAATTCGAAATATGTCGCCACCATATCGAATAATGAACGCAAGATGGATTGGTTTTAGGTTCGGCTACAGTTTTCGAGCGAGCGCAGCGAGCGAGAGACGCGTAAAGGTGTGTCACAATCCAACGGTTTGTCACATACGGACATTGAAACATTCGCACCAGCCCGAGGAGCCGGAGGTCTTTATCCTATTGCCTACTGACAAATGTTTACAGTTTATGAATAGTATCACATAAATAGTACTATTTCCGCATAGTACAGTGCAATGTGATGTCCGAAATGGCTGACAAAATTAGGTAATAACACGAAATGTATGCAAGGCAATATAAGGTATATGTATACCTTGCAAATTGTGATCGTTCCTCGCTCGCTCCGCTCGCTCGTAATTATCTACTCCAACCTCACAACCGATCCGACACGTTCGCAAATTCGAAATATGTCGCCACCATATCGAATAATGAACGCAAGATGGATTGGTTTTAGGTTAGGCTATAGTTTTCGAGCGAGCGCAGCGAGCGAGAGACGCGTAAAGGTGTGTCACCATCGAACGGTTTGGCACATACTGACATTGAAACATTCGCACCAGCCCGAGGAGCCGGAACTCTTTATCCAATGGCCTACTGACAAATGTTTACAGTTTATGAATAGTTTCACATAAATAGTACTATTTCCACATAGTACAGTGCAGTGTGATGTCCGAAATGGCTGACCAAATTAGGTAATAACACGAAATGTATGCAAGGCAATATAAGGTATATGTATACCTTGCAAATTGTGATCGTTGCTCGCTCGCTCCGCTCGCTCGTAAAAATTTAGTCCAATCTCACATACGATCCGACACGTTCGCAAATTCGAAATAAGTCGCCTTCATATCGAATGACTGACGCAAGAGGGATTCGTTTTAGGTTAGGCTATAGTTTTCGAGCGAGCGCAGCGAGCGAGAGTCGCGTAAAGGTGTGTCACAATCCAACGGTTTGGCACATACGGACATTGAAACATTCGCACCAGCCCGAGGAGCCGGCAGTCTTTATCCTATTGCCTGCTGACAAATGTTCACAGTTTATGAATAGTATCACATAAATAGTAATATTTCCACATACTACACTGCAATGTGATGTCCGAAGTGGCTGACAAAATTAGGTAATAACACGAAATATATGCAAGGCAACATTAGGTATATGTATAGCTTGGAAATTGTGATCGTTGCTCACTCGCTCCGCTCGCTCGTAAAAATTTAGTCCAACCTCACATACGATCCGACACGTTCGCAAATTCGAAATAAGTTGCCTTCATATCGAATGACTAACGCAAGAGGGATTGGTTTTAGGTTAGGCTATAGTTTTCGAGCGAGCGCAGCGAGCGAGAGACGCGTAAAGGTGTGTCACAATCCAACGGTTTGGCACATACGGACATTGAAACATTCGCACTAGCCCGAGGAGCCGGAAGTCTTTATCCTATTGCCTACTGACAAATGTTTACAGTTTATGAATAGTTTCACATAAATAGTACTATTTCCACATAGTACAGTGCAATGTGATGTTCGAAATGGCTGACAAAATTAGGTAATAACACGAAATGTATGCAAGGCAATATAAGGTATATGTATACCTTGCAAATTGTGATCGTTGCTCGCTCGCTCCGCTCGCTCGTAAAAATTTAGTCCAACCTCACATACGATCCGACACGTTCGCAAATTCGAAATAAGTCGCCTTCATATCGAATGACTAACGCAAGAGGGATTGGTTTTAGGTTAGGCTATAGTTTTCGAGCGAGCGCAGCGAGCGAGAGACGCGTAAAGGTGTGTCACAATCCAACGGTTTGGCACATACGGACATTGAAACATTCGCACTAGCCCGAGGAGCCGGAAGTCTTTATCCTATTGCCTACTGACAAATGTTTACAGTTTATGAATAGTACCACATAAATAGTACTATTTCCACATACTACAGTGCAATGTGATGTCCGAAGTGGCTGACAAAATTAGGTACTAACACGATATATATGCATATTGCAAGGTATATGTATACCTTGCAAATTGTGATCGTTGCTCGCTCGCTCCGCTCGCTCGTAATTATCTACTCCAACCTCACAACCGATCCGACACGTTCGCAAATTCGAAATATGTCGCCACCATATCGAATAATGAACGCAAGATGGATTGGTTTTAGGTTCGGCTACAGTTTTCGAGCGAGCGCAGCGAGCGAGAGACGCGTAAAGGTGTGTCACAATCCAACGGTTTGTCACATACGGACATTGAAACATTCGCACCAGCCCGAGGAGCCGGAGGTCTTTATCCTATTGCCTACTGACAAATGTTTACAGTTTATGAATAGTATCACATAAATAGTACTATTTCCACATAGTACAGTGCAATGTGATGTCCGAAATGGCTGACAAAGTTAGGTAATAATGCGAAATGTATGCAAGGCAATATAAGGTATATGTATACCTTGCAAATTGTGATCGTTGCTCACTCGCTCCGCTCGCTCGTAAAAATTTATTCCTACCTCACATACGATCCGACACGTTCGCAAATTCGAAATAAGTTGCCTTCATATCGAATGACTAACGCAAGAGGGATTGGTTTTAGGTTAGGCTATAGTTTTCGAGCGAGCGCAGCGAGCGAGAGACGCGTAAAGGTGTGTCATAATCCAACGGTTTGGCACATACTGACATTGAAACATTCACACCAGCCCGAGGAGCCGGAAGTCTTTATCATATTGCCTACTGACAAATGTTTACAGTTTGTGAATAGTTTCACCTAAATAGAACTATCTCCACATACTACAGTGCAATGTGATGTTCGAAGTGGCTGACAAAATTAGGTACTAACACGATATATATGCATATAGCAAGGTGTATGTATACCCTGCAAATTGTGATCGTTGCTCGCTCGCTCCGCTCGCTCGTAAAAATTTAGTCCAACCTCACATACGATCCGACACGTTCGCAAATTCGAAATATGTCGCCACCATATCGAATAATGAACGCAAGATGGATTGGTTTTAGGTTAGGCTATAGTTTTCGAGCGAGCGCAGCGAGCGAGAGACGCGTAAAGGTGTGTCACAATCCAACGGTTTGGCACATACGGACATTGAAACATTCGCACTAGCCCGAGGAGCCGGAAGTCTTTATCCTATTGCCTACTGACAAATGTTTACAGTTTATGAATAGTTTCACATAAATAGTACTATTTCCACATAGTACAGTGCAATGTGATGTTCGAAATTGCTGACAAAATTAGGTAATAACACGAAATGTATGCAAGGCAATATAAGGTATATGTATACCTTGCAAATTGTGATCGTTGCTCGCTCGCTCCGCTCGCTCGTAAAAATTTAGTCCAACCTCACATACGATCCGACACGTTCGCAAATTCGAAATAAGTCGCCTTCATATCGAATGACTAACGCAAGAGGGATTGGTTTTAGGTTAGGCTATAGTTTTCGAGCGAGCGCAGCGAGCGAGAGACGCGTAAAGGTGTGTCATAATCCAACGGTTTGGCACATACTGACATTGAAACATTCACACCAGCCCGAGGAGCCGGAAGTCTTTATCATATTGCCTACTGACAAATGTTTACAGTTTGTGAATAGTTTCACCTAAATAGAACTATCTCCACATACTACAGTGCAATGTGATGTTCGAAGTGGCTGACAAAATTAGGTACTAACACGATATATATGCATATAGCAAGGTGTATGTATACCCTGCAAATTGTGATCGTTGCTCGCTCGCTCCGCTCGCTCGTAAAAATTTAGTCCAACCTCACATACGATCCGACACGTTCGCAAATTCGAAATATGTCGCCACCATATCGAATAATGAACGCAAGATGGATTGGTTTTAGGTTCGGCTACAGTTTTCGAGCGAGCGCAGCGAGCGAGAGACGCGTAAAGGTGTGTCACAATCCAACGGTTTGTCACATACGGACATTGAAACATTCGCACCAGCCCGAGGAGCCGGAGGTCTTTATCCTATTGCCTACTGACAAATGTTTACAGTTTATGAATAGTATCACATAAATAGTACTATTTCCACATAGTACAGTGCAACGTGATGTCCGAAATGGCTGACAAAATTAGGTAATAATGCGAAATGTATGCAAGGCAATATAAGGTATATGTATACCTTGCAAATTGTGATCGTTCCTCGCTCGCTCCGCTCGCTCGTAATTATCTACTCCAACCTCACAACCGATCCGACACGTTCGCAAATTCGAAATATGTCGCCACCATATCGAATAATGAACGCAAGATGGATTGGTTTTAGGTTAGGCTATAGTTTTCGAGCGAGCGCAGCGAGCGAGAGACGCGTAAAGGTGTGTCACCATCGAACGGTTTGGCACATACTGACATTGAAACATTCGCACCAGCCCGAGGAGCCGGAACTCTTTATCCAATGGCCTACTGACAAATGTTTACAGTTTATGAATAGTTTCACATAAATAGTACTATTTCCACATAGTACAGTGCAGTGTGATGTCCGAAATGGCTGACCAAATTAGGTAATAACACGAAATGTATGCAAGGCAATATAAGGTATATGTATACCTTGCAAATTGTGATCGTTGCTCGCTCGCTCCGCTCGCTCGTAAAAATTTAGTCCAATCTCACATACGATCCGACACGTTCGCAAATTCGAAATAAGTCGCCTTCATATCGAATGACTGACGCAAGAGGGATTCGTTTTAGGTTAGGCTATAGTTTTCGAGCGAGCGCAGCGAGCGAGAGTCGCGTAAAGGTGTGTCACAATCCAACGGTTTGGCACATACGGACATTGAAACATTCGCACCAGCCCGAGGAGCCGGCAGTCTTTATCCTATTGCCTGCTGACAAATGTTCACAGTTTATGAATAGTATCACATAAATAGTAATATTTCCACATACTACACTGCAATGTGATGTCCGAAGTGGCTGACCAAATTAGGTAATAACACGAAATGTATGCAAGGCAATATAAGGTATATGTATACCTTGCAAATTGTGATCGTTGCTCGCTCGCTCCGCTCGCTCGTAAAAATTTAGTCCAATCTCACATACGATCCGACACGTTCGCAAATTCGAAATAAGTCGCCACCATATCGAATAATGAACGCAAGATGGATTGGTTTTAGGTTCGGCTACAGTTTTCGAGCGAGCGCAGCGAGCGAGAGACGCGTAAAGGTGTGTCATAATCCAACGGTTTGGCACATACTGACATTGAAACATTCACACCAGCCCGAGGAGCCGGAAGTCTTTATCATATTGCCTACTGACAAATGTTTACAGTTTGTGAATAGTTTCACCTAAATAGAACTATCTCCACATACTACAGTGCAATGTGATGTCCGAAGTGGCTGACAAAATTAGGTACTAACACGATATATATGCATATAGCAAGGTGTATGTATACCCTGCAAATTGTGATCGGTGCTCGCTCGCTCCGCTCGCTCGTAAAAATTTAGTCCAACCTCACATACGATCCGACACGTTCGCAAATTCGAAATATGTCGCCACCATATCGAATAATGAACGCAAGATGGATTGGTTTTAGGTTAGGCTATAGTTTTCGAGCGAGCGCAGCGAGCGAGAGACGCGTAAAGGTGTGTCACAATCCAACGGTTTGGCACATACGGACATTGAAACATTCGCACTAGCCCGAGGAGCCGGAAGTCTTTATCCTATTGCCTACTGACAAATGTTTACAGTTTATGAATAGTTTCACATAAATAGTACTATTTCCACATAGTACAGTGCAATGTGATGTTCGAAATGGCTGACAAAGTTAGGTAATAACACGAAATGTATGCAAGGCAATATAAGGTATATGTATACCTTGCAAATTGTGATCGTTGCTCGCTCGCTCCGCTCGCTCGTAAAAATTTAGTCCAACCTCACATACGATCCGACACGTTCGCAAATTCGAAATAAGTCGCCTTCATATCGAATGACTAACGCAAGAGGGATTGGTTTTAGGTTAGGCTATAGTTTTCGAGCGAGCGCAGCGAGCGAGAGACGCGTAAAGGTGTGTCACAATCCAACGGTTTGGCACATACGGACATTGAAACATTCGCACTAGCCCGAGGAGCCGGAAGTCTTTATCCTATTGCCTACTGACAAATGTTTACAGTTTATGAATAGTACCACATAAATAGTACTATTTCCACATACTACAGTGCAATGTGATGTCCGAAGTGGCTGACAAAATTAGGTACTAACACGATATATATGCATATTGCAAGGTATATGTATACCTTGCAAATTGTGATCGTTGCTCGCTCGCTCCGCTCGCTCGTAATTATCTACTCCAACCTCACAACCGATCCGACACGTTCGCAAATTCGAAATATGTCGCCACCATATCGAATAATGAACGCAAGATGGATTGGTTTTAGGTTCGGCTACAGTTTTCGAGCGAGCGCAGCGAGCGAGAGACGCGTAAAGGTGTGTCACAATCCAACGGTTTGTCACATACGGACATTGAAACATTCGCACCAGCCCGAGGAGCCGGAAGTCTTTATCCTATTGCCTACTGACAAATGTTTACAGTTTATGAATAGTATCACATAAATAGTACTATTTCCACATAGTACAGTGCAATGTGATGTCCGAAATGGCTGACAAAATTAGGTAATAATGCGAAATGTATGCAAGGCAATATAAGGTATATGTATACCTTGCAAATTGTGATCGTTCCTCGCTCGCTCCGCTCGCTCGTAATTATCTACTCCAACCTCACAACCGATCCGACACGTTCGCAAATTCGAAATATGTCGCCACCATATCGAATAATGAACGCAAGATGGATTGGTTTTAGGTTAGGCTATAGTTTTCGAGCGAGCGCAGCGAGCGAGAGACGCGTAAAGGTGTGTCACCATCGAACGGTTTGGCACATACTGACATTGAAACATTCGCACCAGCCCGAGGAGCCGGAACTCTTTATCCAATGGCCTACTGACAAATGTTTACAGTTTATGAATAGTTTCACATAAATAGTACTATTTCCACATAGTACAGTGCAGTGTGATGTCCGAAATGGCTGACCAAATTAGGTAATAACACGAAATGTATGCAAGGCAATATAAGGTATATGTATACCTTGCAAATTGTGATCGTTGCTCGCTCGCTCCGCTCGCTCGTAAAAATTTAGTCCAATCTCACATACGATCCGACACGTTCGCAAATTCGAAATAAGTCGCCTTCATATCGAATGACTGACGCAAGAGGGATTCGTTTTAGGTTAGGCTATAGTTTTCGAGCGAGCGCAGCGAGCGAGAGTCGCGTAAAGGTGTGTCACAATCCAACGGTTTGGCACATACGGACATTGAAACATTCGCACCAGCCCGAGGAGCCGGCAGTCTTTATCCTATTGCCTGCTGACAAATGTTCACAGTTTATGAATAGTATCACATAAATAGTAATATTTCCACATACTACACTGCAATGTGATGTCCGAAGTGGCTGACAAAATTAGGTAATAACACGAAATATATGCAAGGCAACATTAGGTATATGTATAGCTTGGAAATTGTGATCGTTGCTCACTCGCTCCGCTCGCTCGTAAAAATTTAGTCCAACCTCACATACGATCCGACACGTTCGCAAATTCGAAATAAGTTGCCTTCATATCGAATGACTAACGCAAGAGGGATTGGTTTTAGGTTAGGCTATAGTTTTCGAGCGAGCGCAGCGAGCGAGAAACGTGTAAAGGTGTGTCACAATCCAACGGTTTGGCACATACGGACATTGAAACATTCGCACCAGCCCGAGGAGCCGGAAGTCTTTATCCTATTGCCTACTGACAAATGTTTACAGTTTATGAATAGTATCACATAAATAGTACTATTTCCACATACTAAAGTGCAATGTGATGTCCGAAGTGGCTGACAAAATTAGGTACTAACACGATATATATGCATATTGCAAGGTATATGTATACCTTGCAAATTGTGATCGTTGCTCGCTCGCTCCGCTCGCTCGTAAAACTTTAGTCCAACCTCGCATACGATCCGACACGTTCGCAAATTCGAATTAAGTCGCCTTCATATCGAATGACTAACGCAAGAGGGATTGGTTTTAGGTTAGGCTATCGTTTTAGAGCGAGCGCAGCGAGCGAGACACGCGTAAAGGTGTGTCACAATCCAACGGTTTGTCACATACGGACATTG
Source organism: Bombus terrestris (assembly GCF_910591885.1). Lineage (NCBI taxonomy): Eukaryota > Metazoa > Arthropoda > Insecta > Hymenoptera > Apidae > Bombus > Bombus terrestris. The sequence goes on along the minus strand of NW_025963552.1, from coordinate 317,256 downwards.
AAACATTCGCACCAGCCCGAGGAGCCGGAAGTCTTTATCCTATGGCCTACTGACTAATGTTTACAGTTTATGAATAGTTTCACATAAATAGTACTATTTCCACATAGTACAGTGCAATGTGATGTCCGAAATGGCTGACAAAATTAGGTAATAACACGAAATGTATGCAAGGCAATATAAGGTATATGTATACCTTGCAAATTGTGATCGTTGCTCGCTCGCTCGTAAAAATTTAGTCCAACCTCACATACGATCCGACACGTTCGCAAATTCGAAATAAGTCGCCTTCATATCGAATGACTAACGCAAGAGGGATTGGTTTTAGGTTAGGCTATAGTTTTCGAGCGAGCGCAGCGAGCGAGAGACGCGTAAAGGTGTGTCACAATCCAACGGTTTGGCACATACGGACATTGAAACATTCGCACTAGCCCGAGGAGCCGGAAGTCTTTATCCTATTGCCTACTGACAAATGTTTACAGTTTATGAATAGTACCACATAAATAGTACTATTTCCACATACTACAGTGCAATGTGATGTCCGAAGTGGCTGACAAAATTAGGTACTAACACGATATATATGCATATTGCAAGGTATATGTATACCTTGCAAATTGTGATCGTTGCTCGCTCGCTCCGCTCGCTCGTAATTATCTACTCCAACCTCACAACCGATCCGACACGTTCGCAAATTCGAAATATGTCGCCACCATATCGAATAATGAACGCAAGATGGATTGGTTTTAGGTTAGGCTATAGTTTTCGAGCGAGCGCAGCGAGCGAGAGACGCGTAAAGGTGTGTCACCATCGAACGGTTTGGCACATACTGACATTGAAACATTCGCACCAGCCCGAGGAGCCGGAACTCTTTATCCAATGGCCTACTGACAAATGTTTACAGTTTATGAATAGTTTCACATAAATAGTACTATTTCCACATAGTACAGTGCAGTGTGATGTCCGAAATGGCTGACCAAATTAGGTAATAACACGAAATGTATGCAAGGCAATATAAGGTATATGTATACCTTGCAAATTGTGATCGTTGCTCGCTCGCTCCGCTCGCTCGTAAAAATTTAGTCCAATCTCACATACGATCCGACACGTTCGCAAATTCGAAATAAGTCGCCTTCATATCGAATGACTGACGCAAGAGGGATTCGTTTTAGGTTAGGCTATAGTTTTCGAGCGAGCGCAGCGAGCGAGAGTCGCGTAAAGGTGTGTCACAATCCAACGGTTTGGCACATACGGACATTGAAACATTCGCACCAGCCCGAGGAGCCGGCAGTCTTTATCCTATTGCCTGCTGACAAATGTTCACAGTTTATGAATAGTATCACATAAATAGTACTATTTCCACATACTACACTGCAATGTGATGTCCGAAGTGGCTGACAAAATTAGGTAATAACACGAAATATATGCAAGGCAACATTAGGTATATGTATAGCTTGGAAATTGTGATCGTTGCTCACTCGCTCCGCTCGCTCGTAAAAATTTAGTCCAACCTCACATACGATCCGACACGTTCGCAAATTCGAAATAAGTTGCCTTCATATCGAATGACTAACGCAAGAGGGATTGGTTTTAGGTTAGGCTATAGTTTTCGAGCGAGCGCAGCGAGCGAGAGACGTGTAAAGGTGTGTCACAATCCAACGGTTTGGCACATACGGACATTGAAACATTCGCACCAGCCCGAGGAGCCGGAAGTCTTTATCCTATTGCCTACTGACAAATGTTTACAGTTTATGAATAGTATCACATAAATAGTACTATTTCCACATACTAAAGTGCAATGTGATGTCCGAAGTGGCTGACAAAATTAGGTACTAACACGATATATATGCATATTGCAAGGTATATGTATACCTTGCAAATTGTGATCGTTGCACGCTCGCTCCGCTCGCTCGTAAAACTTTAGTCCAACCTCGCATACGATCCGACACGTTCGCAAATTCGAATTAAGTCGCCTTCATATCGAATGACTAACGCAAGAGGGATTGGTTTTAGGTTAGGCTATCGTTTTAGAGCGAGCGCAGCGAGCGAGACACGCGTAAAGGTGTGTCACAATCCAACGGTTTGTCACATACGGACATTGAAACATTCGCACCAGCCCGAGGAGCCGGAAGTCTTTATCCTATGGCCTACTGACTAATGTTTACAGTTTATGAATAGTTTCACATAAATAGTACTATTTCCACATAGTACAGTGCAATGTGATGTCCGAAATGGCTGACAAAATTAGGTAATAACACGAAATGTATGCAAGGCAATATAAGGTATATGTATACCTTGCAAATTGTGATCGTTGCTCGCTCGCTCGTAAAAATTTAGTCCAACCTCACATACGATCCGACACGTTCGCAAATTCGAAATAAGTCGCCTTCATATCGAATGACTAACGCAAGAGGGATTGGTTTTAGGTTAGGCTATAGTTTTCGAGCGAGCGCAGCGAGCGAGAGACGCGTAAAGGTGTGTCACAATCCAACGGTTTGGCACATACGGACATTGAAACATTCGCACTAGCCCGAGGAGCCGGAAGTCTTTATCCTATTGCCTACTGACAAATGTTTACAGTTTATGAATAGTACCACATAAATAGTACTATTTCCACATACTACAGTGCAATGTGATGTCCGAAGTGGCTGACAAAATTAGGTACTAACACGATATATATGCATATTGCAAGGTATATGTATACCTTGCAAATTGTGATCGTTGCTCGCTCGCTCCGCTCGCTCGTAATTATCTACTCCAACCTCACAACCGATCCGACACGTTCGCAAATTCGAAATATGTCGCCACCATATCGAATAATGAACGCAAGATGGATTGGTTTTAGGTTAGGCTATAGTTTTCGAGCGAGCGCAGCGAGCGAGAGACGCGTAAAGGTGTGTCACAATCCAACGGTTTGGCACATACTGACATTGAAACATTCGCACCAGCCCGAGGAGCCGGAACTCTTTATCCAATGGCCTACTGACAAATGTTTACAGTTTATGAATAGTTTCACATAAATAGTACTATTTCCACATAGTACAGTGCAGTGTGATGTCCGAAATGGCTGACCAAATTAGGTAATAACACGAAATGTATGCAAGGCAATATAAGGTATATGTATACCTTGCAAATTGTGATCGTTGCTCGCTCGCTCCGCTCGCTCGTAAAAATTTAGTCCAACCTCGCATACGATCCGACACGTTCGCAAATTCGAATTAAGTCGCCTTCATATCGAATGACTAACGCAAGAGGGATTGGTTTTAGGTTAGGCTATCGTTTTAGAGCGAGCGCAGCGAGCGAGACACGCGTAAAGGTGTGTCACAATCCAACGGTTTGTCACATACGGACATTGAAACATTCGCACCAGCCCGAGGAGCCGGAAGTCTTTATCCTATGGCCTACTGACTAATGTTTACAGTTTATGAATAGTTTCACATAAATAGTACTATTTCCACATAGTACAGTGCAATGTGATGTCCGAAATGGCTGACAAAATTAGGTAATAACACGAAATGTATGCAAGGCAATATAAGGTATATGTATACCTTGAAAATTGTGATCGTTGCTCGCTCGCTCCGCTCGCTCGTAATTATCTACTCCAACCTCACAACCGATCCGGCACGTTCGCAAATTGGAAATATGTCGCCACCATATCGAATAATGAACGCAAGATGGATTGGTTTTAGGTTAGGCTACAGTTTTCGAGCGAGCGCAGCGAGCGAGAGACGCGTAAAGGTGTGTCACAATCGAACGGTTTGGCACATACTGACATTGAAACATTCGCACCAGCCCGAGGAGCCGGTAGTCTTTATCATATTGCCTACTGACAAATGTTTACAGTTTATGAATATTTTCACATAAATAGTACTATTTCCACATAGTACAGTGCAATGTGATGTCCGAAATGGCTGACAAAATTAGGTAATAACACGAAATGTATGCAAGGCAATATAAGGTATATGTATACCTTGTAAATTGTGATCGTTGCTCGCTCGCTCCGCTCGCTCGTAAAAATTTAGTCCAACCTCACATACGATCCGACACGTTCGCAAATTCGAAATAAGTCGCCTTCATATCGAATGACTAACGCAAGAGGGATTGGTTTTAGGTTAGGCTACAGTTTTCGAGCGAGCGCAGCGAGCGAGAGACGCGTAAAGGTGTGTCACAATCCAACGGTTTGGCACATACGGACATTGAAACATTCGCACCAGCCCGAGGAGCCGGAAGTATTTATCCTATTTCCTACTGACAAATGTTTACAGTTTATGAATGGTATCACATAAATAGTACTATTTCCACATACTACAGTGCAATGTGATGTCCGAAGTGGCTGACAAAATTAGGTAATAACACGAAATATATGCAAGGCAACATTAGGTATATGTATAGCTTGGAAATTGTGATCGTTGCTCACTCGCTCCGCTCGCTCGTAAAAATTTAGTCCTACCTCACATACGATCCGACACGTTCGCAAATTCGAAATAAGTTGCCTTCATATCGAATGACTAACGCAAGAGGGATTGGTTTTAGGTTAGGCTATAGTTTTCGAGCGAGCGCAGCGAGCGAGAGACGCGTAAAGGTGTGTCATAATCCAACGGTTTGGCACATACTGACATTGAAACATTCACACCAGCCCGAGGAGCCGGAAGTCTTTATCATATTGCCTACTGACAAATGTTTACAGTTTGTGAATAGTTTCACCTAAATAGAACTATCTCCACATACTACAGTGCAATGTGATGTCCGAAGTGGCTGACAAAATTAGGTACTAACACGATATATATGCATATAGCAAGGTGTATGTATACCCTGCAAATTGTGATCGTTGCTCGCTCGCTCCGCTCGCTCGTAAAAATTTAGTTCAACCTCACATACGATCCGACACGTTCGCAAATTCGAAATATGTCGCCACCATATCGAATAATGAACGCAAGATGGATTGGTTTTAGGTTAGGCTATAGTTTTCGAGCGAGCGCAGCGAGCGAGAGACGCGTAAAGGTGTGTCACAATCCAACGGTTTGGCACATACGGACATTGAAACATTCGCACTAGCCCGAGGAGCCGGAAGTCTTTATACTATTGCCTACTGACAAATGTTTACAGTTTATGAATAGTTTCACATAAATAGTACTATTTCCACATACTACAGTGCAATGTGATGTCCGAAGTGGCTGACAAAATTAGGTACTAACACGATATATATGCATATTGCAAGGTATATGTATACCTTGCAAATTGTGATCGTTGCTCGCTCGCTCCGCTCGCTCGTAAAAATTTAGTTCAACCTCACATACGATCCGACACGTTCGCAAATTCGAAATATGTCGCCACCATATCGAATAATGAACGCAAGATGGATTGGTTTTAGGTTAGGCTATAGTTTTCGAGCGAGCGCAGCGAGCGAGAGACGCGTAAAGGTGTGTCACAATCCAACGGTTTGGCACATACTGACATTGAAACATTCGCACTAGCCCGAGGAGCCGGAAGTCTTTATACTATTGCCTACTGACAAATGTTTACAGTTTATGAATAGTTTCACATAAATAGTACTATTTCCACATAGTACAGTGCAATGTGATGTTCGAAATGGCTGACAAAATTAGGTAATAACACGAAATGTATGCAAGGCAATATAAGGTATATGTATACCTTGCAAATTGTTATCGTTGCTCGCACGCTCCGCTCGCTCGTAAAAATTTAGTCCAACCTCACATACGATCCGACACGTTCGCAAATTCGAAATAAGTCGCCTTCATATCGAATGACTAACGCAAGAGGGATTGGTTTTAGGTTAGGCTATAGTTTTCGAGCGAGCTCAGCGAGCGAGAGACGCGTAAAGGTGTGTCACAATCCAACGGTTTGGCACATACGGACATTGAAACATTCGCACTAGCCCGAGGAGCCGTAAGTCTTTATCCTATTGCCTACTGACAAATGTTTACAGTTTATGAATAGTACCACATAAATAGTACTATTTCCACATACTACAGTGCAATGTGATGTCCGAAGTGGCTGACAAAATTAGGTACTAACACGATATATATGCATATTGCAAGGTATAAGTATACCTTGCAAATTGTGATCGTTGCTCGCTCGCTTCGCTCGCTCGTAATTATCTACTCCAACCTCACAACCGATCCGACACGTTCGCAAATTCGAAATATGTCGCCACCATATCGAATAATGAACGCAAGATGGATTGGTTTTAGGTTCGGCTACAGTTTTCGAGCGAGCGCAGCGAGCGAGAGACGCGTAAAGGTGTGTCACAATCCAACGGTTTGTCACATACGGACATTGAAACATTCGCACCAGCCCGAGGAGCCGGAGGTCTTTATCCTATTGCCTACTGACAAATGTTTACAGTTTATGAATAGTATCACATAAATAGTACTATTTCCACATAGTACAGTGCAATGTGATGTCCGAAATGGCTGACAAAATTAGGTAATAACGCGAAATGTATGCAAGGCAATATAAGGTATATGTATACCTTGCAAATTGTGATCGTTGCTCGCTCGCTCCGCACGCTCGTAAAAATTTAGTCCAACCTCACATACGATCCGACACGTTCGCAAATTCGAAATATGTCGCCACCATATCGAATAATGAACGCAAGATGGATTGGTTTTAGGTTAGGCTATAGTTTTCGAGCGAGCGCAGCGAGCGAGAGACGCGTAAAGGTGTGTCACCATCGAACGGTTTGGCACATACTGACATTGAAACATTCGCACCAGCCCGAGGAGCCGGAGGTCTTTATCCTATTGCCTACTGACAAATGTTTACAGTTTATGAATAGTATCACATAAATAGTACTATTTCCACATAGTACAGTGCAATGTGATGTCCGAAATGGCTGACAAAATTAGGTAATAAAGCGAAATGTATGCAAGGCAATATAAGGTATATGTATACCTTGCAAATTGTGATCGTTGCTCGCTCGCTCCGCACGCTCGTAAAAATTTAGTCCAACCTCACATACGATCCGACACGTTCGCAAATTCGAAATATGTCGCCACCATATCGAATAATGAACGCAAGATGGATTGGTTTTAGGTTAGGCTATAGTTTTCGAGCGAGCGCAGCGAGCGAGAGACGCGTAAAGGTGTGTCACCATCGAACGGTTTGGCACATACTGACATTGAAACATTCGCACCAGCCCGAGGAGCCGGAACTCTTTATCCAATGGCCTACTGACAAATGTTTACAGTTTATGAATAGTTTCACATAAATAGTACTATTTCCACATAGTACAGTGCAGTGTGATGTCCGAAATGGCTGACCAAATTAGGTAATAACACGAAATGTATGCAAGGCAATATAAGGTATATGTATACCTTGCAAATTGTGATCGTTGCTCGCTCGCTCCGCCCGCTCGTAAAAATTTAGTCCAATCTCACATACGATCCGACACGTTCGCAAATTCGAAATAAGTCGCCTTCATATCGAATGACTGACGCAAGAGGGATTCGTGTTAGGTTAGGCTATAGTTTTCGAGCGAGCGCAGCGAGCGAGAGTCGCGTAAAGGTGTGTCACAATCCAACGGTTTGGCACATACGGACATTGAAACATTCGCACCAGCCCGAGGAGCCGGCAGTCTTTATCCTATTGCCTGCTGACAAATGTTCACAGTTTATGAATAGTATCACATAAATAGTACTATTTCCACATACTAAAGTGCAATGTGATGTCCGAAGTGGCTGACAAAATTAGGTACTAACACGATATATATGCATATTGCAAGGTATATGTATACCTTGCAAATTGTGATCGTTGCTTGCTCGCTCCGCTCGCTCGTAAAAATTTAGTCCAACCTCGCATACGATCCGACACGTTCGCAAATTCGAAATAAGTCGCCTCCATATCGAATGACTAACGCAAGAGGGATTGGTTTTAGGTTAGGCTATAGTTTTAGAGCGAGCGCAGCGAGCGAGACACGCGTAAAGGTGTGTCACAATCCAACGGTTTGTCACATACGGACATTGAAACATTCGCACCAGCCCGAGGAGCCGGAAGTCTTTATCCTATGGCCTACTGACTAATGTTTACAGTTTATGAATAGTTTCACATAAATAGTACTATTTCCACATAGTACAGTGCAATGTGATGTCCGAAATGGCTGACAAAATTAGGTAATAACACGAAATGTATGCAAGGCAATATAAGGTATATGTATACCTTGCAAATTGTGATCGTTGCTCATTCGCTCCGCTCGCTCGTAATTATCTACTCCAACCTCACAACCGATCCGGCACGTTCGCAAATTGGAAATATGTCGCCACCATATCGAATAATGAACGCAAGATGGATTGGTTTTAGGTTAGACTACAGTTTTCGAGCGAGCGCAGCGAGCGAGAGACGCGTAAAGGTGTGTCACAATCGAACGGTTTGGCACATACTGACATTGAAACATTCGCACCAGCCCGAGGAGCCGGTAGTATTTATCATATTGCCTACAGACAAATGTTTACAGTTTATGAATAGTTTCACATAAATAGTACTATTTCCACATAGTACAGTGCAATGTGATGTTCGAAATGGCTGACAAAATTAGGTAATAACACGAAATGTATGCAAGGCAATATAAGGTATATGTATACCTTGCAAATTGTGATCGTTGCTCGCTCGCTCCGCTCGCTCGTAAAAATTTAGTCCAACCTCACATACGATCCGACACGTTCGCAAATTCGAAATAAGTCGCCTTCATATCGAATGACTAACGCAAGAGGGATTGGTTTTAGGTTAGGCTATAATTTTCGAGCGAGCGCAGCGAGCGACAGACGCGTAAAGGTGTGTCACAATCCAACGGTTTGGCACATACGGACATTGAAACATTCGCACTAGCCCGAGGAGCCGGAAGTCTTTATCCTATTACCTACTGACAAATGTTTACAGTTTATGAATAGTACCACATAAATAGTACTATTTCCACATACTACAGTGCAATGTGATGTCCGAAGTGGCTGACAAAATTAGGTACTAACACGATATATATGCATATTGCAAGGTATATGTATACCTTGCAAATTGTGATCGTTGCTCGCTCGCTCCGCTCGCTCGTAATTATCTACTCCAACCTCACAACCGATCCGACACGTTCGCAAATTCGAAATATGTCGCCACCATATCGAATAATGAACGCAAGATGGATTGGTTTTAGGTTAGGCTACAGTTTTCGAGCGAGCGCAGCGAGCGAGAGACGCGTAGAGGTGTGTCACAATCGAACGGTTTGGCACATACTGACATTGAAACATTCGCACCAGCCCGAGGAGCCGGAAGTCTTTATCATATTGCCTACTGACAAATGTTTACAGTTTATGAATAGTTTCACATAAACAGTACTATTTCCACATAGTACAGTGCAATGTGATGTCCGAAATGGCCAGACAAAATTAGGTAATAACACGAAATGTATGCAAGGCAATATAAGGTATATGTATACCTTGCAAATTGTGATCGTTGCTCGCTCGCTCCGCTCGCTCGTAAAAATTTAGTCCAACCTCACATACGATCCGACACGTTCGCAAATTCGAAATATGTCGCCACCATATCGAATAATGAACGCAAGATGGATTGGTTTTAGGTTAGGCTATAGTTTTCGAGCGAGCGCAGCGAGCGAGAGACGCGTAAAGGTGTTTCACCATCGAACGGTTTGGCACATACGGACATTGAAACATTCGCACCAGCCCGAGGAGCCGGAAGTCTTTATCCTATTGCCTGCTGACAAATGTTCACAGTTTATGAATAGTATCACATAAATAGTACTATTTCCACATACTACAGTGCAATGTGATGTCCGAAGTGGCTGACAAAATTGGGTAATAACACGAAATATATGCAAGGCAACATTAGGTATATGTATAGCTTGGAAATTCTGATCGTTGCTCACTCGCTCCGCTCGCTCGTAAAAATGTAGTCCAACCTCACATACGATCCGACACTTTCGCAAATTCGAAATAAGTTGCCTTCATATCGAATGACTAACGCAAGAGGGATTGGTTTTAGGTTAGGCTATAGTTTTCGAGCGAGCGCAGCGAGCGAGAGACGCGTAAAGGTGCGTCACAATCCAACGGTTTGGCACATACGGACATTGAAACATTCGCACCAGCTCGAGGAGTCGGAAGTCTTTATCCTATTGCGTACTGACAAATGTTTACAGTTTATGAATAGTTTCACATAAATAGTACTATTTCCACATAGTACAGTGCAATGTGATGTCCGAAATGGCTGACAAAATTAGGTACTAACACGATATATATGCATATTGCAAGGTATATGTATACCTTGCAAATTGTGATCGTTGCTCGCTCGCTCCGCTCGCTCGTAAAAATTTAGTCCAACCTCACATCCGATCCGACACGTTCGCAAATTCGAAATAAGTCGCCTTCATATCGAATGACTAACGCAAGAGGGATTGGTTTTAGGTTAGGCTATAGTTTTCGAGCGAGCTCAGCGAGCGAGAGACGCGTAAAGGTGTGTCACAATCCAACGGTTTGGCACATACTGACATTGAAACATTCGCACAAGCCCGAGGAGCCGGAATTCTTTATCATATTGCCTACTGACAAATGTTTACAGTTTGTGAATAGTTTCACCTAAATAGTACTATTTCCACATACTACAGTGCAATGTGATGTCCGAAGTGGCTGACAAAATTAGGTACTAACACGATATATATGCATATTGCAAGGTATATGTATACCTTGCAACTTGTGATCGTTGCTCGCTCGCTCCGCTCGCTCGTAAAAATTTAGTCCAACCTCACATCCGATCCGACACGTTCGCAAATTCGAAATAAGTCGCCTTCATATCGAATGACTAACGCAAGACGGATTGGTTTTAGGTTAGGCTATCGTTTTCGAGCGAGCGCAGCGAGCGAGACACGCGTAAAGGTGTGTCAGAATCCAACGGTTTGGCACATACGGACATTGAAACATTCGCACCAGCCCGAGGAGCCGGAAGTCTTTATCCTATTGCGTACTGACAAATGTTTACAGTTTATGAATAGTTTCACATAAATAGTACTATTTCCACATAGTACAGTGCAATGTGATGTCCGAAATGGCTGACAAAATTAGGTACTAACACGATATATATGCATATTGCAAGGTATATGTATACCTTGCAAATTGTGATCGTTGCTCGCTCGCTCCGCTCGCTCGTAAAAATTTAGTCCAACCTCACATCCGATCCGACACGTTCGCAAATTCGAAATATGTCGCCACCATATCGAATAATGAACGCAAGATGGATTGGTTTTAGGTTAGGCTATAGTTTTCGAGCGAGCGCAGCGAGCGAGAGACGCGTAAAGGTGTGTCACCATCGAACGGTTTGGCACATACGGACATTGAAACATTCGCACCAGCCCGAGGAGCCGGAAGTCTTTATCCTATTGCCTGCTGACAAATGTTCACAGTTTATGAATAGTATCACATAAATAGTACTATTTCCACATACTACAGTGCAATGTGATGTCCGAAGTGGCTGACAAAATTGGGTAATAACACGAAATATATGCAAGGCAACATTAGGTATATGTATAGCTTGGAAATTCTGATCGTTGCTCACTCGCTCCGCTCGCTCGTAAAAATGTAGTCCAACCTCACATACGATCCGACACTTTCGCAAATTCGAAATAAGTTGCCTTCATATCGAATGACTAACGCAAGAGGGATTGGTTTTAGGTTAGGCTATAGTTTTCGAGCGAGCGCAGCGAGCGAGAGACGCGTAAAGGTGCGTCACAATCCAACGGTTTGGCACATACGGACATTGAAACATTCGCACCAGCCCGAGGAGCCGGAAGTCTTTATCCTATTGCGTACTGACAAATGTTTACAGTTTATGAATAGTTTCACATAAATAGTACTATTTCCACATAGTACAGTGCAATGTGATGTCCGAAATGGCTGACAAAATTAGGTACTAACACGATATATATGCATATTGCAAGGTATATGTATACCTTGCAAATTGTGATCGTTGCTCGCTCGCTCCGCTCGCTCGTAAAAATTTAGTCCAGCCTCACATCCGATCCGACACGTTCGCAAATTCGAAATAAGTCGCCTTCATATCGAATGACTAACGCAAGAGGGATTGGTTTTAGGTTAGGCTATAGTTTTCGAGCGAGCTCAGCGAGCGAGAGACGCGTAAAGGTGTGTCACAATCCAACGGTTTGGCACATACTGACATTGAAACATTCGCACCAGCCCGAGGAGCCGGAAGTCTTTATCATATTGCCTACTGACAAATGTTTACAGTTTGTGAATAGTTTCACCTAAATAGTACTATTTCCACATACTACAGTGCAATGTGATGTCCGAAGTGGCTGACAAAATTAGGTACTAACACGATATATATGCATATTGCAAGGTATATGTATACCTTGCAACTTGTGATCGTTGCTCGCTCGCTCCGCTCGCTCGTAAAAATTTAGTCCAACCTCACATCCGATCCGACACGTTCGCAAATTCGAAATAAGTCGCCTTCATATCGAATGACTAACGCAAGAGGGATTGGTTTTAGGTTAGGCTATAGTTTTCGAGCGAGCGCAGCGAGCGAGACACGCGTAAAGGTGTGTCACAATCCAACGGTTTGGCACATACGGACATTGAAACATTCGCACCAGCCCGAGAAGCCGGAAGTCTTTATCCTATTGCCTACTGACAAATGTTTACAGTTTATGAATAGTTTCACATAAATAGTACTATTTCCACATAGTACAGTGCAATGTGATGTCCGAAATGGCTGACAAAATTAGGTAATAACACGAAATGTATGCAAGGCAATATAAGGTATATGTATACCTTGCAAATTGTGATCGTTGCTCGCTCGCTCCGCTCGCTCGTAATTATCTACTCCAACCTCACAACCGATCCGACACGTTCGCAAATTCGAAATATGTCGCCATCATATCGAATAATGAACGCAAGATGGATTGGTTTTAGGTTAGGCTACAGTTTTCGAGCGAGCGCAGCGAGCGAGAGACGCGTAAAGGTGTGTCAGAATCCAACGGTTTGGCACATACGGACATTGAAACATTCGCACCAGCCCGAGGAGCCGGAAGTCTTTATCCTATTGCGTACTGACAAATGTTTACAGTTTATGAATAGTTTCACATAAATAGTACTATTTCCACATAGTACAGTGCAATGTGATGTCCGAAATGGCTGACAAAATTAGGTACTAACACGATATATATGCATATTGCAAGGTATATGTATACCTTGCAAATTGTGATCGTTGCTCGCTCGCTCCGCTCGCTCGTAAAAATGTAGTCCAACCTCACATACGATCCGACACTTTCGCAAATTCGAAATAAGTTGCCTTCATATCGAATGACTAACGCAAGAGGGATTGGTTTTAGGTTAGGCTATAGTTTTCGAGCGAGCGCAGCGAGCGAGAGACGCGTAAAGGTGCGTCACAATCCAACGGTTTGGCACATACGGACATTGAAACATTCGCACCAGCCCGAGGAGCCGGAAGTCTTTATCCTATTGCGTACTGACAAATGTTTACAGTTTATGAATAGTTTCACATAAATAGTACTATTTCCACATAGTACAGTGCAATGTGATGTCCGAAATGGCTGACAAAATTAGGTACTAACACGATATATATGCATATTGCAAGGTATATGTATACCTTGCAAATTGTGATCGTTGCTCGCTCGCTCCGCTCGCTCGTAAAAATTTAGTCCAGCCTCACATCCGATCCGACACGTTCGCAAATTCGAAATAAGTCGCCTTCATATCGAATGACTAACGCAAGAGGGATTGGTTTTAGGTTAGGCTATAGTTTTCGAGCGAGCTCAGCGAGCGAGAGACGCGTAAAGGTGTGTCACAATCCAACGGTTTGGCACATACTGACATTGAAACATTCGCACCAGCCCGAGGAGCCGGAAGTCTTTATCATATTGCCTACTGACAAATGTTTACAGTTTGTGAATAGTTTCACCTAAATAGTACTATTTCCACATACTACAGTGCAATGTGATGTCCGAAGTGGCTGACAAAATTAGGTACTAACACGATATATATGCATATTGCAAGGTATATGTATACCTTGCAACTTGTGATCGTTGCTCGCTCGCTCCGCTCGCTCGTAAAAATTTAGTCCAACCTCACATCCGATCCGACACGTTCGCAAATTCGAAATAAGTCGCCTTCATATCGAATGACTAACGCAAGAGGGATTGGTTTTAGGTTAGGCTATAGTTTTCGAGCGAGCGCAGCGAGCGAGACACGCGTAAAGGTGTGTCACAATCCAACGGTTTGGCACATACGGACATTGAAACATTCGCACCAGCCCGAGAAGCCGGAAGTCTTTATCCTATTGCCTACTGACAAATGTTTACAGTTTATGAATAGTTTCACATAAATAGTACTATTTCCACATAGTACAGTGCAATGTGATGTCCGAAATGGCTGACAAAATTAGGTAATAACACGAAATGTATGCAAGGCAATATAAGGTATATGTATACCTTGCAAATTGTGATCGTTGCTCGCTCGCTCCGCTCGCTCGTAATTATCTACTCCAACCTCACAACCGATCCGACACGTTCGCAAATTCGAAATATGTCGCCATCATATCGAATAATGAACGCAAGATGGATTGGTTTTAGGTTAGGCTACAGTTTTCGAGCGAGCGCAGCGAGCGAGAGACGCGTAAAGGTGTGTCACCATCGAACGGTTTGGCACATACTGACATTGAAACATTCGCACCAGCCCGAGGAGCCGGAAGTCTTTATCATATTGCCTACTGACAAATGTTTACAGTTTATGAATAGTTTCACATAAACAGTACTATTTCCACATAGTACAGTGCAATGTGATGTCCGAAATGGCTGACAAAATTAGGTAATAACACGAAATGTATGCAAGGCAATATAAGGTATATGTATACCTTGCAAATTGTGATCGTTGCTCGCTCGCTATGCTCGCTCGTAAAAATTTAGTCCAACCTCACATACGATCCGACACGTTCGCAAATTCGAAATATGTCGCCACCATATCGAATAATGAACGCAAGATGGATTGGTTTTAGGTTAGGCTATAGTTTTCGAGCGAGCGCAGCGAGCGAGAGACGCGTAAAGGTGTGTCACCATCGAACGGTTTGGCACATACGGACATTGAAACATTCGCACCAGCCCGAGGAGCCGGAAGTCTTTATCCTATTGCCTGCTGACAAATTTTCACAGTTTATGAATAGTATCACATAAATAGTACTATTTCCACATACTACAGTGCAATGTGATGTCCGAAGTGGCTGACAAAATTGGGTAATAACACGAAATATATGCAAGGCAACATTAGGTATATGTATAGCTTGGAAATTCTGATCGTTGCTCACTCGATCCGCTCGCTCGTAAAAATGTAGTCCAACCTCACATACGATCCGACACGTTCGCAAATTCGAAATAAGTTGCCTTCATATCGAATGACTAACGCAAGAGGGATTGGTTTTAGGTTAGGCTATAGTTTTCGAGCGAGCGCAGCGAGCGAGAGACGCGTAAAGGTGCGTCACAATCCAACGGTTTGGCACATACGGACATTGAAACATTCGCACCAGCCCGAGGAGCCGGAAGTCTTTATCCTATTGCCTACTGACAAATGTTTACAGTTTATGAATAGTTTCACATAAATAGTACTATTTCCACATAGTACAGTGCAATGTGATGTCCGAAATGGCTGACAAAATTAGGTAATAATGCGAAATGTATGCAAGGCAATATAAGGTATATGTATACCTTGCAAATTGTGATCGTTGCTCGCTCGCTCCGCACGCTCGTAAAAATTTAGTCCAACCTCACATACGATCCGACACGTTCGCAAATTCGAAATATGTCGCCACCATATCGAATAATGAACGCAAGATGGATTGGTTTTAGGTTAGGCTATAGTTTTCGAGCGAGCGCAGCGAGCGAGAGACGCGTAAAGGTGTGTCACCATCGAACGGTTTGGCACATACTGACATTGAAACATTCGCACCAGCCCGAGGAGCCGGAACTCTTTATCCAATGGCCTACTGACAAATGTTTACAGTTTATGAATAGTTTCACATAAATAGTACTATTTCCACATAGTACAGTGCAGTGTGATGTCCGAAATGGCTGACCAAATTAGGTAATAACACGAAATGTATGCAAGGCAATATAAGGTATATGTATACCTTGCAAATTGTGATCGTTGCTCGCTCGCTCCGCCCGCTCGTAAAAATTTAGTCCAATCTCACATACGATCCGACACGTTCGCAAATTCGAAATAAGTCGCCTTCATATCGAATGACTGACGCAAGAGGGATTCGTGTTAGGTTAGGCTATAGTTTTCGAGCGAGCGCAGCGAGCGAGAGTCGCGTAAAGGTGTGTCACAATCCAACGGTTTGGCACATACGGACATTGAAACATTCGCACCAGCCCGAGGAGCCGGCAGTCTTTATCCTATTGCCTGCTGACAAATGTTCACAGTTTATGAATAGTATCACATAAATAGTACTATTTCCACATACTAAAGTGCAATGTGATGTCCGAAGTGGCTGACAAAATTAGGTACTAACACGATATATATGCATATTGCAAGGTATATGTATACCTTGCAAATTGTGATCGTTGCTTGCTCGCTCCGCTCGCTCGTAAAAATTTAGTCCAACCTCGCATACGATCCGACACGTTCGCAAATTCGAAATAAGTCGCCTCCATATCGAATGACTAACGCAAGAGGGATTGGTTTTAGGTTAGGCTATCGTTTTAGAGCGAGCGCAGCGAGCGAGACACGCGTAAAGGTGTGTCACAATCCAACGGTTTGTCACATACGGACATTGAAACATTCGCACCAGCCCGAGGAGCCGGAAGTCTTTATCCTATGGCCTACTGACTAATGTTTACAGTTTATGAATAGTTTCACATAAATAGTACTATTTCCACATAGTACAGTGCAATGTGATGTCCGAAATGGCTGACAAAATTAGGTAATAACACGAAATGTATGCAAGGCAATATAAGGTATATGTATACCTTGCAAATTGTGATCGTTGCTCATTCGCTCCGCTCGCTCGTAATTATCTACTCCAACCTCACAACCGATCCGGCACGTTCGCAAATTGGAAATATGTCGCCACCATATCGAATAATGAACGCAAGATGGATTGGTTTTAGGTTAGGCTACAGTTTTCGAGCGAGCGCAGCGAGCGAGAGACGCGTAAAGGTGTGTCACAATCGAACGGTTTGGCACATACTGACATTGAAACATTCGCACCAGCCCGAGGAGCCGGTAGTATTTATCATATTGCCTACAGACAAATGTTTACAGTTTATGAATAGTTTCACATAAATAGTACTATTTCCACATAGTACAGTGCAATGTGATGTTCGAAATGGCTGACAAAATTAGGTAATAACACGAAATGTATGCAAGGCAATATAAGGTATATGTATACCTTGCAAATTGTGATCGTTGCTCGCTCGCTCCGCTCGCTCGTAAAAATTTAGTCCAACCTCACATACGATCCGACACGTTCGCAAATTCGAAATAAGTCGCCTTCATATCGAATGACTAACGCAAGAGGGATTGGTTTTAGGTTAGGCTATAGTTTTCGAGCGAGCGCAGCGAGCGAGAGACGCGTAAAGGTGTTTCACCATCGAACGGTTTGGCACATACGGACATTGAAACATTCGCACCAGCCCGAGGAGCCGGAAGTCTTTATCCTATTGCCTGCTGACAAATGTTCACAGTTTATGAATAGTATCACATAAATAGTACTATTTCCACATAGTACAGTGCAATGTGATGTCCGAAATGGCTGACAAAATTAGGTACTAACACGATATATATGCATATTGCAAGGTATATGTATACCTTGCAAATTGTGATCGTTGCTCGCTCGCTCCGCTCGCTCGTAATTATCTACTCCAACCTCACAACCGATCCGACACGTTCGCAAATTCGAAATATGTCGCCACCATATCGAATAATGAACGCAAGATGGATTGGTTTTAGGTTAGGCTACAGTTTTCGAGCGAGCGCAGCGAGCGAGAGACGCGTAGAGGTGTGTCACAATCGAACGGTTTGGCACATACTGACATTGAAACATTCGCACCAGCCCGAGGAGCCGGAAGTCTTTATCATATTGCCTACTGACAAATGTTTACAGTTTATGAATAGTTTCACATAAACAGTACTATTTCCACATAGTACAGTGCAATGTGATGTCCGAAATGGCTGACAAAATTAGGTAATAACACGAAATGTATGCAAGGCAATATAAGGTATATGTATACCTTGCAAATTGTGATCGTTGCTCGCTCGCTCCGCTCGCTCGTAAAAATTTAGTCCAACCTCACATACGATCCGACACGTTCGCAAATTCGAAATATGTCGCCACCATATCGAATAATGAACGCAAGATGGATTGGTTTTAGGTTAGGCTATAGTTTTCGAGCGAGCGCAGCGAGCGAGAGACGCGTAAAGGTGTTTCACCATCGAACGGTTTGGCACATACGGACATTGAAACATTCGCACCAGCCCGAGGAGCCGGAAGTCTTTATCCTATTGCCTGCTGACAAATGTTCACAGTTTATGAATAGTATCACATAAATAGTACTATTTCCACATACTACAGTGCAATGTGATGTCCGAAGTGGCTGACAAAATTGGGTAATAACACGAAATATATGCAAGGCAACATTAGGTATATGTATAGCTTGGAAATTCTGATCGTTGCTCACTCGCTCCGCTCGCTCGTAAAAATGTAGTCCAACCTCACATACGATCCGACACTTTCGCAAATTCGAAATAAGTTGCCTTCATATCGAATGACTAACGCAAGAGGGATTGGTTTTAGGTTAGGCTATAGTTTTCGAGCGAGCGCAGCGAGCGAGAGACGCGTAAAGGTGCGTCACAATCCAACGGTTTGGCACATACGGACATTGAAACATTCGCACCAGCTCGAGGAGCCGGAAGTCTTTATCCTATTGCGTACTGACAAATGTTTACAGTTTATGAATAGTTTCACATAAATAGTACTATTTCCACATAGTACAGTGCAATGTGATGTCCGAAATGGCTGACAAAATTAGGTACTAACACGATATATATGCATATTGCAAGGTATATGTATACCTTGCAAATTGTGATCATTGCTCGCTCGCTCCGCTCGCTCGTAAAAATTTAGTCCAACCTCACATCCGATCCGACACGTTCGCAAATTCGAAATAAGTCGCCTTCATATCGAATGACTAACGCAAGAGGGATTGGTTTTAGGTTAGGCTATAGTTTTCGAGCGAGCTCAGCGAGCGAGAGACGCGTAAAGGTGTGTCACAATCCAACGGTTTGGCACATACTGACATTGAAACATTCGCACAAGCCCGAGGAGCCGGAATTCTTTATCATATTGCCTACTGACAAATGTTTACAGTTTGTGAATAGTTTCACCTAAATAGTACTATTTCCACATACTACAGTGCAATGTGATGTCCGAAGTGGCTGACAAAATTAGGTACTAACACGATATATATGCATATTGCAAGGTATATGTATACCTTGCAACTTGTGATCGTTGCTCGCTCGCTCCGCTCGCTCGTAAAAATTTAGTCCAACCTCACATCCGATCCGACACGTTCGCAAATTCGAAATAAGTCGCCTTCATATCGAATGACTAACGCAAGACGGATTGGTTTTAGGTTAGGCTATCGTTTTCGAGCGAGCGCAGCGAGCGAGACACGCGTAAAGGTGTGTCAGAATCCAACGGTTTGGCACATACGGACATTGAAACATTCGCACCAGCCCGAGGAGCCGGATGTCTTTATCCTATTGCGTACTGACAAATGTTTACAGTTTATGAATAGTTTCACATAAATAGTACTATTTCCACATAGTACAGTGCAATGTGATGTCCGAAATGGCTGACAAAATTAGGTACTAACACGATATATATGCATATTGCAAGGTATATGTATACCTTGCAAATTGTGATCGTTGCTCGCTCGCTCCGCTCGCTCGTAATTATCTACTCCAACCTCACAACCGATCCGACACGTTCGCAAATTCGAAATATGTCGCCACCATATCGAATAATGAACGCAAGATGGATTGGTTTTAGGTTAGGCTACAGTTTTCGAGCGAGCGCAGCGAGCGAGAGACGCGTAGAGGTGTGTCACAATCGAACGGTTTGGCACATACTGACATTGAAACATTCGCACCAGCCCGAGGAGCCGGAAGTCTTTATCATATTGCCTACTGACAAATGTTTACAGTTTATGAATAGTTTCACATAAACAGTACTATTTCCACATAGTACAGTGCAATGTGATGTCCGAAATGGCTGACAAAATTAGGTAATAACACGAAATGTATGCAAGGCAATATAAGGTATATGTATACCTTGCAAATTGTGATCGTTGCTCGCTCGCTCCGCTCGCTCGTAAAAATTTAGTCCAACCTCACATACGATCCGACACGTTCGCAAATTCGAAATATGTCGCCACCATATCGAATAATGAACGCAAGATGGATTGGTTTTAGGTTAGGCTATAGTTTTCGAGCGAGCGCAGCGAGCGAGAGACGCGTAAAGGTGTTTCACCATCGAACGGTTTGGCACATACGGACATTGAAACATTCGCACCAGCCCGAGGAGCCGGAAGTCTTTATCCTATTGCCTGCTGACAAATGTTCACAGTTTATGAATAGTATCACATAAATAGTACTATTTCCACATACTACAATGCAATGTGATGTCCGAAGTGGCTGACAAAATTGGGTAATAACACGAAATATATGCAAGGCAACATTAGGTATATGTATAGCTTGGAAATTCTGATCGTTGCTCACTCGCTCCGCTCGCTCGTAAAAATGTAGTCCAACCTCACATACGATCCGACACTTTCGCAAATTCGAAATAAGTTGCCTTCATATCGAATGACTAACGCAAGAGGGATTGGTTTTAGGTTAGGCTATAGTTTTCGAGCGAGCGCAGCGAGCGAGAGACGCGTAAAGGTGCGTCACAATCCAACGGTTTGGCACATACGGACATTGAAACATTCGCACCAGCCCGAGGAGCCGGAAGTCTTTATCCTATTGCGTACTGACAAATGTTTACAGTTTATGAATAGTTTCACATAAATAGTACTATTTCCACATAGTACAGTGCAATGTGATGTCCGAAATGGCTGACAAAATTAGGTACTAACACGATATATATGCATATTGCAAGGTATATGTATACCTTGCAAATTGTGATCGTTGCTCGCTCGCTCCGCTCGCTCGTAAAAATTTAGTCCAGCCTCACATCCGATCCGACACGTTCGCAAATTCGAAATAAGTCGCCTTCATATCGAATGACTAACGCAAGAGGGATTGGTTTTAGGTTAGGCTATAGTTTTCGAGCGAGCTCAGCGAGCGAGAGACGCGTAAAGGTGTGTCACAATCCAACGGTTTGGCACATACTGACATTGAAACATTCGCACCAGCCCGAGGAGCCGGAAGTCTTTATCATATTGCCTACTGACAAATGTTTACAGTTTGTGAATAGTTTCACCTAAATAGTACTATTTCCACATACTACAGTGCAATGTGATGTCCGAAGTGGCTGACAAAATTAGGTACTAACACGATATATATGCATATTGCAAGGTATATGTATACCTTGCAACTTGTGATCGTTGCTCGCTCGCTCCGCTCGCTCGTAAAAATTTAGTCCAACCTCACATCCGATCCGACACGTTCGCAAATTCGAAATAAGTCGCCTTCATATCGAATGACTAACGCAAGAGGGATTGGTTTTAGGTTAGGCTATAGTTTTCGAGCGAGCGCAGCGAGCGAGACACGCGTAAAGGTGTGTCAGAATCCAACGGTTTGGCACATACGGACATTGAAACATTCGCACCAGCCCGAGAAGCCGGAAGTCTTTATCCTATTGCCTACTGACAAATGTTTACAGTTTATGAATAGTTTCACATAAATAGTACTATTTCCACATAGTACAGTGCAATGTGATGTCCGAAATGGCTGACAAAATTAGGTAATAACACGAAATGTATGCAAGGCAATATAAGGTATATGTATACCTTGCAAATTGTGATCGTTGCTCGCTCGCTCCGCTCGCTCGTAATTATCTACTCCAACCTCACAACCGATCCGACACGTTCGCAAATTCGAAATATGTCGCCATCATATCGAATAATGAACGCAAGATGGATTGGTTTTAGGTTAGGCTACAGTTTTCGAGCGAGCGCAGCGAGCGAGAGACGCGTAAAGGTGTGTCACCATCGAACGGTTTGGCACATACTGACATTGAAACATTCGCACCAGCCCGAGGAGCCGGAAGTCTTTATCATATTGCCTACTGACAAATGTTTACAGTTTATGAATAGTTTCACATAAACAGTACTATTTCCACATAGTACAGTGCAATGTGATGTCCGAAATGGCTGACAAAATTAGGTAATAACACGAAATGTATGCAAGGCAATATAAGGTATATGTATACCTTGCAAATTGTGATCGTTGCTCGCTCGCTACGCTCGCTCGTAAAAATTTAGTCCAACCTCACATACGATCCGACACGTTCGCAAATTCGAAATATGTCGCCACCATATCGAATAATGAACGCAAGATGGATTGGTTTTAGGTTAGGCTATAGTTTTCGAGCGAGCGCAGCGAGCGAGAGACGCGTAAAGGTGTGTCACCATCGAACGGTTTGGCACATACGGACATTGAAACATTCGCACCAGCCCGAGGAGCCGGAAGTCTTTATCCTATTGCCTGCTGACAAATTTTCACAGTTTATGAATAGTATCACATAAATAGTACTATTTCCACATACTACAGTGCAATGTGATGTCCGAAGTGGCTGACAAAATTGGGTAATAACACGAAATATATGCAAGGCAACATTAGGTATATGTATAGCTTGGAAATTCTGATCGTTGCTCACTCGATCCGCTCGCTCGTAAAAATGTAGTCCAACCTCACATACGATCCGACACGTTCGCAAATTCGAAATAAGTTGCCTTCATATCGAATGACTAACGCAAGAGGGATTGGTTTTAGGTTAGGCTATAGTTTTCGAGCGAGCGCAGCGAGCGAGAGACGCGTAAAGGTGCGTCACAATCCAACGGTTTGGCACATACGGACATTGAAACATTCGCACCAGCCCGAGGAGCCGGAAGTCTTTATCCTATTGCCTACTGACAAATGTTTACAGTTTATGAATAGTTTCACATAAATAGTACTATTTCCACATAGTACAGTGCAATGTGATGTCCGAAATGGCTGACAAAATTAGGTACTAACACGATATATATGCATATTGCAAGGTATATGTATACCTTGCAAATTGTGATCGTTGCTCGCTCGCTCCGCTCGCACGTAAAAATTTAGTCCAACCTCACATCCGATCCGACACGTTCGCAAATTCGAAATAAGTCGCCTTCATATCGAATGACTAACGCAAGAGGGATTGGTTTTAGGTTAGGCTATAGTTTTCGAGCGAGCTCAGCGAGCGAGAGACGCGTAAAGGTGTGTCACAATCCAACGGTTTGGCACATACTGACATTGAAACATTCGCACCAGCCCGAGGAGCCGGAAGTCTTTATCATATAGCCTACTGACAAATGTTTACAGTTTACCAATAGTATCACACAAATAGTACTATTTCCTCACAGTACAGTGCAATGTGATGTCCCAAATGGCTGACAAAATTAGGTAATAGCACGAAATAAATGCAAGGCAATATAAGGTATATGTATAGCTTGGAAATTGTGATCGTTGCTCGCTCGCTCCGCTCACTCGTAAAAATCTAGTCCAACCTCACAACCGATCCGACACGTTCGCAAATTCGAAATATGTCGCCACCATATCGAATAATGAACGCAAGATGGATTGGTTTTAGGTTCGGCTACAGTTTTCGAGCGAGCGCAGCGAGCGAGAGACGCGTAAAGGTGTGTCACAATCCAACGGTTTGTCACATACGGACATTGAAACATTCGCACCAGCCCGAGGAGCCGGAGGTCTTTATCCTATTGCCTACTGACAAATGTTTACAGTTTATGAATAGTATCACATAAATAGTACTATTTCCACATAGTACAGTGCAATGTGATGTCCGAAATGGCTGACAAAATTAGGTAATAACGCGAAATGTATGCAAGGCAATATAAGGTATATGTATACCTTGCAAATTGTGATCGTTGCTCGCTCGCTCCGCACGCTCGTAAAAATTTAGTCCAACCTCACATACGATCCGACACGTTCGCAAATTCGAAATATGTCGCCACCATATCGAATAATGAACGCAAGATGGATTGGTTTTAGGTTAGGCTATAGTTTTCGAGCGAGCGCAGCGAGCGAGAGACGCGTAAAGGTGTGTCACCATCGAACGGTTTGGCACATACTGACATTGAAACATTCGCACCAGCCCGAGGAGCCGGAACTCTTTATCCAATGGCCTACTGACAAATGTTTACAGTTTATGAATAGTTTCACATAAATAGTACTATTTCCACATAGTACAGTGCAGTGTGATGTCCGAAATGGCTGACCAAATTAGGTAATAACACGAAATGTATGCAAGGCAATATAAGGTATATGTATACCTTGCAAATTGTGATCGTTGCTCGCTCGCTCCGCCCGCTCGTAAAAATTTAGTCCAATCTCACATACGATACGACACGTTCGCAAATTCGAAATAAGTCGCCTTCATATCGAATGACTGACACAAGAGGGATTCGTTTTAGGTTAGGCTATAGTTTTCGAGCGAGCGCAGCGAGCGAGAGTCGCGTAAAGGTGTGTCACAATCCAACGGTTTGGCACATACGGACATTGAAACATTCGCACCAGCCCGAGGAGCCGGCAGTCTTTATCCTATTGCCTGCTGACAAATGTTCACAGTTTATGAATAGTATCACATAAATAGTACTATTTCCACATACTAAAGTGCAATGTGATGTCCGAAGTGGCTGACAAAATTAGGTACTAACACGATATATATGCATATTGCAAGGTATATGTATACCTTGCAAATTGTGATCGTTGCTTGCTCGCTCCGCTCGCTCGTAAAAATTTAGTCCAACCTCGCATACGATCCGACACGTTCGCAAATTCGAAATAAGTCGCCTCCATATCGAATGACTAACGCAAGAGGGATTGGTTTTAGGTTAGGCTATCGCTTTAGAGCGAGCGCAGCGAGCGAGACACGCGTAAAGGTGTGTCACAATCCAACGGTTTGTCACATACGGACATTGAAACATTCGCACCAGCCCGAGGAGCCGGAAGTCTTTATCCTATGGCCTACTGACAAATGTTTACAGTTTATGAATAGTTTCACATAAATAGTACTATTTCCACATAGTACAGTGCAATGTGATGTCCGAAATGGCTGACAAAATTAGGTACTAACACGATATATATGCATATTGCAAGGTATATGTATACCTTGCAAATTGTGATCGTTGCTCGCTCGCTCCGCTCGCTCGTAAAAATTTAGTCCAACCTCACATCCGATCCGACACGTTCGCAAATTCGAAATAAGTCGCCTTCATATCGAATGACTAACGCAAGAGGGATTGGTTTTAGGTTAGGCTATAGTTTTCGAGCGATCTCAGCTAGCGAGAGACGCGTAAAGGTGTGTCACAATCCAACGGTTTGGCACATACTGACATTGAAACATTCGCACAAGCCCGAGGAGCCGGAATTCTTTATCATATTGCCTACTGACAAATGTTTACAGTTTGTGAATAGTTTCACCTAAATAGTACTATTTCCACATACTACAGTGCAATGTGATGTCCGAAGTGGCTGACAAAATTAGGTACTAACACGATATATATGCATATTGCAAGGTATATGTATACCTTGCAACTTGTGATCGTTGCTCGCTCGCTCCGCTCGCTCGTAAAAATTTAGTCCAACCTCACATCCGATCCGACACGTTCGCAAATTCGAAATAAGTCGCCTTCATATCGAATGACTAACGCAAGAGGGATTGGTTTTAGGTTAGGCTATCGTTTTCGAGCGAGCGCAGCGAGCGAGACACGCGT
Source organism: Bombus terrestris (assembly GCF_910591885.1). Lineage (NCBI taxonomy): Eukaryota > Metazoa > Arthropoda > Insecta > Hymenoptera > Apidae > Bombus > Bombus terrestris. Next base: position 291,233 of record NW_025963552.1, on the reverse strand, counting down.
AAAGGTGTGTCAGAATCCAACGGTTTGGCACATACGGACATTGAAACATTCGCACCAGCCCGAGGAGCCGGAAGTCTTTATCCTATTGCGTACTGACAAATGTTTACAGTTTATGAATAGTTTCACATAAATAGTACTATTTCCACATAGTACAGTGCAATGTGATGTCCGAAATGGCTGACAAAATTAGGTACTAACACGATATATATGCATATTGCAAGGTATATGTATACCTTGCAAATTGTGATCGTTGCTCGCTCGCTCCGCTCGCTCGTAAAAATTTAGTCCAACCTCACATCCGATCCGACACGTTCGCAAATTCGAAATATGTCGCCACCATATCGAATAATGAACGCAAGATGGATTGGTTTTAGGTTAGGCTATAGTTTTCGAGCGAGCGCAGCGAGCGAGAGACGCGTAAAGGTGTGTCACCATCGAACGGTTTGGCACATACGGACATTGAAACATTCGCACCAGCCCGAGGAGCCGGAAGTCTTTATCCTATTGCCTGCTGACAAATGTTCACAGTTTATGAATAGTATCACATAAATAGTACTATTTCCACATACTACAGTGCAATGTGATGTCCGAAGTGGCTGACAAAATTGGGTAATAACACGAAATATATGCAAGGCAACATTAGGTATATGTATAGCTTGGAAATTCTGATCGTTGCTCACTCGCTCCGCTCGCTCGTAAAAATGTAGTCCAACCTCACATACGATCCGACACTTTCGCAAATTCGAAATAAGTTGCCTTCATATCGAATGACTAACGCAAGAGGGATTGGTTTTAGGTTAGGCTATAGTTTTCGAGCGAGCGCAGCGAGCGAGAGACGCGTAAAGGTGCGTCACAATCCAACGGTTTGGCACATACGGACATTGAAACATTCGCACCAGCCCGAGGAGCCGGAAGTCTTTATCCTATTGCGTACTGACAAATGTTTACAGTTTATGAATAGTTTCACATAAATAGTACTATTTCCACATAGTACAGTGCAATGTGATGTCCGAAATGGCTGACAAAATTAGGTACTAACACGATATATATGCATATTGCAAGGTATATGTATACCTTGCAAATTGTGATCGTTGCTCGCTCGCTCCGCTCGCTCGTAAAAATTTAGTCCAGCCTCACATCCGATCCGACACGTTCGCAAATTCGAAATAAGTCGCCTTCATATCGAATGACTAACGCAAGAGGGATTGGTTTTAGGTTAGGCTATAGTTTTCGAGCGAGCTCAGCGAGCGAGAGACGCGTAAAGGTGTGTCACAATCCAACGGTTTGGCACATACTGACATTGAAACATTCGCACCAGCCCGAGGAGCCGGAAGTCTTTATCATATTGCCTACTGACAAATGTTTACAGTTTGTGAATAGTTTCACCTAAATAGTACTATTTCCACATACTACAGTGCAATGTGATGTCCGAAGTGGCTGACAAAATTAGGTACTAACACGATATATATGCATATTGCAAGGTATATGTATACCTTGCAAATTGTGATCGTTGCTCGCTCGCTCCGCTCGCTCGTAAAAATTTAGTCCAACCTCACATCCGATCCGACACGTTCGCAAATTCGAAATAAGTCGCCTTCATATCGAATGACTAACGCAAGAGGGATTGGTTTTAGGTTAGGCTATAGTTTTCGAGCGAGCTCAGCGAGCGAGAGACGCGTAAAGGTGTGTCACAATCCAACGGTTTGGCACATACTGACATTGAAACATTCGCACCAGCCCGAGGAGCCGGAAGTCTTTATCATATTGCCTACTGACAAATGTTTACAGTTTGTGAATAGTTTCACCTAAATAGTACTATTTCCACATACTACAGTGCAATGTGATGTCCGAAGTGGCTGACAAAATTAGGTACTAACACGATATATATGCATATTGCAAGGTATATGTATACCTTGCAACTTGTGATCGTTGCTCGCTCGCTCCGCTCGCTCGTAAAAATTTAGTCCAACCTCACATCCGATCCGACACGTTCGCAAATTCGAAATAAGTCGCCTTCATATCGAATGACTAACGCAAGAGGGATTGGTTTTAGGTTAGGCTATCGTATTCGAGCGAGCGCAGCGAGCGAGACACGCGTAAAGGTGTGTCACAATCCAACGGTTTGGCACATACGGACATTGAAACATTCGCACCAGCCCGAGAAGCCGGAAGTCTTTATCCTATTGCCTACTGACAAATGTTTACAGTTTATGAATAGTTTCACATAAATAGTACTATTTCCACATAGTACAGTGCAATGTGATGTCCGAAATGGCTGACAAAATTAGGTAATAACACGAAATGTATGCAAGGCAATATAAGGTATATGTATACCTTGCAAATTGTGATCGTTGCTCGCTCGCTCCGCTCGCTCGTAATTATCTACTCCAACCTCACAACCGATCCGACACGTTCGCAAATTCGAAATATGTCGCCATCATATCGAATAATGAACGCAAGATGGATTGGTTTTAGGTTAGGCTACAGTTTTCGAGCGAGCGCAGCGAGCGAGAGACGCGTAAAGGTGTGTCACCATCGAACGGTTTGGCACATACTGACATTGAAACATTCGCACCAGCCCGAGGAGCCGGAAGTCTTTATCATATTGCCTACTGACAAATGTTTACAGTTTATGAATAGTTTCACATAAACAGTACTATTTCCACATAGTACAGTGCAATGTGATGTCCGAAATGGCTGACAAAATTAGGTAATAACACGAAATGTATGCAAGGCAATATAAGGTATATGTATACCTTGCAAATTGTGATCGTTGCTCGCTCGCTACGCTCGCTCGTAAAAATTTAGTCCAACCTCACATACGATCCGACACGTTCGCAAATTCGAAATATGTCGCCACCATATCGAATAATGAACGCAAGATGGATTGGTTTTAGGTTAGGCTATAGTTTTCGAGCGAGCGCAGCGAGCGAGAGACGCGTAAAGGTGTGTCACCATCGAACGGTTTGGCACATACGGACATTGAAACATTCGCACCAGCCCGAGGAGCCGGAAGTCTTTATCCTATTGCCTGCTGACAAATTTTCACAGTTTATGAATAGTATCACATAAATAGTACTATTTCCACATACTACAGTGCAATGTGATGTCCGAAGTGGCTGACAAAATTGGGTAATAACACGAAATATATGCAAGGCAACATTAGGTATATGTATAGCTTGGAAATTCTGATCGTTGCTCACTCGATCCGCTCGCTCGTAAAAATGTAGTCCAACCTCACATACGATCCGACACGTTCGCAAATTCGAAATAAGTTGCCTTCATATCGAATGACTAACGCAAGAGGGATTGGTTTTAGGTTAGGCTATAGTTTTCGAGCGAGCGCAGCGAGCGAGAGACGCGTAAAGGTGCGTCACAATCCAACGGTTTGGCACATACGGACATTGAAACATTCGCACCAGCCCGAGGAGCCGGAAGTCTTTATCCTATTGCCTACTGACAAATGTTTACAGTTTATGAATAGTTTCACATAAATAGTACTATTTCCACATAGTACAGTGCAATGTGATGTCCGAAATGGCTGACAAAATTAGGTACTAACACGATATATATGCATATTGCAAGGTATATGTATACCTTGCAAATTGTGATCGTTGCTCGCTCGCTCCGCTCGCTCGTAAAAATTTAGTCCAACCTCACATCCGATCCGACACGTTCGCAAATTCGAAATAAGTCGCCTTCATATCGAATGACTAACGCAAGAGGGATTGGTTTTAGGTTAGGCTATAGTTTTCGAGCGAGCTCAGCGAGCGAGAGACGCGTAAAGGTGTGTCACAATCCAACGGTTTGGCACATACTGACATTGAAACATTCGCACCAGCCCGAGGAGCCGGAAGTCTTTATCATATAGCCTACTGACAAATGTTTACAGTTTACCAATAGTATCACACAAATAGTACTATTTCCTCACAGTACAGTGCAATGTGATGTCCCAAATGGCTGACAAAATTAGGTAATAGCACGAAATAAATGCAAGGCAATATAAGGTATATGTATAGCTTGGAAATTGTGATCGTTGCTCGCTCGCTCCGCTCACTCGTAAAAATCTAGTCCAACCTCACAGCCGATCCGACACGTTCGCAAATTCGAAATATCTCGCGACCATTAGGAATAATGAACGCAAGATGAATTGGTTTTTGGTTAGGCTATAGTTTTCGAGCGAGCGCAGCGAGCGACAGATGCGTAAAGTGTGTCACAAACCAACGGTTTGGCACATACGGACATTGAAATGTTCGCACCAGCCCGAGGAGCCGGAAGTCTTTATCCTATTGCCTACTGACAAATGTTTACAGTTTATGAATACTTTCATATAAATAGTACTATTTCCACATACTACAGTGCAATGTGATGTCCGAAATAGCTGACAAAATTAGGTAATAACACGAAATATCTGCTAGGCAATATAAGGTATATGTATAGCTTGGAAATTGTGACCGTTGCTCGCTCGCTCCGCTCGCTCGTAAAAAATTAGTCCAACCTCAAATCCGATCCGACACGTTCCCAAATTTGAATTAAGTCGCCGCCATATCGAATGACTAACACAGACGGGATTGGTTTTAGGTTAGGCTATAGTTTTCGAGCTAGCGCAGCGAGCAAGATACGCGTAACGGTGTGTCAAAATCCAACGGTTTGGCACATACGGACATTGAAAGATGCGCACCAGCCCGAGGAGCCGGAAGTCTTTATCCTATTGCCTACTGACAAATGTTTACAGTTTATGAATAGTTTCACATAAATAGTACTACTTCTACATACTACAATGCAATGTGATGTCCGAAATGGCTGACAAAATTAGGTAATAACGCGAAATATATGCAAGGCAATATAAGGTATATGTATAGCTTGGAAATTGTGACCGTTGCTCGCTCGCTCCGCTCGCTCGTAAAAAATTAGTCCAACCTCATATCCGATCCAACACGTTCCCAAATGTGAAATAATTCGCCTCCATATTGAACGACTAACACAGACGGGATTGATTTTAGGTTAGGCTATAGTTTTCGAGCGAGCATGGCGAGCGAGGGACGCGCAGAGGTGTGTCACAATCGAACGGTGTGGCACATGGGGACATTGAAACATGCGCACCAGCCCGAGGAGCCGGAAGTCTTTATCATATTGCATACTGACAAATGTTTACAGTTTATGAAGAGTTTCACATAAATAGTACTATTTCCACATACTACAGTGCAATGTGATGTCCGAAATGGCTGACAAAATTAGGTAATAACACGAAATATCTGCTAGGCAATATAAGGTATATGTATAGCTTGGAAATTGTGACCGTTGCTCGCTCGCTCCGCTCGCTCGTAAAAAATTAGTCCAACCTCACATCCGATACGACACGTTCCCCAATTTGAAATAAGTCGCCTCCATATCGAATGACTAACACAGACGGGATTGGTTTTAGGTTAGGCTATAGTTTTCGAGCGAGCGCAGCGAGCGAGATACGCGTAAAGGTGTGTCGAAATCCAACGGTTTGGCACATACGGACATTGAAACATGCGCACCAGCCCGAGGAGCCGGAAGTCTTTATCCTATTGCATACTGACAAATGTTTGCAGTTTATGAAGAGTTTCACATAAATAGTACTAGTTCCACATACTACAGTGCAATGTGATGTCCGAAATGGCTGACAAAATTAGGTAATAACACGAAATATATGCAAGGCAATATAAGGTATATGTATACCTTGGAAATTCTGATCGTTGCTCGCTCGCTCCGCTCGCTCGTAAAAATTTAGTCCAACCTCATATCCGATCCGACACGTTCCCAAATTTGAAATAAGTCGCCTCCATGACGAATGACTAACGCAAGAGGGATTGGTTTTAGGTTAGACTATAGTTTTCGAGCGAGCATGGCGAGCGAGGGACGCGCAGAGGTGTGTCAAAATCCAACAGTTTGGCACATACGGACATTGAAACATGCGCACCAGCCCGAGGAGCCGGAAGTCTTTATCCTATTGCCTGCTGACAAATGTTTACAGTTTATGAATAGTTTCACATAAATAGTACTACTTCTACATACTACAATGCAATGTGATGTCCGAAATGGCTGACAAAATTAGGTAATAACGCGAAATATATGCAAGGCAATATAAGGTATATGTATAGCTTGGAAATTGTGATCGTTGCTCGCTCGCTCCGCTCGCTCGTAAAAATCTAGTCCAACCTCACAATCGATCCGACACGTTCGCAAATTCGAAATATCTCGCGACCATTTCGAATAATGAACGCAAGGTGGATTGGTTTTTGGTTAGGCTATAGTTTTCGAGCGAGCGCAGCGAAGGACAGATGCGTAAAGGTGTGTCACAAACCAACGGTTTGGCACATACGGACATTGAAATGTTCGCACCAGCCCGAGGAGCCGGAAGTCTTTATCCTATTGCCTCCTGACAAATGTTTACAGTTTATGAATACTTTCATATAAATAGTACTATTTCCACATACTACAGTGCAATGCGATGTCCGAAATAGCTGACAAAATTAGGTAATAACACGAAATATCTGCTAGGTAATATAAGGTATATGTATAGCTTGGAAATTGTGACCGTTGCTCGCTCGCTCCGCTCGCTCGTAAAAAATTAGTCCAACCTCACATCCGATCCGACACGTTCCCAAATTTGAAATAAGTCGCCGCCATATCGAATGCCTAACACAGACGGGATTGGTTTTAGGTTAGGCTATAGTTTTCGAGCGAGCGCAGCGAGCAAGATACGCGTAAAGGTGTGTCAAAATCCAACGGTTTGGCACATACGGACATTGAAACATGCGCACCAGCCCGAGGAGCCGGAAGTCTTTATCCTATTGCCTACTGACAAATGTTTACAGTTTATGAATAGTTTCACATAAATAGTACTACTTCTACATACTACAATGCAATGTGATGTCCGAAATGGCTGACAAAATTAGGTAATAACGCGAAATATATGCAAGGCAATATAAGGTATATGTATAGCTTGGAAATTGTGATCTTTGCTCGCTCGCTCCGCTTGCTCGTAAAAATCTAGTCCAACCACACAACCGATCCGACACGTTCGCAAATTCGAAATATCTCGCGACCATTTCGAATAATGAACGCAAGGTGGATTGGTTTTAGGTTAGGCTATAGTTTTCGAGCGATCGCAGCGAGCGAGAGATGCGTAAAGGTGTGTCACAAACCAACGGTTTGGCACATACGGACATTGAAATGTTCGCACCAGCCCGAGGAGCCGGAAGTCTTTATCCTATTGCCTACTGACAAATGTTTACAGTTTATGAATACTTGCACATAAATAATAATATTTCCACATACTACAGTGCAATGTGATGTCCGAAATAGCTGACAAAATTAGGTAATAACACGAAATATCTGCTAGGCAATATAAGGTATATGTATAGCTGGGAAATTGTGACCGTTGCTCGCTCGCTCCGCTCGCTCGTAAAAAATTAGTCCAACCTCATATCCGATCCGAAACGTTCGCAAATTCGAAATATCTCGCCACCATATCGAATAATGAACTCAAGATGGATTGGTTTTTGGTTAGGTTATAGTTTTCGAGCGAGAGCAGCGAGCGAGAGACGCGTAAACGTGTGTCACAATCCAAAGGTTTGGCACATACGGACATTGAAATATTCGAACCTGCCCGAGGAGCCGGAAGTCTTTATCCTATTGCCTACTGACAAATGTTTACAGTTTACCAATAGTATCACACAAATAGTACTATTTCCTCACAGTACAGTGCAATGTGATGTCCCAAATGGCTGACAAAATTAGGTAATAGCACGAAATATATGCAAGGCAATATAAGGTATATGTATAGCTTGGAAATTGTGATCGTTGCTCGCTCGCTCCGCTCACTCGTAAAAATCTAGTCCAACCTCACAGCCGATCCGACACGTTCGCAAATTCGAAATATCTCGCGACCATTACGAATAATGAACGCAAGATGAATTGGTTTTTGGTTAGGCTATAGTTTTCGAGCGAGCGCAGCGAGCGACAGATGCGTAAAGTGTGTCACAAACCAACGGTTTGGCACATACGGACATTGAAATGTTCGCACCAGCCCGAGGAGCCGGAAGTCTTTATCCTATTGCCTACTGACAAATGTTTACAGTTTATGAATACTTTCATATAAATAGTACTATTTCCACATACTACAGTGCAATGTGATGTCCGAAATAACTGACAAAATTAGGTAATAACACGAAATATCTGCTAGGCAATATAAGGTATATGTATAGCTTGGAAATTGTGACCGTTGCTCGCTCGCTCCGCTCGCTCGTAAAAAATTAGTCCAACCTCACATCCGATCCGACACGTTCCCAAATTTGAATTAAGTCGCCGCCATATCGAATGACTAACACAGACGGGATTGGTTTTAGGTTAGGCTATAGTTTTCGAGCTAGCGCAGCGAGCAAGATACGCGTAACGGTGTGTCAAAATCCAACGGTTTGGCACATACGGACATTGAAAGATGCGAACCAGCCCGAGGAGCCGGAAGTCTTTATCCTATTGCCTACTGACAAATGTTTACAGTTTATGAATAGTTTCACATAAATAGTACTACTTCTACATACTACAATGCAATGTGATGTCCGAAATGGCTGACAAAATTAGGTAATAACGCGAAATATATGCAAGGCAATATAAGGTATATGTATAGCTTGGAAATTGTGACCGTTGCTCGCTCGCTCCGCTCGCTCGTAAAAAATTAGTCCAACCTCATATCCGATCCAACACGTTCCCAAATGTGAAATAATTCGCCTCCATATTGAACGACTAACACAGACGGGATTGATTTTAGGTTAGGCTATAGTTTTCGAGCGAGCATGGCGAGCGAGGGACGCGCAGAGGTGTGTCACAATCGAACGGTGTGGCACATGGGGACATTGAAACATGCGCACCAGCCCGAGGAGCCGGAAGTCTTTATCATATTGCATACTGACAAATGTTTACAGTTTATGAAGGGTTTCACATAAATAGTACTATTTCCACATACTACAGTGCAATGTGATGTCCGAAATGGCTGACAAAATTAGGTAATAACACGAAATATCTGCTAGGCAATACAAGGTATATGTATAGCTTGGAAATTGTGACCGTTGCTCGCTCGCTCCGCTCGCTCGTAAAAAATTAGTCCAACCTCACATCAGATACGACACGTTCCCCAATTTGAAATAAGTCGCCTCCATATCGAATGACTAACACAGAGGGGATTGGTTTTAGGTTAGGCTATAGTTTTCGAGCGAGCGCAGCGAGCAAGATACGCGTAAAGGTGTGTCAAAATCCAACGGTTTGGCACATACGGACATTGAAGCATGCGCACCAGCCCGAGGAGCCGGAAGTCTTTATCCTATTGCCTACTGACAAATGTTTACAGTTTATGAATAGTTTCACATAAATAGTACTACTTCTACATACTACAATGCAATGTGATGTCCGAAATGGCTGACAAAATTAGGTAATAACGCGAAATATATGCAAGGCAATATAAGGTATATGTATAGCTTGGAAATTGTGATCTTTGCTCGCTCGCTCCGCTTGCTCGTAAAAATCTAGTCCAACCACACAACCGATCCGACACGTTCGCAAATTCGAAATATCTCGCGACCATTTCGAATAATGAACGCAAGGTGGATTGGTTTTAGGTTAGGCTATAGTTTTCGAGCGAGCGCAGCGAGCGGAGATGCGTAAAGGTGTGTCACAAACCAACGGTTTGGCACATACGGACATTGAAATATTCGAACCTGCCCGAGGAGCCGGAAGTCTTTATCCTATTGCCTACAGACAAATGTTTACAGTTTACCAATAGTATCACACAAATAGTACTATTTCCTCACAGTACAGTGCAATGTGATGTCCCAAATGGCTGACAAAATTAGGTAATAGCACGAAATATATGCAAGGCAATATAAGGTATATGTATAGCTTGGAAATTGTGACCGTTGCTCGCTCGCTCCGCTCGCTCGTAAAAAATTACTCCAACCTCATATCCGATCCGACAAGTTCGCAAATTCGAAATATCTCGCCACCATATCGAATAATGAACTCAAGATGGATTGGTTTTTGGTTAGGTTATAGTTTTCGAGCGAGAGCAGCGAGCGAGAGACGCGTAAACGTGTGTCACAATCCAAAGGTTTGGCACATACGGACATTGAAATATTCGAACCTGCCCGAGGAGCCGGAAGTCTTTATCCTATTGCCTACTGACAAATGTTTACAGTTTACCAATAGTATCACACAAATAGTACTATTTCCTCACAGTACAGTGCAATGTGATGTCCCAAATGGCTGACAAAATTAGGTAATAGCACGAAATATATGCAAGGCAATATAAGGTATATGTATAGCTTGGAAATTGTGATCGTTGCTCGCTCGCTCCGCTCACTCGTAAAAATCTAGTCCAACCTCACAGCCGATCCGACACGTTCGCAAATTCGAAATATCTCGCGACCATTACGAATAATGAACGCAAGATGAATTGGTTTTTGGTTAGGCTATAGTTTTCGAGCGAGCGCAGCGAGCGACAGATGCGTAAAGTGTGTCACAAACCAACGGTTTGGCACATACGGACATTGAAATGTTCGCACCAGCCCGAGGAGCCGGAAGTCTTTATCCTATTGCCTACTGACAAATGTTTACAGTTTATGAATACTTGCACATAAATAATAATATTTCCACATACTACAGTGCCATGTGATGTCCGAAATAGCTGACAAAATTAGGTAATAACACGAAATATCTGCTAGGCAATATAAGGTATATGTATAGCTGGGAAATTGTGACCGTTGCTCGCTCGCTCCGCTCGCTCGTAAAAAATTAGTCCAACCTCATATCCGATCCGACACGTTCGCAAATTCGAAATATCTCGCCACCATATCGAATAATGAACTCAAGATGGATTGGTTTTTGGTTAGGTTATAGTTTTCGAGCGAGAGCAGCGAGCGAGAGACGCGTAAACGTGTGTCACAATCCAAGGGTTTGGCACATACGGACATTGAAATATTCGAACCTGCCCGAGGAGCCGGAAGTCTTTATCCTATTGCCTACTGACAAATGTTTACAGTTTACCAATAGTATCACACAAATAGTACTATTTCCTCACAGTACAGTGCAATGTGATGTCCCAAATGGCTGACAAAATTAGGTAATAGCACGAAATATATGCAAGGCAATATAAGGTATATGTATAGCTTGGAAATTGTGACCGTTGCTCGCTCGCTCCGCTCGCTCGTAAAAAATTAGTCCAACCTCACATCAGATACGACACGTTCCCCAATTTGAAATAAGTCGCCTCCATATCGAATGACTAACACAGACGGGATTGGTTTTAGGTTAGGCTATAGTTTTCGAGCGAGCGCAGCGAGCGAGATACGCGTAAAGGTGTGTCAAAATCCAACGGTTTGGCACATACGTACATTGAAACATGCGCACCAGCCCGAGGAGCCGGAAGTCTTTATCCTATTGCCTACTGACAAATGTTTACAGTTTATGAATACTTTCACATAAATAGTACTATTTCCACATACTACAGTGCAATGTGATGTCCGAAATGGCTTACAAAATTAGGTAATAACACGAAATATCTGCTAGGCAATATAAGGTACTTGTATAGCCTGGAAATTGTGACCGTTGCTCGCTCGCTCCGCTCGCTCGTAAAAAATTAGTCCAACCTCATATCCGATCCAACACGTTCCCAAATTTGAAATAAGTCGCCTCCATATCGAATGACTAACACAGACGGGATTGGTATTAGGTTAGGCTATAGTTTTCGAGCGAGCGCAGCGAGCGAGATACGCGTAAAGGTGTGTCGAAATCCAACGGTTTGGCACATACGGACATTGAAACATGCGCACCAGCCCGAGGAGCCGGAAGTCTTTATCCTATTGCATACTGACAAATGTTTGCAGTTTATGAAGAGTTTCACATAAATAGTACTAGTTCCACATACTACAGTGCAATGTGATGTCCGAAATGGCTGACAAAATTAGGTAATAACACGAAATATATGCAAGGCAATATAAGGTATATGTATACCTTGGAAATTCTGATCGTTGCTCGCTCGCTCCGCTCGCTCGTAAAAATTTAGTCCAACCTCATATCCGATCCGACACGTTCCCAAATTTGAAATAAGTCGCCTCCATGACGAATGACTAACGCAAGAGGGATTGGTTTTAGGTTAGACTATAGTTTTCGAGCGAGCATGGCGAGCGAGGGACGCGCAGAGGTGTGTCAAAATCCAACGGTTTGGCACATACGGACATTGAAACATGCGCACCAGCCCGAGGAGCCGGAAGTCTTTATCCTATTGCCTGCTGACAAATGTTTACAGTTTATGAATAGTTTCACATAAATAGTACTACTTCTACATACTACAATGCAATGTGATGTCCGAAATGGCTGACAAAATTAGGTAATAACGCGAAATATATGCAAGGCAATATAAGGTATATGTATAGCTTGGAAATTGTGATCGTTGCTCGCTCGCTCCGCTCGCTCGTAAAAATCTAGTCCAACCTCACAATCGATCCGACACGTTCGCAAATTCGAAATATCTCGCGACCATTTCGAATAATGAACGCAAGGTGGATTGGTTTTTGGTTAGGCTATAGTTTTCGAGCGAGCGCAGCGAAGGACAGATGCGTAAAGGTGTGTCACAAACCAACGGTTTGGCACATACGGACATTGAAATGTTCGCACCAGCCCGAGGAGCCGGAAGTCTTTATCCTATTGCCTCCTGACAAATGTTTACAGTTTATGAATACTTTCATATAAATAGTACTATTTCCACATACTACAGTGCAATGCGATGTCCGAAATAGCTGACAAAATTAGGTAATAACACGAAATATCTGCTAGGTAATATAAGGTATATGTATAGCTTGGAAATTGTGACCGTTGCTCGCTCGCTCCGCTCGCTCGTAAAAAATTAGTCCAACCTCACATCCGATCCGACACGTTCCCAAATTTGAAATAAGTCGCCGCCATATCGAATGCCTAACACAGACGGGATTGGTTTTAGGTTAGGCTATAGTTTTCGAGCGAGCGCAGCGAGCAAGATACGCGTAAAGGTGTGTCAAAATCCAACGGTTTGGCACATACGGACATTGAAGCATGCGCACCAGCCCGAGGAGCCGGAAGTCTTTATCCTATTGCCTACTGACAAATGTTTACAGTTTATGAATAGTTTCACATAAATAGTACTACTTCTACATACTACAATGCAATGTGATGTCCGAAATGGCTGACAAAATTAGGTAATAACGCGAAATATATGCAAGGCAATATAAGGTATATGTATAGCTTGGAAATTGTGATCTTTGCTCGCTCGCTCCGCTTGCTCGTAAAAATCTAGTCCAACCACACAACCGATCCGACACGTTCGCAAATTCGAAATATCTCGCGACCATTTCGAATAATGAACGCAAGGTGGATTGGTTTTAGGTTAGGCTATAGTTTTCGAGCGAGCGCAGCGAGCGGAGATGCGTAAAGGTGTGTCACAAACCAACGGTTTGGCACATACGGACATTGAAATATTCGAACCTGCCCGAGGAGCCGGAAGTCTTTATCCTATTGCCTACAGACAAATGTTTACAGTTTACCAATAGTATCACACAAATAGTACTATTTCCTCACAGTACAGTGCAATGTGATGTCCCAAATGGCTGACAAAATTAGGTAATAGCACGAAATATATGCAAGGCAATATAATGTATATGTATAGCTTGGAAATTGTGACCGTTGCTCGCTCGCTCCGCTCGCTCGTAAAAAATTACTCCAACCTCATATCCGATCCGACACGTTCGCAAATTCGAAATATCTCGCCACCATATCGAATAATGAACTCAAGATGGATTGGTTTTTGGTTAGGTTATAGTTTTCGAGCGAGAGCAGCGAGCGAGAGACGCGTAAACGTGTGTCACAATCCAAAGGTTTGGCACATACGGACATTGAAATATTCGAACCTGCCCGAGGAGCCGGAAGTCTTTATCCTATTGCCTACTGACAAATGTTTACAGTTTACCAATAGTATCACACAAATAGTACTATTTCCTCACAGTACAGTGCAATGTGATGTCCCAAATGGCTGACAAAATTAGGTAATAGCACGAAATATATGCAAGGCAATATAAGGTATATGTATAGCTTGGAAATTGTGATCGTTGCTCGCTCGCTCCGCTCACTCGTAAAAATCTAGTCCAACCTCACAGCCGATCCGACACGTTCGCAAATTCGAAATATCTCGCGACCATTACGAATAATGAACGCAAGATGAATTGGTTTTTGGTTAGGCTATAGTTTTCGAGCGAGCGCAGCGAGCGACAGATGCGTAAAGTGTGTCACAAACCAACGGTTTGGCACATACGGACATTGAAATGTTCGCACCAGCCCGAGGAGCCGGAAGTCTTTATCCTATTGCCTACTGACAAATGTTTACAGTTTATGAATACTTGCACATAAATAATAATATTTCCACATACTACAGTGCCATGTGATGTCCGAAATAGCTGACAAAATTAGGTAATAACACGAAATATCTGCTAGGCAATATAAGGTATATGTATAGCTGGGAAATTGTGACCGTTGCTCGCTCGCTCCGCTCGCTCGTAAAAAATTAGTCCAACCTCATATCCGATCCGACACGTTCGCAAATTCGAAATATCTCGCCACCATATCGAATAATGAACTCAAGATGGATTGGTTTTTGGTTAGGTTATAGTTTTCGAGCGAGAGCAGCGAGCGAGAGACGCGTAAACGTGTGTCACAATCCAAGGGTTTGGCACATACGGACATTGAAATATTCGAACCTGCCCGAGGAGCCGGAAGTCTTTATCCTATTGCCTACTGACAAATGTTTACAGTTTACCAATAGTATCACACAAATAGTACTATTTCCTCACAGTACAGTGCAATGTGATGTCCCAAATGGCTGACAAAATTAGGTAATAGCACGAAATATATGCAAGGCAATATAAGGTATATGTATAGCTTGGAAATTGTGACCGTTGCTCGCTCGCTCCGCTCGCTCGTAAAAAATTAGTCCAACCTCATATCCGATCCAACACGTTCCCAAATGTGAAATAATTCGCCTCCATATCGAACGACTAACACAGACGGGATTGATTTTAGGTTAGGCTATAGTTTTCGAGTGAGCGCAGCGAGCGAGAGGTGCGTAAAGGTGTGTCAAAAACCAACGGTTTGGCACATACGGACATTGAAATATTCGAACCAGCCCGAGGAGCCGGAAGTCTTTATCCTATTGCCTACTGACAAATGTTTACAGTTTATGAATACTTTCACATAAATAGTACTATTTCCACATACTACAGTGCAATGTGATGTCCGAAATAGCTGACAAAATTAGGTAATAACACGAAATATCTGCTAGGCAATATAAGGTATATGTATAGCTTGGAAATTGTGACCGTTGCTCGCTCGCTCCGCTCGCTCGAAAAAAATGAGTCCAACCACACAACCGATCCGACACGTTCGCAAATTCGAAATATCTCGCGACCATATCGAATAATGAACGCAAGATGGATTGGTTTTTGGTTAGGCTATAGTTTTCGAGCGAGCGCAGCGAGCGAGAGACGCGTAAACGTGTGTCACAATCCAAAGGTTTGGCACATACGGACATTGAAATATTCGCACCAGCCCGAGGAGCCGGAAGTCTTTATCCTATTGCCTACTGACAAATGTTTACAGTTTATGAATACTTTCACATAAATAATACTATTTCCACATACTACAGTGCAATGTGATGTCCGAAATAGCTGACAAAATTAGGTAATAACACGAAATATATGCAAGGCAATATAAGGTATATGTATACCTTGGAAATTCTGATCGTTGCTCGCTCGCTCCGCTCGCTTGTAAAAATTTAGTCCAACCTCATATCCGATCCGACACGTTCCCAAATTTGAAATAAGTCGCCTCCATGACGAATGACTAACGCAAGAGGGATTGGTTTTAGGTTAGACTATAGTTTTCGAGCGAGCATGGCGAGCGAGGGACGCGCAGAGGTGTGTCACAATCGAACGGTGTGGCACATGGGGACATTGAAACATGCGCACCAGCCCGAGGAGCCGGAAGTCTTTATCATATTGCATACTGACAAATGTTTACAGTTTATGAAGAGTTTCACATAAATAGTACTATTTCCACATACTACAGTGCAATGTGATGTCCGAAATGGCTGACAAAATTAGGTAATAACACGAAATATCTGCTAGGCAATATAAGGTATATGTATAGCTTGGAAATTGTGACCGTTGCTCGCTCGCTCCGCTTGCTCGTAAAAATCTAGTCCAACCACACAACCGATCCGACACGTTCGCAAATTCGAAATATCTCGCGACCATTTCGAATAATGAACGCAAGGTGGATTGGTTTTAGGTTAGGCTATAGTTTTCGAGCGATCGCAGCGAGCGAGAGATGCGTAAAGGTGTGTCACAAACCAACGGTTTGGCACATACGGACATTGAAATGTTCGCACCAGCCCGAGGAGCCGGAAGTCTTTATCCTATTGCCTACTGACAAATGTTTACAGTTTATGAATACTTGCACATAAATAATAATATTTCCACATACTACAGTGCAATGTGATGTCCGAAATAGCTGACAAAATTAGGTAATAACACGAAATATCTGCTAGGCAATATAAGGTATATGTATAGCTGGGAAATTGTGACCGTTGCTCGCTCGCTCCGCTCGCTCGTAAAAAATTAGTCCAACCTCATATCCGATCCGAAACGTTCGCAAATTCGAAATATCTCGCCACCATATCGAATAATGAACTCAAGATGGATTGGTTTTTGGTTAGGTTATAGTTTTCGAGCGAGAGCAGCGAGCGAGAGACGCGTAAACGTGTGTCACAATCCAAAGGTTTGGCACATACGGACATTGAAATATTCGAACCTGCCCGAGGAGCCGGAAGTCTTTATCCTATTGCCTACTGACAAATGTTTACAGTTTACCAATAGTATCACACAAATAGTACTATTTCCTCACAGTACAGTGCAATGTGATGTCCCAAATGGCTGACAAAATTAGGTAATAGCACGAAATATATGCAAGGCAATATAAGGTATATGTATAGCTTGGAAATTGTGATCGTTGCTCGCTCGCTCCGCTCACTTGTAAAAATCTAGTCCAACCTCACAGCCGATCCGACACGTTCGCAAATTCGAAATATCTCGCGACCATTACGAATAATGAACGCAAGATGAATTGGTTTTTGGTTAGGCTATAGTTTTCGAGCGAGCGCAGCGAGCGACAGATGCGTAAAGTGTGTCACAAACCAACGGTTTGGCACATACGGACATTGAAATGTTCGCACCAGCCCGAGGAGCCGGAAGTCTTTATCCTATTGCCTACTGACAAATGTTTACAGTTTATGAATACTTTCATATAAATAGTACTATTTCCACATACTACAGTGCAATGTGATGTCCGAAATAGCTGACAAAATTAGGTAATAACACGAAATATCTGCTAGGCAATATAAGGTATATGTATAGCTTGGAAATTGTGACCGTTGCTCGCTCGCTCCGCTCGCTCGTAAAAAATTAGTCCAACCTCACATCCGATCCGACACGTTCCCAAATTTGAATTAAGTCGCCGCCATATCGAATGACTAACACAGACGGGATTGGTTTTAGGTTAGGCTATAGTTTTCGAGCTAGCGCAGCGAGCAAGATACGCGTAACGGTGTGTCAAAATCCAACGGTTTGGCACATACGGACATTGAAAGATGCGAACCAGCCCGAGGAGCCGGAAGTCTTTATCCTATTGCCTACTGACAAATGTTTACAGTTTATGAATAGTTTCACATAAATAGTACTACTTCTACATACTACAATGCAATGTGATGTCCGAAATGGCTGACAAAATTAGGTAATAACGCGAAATATATGCAAGGCAATATAAGGTATATGTATAGCTTGGAAATTGTGACCGTTGCTCGCTCGCTCCGCTCGCTCGTAAAAAATTAGTCCAACCTCATATCCGATCCAACACGTTCCCAAATGTGAAATAATTCGCCTCCATATGGAACGACTAACACAGACGGGATTGATTTTAGGTTAGGCTATAGTTTTCGAGCGAGCATGGCGAGCGAGGGACGCGCAGAGGTGTGTCACAATCGAACGGTGTGGCACATGGGGACATTGAAACATGCGCACCAGCCCGAGGAGCCGGAAGTCTTTATCATATTGCATACTGACAAATGTTTACAGTTTATGAAGGGTTTCACATAAATAGTACTATTTCCACATACTACAGTGCAATGTGATGTCCGAAATGGCTGACAAAATTAGGTAATAACACGAAATATCTGCTAGGCAATATAAGGTATATGTATAGCTTGGAAATTGTGACCGTTGCTCGCTCGCTCCGCTCGCTCGTAAAAAATTAGTCCAACCTCACATCAGATACGACACGTTCCCCAATTTGAAATAAGTCGCCTCCATATCGAATGACTAACACAGACGGGATTGGTTTTAGGTTAGGCTATAGTTTTCGAGCGAGCGCAGCGAGCGAGATACGCGTAAAGGTGTGTCAAAATCCAACGGTTTGGCACATACGTACATTGAAACATGCGCACCAGCCCGAGGAGCCGGAAGTCTTTATCCTATTGCCTACTGACAAATGTTTACAGTTTATGAATACTTTCACATAAATAGTACTATTTCCACATACTACAGTGCAATGTGATGTCCGAAATGGCTTACAAAATTAGGTAATAACACGAAATATCTGCTAGGCAATATAAGGTACTTGTATAGCCTGGAAATTGTGACCGTTGCTCGCTCGCTCCGCTCGCTCGTAAAAAATTAGTCCAACCTCATATCCGATCCAACACGTTCCCAAATTTGAAATAAGTCGCCTCCATATCGAATGACTAACACAGACGGGATTGGTATTAGGTTAGGCTATAGTTTTCGAGCGAGCGCAGCGAGCGAGATACGCGTAAAGGTGTGTCGAAATCCAACGGTTTGGCACATACGGACATTGAAACATGCGCACCAGCCCGAGGAGCCGGAAGTCTTTATCGTATTGCATACTGACAAATGTTTGCAGTTTATGAAGAGTTTCACATAAATAGTACTAGTTCCACATACTACAGTGCAATGTGATGTCCGAAATGGCTGACAAAATTAGGTAATAACACGAAATATATGCAAGGCAATATAAGGTATATGTATACCTTGGAAATTCTGATCGTTGCTCGCTCGCTCCGCTCGCTCGTAAAAATTTAGTCCAACCTCATATCCGATCCGACACGTTCCCAAATTTGAAATAAGTCGCCTCCATGACGAATGACTAACGCAAGAGGGATTGGTTTTAGGTTAGACTATAGTTTTCGAGCGAGCATGGCGAGCGAGGGACGCGCAGAGGTGTGTCAAAATCCAACGGTTTGGCACATACGGACATTGAAACATGCGCACCAGCCCGAGGAGCCGGAAGTCTTTATCCTATTGCCTGCTGACAAATGTTTACAGTTTATGAATAGTTTCACATAAATAGTACTACTTCTACATACTACAATGCAATGTGATGTCCGAAATGGCTGACAAAATTAGGTAATAACGCGAAATATATGCAAGGCAATATAAGGTATATGTATAGCTTGGAAATTGTGATCGTTGCTCGCTCGCTCCGCTCGCTCGTAAAAATCTAGTCCAACCTCACAATCGATCCGACACGTTCGCAAATTCGAAATATCTCGCGACCATTTCGAATAATGAACACAAGGTGGATTGGTTTTTGGTTAGGCTATAGTTTTCGAGCGAGCGCAGCGAAGGACAGATGCGTAAAGGTGTGTCACAAACCAACGGTTTGGCACATACGGACATTGAAATGTTCGCACCAGCCCGAGGAGCCGGAAGTCTTTATCCTATTGCCTCCTGACAAATGTTTACAGTTTATGAATACTTTCATATAAATAGTACTATTTCCACATACTACAGTGCAATGCGATGTCCGAAATAGCTGACAAAATTAGGTAATAACACGAAATATCTGCTAGGTAATATAAGGTATATGTATAGCTTGGAAATTGTGACCGTTGCTCGCTCGCTCCGCTCGCTCGTAAAAAATTAGTCCAACCTCACATCCGATCCGACACGTTCCCAAATTTGAAATAAGTCGCCGCCATATCGAATGCCTAACACAGACGGGATTGGTTTTAGGTTAGGCTATAGTTTTCGAGCGAGCGCAGCGAGCAAGATACGCGTAAAGGTGTGTCAAAATCCAACGGTTTGGCACATACGGACATTGAAGCATGCGCACCAGCCCGAGGAGCCGGAAGTCTTTATCCTATTGCCTACTGACAAATGTTTACAGTTTATGAATAGTTTCACATAAATAGTACTACTTCTACATACTACAATGCAATGTGATGTCCGAAATGGCTGACAAAATTAGGTAATAACGCGAAATATATGCAAGGCAATATAAGGTATATGTATAGCTTGGAAATTGTGATCTTTGCTCGCTCGCTCCGCTTGCTCGTAAAAATCTAGTCCAACCACACAACCGATCCGACACGTTCGCAAATTCGAAATATCTCGCGACCATTTCGAATAATGAACGCAAGGTGGATTGGTTTTAGGTTAGGCTATAGTTTTCGAGCGAGCGCAGCGAGCGAGAGATGCGTAAAGGTGTGTCACAAACCAACGGTTTGGCACATACGGACATTGAAATATTCGAACCTGCCCGAGGAGCCGGAAGTCTTTATCCTATTGCCTACAGACAAATGTTTACAGTTTACCAATAGTATCACACAAATAGTACTATTTCCTCACAGTACAGTGCAATGTGATGTCCCAAATGGCTGACAAAATTAGGTAATAGCACGAAATATATGCAAGGCAATATAAGGTATATGTATAGCTTGGAAATTGTGATCGTTGCTCGCTCGCTCCGCTCACTTGTAAAAATCTAGTCCAACCTCACAGCCGATCCGACACGTTCGCAAATTCGAAATATCTCGCGACCATTACGAATAATGAACGCAAGATGAATTGGTTTTTGGTTAGGCTATAGTTTTCGAGCGAGCGCAGCGAGCGACAGATTACGTAAAGTGTGTCACAAACCAACGGTTTGGCACATACGGACATTGAAATGTTCGCACCAGCCCGAGGAGCCGGAAGTCTTTATCCTATTGCCTACTGACAAATGTTTACAGTTTATGAATACTTTCATATAAATAGTACTATTTCCACATACTACAGTGCAATGTGATGTCCGAAATAGCTGACAAAATTAGGTAATAACACGAAATATCTGCTAGGCAATATAAGGTATATGTATAGCTTGGAAATTGTGACCGTTGCTCGCTCGCTCCGCTCGCTCGTAAAAAATTAGTCCAACCTCACATCCGATCCGACACGTTCCCAAATTTGAATTAAGTCGCCGCCATATCGAATGACTAACACAGACGGGATTGGTTTTAGGTTAGGCTATAGTTTTCGAGCTAGCGCAGCGAGCAAGATACGCGTAACGGTGTGTCAAAATCCAACGGTTTGGCACATACGGACATTGAAAGATGCGAACCAGCCCGAGGAGCCGGAAGTCTTTATCCTATTGCCTACTGACAAATGTTTACAGTTTATGAATAGTTTCACATAAATAGTACTACTTCTACATACTACAATGCAATGTGATGTCCGAAATGGCTGACAAAATTAGGTAATAACGCGAAATATATGCAAGGCAATATAAGGTATATGTATAGCTTGGAAATTGTGACCGTTGCTCGCTCGCTCCGCTCGCTCGTAAAAAATTAGTCCAACCTCATATCCGATCCAACACGTTCCCAAATGTGAAATAATTCGCCTCCATATGGAACGACTAACACAGACGGGATTGATTTTAGGTTAGGCTATAGTTTTCGAGCGAGCATGGCGAGCGAGGGACGCGCAGAGGTGTGTCACAATCGAACGGTGTGGCACATGGGGACATTGAAACATGCGCACCAGCCCGAGGAGCCGGAAGTCTTTATCATATTGCATACTGACAAATGTTTACAGTTTATGAAGGGTTTCACATAAATAGTACTATTTCCACATACTACAGTGCAATGTGATGTCCGAAATGGCTGACAAAATTAGGTAATAACACGAAATATCTGCTAGGCAATATAAGGTATATGTATAGCTTGGAAATTGTGACCGTTGCTCGCTCGCTCCGCTCGCTCGTAAAAAATTAGTCCAACCTCACATCAGATACGACACGTTCCCCAATTTGAAATAAGTCGCCTCCATATCGAATGACTAACACAGACGGGATTGGTTTTAGGTTAGGCTATAGTTTTCGAGCGAGCGCAGCGAGCGAGATACGCGTAAAGGTGTGTCAAAATCCAACGGTTTGGCACATACGTACATTGAAACATGCGCACCAGCCCGAGGAGCCGGAAGTCTTTATCCTATTGCCTACTGACAAATGTTTACAGTTTATGAATACTTTCACATAAATAGTACTATTTCCACATACTACAGTGCAATGTGATGTCCGAAATGGCTTACAAAATTAGGTAATAACACGAAATATCTGCTAGGCAATATAAGGTACTTGTATAGCCTGGAAATTGTGACCGTTGCTCGCTCGCTCCGCTCGCTCGTAAAAAATTAGTCCAACCTCATATCCGATCCAACACGTTCCCAAATTTGAAATAAGTCGCCTCCATATCGAATGACTAACACAGACGGGATTGGTATTAGGTTAGGCTATAGTTTTCGAGCGAGCGCAGCGAGCGAGATACGCGTAAAGGTGTGTCGAAATCCAACGGTTTGGCACATACGGACATTGAAACATGCGCACCAGCCCGAGGAGCCGGAAGTCTTTATCCTATTGCATACTGACAAATGTTTGCAGTTTATGAAGAGTTTCACATAAATAGTACTAGTTCCACATACTACAGTGCAATGTGATGTCCGAAATGGCTGACAAAATTAGGTAATAACACGAAATATATGCAAGGCAATATAAGGTATATGTATACCTTGGAAATTCTGATCGTTGCTCGCTCGCTCCGCTCGCTCGTAAAAATTTAGTCCAACCTCATATCCGATCCGACACGTTCCCAAATTTGAAATAAGTCGCCTCCATGACGAATGACTAACGCAAGAGGGATTGGTTTTAGGTTAGACTATAGTTTTCGAGCGAGCATGGCGAGCG
The DNA here is from genome assembly GCF_910591885.1 of Bombus terrestris. Classification (NCBI taxonomy): domain Eukaryota; kingdom Metazoa; phylum Arthropoda; class Insecta; order Hymenoptera; family Apidae; genus Bombus; species Bombus terrestris. The sequence continues at coordinate 268,055 of NW_025963552.1, read as the reverse complement.
AGGGACGCGCAGAGGTGTGTCAAAATCCAACGGTTTGGCACATACGGACATTGAAACATGCGCACCAGCCCGAGGAGCCGGAAGTCTTTATCCTATTGCCTGCTGACAAATGTTTACAGTTTATGAATAGTTTCACATAAATAGTACTACTTCTACATACTACAATGCAATGTGATGTCCGAAATGGCTGACAAAATTAGGTAATAACGCGAAATATATGCAAGGCAATATAAGGTATATGTATAGCTTGGAAATTGTGATCGTTGCTCGCTCGCTCCGCTCGCTCGTAAAAATCTAGTCCAACCTCACAATCGATCCGACACGTTCGCAAATTCGAAATATCTCGCGACCATTTCGAATAATGAACACAAGGTGGATTGGTTTTTGGTTAGGCTATAGTTTTCGAGCGAGCGCAGCGAAGGACAGATGCGTAAAGGTGTGTCACAAACCAACGGTTTGGCACATACGGACATTGAAATGTTCGCACCAGCCCGAGGAGCCGGAAGTCTTTATCCTATTGCCTCCTGACAAATGTTTACAGTTTATGAATACTTTCATATAAATAGTACTATTTCCACATACTACAGTGCAATGCGATGTCCGAAATAGCTGACAAAATTAGGTAATAACACGAAATATCTGCTAGGTAATATAAGGTATATGTATAGCTTGGAAATTGTGACCGTTGCTCGCTCGCTCCGCTCGCTCGTAAAAAATTAGTCCAACCTCACATCCGATCCGACACGTTCCCAAATTTGAAATAAGTCGCCGCCATATCGAATGCCTAACACAGACGGGATTGGTTTTAGGTTAGGCTATAGTTTTCGAGCGAGCGCAGCGAGCAAGATACGCGTAAAGGTGTGTCAAAATCCAACGGTTTGGCACATACGGACATTGAAGCATGCGCACCAGCCCGAGGAGCCGGAAGTCTTTATCCTATTGCCTACTGACAAATGTTTACAGTTTATGAATAGTTTCACATAAATAGTACTACTTCTACATACTACAATGCAATGTGATGTCCGAAATGGCTGACAAAATTAGGTAATAACGCGAAATATATGCAAGGCAATATAAGGTATATGTATAGCTTGGAAATTGTGATCTTTGCTCGCTCGCTCCGCTTGCTCGTAAAAATCTAGTCCAACCACACAACCGATCCGACACGTTCGCAAATTCGAAATATCTCGCGACCATTTCGAATAATGAACGCAAGGTGGATTGGTTTTAGGTTAGGCTATAGTTTTCGAGCGAGCGCAGCGAGCGAGAGATGCGTAAAGGTGTGTCACAAACCAACGGTTTGGCACATACGGACATTGAAATATTCGAACCTGCCCGAGGAGCCGGAAGTCTTTATCCTATTGCCTACAGACAAATGTTTACAGTTTACCAATAGTATCACACAAATAGTACTATTTCCTCACAGTACAGTGCAATGTGATGTCCCAAATGGCTGACAAAATTAGGTAATAGCACGAAATATATGCAAGGCAATATAAGGTATATGTATAGCTTGGAAATTGTGACCGTTGCTCGCTCTCTCCGCTCGCTCGTAAAAAATTACTCCAACCACACAACCGATCCGACACGTTCGCAAATTCGAAATATCTCGCGACCATTTCGAATAATGAACGCAAGGTGGATTGGTTTTAGGTTAGGCTATAGTTTTCGAGCGAGCGCAGCGAGCGAGAGATGCGTAAAGGTGTGTCACAAACCAACGGTTTGGCACATACGGACATTGAAATGTTCGCACCAGCCCGAGGAGCCGGAAGTCTTTATCCTATTGCCTACTGACAAATGTTTACAGTTTATGAATACTTGCACATAAATAATAATATTTCCACATACTACAGTGCAATGTGATGTCCGAAATAGCTGACAAAATTAGGTAATAACACGAAATATCTGCTAGGCAATATAAGGTATATGTATAGCTGGGAAATTGTGACCGTTGCTCGCTCGCTCCGCTCGCTCGTAAAAAATTAGTCCAACCTCATATCCGATCCGACACGTTCGCAAATTCGAAATATCTCGCCACCATATCGAATAATGAACTCAAGATGGATTGGTTTTTGGTTAGGTTATAGTTTTCGAGCGAGAGCAGCGAGCGAGAGACGCGTAAACGTGTGTCACAATCCAAGGGTTTGGCACATACGGACATTGAAATATTCGAACCTGCCCGAGGAGCCGTAAGTCTTTATCCTATTGCCTACTGACAAATGTTTACAGTTTACCAATAGTATCACACAAATAGTACTATTTCCTCACAGTACAGTGCAATGTGATGTCCCAAATGGCTGACAAAATTAGGTAATAGCACGAAATATATGCAAGGCAATATAAGGTATATGTATAGCTTGGAAATTGTGATCGTTGCTCGCTCGCTCCGCTCACTCGTAAAAATCTAGTCCAACCTCACAGCCGATCCGACACGTTCGCAAATTCGAAATATCTCGCGACCATTACGAATAATGAACGCAAGATGAATTGGTTTTTGGTTAGGCTATAGTTTTCGAGCGAGCGCAGCGAGCGACAGATGCGTAAAGTGTGTCACAAACCAACGGTTTGGCACATACGGACATTGAAATGTTCGCACCAGCCCGAGGAGCCGGAAGTCTTTATCCTATTGCCTACTGACAAATGTTTACAGTTTATGATTACCTTCATATAAATAGTACTATTTCCACATACTACAGTGCAATGTGATGTCCGAAATAGCTGACAAAATTAGGTAATAACACGAAATATCTGCTAGGCAATATAAGGTATATGTATTGCTTGGAAATTGTGACCGTTGCTCGCTCGCTCCGCTCGCTCGTAAAAAATTAGTCCAACCTCACATCCGATCCGACACGTTCCCAAATTTGAATTAAGTCGCCGCCATATCGAATGACTAACACAGACGGGATTGGTTTTAGGTTAGGCTATAGTTTTCGAGCTAGCGCAGCGAGCAAGATACGCGTAACGGTGTGTCAAAATCCAACGGTTTGGCACATACGGACATTGAAAGATGCGCACCAGCCCGAGGAGCCGGAAGTCTTTATCCTATTGCCTACTGACAAATGTTTACAGTTTATGAATAGTTTCACATAAATAGTACTACTTCTACATACTACAATGCAATGTGATGTCCGAAATGGCTGACAAAATTAGGTAATAACGCGAAATATATGCAAGGCAATATAAGGTATATGTATAGCTTGGAAATTGTGACCGTTGCTCGCTCGCTCCGCTCGCTCGTAAAAAATTAGTCCAACCTCATATCCGATCCAACACGTTCCCAAATGTGAAATAATTCGCCTCCATATCGAACGACTAACACAGACGGGATTGATTTTAGGTTAGGCTATAGTTTTCGAGCGAGCGCAGCGAGCGAGAGGTGCGTAAAGGTGTGTCAAAAACCAACGGTTTGGCACATACGGACATTGAAATATTCGAACCAGCCCGAGGAGCCGGAAGTCTTTATCCTATTGCCTACTGACAAATGTTTACAGTTTATGAATACTTTCACATAAATAGTACTATTTCCACATACTACAGTGCAATGTGATGTCCGAAATAGCTGACAAAATTAGGTAATAACACGAAATATCTGCTAGGCAATATAAGGTATATGTATAGCTTGGAAATTGTGACCGTTGCTCGCTCGCTCCGCTCGCTCGAAAAAAATGAGTCCAACCACACAACCGATCCGACACGTTCGCAAATTCGAAATATCTCGCGACCATATCGAATAATGAACGCAAGATGGATTGGTTTTTGGTTAGGCTATAGTTTTCGAGCGAGCGCAGCGAGCGAGAGACGCGTAAACGTGTGTCACAATCCAAAGGTTTGGCACATACGGACATTGAAATATTCGCACCAGCCCGAGGAGCCGGAAGTCTTTATCCTATTGCCTACTGACAAATGTTTACAGTTTATGAATACTTTCACATAAATAATACTATTTCCACATACTACAGTGCAATGTGATGTCCGAAATCGCTGACAAAATTAGGTAATAACACGAAATATATGCAAGGCAATATAAGGTATATGTATACCTTGGAAATTCTGATCGTTGCTCGCTCGCTCCGCTCGCTCGTAAAAATTTAGTCCAACCTCATATCCGATCCGACACGTTCCCAAATTTGAAATAAGTCGCCTCCATGACGAATGACTAACGCAAGAGGGATTGGTTTTAGGTTAGACTATAGTTTTCGAGCGAGCATGGCGAGCGAGGGACGCGCAGAGGTGTGTCACAATCGAACGGTGTGGCACATGGGGACATTGAAACATGCGCACCAGCCCGAGGAGCCGGAAGTCTTTATCATATTGCATACTGACAAATGTTTACAGTTTATGAAGAGTTTCACATAAATAGTACTATTTCCACATACTACAGTGCAATGTGATGTCCGAAATGGCTGACAAAATTAGGTAATAACACGAAATATCTGCTAGGCAATATAAGCTATATGTATAGCTTGGAAATTGTGACCGTTGCTCGCTCGCTCCGCTCGCTCGTAAAAAATTAGTCCAACCTCACATCCGATACGACACGTTCCCCAATTTGAAATAAGTCGCCTCCATATCGAATGACTAACACAGACGGGATTGGTTTTAGGTTAGGTTATAGTTTTCGAGCGAGCGCAGCGAGCGAGATACGCGTAAAGGTGTGTCAAAATCCAACGGTTTGGCACATACGTACATTGAAACATGCGCACCAGCCCGAGGAGCCGGAAGTCTTTATCCTATTGCCTACTGACAAATGTTTACAGTTTATGAATACTTTCACATAAATAGTACTATTTCCACATACTACAGTGCAATGTGATGTCCGAAATGGCTTACAAAATTAGGTAATAACACGAAATATCTGCTAGGCAATATAAGGTACTTGTATAGCCTGGAAATTGTGACCGTTGCTCGCTCGCTCCGCTCGCTCGTAAAAAATTAGTCCAACCTCATATCCGATCCAACACGTTCCCAAATTTGAAATAAGTCGCCTCCATATCGAATGACTAACACAGACGGGATTGGTATTAGGTTAGGCTATAGTTTTCGCGCGAGCGCAGCGAGCGAGATACGCGTAAAGGTGTGTCGAAATCCAACGGTTTGGCACATACGGACATTGAAACATGCGCACCAGCCCGAGGAGCCGGAAGTCTTTATCCTATTGCATACTGACAAATGTTTGCAGTTTATGAAGAGTTTCACATAAATAGTACTAGTTCCACATACTACAGTGCAATGTGATGTCCGAAATGGCTGACAAAATTAGGTAATAACACGAAATATATGCAAGGCAATATAAGGTATATGTATACCTTGGAAATTCTGATCGTTGCTCGCTCGCTCCGCTCGCTCGTAAAAATTTAGTCCAACCTCATATCCGATCCGACACGTTCCCAAATTTGAAATAAGTCGCCTCCATGACGAATGACTAACGCAAGAGGGATTGGTTTTAGGTTAGACTATAGTTTTCGAGCGAGCATGGTGAGCCAGGGACGCGCAGAGGTGTGTCACAATCGAACGGTGTGGCACATGGGGACATTGAAACATGCGCACCAGCCCGAGGAGCCGGAGGTCCTTATCATATTGCATACTGACAAATGTTTACAGTTTATGAAGAGTTTCACATAAATAGTACTATTTCCACATACTACAGTGCAATGTGATGTCCGAAATGGCTGACAAAATTAGGTAATAACACGAAATATCTGCTAGGCAATATAAGGTATATGTATAGCTTGGAAATTGTGACCGTTGCTCGCTCGCTCCGCTCGCTCGTAAAAAATTAGTCCAACCTCACATCCGATACGACACGCTCCCAAATTTGAAATAAGTCGCCTCCATATCGAATGACTAACACAGACGGGATTGGTTTTAGGTTAGGCTATAGTTTTCGAGCGAGCGCAGCGAGCGAGATACGCGTAAAGGTGTGTCAAAATCCAACGGTTTGGCACATACGTACATTGAAACATGCGCACCAGCCCGAGGAGCCGGAAGTCTTTATCCTATTGCCTACTGACAAATGTTTACAGTTTATGAATACTTTCACATAAATAGTACTAGTTCCACATACTACAGTGCAATGTGATGTCCGAAATGGCTGACAAAATTAGGTAATAACACGAAATATATGCAAGGCAATATAAGGTATATGTATACCTTGGAAATTCTGATCGTTGCTCGCTCGCTCCGCTCGCTCGTAAAAATTTAGTCCAACCTCATATCCGATCCGACACGTTCCCAAATTTGAAATAAGTCGCCTCCATGACGAATGACTAACGCAAGAGGGATTGGTTTTAGGTTAGACTATAGTTTTCGAGCGAGCATGGCGAGCGAGGGACGCGCAGAGGTGTGTCACAATCGAACTGTGTGGCACATGGGGACATTGAAACATGCGCACCAGCCCGAGGAGCCGGAAGTCTTTATCATATTGCATACTGACAAATGTTTACAGTTTATGAAGAGTTTCACATAAATAGTACTATTTCCACATACTACAGTGCAATGTGACGTCCGAAATAGCTGACAAAATTAGGTAATAACACGAAATATATGCAAGGCAATATAAGGTATATGTATAGCTTGGAAATTGTGATCGTTGCTCGCTCGCTCCGCTCGCTCGTAAAAATCTAGTCCAACCTCACAATCGATCCGACACGTTCGCAAATTCGAAATATCTCGCGACCATTTCGAATAATGAACGCAAGGTGGATTGGTTTTTGGTTAGGCTATAGTTTTCGAGCGAGCGCAGCGAAGGACAGATGCGTAAAGGTGTGTCACAAACCAACGGTTTGGCACATACGGACATTGAAATGTTCGCACCAGCCCGAGGAGCCGGAAGTCTTTATCCTATTGCCTACTGACAAATGTTTACAGTTTATGAATTACTGCACATAAATAATAATATTTCCACATACTACAGTGCAATGTGATGTCCGAAATTGCTGACAAAATTAGGTAATAACACGAAATATCTGCTAGGCAATATAAGGTATATGTATAGCTGGGAAATTGTGACCGTTGCTCGCTCGCTCCGCTCGCTCGTAAAAAATTAGTCCAACCTCATATCCGATCCGACACGTTCGCAAATTCGAAATATCTCGCCACCATATCGAATAATGAACTCAAGATGGATTGGTTTTTGGTTAGGTTATAGTTTTCGAGCGAGAGCAGCGAGCGAGAGACGCGTAAACGTGTGTCACAATCCAAAGGTTTGGCACATACGGACATTGAAATATTCGAACCTGCCCGAGGAGCCGGAAGTCTTTATCCTATTGCCTACTGACAAATGTTTACAGTTTACCAATAGTATCACACAAATAGTACTATTTCCTCACAGTACAGTGCAATGTGATGTCCCAAATGGCTGACAAAATTAGGTAATAGCACGAAATATATGCAAGGCAATATAAGGTATATGTATAGCTTGGAAATTGTGATCGTTGCTCGCTCGCTCCGCTCGCTCGTAAAAATTTAGTCCAACCTCACATCCGATCCGACACGTTCGCAAATTCGAAATAAGTCGCCACCATATCGAATAATGAACGCAAGATGGATTGGTTTTAGGTTAGGCTATAGTTTTCGAGCGAGCGCAGCGAGCAAGATACGCGTAAAGGTGTGTCAAAATCCAACGGTTTGGCACATACGGACATTGAAACATGCGCACCAGCCCGAGGAGCCGGAAGTCTTTATCCTATTGCCTACTGACAAATGTTTACAGTTTATGAATAGCTTCACATAAATAGTACTACTTCTACATACTACAATGCAATGTGACGTCCGAAATGGCTGACAAAATTAGGTAATAACGCGAAATATATGCAAGGCAATATAAGGTATATGTATAGCTTGGAAATTGTGATCGTTGCTCGCTCGCTCCGCTCGCTCGTAAAAATCTAGTCCAACCTCACAATCGATCCGACACGTTCGCAAATTCGAAATATCTCGCGACCATTTCGAATAATGAACGCAAGGTGGATTGGTTTTTGGTTAGGCTATAGTTTTCGAGCGAGCGCAGCGAAGGACAGATGCGTAAAGGTGTGTCACAAACCAACGGTTTGGCACATACGGACATTGAAATGTTCGCACCAGCCCGAGGAGCCGGAAGTCTTTATCCTATTGCCTACTGACAAATGTTTACAGTTTATGAATACTTGCACATAAATAATAATATTTCCACATACTACAGTGCAATGTGATGTCCGAAATTGCTGACAAAATTAGGTAATAACACGAAATATCTGCTAGGCAATATAAGGTATATGTATAGCTGGGAAATTGTGACCGTTGCTCGCTCGCTCCGCTCGCTCGTAAAAAATTAGTCCAACCTCATATCCGATCCGACACGTTCGCAAATTCGAAATATCTCGCCACCATATCGAATAATGAACTCAAGATGGATTGGTTTTTGGTTAGGTTATAGTTTTCGAGCGAGAGCAGCGAGCGAGAGACGCGTAAACGTGTGTCACAATCCAAAGGTTTGGCACATACGGACATTGAAATATTCGAACCTGCCCGAGGAGCCGGAAGTCTTTATCCTATTGCCTACTGACAAATGTTTACAGTTTACCAATAGTATCACACAAATAGTACTATTTCCTCACAGTACAGTGCAATGTGATGTCCCAAATGGCTGACAAAATTAGGTAATAGCACGAAATATATGCAAGGCAATATAAGGTATATGTATAGCTTGGAAATTGTGATCGTTGCTCGCTCGCTCCGCTCACTCGTAAAAATCTAGTCCAACCTCACAGCCGATCCGACACGTTCGCAAATTCGAAATATCTCGCGACCATTACGAATAATGAACGCAAGATGAATTGGTTTTTGGTTAGGCTATAGTTTTCGAGCGAGCGCAGCGAGCGACAGATGCGTAAAGTGTGTCACAAACCAACGGTTTGGCACATACGGACATTGAAATGTTCGCACCAGCCCGAGGAGCCGGAAGTCTTTATCCTATTGCCTACTGACAAATGTTTACAGTTTATGAATACTTTCATATAAATAGTACTATTTCCACATACTACAGTGCAATGTGATGTCCGAAATAGCTGACAAAATTAGGTAATAACACGAAATATCTGCTAGGCAATATAAGGTATATGTATAGCTTGGAAATTGTGACCGTTGCTCGCTCGCTCCGCTCGCTCGTAAAAAATTAGTCCAACCTCACATCCGATCCGACACGTTCCCAAATTTGAATTAAGTCGCCGCCATATCGAATGACTAACACAGACGGGATTGGTTTTAGGTTAGGCTATAGTTTTCGAGCTAGCGCAGCGAGCAAGATACGCGTAACGGTGTGTCAAAATCCAACGGTTTGGCACATACGGACATTGAAAGATGCGCACCAGCCCGAGGAGCCGGAAGTCTTTATCCTATTGCCTACTGACAAATGTTTACAGTTTATGAATAGTTTCACATAAATAGTACTACTTCTACATACTACAATGCAATGTGATGTCCGAAATGGCTGACAAAATTAGGTAATAACGCGAAATATATGCAAGGCAATATAAGGTATATGTATAGCTTGGAAATTGTGACCGTTGCTCGCTCGCTCCGCTCGCTCGTAAAAAATTAGTCCAACCTCATATCCGATCCAACATGTTCCCAAATGTGAAATAATTCGCCTCCATATTGAACGACTAACACAGACGGGATTGATTTTAGGTTAGGCTATAGTTTTCGAGCGAGCATGGCGAGCGAGGGACGCGCAGAGGTTGTGTCACAATCGAACGGTGTGGCACATGGGGACATTGAAACATGCGCACCAGCCCGAGGAGCCGGAAGTCTTTATCATATTGCATACTGACAAATGTTTACAGTTTATGAAGTGTTTCACATAAATAGTACTATTTCCACATACTACAGTTCAATGTGATGTCCGAAATGGCTGACAAAATTAGGTAATAACACGAAATATCTGCTAGGCAATATAAGGTATATGTATAGCTTGGAAATTGTGACCGTTGCTCGCTCGCTCCGCTCGCTCGTAAAAAATTAGTCCAACCTCACATCAGATACGACACGTTCCCCAATTTGAAATAAGTCGCCTCCATATCGAATGACTAACACAGACGGGATTGGTTTTAGGTTAGGCTATAGTTTTCGAGCGAGCGCAGCGAGCGAGATACGCGTAAAGGTGTGTCAAAATCCAACGGTTTGGCACATACGTACATTGAAACATGCGCACCAGCCCGAGGAGCCGGAAGTCTTTATCCTATTGCCTACTGACAAATGTTTACAGTTTATGAATACTTTCACATAAATAGTACTATTTCCACATACTACAGTGCAATGTGATGTCCGAAGTGGCTGACAAAATTAGGTACTAACACGATATATATGCATATTGCAAGGTATATGTATACCTTGCAAATTGTGATCGTTGCTCGCTCGCTCCGCTCGCTCGTAAAAATTTAGTCCAACCTCACATCCGATCCGACACGTTCGCAAATTCGAAATAAGTCGCCACCATATCGAATAATGAACGCAAGATGGATTGGTTTTAGGTTAGGCTATAGTTTTCGAGCGAGCGCAGCGAGCAAGATACGCGTAAAGGTGTGTCAAAATCCAACGGTTTGGCACATACGGACATTGGAACATGCGCACCAGCCCGAGGAGCCGGAAGTCTTTATCCTATTGCCTACTGACAAATGTTTACAGTTTATGAATAGCTTCACATAAATAGTACTACTTCTACATACTACAATGCAATGTGACGTCCGAAATGGCTGACAAAATTAGGTAATAACGCGAAATATATGCAAGGCAATATAAGGTATATGTATAGCTTGGAAATTGTGATCTTTGCTCGCTCGCTCCGCTTGCTCGTAAAAATCTAGTCCAACCACACAACCGATCCGACACGTTCGCAAATTCGAAATATCTCGCGACCATTTCGAATAATGAACGCAAGGTGGATTGGTTTTAGGTTAGGCTATAGTTTTCGAGCGATCGCAGCGAGCGAGAGATGCGTAAAGGTGTGTCACAAACCAACGGTTTGGCACATACGGACATTGAAATGTTCGCACCAGCCCGAGGAGCCGGAAGTCTTTATCCTATTGCCTACTGACAAATGTTTACAGTTTATGAATACTTGCACATAAATAATAATATTTCCACATACTACAGTGCAATGTGATGTCCGAAATTGCTGACAAAATTAGGTAATAACACGAAATATCTGCTAGGCAATATAAGGTATATGTATAGCTGGGAAATTGTGACCGTTGCTCGCTCGCTCCGCTCGCTCGTAAAAAATTAGTCCAACCTCATATCCGATCCGACACGTTCGCAAATTCGAAATATCTCGCCACCATATCGAATAATGAACTCAAGATGGATTGGTTTTTGGTTAGGTTATAGTTTTCGAGCGAGAGCAGCGAGCGAGAGACGCGTAAACGTGTGTCACAATCCAAAGGTTTGGCACATACGGACATTGAAATATTCGAACCTGCCCGAGGAGCCGGAAGTCTTTATCCTATTGCCTACTGACAAATGTTTACAGTTTACCAATAGTATCACACAAATAGTACTATTTCCTCACAGTACAGTGCAATGTGATGTCCCAAATGGCTGACAAAATTAGGTAATAGCACGAAATATATGCAAGGCAATATAAGGTATATGTATAGCTTGGAAATTGTGATCGTTGCTCGCTCGCTCCGCTCACTCGTAAAAATCTAGTCCAACCTCACAGCCGATCCGACACGTTCGCAAATTCGAAATATCTCGCGACCATTACGAATAATGAACGCAAGATGAATTGGTTTTTGGTTAGGCTATAGTTTTCGAGCGAGCGCAGCGAGCGACAGATGCGTAAAGTGTGTCACAAACCAACGGTTTGGCACATACGGACATTGAAATGTTCGCACCAGCCCGAGGAGCCGGAAGTCTTTATCCTATTGCCTACTGACAAATGTTTACAGTTTATGAATACTTTCATATAAATAGTACTATTTCCACATACTACAGTGCAATGTGATGTCCGAAATAGCTGACAAAATTAGGTAATAACACGAAATATCTGCTAGGCAATATAAGGTATATGTATAGCTTGGAAATTGTGACCGTTGCTCGCTCGCTCCGCTCGCTCGTAAAAAATTAGTCCAACCTCACATCCGATCCGACACGTTCCCAAATTTGAATTAAGTCGCCGCCATATCGAATGACTAACACAGACGGGATTGGTTTTAGGTTAGGCTATAGTTTTCGAGCTAGCGCAGCGAGCAAGATACGCGTAACGGTGTGTCAAAATCCAACGGTTTGGCACATACGGACATTGAAAGATGCGCACCAGCCCGAGGAGCCGGAAGTCTTTATCCTATTGCCTACTGACAAATGTTTACAGTTTATGAATAGTTTCACATAAATAGTACTACTTCTACATACTACAATGCAATGTGATGTCCGAAATGGCTGACAAAATTAGGTAATAACGCGAAATATATGCAAGGCAATATAAGGTATATGTATAGCTTGGAAATTGTGACCGTTGCTCGCTCGCTCCGCTCGCTCGTAAAAAATTAGTCCAACCTCATATCCGATCCAACATGTTCCCAAATGTGAAATAATTCGCCTCCATATTGAACGACTAACACAGACGGGATTGATTTTAGGTTAGGCTATAGTTTTCGAGCGAGCATGGCGAGCGAGGGACGCGCAGAGGTTGTGTCACAATCGAACGGTGTGGCACATGGGGACATTGAAACATGCGCACCAGCCCGAGGAGCCGGAAGTCTTTATCATATTGCATACTGACAAATGTTTACAGTTTATGAAGTGTTTCACATAAATAGTACTATTTCCACATACTACAGTGCAATGTGATGTCCGAAATGGCTGACAAAATTAGGTAATAACACGAAATATCTGCTAGGCAATATAAGGTATATGTATAGCTTGGAAATTGTGACCGTTGCTCGCTCGCTCCGCTCGCTCGTAAAAAATTAGTCCAACCTCACATCAGATACGACACGTTCCCCAATTTGAAATAAGTCGCCTCCATATCGAATGACTAACACAGACGGGATTGGTTTTAGGTTAGGCTATAGTTTTCGAGCGAGCGCAGCGAGCGAGATACGCGTAAAGGTGTGTCAAAATCCAACGGTTTGGCACATACGTACATTGAAACATGCGCACCAGCCCGAGGAGCCGGAAGTCTTTATCCTATTGCCTACTGACAAATGTTTACAGTTTATGAATAATTTCACATAAATAGTACTATTTCCACATACTACAGTGCAATGTGATGTCCGAAATGGCTTACAAAATTAGGTAATAACACGAAATATCTGCTAGGCAATATAAGGTACTTGTATAGCCTGGAAATTGTGACCGTTGCTCGCTCGCTCCGCTCGCTCGTAAAAAATTAGTCCAACCTCATATCCGATCCAACACGTTCCCAAATTTGAAATAAGTCGCCTCCATATCGAATGACTAACACAGACGGGATTGGTATTAGGTTAGGCTATAGTTTTCGAGCGAGCGCAGCGAGCGAGATACGCGTAAAGGTGTGTCGAAATCCAACGGTTTGGCACATACGGACATTGAAACATGCGCACCAGCCCGAGGAGCCGGAAGTCTTTATCCTATTGCATACTGACAAATGTTTGCAGTTTATGAAGTGTTTCACATAAATAGTACTAGTTCCACATACTACAGTGCAATGTGATGTCCGAAATGGCTGACAAAATTAGGTAATAACACGAAATATATGCAAGGCAATATAAGGTATATGTATACCTTGGAAATTCTGATCGTTGCTCGCTCGCTCCGCTCGCTCGTAAAAATTTAGTCCATCCTCATATCCGATCCGACACGTTCCCAAATTTGAAATAAGTCGCCTCCATGACGAATGACTAACGCAAGAGGGATTGGTTTTAGGTTAGACTATAGTTTTCGAGCGAGCATGGCGAGCGAGGGACGCGCAGAGGTGTGTCAAAATCCAACGGTTTGGCACATACGGACATTGAAACATGCGCACCAGCCCGAGGAGCCGGAAGTCTTTATCCTATTGCCTGCTGACAAATGTTTACAGTTTATGAATAGTTTCACATAAATAGTACTACTTCTACATACTACAATGCAATGTGATGTCCGAAATGGCTGACAAAATTAGGTAATAACGCGAAATATATGCAAGGCAATATAAGATATATGTATAGCTTGGAAATTGTGATCGTTGCTCGCTCGCTCCGCTCGCTCGTAAAAATCTAGTCCAACCTCACAATCGATCCGACACGTTCGCAAATTCGAAATATCTCGCGACCATTTCGAATAATGAACGCAAGGTGGATTGGTTTTAGGTTAGGCTATAGTTTTCGAGCGAGCGCAGCGAGCGAGAGATGCGTAAAGGTGTGTCACAAACCAACGGTTTGGCACATACGGACATTGAAATGTTCGCACCAGCCCGAGGAGCCGGAAGTCTTTATCCTATTGCCTACTGACAAATGTTTACAGTTTATGAATACTTGCACATAAATAATAATATTTCCACATACTACAGTGCAATGTGATGTCCGAAATAGCTGACAAAATTAGGTAATAACACGAAATATCTGCTAGGCAATATAAGGTATATGTATAGCTGGGAAATTGTGACCGTTGCTCGCTCGCTCCGCTCGCTCGTAAAAAATTAGTCCAACCTCATATCCGATCCGACACGTTCGCAAATTCGAAATATCTCGCCATCATATCGAATAATGAACTCAAGATGGATTGGTTTTTGGTTAGGTTATAGTTTTCGAGCGAGAGCAGCGAGCGAGAGACGCGTAAACGTGTGTCACAATCCAAAGGTTTGGCACATACGGACATTGAAATATTCGAACCTGCCCGAGGAGCCGGAAGTCTTTATCCTATTGCCTACTGACAAATGTTTACAGTTTACCAATAGTATCACACAAATAGTACTATTTCCTCACAGTACAGTGCAATGTGATGTCCCAAATGGCTGACAAAATTAGGTAATAGCACGAAATATATGCAAGGCAATATAAGGTATATGTATAGCTTGGAAATTGTGATCGTTGCTCGCTCGCTCCGCTCACTCGTAAAAATCTAGTCCAACCTCACAGCCGATCCGACACGTTCGCAAATTCGAAATATCTCGCGACCATTACGAATAATGAACGCAAGATGAATTGGTTTTTGGTTAGGCTATAGTTTTCGAGCGAGCGCAGCGAGCGACAGATGCGTAAAGTGTGTCACAAACCAACGGTTTGGCACATACGGACATTGAAATGTTCGCACCAGCCCGAGGAGCCGGAAGTCTTTATCCTATTGCCTACTGACAAATGTTTACAGTTTATGAATACTTTCATATAAATAGTACTATTTCCACATACTACAGTGCAATGTGATGTCCGAAATAGCTGACAAAATTAGGTAATAACACGAAATATCTGCTAGGCAATATAAGGTATATGTATAGCTTGGAAATTGTGACCGTTGCTCGCTCGCTCCGCTCGCTCGTAAAAAATTAGTCCAACCTCACATCCGATCCGACACGTTCCCAAATTTGAATTAAGTCGCCGCCATATCGAATGACTAACACAGACGGGATTGGTTTTAGGTTAGGCTATAGTTTTCGAGCTAGCGCAGCGAGCAAGATACGCGTAACGGTGTGTCAAAATCCAACGGTTTGGCACATACGGACATTGAAAGATGCGAACCAGCCCGAGGAGCCGGAAGTCTTTATCCTATTGCCTACTGACAAATGTTTACAGTTTATGAATAGTTTCACATAAATAGTACTACTTCTACATACTACAATGCAATGTGATGTCCGAAATGGCTGACAAAATTAGGTAATAACGCGAAATATATGCAAGGCAATATAAGGTATATGTATAGCTTGGAAATTGTGACCGTTGCTCGCTCGCTCCGCTCGCTCGTAAAAAATTAGTCCAACCTCATTTCCGATCCAACACGTTCCCAAATGTGAAATAATTCGCCTCCATATTGAACGACTAACACAGACGGGATTGATTTTAGGTTAGGCTATAGTTTTCGAGCGAGCATGGCGAGCGAGGGACGCGCAGAGGTGTGTCACAATCGAACGGTGTGGCACATGGGGACATTGAAACATGCGCACCAGCCCGAGGAGCCGGAAGTCTTTATCATATTGCATACTGACAAATGTTTACAGTTTATGAAGGGTTTCACATAAATAGTACTATTTCCACATACTACAGTGCAATGTGATGTCCGAAATGGCTGACAAAATTAGGTAATAACACGAAATATCTGCTAGGCAATATAAGGTATATGTATAGCTTGGAAATTGTGACCGTTGCTCGCTCGCTCCGCTCGCTCGTAAAAAATTAGTCCAACCTCACATCCGATACGACACGTTCCCCAATTTGAAATAAGTCGCCTCCATATCGAATGACTAACACAGACGGGATTGGTTTTAGGTTAGCCTATAGTTTTCGAGCGAGCGCAGCGAGCGAGATACGCGTAAAGGTGTGTCAAAATCCAACGGTTTGGCACATACGTACATTGAAACATGCGCACCAGCCCGAGGAGCCGGAAGTCTTTATCCTATTGCCTACTGACAAATGTTTACAGCTTATGAATACTTTCACATAAATAGTACTATTTCCACATACTACAGTGCAATGTGATGTCCGAAATGGCTTACAAAATTAGGTAATAACACGAAATATCTGCTAGGCAATATAAGGTATATGTATAGCTTGGAAATTGTGACCGTTGCTCGCTCGCTCCGCTCGCTCGTAAAAAATTAGTCCAACCTCACATCCGATCCGACACGTTCCCAAATTTGAATTAAGTCGCCGCCATATCGAATGACTAACACAGACGGGATTGGTTTTAGGTTAGGCTATAGTTTTCGAGCTAGCGCAGCGAGCAAGATACGCGTAACGGTGTGTCAAAATCCAACGGTTTGGCACATACGGACATTGAAAGATGCGCACCAGCCCGAGGAGCCGGAAGTCTTTATCCTATTGCCTACTGACAAATGTTTACAGTTTATGAATAGTTTCACATAAATAGTACTACTTCTACATACTACAATGCAATGTGATGTCCGAAATGGCTGACAAAATTAGGTAATAACGCGAAATATATGCAAGGCAATATAAGGTATATGTATAGCTTGGAAATTGTGATCTTTGCTCGCTCGCTCCGCTTGCTCGTAGAAATCTAGTCCAACCACACAACCGATCCGACACGTTCGCAAATTCGAAATATCTCGCGACCATTTCGAATAATGAACGCAAGGTGGATTGGTTTTAGGTTAGGCTATAGTTTTCGAGCGAGCGCAGCGAGCGAGAGATGCGTAAAGGTGTGTCACAAACCAACGGTTTGGCACATACGGACATTGAAATGTTCGCACCAGCCCGAGGAGCCGGAAGTCTTTATCCTATTGCCTACTGACAAATGTTTACAGTTTATGAATACTTGCACATAAATAATAATATTTCCACATACTACAGTGCAATGTGATGTCCGAAATAGCTGACAAAATTAGGTAATAACACGAAATATCTGCTAGGCAATATAAGGTATATGTATAGCTGGGAAATTGTGACCGTTGCTCGCTCGCTCCGCTCGCTCGTAAAAAATTAGTCCAACCTCATATCCGATCCGACACGTTCGCAAATTCGAAATATCTCGCCACCATATCGAATAATGAACTCAAGATGGATTGGTTTTTGGTTAGGTTATAGTTTTCGAGCGAGAGCAGCGAGCGAGAGACGCGTAAACGTGTGTCACAATCCAAGGGTTTGGCACATACGGACATTGAAATATTCGAACCTGCCCGAGGAGCCGGAAGTCTTTATCCTATTGCCTACTGACAAATGTTTACAGTTTACCAATAGTATCACACAAATAGTACTATTTCCTCACAGTACAGTGCAATGTGATGTCCCAAATGGCTGACAATATTAGGTAATAGCACGAAATATATGCAAGGCAATATAAGGTATATGTATAGCTTGGAAATTGTGATCGTTGCTCGCTCGCTCCGCTCACTCGTAAAAATCTAGTCCAACCTCACAGCCGATCCGACACGTTCGCAAATTCGAAATATCTCGCGACCATTACGAATAATGAACGCAAGATGAATTGGTATTTGGTTAGGCTATAGTTTTCGAGCGAGCGCAGCGAGCGACAGATGCGTAAAGTGTGTCACAAACCAACGGTTTGGCACATACGGACATTGAAATGTTCGCACCAGCCCGAGGAGCCGGAAGTCTTTATCCTATTGCCTACTGACAAATGTTTACAGTTTATGAATACTTTCATATAAATAGTACTATTTCCACATACTACAGTGCAATGTGATGTCCGAAATAGCTGACAAAATTAGGTAATAACACGAAATATCTGCTAGGCAATATAAGGTATATGTATTGCTTGGAAATTGTGACCGTTGCTCGCTCGCTCCGCTCGCTCGTAAAAAATTAGTCCAACCTCACATCCGATCCGACACGTTCCCAAATTTGAATTAAGTCGCCGCCATATCGAATGACTAACACAGACGGGATTGGTTTTAGGTTAGGCTATAGTTTTCGAGCTAGCGCAGCGAGCAAGATACGCGTAACGGTGTGTCAAAATCCAACGGTTTGGCACATACGGACATTGAAAGATGCGCACCAGCCCGAGGAGCCGGAAGTCTTTATCCTATTGCCTACTGACAAATGTTTACAGTTTATGAATAGTTTCACATAAATAGTACTACTTCTACATACTACAATGCAATGTGATGTCCGAAATGGCTGACAAAATTAGGTAATAACGCGAAATATATGCAAGGCAATATAAGGTATATGTATAGCTTGGAAATTGTGACCGTTGCTCGCTCGCTCCGCTCGCTCGTAAAAAATTAGTCCAACCTCATATCCGATCCAACACGTTCCCAAATGTGAAATAATTCGCCTCCATATCGAACGACTAACACAGACGGGATTGATTTTAGGTTAGGCTATAGTTTTCGAGCGAGCGCAGCGAGCGAGAGGTGCGTAAAGGTGTGTCACAAACCAACGGTTTGGCACATACGGACATAGAAATATTCGAACCAGCCCGAGGAGCCGGAAGTCTTTATCCTATTGCCTACTGACAAATGTTTACAGTTTATGAATACTTTCACATAAATAGTACTATTTCCACATACTACAGTGCAATGTGATGTCCGAAATAGCTGACAAAATTAGGTAATAACACGAAATATCTGCTAGGCAATATAAGGTATATGTATAGCTTGGAAATTGTGACCGTTGCTCGCTCGCTCCGCTCGCTCGAAAAAATCTAGTCCAACCTCACAATCGATCCGACACGTTCGCAAATTCGAAATATCTCGCGACCATATCGAATAATGAACGCAAGATGGATTGGTTTTTGGTTAGGCTATAGTTTTCGAGCGAGCGCAGCGAGCGAGAGACGCGTAAACGTGTGTCACAATCCAAAGGTTTGGCACATACGGACATTGAAATATTCGCACCAGCCCGAGGAGCCGGAAGTCTTTATCCTATTGCCTACTGACAAATGTTTACAGTTTATGAATAGTTTCACATAAATAGTACTACTTCTACATACTACAATGCAATGTGATGTCCGAAATGGCTGACAAAATTAGGTAATAACGCGAAATATATGCAAGGCAATATAAGGTATATGTATAGCTTGGAAATTGTGACCGTTGCTCGCTCGCTCCGCTCGCTCGTAAAAAATTAGTCCAACCTCATATCCGATCCAACACGTTCCCAAATGTGAAATAATTCGCCTCCATATCGAACGACTAACACAGACGGGATTGATTTTAGGTTAGGCTATAGTTTTCGAGCGAGCATGGCGAGCGAGGGACGCGCAGAGGTGTGTCACAATCGAACGGTGTGGCACATGGGGACATTGAAACATGCGCACCAGCCCGAGGAGCCGGAAGTCTTTATCATATTGCATACTGACAAATGTTTACAGTTTATGAAGGGTTTCACATAAATAGTACTATTTCCACATACTACAGTGCAATGTGATGTCCGAAATGGCTGACAAAATTAGGTAATAACACGAAATATCTGCTAGGCAATATAAGGTATATGTATAGCTTGGAAATTGTGACCGTTGCTCGCTCGCTCCGCTCGCTCGTAAAAAATTAGTCCAACCTCACATCCGATACGACACGTTCCCCAATTTGAAATAAGTCGCCTCCATATCGAATGACTAACACAGACGGGATTGGTTTTAGGTTAGCCTATAGTTTTCGAGCGAGCGCAGCGAGCGAGATACGCGTAAAGGTGTGTCAAAATCCAACGGTTTGGCACATACGTACATTGAAACATGCGCACCAGCCCGAGGAGCCGGAAGTCTTTATCCTATTGCCTACTGACAAATGTTTACAGCTTATGAATACTTTCACATAAATAGTACTATTTCCACATACTACAGTGCAATGTGATGTCCGAAATGGCTTACAAAATTAGGTAATAACACGAAATATCTGCTAGGCAATATAAGGTATATGTATAGCTTGGAAATTGTGACCGTTGCTCGCTCGCTCCGCTCGCTCGTAAAAAATTAGTCCAACCTCACATCCGATCCGACACGTTCCCAAATTTGAATTAAGTCGCCGCCATATCGAATGACTAACACAGACGGGATTGGTTTTAGGTTAGGCTATAGTTTTCGAGCTAGCGCAGCGAGCAAGATACGCGTAACGGTGTGTCAAAATCCAACGGTTTGGCACATACGGACATTGAAAGATGCGCACCAGCCCGAGGAGCCGGAAGTCTTTATCCTATTGCCTACTGACAAATGTTTACAGTTTATGAATAGTTTCACATAAATAGTACTACTTCTACATACTACAATGCAATGTGATGTCCGAAATGGCTGACAAAATTAGGTAATAACGCGAAATATATGCAAGGCAATATAAGGTATATGTATAGCTTGGAAATTGTGATCTTTGCTCGCTCGCTCCGCTTGCTCGTAGAAATCTAGTCCAACCACACAACCGATCCGACACGTTCGCAAATTCGAAATATCTCGCGACCATTTCGAATAATGAACGCAAGGTGGATTGGTTTTAGGTTAGGCTATAGTTTTCGAGCGAGCGCAGCGAGCGAGAGATGCGTAAAGGTGTGTCACAAACCAACGGTTTGGCACATACGGACATTGAAATGTTCGCACCAGCCCGAGGAGCCGGAAGTCTTTATCCTATTGCCTACTGACAAATGTTTACAGTTTATGAATACTTGCACATAAATAATAATATTTCCACATACTACAGTGCAATGTGATGTCCGAAATAGCTGACAAAATTAGGTAATAACACGAAATATCTGCTAGGCAATATAAGGTATATGTATAGCTGGGAAATTGTGACCGTTGCTCGCTCGCTCCGCTCGCTCGTAAAAAATTAGTCCAACCTCATATCCGATCCGACACGTTCGCAAATTCGAAATATCTCGCCACCATATCGAATAATGAACTCAAGATGGATTGGTTTTTGGTTAGGTTATAGTTTTCGAGCGAGAGCAGCGAGCGAGAGACGCGTAAACGTGTGTCACAATCCAAGGGTTTGGCACATACGGACATTGAAATATTCGAACCTGCCCGAGGAGCCGGAAGTCTTTATCCTATTGCCTACTGACAAATGTTTACAGTTTACCAATAGTATCACACAAATAGTACTATTTCCTCACAGTACAGTGCAATGTGATGTCCCAAATGGCTGACAATATTAGGTAATAGCACGAAATATATGCAAGGCAATATAAGGTATATGTATAGCTTGGAAATTGTGATCGTTGCTCGCTCGCTCCGCTCACTCGTAAAAATCTAGTCCAACCTCACAGCCGATCCGACACGTTCGCAAATTCGAAATATCTCGCGACCATTACGAATAATGAACGCAAGATGAATTGGTATTTGGTTAGGCTATAGTTTTCGAGCGAGCGCAGCGAGCGACAGATGCGTAAAGTGTGTCACAAACCAACGGTTTGGCACATACGGACATTGAAATGTTCGCACCAGCCCGAGGAGCCGGAAGTCTTTATCCTATTGCCTACTGACAAATGTTTACAGTTTATGAATACTTTCATATAAATAGTACTATTTCCACATACTACAGTGCAATGTGATGTCCGAAATAGCTGACAAAATTAGGTAATAACACGAAATATCTGCTAGGCAATATAAGGTATATGTATTGCTTGGAAATTGTGACCGTTGCTCGCTCGCTCCGCTCGCTCGTAAAAAATTAGTCCAACCTCACATCCGATCCGACACGTTCCCAAATTTGAATTAAGTCGCCGCCATATCGAATGACTAACACAGACGGGATTGGTTTTAGGTTAGGCTATAGTTTTCGAGCTAGCGCAGCGAGCAAGATACGCGTAACGGTGTGTCAAAATCCAACGGTTTGGCACATACGGACATTGAAAGATGCGCACCAGCCCGAGGAGCCGGAAGTCTTTATCCTATTGCCTACTGACAAATGTTTACAGTTTATGAATAGTTTCACATAAATAGTACTACTTCTACATACTACAATGCAATGTGATGTCCGAAATGGCTGACAAAATTAGGTAATAACGCGAAATATATGCAAGGCAATATAAGGTATATGTATAGCTTGGAAATTGTGACCGTTGCTCGCTCGCTCCGCTCGCTCGTAAAAAATTAGTCCAACCTCATATCCGATCCAACACGTTCCCAAATGTGAAATAATTCGCCTCCATATCGAACGACTAACACAGACGGGATTGATTTTAGGTTAGGCTATAGTTTTCGAGCGAGCGCAGCGAGCGAGAGGTGCGTAAAGGTGTGTCACAAACCAACGGTTTGGCACATACGGACATAGAAATATTCGAACCAGCCCGAGGAGCCGGAAGTCTTTATCCTATTGCCTACTGACAAATGTTTACAGTTTATGAATACTTTCACATAAATAGTACTATTTCCACATACTACAGTGCAATGTGATGTCCGAAATAGCTGACAAAATTAGGTAATAACACGAAATATCTGCTAGGCAATATAAGGTATATGTATAGCTTGGAAATTGTGACCGTTGCTCGCTCGCTCCGCTCGCTCGAAAAAATCTAGTCCAACCTCACAATCGATCCGACACGTTCGCAAATTCGAAATATCTCGCGACCATATCGAATAATGAACGCAAGATGGATTGGTTTTTGGTTAGGCTATAGTTTTCGAGCGAGCGCAGCGAGCGAGAGACGCGTAAACGTGTGTCACAATCCAAAGGTTTGGCACATACGGACATTGAAATATTCGCACCAGCCCGAGGAGCCGGAAGTCTTTATCCTATTGCCTACTGACAAATGTTTACAGTTTATGAATACTTTCACATAAATAATACTATTTCCACATACTACAGTGCAATGTGATGTCCGAAATAGCTGACAAAATTAGGTAATAACACGAAATATATGCAAGGCAATATAAGGTATATGTATACCTTGGAAATTCGGATCGTTGCTCGCTCGCTCCGCTCGCTCGTAAAAATTTAGTCCAACCTCATATCCGATCCGACACGTTCCCTAATTTGAAATAAGTCGCCTCCATGACGAATGACTAACGCAAGAGGGATTGGTTTTAGGTTAGACTATAGTTTTCGAGCGAGCATGGCGAGCGAGGGACGCGCAGAGGTGTGTCACAATCGAACGGTGTGGCACATGGGGACATTGAAACATGCGCATCAGCCCGAGGAGCCGGAAGTCTTTATCATATTGCATACTGACAAATGTTTACAGTTTATGAAGAGTTTCACATAAATAGTACTATTTCCACATACTACAGTGCAATGTGATGTCCGAAATGGCTGACAAAATTAGGTAATAACACGAAATATCTGCTAGGCAATATAAGGTATATGTATAGCTTGGAAATTGTGACCGTTGCTCGCTCGCTCCGCTCGCTCGTAAAAAATTAGTCCAACCTCACATCCGATACGACACGTTCCCCAATTTGAAATAAGTCGCCTCCATATCGAATGACTAACACAGACGGGATTGGTTTTAGGTTAGGCTATAGTTTTCGAGCGAGCGCAGCGAGCGAGATACGCGTAAAGGTGTGTCAAAATCCAACGGTTTGGCACATACGTACATTGAAACATGCGCACCAGCCCGAGGAGCCGGAAGTCTTTATCCTATTGCCTACTGACAAATGTTTACAGTTTATGAATACTTTCACATAAATAGTACTATTTCCACATACTACAGTGCAATGTGATGTCCGCAATGGCTTACAAAATTAGGTAATAACACGAAATATCTGCTAGGCAATATAAGGTACTTGTATAGCCTGGAAATTGTGACCGTTGCTCGCTCGCTCCGCTCGCTCGTAAAAAATTAGTCCAACCTCATATCCGATCCAACACGTTCCCAAATTTGAAATAAGTCGCCTCCATATCGAATGACCAACACAGACGGGATTGGTATTAGGTTAGGCTATAGTTTTTGCGCGAGCGCAGCGAGCGAGATACGCGTAAAGGTGTGTCGAAATCCAACGGTTTGGCACATACGGACATTGAAATATTCGAACCTGCCCGAGGAGCCGGAAGTCTTTATCCTATTGCCTACTGACAAATGTTTACAGTTTACCAATAGTATCACACAAATAGTACTATTTCCTCACAGTACAGTGCAATGTGATGTCCCAAATGGCTGACAAAATTAGGTAATAGCACGAAATATATGCAAGGCAATATAAGGTATATGAATAGCTTGGAAATTGTGATCGTTGCTCGCTCGCTCCGCTCACTCGTAAAAATCTAGTCCAACCTCACAGCCGATCCGACACGTTCGCAAATTCGAAATATCTCGCGACCATTACGAATAATGAACGCAAGATGAATTGGTTTTTGGTTAGGCTATAGTTTTCGAGCGAGCGCAGCGAGCGACAGATGCGTAAAGTGTGTCACAAACCAACGGTTTGGCACATACGGACATTGAAATGTTCGCACCAGCCCGAGGAGCCGTAAGTCTTTATCCTATTGCCTACTGACAAATGTTTACAGTTTATGAATACTTTCATATAAATAGTACTATTTCCACATACTACAGTGCAATGTGATGTCCGAAATAGCTGACAAAATTAGGTAATAGCACGAAATATCTGCTAGGCAATATAAGGTATATGTATAGCTTGGAAATTGTGACCGTTGCTCGCTCGCTCCGCTCGCTCGTAAAAAATTAGTCCAACCTCACATCCGATCCGACACGTTCCCAAATTTGAATTAAGTCGCCGCCATATCGAATGACTAACACAGACGGGATTGGTTTTAGGTTAGGCTATAGTTTTCGAGCTAGCGCAGCGAGCAAGATACGCGTAACGGTGTGTCAAAATCCAACGGTTTGGCACATACGGACATTGAAAGATGCGCACCAGCCCGAGGAGCCGGAAGTCTTTATCCTATTGCCTACTGACAAATGTTTACAGTTTATGAATAGTTTCACATAAATAGTACTACTTCTACATACTACAATGCAATGTGATGTCCGAAATGGCTGACAAAATTAGGTAATAACGCGAAATATATGCAAGGCAATATAAGGTATATGTATAGCTTGGAAATTGTGACCGTTGCTCGCTCGCTCCGCTCGCTCGTAAAAAATTAGTCCAACCTCATATCCGATCCAACATGTTCCCAAATGTGAAATAATTCGCCTCCATATTGAACGACTAACACAGACGGGATTGATTTTAGGTTAGGCTATAGTTTTCGAGCGAGCATGGCGAGCGAGGGACGCGCAGAGGTTGTGTCACAATCGAACGGTGTGGCACATGGGGACATTGAAACATGCGCACCAGCCCGAGGAGCCGGAAGTCTTTATCATATTGCATACTGACAAATGTTTACAGTTTATGAAGTGTTTCACATAAATAGTACTATTTCCACATACTACAGTGCAATGTGATGTCCGAAATGGCTGACAAAATTAGGTAATAACACGAAATATCTGCTAGGCAATATAAGGTATATGTATAGCTTGGAAATTGTGACCGTTGCTCGCTCGCTCCGCTCGCTCGTAAAAAATTAGTCCAACCTCACATCAGATACGACACGTTCCCCAATTTGAAATAAGTCGCCTCCATATCGAATGACTAACACAGACGGGATTGGTTTTAGGTTAGGCTATAGTTTTCGAGCGAGCGCAGCGAGCGAGATACGCGTAAAGGTGTGTCAAAATCCAACGGTTTGGCACATACGTACATTGAAACATGCGCACCAGCCCGAGGAGCCGGAAGTCTTTATCCTATTGCCTACTGACAAATGTTTACAGTTTATGAATAATTTCACATAAATAGTACTATTTCCACATACTACAGTGCAATGTGATGTCCGAAATGGCTTACAAAATTAGGTAATAACACGAAATATCTGCTAGGCAATATAAGGTACTTGTATAGCCTGGAAATTGTGACCGTTGCTCGCTCGCTCCGCTCGCTCGTAAAAAATTAGTCCAACCTCATATCCGATCCAACACGTTCCCAAATTTGAAATAAGTCGCCTCCATATCGAATGACTAACACAGACGGGATTGGTATTAGGTTAGGCTATAGTTTTCGAGCGAGCGCAGCGAGCGAGATACGCGTAAAGGTGTGTCGAAATCCAACGGTTTGGCACATACGGACATTGAAACATGCGCACCAGCCCGAGGAGCCGGAAGTCTTTATCCTATTGCATACTGACAAATGTTTGCAGTTTATGAAGTGTTTCACATAAATAGTACTAGTTCCACATACTACAGTGCAATGTGATGTCCGAAATGGCTGACAAAATTAGGTAATAACACGAAATATATGCAAGGCAATATAAGGTATATGTATACCTTGGAAATTCTGATCGTTGCTCGCTCGCTCCGCTCGCTCGTAAAAATTTAGTCCAACCTCATATCCGATCCGACACGTTCCCAAATTTGAAATAAGTCGCCTCCATGACGAATGACTAACGCAAGAGGGATTGGTTTTAGGTTAGACTATAGTTTTCGAGCGAGCATGGCGAGCGAGGGACGCGCAGAGGTGTGTCAAAATCCAACGGTTTGGCACATACGGACATTGAAACATGCGCACCAGCCCGAGGAGCCGGAAGTCTTTATCCTATTGCCTGCTGACAAATGTTTACAGTTTATGAATAGTTTCACATAAATAGTACTACTTCTACATACTACAATGCAATGTGATGTCCGAAATGGCTGACAAAATTAGGTAATAACGCGAAATATATGCAAGGCAATATAAGATATATGTATAGCTTGGAAATTGTGATCGTTGCTCGCTCGCTCCGCTCGCTCGTAAAAATCTAGTCCAACCTCACAATCGATCCGACACGTTCGCAAATTCGAAATATCTCGCGACCATTTCGAATAATGAACGCAAGGTGGATTGGTTTTAGGTTAGGCTATAGTTTTCGAGCGAGCGCAGCGAGCGAGAGATGCGTAAAGGTGTGTCACAAACCAACGGTTTGGCACATACGGACATTGAAATGTTCGCACCAGCCCGAGGAGCCGGAAGTCTTTATCCTATTGCCTACTGACAAATGTTTACAGTTTATGAATACTTGCACATAAATAATAATATTTCCACATACTACAGTGCAATGTGATGTCCGAAATAGCTGACAAAATTAGGTAATAACACGAAATATCTGCTAGGCAATATAAGGTATATGTATAGCTGGGAAATTGTGACCGTTGCTCGCTCGCTCCGCTCGCTCGTAAAAAATTAGTCCAACCTCATATCCGATCCGACACGTTCGCAAATTCGAAATATCTCGCCACCATATCGAATAATGAACTCAAGATGGATTGGTTTTTGGTTAGGTTATAGTTTTCGAGCGAGAGCAGCGAGCGAGAGACGCGTAAACGTGTGTCACAATCCAAAGGTTTGGCACATACGGACATTGAAATATTCGAACCTGCCCGAGGAGCCGGAAGTCTTTATCCTATTGCCTACTGACAAATGTTTACAGTTTACCAATAGTATCACACAAATAGTACTATTTCCTCACAGTACAGTGCAATGTGATGTCCCAAATGGCTGACAAAATTAGGTAATAGCACGAAATATATGCAAGGCAATATAAGGTATATGTATAGCTTGGAAATTGTGATCGTTGCTCGCTCGCTCCGCTCACTCGTAAAAATCTAGTCCAACCTCACAGCCGATCCGACACGTTCGCAAATTCGAAATATCTCGCGACCATTACGAATAATGAACGCAAGATGAATTGGTTTTTGGTTAGGCTATAGTTTTCGAGCGAGCGCAGCGAGCGACAGATGCGTAAAGTGTGTCACAAACCAACGGTTTGGCACATACGGACATTGAAATGTTCGCACCAGCCCGAGGAGCCGGAAGTCTTTATCCTATTGCCTACTGACAAATGTTTACAGTTTATGAATACTTTCATATAAATAGTACTATTTCCACATACTACAGTGCAATGTGATGTCCGAAATAGCTGACAAAATTAGGTAATAACACGAAATATCTGCTAGGCAATATAAGGTATATGTATTGCTTGGAAATTGTGACCGTTGCTCGCTCGCTCCGCTCGCTCGTAAAAAATTAGTCCAACCTCACATCCGATCCGACACGTTCCCAAATTTGAATTAAGTCGCCGCCATATCGAATGACTAACACAGACGGGATTGGTTTTAGGTTAGGCTATAGTTTTCGAGCTAGCGCAGCGAGCAAGATACGCGTAACGGTGTGTCAAAATCCAACGGTTTGGCACATACGGACATTGAAAGATGCGCACCAGCCCGAGGAGCCGGAAGTCTTTATCCTATTGCCTACTGACAAATGTTTACAGTTTATGAATACTTTCACATAAATAGTACTATTTCCACATACTACAGTGCAATGTGATGTCCGAAATAGCTGACAAAATTAGGTAATAACACGAAATATCTGCTAGGCAATATAAGGTATATGTATAGCTTGGAAATTGTGACCGTTGCTCGCTCGCTCCGCTCGCTCGAAAAAATCTAGTCCAACCTCACAATCGATCCGACACGTTCGCAAATTCGAAATATCTCGCGACCATATCGAATAATGAACGCAAGATGGATTGGTTTTTGGTTAGGCTATAGTTTTCGAGCGAGCGCAGCGAGCGAGAGACGCGTAAACGTGTGTCACAATCCAAAGGTTTGGCACATACGGACATTGAAATATTCGCACCAGCCCGAGGAGCCGGAAGTCTTTATCCTATTGCCTACTGACAAATGTTTACAGTTTATGAATACTTTCACATAAATAATACTATTTCCACATACTACAGTGCAATGTGATGTCCGAAATAGCTGACAAAATTAGGTAATAACACGAAATATATGCAAGGCAATATAAGGTATATGTATACCTTGGAAATTCGGATCGTTGCTCGCTCGCTCCGCTCGCTCGTAAAAATTTAGTCCAACCTCATATCCGATCCGACACGTTCCCAAATTTGAAATAAGTCGCCTCCATGACGAATGACTAACGCAAGAGGGATTGGTTTTAGGTTAGACTATAGTTTTCGAGCGAGCATGGCGAGCGAGGGACGCGCAGAGGTGTGTCACAATCGAACGGTGTGGCACATGGGGACATTGAAACATGCGCATCAGCCCGAGGAGCCGGAAGTCTTTATCATATTGCATACTGACAAATGTTTACAGTTTATGAAGAGTTTCACATAAATAGTACTATTTCCACATACTACAGTGCAATGTGATGTCCGAAATGGCTGACAAAATTAGGTAATAACACGAAATATCTGCTAGGCAATATAAGGTATATGTATAGCTTGGAAATTGTGACCGTTGCTCGCTCGCTCCGCTCGCTCGTAAAAAATTAGTCCAACCTCACATCCGATACGACACGTTCCCCAATTTGAAATAAGTCGCCTCCATATCGAATGACTAACACAGACGGGATTGGTTTTAGGTTAGGCTATAGTTTTCGAGCGAGCGCAGCGAGCGAGATACGCGTAAAGGTGTGTCAAAATCCAACGGTTTGGCACATACGTACATTGAAACATGCGCACCAGCCCGAGGAGCCGGAAGTCTTTATCCTATTGCCTACTGACAAATGTTTACAGTTTATGAATACTTTCACATAAATAGTACTATTTCCACATACTACAGTGCAATGTGATGTCCGAAATGGCTTACAAAATTAGGTAATAACACGAAATATCTGCTAGGCAATATAAGGTACTTGTATAGCCTGGAAATTGTGACCGTTGCTCGCTCGCTCCGCTCGCTCGTAAAAAATTAGTCCAACCTCATATCCGATCCAACACGTTCCCAAATTTGAAATAAGTCGCCTCCATATCGAATGACCAACACAGACGGGATTGGTATTAGGTTAGGCTATAGTTTTTGCGCGAGCGCAGCGAGCGAGATACGCGTAAAGGTGTGTCGAAATCCAACGGTTTGGCACATACGGACATTGAAACATGAGCACCAGCCCGAGGAGCCGGAAGTCTTTATCCTATTGCATACTGACAAATGTTTGCAGTTTATGAAGAGTTTCACATAAATAGTACTAGTTCCACATACTACAGTGCAATGTGATGTCCGAAATGGCTGACAAAATTAGGTAATAACACGAAATATATGCAAGGCAATATAAGGTATATGTATACCTTGGAAATTCTGATCGTTGCTCGCTCGCTCCGCTCGCTCGTAAAAATTTAGTCCAACCTCATATCCGATCCGACACGTTCCCAAATTTGAAATAAGTCGCCTCCATGACGAATGACTAACGCAAGAGGGATTGGTTTTAGGTTAGACTATAGTTTTCGAGCGAGCATGGTGAGCGAGGGACGCGCAGAGGTGTGTCACAATCGAACGGTGTGGCACATGGGGACATTGAAACATGCGCACCAGCCCGAGGAGCCGGAAGTCTTTATCATATTGCATACTGACAAATGTTTACAGTTTATGAAGAGTTTCACATAAATAGTACTATTTCCACATACTACAGTGCAATGTGATGTCCGAAATGGCTGACAAAATTAGGTAATAACACGAAATATCTGCTAGGCAATATAAGGTATATGTATAGCTTGGAAATTGTGACCGTTGCTCGCTCGCTCCGCTCGCTCGTAAAAAATTAGTCCAACCTCACATCCGATACGACACGCTCCCAAATTTGAAATAAGTCGCCTCCATATCGAATGACTAACACAGACGGGATTGGTTTTAGGTTAGGCTATAGTTTTCGAGCGAGCGCAGCGAGCGAGATACGCGTAAAGGTGTGTCAAAATCCAACGGTTTGGCACATACGTACATTGAAACATGCGCACCAGCCCGAGGAGCCGGAAGTCTTTATCCTATTGCCTACTGACAAATGTTTACAGTTTATGAATACTTTCACATAAATAGTACTAGTTCCACATACTACAGTGCAATGTGATGTCCGAAATGGCTGACAAAATTAGGTAATAACACGAAATATATGCAAGGCAATATAAGGTATATGTATACCTTGGAAATTCTGATCGTTGCTCGCTCGCTCCGCTCGCTCGTAAAAATTTAGTCCAACCTCATATCCGATCCGACACGTTCCCAAATTTGAAATAAGTCGCCTCCATGACGAATGACTAACGCAAGAGGGATTGGTTTTAGGTTAGACTATAGTTTTCGAGCGAGCATGGCGAGCGAGGGACGCGCAGAGGTGTGTCACAATCGAACTGTGTGGCACATGGGGACATTGAAACATGCGCACCAGCCCGAGGAGCCGGAAGTCTTTATCATATTGCATACTGACAAATGTTTACAGTTTATGAAGAGTTTCACATAAATAGTACTATTTCCACATACTACAGTGCAATGTGATGTCCGAAATGGCTGACAAAATTAGGTAATAACACGAAATATCTGCTAGGCAATATAAGGTATATGTATAGCTTGGAAATTGTGACCGTTGCTCGCTCGCTCCGCTCGCTCGTAAAAAATTAGTCCAACCTCACATCCGATACGACACGTTCCCCAATTTGAAATAAGTCGCCTCCATATCGAATGACTAACACAGACGGGATTGGTTTTAGGTTAGGCTATAGTTTTCGAGCGAGCGCAGCGAGCGAGATACGCGTAAAGGTGTGTCAAAATCCAACGGTTTGGCACATACGTACATTGAAACATGCGCACCAGCCCGAGGAGCCGGAAGTCTTTATCCTATTGCATACTGACAAATGTTTGCAGTTTATGAAGTGTTTCACATAAATAGTACTAGTTCCACATACTACAGTGCAATGTGATGTCCGAAATGGCTGACAAAATTAGGTAATAACACGAAATATATGCAAGGCAATATAAGGTATATGTATACCTTGGAAATTCTGATCGTTGCTCGCTCGCTCCGCTCGCTCGTAAAAATTTAGTCCAACCTCATATCCGATCCGACACGTTCCCAAATTTGAAATAAGTCGCCTCCATGACGAATGACTAACGCAAGAGGGATTGGTTTTAGGTTAGACTATAGTTTTCGAGCGAGCATGGCGAGCGAGGGACGCGCAGAGGTGTGTCAAAATCCAACGGTTTGGCACATACGGACATTGAAACATGCGCACCAGCCCGAGGAGCCGGAAGTCTTTATCCTATTGCCTGCTGACAAATGTTTACAGTTTATGAATAGTTTCACATAAATAGTACTATTTCCACATACTACAGTGCAATGTGATGTCCGAAATGGCTGACAAAATTAGGTAATAACGCGAAATATATGCAAGGCAATATAAGATATATGTATAGCTTGGAAATTGTGATCGTTGCTCGCTCGCTCCGCTCGCTCGTAAAAATCTAGTCCAACCTCACAATCGATCCGACACGTTCGCAAATTCGAAATATCTCGCGACCATTTCGAATAATGAACGCAAGGTGGATTGGTTTTAGGTTAGGCTATAGTTTTCGAGCGAGCGCAGCGAGCGAGAGATGCGTAAAGGTGTGTCACAAACCAACGGTTTGGCACATACGGACATTGAAATGTTCGCACCAGCCCGAGGAGCCGGAAGTCTTTATCCTATTGCCTACTGACAAATGTTTACAGTTTATGAATACTTGCACATAAATAATAATATTTCCACATACTACAGTGCAATGTGATGTCCGAAATAGCTGACAAAATTAGGTAATAACACGAAATATCTGCTAGGCAATATAAGGTATATGTATAGCTGGGAAATTGTGACCGTTGCTCGCTCGCTCCGCTCGCTCGTAAAAAATTAGTCCAACCTCATATTCGATCCGACACGTTCGCAAATTCGAAATATCTCGCCACCATATCGAATAATGAACTCAAGATGGATTGGTTTTTGGTTAGGTTATAGTTTTCGAGCGAGAGCAGCGAGCGAGAGACGCGTAAACGTGTGTCACAATCCAAAGGTTTGGCACATACGGACATTGAAATATTCGAACCTGCCCGAGGAGCCGGAAGTCTTTATCCTATTGCCTACTGACAAATGTTTACAGTTTACCAATAGTATCACACAAATAGTACTATTTCCTCACAGTACAGTGCAATGTGATGTCCCAAATGGCTGACAAAATTAGGTAATAGCACGAAATATATGCAAGGCAATATAAGGTATATGTATAGCTTGGAAATTGTGATCGTTGCTCGCTCGCTCCGCTCACTCGTAAAAATCTAGTCCAACCTCACAGCCGATCCGACACGTTCGCAAATTCGAAATATCTCGCGACCATTACGAATAATGAACGCAAGATGAATTGGTTTTTGGTTAGGCTATAGTTTTCGAGCGAGCGCAGCGAGCGACAGATGCGTAAAGTGTGTCACAAACCAACGGTTTGGCACATACGGACATTGAAATGTTCGCACCAGCCCGAGGAGCCGGAAGTCTTTATCCTATTGCCTACTGACAAATGTTTACAGTTTATGAATACTTTCATATAAATAGTACTATTTCCACATACTACAGTGCAATGTGATGTCCGAAATAGCTGACAAAATTAGGTAATAACACGAAATATCTGCTAGGCAATATAAGGTATATGTATTGCTTGGAAATTGTGACCGTTGCTCGCTCGCTCCGCTCGCTCGTAAAAAATTAGTCCAACCTCACATCCGATCCGACACGTTCCCAAATTTGAATTAAGTCGCCGCCATATCGAATGACTAACACAGACGGGATTGGTTTTAGGTTAGGCTATAGTTTTCGAGCTAGCGCAGCGAGCAAGATACGCGTAACGGTGTGTCAAAATCCAACGGTTTGGCACATACGGACATTGAAAGATGCGCACCAGCCCGAGGAGCCGGAAGTCTTTATCCTATTGCCTACTGACAAATGTTTACAGTTTATGAATAGTTTCACATGAATAGTACTACTTCTACATACTACAATGCAATGTGATGTCCGAAATGGCTGACAAAATTAGGTAATAACGCGAAATATATGCAAGGCAATATAAGGTATATGTATAGCTTGGAAATTGTGACCGTTGCTCGCTCGCTCCGCTCGCTCGTAAAAAATTAGTCCAACCTCATATCCGATCCAACACGTTCCCAAATGTGAAATAATTCGCCTCCATATCGAACGACTAACACAGACGGGATTGATTTTAGGTTAGGCTATAGTTTTCGAGCGAGCGCAGCGAGCGAGAGGTGCGTAAAGGTGTGTCACAAACCAACGGTTTGGCACATACGGACATTGAAATATTCGAACCAGCCCGAGGAGCCGGAAGTCTTTATCCTATTGCCTACTGACAAATGTTTACAGTTTATGAATACTTTCACATAAATAGTACTATTTCCACATACTACAGTGCAATGTGATGTCCGAAATATCTGACAAAATTAGGTAATAACACGAAATATCTGCTAGGCAATATAAGGTATATGTATAGCTTGGAAATTGTGACCGTTGCTCGCTCGCTCCGCTCGCTCGAAAAAATCTAGTCCAACCTCACAATCGATCCGACACGTTCGCAAATTCGAAATATCTCGCGACCATATCGAATAATGAACGCAAGATGGATTGGTTTTTGGTTAGGCTATAGTTTTCGAGCGAGCGCAGCGAGCGAGAGACGCGTAAACGTGTGTCACAATCCAAAGGTTTGGCACATACGGACATTGAAATATTCGCACCAGCCCGAGGAGCCGGAAGTCTTTATCCTATTGCCTACTGACAAATGTTTACAGTTTATGAATACTTTCACATAAACAATACTATTTCCACATACTACAGTGCAATGTGATGTCCGAAATAGCTGACAAAATTAGGTAATAACACGAAATATATGCAAGGCAATATAAGGTATATGTATACCTTGGAAATTCTGATCGTTGCTCGCTCGCTCCGCTCGCTCGTAAAAATTTAGTCCAACCTCATATCCGATCCGACACGTTCCCAAATTTGAAATAAGTCGCCTCCATGACGAATGACTAACGCAAGAGGGATTGGTTTTAGGTTAGACTATAGTTTTCGAGCGAGCATGGCGAGCGAGGGACGCGCAGAGGTGTGTCACAATCGAACTGTGTGGCACATGGGGACATTGAAACATGCGCACCAGCCCGAGGAGCCGGAAGTCTTTATCATATTGCATACTGACAAATGTTTACAGTTTATGAAGAGTTTCACATAAATAGTACTATTTCCACATACTACAGTGCAATGTGATGTCCGAAATGGCTGACAAAATTAGGTAATAACACGAAATATCTGCTAGGCAATATAAGGTATATGTATAGCTTGGAAATTGTGACCGTTGCTCGCTCGCTCCGCTCGCTCGTAAAAAATTAGTCCAACCTCACATCCGATACGACACGTTCCCCAATTTGAAATAAGTCGCCTCCATATCGAATGACTAACACAGACGGGATTGGTTTTAGGTTAGGCTATAGTTTTCGAGCGAGCGCAGCGAGCGAGATACGCGTAAAGGTGTGTCAAAATCCAACGGTTTGGCACATACGTACATTGAAACATGCGCACCAGCCCGAGGAGCCGGAAGTCTTTATCCTATTGCCTACTGACAAATGTTTACAGTTTATGAATACTTTCACATAAATAGTACTATTTCCACATACTACAGTGCAATGTGATGTCCGAAATGGCTTACAAAATTAGGTAATAACACGAAATATCTGCTAGGCAATATAAGGTACTTGTATAGCCTGGAAATTGTGACCGTTGCTCGCTCGCTCCGCTCGCTCGTAAAAAATTAGTCCAACCTCATATCCGATCCAACACGTTCCCAAATTTGAAATAAGTCGCCTCCATATCGAATGACCAACACAGACGGGATTGGTATTAGGTTAGGCTATAGTTTTCGAGCGTGCGCAGCGAGCGAGATACGCGTAAAGGTGTGTCGAAATCCAACGGTTTGGCACATACGGACATTGAAACATGCGCACCAGCCCGAGGAGCCGGAAGTCTTTATCCTATTGCATACTGACAAATGTTTACAGTTTATGAAGAGTTTCACATAAATAGTACTATTTCCACATACTACAGTGCAATGTGATGTCCGAAATGGCTGACAAAATTAGGTAATAACACGAAATATATGCAAGGCAATATAAGGTATATATATACCTTGGAAATTCTGATCGTTGCTCGCTCGCTCCGCTCGCTCGTAAAAATTTAGTCCAACCTCATATCCGATCCGACACGTTCCCAAATTTGAAATAAGTCGCCTCCATGACGAATGACTAACACAGACGGGATTGGTTTTAGGTTAGGCTATAGTTTTCGAGCAAGCGCAGCGAGCGAGATACGCGTAAAGGTGTGTCAAAATCCAACGGTTTGGCACATACGTACATTGAAACATGCGCACCAGCCCGAGGAGCCGGAAGTCTTTATCCTATTGCCTACTGACAAATGTTTACAGTTTATGAATACTTTCACATAAATAGTACTATTTCCACATACTACAGTGCAATGTGATGTCCGAAATGGCTTACAAAATTAGGTAATAACACGAAATATATGCAAGGCAATATAAGGTATATGTATAGCCTGGAAATTGTGACCGTTGCTCGCTCGCTCTGCTCGCTCGTAAAAAATTAGTCCAACCTCATATCCGATCCAACACGTTCCCAAATTTGAAATAAGTCGCCTCCATATCGAATGACCAACACAGACGGGATTGGTATTAGGTTAGGCTATAGTTTTCGAGCGAGCGCAGCGAGCGAGATACGCGTAAAGGTGTGTCGAAATCCAACGGTTTGGCACATACGGACATTGAAACATGCGCACCAGCCCGAGGAGCCGGAAGTCTTTATCCTATTGCATACTGACAAATGTTTACAGTTTATGAAGAGTTTCACATAAATAGTACTATTTCCACATACTACAGTGCAATGTGATGTCCGAAATGGCTGACAAAATTAGGTAATAACACGAAATATATGCAAGGCAATATAAGGTATATGTATACCTTGGAAATTCTGATCGTTGCTCGCTCGCTCCGCTCGCTCGTAAAAATTTAGTCCAACCTCATATCCGATCCGACACGTTCCCAAATTTGAAATAAGTCGCCTCCATGACGAATGACTAACACAGACGGGATTGGTTTTAGGTTAGGCTATAGTTTTCGAGCGAGCGCAGCGAGCGAGATACGCGTAAAGGTGTGTCAAAATCCAACGGTTTGGCACATACGTACATTGAAACATGCGCACCAGCCCGAGGAGCCGGAAGTCTTTATCCTATTGCCTACTGAGAAATGTTTACAGTTTATGAATAGTTTCACATAAATAGTACTACTTCTACATACTATAATGCAATGTGATGTCCGAAATGGCTGACAAAATTAGGTAATAACGCGAAATATATGCAAGGCAATATAAGGTATATGTATAGCTTGGAAATTGTGACCGTTGCTCGCTCGCTCCGCTCGCTCGTAAGAAATTAGTCCAACCTCATATCCGATCCGACACGTTCGCAAATTTGAAATAAGTCGCCTCCATGACGAATGACTAACGCAAGAGGGATTGGTTTTAGGTTAGACTATAGTTTTCGAGCGAGCATGGCGAGCGAGGGACGCGCAGAGGTGTGTCACAATCGAACTGTGTGGCACATGGGGACATTGAAACATGCGCACCAGCCCGAGGAGCCGGAAGTCTTTATCATATTGCATACTGACAAATGTTTACAGTTTATGAAGAGTTTCACATAAATAGTACTATTTCCACATACTACAGTGCAATGTGATGTCCGAAATGGCTGACAAAATTAGGTAATAACGCGAAATATATGCAAGGCAATATAAGATATATGTATAGCTTGGAAATTGTGATCGTTGCTCGCTCGCTCCGCTCACTCGTAAAAATCTAGTCCAACCTCACAGCCGATCCGACACGTTCGCAAATTTGAAATAAGTCGCCTCCATGACGAATGACTAACACAGACGGGATTGGTTTTAGGTTAGACTATAGTTTTCGAGCGAGCGCACTGAGCGAGATACGCGTAAAGGTGTGTCAAAATCCAACGGTTTGGCACATGGGGACATTGAAACATGCGCATCAGCCCGAGGAGCCGGAAGTCTTTATCCTATTGCCTACTGACAAATGTTTACAGTTTATGAATACTTTCACATAAATAGTACTATTTCCACATACTACAGTGCAATGTGATGTCCGAAATGGCTTACAAAATTAGGTAATAACACGAAATATCTGCTAGGCAATATAAGGTACTTGTATAGCCTGGAAATTGTGACCGTTGCTCGCTCGCTCCGCTCGCTCGTAAAAAATTAGTCCAACCTCATATCCGATCCAACACGTTCCCAAATTTGAAAGAAGTCGCCTCCATATCGAATGACCAACACAGACGGGATTGGTATTAGGTTAGGCTATAGTTTTCGCGCGAGCGCAGCGAGCGAGATACGCGTAAAGGTGTGTCGAAATCCAACGGTTTGGCACATACGGACATTGAAACATGAGCACCAGCCCGAGGAGCCGGAAGTCTTTATCCTATTGCCTACTGACAAATGTTTACAGTTTATGAATACTTTCACATAAATAGT
The DNA here is from genome assembly GCF_910591885.1 of Bombus terrestris. NCBI lineage: Eukaryota > Metazoa > Arthropoda > Insecta > Hymenoptera > Apidae > Bombus > Bombus terrestris. The sequence goes on along the minus strand of NW_025963552.1, from coordinate 229,095 downwards.
ACTAGTTCCACATACTACAGTGCAATGTGATGTCCGAAATGGCTGACAAAATTAGGTAATAACACGAAATATATGCAAGGCAATATAAGGTATATGTATACCTTGGAAATTCTGATCGTTGCTCGCTCGCTCCGCTCGCTCGTAAAAATTTAGTCCAACCTCATATCCGATCCGACACGTTCCCAAATTTGAAATAAGTCGCCTCCATGACGAATGACTAACGCAAGAGGGATTGGTTTTAGGTTAGACTATAGTTTTCGAGCGAGCATGGCGAGCGAGGGACGCGCAGAGGTGTGTCACAATCGAACTGTGTGGCACATGGGGACATTGAAACATGCGCACCAGCCCGAGGAGCCGGAAGTCTTTATCATATTGCATACTGACAAATGTTTACAGTTTATGAAGAGTTTCACATAAATAGTACTATTTCCACATACTACAGTGCAATGTGATGTCCGAAATGGCTGACAAAATTAGGTAATAACGCGAAATATATGCAAGGCAATATAAGATATATGTATAGCTTGGAAATTGTGATCGTTGCTCGCTCGCTCCGCTCGCTCGTAAAAATCTAGTCCAACCTCACAATCGATCCGACACGTTCGCAAATTCGAAATATCTCGCGACCATTTCGAATAATGAACGCAAGGTGGATTGGTTTTAGGTTAGGCTATAGTTTTCGAGCGAGCGCAGCGAGCGAGAGATGCGTAAAGGTGTGTCACAAACCAACCGTTTGGCACATGTGGACATTGAAATGTTCGCACCACCCCGAGGAGCCGGAAGTCTTTATCCTATTGTCTACTGACAAATGTTTACAGTTTATGAATACTTGCACATAAATAATAATATTTCCACATACTACAGTGCAATGTGATGTCCGAAATAGCTGACAAAATTAGGTAATAACACGAAATATCTGCTAGGCAATATAAGGTATATGTATAGCTGGGAAATTGTGACCGTTGCTCGCTCGCTCCGCTCGCTCGTAAAAAATTAGTCCAACCTCATATCCGATCCGACACGTTCGCAAATTCGAAATATCTCGCCACCATATCGAATAATGAACTCAAGATGGATTGGTTTTTGGTTAGGTTATAGTTTTCGAGCGAGAGCAGCGAGCGAGAGACGCGTAAACGTGTGTCACAATCCAAAGGTTTGTCACATACGGACATTGAAATATTCGAACCTGCCCGAGGAGCCGGAAGTCTTTATCCTATTGCATACTGACAAATGTTTACAGTTTATGAAGAGTTTCACATAAATAGTACTATTTCCACATACTACAGTGCAATGTGATGTCCGAAATGGCTGACAAAATTAGGTAATAACACGAAATATATGCAAGGCAATATAAGGTATATGTATACCTTGGAAATTCTGATCGTTGCTCGCTCGCTCCGCTCGCTCGTAAAAATTTAGTCCAACCTCATATCCGATCCGACACGTTCCCAAATTTGAAATAAGTCGCCTCCATGACGAATGACTAACACAGACGGGATTGGTTTTAGGTTAGGCTATAGTTTTCGAGCGAGCGCAGCGAGCGAGATACGCGTAAAGGTGTGTCAAAATCCAACGGTTTGGCACATACGTACATTGAAACATGCGCACCAGCCCGAGGAGCCGGAAGTCTTTATCCTATTGCCTACTGAGAAATGTTTACAGTTTATGAATAGTTTCACATAAATAGTACTACTTCTACATACTATAATGCAATGTGATGTCCGAAATGGCTGACAAAATTAGGTAATAACGCGAAATATATGCAAGGCAATATAAGGTATATGTATAGCTTGGAAATTGTGACCGTTGCTCGCTCGCTCCGCTCGCTCGTAAGAAATTAGTCCAACCTCATATCCGATCCGACACGTTCGCAAATTTGAAATAAGTCGCCTCCATGACGAATGACTAACGCAAGAGGGATTGGTTTTAGGTTAGACTATAGTTTTCGAGCGAGCATGGCGAGCGAGGGACGCGCAGAGGTGTGTCACAATCGAACTGTGTGGCACATGGGGACATTGAAACATGCGCACCAGCCCGAGGAGCCGGAAGTCTTTATCATATTGCATACTGACAAATGTTTACAGTTTATGAAGAGTTTCACATAAATAGTACTATTTCCACATACTACAGTGCAATGTGATGTCCGAAATGGCTGACAAAATTAGGTAATAACGCGAAATATATGCAAGGCAATATAAGATATATGTATAGCTTGGAAATTGTGATCGTTGCTCGCTCGCTCCGCTCACTCGTAAAAATCTAGTCCAACCTCACAGCCGATCCGACACGTTCGCAAATTTGAAATAAGTCGCCTCCATGACGAATGACTAACACAGACGGGATTGGTTTTAGGTTAGACTATAGTTTTCGAGCGAGCGCACTGAGCGAGATACGCGTAAAGGTGTGTCAAAATCCAACGGTTTGGCACATGGGGACATTGAAACATGCGCATCAGCCCGAGGAGCCGGAAGTCTTTATCCTATTGCCTACTGACAAATGTTTACAGTTTATGAATACTTTCACATAAATAGTACTATTTCCACATACTACAGTGCAATGTGATGTCCGAAATGGCTTACAAAATTAGGTAATAACACGAAATATCTGCTAGGCAATATAAGGTACTTGTATAGCCTGGAAATTGTGACCGTTGCTCGCTCGCTCCGCTCGCTCGTAAAAAATTAGTCCAACCTCATATCCGATCCAACACGTTCCCAAATTTGAAAGAAGTCGCCTCCATATCGAATGACCAACACAGACGGGATTGGTATTAGGTTAGGCTATAGTTTTCGCGCGAGCGCAGCGAGCGAGATACGCGTAAAGGTGTGTCGAAATCCAACGGTTTGGCACATACGGACATTGAAACATGAGCACCAGCCCGAGGAGCCGGAAGTCTTTATCCTATTGCCTACTGACAAATGTTTACAGTTTATGAATACTTTCACATAAATAGTACTAGTTCCACATACTACAGTGCAATGTGATGTCCGAAATGGCTGACAAAATTAGGTAATAACACGAAATATATGCAAGGCAATATAAGGTATATGTATACCTTGGAAATTCTGATCGTTGCTCGCTCGCTCCGCTCGCTCGTAAAAATTTAGTCCAACCTCATATCCGATCCGACACGTTCCCAAATTTGAAATAAGTCGCCTCCATGACGAATGACTAACGCAAGAGGGATTGGTTTTAGGTTAGACTATAGTTTTCGAGCGAGCATGGCGAGCGAGGGACGCGCAGAGGTGTGTCACAATCGAACTGTGTGGCACATGGGGACATTGAAACATGCGCACCAGCCCGAGGAGCCGGAAGTCTTTATCATATTGCATACTGACAAATGTTTACAGTTTATGAAGAGTTTCACATAAATAGTACTATTTCCACATACTACAGTGCAATGTGATGTCCGAAATGGCTGACAAAATTAGGTAATAACGCGAAATATATGCAAGGCAATATAAGATATATGTATAGCTTGGAAATTGTGATCGTTGCTCGCTCGCTCCGCTCGCTCGTAAAAATCTAGTCCAACCTCACAATCGATCCGACACGTTCGCAAATTCGAAATATCTCGCGACCATTTCGAATAATGAACGCAAGGTGGATTGGTTTTAGGTTAGGCTATAGTTTTCGAGCGAGCGCAGCGAGCGAGAGATGCGTAAAGGTGTGTCACAAACCAACGGTTTGGCACATACGGACATTGAAATGTTCGCACCAGCCCGAGGAGCCGGAAGTCTTTATCCTATTGTCTACTGACAAATGTTTACAGTTTATGAATACTTGCACATAAATAATAATATTTCCACATACTACAGTGCAATGTGATGTCCGAAATAGCTGACAAAATTAGGTAATAACACGAAATATCTGCTAGGCAATATAAGGTATATGTATAGCTGGGAAATTGTGACCGTTGCTCGCTCGCTCCGCTCGCTCGTAAAAAATTAGTCCAACCTCATATCCGATCCGACACGTTCGCAAATTCGAAATATCTCGCCACCATATCGAATAATGAACTCAAGATGGATTGGTTTTTGGTTAGGTTATAGTTTTCGAGCGAGAGCAGCGAGCGAGAGACGCGTAAACGTGTGTCACAATCCAAAGGTTTGTCACATACGGACATTGAAATATTCGAACCTGCCCGAGGAGCCGGAAGTCTTTATCCTATTGCCTACTGACAAATGTTTACAGTTTACCAATAGTATCACACAAATAGTACTATTTCCTCACAGTACAGTGCAATGTGATGTCCCAAATGGCTGACAAAATTAGGTAATAGCACGAAATATATGCAAGGCAATATAAGGTATATGTATAGCTTGGAAATTGTGATCGTTGCTCGCTCGCTCCGCTCACTCGTAAAAATCTAGTCCAACCTCACAGCCGATCCGACACGTTCGCAAATTCGAAATATCTCGCGACCATTACGAATAATGAACGCAAGATGAATTGGTTTTTGGTTAGGCTATAGTTTTCGAGCGAGCGCAGCGAGCGACAGATTACGTAAAGTGTGTCACAAACCAACGGTTTGGCACATACGGACATTGAAATGTTCGCACCAGCCCGAGGAGCCGGAAGTCTTTATCCTATTGCCTACTGACAAATGTTTACAGTTTATGAATACTTTCATATAAATAGTACTATTTCCACATACTACAGTGCAATGTGATGTCCGAAATAGCTGACAAAATTAGGTAATAACACGAAATATCTGCTAGGCAATATAAGGTATATGTATTGCTTGGAAATTGTGACCGTTGCTCGCTCGCTCCGCTCGCTCGTAAAAAATTAGTCCAACCTCACATCCGATCCGACACGTTCCCAAATTTGAATTAAGTCGCCGCCATATCGAATGACTAACACAGACGGGATTGGTTTTAGGTTAGGCTATAGTTTTCGAGCTAGCGCAGCGAGCAAGATACGCGTAACGGTGTGTCAAAATCCAACGGTTTGGCACATACGGACATTGAAAGATGCGCACCAGCCCGAGGAGCCGGAAGTCTTTATCCTATTGCCTACTGACAAATGTTTACAGTTTATGAATAGTTTCACATAAATAGTACTACTTCTACATACTACAATGCAATGTGATGTCCGAAATGGCTGACAAAATTAGGTAATAACGCGAAATATATGCAAGGCAATATAAGGTATATGTATAGCTTGGAAATTGTGACCGTTGCTCGCTCGCTCCGCTCGCTCGTAAAAAATTAGTCCAACCTCATATCCGATCCAACACGTTCCCAAATGTGAAATAATTCGCCTCCATATCGAACGACTAACACAGACGGGATTGATTTTAGGTTAGGCTATAGTTTTCGACCGAGCGCAGCGAGCGAGAGGTGCGTAAAGGTGTGTCACAAACCAACGGTTTGGCACATACGGACATTGAAATATTCGAACCAGCCCGAGGAGCCGGAAGTCTTTATCCTATTGCCTACTGACAAATGTTTACAGTTTATGAATACTTTCACATAAATAGTACTATTTCCACATACTACAGTGCAATGTGATGTCCGAAATAGCTGACAAAATTAGGTAATAACACGAAATATCTGCTAGGCAATATAAGGTATATGTATAGCTTGGAAATTGTGACCGTTGCTCGCTCGCTCCGCTCGCTCGAAAAAATCTAGTCCAACCTCACAATCGATCCGACACGTTCGCAAATTCGAAATATCTCGCGACCATATCGAATAATGAACGCAAGATGGATTGGTTTTTGGTTAGGCTATAGTTTTCGAGCGAGCGCAGCGAGCGAGAGACGCGTAAACGTGTGTCACAATCCAAAGGTTTGGCACATACGGACATTGAAATATTCGCACCAGCCCGAGGAGCCGGAAGTCTTTATCCTATTGCCTACTGACAAATGTTTACAGTTTATGAATACTTTCACATAAATAATACTATTTCCACATACTACAGTGCAATGTGATGTCCGAAATAGCTGACAAAATTAGGTAATAACACGAAATATATGCAAGGCAATATAAGGTATATGTATACCTTGGAAATTCGGATCGTTGCTCGCTCGCTCCGCTCGCTCGTAAAAATTTAGTCCAACCTCATATCCGATCCGACACGTTCCCAAATTTGAAATAAGTCGCCTCCATGACGAATGACTAACGCAAGAGGGATTGGTTTTAGGTTAGACTATAGTTTTCGAGCGAGCATGGCGAGCGAGGGACGCGCAGAGGTGTGTCACAATCGAACGGTGTGGCACATGGGGACATTGAAACATGCGCATCAGCCCGAGGAGCCGGAAGTCTTTATCATATTGCATACTGACAAATGTTTACAGTTTATGAAGAGTTTCACATAAATAGTACTATTTCCACATACTACAGTGCAATGTGATGTCCGAAATGGCTGACAAAATTAGGTAATAACACGAAATATCTGCTAGGCAATATAAGGTATATGTATAGCTCGAAATTGTGACCGTTGCTCGCTCGCTCCGCTCGCTCGTAAAAAATTAGTCCAACCTCACATCCGATACGACACGTTCCCCAATTTGAAATAAGTCGCCTCCATATCGAATGACTAACACAGACGGGATTGGTTTTAGATTAGGCTATAGTTTTCGAGCGAGCGCAGCGAGCGAGATACGCGTAAAGGTGTGTCAAAATCCAACGGTTTGGCACATACGTACATTGAAACACGCGCACCAGCCCGAGGAGCCGGAAGTCTTTATCCTATTGCCTACTGACAAATGTTTACAGTTTATGAATACTTTCACATAAATAGTACTATTTCCACATACTACAGTGCAATGTGATGTCCGAAATGGCTTACAAAATTAGGTAATAACACGAAATATCTGCTAGGCAATATAAGGTACTTGTATAGCCTGGAAATTGTGACCGTTGCTCGCTCGCTCCGCTCGCTCGTAAAAAATTAGTCCAACCTCATATCCGATCCAACACGTTCCCAAATTTGAAATAAGTCGCCTCCATATCGAATGACCAACACAGACGGGATTGGTATTAGGTTAGGCTATAGTTTTCGCGCGAGCGCAGCGAGCGAGATACGCGTAAAGGTGTGTCGAAATCCAACGGTTTGGCACATACGGACATTGAAACATGAGCACCAGCCCGAGGAGCCGGAAGTCTTTATCCTATTGCATACTGACAAATGTTTGCAGTTTATGAAGAGTTTCACATAAATAGTACTAGTTCCACATACTACAGTGCAATGTGATGTCCGAAATGGCTGACAAAATTAGGTAATAACACGAAATATATGCAAGGCAATATAAGGTATATGTATACCTTGGAAATTCTGATCGTTGCTCGCTCGCTCCGCTCGCTCGTAAAAATTTAGTCCAACCTCATATCCGATCCGACACGTTCCCAAATTTGAAATAAGTCGCCTCCATGACGAATGACTAACGCAAGAGGGATTGGTTTTAGGTTAGACTATAGTTTTCGAGCGAGCATGGTGAGCGAGGGACGCGCAGAGGTGTGTCACAATCGAACGGTGTGGCACACGGGGACATTGAAACATGCGCACCAGCCCGAGGAGCCGGAAGTCTTTATCATATTGCATACTGACAAATGTTTACAGTTTATGAAGAGTTTCACATAAATAGTACTATTTCCACATACTACAGTGCAATGTGATGTCCGAAATGGCTGACAAAATTAGGTAATAACACGAAATATCTGCTAGGCAATATAAGGTATATGTATAGCTTGGAAATTGTGACCGTTGCTCGCTCGCTCCGCTCGCTCGTAAAAAATTAGTCCAACCTCACATCCGATACGACACGCTCCCAAATTTGAAATAAGTCGCCTCCATATCGAATGACTAACACAGACGGGATTGGTTTTAGGTTAGGCTATAGTTTTCGAGCGAGCGCAGCGAGCGAGATACGCGTAAAGGTGTGTCAAAATCCAACGGTTTGGCACATACGTACATTGAAACATGCGCACCAGCCCGAGGAGCCGGAAGTCTTTATCCTATTGCCTACTGACAAATGTTTACAGTTTATGAATACTTTCACATAAATAGTACTATTTCCACATACTACAGTGCAATGTGATGTCCGAAATGGCTGACAAAATTAGGTAATAACACGAAATATATGCAAGGCAATATAAGGTATATGTATACCTTGGAAATTCTGATCGTTGCTCGCTCGCTCCGCTCGCTCGTAAAAATTTAGTCCAACCTCATATCCGATCCGACACGTTCCCAAATTTGAAATAAGTCGCCTCCATGACGAATGACTAACGCAAGAGGGATTGGTTTTAGGTTAGACTATAGTTTTCGAGCGAGCATGGCGAGCGAGGGACGCGCAGAGGTGTGTCACAATCGAACTGTGTGGCACATAGGGACATTGAAACATGCGCACCAGCCCGAGGAGCCGGAAGTCTTTATCATATTGCATACTGACAAATGTTTACAGTTTATGAAGAGTTTCACATAAATAGTACTATTTCCACATACTACAGTGCAATGTGATGTCCGAAATGGCTGACAAAATTAGGTAATAACACGAAATATCTGCTAGGCAATATAAGGTATATGTATAGCTTGGAAATTGTGACCGTTGCTCGCTCGCTCCGCTCGCTCGTAAAAATTTAGTCCAACCTCATATCCGATCCGACACGTTCCCAAATTTGAAATAAGTCGCCTCCATGACGAATGACTAACACAGACGGGATTGGTTTTAGGTTAGGCTATAGTTTTCGAGCGAGCGCAGCGAGCGAGATACGCGTAAAGGTGTGTCGAAATCCAACGGTTTGGCACATACGGACATTGAAACATGCGCACCAGCCCGAGGAGCCGGAAGTCTTTATCCTATTGCATACTGACAAATGTTTACAGTTTATGAATAGTTTCACATAAATAGTACTATTTCCACATACCACAGTGCAATGTGATGTCCGAAATGGCTGACAAAATTAGGTAATAACACGAAATATATGCAAGGCAATATAAGGTATATGTATAGCTTGGAAATTCTGATCGTTGCTCGCTCGCTCCGCTCGCTCGTAAAAATTTAGTCCAACCTCATATCCGATCCGACACGTTCCCAAATTTGAAATAAGTCGCCTCCATGACGAATGACTAACACAGACGGGATTGGTTTTAGGTTAGGCTATAGTTTTCGAGCGAGCGCAGCGAGCGAGATACGCGTAAAGGTGTGTCAAAATCCAACGGTTTGGCACATACGTACATTGAAACATGCGCACCAGCCCGAGGAGCCGGAAGTCTTTATCCTATTGCCTACTGACAAATGTTTACAGTTTATGAATAGTTTCACATAAATAGTACTACTTCTACATACTACAATGCAATGTGATGTCCGAAATGGCTGACAAAATTAGGTAATAACGCGAAATATATGCAAGGCAATATAAGGTATATGTATAGCTTGGAAATTGTGACCGCTGCTCGCTCGCTCCGCTCGCTCGTAAAAATCTACTCCAACCACACAACCGATCCGACACGTTCGCAAATTCGAAATATCTCGCGACCATATCGAATAATGAACGCAAGATGGATTGGTTTTTGGTTAGGCTATAGTTTTCGAGCGAGCGCAGCGAGCGAGAGACGCGTAAACGTGTGTCACAATCCAAAGGTTTGGCACATACGGACATTGAAATATTCGCACCAGCCCGAGGAGCCGGAAGTCTTTATCCTATTGCCTACTGACAAATGTTTACAGTTTATGAATACTTTCACATAAATAATACTATTTCCACATACTACAGTGCAATGTGATGTCCGAAATAGCTGACAAAATTAGGTAATAACACGAAATATATGCAAGGCAATATAAGGTATATGTATAGCTGGGAAATTGTGACCGTTGCTCGCTCGCTCCGCTCGCTCGTAAAAAATTAGTCCAACCTCATATCCGATCCGACACGTTCGCAAATTCGAAATATCTCGCCACCATATCGAATAATGAACTCAAGATGGATTGGTTTTTGGTTAGGTTATAGTTTTCGAGCGAGAGCAGCGAGCGAGAGACGCGTAAACGTGTGTCACAATCCAAGGGTTTGGCACATACGGACATTGAAATATTCGAACCTGCCCGAGGAGCCGGAAGTCTTTATCCTATTGCCTACTGACAAATGTTTACAGTTTACCAATAGTATCACACAAATAGTACTATTTCCTCACAGTACAGTGCAATGTGATGTCCCAAATGGCTGACAATATTAGGTAATAGCACGAAATATATGCAAGGCAATATAAGGTATATGTATAGCTTGGAAATTGTGATCGTTGCTCGCTCGCTCCGCTCACTCGTAAAAATCTAGTCCAACCTCACAGCCGATCCGACACGTTCGCAAATTTGAAATAAGTCGCCTCCATGACGAATGACTAACGCAAGAGGGATTGGTTTTAGGTTAGACTATAGTTTTCGAGCGAGCATGGCGAGCGAGGGACGCGCAGAGGTGTGTCACAATCGAACGGTGTGGCACATGGGGACATTGAAACATGCGCATCAGCCCGAGGAGCCGGAAGTCTTTATCATATTGCATACTGACAAATGTTTACAGTTTATGAAGAGTTTCACATAAATAGTACTATTTCCACATACTACAGTGCAATGTGATGTCCGAAATGGCTGACAAAATTAGGTAATAACACGAAATATCTGCTAGGCAATATAAGGTATATGTATAGCTTGGAAATTGTGACCGTTGCTCGCTCGCTCCGCTCGCTCGTAAAAAATTAGTCCAACCTCACATCCGATACGACACGTTCCCCAATTTGAAATAAGTCGCCTCCATATCGAATGACTAACACAGACGGGATTGGTTTTAGGTTAGGCTATAGTTTTCGAGCGAGCGCACTGAGCGAGATACGCGTAAAGGTGTGTCAAAATCCAACGGTTTGGCACATACGTACATTGAAACATGCGCACCAGCCCGAGGAGCCGGAAGTCTTTATCCTATTGCCTACTGACAAATGTTTACAGTTTATGAATACTTTCACATAAATAGTACTATTTCCACATACTACAGTGCAATGTGATGTCCGAAATGGCTTACAAAATTAGGTAATAACACGAAATATCTGCTAGGCAATATAAGGTACTTGTATAGCCTGGAAATTGTGACCGTTGCTCGCTCGCTCCGCTCGCTCGTAAAAAATTAGTCCAACCTCATATCCGATCCAACACGTTCCCAAATTTGAAATAAGTCGCCTCCATATCGAATGACCAACACAGACGGGATTGGTATTAGGTTAGGCTATAGTTTTCGCGCGAGCGCAGCGAGCGAGATACGCGTAAAGGTGTGTCGAAATCCAACGGTTTGGCACATACGGACATTGAAACATGCGCACCAGCCCGAGGAGCCGGAAGTCTTTATCCTATTGCATACTGACAAATGTTTGCAGTTTATGAAGAGTTTCACATAAATAGTACTAGTTCCACATACTACAGTGCAATGTGATGTCCGAAATGGCTGACAAAATTAGGTAATAACACGAAATATATGCAAGGCAATATAAGGTATATGTATACCTTGGAAATTCTGATCGTTGCTCGCTCGCTCCGCTCGCTCGTAAAAATTTAGTCCAACCTCATATCCGATCCGACACGTTCCCAAATTTGAAATAAGTCGCCTCCATGACGAATGACTAACGCAAGAGGGATTGGTTTTAGGTTAGACTATAGTTTTCGAGCGAGCATGGTGAGCGAGGGACGCGCAGAGGTGTGTCACAATCGAACGGTGTGGCACATGGGGACATTGAAACATGCGCACCAGCCCGAGGAGCCGGAAGTCTTTATCATATTGCATACTGACAAATGTTTACAGTTTATGAAGAGTTTCACATAAATAGTACTATTTCCACATACTACAGTGCAATGTGATGTCCGAAATGGCTGACAAAATTAGGTAATAACACGAAATATCTGCTAGGCAATATAAGGTATATGTATAGCTTGGAAATTGTGACCGTTGCTCGCTCGCTCCGCTCGCTCGTAAAAAATTAGTCCAACCTCACATCCGATACGACACGCTCCCAAATTTGAAATAAGTCGCCTCCATATCGAATGACTAACACAGACGGGATTGGTTTTAGGTTAGGCTATAGTTTTCGAGCGAGCGCAGCGAGCGAGATACGCGTAAAGGTGTGTCAAAATCCAACGGTTTGGCACATACGTACATTGAAACATGCGCACCAGCCCGAGGAGCCGGAAGTCTTTATCCTATTGCCTACTGACAAATGTTTACAGTTTATGAATACTTTCACATAAATAGTACTAGTTCCACATACTACAGTGCAATGTGATGTCCGAAATGGCTGACAAAATTAGGTAATAACACGAAATATATGCAAGGCAATATAAGGTATATGTATACCTTGGAAATTCTGATCGTTGCTCGCTCGCTCCGCTCGCTCGTAAAAATTTAGTCCAACCTCATATCCGATCCGACACGTTCCCAAATTTGAAATAAGTCGCCTCCATGACGAATGACTAACGCAAGAGGGATTGGTTTTAGGTTAGACTATAGTTTTCGAGCGAGCATGGCGAGCGAGGGACGCGCAGAGGTGTGTCACAATCGAACTGTGTGGCACATAGGGACATTGAAACATGCGCACCAGCCCGAGGAGCCGGAAGTCTTTATCATATTGCATACTGACAAATGTTTACAGTTTATGAAGAGTTTCACATAAATAGTACTATTTCCACATACTACAGTGCAATGTGATGTCCGAAATGGCTGACAAAATTAGGTAATAACACGAAATATCTGCTAGGCAATATAAGGTATATGTATAGCTTGGAAATTGTGACCGTTGCTCGCTCGCTCCGCTCGCTCGTAAAAATTTAGTCCAACCTCATATCCGATCCGACACGTTCCCAAATTTGAAATAAGTCGCCTCCATGACGAATGACTAACACAGACGGGATTGGTTTTAGGTTAGGCTATAGTTTTCGAGCGAGCGCAGCGAGCGAGATACGCGTAAAGGTGTGTCGAAATCCAACGGTTTGGCACATACGGACATTGAAACATGCGCACCAGCCCGAGGAGCCGGAAGTCTTTATCCTATTGCATACTGACAAATGTTTACAGTTTATGAAGAGTTTCACATAAATAGTACTATTTCCACATACTACAGTGCAATGTGATGTCCGAAATGGCTGACAAAATTAGGTAATAACACGAAATATATGCAAGGCAATATAAGGTATATGTATAGCTTGGAAATTCTGATCGTTGCTCGCTCGCTCCGCTCGCTCGTAAAAATTTAGTCCAACCTCATATCCGATCCGACACGTTCCCAAATTTGAAATAAGTCGCCTCCATGACGAATGACTAACACAGACGGGATTGGTTTTAGGTTAGGCTATAGTTTTCGAGCGAGCGCAGCGAGCGAGATACGCGTAAAGGTGTGTCAAAATCCAACGGTTTGGCACATACGTACATTGAAACATGCGCACCAGCCCGAGGAGCCGGAAGTCTTTATCCTATTGCCTACTGACAAATGTTTACAGTTTATGAATAGTTTCACATAAATAGTACTACTTCTACATACTACAATGCAATGTGATGTCCGAAATGGCTGACAAAATTAGGTAATAACGCGAAATATATGCAAGGCAATATAAGGTATATGTATAGCTTGGAAATTGTGACCGCTGCTCGCTCGCTCCGCTCGCTCGTAAAAATCTACTCCAACCACACAACCGATCCGACACGTTCGCAAATTCGAAATATCTCGCGACCATATCGAATAATGAACGCAAGATGGATTGGTTTTTGGTTAGGCTATAGTTTTCGAGCGAGCGCAGCGAGCGAGAGACGCGTAAACGTGTGTCACAATCCAAAGGTTTGGCACATACGGACATTGAAATATTCGCACCAGCCCGAGGAGCCGGAAGTCTTTATCCTATTGCCTACTGACAAATGTTTACAGTTTATGAATACTTTCACATAAATAATACTATTTCCACATACTACAGTGCAATGTGATGTCCGAAATAGCTGACAAAATTAGGTAATAACACGAAATATATGCAAGGCAATATAAGGTATATGTATAGCTGGGAAATTGTGACCGTTGCTCGCTCGCTCCGCTCGCTCGTAAAAAATTAGTCCAACCTCATATCCGATCCGACACGTTCGCAAATTCGAAATATCTCGCCACCATATCGAATAATGAACTCAAGATGGATTGGTTTTTGGTTAGGTTATAGTTTTCGAGCGAGAGCAGCGAGCGAGAGACGCGTAAACGTGTGTCACAATCCAAGGGTTTGGCACATACGGACATTGAAATATTCGAACCTGCCCGAGGAGCCGGAAGTCTTTATCCTATTGCCTACTGACAAATGTTTACAGTTTACCAATAGTATCACACAAATAGTACTATTTCCTCACAGTACAGTGCAATGTGATGTCCCAAATGGCTGACAATATTAGGTAATAGCACGAAATATATGCAAGGCAATATAAGGTATATGTATAGCTTGGAAATTGTGATCGTTGCTCGCTCGCTCCGCTCACTCGTAAAAATCTAGTCCAACCTCACAGCCGATCCGACACGTTCGCAAATTTGAAATAAGTCGCCTCCATGACGAATGACTAACGCAAGAGGGATTGGTTTTAGGTTAGACTATAGTTTTCGAGCGAGCATGGCGAGCGAGGGACGCGCAGAGGTGTGTCACAATCGAACGGTGTGGCACATGGGGACATTGAAACATGCGCATCAGCCCGAGGAGCCGGAAGTTTTTATCATATTGCATACTGACAAATGTTTACAGTTTATGAAGAGTTTCACATAAATAGTACTATTTCCACATACTACAGTGCAATGTGATGTCCGAAATGGCTGACAAAATTAGGTAATAACACGAAATATCTGCTAGGCAATATAAGGTATATGTATAGCTTGGAAATTGTGACCGTTGCTCGCTCGCTCCGCTCGCTCGTAAAAAATTAGTCCAACCTCACATCCGATACGACACGTTCCCCAATTTGAAATAAGTCGCCTCCATATCGAATGACTAACACAGACGGGATTGGTTTTAGGTTAGGCTATAGTTTTCGAGCGAGCGCACTGAGCGAGATACGCGTAATGGTGTGTCAAAATCCAACGGTTTGGCACATACGTACATTGAAACATGCGCACCAGCCCGAGGAGCCGGAAGTCTTTATCCTATTGCCTACTGACAAATGTTTACAGTTTATGAATACTTTCACATAAATAGTACTATTTCCACATACTACAGTGCAATGTGATGTCCGAAATGGCTTACAAAATTAGGTAATAACACGAAATATCTGCTAGGCAATATAAGGTACTTGTATAGCCTGGAAATTGTGACCGTTGCTCGCTCGCTCCGCTCGCTCGTAAAAAATTAGTCCAACCTCATATCCGATCCAACACGTTCCCAAATTTGAAATAAGTCGCCTCCATATCGAATGACCAACACAGACGGGATTGGTATTAGGTTAGGCTATAGTTTTCGCGCGAGCGCAGCGAGCGAGATACGCGTAAAGGTGTGTCGAAATCCAACGGTTTGGCACATACGGACATTGAAACATGAGCACCAGCCCGAGGAGCCGGAAGTCTTTATCCTATTGCATACTGACAAATGTTTGCAGTTTATGAAGAGTTTCACATAAATAGTACTAGTTCCACATACTACAGTGCAATGTGATGTCCGAAATGGCTGACAAAATTAGGTAATAACACGAAATATATGCAAGGCAATATAAGGTATATGTATACCTTGGAAATTCTGATCGTTGCTCGCTCGCTCCGCTCGCTCGTAAAAATTTAGTCCAACCTCATATCCGATCCGACACGTTCCCAAATTTGAAATAAGTCGCCTCCATGACGAATGACTAACGCAAGAGGGATTGGTTTTAGGTTAGACTATAGTTTTCGAGCGAGCATGGCGAGCGAGGGACGCGCAGAGGTGTGTCACAATCGAACGGTGTGGCACATGGGGACATTGAAACATGCGCACCAGCCCGAGGAGCCGGAAGTCTTTATCCTATTGCATACTGACAAATGTTTACAGTTTATGAAGAGTTTCACATAAATAGTACTATTTCCACATACTACAGTGCAATGTGATGTCCGAAATAGCTGACAAAATTAGGTAATAACACGAAATATCTGCTAGGCAATATAAGGTATATGTATAGCTTGGAAGTTGTGACCGTTGCTCGCACGCTCCGCTCGCTCGTAAAAAATGAGTCCAACCTCACATCCGATACGACACGCTCCCAAATTTGAAATAAGTCGCCTCCATATCGAATGACTAACACAGACGGGATTGGTTTTAGGTTAGGCTATAGTTTTCGAGCGAGCGCAGCGAGCGAGATACGCGTAAAGGTGTGTCAAAATCCAACGGTTTGGCACATACGGACATTGAAACATGCGCACCAGCCCGAGGAGCCGGAAGTCTTTATCCTATTGCCTACTGACAAATGTTTACAGTTTATGAATAGTTTCACATAAATAGTACTACTTCTACATACTATAATGCAATGTGATGTCCGAAATGGCTGACAAAATTAGGTAATAACGCGAAATATATGCAAGGCAATATAAGGTATATGTATAGCTTGGAAATTGTGACCGTTGCTCGCTCGCTCCGCTCGCTCGTAAGAAATTAGTCCAACCTCATATCCGATCCAACACGTTCCCAAATTTGAAATAAGTCGCCTCCATATCGAATGACTAACACAGACGGGATTGGTTTTAGGTTAGGCTATAGTTTTCGAGCGAGCGCAGCGAGCGAGAGATGTGTAAAGGTGTGTCACAAACCAACGGCTTGGCACATACGGACATTGAAACATGCGCACCAGCCGAAGGAGCCGGAAGTCTTTATCCTATTGCCTACTGACAAATGTTTACAGTTTATGAATACTTTCACATAAATAGTACTATTTCCACATACTACAGTGCAATGTGATGTCCGAAATAGCTGACAAAATTAGGTAATAACACGAAATATCTGCTAGGCAATATAAGGTATATGTATAGCTTGGAAATTGTGACCGTTGCTCGCACGCTCCGCTCGCTCGTAAAAAATGAGTCCAACCTCACAACCGATCCGACACGTTCCCAAATTTGAAATAAGTCGCCTCCATATCGAATGACTAACACAGACGGGATTGGTTTTAGGTTAGGCTACAGTTTTCGAGCGAGCGCAGCGAGCGAGATACGCGTAAAGGTGTGTCAAAATCCAACGGTTTGGCACATACGGACATTGAAACATGCGCACCAGCCCGAGGAGCCGGAAGTCTTTATCCTATTGCCTACTGACAAATGTTTACAGTTTATGAATAGTTTCACATAAATAGTACTACTTCTACATACTACAATGCAATGTGATGTCCGAAATGGCTGACAAAATTAGGTAATAACGCGAAATATATGCAAGGCAATATAAGGTATATGTATAGCTTGGAAATTGTGACCGTTGCTCGCTCGCTCCGCTCGCTCGTAAAAATCTACTCCAACCACACAACCGATCCGACACGTTCCCAAATTTGAAATAAGTCGCCTCCATATCGAATGACTAACACAGACGGGGTTGGTTTTATGTTAGGCTACAGTTTTCGAGCGAGCGCAGCGAGCGAGATACGCGTAAAGGTGTGTCAAAATCCAACGGTTTGGCACATACGGACATTGAAACATGCGCACCAGCCGAAGGAGCCGGAAGTCTTTATCCTATTGCCTACTGACAAATGTTTACAGTTTATGAATACTTTCACATAAATAGTACTATTTCCACATACTACAGTGCAATGTGATGTCCGAAATAGCTAACAAAATTAGGTAATAACACGAAATATCTGCTAGGCAATATAAGGTATATGTATAGCTTGGAAATTGTGACCGTTGCTCGCACGCTCCGCTCGCTCGTAAAAAATGAGTCCAACCTCACAACCGATCCGACACGTTCCCAAATTTGAAATAAGTCGCCTCCATATCGAATGACTAACACAGACGGGATTGGTTTTAGGTTAGGCTACGGTTTTCGAGCGAGCGCAGCGAGCGAGATACGCGTAAAGGTGTGTCAAAATCCAACGGTTTGGCACATACGGACATTGAAACATGCGCACCAGCCCGAGGAGCCGGAAGTCTTTATCCTATTGCCTACTGACAAATGTTTACAGTTTATG
This sequence comes from Bombus terrestris, assembly GCF_910591885.1. NCBI lineage: Eukaryota > Metazoa > Arthropoda > Insecta > Hymenoptera > Apidae > Bombus > Bombus terrestris. The sequence continues at coordinate 210,970 of NW_025963552.1, read as the reverse complement.
AATAGTTTCACATAAATAGTACTACTTCTACATACTACAATGCAATGTGATGTCCGAAATGGCTGACAAAATTAGGTAATAACGCGAAATATATGCAAGGCAATATAAGGTATATGTATAGCTTGGAAATTGTGACCGTTGCTCGCTCGCTCCGCTCGCTCGTAAAAATCTACTCCAACCACACAATCGATCCGACACGTTCCCAAATTTGAAATAAGTCGCCTCCATATCGAATGACTAACACAGACGGGGTTGGTTTTAGGTTAGGCTACAGTTTTCGAGCGAGCGCAGCGAGCGAGATACGCGTAAAGGTGTGTCAAAATCCAACGGTTTGGCACATACGGACATTGAAACATGCGCACCAGCCCGAGGAGCCGGAAGTCTTTATCCTATTGCCTACTGACAAATGTTTACAGTTTATGAATACTTTCACATAAATAATACTATTTCCACATACTACAGTGCAATGTGATGTCCCAAATGGCTGACAATATTAGGTAATAGCACGAAATATATGCAAGGCAATATAAGGTATATGTATAGCTTGGAAATTGTGATCGTTGCTCGCTCGCTCCGCTCACTCGTAGAAATCTAGTCCAACCTCACAGCCGATCCGACACGTTCGCAAATTTGAAATAAGTCGCCTCCATGACGAATGACTAACGCAAGAGGGATTGGTTTTAGGTTAGACTATAGTTTTCGAGCGAGCATGGCGAGCGAGGGACGCGCAGAGGTGTGTCACAATCGAACGGTGTGGCACATGGGGACATTGAAACATGCGCATCAGCCCGAGGAGCCGGAAGTCTTTATCATATTGCATACTGACAAATGTTTACAGTTTATGAAGAGTTTCACATAAATAGTACTATTTCCACATACTACAGTGCAATGTGATGTCCGAAATGGCTGACAAAATTAGGTAATAACACGAAATATCTGCTAGGCAATATAAGGTATATGTATAGCTTGGAAATTGTGACCGTTGCTCGCTCGCTCCGCTCGCTCGTAAAAAATTAGTCCAACCTCACATCCGATACGACACGTTCCCCAATTTGAAATAAGTCGCCTCCATATCGAATGACTAACACAGACGGGATTGGTTTTAGGTTAGGCTATAGTTTTCGAGCGAGCGCACTGAGCGAGATACGCGTAAAGGTGTGTCAAAATCCAACGGTTTGGCACATACGTACATTGAAACATGCGCACCAGCCCGAGGAGCCGGAAGTCTTTATCCTATTGCCTACTGACAAATGTTTACAGTTTATGAATACTTTCACATAAATAGTACTATTTCCACATACTACAGTGCAATGTGATGTCCGAAATGGCTTACAAAATTAGGTAATAACACGAAATATCTGCTAGGCAATATAAGGTACTTGTATAGCCTGGAAATTGTGACCGTTGCTCGCTCGCTCCGCTCGCTCGTAAAAAATTAGTCCAACCTCATATCCGATCCAACACGTTCCCAAATTTGAAATAAGTCGCCTCCATATCGAATGACCAACACAGACGGGATTGGTATTAGGTTAGGCTATAGTTTTCGCGCGAGCGCAGCGAGCGAGATACGCGTAAAGGTGTGTCGAAATCCAGCGGTTTGGCACATACGGACATTGAAACATGAGCACCAGCCCGAGGAGCCGGAAGTCTTTATCCTATTGCATACTGACAAATGTTTACAGTTTATGAAGAGTTTCACATAAATAGTACTACTTCTACATACTACAGTGCAATGTGATGTCCGAAATAGCTGACAAAATTAGGTAATAACACGAAATATCTGCTAGGCAATATAAGGTATATGTATAGCTTGGAAGTTGTGACCGTTGCTCGCACGCTCCGCTCGCTCGTAAAAAATGAGTCCAACCTCACATCCGATACGACACGCTCCCAAATTTGAAATAAGTCGCCTCCATATCGAATGACTAACACAGACGGGATTGGTTTTAGGTTAGGCTATAGTTTTCGAGCGAGCGCAGCGAGCGAGATACGCGTAAAGGTGTGTCAAAATCCAACGGTTTGGCACATACGTACATTGAAACATGCGCACCAGCCCGAGGAGCCGGAAGTCTTTATCCTATTGCCTACTGACAAATGTTTACAGTTTATGAATAGTTTCACATAAATAGTACTACTTCTACATACTATAATGCAATGTGATGTCCGAAATGGCTGACAAAATTAGGTAATAACGCGAAATATATGCAAGGCAATATAAGGTATATGTATAGCTTGGAAATTGTGACCGTTGCTCGCTCGCTCCGCTCGCTCGTAAGAAATTAGTCCAACCTCATATCCGATCCAACACGTTCCCAAATTTGAAATAAGTCGCCTCCATATCGAATGACTAACACAGACGGGATTGGTTTTAGGTTAGGCTATAGTTTTCGAGCGAGCGCAGCGAGCGAGAGATGCGTAAAAGTGTGTCACAAACCAACGGTTTGGCACATACGGACATTGAAACATGCGCACCAGCCGAAGGAGCCGGAAGTCTTTATCCTATTGCCTACTGACAAATGTTTACAGTTTATGAATACTTTCACATAAATAGTACTATTTCCACATACTACAGTGCAATGTGATGTCCGAAATAGCTGACAAAATTAGGTAATAACACGAAATATCTGCTAGGCAATATAAGGTATATGTATAGCTTGGAAATTGTGACCGTTGCTCGCACGCTCCGCTCGCTCGTAAAAAATGAGTCCAACCTCACAACCGATCCGACACGTTCCCAAATTTGAAATAAGTCGCCTCCATATCGAATGACTAACACAGACGGGATTGGTTTTAGGTTAGGCTACAGTTTTCGAGCGAGCGCAGCGAGCGAGATACGCGTAAAGGTGTGTCAAAATCCAACGGTTTGGCACATACGGACATTGAAACATGCGCACCAGCCCGAGGAGCCGGAAGTCTTTATCCTATTGCCTACTGACAAATGTTTACAGTTTATGAATAGTTTCACATAAATAGTACTACTTCTACATACTACAATGCAATGTGATGTCCGAAATAGCTGACAAAATTAGGTAATAACGCGAAATATATGCAAGGCAATATAAGGTATATGTATAGCTTGGAAATTGTGACCGTTGCTCGCTCGCTCCGCTCGCTCGTAAAAATCTACTCCAACCACACAACCGATCCGACACGTTCCCAAATTTGAAATAAGTCGCCTCCATATCGAATGACTAACACAGACGGGGTTGGTTTTATGTTAGGCTACAGTTTTCGAGCGAGCGCAGCGAGCGAGATACGCGTAAAGGTGTGTCAAAATCCAACGGTTTGGCACATACGGACATTGAAACATGCGCACCAGCCGAAGGAGCCGGAAGTCTTTATCCTATTGCCTACTGACAAATGTTTACAGTTTATGAATACTTTCACATAAATAGTACTATTTCCACATACTACAGTGCAATGTGATGTCCGAAATAGCTGACAAAATTAGGTAATAACACGAAATATCTGCTAGGCAATATAAGGTATATGTATAGCTTGGAAATTGTGACCGTTGCTCGCACGCTCCGCTCGCTCGTAAAAAATGAGTCCAACCTCACAACCGATCCGACACGTTCCCAAATTTGAAATAAGTCGCCTCCATATCGAATGACTAACACAGACGGGATTGGTTTTAGGTTAGGCTACGGTTTTCGAGCGAGCGCAGCGAGCGAGATACGCGTAAAGGTGTGTCAAAATCCAACGGTTTGGCACATACGGACATTGAAACATGCGCACCAGCCCGAGGAGCCGGAAGTCTTTATCCTATTGCCTACTGACAAATGTTTACAGTTTATGAATAGTTTCACATAAATAGTACTACTTCTACATACTACAATGCAATGTGATGTCCGAAATGGCTGACAAAATTAGGTAATAACGCGAAATATATGCAAGGCAATATAAGGTATATGTATAGCTTGGAAATTGTGACCGTTGCTCGCTCGCTCCGCTCGCTCGTAAAAATCTACTCCAACCACACAACCGATCCGACACGTTCCCAAATTTGAAATAAGTCGCCTCCATATCGAATGACTAACACAGACGGGGTTGGTTTTAGGTTAGGCTACAGTTTTCGAGCGAGCGCAGCGAGCGAGATACGCGTAAAGGTGTGTCAAAATCCAACGGTTTGGCACATACGGACATTGAAACATGCGCACCAGCCCGAGGAGCCGGAAGTCTTTATCCTATTGCCTACTGACAAATGTTTACAGTTTATGAATACTTTCACATAAATAATACTATTTCCACATACTACAGTGCAATGTGATGTCCCAAATGGCTGACAATATTAGGTAATAGCACGAAATATATGCAAGGCAATATAAGGTATATGTATAGCTTGGAAATTGTGATCGTTGCTCGCTCGCTCCGCTCACTCGTAAAAATCTAGTCCAACCTCACAGCCGATCCGACACGTTCGCAAATTTGAAATAAGTCGCCTCCATGACGAATGACTAACGCAAGAGGGATTGGTTTTAGGTTAGACTATAGTTTTCGAGCGAGCATGGCGAGCGAGGGACGCGCAGAGGTGTGTCACAATCGAACGGTGTGGCACATGGGGACATTGAAACATGCGCATCAGCCCGAGGAGCCGGAAGTCTTTATCATATTGCATACTGACAAATGTTTACAGTTTATGAAGAGTTTCACATAAATAGTACTATTTCCACATACTACAGTGCAATGTGATGTCCGAAATGGCTGACAAAATTAGGTAATAACACGAAATATCTGCTAGGCAATATAAGGTATATGTATAGCTTGGAAATTGTGACCGTTGCTCGCTCGCTCCGCTCGCTCGTAAAAAATTAGTCCAACCTCACATCCGATACGACACGTTCCCCAATTTGAAATAAGTCGCCTCCATATCGAATGACTAACACAGACGGGATTGGTTTTAGGTTAGGCTATAGTTTTCGAGCGAGCGCACTGAGCGAGATACGCGTAAAGGTGTGTCAAAATCCAACGGTTTGGCACATACGTACATTGAAACATGCGCACCAGCCCGAGGAGCCGGAAGTCTTTATCCTATTGCCTACTGACAAATGTTTACAGTTTATGAATACTTTCACATAAATAGTACTATTTCCACATACTACAGTGCAATGTGATGTCCGAAATGGCTTACAAAATTAGGTAATAACACGAAATATCTGCTAGGCAATATAAGGTACTTGTATAGCCTGGAAATTGTGACCGTTGCTCGCTCGCTCCGCTCGCTCGTAAAAAATTAGTCCAACCTCATATCCGATCCAACACGTTCCCAAATTTGAAATAAGTCGCCTCCATATCGAATGACCAACACAGACGGGATTGGTATTAGGTTAGGCTATAGTTTTCGCGCGAGCGCAGCGAGCGAGATACGCGTAAAGGTGTGTCGAAATCCAACGGTTTGGCACATACGGACATTGAAACATGAGCACCAGCCCGAGGAGCCGGAAGTCTTTATCCTATTGCATACTGACAAATGTTTGCAGTTTATGAAGAGTTTCACATAAATAGTACTAGTTCCACATACTACAGTGCAATGTGATGTCCGAAATGGCTGACAAAATTAGGTAATAACACGAAATATATGCAAGGCAATATAAGGTATATGTATAGCTTGGAAATTGTGACCGTTGCTCGCTCGCTCCGCTCGCTCGTAAGAAATTAGTCCAACCTCATATCCGATCCAACACGTTCCCAAATTTGAAATAAGTCGCCTCCATATCGAATGACTAACACAGACGGGATTGGTTTTAGGTTAGGCTATAGTTTTCGAGCGAGCGCAGCGAGCGAGAGATGCGTAAAAGTGTGTCACAAACCAACGGTTTGGCACATACGGACATTGAAACATGCGCACCAGCCGAAGGAGCCGGAAGTCTTTATCCTATTGCCTACTGACAAATGTTTACAGTTTATGAATACTTTCACATAAATAGTACTATTTCCACATACTACAGTGCAATGTGATGTCCGAAATAGCTGACAAAATTAGGTAATAACACGAAATATCTGCTAGGCAATATAAGGTATATGTATAGCTTGGAAATTGTGACCGTTGCTCGCTCGCTCCGCTCGCTCGTAAAAATCTACTCCAACCACACAACCGATCCGACACGTTCCCAAATTTGAAATAAGTCGCCTCCATATCGAATGACTAACACAGACGGGGTTGGTTTTAGGTTAGGCTACAGTTTTCGAGCGAGCGCAGCGAGCGAGATACGCGTAAAGGTGTGTCAAAATCCAACGGTTTGGCACATACGGACATTGAAACATGCGCACCAGCCCGAGGAGCCGGAAGTCTTTATCCTATTGCCTACTGACAAATGTTTACAGTTTATGAATACTTTCACATAAATAATACTATTTCCACATACTACAGTGCAATGTGATGTCCCAAATGGCTGACAATATTAGGTAATAGCACGAAATATATGCAAGGCAATATAAGGTATATGTATAGCTTGGAAATTGTGATCGTTGCTCGCTCGCTCCGCTCACTCGTAAAAATCTAGTCCAACCTCACAGCCGATCCGACACGTTCGCAAATTTGAAATAAGTCGCCTCCATGACGAATGACTAACGCAAGAGGGATTGGTTTTAGGTTAGACTATAGTTTTCGAGCGAGCATGGCGAGCGAGGGACGCGCAGAGGTGTGTCACAATCGAACGGTGTGGCACATGGGGACATTGAAACATGCGCATCAGCCCGAGGAGCCGGAAGTCTTTATCATATTGCATACTGACAAATGTTTACAGTTTATGAAGAGTTTCACATAAATAGTACTATTTCCACATACTACAGTGCAATGTGATGTCCGAAATGGCTGACAAAATTAGGTAATAACACGAAATATCTGCTAGGCAATATAAGGTATATGTATAGCTTGGAAATTGTGACCGTTGCTCGCTCGCTCCGCTCGCTCGTAAAAAATTAGTCCAACCTCACATCCGATACGACACGTTCCCCAATTTGAAATAAGTCGCCTCCATATCGAATGACTAACACAGACGGGATTGGTTTTAGGTTAGGCTATAGTTTTCGAGCGAGCGCACTGAGCGAGATACGCGTAAAGGTGTGTCAAAATCCAACGGTTTGGCACATACGTACATTGAAACATGCGCACCAGCCCGAGGAGCCGGAAGTCTTTATCCTATTGCCTACTGACAAATGTTTACAGTTTATGAATACTTTCACATAAATAGTACTATTTCCACATACTACAGTGCAATGTGATGTCCGAAATGGCTTACAAAATTAGGTAATAACACGAAATATCTGCTAGGCAATATAAGGTACTTGTATAGCCTGGAAATTGTGACCGTTGCTCGCTCGCTCCGCTCGCTCGTAAAAAATTAGTCCAACCTCATATCCGATCCAACACGTTCCCAAATTTGAAAGAAGTCGCCTCCATATCGAATGACCAACACAGACGGGATTGGTATTAGGTTAGGCTATAGTTTTCGCGCGAGCGCAGCGAGCGAGATACGCGTAAAGGTGTGTCGAAATCCAACGGTTTGGCACATACGGACATTGAAACATGAGCACCAGCCCGAGGAGCCGGAAGTCTTTATCCTATTGCATACTGACAAATGTTTGCAGTTTATGAAGAGTTTCACATAAATAGTACTAGTTCCACATACTACAGTGCAATGTGATGTCCGAAATGGCTGACAAAATTAGGTAATAACACGAAATATATGCAAGGCAATATAAGGTATATGTATACCATGGAAATTCTGATCGTTGCTCGCTCGCTCCGCTCGCTCGTAAAAATTTAGTCCAACCTCATATCCGATCCGACACGTTCCCAAATTTGAAATAAGTCGCCTCCATGACGAATGACTAACGCAAGAGGGATTGGTTTTAGGTTAGACTATAGTTTTCGAGCGAGCATGGCGAGCGAGGGACGCGCAGAGGTGTGTCACAATCGAACGGTGTGGCACATGGGGACATTGAAACATGCGCACCAGCCCGAGGAGCCGGAAGTCTTTATCCTATTGCATACTGACAAATGTTTACAGTTTATGAAGAGTTTCACATAAATAGTACTATTTCCACATACTACAGTGCAATGTGATGTCCGAAATAGCTGACAAAATTAGGTAATAACACGAAATATCTGCTAGGCAATATAAGGTATATGTATAGCTTGGAAGTTGTGACCGTTGCTCGCACGCTCCGCTCGCTCGTAAAAAATGAGTCCAACCTCACATCCGATACGACACGCTCCCAAATTTGAAATAAGTCGCCTCCATATCGAATGACTAACACAGACGGGATTGGTTTTAGGTTAGGCTATAGTTTTCGAGCGAGCGCAGCGAGCGAGATACGCGTAAAGGTGTGTCAAAATCCAACGGTTTGGCACATACGTACATTGAAACATGCGCACCAGCCCGAGGAGCCGGAAGTCTTTATCCTATTGCCTACTGACAAATGTTTACAGTTTATGAATAGTTTCACATAAATAGTACTACTTCTACATACTATAATGCAATGTGATGTCCGAAATGGCTGACAAAATTAGGTAATAACGCGAAATATATGCAAGGCAATATAAGGTATATGTATAGCTTGGAAATTGTGACCGTTGCTCGCTCGCTCCGCTCGCTCGTAAGAAATTAGTCCAACCTCATATCCGATCCAACACGTTCCCAAATTTGAAATAAGTCGCCTCCATATCGAATGACTAACACAGACGGGATTGGTTTTAGGTTAGGCTATAGTTTTCGAGCGAGCGCAGCGAGCGAGAGATGCGTAAAGGTGTGTCACAAACCAACGGTTTGGCACATACGGACATTGAAACATGCGCACCAGCCGAAGGAGCCGGAAGTCTTTATCCTATTGCCTACTGACAAATGTTTACAGTTTATGAATACTTTCACATAAATAGTACTATTTCCACATACTACAGTGCAATGTGATGTCCGAAATAGCTGACAAAATTAGGTAATAACACGAAATATCTGCTAGGCAATATAAGGTATATGTATAGCTTGGAAATTGTGACCGTTGCTCGCACGCTCCGCTCGCTCGTAAAAAATGAGTCCAACCTCACAACCGATCCGACACGTTCCCAAATTTGAAATAAGTCGCCTCCATATCGAATGACTAACACAGACGGGATTGGTTTTAGGTTAGGCTACAGTTTTCGAGCGAGCGCAGCGAGCGAGATACGCGTAAAGGTGTGTCGAAATCCAACGGTTTGGCACATACGGACATTGAAACATGAGCACCAGCCCGAGGAGCCGGAAGTCTTTATCCTATTGCATACTGACAAATGTTTACAGTTTATGAATAGTTTCACATAAATAGTACTACTTCTACATACTACAATGCAATGTGATGTCCGAAATGGCTGACAAAATTAGGTAATAACGCGAAATATATGCAAGGCAATATAAGGTATATGTATAGCTTGGAAATTGTGACCGTTGCTCGCTCGCTCCGCTCGCTCGTAAAAATCTACTCCAACCACACAACCGATCCGACACGTTCCCAAATTTGAAATAAGTCGCCTCCATATCGAATGACTAACACAGACGGGGTTGGTTTTATGTTAGGCTACAGTTTTCGAGCGAGCGCAGCGAGCGAGATACGCGTAAAGGTGTGTCAAAATCCAACGGTTTGGCACATACGGACATTGAAACATGCGCACCAGCCGAAGGAGCCGGAAGTCTTTATCCTATTGCCTACTGACAAATGTTTACAGTTTATGAATACTTTCACATAAATAGTACTATTTCCACATACTACAGTGCAATGTGATGTCCGAAATAGCTGACAAAATTAGGTAATAACACGAAATATCTGCTAGGCAATATAAGGTATATGTATAGCTTGGAAATTGTGACCGTTGCTCGCACGCTCCGCTCGCTCGTAAAAAATGAGTCCAACCTCACAACCGATCCGACACGTTCCCAAATTTGAAATAAGTCGCCTCCATATCGAATGACTAACACAGACGGGATTGGTTTTAGGTTAGGCTACGGTTTTCGAGCGAGCGCAGCGAGCGAGATACGCGTAAAGGTGTGTCAAAATCCAACGGTTTGGCACATACGGACATTGAAACATGCGCACCAGCCCGAGGAGCCGGAAGTCTTTATCCTATTGCCTACTGACAAATGTTTACAGTTTATGAATAGTTTCACATAAATATTACTACTTCTACATACTACAATGCAATGTGATGTCCGAAATGGCTGACAAAATTAGGTAATAACGCGAAATATATGCAAGGCAATATAAGGTATATGTATAGCTTGGAAATTGTGACCGTTGCTCGCTCGCTCCGCTCGCTCGTAAAAATCTACTCCAACCACACAACCGATCCGACACGTTCCCAAATTTGAAATAAGTCGCCTCCATATCGAATGACTAACACAGACGGGGTTGGTTTTAGGTTAGGCTACAGTTTTCGAGCGAGCGCAGCGAGCGAGATACGCGTAAAGGTGTGTCAAAATCCAACGGTTTGGCACATACGGACATTGAAACATGCGCACCAGCCCGAGGAGCCGGAAGTCTTTATCCTATTGCCTACTGACAAATGTTTACAGTTTATGAATACTTTCACATAAATAATACTATTTCCACATACTACAGTGCAATGTGATGTCCCAAATGGCTGACAATATTAGGTAATAGCACGAAATATATGCAAGGCAATATAAGGTATATGTATAGCTTGGAAATTGTGATCGTTGCTCGCTCGCTCCGCTCACTCGTAAAAATCTAGTCCAACCTCACAGCCGATCCGACACGTTCGCAAATTCGAAATATCTCGCGACCATATCGAATAATGAACGCAAGATGGATTGGTTTTTGGTTAGGCTATAGTTTTCGAGCGAGCGCAGCGAGCGAGAGACGCGTAAACGTGTGTCACAATCCAAAGGTTTGGCACATACGGACATTGAAATATTCGCACCAGCCCGAGGAGCCGGAAGTCTTTATCCTATTGCCTACTGACAAATGTTTACAGTTTATGAATACTTTCACATAAATAATACTATTTCCACATACTACAGTGCAATGTGATGTCCGAAATAGCTGACAAAATTATGTAATAACACGAAATATATGCAAGGCAATATAAGGTATATGTATACCTTGGAAATTCTGATCGTTGCTCGCTCGCTCCGCTCGCTCGTAAAAATTTAGTCCAACCTCATATCCGATCCGACACGTTCCCAAATTTGAAATAAGTCGCCTCCATGACGAATGACTAACGCAAGAGGGATTGGTTTTAGGTTTGACTATAGTTTTCGAGCGAGCATGGCGAGCGAGGGACGCGCAGAGGTGTGTCACAATCGAACGGTGTGGCACATGGGGACATTGAAACATGCGCACCAGCCCGAGGAGCCGGAAGTCTTTATCATATTGCATACTGACAAATGTTTACAGTTTATGAAGAGTTTCACATAAATAGTACTATTTCCACATACTACAGTGCAATGTGATGTCCGAAATGGCTGACAAAATTAGGTAATAACACGAAATATCTGCTAGGCAATATAAGGTATATGTATAGCTTGGAAATTGTGACCGTTGCTCGCTCGCTCCGCTCGCTCGTAAAAAATTAGTCCAACCTCACATCCGATACGACACGTTCCCCAATTTGAAATAAGTCGCCTCCATATCGAATGACTAACACTGACGGGATTGGTTTTAGGTTAGGCTATAGTTTTCGAGCGAGCGCAGCGAGCGAGATACGCGTAAAGGTGTGTCAAAATCCAACGGTTTGGCACATACGTACATTGAAACATGCGCACCAGCCCGAGGAGCCGGAAGTCTTTATCCTATTGCCTACTGACAAATGTTTACAGTTTATGAATACTTTCACATAAATAGTACTATTTCCACATACTACAGTGCAATGTGATGTCCGAAATGGCTTACAAAATAAGGTAATAACACGAAATATCTGCCAGGCAATATAAGGTACTTGTATAGCCTGGAAATTGTGACCGTTGCTCGCTCGCTCCGCTCGCTCGTAAAAAATTAGTCCAACCTCATATCCGATCCAACACGTTCCCAAATTTGAAATAAGTCGCCTCCATATCGAATGACCAACACAGACGGGATTGGTATTAGGTTAGGCTATAGTTTTCGCGCGAGCGCAGCGAGCGAGATACGCGTAAAGGTGTGTCGAAATCCAACGGTTTGGCACATACGGACATTGAAACATGAGCACCAGCCCGAGGAGCCGGAAGTCTTTATCCTATTGCATACTGACAAATGTTTGCAGTTTATGAAGAGTTTCACATAAATAGTACTAGTTCCACATACTACAGTGCAATGTGATGTCCCAAATGGCTGACAATATTAGGTAATAGCACGAAATATATGCAAGGCAATATAAGGTATATGTATAGCTTGGAAATTGTGATCGTTGCTCGCTCGCTCCGCTCACTCGTAAAAATCTAGTCCAACCTCACAGCCGATCCGACACGTTCGCAAATTCGAAATATCTCGCGACCATATCGAATAATGAACGCAAGATGGATTGGTTTTTGGTTAGGCTATAGTTTTCGAGCGAGCGCAGCGAGCGAGAGACGCGTAAACGTGTGTCACAATCCAAAGGTTTGGCACATACGGACATTGAAATATTCGCACCAGCCCGAGGAGCCGGAAGTCTTTATCCTATTGCCTACTGACAAATGTTTACAGTTTATGAATACTTTCACATAAATAATACTATTTCCACATACTACAGTGCAATGTGATGTCCGAAATAGCTGACAAAATTAGGTAATAACACGAAATATATGCAAGGCAATATAAGGTATATGTATACCTTGGAAATTCTGATCGTTGCTCGCTCGCTCCGCTCGCTCGTAAAAATTTAGTCCAACCTCATATCCGATCCGACACGTTCCCAAATTTGAAATAAGTCGCCTCCATGACGAATGACTAACGCAAGAGGGATTGGTTTTAGGTTAGACTATAGTTTTCGAGCGAGCATGGCGAGCGAGGGACGCGCAGAGGTGTGTCACAATCGAACGGTGTGGCACATGGGGACATTGAAACATGCGCACCAGCCCGAGGAGCCGGAAGTCTTTATCATATTGCATACTGACAAATGTTTACAGTTTATGAAGAGTTTCACATAAATAGTACTATTTCCACATACTACAGTGCAATGTGATGTCCGAAATGGCTGACAAAATTAGGTAATAACACGAAATATCTGCTAGGCAATATAAGGTATATGTATAGCTTGGAAATTGTGACCGTTGCTCGCTCGCTCCGCTCGCTCGTAAAAAATTAGTCCAACCTCACATCCGATACGACACGTTCCCCAATTTGAAATAAGTCGCCTCCATATCGAATGACTAACACTGACGGGATTGGTTTTAGGTTAGGCTATAGTTTTCGAGCGAGCGCAGCGAGCGAGATACGCGTAAAGGTGTGTCAAAATCCAACGGTTTGGCACATACGTACATTGAAACATGCGCACCAGCCCGAGGAGCCGGAAGTCTTTATCCTATTGCCTACTGACAAATGTTTACAGTTTATGAATACTTTCACATAAATAGTACTATTTCCACATACTACAGTGCAATGTGATGTCCGAAATGGCTTACAAAATAAGGTAATAACACGAAATATCTGCCAGGCAATATAAGGTACTTGTATAGCCTGGAAATTGTGACCGTTGCTCGCTCGCTCCGCTCGCTCGTAAAAAATTAGTCCAACCTCATATCCGATCCAACACGTTCCCAAATTTGAAATAAGTCGCCTCCATATCGAATGACCAACACAGACGGGATTGGTATTAGGTTAGGCTATAGTTTTCGCGCGAGCGCAGCGAGCGAGATACGCGTAAAGGTGTGTCGAAATCCAACGGTTTGGCACATACGGACATTGAAACATGAGCACCAGCCCGAGGAGCCGGAAGTCTTTATCCTATTGCATACTGACAAATGTTTGCAGTTTATGAAGAGTTTCACATAAATAGTACTAGTTCCACATACTACAGTGCAATGTGATGTCCGAAATAGCTGACAAAATTAGGTAATAACACGAAATATCTGCTAGGCAATATAAGGTATATGTATAGCTTGGAAATTGTGACCGTTGCTCGCACGCTCCGCTCGCTCGTAAAAAATGAGTCCAACCTCACAACCGATCCGACACGTTCCCAAATTTGAAATAAGTCGCCTCCATATCGAATGACTAACACAGACGGGATTGATTTTAGGTTAGGCTACAGTTTTCGAGCGAGCGCAGCGAGCGAGATACGCGTAAAGGTGTGTCAAAATCCAACGGTTTGGCACATACGGACATTGAAACATGCGCACCAGCCCGAGGAGCCGGATGTCTTTATCCTATTGCCTACTGACAAATGTTTACAGTTTATGAATAGTTTCACATAAATAGTACTACTTCTACATACTACAATGCAATGTGATGTCCGAAATGGCTGACAAAATTAGGTAATAACGCGAAATATATGCAAGGCAATATAAGGTATATGTATAGCTTGGAAATTGTGACCGTTGCTCGCTCGCTCCGCTCGCTCGTAAAAATCTACCCCAACCACACAACCGATCCGACACGTTCGCAAATTCGAAATATCTCGCGACCATATCGAATAATGAACGCAAGATGGATTGGTTTTTGGTTAGGCTATAGTTTTCGAGCGAGCGCAGCGAGCGAGAGACGCGTAAACGTGTGTCACAATCCAAAGGTTTGGCACATACGGACATTGAAATATTCGCACCAGCCCGAGGAGCCGGAAGTCTTTATCCTATTGCCTACTGACAAATGTTTACAGTTTATGAATACTTTCACATAAATAATACTATTTCCACATACTACAGTGCAATGTGATGTCCGAAATAGCTGACAAAATTAGGTAATAACACGAAATATATGCAAGGCAATATAAGGTATATGTATACCTTGGAAATTGTGATCGTTGCTCGCTCGCTCCGCTCACTCGTAAAAATCTAGTCCAACCTCACAGCCGATCCGACACGTTCGCAAATTCGAAATATCTCGCGACCATTACGAATAATGAACGCAAGATGAATTGGTTTTTGGTTAGGCTATAGTTTTCGAGCGAGCGCAGCGAGCGAGATACGCGTAAAGGTGTGTCGAAATCCAACGGTTTGGCACATACGGACATTGAAACATGCGCACCAGCCCGAGGAGCCGGAAGTCTTTAGCCTATTGCCTACTGACAAATGTTTACAGTTTATGAATACTTTCACATAAATAGTACTATTTCCACATACTACAGTGCAATGTGATGTCCGAAATGGCTTACAAAATTAGGTAATAACACGAAATATCTGCTAGGCAATATAAGGTACTTGTATAGCCTGGAAATTGTGACCGTTGCTCGCTCGCTCCGCTCGCTCGTAAAAAATTAGTCCAACCTCATATCCGATCCAACACGTTCCCAAATTTGAAATAAGTCGCCTCCATATCGAATGACCAACACAGACGGGATTGGTATTAGGTTAGGCTATAGTTTTCGCGCGAGCGCAGCGAGCGAGATACGCGTAAAGGTGTGTCAAAATCCAACGGTTTGGCACATACGGACATTGAAACATGCGCACCAGCCCGAGGAGCCGGAAGTCTTTATCCTATTGCCTACTGACAAATGTTTACAGTTTATGAATAGTTTCACATAAATAGTACTACTTCTACATACTACAATGCAATGTGATGTCCGAAATGGCTGACAAAATTAGGTAATAACGCGAAATATATGCAAGGCAATATAAGGTATATGTATAGCTTGGAAATTGTGACCGTTGCTCGCTCGCTCCGCTCGCTCGTAAAAATCTACTCCAACCACACAACCGATCCGACACGTTCCCAAATTTGAAATAAGTCGCCTCCATATCGAATGACTAACACAGACGGGGTTGGTTTTATGTTAGGCTACAGTTTTCGAGCGAGCGCAGCGAGCGAGATACGCGTAAAGGTGTGTCAAAATCCAACGGTTTGGCACATACGGACATTGAAACATGCGCACCAGCCGAAGGAGCCGGAAGTCTTTATCCTATTGCCTACTGACAAATGTTTACAGTTTATGAATACTTTCACATAAATAGTACTATTTCCACATACTACAGTGCAATGTGATGTCCGAAATAGCTGACAAAATTAGGTAATAACACGAAATATCTGCTAGGCAATATAAGGTATATGTATAGCTTGGAAATTGTGACCGTTGCTCGCACGCTCCGCTCGCTCGTAAAAAATGAGTCCAACCTCACAACCGATCCGACACGTTCCCAAATTTGAAATAAGTCGCCTCCATATCGAATGACTAACACAGACGGGATTGGTTTTAGGTTAGGCTACGGTTTTCGAGCGAGCGCAGCGAGCGAGATACGCGTAAAGGTGTGTCAAAATCCAACGGTTTGGCACATACGGACATTGAAACATGCGCACCAGCCCGAGGAGCCGGAAGTCTTTATCCTATTGCCTACTGACAAATGTTTACAGTTTATGAATAGTTTCACATAAATAGTACTACTTCTACATACTACAATGCAATGTGATGTCCGAAATGGCTGACAAAATTAGGTAATAACGCGAAATATATGCAAGGCAATATAAGGTATATGTATAGCTTGGAAATTGTGACCGTTGCTCGCTCGCTCCGCTCGCTCGTAAAAATCTACTCCAACCACACAACCGATCCGACACGTTCCCAAATTTGAAATAAGTCGCCTCCATATCGAATGACTAACACAGACGGGGTTGGTTTTAGGTTAGGCTACAGTTTTCGAGCGAGCGCAGCGAGCGAGATACGCGTAAAGGTGTGTCAAAATCCAACGGTTTGGCACATACGGACATTGAAACATGCGCACCAGCCCGAGGAGCCGGAAGTCTTTATCCTATTGCCTACTGACAAATGTTTACAGTTTATGAATACTTTCACATAAATAATACTATTTCCACATACTACAGTGCAATGTGATGTCCCAAATGGCTGACAATATTAGGTAATAGCACGAAATATATGCAAGGCAATATAAGGTATATGTATAGCTTGGAAATTGTGATCGTTGCTCGCTCGCTCCGCTCACTCGTAAAAATCTAGTCCAACCTCACAGCCGATCCGACACGTTCGCAAATTCGAAATATCTCGCGACCATATCGAATAATGAACGCAAGATGGATTGGTTTTTGGTTAGGCTATAGTTTTCGAGCGAGCGCAGCGAGCGAGAGACGCGTAAACGTGTGTCACAATCCAAAGGTTTGGCACATACGGACATTGAAATATTCGCACCAGCCCGAGGAGCCGGAAGTCTTTATCCTATTGCCTACTGACAAATGTTTACAGTTTATGAATACTTTCACATAAATAATACTATTTCCACATACTACAGTGCAATGTGATGTCCGAAATAGCTGACAAAATTATGTAATAACACGAAATATATGCAAGGCAATATAAGGTATATGTATACCTTGGAAATTCTGATCGTTGCTCGCTCGCTCCGCTCGCTCGTAAAAATTTAGTCCAACCTCATATCCGATCCGACACGTTCCCAAATTTGAAATAAGTCGCCTCCATGACGAATGACTAACGCAAGAGGGATTGGTTTTAGGTTTGACTATAGTTTTCGAGCGAGCATGGCGAGCGAGGGACGCGCAGAGGTGTGTCACAATCGAACGGTGTGGCACATGGGGACATTGAAACATGCGCACCAGCCCGAGGAGCCGGAAGTCTTTATCATATTGCATACTGACAAATGTTTACAGTTTATGAAGAGTTTCACATAAATAGTACTATTTCCACATACTACAGTGCAATGTGATGTCCGAAATGGCTGACAAAATTAGGTAATAACACGAAATATCTGCTAGGCAATATAAGGTATATGTATAGCTTGGAAATTGTGACCGATGCTCGCTCGCTCCGCTCGCTCGTAAAAAATTAGTCCAACCTCACATCCGATACGACACGTTCCCCAATTTGAAATAAGTCGCCTCCATATCGAATGACTAACACTGACGGGATTGGTTTTAGGTTAGGCTATAGTTTTCGAGCGAGCGCAGCGAGCGAGATACGCGTAAAGGTGTGTCAAAATCCAACGGTTTGGCACATACGTACATTGAAACATGCGCACCAGCCCGAGGAGCCGGAAGTCTTTATCCTATTGCCTACTGACAAATGTTTACAGTTTATGAATACTTTCACATAAATAGTACTATTTCCACATACTACAGTGCAATGTGATGTCCGAAATGGCTTACAAAATAAGGTAATAACACGAAATATCTGCCAGGCAACATAAGGTACTTGTATAGCCTGGAAATTGTGACCGTTGCTCGCTCGCTCCGCTCGCTCGTAAAAAATTAGTCCAACCTCATATCCGATCCAACACGTTCCCAAATTTGAAATAAGTCGCCTCCATATCGAATGACCAACACAGACGGGATTGGTATTAGGTTAGGCTATAGTTTTCGCGCGAGCGCAGCGAGCGAGATACGCGTAAAGGTGTGTCGAAATCCAACGGTTTGGCACATACGGACATTGAAACATGAGCACCAGCCCGAGGAGCCGGAAGTCTTTATCCTATTGCATACTGACAAATGTTTGCAGTTTATGAAGAGTTTCACATAAATAGTACTAGTTCCACATACTACAGTGCAATGTGATGTCCCAAATGGCTGACAATATTAGGTAATAGCACGAAATATATGCAAGGCAATATAAGGTATATGTATAGCTTGGAAATTGTGATCGTTGCTCGCTCGCTCCGCTCACTCGTAAAAATCTAGTCCAACCTCACAGCCGATCCGACACGTTCGCAAATTCGAAATATCTCGCGACCATATCGAATAATGAACGCAAGATGGATTGGTTTTTGGTTAGGCTATAGTTTTCGAGCGAGCGCAGCGAGCGAGAGACGCGTAAACGTGTGTCACAATCCAAAGGTTTGGCACATACGGACATTGAAATATTCGCACCAGCCCGAGGAGCCGGAAGTCTTTATCCTATTGCCTACTGACAAATGTTTACAGTTTATGAATACTTTCACATAAATAATACTATTTCCACATACTACAGTGCAATGTGATGTCCGAAATAGCTGACAAAATTAGGTAATAACACGAAATATATGCAAGGCAATATAAGGTATATGTATACCTTGGAAATTCTGATCGTTGCTCGCTCGCTCCGCTCGCTCGTAAAAATTTAGTCCAACCTCATATCCGATCCGACACGTTCCCAAATTTGAAATAAGTCGCCTCCATGACGAATGACTAACGCAAGAGGGATTGGTTTTAGGTTAGACTATAGTTTTCGAGCGAGCATGGCGAGCGAGGGACGCGCAGAGGTGTGTCACAATCGAACGGTGTGGCACATGGGGACATTGAAACATGCGCACCAGCCCGAGGAGCCGGAAGTCTTTATCATATTGCATACTGACAAATGTTTACAGTTTATGAAGAGTTTCACATAAATAGTACTATTTCCACATACTACAGTGCAATGTGATGTCCGAAATGGCTGACAAAATTAGGTAATAACACGAAATATCTGCTAGGCAATATAAGGTATATGTATAGCTTGGAAATTGTGACCGTTGCTCGCTCGCTCCGCTCGCTCGTAAAAAATTAGTCCAACCTCACATCCGATACGACACGTTCCCCAATTTGAAATAAGTCGCCTCCATATCGAATGACTAACACTGACGGGATTGGTTTTAGGTTAGGCTATAGCTTTCGAGCGAGCGCAGCGAGCGAGATACGCGTAAAGGTGTGTCAAAATCCAACGGTTTGGCACATACGTACATTGAAACATGCGCACCAGCCCGAGGAGCCGGAAGTCTTTATCCTATTGCCTACTGACAAATGTTTACAGTTTATGAATACTTTCACATAAATAGTACTATTTCCACATACTACAGTGCAATGTGATGTCCGAAATGGCTTACAAAATAAGGTAATAACACGAAATATCTGCCAGGCAATATAAGGTACTTGTATAGCCTGGAAATTGTGACCGTTGCTCGCTCGCTCCGCTCGCTCGTAAAAAATTAGTCCAACCTCATATCCGATCCAACACGTTCCCAAATTTGAAATAAGTCGCCTCCATATCGAATGACCAACACAGACGGGATTGGTATTAGGTTAGGCTATAGTTTTCGCGCGAGCGCAGCGAGCGAGATACGCGTAAAGGTGTGTCGAAATCCAACGGTTTGGCACATACGGACATTGAAACATGAGCACCAGCCCGAGGAGCCGGAAGTCTTTATCCTATTGCATACTGACAAATGTTTGCAGTTTATGAAGAGTTTCACATAAATAGTACTAGTTCCACATACTACAGTGCAATGTGATGTCCGAAATAGCTGACAAAATTAGGTAATAACACGAAATATCTGCTAGGCAATATAAGGTATATGTATAGCTTGGAAATTGTGACCGTTGCTCGCACGCTCCGCTCGCTCGTAAAAAATGAGTCCAACCTCACAACCGATCCGACACGTTCCCAAATTTGAAATAAGTCGCCTCCATATCGAATGACTAACACAGACGGGATTGATTTTAGGTTAGGCTACAGTTTTCGAGCGAGCGCAGCGAGCGAGATACGCGTAAAGGTGTGTCAAAATCCAACGGTTTGGCACATACGGACATTGAAACATGCGCACCAGCCCGAGGAGCCGGATGTCTTTATCCTATTGCCTACTGACAAATGTTTACAGTTTATGAATAGTTTCACATAAATAGTACTACTTCTACATACTACAATGCAATGTGATGTCCGAAATGGCTGACAAAATTAGGTAATAACGCGAAATATATGCAAGGCAATATAAGGTATATGTATAGCTTGGAAATTGTGACCGTTGCTCGCTCGCTCCGCTCGCTCGTAAAAATCTACTCCAACCACACAACCGATCCGACACGTTCGCAAATTCGAAATATCTCGCGACCATATCGAATAATGAACGCAAGATGGATTGGTTTTTGGTTAGGCTATAGTTTTCGAGCGAGCGCAGCGAGCGAGAGACGCGTAAACGTGTGTCACAATCCAAAGGTTTGGCACATACGGACATTGAAATATTCGCACCAGCCCGAGGAGCCGGAAGTCTTTATCCTATTGCCTACTGACAAATGTTTACAGTTTATGAATACTTTCACATAAATAATACTATTTCCACATACTACAGTGCAATGTGATGTCCGAAATAGCTGACAAAATTAGGTAATAACACGAAATATATGCAAGGCAATATAAGGTATATGTATACCTTGGAAATTGTGATCGTTGCTCGCTCGCTCCGCTCACTCGTAAAAATCTAGTCCAACCTCACAGCCGATCCGACACGTTCGCAAATTCGAAATATCTCGCGACCATTACGAATAATGAACGCAAGATGAATTGGTTTTTGGTTAGGCTATAGTTTTCGAGCGAGCGCAGCGAGCGAGATACGCGTAAAGGTGTGTCGAAATCCAACGGTTTGGCACATACGGACATTGAAACATGCGCACCAGCCCGAGGAGCCGGAAGTCTTTATCCTATTGCCTACTGACAAATGTTTACAGTTTATGAATACTTTCACATAAATAGTACTATTTCCACATACTACAGTGCAATGTGATGTCCGAAATGGCTTACAAAATTAGGTAATAACACGAAATATCTGCTAGGCAATATAAGGTACTTGTATAGCCTGGAAATTGTGACCGTTGCTCGCTCGCTCCGCTCGCTCGTAAAAAATTAGTCCAACCTCATATCCGATCCAACACGTTCCCAAATTTGAAATAAGTCGCCTCCATATCGAATGACCAACACAGACGGGATTGGTATTAGGTTAGGCTATAGTTTTCGCGCGAGCGCAGCGAGCGAGATACGCGTAAAGGTGTGTCGAAATCCAACGGTTTGGCACATACGGACATTGAAACATGAGCACCAGCCCGAGGAGCCGGAAGTCTTTATCCTATTGCATACTGACAAATGTTTGCAGTTTATGAAGAGTTTCACATAAATAGTACTAGTTCCACATACTACAGTGCAATGTGATGTCCGAAATGGCTGACAAAATTAGGTAATAACACGAAATATATGCAAGGCAATATAAGGTATATGTATACCTTGGAAATTCTGATCGTTGCTCGCTCGCTCCGCTCGCTCGTAAAAATTTAGTCCAACCTCATATCCGATCCGACACGTTCCCAAATTTGAAATAAGTCGCCTCCATGACGAATGACTAACGCAAGAGGGATTGGTTTTAGGTTAGACTATAGTTTTCGAGCGAGCATGGCGAGCGAGGGACGCGCAGAGGTGTGTCACAATCGAACGGTGTGGCACATGGGGACATTGAAACATGCGCACCAGCCCGAGGAGCCGGAAGTCTTTATCCTATTGCATACTGACAAATGTTTACAGTTTATGAAGAGTTTCACATAAATAGTACTATTTCCACATACTACAGTGCAATGTGATGTCCGAAATAGCTGACAAAATTAGGTAATAACACGAAATATCTGCTAGGCAATATAAGGTATATGTATAGCTTGGAAGTTGTGACCGTTGCTCGCACGCTCCGCTCGCTCGTAAAAAATGAGTCCAACCTCACATCCGATACGACACGCTCCCAAATTTGAAATAAGTCGCCTCCATATCGAATGACTAACACAGACGGGATTGGTTTTAGGTTAGGCTATAGTTTTCGAGCGAGCGCAGCGAGCGAGATACGCGTAAAGGTGTGTCAAAATCCAACGGTTTGGCACATACGTACATTGAAACATGCGCACCAGCCCGAGGAGCCGGAAGTCTTTATCCTATTGCCTACTGACAAATGTTTACAGTTTATGAATAGTTTCACATAAATAGTACTACTTCTACATACTATAATGCAATGTGATGTCCGAAATGGCTGACAAAATTAGGTAATAACGCGAAATATATGCAAGGCAATATAAGGTATATGTATAGCTTGGAAATTGTGACCGTTGCTCGCTCGCTCCGCTCGCTCGTAAGAAATTAGTCCAACCTCATATCCGATCCAACACGTTCCCAAATTTGAAATAAGTCGCCTCCATATCGAATGACTAACACAGACGGGATTGGTTTTAGGTTAGGCTATAGTTTTCGAGCGAGCGCAGCGAGCGAGAGATGCGTAAAGGTGTGTCACAAACCAACGGTTTGGCACATACGGACATTGAAACATGCGCACCAGCCGAAGGAGCCGGAAGTCTTTATCCTATTGCCTACTGACAAATGTTTACAGTTTATGAATACTTTCACATAAATAGTACTATTTCCACATACTACAGTGCAATGTGATGTCCGAAATAGCTGACAAAATTAGGTAATAACACGAAATATCTGCTAGGCAATATAAGGTATATGTATAGCTTGGAAATTGTGACCGTTGCTCGCACGCTCCGCTCGCTCGTAAAAAATGAGTCCAACCTCACAACCGATCCGACACGTTCCCAAATTTGAAATAAGTCGCCTCCATATCGAATGACTAACACAGACGGGATTGGTTTTAGGTTAGGCTACAGTTTTCGAGCGAGCGCAGCGAGCGAGATACGCGTAAAGGTGTGTCAAAATCCAACGGTTTGGCACATACGGACATTGAAACATGCGCACCAGCCCGAGGAGCCGGAAGTCTTTATCCTATTGCCTACTGACAAATGTTTACAGTTTATGAATAGTTTCACATAAATAGTACTACTTCTACATACTACAATGCAATGTGATGTCCGAAATGGCTGACAAAATTAGGTAATAACGCGAAATATATGCAAGGCAATATAAGGTATATGTATAGCTTGGAAATTGTGACCGTTGCTCGCTCGCTCCGCTCGCTCGTAAAAATCTACTCCAACCACACAACCGATCCGACACGTTCCCAAATTTGAAATAAGTCGCCTCCATATCGAATGACTAACACAGACGGGGTTGGTTTTAGGTTAGGCTACAGTTTTCGAGCGAGCGCAGCGAGCGAGATACGCGTAAAGGTGTGTCAAAATCCAACGGTTTGGCACATACGGACATTGAAACATGCGCACCAGCCGAAGGAGCCGGAAGTCTTTATCCTATTGCCTACTGACAAATGTTTACAGTTTATGAATACTTTCACATAAATAGTACTATTTCCACATACTACAGTGCAATGTGATGTCCGAAATAGCTGACAAAATTAGGTAATAACACGAAATATCTGCTAGGCAATATAAGGTATATGTATAGCTTGGAAATTGTGACCGTTGCTCGCACGCTCCGCTCGCTCGTAAAAAATGAGTCCAACCTCACAACCGATCCGACACGTTCCCAAATTTGAAATAAGTCGCCTCCATATCGAATGACTAACACAGACGGGATTGGTTTTAGGTTAGGCTACGGTTTTCGAGCGAGCGCAGCGAGCGAGATACGCGTAAAGGTGTGTCAAAATCCAACGGTTTGGCACATACGGACATTGAAACATGCGCACCAGCCCGAGGAGCCGGAAGTCTTTATCCTATTGCCTACTGACAAATGTTTACAGTTTATGAATAGTTTCACATAAATAGTACTACTTCTACATACTACAATGCAATGTGATGTCCGAAATGGCTGACAAAATTAGGTAATAACGCGAAATATATGCAAGGCAATATAAGGTATATGTATAGCTTGGAAATTGTGACCGTTGCTCGCTCGCTCCGCTCGCTCGTAAAAATCTACTCCAACCACACAACCGATCCGACACGTTCCCAAATTTGAAATAAGTCGCCTCCATATCGAATGACTAACACAGACGGGGTTGGTTTTAGGTTAGGCTACAGTTTTCGAGCGAGCGCAGCGAGCGAGATACGCGTAAAGGTGTGTCAAAATCCAACGGTTTGGCACATACGGACATTGAAACATGCGCACCAGCCCGAGGAGCCGGAAGTCTTTATCCTATTGCCTACTGACAAATGTTTACAGTTTATGAATAGTTTCACATAAATAGTACTACTTCTACATAATACAATGCAATGTGATGTCCGAAATGGCTGACAAAATTAGGTAATAACGCGAAATATATGCAAGGCAATATAAGGTATATGTATAGCTTGGAAATTGTGACCGTTGCTCGCTCGCTCCGCTCGCTCGTAAAAATCTACTCCAACCACACAACCGATCCGACACGTTCGCAAATTCGAAATATCTCGCGACCATATCGAATAATGAACGCAAGATGGATTGGTTTTTGGTTAGGCTATAGTTTTCGAGCGAGCGCAGCGAGCGAGAGACGCGTAAACGTGTGTCACAATCCAAAGGTTTGGCACATACGGACATTGAAATATTCGCACCAGCCCGAGGAGCCGGAAGTCTTTATCCTATTGCCTACTGACAAATGTTTACAGTTTATGAATACTTTCACATAAATAATACTATTTCCACATACTACAGTGCAATGTGATGTCCCAAATGGCTGACAATATTAGGTAATAGCACGAAATATATGCAAGGCAATATAAGGTATATGTATAGCTTGGAAATTGTGATCGTTGCTCGCTCGCTCCGCTCACTCGTAAAAATCTAGTCCAACCTCACAGCCGATCCGACACGTTCGCAAATTCGAAATATCTCGCGACCATATCGAATAATGAACGCAAGATGGATTGGTTTTTGGTTAGGCTATAGTTTTCGAGCGAGCGCAGCGAGCGAGAGACGCGTAAACGTGTGTCACAATCCAAAGGTTTGGCACATACGGACATTGAAATATTCGCACCAGCCCGAGGAGCCGGAAGTCTTTATCCTATTGCCTACTGACAAATGTTTACAGTTTATGAATACTTTCACATAAATAATACTATTTCCACATACTACAGTGCAATGTGATGTCCGAAATAGCTGACAAAATTAGGTAATAACACGAAATATATGCAAGGCAATATAAGGTATATGTATACCTTGGAAATTCTGATCGTTGCTCGCTCGCTCCGCTCGCTCGTAAAAATTTAGTCCAACCTCATATCCGATCCGACACGTTCCCAAATTTGAAATAAGTCGCCTCCATGACGAATGACTAACGCAAGAGGGATTGGTTTTAGGTTAGACTATAGTTTTCGAGCGAGCATGGCGAGCGAGGGACGCGCAGAGGTGTGTCACAATCGAACGGTGTGGCACATGGGGACATTGAAACATGCGCACCAGCCCGAGGAGCCGGAAGTCTTTATCATATTGCATACTGACAAATGTTTACAGTTTATGAAGAGTTTCACATAAATAGTACTATTTCCACATACTACAGTGCAATGTGATGTCCGAAATGGCTGACAAAATTAGGTAATAACACGAAATATCTGCTAGGCAATATAAGGTATATGTATAGCTTGGAAATTGTGACCGTTGCTCGCTCGCTCCGCTCGCTCGTAAAAAATTAGTCCAACCTCACATCCGATACGACACGTTCCCCAATTTGAAATAAGTCGCCTCCATATCGAATGACTAACACTGACGGGATTCGTTTTAGGTTAGGCTATAGTTTTCGAGCGAGCGCAGCGAGCGAGATACGCGTAAAGGTGTGTCAAAATCCAACGGTTTGGCACATACGTACATTGAAACATGCGCACCAGCCCGAGGAGCCGGAAGTCTTTATCCTATTGCCTACTGACAAATGTTTACAGTTTATGAATACTTTCACATAAATAGTACTATTTCCACATACTACAGTGCAATGTGATGTCCGAAATGGCTTACAAAATAAGGTAATAACACGAAATATCTGCCAGGCAATATAAGGTACTTGTATAGCCTGGAAATTGTGACCGTTGCTCGCTCGCTTCGCTCGCTCGTAAAAAATTAGTCCAACCTCATATCCGATCCAACACGTTCCCAAATTTGAAATAAGTCGCCTCCATATCGAATGACCAACACAGACGGGATTGGTATTAGGTTAGGCTATAGTTTTCGCGCGAGCGCAGCGAGCGAGATACGCGTAAAGGTGTGTCGAAATCCAACGGTTTGGCACATACGGACATTGAAACATGAGCACCAGCCCGAGGAGCCGGAAGTCTTTATCCTATTGCATACTGACAAATGTTTGCAGTTTATGAAGAGTTTCACATAAATAGTACTAGTTCCACATACTACAGTGCAATGTGATGTCCGAAATGGCTGACAAAATTAGGTAATAACACGAAATATATGCAAGGCAATATAAGGTATATGTATACCTTGGAAATTCTGATCGTTGCTCGCTCGCTCCGCTCGCTCGTAAAAATTTAGTCCAACCTCATATCCGATCCGACACGTTCCCAAATTTGAAATAAGTCGCCTCCATGACGAATGACTAACGCAAGAGGGATTGGTTTTAGGTTAGACTATAGTTTTCGAGCGAGCATGGCGAGCGAGGGACTCGCAGAGGTGTGTCACAATCGAACTGTGTGGCACATGGGGACATTGAAACATGCGCACCAGCCCGAGGAGCCGGAAGTCTTTATCATATTGCATACTGACAAATGTTTACAGTTTATGAAGAGTTTCACATAAATAGTACTATTTCCACATACTACAGTGCAATGTGATGTCCGAAATGGCTGACAAAATTAGGTAATAACACGAAATATCTGCTAGGCAATATAAGGTATATGTATAGCTTGGAAATTGTGACCGTTGCTCGCTCGCTCCGCTCGCTCGTAAAAAATTAGTCCAACCTCACATCCGATACGACACGTTCCCCAATTTGAAATAAGTCGCCTCCATATCGAATGACTAACACAGACGGGATTGGTTTTAGGTTAGGCTATAGTTTTCGAGCGAGCGCAGCGAGCGAGATACGCGTAAAGGTGTGTCAAAATCCAACGGTTTGGCACATACGTACATTGAAACATGCGCACCAGCCCGAGGAGCCGGAAGTCTTTATCCTATTGCCTACTGACAAATGTTTACAGTTTATGAATACTTTCTCATAAATAGTACTATTTCCAGATACTACAGTGCAATGTGATGTCCGAAATGGCTTACAAAATTAGGTAATAACACGAAATATCTGCTAGGCAATATAAGGTACTTGTATAGCCTGGAAATTGTGACCGTTGCTCGCTCGCTCCGCTCGCTCGTAAAAAATTAGTCCAACCTCATATCCGATCCAACACGTTCCCAAATTTGAAATAAGTCGCCTCCATATCGAATGACCAACACAGACGGGATTGGTATTAGGTTAGGCTATAGTTTTCGAGCGAGCGCAGCGAGCGAGATACGCGTAAAGGTGTGTCGAAATCCAACGGTTTGGCACATACGGACATTGAAACATGCGCACCAGCCCGAGGAGCCGGAAGTCTTTATCCTATTGCATACTGACAAATGTTTACAGTTTATGAAGAGTTTCACATAAATAGTACTATTTCCACATACTACAGTGCAATGTGATGTCCGAAATGGCTGACAAAATTAGGTAATAACACGAAATATATGCAAGGCAATATAAGGTATATGTATACCTTGGAAATTCTGATCGTTGCTCGCTCGCTCCGCTCGCTCGTAAAAATTTAGTCCAACCTCATATCCGATCCGACACGTTCCCAAATTTGAAATAAGTCGCCTCCATGACGAATGACTAACACAGACGGGATTGGTTTTAGGTTAGGCTATAGTTTTCGAGCGAGCGCAGCGAGCGAGATACGCGTAAAGGTGTGTCAAAATCCAACGGTTTGGCACATACGTACATTGAAACATGCGCACCAGCCCGAGGAGCCGGAAGTCTTTATCCTATTGCCTACTGACAAATGTTTACAGTTTATGAATAGTTTCACATAAATAGTACTACTTCTACATACTATATTGCAATGTGATGTCCGAAATGGCTGACAAAATTAGGTAATAACGCGAAATATATGCAAGGCAATATAAGGTATATGTATAGCTTGGAAATTGTGACCGTTGCTAGCTCGCTCCGCTCGCTCGTAAAAATTTAGTCCAACCTCATATCCGATCCGACACGTTCGCAAATTCGAAATAAGTCGCCACCATATCGAATGACTAACGCAAGATGGATTGGGTTTAGGTTAGGCTACAGCTTTCGAGCGAGCGCAGCGAGCGAGAGACGCGTAAAGGTGTGTCACAATCCAACGGTTTGGCACATACTGACATTGAAACATGCGCACCAGCCGAAGGAGCCGGAAGTCTTTATCCTATTGCCTACTGACAAATGTTTACAGTTTATGAATACTTTCACATAAATAGTACTATTTCCACATACTACAGTGCAATGTGATGTCCGAAATAGCTGACAAAATTAGGTAATAACACGAAATATCTGCTAGGCAATATAAGGTATATGTATAGCTTGGAAATTGTGACCGTTGCTCGCACGCTCCGCTCGCTCGTAAAAAATGAGTCCAACCTCACAAACGATCCGACACGTTCCCAAATTTGAAATAAGTCGCCTCCATATCGAATGACTAACACAGACGGGATTGATTTTAGGTTAGGCTACAGTTTTCGAGCGAGCGCAGCGAGCGAGATACGCGTAAAGGTGTGTCAAAATCCAACGGTTTGGCACATACGGACATTGAAACATGCGCACCAGCCCGAGGAGCCGGATGTCTTTATCCTATTGCCTACTGACAAATGTTTACAGTTTATGAATAGTTTCACATAAATAGTACTACTTCTACATACTACAATGCAATGTGATGTCCGAAATGGCTGACAAAATTAGGTAATAACGCGAAATATATGCAAGGCAATATAAGGTATATGTATAGCTTGGAAATTGTGACCGTTGCTCGCTCGCTCCGCTCGCTCGTAAAAATCTACTCCAACCACACAACCGATCCGACACGTTCGCAAATTCGAAATATCTCGCGACCATATCGAATAATGAACGCAAGATGGATTGGTTTTTGGTTAGGCTATAGTTTTCGAGCGAGCGCAGCGAGCGAGATACGCGTAAAGGTGTGTCGAAATCCAACGGTTTGGCACATACGGACATTGAAACATGCGCACCAGCCCGAGGAGCCGGAAGTCTTTATCCTATTGCCTACTGACAAATGTTTACAGTTTATGAATACTTTCACATAAATAGTACTATTTCCACATACTACAGTGCAATGTGATGTCCGAAATGGCTTACAAAATTAGGTAATAACACGAAATATCTGCTAGGCAATATAAGGTATTTGTATAGCCTGGAAATTGTGACCGTTGCTCGCTCGCTCCGCTCGCTCGTAAAAAATTAGTCCAACCTCATATCCGATCCAACACGTTCCCAAATTTAAAATAAGTCGCCTCCATATCGAATGACTAACACAGACGGGATTGGTTTTAGGTTAGGCTATAGTTTTCGAGCGAGCGCAGCGAGCGAGATACTCGTAAAGGTGTGTCAAAATCCAACGGTTTGGCACATACGGACATTGAAACATGCGCACCAGCCCGAGGAGCCGGAAGTCTTTATCCTATTGCCTACTGACAAATGTTTACAGTTTATGAATAGTTTCACATAAATAGTACTACTTCTACATACTACAATGCAATGTGATGTCCGAAATGGCTGACAAAATTAGGTAATAACGCGAAATATATGCAAGGCAATATAAGGTATACGTATAGCTTGGAAATTGTGACCGTTGCTCGCTCGCTCCGCTCGCTCGTAAAAATTTAGTCCAACCTCACATCCGATACGACACGTTCCCAAATTTGAAATAAGTCGCCTCCATATCGAATGACTAACACAGACGGGATTGGTTTTAGGTTAGGCTATAGTTTTCGAGCGAGCGCAGCGAGCGAGATACGCGTAAAGGTGTGTCAAAATCCAACGGTGTGGCACATGGGGACATTGAAACATGCGCACCAGCCCGAGGAGCCGGAAGTCTTTATCATATTGCATACTGACAAATGTTTACAGTTTATGAAGAGTTTCACATAAATAGTACTATTTCCTCACAGTACAGTGCAATGTGATGTCCGAAATAGCTGACAAAATTAGGTAATAACACGAAATATCTGCTAGGCAATATAAGGTATATGTATAGCTTGGAAATTGTGACCGTTGCTCGCACGCTCCGCTCGCTCGTAAAAAATGAGTCCAACCTCACAACCGATCCGACACGTTCCCAAATTTGAAATAAGTCGCCTCCATATCGAATGACTAACACAGACGGGATTGATTTTAGGTTAGGCTACAGTTTTCGAGCGAGCGCAGCGAGCGAGATACGCGTAAAGGTGTGTCAAAATCCAACGGTTTGGCACATACGGACATTGAAACATGCGCACCAGCCCGAGGAGCCGGATGTCTTTATCCTATTGCCTACTGACAAATGTTTACAGTTTATGAATACTTTCACATAAATAATACTATTTCCACATACTACAGTGCAATGTGATGTCCGAAATAGCTGACAAAATTAGGTAATAACACGAAATATATGCAAGGCAATATAAGGTATATGTATACCTTGGAAATTGTGATCGTTGCTCGCTCGCTCCGCTCACTCGTAAAAATCTAGTCCAACCTCACAGCCGATCCGACACGTTCGCAAATTCGAAATATCTCGCGACCATTACGAATAATGAACGCAAGATGAATTGGTTTTTGGTTAGGCTATAGTTTTCGAGCGAGCGCAGCGAGCGAGAGACGCGTAAACGTGTGTCACAATCCAAAGGTTTGGCACATACGGACATTGAAATATTCGCACCAGCCCGAGGAGCCGGAAGTCTTTATCCTATTGCCTACTGACAAATGTTTACAGTTTATGAATACTTTCACATAAATAATACTATTTCCACATACTACAGTGCAATGTGATGTCCGAAATAGCTGACAAAATTAGGTAATAACACGAAATATATGCAAGGCAATATAAGGTATATGTATACCTTGGAAATTGTGATCGTTGCTCGCTCGCTCCGCTCACTCGTAAAAATCTAGTCCAACCTCACAGCCGATCCGACACGTTCGCAAATTCGAAATATCTCGCGACCATTACGAATAATGAACGCAAGATGAATTGGTTTTTGGTTAGGCTATAGTTTTCGAGCGAGCGCAGCGAGCGAGATACGCGTAAAGGTGTGTCGAAATCCAACGGTTTTCCACATACGGACATTGAAACATGCGCACCAGCCCGAGGAGCCGGAAGTCTTTATCCTATTGCCTACTGACAAATGTTTACAGTTTATGAATACTTTCACATAAATAGTACTATTTCCACATACTACAGTGCAATGTGATGTCCGAAATGGCTTACAAAATTAGGTAATAACACGAAATATCTGCTAGGCAATATAAGGTATTTGTATAGCCTGGAAATTGTGACCGTTGCTCGCTCGCTCCGCTCGCTCGTAAAAAATTAGTCCAACCTCATATCCGATCCAACACGTTCCCAAATTTAAAATAAGTCGCCTCCATATCGAATGACTAACACAGACGGGATTGGTTTTAGGTTAGGCTATAGTTTTCGAGCGAGCGCAGCGAGCGAGATACTCGTAAAGGTGTGTCAAAATCCAACGGTTTGGCACATACGGACATTGAAACATGCGCACCAGCCCGAGGAGCCGGAAGTCTTTATCCTATTGCCTACTGACAAATGTTTACAGTTTATGAATAGTTTCACATAAATAGTACTACTTCTACATACTACAATGCAATGTGATGTCCGAAATGGCTGACAAAATTAGGTAATAACGCGAAATATATGCAAGGCAATATAAGGTATATGTATAGCTTGGAAATTGTGACCGTTGCTCGCTCGCTCCGCTCGCTCGTAAAAATTTAGTCCAACCTCACATCCGATACGACACGTTCCCAAATTTGAAATAAGTCGCCTCCATATCGAATGACCAACACAGACGGGATTGGTTTTAGGTTAGGCTATAGTTTTCGAGCGAGCGCAGCGAGCGAGATACGCGTAAAGGTGTGTCAAAATCCAACGGTGTGGCACATGGGGACATTGAAACATGCGCACCAGCCCGAGGAGCCGGAAGTCTTTATCATATTGCATACTGACAAATGTTTACAGTTTATGAAGAGTTTCACATAAATAGTACTATTTCCTCACAGTAGAGTGCAATGTGATGTCCGAAATAGCTGACAAAATTAGGTAATAACACGAAATATCTGCTAGGCAATATAAGGTATATGTATAGCTTGGAAATTGTGACCGTTGCTCGCACGCTCCGCTCGCTCGTAAAAAATGAGTCCAACCTCACAACCGATCCGACACGTTCCCAAATTTGAAATAAGTCGCCTCCATATCGAATGACTAACACAGACGGGATTGGTTTTGGGTTAGGCTATAGTTTTCGAGCGAGCGCAGCGAGCGAGATACGCGTAAAGGTGTGTCAAAATCCAACGGTTTGGCACATACGGACATTGAAACATGCGCACCAGCCCGAGGAGCCGGAAGTCTTTATCCTATTGCCTACTGACAAATGTTTACAGTTTATGAATAGTTTCACATAAATAGTACTACTTCTACATACTACAATGCAATGTGATGTCCGAAATGGCTGACAAAATTAGGTAATAACGCGAAATATATGCAAGGCAATATAAGGTATATATATAGCTTGGAAATTGTGACCGTTGCTCGCTCGCTCCGCTCGCTCGCAAAAATCTAGTCCAACCACACAACCGATCCGACACGTTCGCAAATTCGAAATATCTCGCGACCATATCGAATAATGAACGCAAGATGGATTGGTTTTTGGTTAGGCTATAGTTTTCGAGCGAGCGCAGCGAGCGAGAGACGCGTAATGGTGTGTCACAAACGAACGGTTTGGCACATACGGACATTGAAACATTCGCACCAGCCAGAGGAGCCGGAAGTATTTATCCTGTTGCCAACTGACAAATGTTTACAGTTTATGAATACTTTCACATAAATAATACTATTTTCACATACTACAGTGCAATGTGATGTCCGAAATAGCTGACAAAATTAGGTAATAACACGAAATATATGCAAGGCAATATAAGATATATGTATACCTTGGAAATTCTGATCGTTGCTCGCTCGCTCCGCTCGCTCGTAAAAATTTAGTCCAACCTCATATCCGATCCGACACGTTCCCAAATTTGAAATAAGTCGCCTCCATGACGAATGACTAACGCAAGAGGGATTGGTTTTAGGTTAGACTATAGTTTTCGAGCGAGCATGGCGAGCGAGGGACGCGCAGAGGTGTGTCACAATCGAACGGTGTGGCACACGGGGACATTGAAACATGCGCACCAGCCCGAGGAGCCGGAAGTCTTTATCATATTGCATACTGACAAATGTTTACAGTTTATGAAGAGTTTCACATAAATAGTACTATTTCCACATACTACAGTGCAATGTGATGTCCGAAATAGCTGACAAAATTAGGTAATAACACGAAATATCTGCTAGGCAATATAAGGTATATGTATAGCTTGGAAATTGTGACCGTTGCTCGCACGCTCCGCTCGCTCGTAAAAAATGAGTCCAACCTCACAACCGATCCGACACGTTCCCAAATTTGAAATAAGTCGCCTCCATGACGAATGACTAACACAGACGGGATTGGTTTTAGGTTAGGCTATAGTTTTCGAGCGAGCGCAGCGAGCGAGATACGCGTAAAGGTGTGTCAAAATCCAACGGTTTGGCACATACGTACATTGAAACATGCGCACCAGCCCGAGGAGCCGGAAGTCTTTATCCTATTGCCTACTGACAAATGTTTACAGTTTATGAATAGTTTCACATAAATAGTACTACTTCTACATACTATAATGCAATGTGATGTCCGAAATGGCTGACAAAATTAGGTAATAACGCGAAATATATGCAAGGCAATATAAGGTATATGTATAGCTTGGAAATTGTGACCGTTGCTCGCTCGCTCCGCTCGCTCGTAAGAAATTAGTCCAACCTCATATCCGATCCAACACGTTCCCAAATTTGAAATAAGTCGCCTCCATATCGAATGACTAACACAGACGGGATTGGTTTTAGGTTAGGCTATAGTTTTCGAGCGAGCGCAGCGAGCGAGAGATGCGTAAAGGTGTGTCACAAACCAACGGTTTGGCACATACGGACATTGAAATATTCGAACCAGCCCGAGGAGCCGGAAGTCTTTATCCGATTGCCTACTGACAAATGTTTACAGTTTATGAATACTTTCACATAAATAGTACTATTTCCACATACTACAGTGCAATGTGATGTCCGAAATAGCTGACAAAATTAGGTAATAACACGAAATATCTGCTAGGCAATATAAGGTATATGTATAGCTTGGAAATTGTGACCGTTGCTCGCTCGCTCCGCTCGCTCGAAAAAAATGAGTCCAACCACACAACCGATCCGACACGTTCGCAAATTCGAAATATCTCGCGACCATATCGAATAATGAACGCAAGATGGATTGGTTTTTGGTTAGGCTATAGTTTTCGAGCGAGCGCAGCGAGCGAGAGACGCGTAAACGTGTGTCACAATCCAAAGGTTTGGCACATACGGACATTGAAATATTCGCACCAGCCCGAGGAGCCGGAAGTCTTTATCCTATTTCCTACTGACAAATGTTTACAGTTTATGAATACTTTCACATAAATAATACTATTTCCACATACTACAGTGCAATGTGATGTCCGAAATAGCTGACAAAATTAGGTAATAACACGAAATATATGCAAGGCAATATAAGGTATATGTATACCTTGGAAATTGTGATCGTTGCTCGCTCGCTCCGCTCACTCGTAAAAATCTAGTCCAACCTCACAGCCGATCCGACACGTTCGCAAATTCGAAATATCTCGCGACCATTACGAATAATGAACGCAAGATGAATTGGTTTTTGGTTAGGCTATAGTTTTCGAGCGAGCGCAGCGAGCGAGATACGCGTAAAGGTGTGTCGAAATCCAACGGTTTGGCACATACGGACATTGAAACATGCGCACCAGCCCGAGGAGCCGGAAGTCTTTATCCTATTGCCTACTGACAAATGTTTACAGTTTATGAATAGTTTCACATAAATAGTACTATTTCCACATACTACAGTGCAATGTGATGTCCGAAATAGCTGACAAAATTAGGTAATAACACGAAATATCTGCTAGGCAATATAAGGTATATGTATAGCTTGGAAGTTGTGACCGTTGCTCGCACGCTCCGCTCGCTCGTAAAAAATTAGTCCAACCTCACATCCGATACGACACGTTCCCAAATTTGAAATAAGTCGCCTCCATATCGAATGACTAACACAGACGGGATTGGTTTTAGGTTAGGCTATAGTTTTCGAGCGAGCGCAGCGAGCGAGATACGCGTAAAGGTGTGTCAAAATCCAACGGTGTGGCACATGGGGACATTGAAACATGCGCACCAGCCCGAGGAGCCGGAAGTCTTTATCCTATTGCCTACTGACAAATGTTTACAGTTTATGAATAGTTTCACATAAATAGTACTACTTCTACATACTACAATGCAATGTGATGTCCGAAATGGCTGACAAAATTAGGTAATAACGCGAAATATATGCAAGGCAATATAAGGTATATGTATAGCTTGGAAATTGTGACCGTTGCTCGCTCGCTCCGCTCGCTCGTAAAAAATTAGTCCAACCTCACAACCGATCCGACACGTTCCCAAATTTGAAATAAGTCGCCTCCATATCGAATGACTAACACAGACGGGATTGGTTTTAGGTTAGGCTATAGTTTTCGAGCGAGCGCAGCGAGCGAGATACGCGTAAAGGTGTGCCAAAATCCAACGGTTTGGCACATACGGACATTGAAACATGCGCACCAGCCCGAGGAGCCGGAAGTCTTTATCCTATTGCCTACTGACAAATGATTACAGTTTATGAATACTTTCACATAAATAGTACTATTTCCACATACTACAGTGCAATGTGATGTCCGAAATGGCTTACAAAATTAGGTAATAACACGAAACATCTGCTAGGCAATATAAGGTATTTGTATAGCCTGGAAATTGTGACCGTTGCTCGCTCGCTCGTAAAATTTAGTCCAACCTCACATCCGATACGACACGTTCCCAAATTTGAAATAAGTCGCCTCCATATCGAATGACTAACACAGACGGGATTGGTTTTAGGTTAGGCTATAGTTTTCGAGCGAGCGCAGCGAGCGAGATACGCGTAAAGGTGTGTCAAAATCCAACGGTGTGGCACATGGGGACATTGAAACATGCGCACCAGCCCGAGGAGCCGGAAGTCTTTATCATATTGCATACTGACAAATGTTTACAGTTTATGAAGAGTTTCACATAAATAGTACTATTTCCACATACTACAGTGCAATGTGATGTCCGAAATAGCTGTCAAAATTAGGTAATAACACGAAATATCTGCTAGGCAATATAAGGTATATGTATAGCTTGGAAATTGTGACCGTTGCTCGCACGCTCCGCTCGCTCGTAAAAAATGAGTCCAACCTCACAACCGATCCGACACGTTCCCAAATTTGAAATAAGTCGCCTCCATATCGAATGACTAACACAGACGGGATTGATTTTAGGTTAGGCTATAGTTTTCGAGCGAGCGCAGCGAGCGAGAGGTGCGTAAAGGTGTGTCAAAAACCAACGGTTTGGCACATACGGACATTGAAATATTCGAACCAGCCCGAGGAGCCGGAAGTCTTTATCCTATTGCCTACTGACAAATGTTTACAGTTTATGAATACTTTCACATAAATAGTACTATTTCCACATACTACAGTGCAATGTGATGTCCGAAATAGCTGACAAAATTAGGTAATAACACGAAATATCTGCTAGGCAATATAAGGTATATGTATAGCTTGGAAATTGTGACCGTTGCTCGCTCGCTCCGCTCGCTCGAAAAAAATGAGTCCAACCACACAACCGATCCGACACGTTCGCACATTCGAAATATCTCGCGACCATATCGAATAATGAACGCAAGATGGATTGGTTTTTGGTTAGGCTATAGTTTTCGAGCGAGCGCAGCGAGCGAGAGACGCGTAATGGTGTGTCACAAACGAACGGTTTGGCACATACGGAAATTGAAACATTCGCACCAGCCAGAGGAGCCGGAAGTATTTATCCTGTTGCCAACTGACAAATGTTTACAGTTTATGAATACTTTCACATAAATAATACTATTTTCACATACTACAGTGCAATGTGATGTCCGAAATAGCTGACAAAATTAGGTAATAACACGAAATATATGCAAGGCAATATAAGATATATGTATACCTTGGAAATTCTGATCGTTGCTCGCTCGCTCCGCTCGCTCGTAAAAATTTAGTCCAACCTCATATCCGATCCGACACGTTCCCAAATTTGAAATAAGTCGCCTCCATGACGAATGACTAACGCAAGAGGGATTGGTTTTAGGTTAGACTATAGTTTTCGAGCGAGCATGGCGAGCGAGGGACGCGCAGAGGTGTGTCACAATCGAACGGTGTGGCACACGGGGACATTGAAACATGCGCACCAGCCCGAGGAGCCGGAAGTCTTTATCATATTGCATACTGACAAATGTTTACAGTTTATGAAGAGTTTCACATAAATAGTACTATTTCCACATACTACAGTGCAATGTGATGTCCGAAATAGCTGACAAAATTAGGTAATAACACGAAATATCTGCTAGGCAATATAAGGTATATGTATAGCTTGGAAATTGTGACCGTTGCTCGCACGCTCCGCTCGCTCGTAAAAAATGAGTCCAACCTCATATCCGATCCGACACGTTCCCAAATTTGAAATAAGTCGCCTCCATGACGAATGACTAACGCAAGAGGGATTGGTTTTAGGTTAGACTATAGTTTTCGAGCGAGCATAGCGAGCGAGATACGCGTAAAGGTGTGTCGAAATACAACGGTTTGGCACATACGGACATTGAAACATGCGCACCAGCCCGAGGAGCCGGAAGTCTTTATCATATTGCATACTGACAAATGTTTACAGTTTATGAAGAGTTTCACATAAATAGTACTATTTCCACATACTACAGTGCAATGTGATGTCCGAAATAGCTGACAAAATTAGGTAATAACACGAAATATCTGCTAGGCAATATAAGGTATACGTATAGCTTGGAAATTGTGACCGTTGCTCGCTCGCTCCGCTCGCTCGTAAAAAATTAGTCCAACCTCACAACCGATCCGACACGTTCCCAAATTTGAAATAAGTCGCCTCCATATCGAATGACTAACACAGACGGGATTTGTTTTAGGTTAGGCTATAGTTTTCGAGCGAGCGCAGCGAGCGAGATACGCGTAAAGGTGTGCCAAAACCCAACGATTTGGCGCATACGGACATTGAAACATGCGCACCAGCCCGAGGAGCCGGAAGTCTTTATCCTATTGCCTACTGACAAATGTTTGCAGTTTATGAAGAGTTTCACATAAATAGTACTAGTTCCACATACTACAGTGCAATGTGATGTCCGAAATAGCTGACAAAATTAGGTAATAACACGAAATATATGCAAGGCAATATAAGGTATATGTATACCTTGGAAATTCTGATCGTTGCTCGCTCGCTCCGCTCGCTCGCAAAAATTTAGTCCAACCTCATATCCGATCCGACACGTTCCCAAATTTGAAATAAGTCGCCTCCATGACGAATGACTAACGCAAGAGGGATTGGTTTTAGGTTAGACTATAGTTTTCGAGCGAGCATGGCGAGCGAGGGACGCGCAGAGGTGTGTCACAATCGAACGGTGTGGCACATGGGGACATTGAAACATGCGCACCAGCCCGAGGAGCCGGAAGTCTTTATCATACTGCATACTGACAAATGTTTACAGTTTATGAAGAGTTTCACATAAATAGTACTATTTCCACATACTACAGTGCAATGTGATGTCCGAAATAGCTGACAAAATTAGGTAATAACACGAAATATCTGCTAGGCAATATAAGGTATATGTATAGCTTGGAAATTGTGACCGTTGCTCGCTCGCTCCGCTCGCTCGTAACAAATTAGTCCAACCTCATATCCGATACGACACGTTCCCAAATTTGAAATAAGTCGCCTCCATATCGAATGACTAACACAGACGGGATTGGTTTTAGGTTAGGTTATAGTTTTCGAGCGAGCGCAGCGAGCGAGATACGCGTAAAGGTGTGTCAAAATCCAACGGTTTGGCACATACGTACATTGAAACATGCGCACCAGCCCGAGGAGCCGGAAGTCTTTATCCTATTGCCTACTGACAAATGATTACAGTTTATGAATAGTTTCACATAAATAGTACTACTTCTACATACTATAATGCAATGTGATGTCCGAAATGGCAGACAAAATTAGGTAATAACGCGAAATATATGCAAGGCAATATAAAGTATATGTATAGCTTGGAAATTGTGACCGTTGCTCGCTCGCTCCGCTCGCTCGTAAGAAATTAGTCCAACCTCATATCCGATCCAACACGTTCCCAAATTTGAAATAAGTCGCCTCCATATCGAATGACTAACACAGACGGGATTGGTTTTAGGTTAGGCTATAGTTTTCGAGCGAGCGCAGCGAGCGAGATATGCGTAAAGGTGTGTCACAAACCAACGGTTTGGCACATACGGACATTGAAACATGCGCACCAGCCCAAGGAGCCGGAAGTCTTTATCCTATTGCCTACTGACAAATGTTTACAGTTTATGAATACTTTCACATAAATAGTACTATTTCCACATACTACAGTGCAATGTGATGTCCGAAATAGCTGACAAAATTAGGTAATAACAGGAAATATCTGCTAGGCAATATATGGTATATGTATAGCTTGGAAATTGTGACCGTTGCTCGCACGCTCCGCTCGCTCGTAAAAAATGAGTCCAACCTCACAACCGATCCGACACGTTCCCAAATTTGAAATAAGTCGCCTCCATATCGAATGACTAACACAGACGGGATTGGTTTTAGGTTAGGCTATAGTTTTCGAGCGAGCGCAGCGAGCGAGATACGCGTAAAGGTGTGTCAAAATCCAACGGTTTGGCACATACGGACATTGAAACATGCGCACCAGCCCGAGGAGCCGGAAGTCTTTATCCTATTGCCTACGGACAAATGTTTACAGTTTATGAATAGTTTCACATAAATAGTACTACTTCTACATACTACAATGCAATGTGATGTCCGAAATGGCTGACAAAATTAGGTAATAACGCGATATATATGCAAGGCAATATAAGATATATGTATAGCTTGGAAATTGTGACCGTTGCTCGCTCGCTCCGCTCGCTCGTAAAAATCTAGTCCAACCACACAACCGATCCGACACGTTCGCAAATTCGAAATATCTCGCGACCATATCGAATAATGAACGCAAGATGGATTGGTTTTTGGTTAGGCTATAGTTTTCGAGCGAGCGCAGCGAGCGAGAGACGCGAAAACGTGTGTCACAATCCAAAGGTTTGGCACATACGGACATTGAAATATTCGCACCAGCCCGAGGAGCCGGAAGTCTTTATCCTATTGCCTACTGACAAATGTTTACAGTTTATGAATACTTTCACATAAATAATACTATTTCCACATACTACAGTGCAGTGTGATGTCCGAAATAGCTGACAAAATTAGGTAATAACACGAAATATATGCAAGGCAATATAAGGTATATGTATACCTTGGAAATTCTGATCGTTGCTCGCTCGCTCCGCTCGCTCGTAAAAATTTAGTCCAACCTCATATCCGATCCGACACGTTCCCAAATTTGAAATAAGTCGCCTCCATGACGAATGACTAACGCAAGAGGGATTGGTTTTAGGTTAGACTATAGTTTTCGAGCGAGCATGGCGAGCGAGGGACGCGCAGAGGTGTGTCACAATCGAACGGTGTGGCACATGGGGACATTGAAACATGCGCACCAGCCCGAGGAGCCGGAAGTCTTTATCATATTGTATACTGACAAATGTTTACAGTTTATGAATACTTTCACATAAATAATACTATTTCCACATACTACAGTGCAATGTGATGTCCGAAATAGCTGACAAAAATAGGTAATAACACGAAATATATGCAAGGCAATATAAGGTATATGTATACCTTGGAAATTCTGATCGTTGCTCGCTCGCTCCGCTCGCTCGTAAAAATCTAGTCCAACCTCATATCCGATCCGACACGTTCCCAAATTTGAAATAAGTCGCCTCCATGACGAATGACTAACGCAGGAGGGATTGGTTTTAGGTTAGGCTATAGTTTTCGAGCGAGCGCAGCGAGCGAGATACGCGTAAAGGTGTGTCAAAATCCAACGGTTTGGCACATACGTACATTGAAACATGCGCACCAGCCCGAGGAGCCGGAAGTCTTTATCCTATTGCCTACTGACAAATGATTACAGTTTATGAATAGTTTCACATAAATAGTACTACTTCTACATACTATAATGCAATGTGATGTCCGAAATGGCAGACAAAATTAGGTAATAACGCGAAATATATGCAAGGCAATATAAAGTATATGTATAGCTTGGAAATTGTGACCGTTGCTCGCTCGCTCCGCTCGCTCGTAAGAAATTAGTCCAACCTCATATCCGATCCAACACGTTCCCAAATTTGAAATAAGTCGCCTCCATATCGAATGACTAACACAGACGGGATTGGTTTTAGGTTAGGCTATAGTTTTCGAGCGAGCGCAGCGAGCGAGATATGCGTAAAGGTGTGTCACAAACCAACGGTTTGGCACATACGGACATTGAAACATGCGCACCAGCCCAAGGAGCCGGAAGTCTTTATCCTATTGCCTACTGACAAATGTTTACAGTTTATGAATACTTTCACATAAATAGTACTATTTCCACATACTACAGTGCAATGTGATGTCCGAAATAGCTGACAAAATTAGGTAATAACAGGAAATATCTGCTAGGCAATATATGGTATATGTATAGCTTGGAAATTGTGACCGTTGCTCGCACGCTCCGCTCGCTCGTAAAAAATGAGTCCAACCTCACAACCGATCCGACACGTTCCCAAATTTGAAATAAGTCGCCTCCATATCGAATGACTAACACAGACGGGATTGGTTTTAGGTTAGGCTATAGTTTTCGAGCGAGCGCAGCGAGCGAGATACGCGTAAAGGTGTGTCAAAATCCAACGGTTTGGCACATACGGACATTGAAACATGCGCACCAGCCCGAGGAGCCGGAAGTCTTTATCCTATTGCCTACGGACAAATGTTTACAGTTTATGAATAGTTTCACATAAATAGTACTACTTCTACATACTACAATGCAATGTGATGTCCGAAATGGCTGACAAAATTAGGTAATAACGCGATATATATGCAAGGCAATATAAGATATATGTATAGCTTGGAAATTGTGACCGTTGCTCGCTCGCTCCGCTCGCTCGTAAAAATCTAGTCCAACCACACAACCGATCCGACACGTTCGCAAATTCGAAATATCTCGCGACCATATCGAATAATGAACGCAAGATGGATTGGTTTTTGGTTAGGCTATAGTTTTCGAGCGAGCGCAGCGAGCGAGATACGCGTAAAGGTGTGTCAAAATCCAACGGTTTGGCACATACGGACATTGAAACATGCGCACCAGCCCGAGGAGCCGGAAGTCTTTATCCTATTGCCTACTGACAAATGTTTACAGTTTATGAATACTTTCACATAAATAATACTATTTCCACATACTACAGTGCAGTGTGATGTCCGAAATAGCTGACAAAATTAGGTAATAACACGAAATATATGCAAGGCAATATAAGGTATATGTATACCTTGGAAATTCTGATCGTT
This sequence comes from Bombus terrestris, assembly GCF_910591885.1. NCBI lineage: Eukaryota > Metazoa > Arthropoda > Insecta > Hymenoptera > Apidae > Bombus > Bombus terrestris. The sequence continues at coordinate 167,374 of NW_025963552.1, read as the reverse complement.
GCTCGCTCGCTCCGCTCGCTCGTAAAAATTTAGTCCAACCTCATATCCGATCCGACACGTTCCCAAATTTGAAATAAGTCGCCTCCATGACGAATCACTAACGCAAGAGGGATTGGTTTTAGGTTAGACTATAGTTTTCGAGCGAGCATGGCGAGCGAGGGACGCGCAGAGGTGTGTCACAATCGAACGGTGTGGCACATGGGGACATTGAAACATGCGCACCAGCCCGAGGAGCCGGAAGTCTTTATCATATTGTATACTGACAAATGTTTACAGTTTATGAATACTTTCACATAAATAATACTATTTCCACATACTACAGTGCAATGTGATGTCCGAAATAGCTGACAAAAATAGGTAATAACACGAAATATATGCAAGGCAATATAAGGTATATGTATACCTTGGAAATTCTGATCGTTGCTCGCTCGCTCCGCTCGCTCGTAAAAATCTAGTCCAACCTCATATCCGATCCGACACGTTCCCAAATTTGAAATAAGTCGCCTCCATGACGAATGACTAACGCAGGAGGGATTGGTTTTAGGTTAGGCTATAGTTTTCGAGCGAGCGCAGCGAGCGAGATACGCGTAAAGGTGTGTCAAAATCCAACGGTTTGGCACATACGTACATTGAAACATGCGCACCAGCCCGAGGAGCCGGAAGTCTTTATCCTATTGCCTACCGACAAATGTTTTCAGTTTATGAATACTTTCACATAAGTAGTACTATTTCCACATACTACAGTGCAATGTGATGTCCGAAATGGCTTACAAAATTAGGTAATAACACGAAATATCTGCTAGGCAATATAAGGTATTTGTATAGCCTGGAAATTGTGACCGTTGCTCGCTCGCGCCGCTCGCTCGTAAAAAATTAGTCCAACCTCATATCCGATCCAACACGTTCCCAAATTTGAAATAAGTCGCCTCCATATCGAATGACTAACACAGACGGGATTGGTATTAGGTTAGGCTATAGTTTTCGAGCGAGCGCAGCGAGCGAGATACGCGTAAAGGTGTGTCGAAATCCAACGGTTTGGCACATACGGACATTGAAACATGCGCACCAGCCCGAGGAGCCGGAAGTCTTTAGCCTATTGCCTACTGACAAATGTTTACAGTTTATGAATACTTTCACATAAATAGTACTATTTCCACATACTACAGTGCAATGTGATGTCCGAAATGGCTTACAAAATTAGGTAATAACACGAAATATCTGCTAGGCAATATAAGGTATTTGTATAGCCTGGAAATTGTGACCGTTGCTCGCTCGCTCCGCTCGCTCGTAAAAAATTAGTCCAACCTCATATCCGATCCAACACGTTCCCAAATTTAAAATAAGTCGCCTCCATATCGAATGACTAACACAGACGGGATTGGTATTAGGTTAGGCTATAGTTTTCGAGCGAGCGCAGCGAGCGAGATACGCGTAAAGGTGTGTCGAAATCCAACGGTTTGGCACATACGGACATTGAAACATGCGCACCAGCCCGAGGAGCCGGAAGTCTTTATCCTATTGCCTACTGACAAATGTTTACAGTTTATGAATAGTTTCACATAAATAGTACTATTTCCACATACTACAGTGCAATGTGATGTCCGAAATAGCTGACAAAATTAGGTAATAACACGAAATATCTGCTAGGCAATATAAGGTATATGTATAGCTTGGAAGTTGTGACCGTTGCTCGCACGCTCCGCTCGCTCGTAAAAAATGAGTCCAACCTCACAACCGATCCGACACGTTCCCAAATTTGAAATAAGTCGCCTCCATATCGAATGACTAACACAGACGGGATTGGTTTTAGGTTAGGCTATAGTTTTCGAGCGAGCTCAGCGAGCGAGATACTCGTAAAGGTGTGTCAAAATCCAACGGTTTGGCACATACGGACATTGAAACATGCGCACCAGCCCGAGGAGCCGGAAGTCTTTATCCTATTGCCTACTGACAAATGTTTACAGTTTATGAATAGTTTCACATAAATAGTACTACTTCTACATACTACAATGCAATGTGATGTCCGAAATGGCTGACAAAATTAGGTAATAACGCGAAATATATGCAAGGCAATATAAGGTACATGTATAGCTTGGAAATTGTGACCGTTGCTCGCTCGCTCCGCTCGCTCGTAAAAATTTGGTCCAACCTCATATCCGATCCGACACGTTCCCAAATTTGAAATAAGTCGCCTCCATGACGAATGACTAACGCAAGAGGGATTGGTTTTAGGTTAGACTATAGTTTTCGAGCGAGCATGGCGAGCGAGGGACGCGCAGAGGTGTGTCACAATCGAACGGTGTGGCACATGGGGACATTGAAACATGCGCACCAGCCCGAGGAGCCGGAAGTCTTTATCATATTGCATACTGACAAATGTTTACAGTTTATGAAGAGTTTCACATAAATAGTACTATTTCCACATACTACAGTGCAATGTGATGTCCGAAATAGCTGACAAAATTAGGTAATAACACGAAATATCTGGTAGGCAATATAAGGTATATGTATAGCTTGGAAATTGTGACCGTTGCTCGCACGCTCCGCTCGCTCGTAAAAAATGAGTCCAACCTCACAACCGATCCGACACGTTCCCAAATTTGAAATAAGTCGCCTCCATATCGAATGACTAACACAGACGGGATTGGTTTTGGGTTAGGCTATAGTTTTCGAGCGAGCGCAGCGAGCGAGATACGCGTAAAGGTGTGTCACAATCCAACGGTTTGGCACATACTGACATTGAAACATTCGCACCCGCCCGAGGAACCGGAAGTTTTTATCATATTGTCTAGTGACAAATGTTTACAGTTTGTGAATAGTTTCACATAAATAGTACTATTTCCACATACTACAGTGCAATGTGATGTCCGAAGTGCCTGACAAAATTACGTACTAACACGATATATATGCATATTGCAAGGTATATGTATACCTTGCAAATTGTGATCGTTGCTCGCTCGATCCGCTCGCTCGTAAAAATTTAGTCCAACCTCACATCCGATCCGACACGTTCGCAAATTCGAAATAAGTTGCCATACCTTGCAATATGCATATATATCGTGTTAGTACCTAATTTCGTCAGCCACTTCGGACATCACATTGCCCTGTAGTATGTGGAAATAGTACTATTTATGTGAAACTATTCACAAACTGTAAACATCTGTCAGCAGGCAATATGATAAAGACATCCGGCTCCTCGGGCTGGTGCGAATGTTTCAATGTCAGTATGTGCCAAACCGTTGGATTGTGACACACCTTTACGCGTCTCTCGCTCGCTGCGCTCGCTCGAAAACTATAGCGTAACCTAAAACCAATCCATCTTGCGTTCATTATTCGATATGGTGGCGACTTATTTCGAATTTGCGAACGTGTCGGATCGTATGTGAGGTTGGACTAAATTTTTTCGAGCGAGCGGAGCGAGCGAGCAACGATCACAATTTGCAAGGTATACATATACCTTATATTGCCTTGCATATATTTCGTGTTAGTACCTAATTTTGTCAGCCACTTCGGACATCACATTGGACTGTAGTATGTGGTAATAGTACTATTTATGTGAAACTTTTCACAAACTGTAAACATTTGTCAGCAGGCAATAGGATAAAGACTTCCGGCTCCTCGGGCTGGTGCGAATGTTTCAATGTCCGTATGTGCCAAACCGTTGGATTGTGACACACCTTTACGCGTCTCTCGTTCGCTGCGCTCGCTCGAAAACTATAGCGTAACCTAAAACCAATCCATCTTGCGTTCATTATTCGATATGGTGGCGACTTATTTCGAATTTGCGAACGTGTCGGATCGGATGTGAGGTTGGACTAAATTTTTACGAGCGAGCGGAGCGAGCGAGCAACGATCACAATTTGCAAGGTATGCATATACCTTATATTGCCTTGCATATATTTCGTGTTAGTACCTAATTTTGTCAGCCACTTCGGACATCACATTGGACTGTAGTATGTGGAAATAGTACTATTTATGTGAAACTATTCACAAACTGTAAACATTTGTCAGCAGGCAATAGGATAAAGACTTCCGGCTCCTCGGGCTGGTGCGAATGTTTCAATGTCCGTATGTGCCAAACCGTTGGATTGTGACACACCTTTACGCGTCTCTCGTTCGCTGCGCTCGCTCGAAAACTATAGCGTAACCTAAAACCAATCCATCTTGCGTTCATTATTCGATATGGTGGCGACTTATTTCGAATTTGCGAACGTGTCGGATCGGATGTGAGGTTGGACTAAACTTTTACGAGCGAGCGGAGCGAGCGATCATCGATCACAATATGCAAGGTGTACATATACCTTGCAATATGCATATATATCGTGTTAGTACCTAATTTCGTCAGCCACTTCGGACATCACATTGCCCTGTAGTATGTGGAAATAGTACTATTTATGTGAAACTATTCACAAACTGTAAACATTTGTCAGCAGGCAATATGATAAAGACATCCGGCTCCTCGGGCTGGTGCGAATGTTTCAATGTCAGTATGTGCCAAACCGTTGGATTGTGACACACCTTTACGCGTCTCTCGCTCGCTGCGCCCGCTCGAAAGCTGTAGCCTAACCTAAACCCAATCCATCTTGCGTTAGTCATTCGATATGAAGGCAACTTATTTCGAATTTGCGAACGTGTCGGATCGGATGTGAGGTTGGACTAAATTTTTACGAGCGAGCGGAGCGAGCGAGCAACGATCACAATTTGCAAGGTATGCATATACCTTATATTGCCTTGCATATATTTCGTGTTAGTACCTAATTTTGTCCGCCACTTCGGACATCACATTGCACTGTAGTATGTGGAAATAGTACTATTTATGTGAAACTATTCACAAACTGTAAACATTTGTCAGTAGGCAATATGATAAAGCCTTCCGGCTCCTCGGCCTGGTGCGAATGTTTCAATGTCAGTATGTGCCAAACCGTTGGATTGTGACACACCTTTACGCGTCTCTCGCTCGCTGCGTTCGCTCGAAAACTATAGCGTAACCTAAAACCAATCCATCTTGCGTTCATTATTCGATATGGTGGCGACTTATTTCGAATTTGCGAACGTGTCGGATCGGATGTGAGGTTGGACTAAATTTTTACGAGCGAGCGGAGCGAGCGAGCATCGATCACAATATGCAAGGTATACATATACCTTGCAATATGCATATATATCGTGTTAGTACCTAATTTCGTCAGCCACTTCGGACATCACATTGCCCTGTAGTATGTGGAAATAGTACTATTTATGTGAAACTATTCACAAACTGTAAACATTTGTCAGCAGGCAATACGATAAGTACTTCCGGCTCCTCTGGCTGGTGCGAATGTTTCCATGTCCGTATGTGCCAAACCGTTGGATTGTGACACACCTTTACGCGTCTCTCGCTCGCTGCGTTCGCTCGAAAACTATAGCGTAACCTAAAACCAATCCATCTTGCGTTCATTATTCGATATGGTGGCGACTTATTTCGAATTTGCGAACGTGTCGGATCGGATGTGAGGTTGGACTAAATTTTTACGAGCGAGCGGAGCGAGCGAGCATCGATCACAATATGCAAGGTATACATATACCTTGCAATATGCATATATATCGTGTTAGTACCTAATTTCGTCAGCCACTTCGGACATCACATTGCCCTGTAGTATGTGGAAATAGTACTATTTATGTGAAACTATTCACAAACTGTAAACATTTGTCAGCAGGCAATATGATAAAGACATCCGGCTCCTCGGGCTGGTGCGAATGTTTCAATGTCAGTATGTGCCAAACCGTTGGATTGTGACACACCTTTACGCATCTCTCGCTCGCTGCGCCCGCTCGAATGCTGTAGCCTAACCTAAACCCAATCCATCTTGCGTTAGTCATTCGATATGAAGGCAACTTATTTCGAATTTGCGAACGTGTCGGATCGTATGTGAGGTTGGACTAAATTTTTACGAGCGAGCGGAGCGAGCGAGCAACGATCACAATTTGCAAGGTATACATATACCTTATATTGCCTTGCATATATTTCGTGTTAGTACCTAACTTTGTCAGCCACTTCGGACATCACATTGGACTGTAGTATGTGGAAATAGTAATATTTATGTGAAACTATTCACAAACTGTAAACATTTGTCAGCAGGCAATAGGATAAAGACTTCCGGCTCCTCGGGCTGGTGCGAATGTTTCAATGTCCGTATGCGCCAAACCGTTGGATTGTGACACACCTTTACGCGTCTCTCGTTCGCTGCGCTCGCTCGAAAACTATAGCGTAACCTAAAACCAATCCATCTAGCGTTAGTCATTCGATATGGTGGCGACTTATTTCGAATTTGCGAACGTGTCGGATCGGATGTGAGGTTGGACTAAATTTTTACGAGCGAGCGGAGCGAGCGAGCATCGATCACAACATGCAAGGTATACATATACCTTGCAATATGCATATATATCGTGTTAGTACCTAATTTCGTCAGCCACTTCGGACATCACATTGCCCTGTAGTATGTGGAAATAGTATTATTTATGTGAAACTATTCACAAACTGTAAACATCTGTCAGCAGGCAATATGATAAAGACATCCGGCTCCTCGGGCTGGTGCGAATGTTTCAATGTCAGTATGTGCCAAACCGTTGGATTGTGACACACCTTTACGCGTCTCTCGCTCGCTGCGCTCGCTCGAAAACTATAGCGTAACCTAAAACCAATCCATCTTGCGTTCATTATTCGATATGGTGGCGACTTATTTCGAATTTGCGAACGTGTCGGATCGTATGTGAGGTTGGACTAAATTTTTACGAGCGAGCGGAGCGAGCGAGCAACGATCACAATTTGCAAGGTATACATATACCTTATATTGCCTTGCATATATTTCGTGTTAGTACCTAATTTTGTCAGCCACTTCGGACATCACATTGGACTGTAGTATGTGGTAATAGTACTATTTATGTGAAACTATTCACAAACTGTAAACATTTGTCAGCAGGCAATAGGATAAAGACTTCCGGCTCCTCGGGCTGGTGCGAATGTTTCAATGTCCGTATGTGCCAAACCGTTGGATTGTGACACACCTTTACGCGTCTCTCGTTCGCTGCGCTCGCTCGAAAACTATAGTGTAACCTAAAACCAATCCATCTTGCGTTCATTATTCGATATGGTGGCGACTTCTTTCGAATTTGCGAACGTGTCGGATCGGATGTGAGGTTGGACTAAATTTTTACGAGCGAGCGGAGCGAGCGAGCAACGATCACAATTTGCAAGGTATGCATATACCTTATATTGCCTTGCATATATTTCGTGTTAGTACCTAATTTTGTCAGCCACTTCGGACATCACATTGGACTGTAGTATGTGGAAATAGTACTATTTATGTGAAACTATTCACAAACTGTAAACATTTGTCAGCAGGCAATAGGATAAAGACTTCCGGCTCCTCGGGCTGGTGCGAATGTTTCAATGTCCGTATGTGCCAAACCGTTGGATTGTGACACACCTTTACGCGTCTCTCGTTCGCTGCGCTCGCTCGAAAACTATAGCGTAACCTAAAAAAATCCATCTTGCGTTCATTATTCGATATGGTGGCGACTTATTTCGAATTTGCGAACGTGTCGGATCGGATGTGAGGTTGGACTAAATTTTTACGAGCGAGCGGAGCGAGCGAGCATCGATCACAATATGCAAGGTGTACATATACCTTGCAATATGCATATATATCGTGTTAGTACCTAATTTCGTCAGCCACTTCGGACATCACATTGCCCTGTAGTATGTGGAAATAGTACTATTTATGTGAAACTATTCACAAACTGTAAACATTTGTCAGCAGGCAATATGATAAAGACATCCGGCTCCTCGGGCTGGTGCGAATGTTTCAATGTCAGTATGTGCCAAACCGTTGGATTGTGACACACCTTTACGCGTCTCTCGCTCGCTGCGCCCGCTCGAAAGCTGTAGCCTAACCTAAACCCAATCCATCTTGCGTTAGTCATTCGATATGAAGGCAACTTATTTCGAATTTGCGAACGTGTCGGATCGGATGTGAGGTTGGACTAAATTTTACGAGCGAGCGGAGCGAGCGAGCAACGATCACAATTTGCAAGGTATACATAAACCTTGCAATATGCATATATATCGTGTTAGTACCTAATTTTGTCCGCCACTTCGGACATCACATTGCACTGTAGTATGTGGAAATAGTACTATTTATGTGAAACTATTCACAAACTGTAAACATCTGTCAGCAGGCAATATGATAAAGACATCCGGCTCCTCGGGCTGGTGCGAATGTTTCAATGTCAGTATGTGCCAAACCGTTGGATTGTGACACACCTTTACGCGTCTCTCGCTCGCTGCGCCCGCTCGAAAGCTGTAGCCTAACCTAAACCCAATCCATCTTGCGTTAGTCATTCGATATGAAGGCAACTTATTTCGAATTTGCGAACGTGTCGGATCGGATGTGAGGTTGGACTAAATTTTTACGAGCGAGCGGAGCGAGCGAGCATCGATCACAATATGCAAGGTGTACATATACCTTGCAATATGCATATATATCGTGTTAGTACCTAATTTCGTCAGCCACTTCGGACATCACATTGCCCTGTAGTATGTGGAAATAGTACTATTTATGTGAAACTATTCACAAACTGTAAACATTTGTCAGCAGGCAATATGATAAAGACATCCGGCTCCTCGGGCTGGTGCGAATGTTTCAATGTCAGTATGTGCCAAACCGTTGGATTGTGACACACCCTTACGCGTCTCTCGCTCGCTGCGCCCGCTCGAAAGCTGTAGCCTAACCTAAACCCAATCCATCTTGCGTTAGTCATTCGATATGAAGGCAACTTATTTCGAATTTGCGAACGTGTCGGATCGGATGTGAGGTTGGACTAAATTTTTACGAGCGAGCGGAGCGATCGAGCATCGATCACAATATGCAAGGTATACATATACCTTGCAATATGCATATATATCGTGTTAGTACCTAATTTTGTTAGCCACTTCGGACATCACATTGGACTGTAGTATGTGGAAATAGTACTATTTATGTGAAACTATTCACAAACTGTAAACATTTGTCAGCAGGCAATAGGATAAATACTTCCGGCTCCTCTGGCTGGTGCGAATGTTTCAATGTCCGTATGTGCCAAACCGTTAGATTGTGATACACCTTTACGCGTCTCTCGCTCGCTGCGCTCGATTCGAAAACTATAGCCTAACCTAAAACCAATCCATCTTGCGTTCATTATTCGATATGGTGGCGACTTATTTCGAATTTGCGAACGTGTCGGATCGGATGTGAGGTTGGACTAAATTTTTACGAGCGAGCGGAGCGAGCGAGCAACGATCACAATTTGCAAGGTATACATATACCTTGCAATATGCATATATATCGTGTTAGTACCTAATTTTGTCAGCCACTTCGGATATCACATTGCACTGTAGTATGTCGAAATAGTACTATTTATGTGAAACTATTCACAAACTGTAAACATTTGTCAGTAGGCAATATGATAAAGACTTCCGGCTCCTCGGGCTGGTGCGAATGTTTCAATGTCAGTATGTGCCAAACCGTTGGATTGTGACACACCTTTACGCGTCTCTCGCTCGCTGCGCTCGCTCGAAAACTATAGCGTAACCTAAAACCAATCCATCTTACGTTCATTATTCGATATGGTGGCGACTTATTTCGAATTTGCGAACGTGTCGGATCGGATGTGAGGTTGGACTAAATTTTTACGAGCGAGCGGAGCGAGCGAGCATCGATCACAATATGCAAGGTATACATATACCTTGCAATATGCATATATATCGTGTTAGTACCTAATTTCGTCAGCCACATCGGACATCACATTGCCCTGTAGTATGTGGAAATAGTACTATTTATGTGAAACTATTCACAAACTGTAAACATTTGTCAGCAGGCAATATGATAAAGACATCCGGCTCCTCGGGCTGGTGCGAATGTTTCAATGTCAGTATGTGCCAAACCGTTGGATTGTGACACACCTTTACGCGTCTCTCGCTCGCTGCGCTCGCTCGAAAACTATAGCGTAACCTAAAACCAATCCATCTTGCGTTCATTATTCGATATGGTGGCGACTTATTTCGAATTTGCGAACGTGTCGGATCGTATGTGAGGTTGGACTAAATTTTTACGAGCGAGCGGAGCGAGCGAGCTACGATCACAATTTGCAAGGTATACATATACCTTATATTGCCTTGCATATATTTCGTGTTAGTACCTAATTTTGTCAGCCACTTCGGACATCACATTGGACTGTAGTATGTGATAATAGTACTATTTATGTGAAACTATTCACAAACTGTAAACATTTGTCAGCAGGCAATAGGATAAAGACTTCCGGCTCCTCGGGCTGGTGCGAATGTTTCAATGTCCGTATGTGCCAAACCGTTGGATTGTGACACACCTTTACGCGTCTCTCGTTCGCTGCGCTCGCTCGAAAACTATAGCGTAACCTAAAACCAATCCATCTTGCGTTCATTATTCGATATGGTGGCGACTTATTTCGAATTTGCGAACGTGTCGGATCGGATGTGAGGTTGGACTAAATTTTTACGAGCGAGCGGAGCGAGCGAGCAACGATCACAATTTGCAAGGTATACATATACCTTATATTGCCTTGCATATATTTCGTGTTAGTACCTAATTTTGTCAGCCACTTCGGACATCACATTGGACTGTAGTATGTGGAAATAGTACTATTTATGTGAAACTATTCACAAACTGTAAACATTTGTCAGCAGGCAATAGGATAAAGACTTCCGGCTCCTCGGGCTGGTGCGAATGTTTCAATGTCCGTATGTGCCAAACCGTTGGATTGTGACACACCTTTACGCGTCTCTCGTTCGCTGCGCCCGCTCGAAAGCTGTAGCCTAACCTAAACCCAATCCATCTTGCGTTAGTCATTCGATATGAAGGCAACTTATTTCGAATTTGCGAACGTGTCGGATCGGATGTGAGGTTGGACTAAATTTTTACGAGCGAGCGGAGCGAGCGAGCATCGATCACAATATGCAAGGTGTACATATACCTTGCAATATGCATATATATCGTGTTAGTACCTAATTTCGTCAGCCACTTGGGACATCACATTGCCCTGTAGTATGTGGAAATAGTACTATTTATGTGAAACTATTCACAAACTGTAAACATTTGTCAGCAGGCAATATGATAAAGACATCCGGCTCCTCGGGCTGGTGCGAATGTTTCAATGTCAGTATGTGCCAAACCGTTGGATTGTGACACACCTTTACGCGTCTCTCGCTCGCTGCGCCCGCTCGAAAGCTGTAGCCTAACCTAAACCCAATCCATCTTGCGTTAGTCATTCTATATGAAGGCAACTTATTTCGAATTTGCGAACGTGTCGGATCGGATGTGAGGTTGGACTAAATTTTTACGAGCGAGCGGAGCGAGCGAGCAACGATCACAATTTGCAAGGTATACATAAACCTTGCAATATGCATATATATCGTGTTAGTACCTAATTTTGTCCGCCACTTCGGACATCACATTGCACTGTAGTATGTGGAAATAGTACTATTTATGTGAAACTATTCACAAACTGTAAACATTTGTCATTAGGCAATATGATAAAGACTTCCGGCTCCTCGGCCTGGTGCGAATGTTTCAATGTCAGTATGTGCCAAACCGTTGGATTGTGACACACCTTTACGCGTCTCTCGCTCGCTGCGTTCGCTCGAAAACTATAGCGTAACCTAAAACCAATCCATCTTGCGTTCATTAGTCGATATGGTGGCGACTTATTTCGAATTTGCGAACGTGTCGGATCGGATGTGAGGTTGGACTAAATTTTTACGAGCGAGCGGAGCGAGCGAGCATCGATCACAATATGCAAGGTATACATATACCTTGCAATATGCATATATATCGTGTTAGTACCTAATTTCGTCAGCCACTTCGGACATCACATTGCCCTGTAGTATGTGGAAATAGTACTATTTATGTGAAACTATTCACAAACTGTAAACATTTGTCAGCAGGCAATAGGATAAAGACTTCCGGCTCCTCGGGCTGGTGCGAATGTTTCAATGTCCGTATGTGCCAAACCGTGGGATTGTGACACACCTTTACGCGTCACTCGTTCGCTGCGCTCGCTCGAAAACTATAGCGTAACCTAAAACCAATCCATCTTGCGTTCATTATTCGATATGGTGGCGACTTATTTCGAATTTGCGAACGTGTCGGATCGGATGTGAGGTTGGACTAAATTTTTACGAGCGAGCGGAGCGAGCGAGCAACGATCACAATTTGCAAGGTATACATATACCTTATATTGCCTTGCATATATTTCGTGTTAGTACCTAACTTTGTCAGCCACTTCGGACATCACATTGGACTGTAGTATGTGGAAATAGTACTATTTATGTGAAACTATTCACAAACTGTAAACATTTGTCAGCAGGCAATAGGATAAAGACTTCCGGCTCCTCGGGCTGGTGCGAATGTTTCAATGTCCGTATGCGCCAAACCGTTGGATTGTGACACACCTTTACGCGTCTCTCGTTCGCTGCGCTCGCTCGAAAACTATAGCGTAACCTAAAACCAATCCATCTTGCGTTCATTACTCGATATGGTGGCGACTTATTTCGAATTTGCGAACGTGTCGGATCGGATGTGAGGTTGGACTAAATTTTTACGAGCGAGCGGAGCGAGCGAGCAACGATCACAATTTGCAAGGTATAAATATACCTTGCAATATGCATATATATCGTGTTAGTACCTAATTTTGTTAGCCACTTCGGACATCACATTGGACTGTAGTATGTGGAAATAGTACTATTTATGTGAAACTATTCACAAACTGTAAACATTTGTCAGCAGGCAATAGGATAAATACTTCCGGCTCCTCTGGCTGGTGCGAATGTTTCAATGTCCGTATGTGCCAAACCGTTAGATTGTGATACACCTTTACGCGTCTCTCGCTCGCTGCGCTCGATTCGAAAACTATAGCCTAACCTAAAACCAATCCATCTTGCGTTCATTATTCGATATGGTGGCGACTTATTTCGAATTTGCGAACGTGTCGGATCGGATGTGAGGTTGGACTAAATTTTTACGAGCGAGCGGAGCGAGCGAGCAACGATCACAATTTGCAAGGTATACATATACCTTGCAATATGCATATATATCGTGTTAGTACCTAATTTTGTCAGCCACTTCGGATATCACATTGCACTGTAGTATGTCGAAATAGTACTATTTATGTGAAACTATTCACAAACTGTAAACATTTGTCAGTAGGCAATATGATAAAGACTTCCGGCTCCTCGGGCTGGTGCGAATGTTTCAATGTCAGTATGTGCCAAACCGTTGGATTGTGACACACCTTTACGCGTCTCTCGCTCGCTGCGCTCGCTCGAAAACTATAGCGTAACCTAAAACCAATCCATCTTGCGTTCATTATTCGATATGGTGGCGACTTATTTCGAATTTGCGAACGTGTCGGATCGTATGTGAGGTTGGACTAAATTTTTACGAGCGAGCGGAGCGAGCGAGCTACGATCACAATTTGCAAGGTATACATATACCTTATATTGCCTTGCATATATTTCGTGTTAGTACCTAATTTTGTCAGCCACTTCGGACATCACATTGGACTGTAGTATGTGGAAATAGTACTATTTATGTGAAACTATTCACAAACTGTAAACATTTGTCAGCAGGCAATAGGATAAAGACTTCCGGCTCCTCGGGCTGGTGCGAATGTTTCAATGTCCGTATGTGCCAAACCGTTGGATTGTGACACACCTTTACGCGTCTCTCGTTCGCTGCGCTCGCTCGAAAACTATAGCGTAACCTAAAACCAATCCATCTTGCGTTCATTATTCGATATGGTGGCGACTTATTTCGAATTTGCGAACGTGTCGGATCGGATGTGAGGTTGGACTAAATTTTTACGAGCGAGCGGAGCGATCGAGCATCGATCACAACATGCAAGGTATACATATACCTTGCAATATGCATATATATCGTGTTAGTACCTAATTTCGTCAGCCACTTCGGACATCACATTGCCCTGTAGTATGTGGAAATAGTACTATTTATGTGAAACTATTCACAAACTGTAAACATCTGTCAGCAGGCAATATGATAAAGACATCCGGCTCCTCGGGCTGGTGCGAATGTTTCAATGTCAGTATGTGCCAAACCGTTGGATTGTGACACACCTTTACGCGTCTCTCGCTCGCTGCGCCCGCTCGAAAGCTGTAGCCTAACCTAAACCCAATCCATCTTGCGTTAGTCATTCGATATGAAGGCAACTTATTTCGAATTTGCGAACGTGTCGGATCGGATGTGAGGTTGGACTAAATTTTTACGAGCGAGCGGAGCGAGCGAGCAACGATCACAATTTGCAAGGTATACATATACCTTGCAATATGCATATATATCGTGTTAGTACCTAATTTTGTCCGCCACTTCGGACATCACATTGCACTGTAGTATGTGGAAAAAGTACTATTTATGTGAAACTATTCACAAACTGTAAACATTTGTCAGTAGGCAATATGATAAAGACTTCCGGCTCCTCGGCCTGGTGCGAATGTTTCAATGTCAGTATGTGCCAAACCGTTGGATTGTGACACACCTTTACGCGTCTCTCGCTCGCTGCGTTCGCTCGAAAACTATAGCGTAACCTAAAACCAATCCATCTTGCGTTCATTATTCGATATGGTGGCGACTTATTTCGAATTTGCGAACGTGTCGGATCGGATGTGAGGTTGGACTAAATTTTTACGAGCGAGCGGAGCGAGCGAGCATCGATCACAATATGCAAGGTATACATATACCTTGCAATATGCATATATATCGTGTTAGTACCTAATTTTGTCAGCCACTTCGGACATCACATTGGACTGTAGTATGTGGAAATAGTACTATTTATGTGAAACTATTCACAAACTGTAAACATTTGTCAGCAGGCAATACGATAAGTACTTCCGGCTCCTCTGGCTGGTGCGAATGTTTCCATGTCCGTATGTGCCAAACCGTTGGATTGTGACACACCTTTACGCGTCTCTCGTTCGCTGCGCTCGCTCGAAAACTATAGCGTAACCTAAAACCAATCCATCTTGCGTTCATTAGTCGATATGGTGGCGACTTATTTCGAATTTGCGAACGTGTCGGATCGGATGTGAGGTTGGACTAAATTTTTACGAGCGAGTGGAGCGAGCGAGCATCGATCACAATATGCAAGGTATACATATACCTTGCAATATGCATATATATCGTGTTAGTACCTAATTTCGACAGCCACTTCGGTCATCACATTGGACTGTAGTATGTGGAAATAGTACTATTTATGTGAAACTATTCACAAACTGTAATCATTTGTCAGCAGGCAATAGGATAAAGACTTCCGGCTCCTCGGGCTGGTGCGAATGTTTCAATGTCCGTATGCGCCAAACCGTTGGATTGTGACACACCTTTACGCGTCTCTCGTTCGCTGCGCTCGCTCGAAAACTATAGCGTAACCTAAAACCAATCCATCTTGCGTTCATTATTCGATATGGTGGCGACTTATGTCGAATTTGCGAACGTGTCGGATCGGATGTGAGGTTGGACTAAATTTTTACGAGCGAGCGGAGCGAGCGAGCAACGATCACAATTTGCAAGGTATACATATACCTTGCAATATGCATATATATCGTGTTAGTACCTAATTTTGTCAGAAACTTCGGACATCACATTGCACTGTAGTATGTCGAAATAGTACTACTTATGTGAAACTATTCACAAACTGTAAACATTTGTCAGTAGGCAATATGATAAAGACTTCCGGCTCCTCGAGCTGGTGCGAATGTTTCAATGTCAGTATGTGCCAAACCGTTGGATTGTGACACACCTTTACGCGTGTCTCGCTCGCTGCGCTCGCTCGAAAGCTGTAGCCTAACCTAAACCCAATCCATCTTGCGTTAGTCATTCGATATGGTGGCGACTTATTTCGAATTTGCGAACGTGTCGGATCGGATGTGAGGTTGGACTAAATTTTTACGAGCGAGCGGAGCGAGCGAGCAACGATCACAATTTGCAAGGTATACATATACCTTGCAATATGCATATATATCGTGTTAGTACCTAATTTTGTTAGCCACTTCGGACATCACATTGGACTGTAGTATGTGGAAATAGTACTATTTATGTGAAACTATTCACAAACTGTAAACATTTGTCAGCAGGCAATAGGATAAAGACTTCCGGCTCCTCGGGCTGGTGCGAATGTTTCAATGTCCGTATGTGCCAAACCGTTGGATTGTGACACACCTTTACGCGTCTCTCGTTCGCTGCGCTCGCTCGAAAACTATAGCGTAACCTAAAACCAATCCATCTTGCGTTCATTATTCGATATGGTGGCGACTTATTTCGAATTTGCGAACGTGTCGGATCGGATGTGAGGTTGGACTAAATTTTTACGAGCGAGCGGAGCGAGCGAGCAACGATCACAATTTGCAAGGTATACATATACCTTGCAATATGCATATATATCGTGTTAGTACCTAATTTCGTCAGCCACTTCGGACATCACATTGCCCTGTAGTATGTGGAAATAGTACTATTTATGTGAAACTATTCACAAACTGTAAACATTTGTGAGCAGGCAATAGGATAAAGACTTCCGGCTCCTCGGGCTGGTGCGAATGTTTCAATGTCCGTATGTGCCAAACCGTTGGATTGTGACACACCTTTACGCGTCTCTCGTTCGCTGCGCTCGCTCGAAAACTATAGCGTAACCTAAAACCAATCCATCTTGCGTTCATTATTCGATATGGTGGCGACTTATTTCGAATTTGCGAACGTGTCGGATCGGATGTGAGGTTGGACTAAATTTTTACGAGCGAGTGGAGCGAGCGAGCATCGATCACAATATGCAAGGTATACATATACCTTGCAATATGCATATATATCGTGTTAGTACCTAATTTCGTCAGCCACTTCGGACATCACATTGGACTGTAGTATGTGGAAATAGTACTATTTATGTGAAACTATTCACAAACTGTAATCATTTGTCAGCAGGCAATAGGATAAAGACTTCCGGCTCCTCGGGCTGGTGCGAATGTTTCAATGTCCGTATGCGCCAAACCGTTGGATTGTGACACACCTTTACGCGTCTCTCGTTCGCTGCGCTCGCTCGAAAACTATAGCGTAACCTAAAACCAATCCATCTTGCGTTCATTATTCGATATGGTGGCGACTTATGTCGAATTTGCGAACGTGTCGGATCGGATGTGAGGTTGGACTAAATTTTTACGAGCGAGCGGAGCGAGCGAGCAACGATCACAATTTGCAAGGTATACATATACCTTGCAATATGTATATATATCGTGTTAGTACCTAATTTTGTCAGCCACTTCGGACATCACATTGCACTGTAGTATGTCGAAATAGTACTACTTATGTGAAACTATTCACAAACTGTAAACATTTGTCAGTAGGCAATATGATAAAGACTTCCGGCTCCTCGAGCTGGTGCGAATGTTTCAATGTCAGTATGTGCCAAACCGTTGGATTGTGACACACCTTTACGCGTGTCTCGCTCGCTGCGCTCGCTCGAAAGCTGTAGCCTAACCTAAACCCAATCCATCTTGCGTTAGTCATTCGATATGGTGGCGACTTATTTCGAATTTGCGAACGTGTCGGATCGGATGTGAGGTTGGACTAAATTTTTACGAGCGAGCGGAGCGAGCGAGCAACGATCACAATTTGCAAGGTATACATATACCTTGCAATATGCATATATATCGTGTTAGTACCTAATTTTGTTAGCCACTTCGGACATCACATTGGACTGTAGTATGTGGAAATAGTACTATTTATGTGAAACTATTCACAAACTGTAAACATTTGTCAGCAGGCAATAGGATAAAGACTTCCGGCTCCTCGGGCTGGTGCGAATGTTTCAATGTCCGTATGTGCCAAACCGTTGGATTGTGACACACCTTTACGCGTCTCTCGTTCGCTGCGCTCGCTCGAAAACTATAGCGTAACCTAAAACCAATCCATCTTGCGTTCATTATTCGATATGGTGGCGACTTATTTCGAATTTGCGAACGTGTCGGATCGGATGTGAGGTTGGACTAAATTTTTACGAGCGAGCGGAGCGAGCGAGCAACGATCACAATTTGCAAGGTATACATATACCTTGCAATATGCATATATATCGTGTTAGTACCTAATTTTGTCAGCCACTTCGGACATCACATTGGACTGTAGTATGTGGAAATAGTACTATTTATGTGAAACTATTCACAAACTGTAAACATTTGTCAGCAGGCAATAGGATAAAGACTTCCGGCTCCTCGGGCTGGTGCGAATGTTTCAATGTCCGTATGTGCCAAACCGTTGGATTGTGACACACCTTTACGCGTCTCTCGTTTGCTGCGCTCGCTCGAAAACTATAGCGTAACCTAAAACCAATCCATCTTGCGTTCATTATTCGATATGGTGGCGACTTATTTCGAATTTGCGAACGTGTCGGATCGGATGTGAGGTTGGACTAAATTTTTACGAGCGAGCGGAGCGATCGAGCATCGATCACAACATGCAAGGTATACATATACCTTGCAATATGCATATATATCGTGTTAGTACCTAATTTCGTCAGCCACTTCGGACATCACATTGCCCTGTAGTATGTGGAAATAGTACTATTTATGTGAAACTATTCACAAACTGTAAACATCTGTCAGCAGGCAATATGATAAAGACATCCGGCTCCTCGGGCTGGTGAGAATGTTTCAATGTCAGTATGTGCCAAACCGTTTATTGTGACACACCTTTACGCGTCTCTCGCTCGCTGCGCCCGCTCGAAAGCTGTAGCCTAACCTAAACCCAATCCATCTTGCGTTAGTCATTCGATATGAAGGCAACTTATTTCGAATTTGCGAACGTGTCGGATCGGATGTGAGGTTGGACTAAATTTTTACGAGCGAGCGGAGCGAGCGAGCAACGATCACAATTTGCAAGGTATACATATACCTTGCAATATGCATATATATCGTGTTAGTACCTAATTTTGTCCGCCACTTCGGACATCACATTGCACTGTAGTATGTGGAAAAAGTACTATTTATGTGAAACTATTCACAAACTGTAAACATTTGTCAATAGGCAATATGATAAAGACTTCCGGCTCCTCGGCCTGGTGCGAATGTTTCAATGTCAGTATGTGCCAAACCGTTGGATTGTGACACACCTTTACGCGTCTCTCGCTCGCTGCGTTCGCTCGAAAACTATAGCGTAACCTAAAACCAATCCATCTTGCGTTCATTATTCGATATGGTGGCGACTTATTTCGAATTTGCGAACGTGTCGGTTCGGATGTGAGGTTGGACTAAATTTTTACGAGCGAGCGGAGCGAGCGAGCATCGATCACAATATGCAAGGTATACATATACCTTGCAATATGCATATATATCGTGTTAGTACCTAATTTTGTCAGCCACTTCGGACATCACATTGGACTGTAGTATGTGGAAATAGTACTATTTATGTGAAACTATTCACAAACTGTAAACATTTGTCAGCAGGCAATACGATAAGTACTTCCGGCTCCTCTGGCTGGTGCGAATGTTTCCATGTCCGTATGTGCCAAACCGTTGGATTGTGACACACCTTTACGCGTCTCTCGCTCGCTGCGTTCGCTCGAAAACTATAGCGTAACCTAAAACCAATCCATCTTGCCTTCATTATTCGATATGGTGGCGACTTATTTCGAATTTGCGAACGTGTCGGATCGGATGTGAGGTTGGACTAAATTTTTACGAGCGAGTGGAGCGAGCGAGCATCGATCACAATATGCAAGGTATACATATACCTTGCAATATGCATATATATCGTGTTAGTACCTAATTTCGTCAGCCACTTCGGACATCACATTGGACTGTAGTATGTGGAAATAGTACTATTTATGTGAAACTATTCACAAACTGTAATCATTTGTCAGCAGGCAATAGGATAAAGACTTCCGGCTCCTCGGGCTGGTGCGAATGTTTCAATGTCCGTATGCGCCAAACCGTTGGATTGTGACACACCTTTACGCGTCTCTCGTTCGCTGCGCTCGCTCGAAAACTATAGCGTAACCTAAAACCAATCCATCTTGCGTTCATTATTCGATATGGTGGCGACTTATTTCGAATTTGCGAACGTGTCGGATCGGATGTGTGGTTGGACTAAATTTTTACGAGCGAGCGGAGCGAGCGAGCAACGATCACAATTTGCAAGGTATACATATACCTTGCAATATGCATATATATCGTGTTAGTACCTAATTTTGTTAGCCACTTCGGACATCACATTGGACTGTAGTATGTGGAAATAGTACTATTTATGTGAAACTATTCACAAACTGTAAACATTTGTCAGCAGGCAATAGGATAAATACTTCCGGCTCCTCTGGCTGGTGCGAATGTTTCAATGTCCGTATGTGCCAAACCGTTAGATTGTGATACACCTTTACGCGTCTCTCGCTCCCTGCGCTCGCTCGAAAACTATAGCCTAACCTAAAACCAATCCCTCTTGCGTTAGTCATTCGATATGAAGGCGACTTATTTCGAATTTGCGAACGTGTCGGATGGGATGTGAGGTTGGACTAAATTTTTACGAGCGAGCGGAGCGAGCAAGCAACGATCACAATTTGCAAGGTATACATATACCTTGCAATATGCATATATATCGTGTTAGTACCTACTTTTGTTAGCCACTTCGGACATCACATTGGACTGTTGTATGTGGAAATAGTACTATTTATGTGAAACTATTCACAAACTGTAAACATTTGTCAGCAGGCAATAGGATAAATACTTCCGGCTCCTCTGGCTGGTGCGAATGTTTCAATGTCCGTATGTGCCAAACCGTTAGATTGTGATACACCTTTACGCGTCTCTCGCTCGCTGCGCTCGATTCGAAAACTATAGCCTAACCTAAAACCAATCCCTCTTGCGTTAGTCATTCGATATGAAGGCGACTTATTTCGAATTTGCGAACGTGTCGGATCGGATGTGAGGTTGGACTAAATTTTTACGAGCGAGCGGAGCGTGCGAGCAACGATCACAATTTGCAAGGTATACATATACCTTGCAATATGCATATATATCGTGTTAGTACCTAATTTTGTCAGCCACTTCGGATATCACATTGCACTGTAGTATGTCGAAATAGTACTATTTATGTGAAACTATTCACAAACTGTAAACATTTGTCAGTAGGCAATATGATAAAGACTTCCGGCTCCTCGGGCTGGTGCGAATGTTTCAATGTCAGTATGTGCCAAACCGTTGGATTGTGACACACCCTTACGCGTCTCTCGCTCGCTGCGCTCGCTCGAAAACTATAGCGTAACCTAAAACCAATCCATCTTGCGTTCATTATTCGATATGGTGGCGACTTATTTCGAATTTGCGAACGTGTCGGATCGGATGTGAGGTTGGACTAAATTTTTACGAGCGAGCGGAGCGAGCGAGCATCGATCACAATATGCAAGGTATACATATACCTTGCAATATGCATATATATCGTGTTAGTACCTAATTTCGTCAGCCACATCGGACATCACATTGCCCTGTAGTATGTGGAAATAGTACTATTTATGTGAAACTATTCACAAACTGTAAACATTTGTCAGCAGGCAATATGATAAAGACATCCGGCTCCTCGGGCTGGTGCGAATGTTTCAATGTCAGTATGTGCCAAACCGTTGGATTGTGACACACCTTTACGCGTCTCTCGCTCGCTGCGCTCGCTCGAAAACTATAGCGTAACCTAAAACCAATCCATCTTGCGTTCATTATTCGATATGGTGGCGACTTATTTCGAATTTGCGAACGTGTCGGATCGGATGTGAGGTTGGACTAAATTTTTACGAGCGAGCGGAGCGAGCGAGCATCGATCACAATATGCAAGGTATACATATACCTTGCATTATGCATATATATCGTGTTAGTACCTAATTTCGTCAGCCACATCGGACATCACATTGCCCTGTAGTATGTGGAAATAGTACTATTTATGTGAAACTATTCACAAACTGTAAACATTTGTCAGCAGGCAATATGATAAAGACATCCGGCTCCTCGGGCTGGTGCGAATGTTTCAATGTCAGTATGTGCCAAACCGTTGGATTGTGACACACCTTTACGCGTCTCTCGCTCGCTGCGCTCGCTCGAAAACTATAGCGTAACCTAAAACCAATCCATCTTGCGTTCATTATTCGATATGGTGGCGACTTATTTCGAATTTGCGAACGTGTCGGATCGTATGTGAGGTTGGACTAAATTTTTACGAGCGAGCGGAGCGAGCGAGCAACGATCACAATTTGCAAGGTATACATATACCTTATATTGCCTTGCATATATTTCGTGTTAGTACCTAATTTTGTCAGCCACTTCGGACATCACATTGGACTGTAGTATGTGGAAATAGTACTATTTATGTGAAACTATTCACAAACTGTAAACATTTGTCAGCAGGCAATAGGATAAAGACTTCCGGCTCCTCGGGCTGGTGCGAATGTTTCAATGTCCGTATGTGCCAAACCGTTGGATTGTGACACACCTTTACGCGTCTCTCGTTCGCTGCGCTCGCTCGAAAACTATAGCGTAACCTAAAACCAATCCATGTTGCGTTCATTATTCGATATGGTGGCGACTTATTTCGAATTTGCGAACGTGTCGGATCGGATGTGAGGTTGGACTAAATTTTTACGAGCGAGCGGAGCGAGCGAGCATCGATCACAATATGCAAGGTATACATATACCTTGCAATATGCATATATATCGTGTTAGTACCTAATTTCGTCAGCCACTTCGGATATCACATTGCCCTGTAGTATGTGGAAATAGTACTATTTATGTGAAACTATTCACAAACTGTAAACATTTGTCAGCAGGCAATATGATAAAGACATCCGGCTCCTCGGGCTGGTGCGAATGTTTCAATGTCAGTATGTGCCAAACCGTTGGATTGTGACACACCTTTACGCGTCTCTCGCTCGCTGCGCCCGCTCGAAAGCTGTAGCCTAACCTAAACCCAATCCATCTTGCGTTAGTCATTCGATATGAAGGCAACTTATTTCGAATTTGCGAACGTGTCGGATCGTATGTGAGGTTGGACTAAATTTTTACGAGCGAGCGGAGCGAGCGAGCAACGATCACAATTTGCAAGGTATACATATACCTTATATTGCCTTGCATATATTTCGTGTTAGTACCTAACTTTGTCAGCCACTTCGGACATCACATTGGACTGTAGTATGTGGAAATAGTACTATTTATGTGAAACTATTCACAAACTGTAAACATTTGTCAGCAGGCAATAGGATAAAGACTTCCGGCTCCTCGGGCTGGTGCGAATGTTTCAATGTCCGTATGCGCCAAACCGTTGGATTGTGACACACCTTTACGCGTCTCTCGTTCGCTGCGCTCGCTCGAAAACTATAGTGTAACCTAAAACCAATCCATCTTGCGTTCATTATTCGATATGGTGGCGACTTATTTCGAATTTGCGAACGTGTCGGATCGGATGTGAGGTTGGACTAAATTTTTACGAGCGAGCGGAGCGAGCGAGCAACGATCACAATTTGCAAGGTATACATATACCTTGCAATATGCATATATATCGTGTTAGTACCTAATTTTGTCAGCCACTTCGGACATCACATTGCACTGTAGTATGTCGAAATAGTACTATTTATGTGAAACTATTCACAAACTGTAAACATTTGTCAGTAGGCAATATGATAAAGACTTCCGGCTCCTCGGCCTGGTGCGAATGTTTCAATGTCAGTATGTGCCAAACCGTTGGATTGTGACACACCTTTACGCGTCTCTCGCTCGCTGCGTTCGCTCGAAAACTATAGCGTAACCTAAAACCAATCCATCTTGCGTTCATTATTCGATATGGTGGCGACTTATTTCGAATTTGCGAACGTGTCGGATCGGATGTGAGGTTGGACTAAATTTTTACGAGCGAGCGGAGCGAGCGAGCAACGATCACAATTTGCAAGGTATACATATACCTTGCAATATGCATATATATCGTGTTAGTCAGCCACTTCGGACATCACATTGCACTGTAGTATGTCGAAATAGTACTATTTATGTGAAACTATTCACAAACTGTAAACATTTGTCAGTAGGCAATATGATAAAGACTTCCGGCTCCTCGGGCTGGTGCGAATGTTTCAATGTCAGTATGTGCCAAACCGTTATTGTGACACACCTTTACGCGTCTCTCGCTTGCTGCGCCCGCTCGAAAGCTGTAGCCTAACCTAAACCCAATCCATCTTGCGTTAGTCATTCGATATGAAGGCAACTTATTTCGAATTTGCGAACGTGTCGGATCGGATGTGAGGTTGGACTAAATTTTTACGAGCGAGCGGAGCGAGCGAGCAACGATCACAATTTGCAAGGTATACATATACCTTGCAATATGCATATATATCGTGTTAGTACCTAATTTTGTCCGCCACTTCGGACATCACATTGCACTGTAGTATGTGGAAATAGTACTATTTATGTGAAACTATTCACAAAATGTAAACATTTGTCAGCAGGCAATATGATAAAGACATCCGGCTCCTCGGGCTGGTGCGAATGTTTCAATGTCAGTATGTGCCAAACCGTTGGATTGTGACACACCTTTACGCGTCTCTCGCTCGCTGCGCCCGCTCGAAAGCTGTAGCCTAACCTAAACCCAATCCATCTTGCGTTAGTCATTCGATATGAAGGCAACTTATTTCGAATTTGCGAACGTGTCGGATCGTATGTGAGGTTGGACTAAATTTTTACGAGCGAGCGGAGCGAGCGAGCAACGATCACAATTTGCAAGGTATACATATACCTTGCAATATGCATATATATCGTGTTAGTCAGCCACTTCGGACATCACATTCCACTGTAGTATGTCGAAATAGTACTATTTATGTGAAACTATTCACAAACTGTAAACATTTGTCAGTAGGCAATATGATAAAGACTTCCGGCTCCTCGGGCTGGTGCGAATGTTTCAATGTCAGTATGTGCCAAACCGTTTATTGTGACACACCTTTACGCGTCTCTCGCTCGCTGCGCCCGCTCGAAAGCTGTAGCCTAACCTAAACCCAATCCATCTTGCGTTCATTATTCGATATGGTGGCGACTTATTTCGAATTTGCGAACGTGTCGGATCGGATGTGAGGATGGACTAAATTTTTACGAGCGAGCGGAGCGAGCGAGCATCGATCACAATATGCAAGGTATACATATACCTTGCAATATGCATATATATCGTGTTAGTACCTAATTTCGTCAGCCACTTCGGACATCACACTGCCCTGTAGTATGTGGAAATAGTACTATTTATGTGAAACTATTCACAAAATGTAAACATTTGTCAGCAGGCAATATGATAAAGACATCCGGCTCCTCGGGCTGGTGCGAATGTTTCAATGTCAGTATGTGCCAAACCGTTGGATTGTGACACACCTTTACGCGTCTCTCGCTCGCTGCGCCCGCTCGAAAGCTGTAGCCTAACCTAAACCCAATCCATCTTGCGTTAGTCATTCGATATGAAGGCAACTTATTTCGAATTTGCGAACGTGTCGGATCGTATGTGAGGTTGGACTAAATTTTTACGAGCGAGCGGAGCGAGCGAGCAACGATCACAATTTGCAAGGTATACATATACCTTATATTGCCTTGCATATATTTCGTGTTAGTACCTAATTTTGTTAGCCACTTCGGACATCACATTGGACTGTAGTATGTGGAAATAGTACTATTTATGTGAAACTATTCACAAACTGTAAACATTTGTCAGCAGGCAATAGGATAAAGACTTCCGGCTCCTCGGGCTGGTGCGAATGTTTCAATGTCCGTATGTGCCAAACCGTGGGATTGTGACACACCTTTACGCGTCTCTCGTTCGCTGCGCTCGCTCGAAAACTATAGCGTAACCTAAAACCAATCCATCTTGCGTTCATTATTCGATATGGTGGCGACTTATTTCGAATTTGCGAACGTGTCGGATCGGATGTGAGGTTGGACTAAATTTTTACGAGCGAGCGGAGCGAGCGAGCAACGATCACAATTTGCAAGGTATACATATACCTTGCAATATGCATATATATCGTGTTAGTACCTAATTTTGTCAGCCACTTCGGACATCACATTGCACTGTAGTATGTCGAAATAGTACTATTTATGTGAAACTATTCACAAACTGTAAACATTTGTCATTAGGCAATATGATAAAGACTTCCGGCTCCTCGAGCTGGTGCGAATGTTTCAATGTCAGTATGTGCCAAACCGTGGGATTGTGACACACCTTTACGCGTCTCTCGTTCGCTGCGCTCGCTCGAAAACTATAGCGTAACCTAAAACCAATCCATCTTGCGTTCATTATTCGATATGGTGGCGACTTATTTCGAATTTGCGAACGTGTCGGATCGGATGTGAGGTTGGACTAAATTTTTACGAGCGAGCGAGCAACGATCACAATTTGCAAGGTATACATATACCTTGCAATATGCATATATATCGTGTTAGTACCTAATTTTGTTAGCCACTTCGGACATCACATTGGACTGTAGTATGTGGAAATAGTACTATTTATGTGAAACTGTTCACAAACTGTAAACATTTGTCAGCAGGCAATAGGATAAATACTTCCGGCTCCTCTGGCTGGTGCGAATGTTTCAATGTCCGTATGTGCCAAACCGTCAGATTGTGATACACCTTTACGCGTCTCTCGCTCGCTGCGCTCGATTCGAAAACTATAGCCTAACCTAAAACCAATCCCTCTTGCGTTAGTCATTCGATATGAAGGCGACTTATTTCGAATTTGCGAACGTGTCGGATCGGATGTGAGGTTGGACTAAATTTTTACGAGCGAGCGGAGCGAGCGAGCAACGATCACAATTTGCAAGGTATACATATACCTTGCAATATGCATATATATCGTGTTAGTACCTAATTTTGTCAGCCACTTCGGATATCACATTGCACTGTAGTATGTCGAAATAGTACTATTTATGTGAAACTATTCACAAACTGTAAACATTTGTCAGTAGGCAATATGATAAAGACTTCCGGCTCCTCGGGCTGGTGCGAATGTTTCAATGTCAGTATGTGCCAAACCGTTGGATTGTGACACACCTTTACGCGTCTCTCGCTCGCTGCGCTGGCTCGAAAACTATAGCGTAACCTAAAACCAATCCATCTTGCGTTCATTATTCGATATGGTGGCGACTTATTTCGAATTTGCGAACGTGTCGGATCGGATGTGAGGTTGGACTAAATTTTTACGAGCGAGCAGAGCGAGCGAGCATCGATCACAATATGCAAGGTATACATATACCTTGCAATATGCATATATATCGTGTTAGTACCTAATTTCGTCAGCCACATCGGACATCACATTGCCCTGTAGTATGTGGAAATAGTACTATTTATGTGAAACTATTCACAAACTGTAAACATTTGTCAGCAGGCAATATGATAAAGACATCCGGCTCCTCGGGCTGGTGCGAATGTTTCAATGTCAGTATGTGCCAAACCGTTGGATTGTGACACACCTTTACGCGTCTCTCGTTCGCTGCGCTCGCTCGAAAACTATAGCGTAACCTAAAACCAATCCATCTTGCGTTCATTATTCGATATGGTGGCGACTTATTTCGAATTTGCGAACGTGTCGGATCGGATGTGAGGTTGGACTAAATTTTTACGAGCGAGCGGAGCGAGCGAGCAACGATCACAATTTGCAAGGTATGCATATACCTTATATTGCCTTGCATATATTTCGTGTTAGTACCTAATTTTGTCAGCCACTTCGGACATCACATTGGACTGTAGTATGTGGAAATAGTACTATTTATGTGAAACTATTCACAAACTGTAAACATTTGTCAGCAGGCAATAGGATAAAGACTTCCGGCTCCTCGGGCTGGTGCGAATGTTTCAATGTCCGTATGTGCCAAACCGTTGGATTGTGACACACCTTTACGCGTCTCTCGTTCGCTGCGCTCGCTCGAAAACTATAGCGTAACCTAAAACCAATCCATCTTGCGTTCATTATTCGATATGGTGGCGACTTATTTCGAATTTGCGAACGTGTCGGATCGGATGTGAGGTTGGACTAAATTTTTACGAGCGAGCGGAGCGAGCGAGCATCGATCACAATATGCAAGGTATACATATACCTTGCAATATGCATATATATCGTGTTAGTACCCAATTTCGTCAGCCACTTCGGACATCACATTGCCCTGTAGTATGTGGAAATAGTACTATTTATGTGAAACTATTCACAAACTGTAAACATTTGTCAGCAGGCAATATGATAAAGACATCCGGCTCCTCGGGCTGGTGCGAATGTTTCAATGTCAGTATGTGCCAAACCGTTGGATTGTGACACACCTTTACGCGTCTCTCGCTCGCTGCGCCCGCTCGAAAGCTATAGCCTAACCTAAACCCAATCCATCTTGCGTTAGTCATTCGATATGAAGGCGACTTATTTCGAATTTGCGAACGTGTCGGATCGGATGTGAGGTTGGACTAAATTTTTACGAGCGAGCGGAGCGAGCGAGCATCGATCACAATATACAAGGTATACATATACCTTGCAATATGCATATATATCGTGTTAGTACCTAATTTCGTCAGCCACTTCGGACATCACATTGCCCTGTAGTATGTGGAAATAGTACTATTTATGTGAAACTATTCACAAACTGTAAACATTTGTCAGCAGGCAATATGATAAAGACATCCGGCTCCTCGGGCTGGTGCGAATGTTTCAATGTCAGTATGTGCCAAACCGTTGGATTGTGACACACCTTTACGCGTCTCTCGTTCGCTGCGCTCGCTCGAAAACTATAGCGTAACCTAAAACCAATCCATCTTGCGTTCATTATTCCATATGGTGGCGACTTATTTCGAATTTGCGAACGTGTCGGATCGGATGTGAGGTTGGACTAAATTTTTACGAGCGAGCGGAGCGAGCGAGCATCGATCACAATATACAAGGTATACATATACCTTGCAATATGCATATATATCGTGTTAGTACCTAATTTCGTCAGCCACTTCGGACATCACATTGCCCTGTAGTATGTGGAAATAGTACTATTTATGTGAAACTATTCACAAACTGTAAACATTTGTCAGCAGGCAATATGATAAAGACATCCGGCTCCTCGGGCTGGTGCGAATGTTTCAATGTCAGTATGTGCCAAACCGTTGGATTGTGACACACCTTTACGCGTCTCTCGCTCGCTGCGCCCGCTCGAAAGCTGTAGCCTAACCTAAACCCAATCCATCTTGCGTTAGTCATTCGATATGAAGGCAACTTATTTCGAATTTGCGAACGTGTCGGATCGTACGTGAGGTTGGACTAAATTTTTACGAGCGAGCGGAGCGAGCGAGCAACGATCACAATTTGCAAGGTATACATATACCTTATATTGTCTTGCATATATTTCGTGTTAGTACCTAACTTTGTCAGCCACTTCGGACATCACATTGGACTGTAGTATGTGGAAATAGTACTATTTATGTGAAACTATTCACAAACTGTAAACATTTGTCAGCAGGCAATAGGATAAAGACTTCCGGCTCCTCGGGCTGGTGCGAATGTTTCAATGTCCGTATGCGCCAAACCGTTGGATTGTGACACACCTTTACGCGTCTCTCGTTCGCTGCGCTCGCTCGAAAACTATAGCGTAACCTAAAACCAATCCATCCTGCGTTCATTATTCGATATGGTGGCGACTTATTTCGAATTTGCGAACGTGTCGGATCGGATGTGAGGTTGGACTAAATTTTTACGAGCGAGCGGAGCGAGCGAGCAACGATCACAATTTGCAAGGTATACATATACCTTATATTGTCTTGCATATATTTCGTGTTAGTACCTAACTTTGTCAGCCACTTCGGACATCACATTGGACTGTAGTATGTGGAAATAGTACTATTTATGTGAAACTATTCACAAACTGTAAACATTTGTCAGTAGGCAATATGATAAAGACTTCCGGCTCCGCGGGCTGGTGCGAATGTTTCAATGTCAGTATGTGCCAAACCGTTGGATTGTGACACACCTTTACGCGTCTCTCGCTCGCTGCGCTCGCTCGAAAACTATAGCGTAACCTAAAACCAATCCATCTTGCGTTCATTATTCGATATGGTGGCGACTTATTTCGAATTTGCGAACGTGTCGGATCGGATGTGAGGTTGGACTAAATTTTTACGAGCGAGCGGAGCGAGCGAGCATCGATCACAATATGCAAGGTATACATATACCTTGCAATATGCATATATATCGTGTTAGTACCTAATTTCGTCAGCCACATCGGACATCACATTGCCCTGTAGTATGTGGAAATAGTACTATTTATGTGAAACTATTCACAAACTGTAAACATTTGTCAGCAGGCAATATGATAAAGACATCCGGCTCCTCGGGCTGGTGCGAATGTTTCAATGTCAGTATGTGCCAAACCGTTGGATTGTGACACACCTTCACGCGTCTCTCTTTCGCTGCGCTCGCTCGAAAACTATAGCGTAACCTAAAACCAATCCATCTTGCGTTCATTATTCGATATGGTGGCGACTTATTTCGAATTTGCGAACGTGTCGGATCGGATGTGAGGTTGGACTAAATTTTTACGAGCGAGCGGAGCGAGCGAGCATCGATCACAATATGCAAGGTATACATATACCTTGCAATATGCATATATATCGTGTTAGTACCTAATTTCGTCAGCCACTTCGGACATCACATTGCCCTGTAGTATGTGGAAATAGTACTATTTATGTGAAACTATTCACAAACTGTAAACATTTGTCAGCAGGCAATATGATAAAGACATCCGGCTCCTCGGGCTGGTGCGAATGTTTCAATGTCAGTATGTGCCAAACCGTTGGATTGTGACACACCTTTACGCGTCTCTCGCTCGCTGCGCCCGCTCGAAAGCTGTAGCCTAACCTAAACCCAATCCATCTTGCGTTAGTCATTCGATATGAAGGCAACTTATTTCGAATTTGCGAACGTGTCGGATCGTACGTGAGGTTGGACTAAATTTTTAAGAGCGAGCGGAGCGAGCGAGCAACGATCACAATTTTCAAGGTATACATATACCTTATATTGTCTTGCATATATTTCGTGTTAGTACCTAACTTTGTCAGCCACTTCGGACATCACATTGGACTGTAGTATGTGGAAATAGTACTATTTATGTGAAACTATTCACAAACTGTAAACATTTGTCAGCAGGCAATAGGATAAAGACTTCCGGCTCCTTGGGCTGGTGCGAATGTTTCAATGTCCGTATGCGCCAAACCGTTGGATTGTGACACACCTTTACGCGTCTCTCGTTCGCTGCGCTCGCTCGAAAACTATAGCGTAACCTAAAACCAATCCATCTTGCGTTCATTATTCGATATGGTGGCGACTTATTTCGAATTTGCGAACGTGTCGGATCGGATGTGAGGTTGGACTAAATTTTTACGAGCGAGCGGAGCGAGCGAGCATCGATCACAACATGCAAGGTATACATATACCTTGCAATATGCATATATATCGTGTTAGTACCTAATTTCGTCAGCCACTTCGGACATCACATTGCCCTGTAGTATGTGGAAATAGCACTGTTTATGTGAAACTATTCACAAACTGTAAACATCTGTCAGCAGGCAATATGATAAAGACATCCGGCTCCTCGGGCTGGTGCGAATGTTTCAATGTCCGTATGTGCCAAACCGTTGGATTGTGACACACCTTTACGCGTCTCTCGTTCGCTGCGCTCGCTCGAAAACTATAGCGTAACCTAAAACCAATCCATCTTGCGTTCATTATTCGATATGGTGGCGACTTATTTCGAATTTGCGAACGTGTCGGATCGGATGTGAGGTTGGACTAAATTTTTACGAGCGAGGGGAGCGAGCGAGCATCGATCACAATTTGCAAGGTATACATATACCTTATATTGCCTTGCATATATTTCGTGTTAGTACCTAACTTTGTCAGCCACTTCGGACATCACATTGGACTGTAGTATGTGGAAATAGTACTATTTATGTGAAACTATTCACAAACTGTAAACATTTGTCAGCAGGCAATAGGATAAAGACTTCCGGCTCCTTGGGCTGGTGCGAATGTTTCAATGTCCGTATGCGCCAAACCGTTGGATTGTGACACACCTTTACGCGTCTCTCGTTCGCTGCGCTCGCTCGAAAACTATAGCGTAACCTAAAACCAATCCATCTTGCGTTCATTATTCGATATGGTGGCGACTTATTTCGAATTTGCGAACGTGTCGGATCGGATGTGAGGTTGGACTAAATTTTTACGAGCGAGCGGAGCGAGCGAGCATCGATCACAACATGCAAGGTATACATATACCTTGCAATATGCATATATATCGTGTTAGTACCTAATTTCGTCAGCCACTTCGGACATCACATTGCCCTGTAGTATGTGGAAATAGCACTGTTTATGTGAAACTATTCACAAACTGTAAACATCTGTCAGCAGGCAATATGATAAAGACATCCGGCTCCTCGGGCTGGTGCGAATGTTTCAATGTCAGTATGTGCCAAACCGTTGGATTGTGACACACCTTTACGCGTCTCTCGCTCGCTGCGCCCGCTCGAAAGCTGTAGCCTAACCTAAACCCAATCCATCTTGCGTTAGTCATTCGATATGAAGGCAACTTATTTCGAATTTGCGAACGTGTCGGATCGGATGTGAGGTTGGACTAAATTTTTACGAGGGAGCGGAGCGAGCGAGCAACGATCACAATTTGCAAGGTATACATATACCTTGCAATATGCATATATATCGTGTTAGTACCTAATTTTGTCCGCCACTTCGGACATCACATTGCACTGTAGTATGTGGAAATAGTACTATTTATGTGAAACTATTCACAAACTGTAAACATTTGTCAGCAGGCAATACGATAAGTACTTCCGGCTCCTCTGGCTGGTGCGAATGTTTCCATGTCCGTATGTGCCAAACCGTTGGATTGTGACACACCTTTACGCGTCTCTCGCTCGCTGCGTTCGCTCGAAAACTATAGCGTAACCTAAAACCAATCCATCTTGCGTTCATTATTCGATATGGTGGCGACTTATTTGGAATTTGCGAACGTGTCGGATCGGATGTGAGGTTGGACTAAATTTTTACGAGCGAGCGGAGCGAGCGAGCATCGATCACAATATGCAAGGTATACATATACCTTGCAATATGCATATATATCGTGTTAGTACCTAATTTTGTCAGCCACTTCGGACATCACATTGCACTGTAGTATGTGGAAATAGTACTATTTATGTGAAACTATTCACAAACTGTAAACATTTGTCAGCAGGCAATACGATAAGTACTTCCGGCTCCTCTGGCTGGTGCGAATGTTTCCATGTCCGTATGTGCCAAACCGTTGGATTGTGACACACCTTTACGCGTCTCTCGCACGCTGCGTTCGCTCGAAAACTATAGCGTAACCTAAAACCAATCCATCTTGCGTTCATTATTCGATATGGTGGCGACTTATTTCGAATTTGCGAACGTGTCGGATCGGATGTGAGGTTGGACTAAATTTTTACGAGCGAGCGGAGCGAGCGAGCATCGATCACAATATGCAAGGTATACATATACCTTGCAATATGCATATATATAGTGTTAGTACCTAATTTCGTCAGCCACTTCGGACATCACATTGCCCTGTAGTATGTGGAAATAGTACTATTTATGTGAAACTATTCACAAACTGTAAACATTTGTCAGCAGGCAATAGGATAAAGACTTCCGGCTCCTCGGGCTGGTGCGAATGTTTCAATGTCCGTATGTGCCAAACCGTTGGATTGTGACACACCTTTACGCGTCTCTCGTTCGCTGCGCTCGCTCGAAAACTATAGCGTAACCTAAAACCAATCCATCTTGCGTTCATTATTCGATATGGTGGCGACTTATTTCGAATTTGCGAACGTGTCGGATCGGATGTGAGGTTGGACTAAATTTTTACGAGCGAGGGGAGCGAGCGAGCATCGATCACAATTTGCAAGGTATACATATACCTTATATTGCCTTGCATATATTTCGTGTTAGTACCTAACTTTGTCAGCCACTTCGGACATCACATTGGACTGTAGTATGTGGAAATAGTACTATTTATGTGAAACTATTCACAAACTGTAAACATTTGTCAGCAGGCAATAGGATAAAGACTTCCGGCTCCTCTGGCTGGTGCGAATGTTTCCATGTCCGTATGTGCCAAACCGTTGGATTGTGACACACCTTTACGCGTCTCTCGCTCGCTGCGTTCGCTCGAAAACTATAGCGTAACCTAAAACCAATCCATCTTGCGTTCATTATTCGATATGGTGGCGACTTATTTCGAATTTGCGAACGTGTCGGATCGGATGTGAGGTTGGACTAAATTTTTACGAGCGAGCGGAGCGAGCGAGCATCGATCACAATATGCAAGGTATACATATACCTTGCAATATGCATATATATAGTGTTAGTAGCTAATTTCGTCAGCCACTTCGGACATCACATTGCCCTGTAGTATGTGGAAATAGTACTATTTATGTGAAACTATTCACAAACTGTAAACATTTGTCAGCAGGCAATAGGATAAAGACTTCCGGCTCCTCGGGCTGGTGCGAATGTTTCAATGTCCGTATGTGCCAAACCGTTGGATTGTGACACACCTTTACGCGTTTCTCGTTCGCTGCGCTCGCTCGAAAACTATAGCGTAACCTAAAACCAATCCATCTTGCGTTCATTGTTCGATATGGTGGCGACTTATTTCGAATTTGCGAACGTGTCGGATCGGATGTGAGGTTGGACTAAATTTTTACGAGCGAGCGGAGCGAGCGAGCATCGATCACAATATGCAAGGCATACATATACCTTGCAATATGCATATATATCGTGTTAGTACATAATTTCGTCAGCCACTTCGGACATCACATTGCCCTGTAGTATGTGGAAATAGTACTATTTATGTGAAACTATTCACAAACTGTAAACATTTGTCAGCAGGCAATACGATAAGTACTTCCGGCTCCTCTGGCTGGTGCGAATGTTTCCATGTCCGTATGTGCCAAACCGTTGGATTGTGACACACCTTTACGCGTCTCTCGCTCGCTGCGTTCGCTCGAAAACTATAGCGTAACCTAAAACCAATCCATCTTGCGTTCATTATTCGATATGGTGGCGACTTATTTCGAATTTGCGAACGTGTCGGATCGTATGTGAGGTTGGACTAAATTTTTACGAGCGAGCGGAGCGAGCGAGCAACGATCACAATTTGCAAGGTATACATATACCTTATATTGCCTTGCATATATTTCGTGTTAGTACCTAACTTTGTCAGCCACTTCGGACATCACATTGGACTGTAGTATGTGGAAATAGTACTATTTATGTGAAACTATTCACAAACTGTAAACATTTGTCAGCAGGCAATAGGATAAAGACTTCCGGCTCCTCGGGCTGGTGCGAATGTTTCAATGTCCGTATGTGCCAAACCGTGGGATTGTGACACACCTTTACGCGTCTCTCGTTCGCTGCGCTCGCTCGAAAACTATAGCGTAACCTAAAACCAATCCATCTTGCGTTCATTATTCGATATGGTGGCGACTTATTTCGAATTTGCGAACGTGTCGGATCGGATGTGAGGTT
Organism: Bombus terrestris; assembly: GCF_910591885.1. Lineage (NCBI taxonomy): Eukaryota > Metazoa > Arthropoda > Insecta > Hymenoptera > Apidae > Bombus > Bombus terrestris. Next base: position 131,696 of record NW_025963552.1, on the reverse strand, counting down.
GGACTAAATTTTTACGAGCGAGCGGAGCGAGCGAGCAACGATCACAATTTGCAAGGTATATGTATACCTTGCAATATGCATATATATCGTGTTAGCACCTAATTTTGTCAGCCACTTCGGACATCACATTGCACTGTAGTATGTCGAAATAGTACTATTTATGTGAAACTATTCACAAACTGTAAACATTTGTCAGTAGGCAATATGATAAAGACTTCCGGCTCCTCGAGCTGGTGCGAATGTTTCAATGTCAGTATGTGCCAAACCGTTGGATTGTGACACACCTTTACGCGTCTCTCGCTCGCTGCGCTCGCTCGAAAGCTGTAGCCTAACCTAAACCCAATCCATCTTGCGTTAGTCATTCGATATGGTGGCGACTTATTTCGAATTTGCGAACGTGTCGGATCGGATGTGAGGTTGGACTAAATTTTTACGATCGAGCGGAGCGAGCGAGCAACGATCACAATTTGCAAGGTATACATATACCTTGCAATATGCATATATATCGTGTTAGTACCTAATTTTGTTAGCCACTTCGGACATCACATTGGACTGTAGTATGTGGAAATAGTACTATTTATGTGAAACTATTCACAAACTGTAAACATTTGTCAGCAGGCAATAGGATAAATACTTCCGGCTCCTCTGGCTGGTGCGAATGTTTCAATGTCCGTATGTGCCAAACCGTTAGATTGTGATACACCTTTACGCGTCTCTCGCTCGCTACGCTCGCTCGAAAACTATAGCCTAACCTAAAACCAATCCCTCTTGCGTTAGTCATTCGATATGAAGGCGACTTATTTCGAATTTGCGAACGTGTCGGATGGGATGTGAGGTTGGACTAAATTTTTACGAGCGAGCGGAGCGAGCAAGCAACGACCACAATTTGCAAGGTATACATATACCTTGCAATATGCATATATATTGTGTTAGTACCTAATTTTGTTAGCCACTTCGGACATCACATTGGACTGTAGTATGTGGAAATAGTACTATTTATGTGAAACTATTCACAAACTGTAAACATTTGTCAGCAGGCAATAGGATAAATACTTCCGGCTCCTCTGGCTGGGGCGAATGTTTCATTGTCCGTATGTGCCAAACCGTTAGATTGTGATACACCTTTACGCGTCTCTCGCTCGCTGCGCTCGATTCGAAAACTATAGCCTAACCTAAAACCAATCCCTCTTGCGTTAGTCATTCGATATGAAGGCGACTTATTTCGAATTTGCGAACGTGTCGGATCAGATGTGAGGTTGGACTAAATTTTTACGAGCGAGCGGAGCGAGCGAGCAACGATCACAATTTGTAAGGTATACATATACCTTGCAATATGCATATATATCGTGTTAGTACCTAATTTTGTCAGCCACTTCGGATATCACATTGCACTGTAGTATGTCGAAATAGTACTATTTATGTGAAACTATTCACAAACTGTAAACATTTGTCAGTAGGCAATATGATAAAGACTTCCGGCTCCTCGGGCTGGTGCGAATGTTTCAATGTCAGTATGTGCCAAACCGTTGGATTGTGACACACCTTTACGCGTCTGTCGCTCGCTGCGCTCGCTCGAAAACTATAGCGTAACCTAAAACCAATCCATCTTGCGTTCATTATTCGATATGGTGGCGACTTATTTCGAATTTGCGAACGTGTCGGATCGAATGTGAGGTTGGACTAAATTTTTACGAGCGAGCGGAGCGGGTGAGCATCGATCACAATATGCAAGGTATACATATACCTTGCAATATGCATATATATCGTGTTAGTACCTAATTTCGTCAGCCACATCGGACATCACATTGCCCTGTAGTATGTGGAAATAGTACTATTTATGTGAAACTATTCACAAACTGTAAACATTTGTCAGCAGGCAATATGATAAAGACATCCGGCTCCTCGGGCTGGTGCGAATGTTTCAATGTCAGTATGTGCCAAACCGTTGGATTGTGACACACCTTTACGCGTCTCTCGCTCGCTGCGCTCGCTCGAAAACTATAGCGTAACCTAAAACCAATCCATCTTGCGTTCATTATTCGATATGGTGGCGACTTATTTCGAATTTTCGAACGTGTCGGATCGTATGTGAGGTTGGAGTAAATTTTTACGAGCGAGCGGAGCGAGCGAGCAACGATCACAATTTGCAAGGTATACATATACCTTATATTGCCTTGCATATATTTCGTGTTAGTACCTAATTTTGTCAGCCACTTCGGACATCACATTGGACTGTAGTATGTGGTAATAGTACTATTTATGTGAAACTATTCACAAACTGTAAACATTTGTCAGCAGGCAATAGGATAAAGACTTCCGGCTCCTCGGGCTGGTGCGAATGTTTCAATGTCCGTATGTGCCAAACCGTTGGATTGTGACACACCTTTACGCGTCTCTCGTTCGCTGCGCTCGCTCGAAAACTATAGCGTAACCTAAAACCAATCCATCTTGCGTTCATTATTCGATATGGTGGCGACTTATTTCGAATTTGCGAACGTGTCGGATCGGATGTGAGGTTGGACTAAATTTTTACGAGCGAACGGAGCGAGCGAGCAACGATCACAATTTGCAAGGTATGCATATACCTTATATTGCCTTGCATATATTTCGTGTTAGTACCTAATTTTGTCAGCCACTTCGGACATCACATTGGACTGTAGTATGTGGAAATAGTACTATTTATGTGAAACTATTCACAAACTGTAAACATTTGTCAGCAGGCAATAGGATAAAGACTTCCGGCTCCTCGGGCTGGTGCGAATGTTTCAATGTCCGTATGTGCCAAACCGTTGGATTGTGACACACCTTTACGCGTCTCTCGTTCGCTGCGCTCGCTCGAAAACTATAGCGTAACCTAAAACCAATCCATCTTGCGTTCATTATTCGATATGGTGGCGACTTATTTCGAATTTGCGAACGTGTCGGATCGGATGTGAGGTTGGACTAAATTTTTACGAGCGAGCGGAGCGAGCGAGCAACGATCACAATTTGCAAGGTATACATATACCTTGCAATATGCATATATATCGTGTTAGTACCTAATTTTGTTAGCCACTTCGGACATCACATTGGACTGTAGTATGTGGAAATAGTACTATTTATGTGAAACTATTCACAAACTGTAAACATTTGTCAGCAGGCAATAGGATAAATACTTCCGGCTCCTCTGGCTGGTGCGAATGTTTCAATGTCCGTATGTGCCAAACCGTTAGATTGTGATACACCTTTACGCGTCTCTCGCTCGCTGCGCTCGATTCGAAAACTATAGCCTAACCTAAAACCAATCCCTCTTGCGTTAGTCATTCGATATGAAGGCGACTTATTTCGAATTTGCGAACGTGTCGGATCGGATGTGAGGTTGGACTAAATTTTTACGAGCGAGCGGAGCGAGCGAGCAACGATCACAATTTGCATGGTATACATATACCTTGCAATATGCATATATATCGTGTTAGTACCTAATTTTGTCAGCCACTTCGGATATCACATTGCACTGTAGTATGTCGAAATAGTACTATTTATGTGAAACTATTCACAAACTGTAAACATTTGTCAGTAGGCAATATGATAAAGACTTCCAGCTCCTCGGGCTGGTGCGAATGTTTCAATGTCAGTATGTGCCAAACCGTTGGATTGTGACACACCTTTACGCGTCTCTCGTTCGCTGCGCTCGCTCGAAAACTATAGCGTAACCTAAAACCAATCCATCTTGCGTTCATTATTCGATATGGTGGCGACTTATTTCGAATTTGCGAACGTGTCGGATCGGATGTGAGGTTGGACTAAATTTTTACGAGCGAGCGGAGCGAGCGAGCAACGATCACAATTTGCAAGGTATACATATACCTTGCAATATGCATATATATCGTGTTAGTACCTAATTTTGTCAGCCACTTCGGATATCACATTGCACTGTAGTATGTCGAAATAGTACTATTTATGTGAAACTATTCACAAACTGTAAACATTTGTCAGTAGGCAATATGATAAAGACTTCCGGCTCCTCGGGCTGGTGCGAATGTTGCAATGTCAGTATGTGCCAAACCGTTGGATTGTGACACACCTTTACGCGTCTCTCGCTCGCTGCGCTCGCTCGAAAACTATAGCGTAACCTAAAACCAATCCATCTTGCGTTCATTATTCGATATGGTGGCGACTTATTTCGAATTTGCGAACGTGTCGGATCGGATGTGAGGTTGGACTAAATTTTTACGAGCGAGCGGAGCGAGCGAGCATCGATCACAATATGCAAGGTATACATATACCTTGCAATATGCATATATATCGTGTTAGTACCTAATTTCGTCAGTCACATCGGACATCACATTGCCCTGTAGTATGTGGAAATAGTACTATTTATGTGAAACTATTCACAAACTGTAAACATTTGTCAGCAGGCAATATGATAAAGACATCCGGCTCCTCGGGCTGGTGCGAATGTTTCAATGTCAGTATGTGCCAAACCGTTGGATTGTGACACACCTTTACGCGTCTCTCGCTCGCTGCGCTCGCTCGAAAACTATAGCGTAACCTAAAACCAATCCATCTTGCGTTCATTATTCGATATGGTGGCGACTTATTTCGAATTTGCGAACGTGTCGGATCGTATGTGAGGTTGGACTAAATTTTTACGAGCGAGCGGAGCGAGCGAGCAACGATCACAATTTGCAAGGTATACATATACCTTATATTGCCTTGCATATATTTCGTGTTAGTACCTAATTTTGTCAGCCACTTCGGACATCACATTGGACTGTAGTATGTGGTAATAGTACTATTTATGTGAAACTATTCACAAACTGTAAACATTTGTCAGCAGGCAATAGGATATTGACTTCCGGCTCCTCGGGCTGGTGCGAATGTTTCAATGTCCGTATGTGCCAAGCCGTTGGATTGTGACACACCTTTACGCGTCTCTCGTTCGCTGCGCTCGCTCGAAAACTATAGCGTAACCTAAAATCAATCCATCTTGCGTTCATTATTCGATATGGTGGCGACTTATTTCGAATTTGCGAACGTGTCGGATCGGATGTGAGTTTGGACTAAATTTTTACGAGCGAGCGGAGCGAGCGAGCATCGATCACAACATGCAAGGTATACATATACCTTGCAATATGCATATATATCGTGTTAGTACCTAATTTCGTCAGCCACTTCGGACATCACATTGCCCTGTAGTATGTGGAAATAGTACTATTTATGTGAAACTATTCACAAACTGTAAACATCTGTCAGCAGGCAATATGATAAAGACATCCGGCTCCTCGGGCTGGTGCGAATGTTTCAATGTCAGTATGTGCCAAACCGTTGGATTGTGACACACCTTTACGCGTCTCTCGCTCGCTGCGCCCGCTCGAAAGCTGTAGCCTAACCTAAACCCAATCCATCTTGCGTTAGTCATTCGATATGAAGGCAACTTATTTCGAATTTGCGAACGTGTCGGATCGGATGTGAGGTTGGACTAAATTTTTACGAGCGAGCGGAGCGAGCGAGCAACGATCACAATTTGCAAGGTATACATATACCTTGCAATATGCATATATATCGTGTTAGTACCTAATTTTGTCAGCCACTTCGGACATCACATTGCACTGTAGTATGTGGAAATAGTACTATTTATGTGAAACTATTCACAAACTGTAAACATTTGTCAGTAGGCAATATGATAAAGACTTCGGGCTCCTCGGCCTGGTGCGAATGTTTCAATGTCAGTATGTGCCAAACCGTTGGATTGTGACACCCCTTTACGCGTCTCTCGCTCGCTGCGTTCGCTCGAAAACTATAGCGTAACCTAAAACCAATCCATCTTGCGTTCATTATTCGATATGGTGGCGACTTATTTCGAATTTGCGAACGTGTCGGATCGGATGTGAGGTTGGAATAAATTTTTACGAGCGAGCGGAGCGAGCGAGCAACGATCACAATTTGCAAGGTATACATATACCTTGCAATATGCATATATATCGTGTTAGTACCTAATTTTGTCAGCCACTTCGGATATCACATTGCACTGTAGTATGTCGAAATAGTACTATTTATGTGAAACTATTCACAAACTGTAAACATTTGTCAGTAGGCAATATGATAAAGACTTCCGGCTCCTCGGGCTGGTGCGAATGTTGCAATGTCAGTATGTGCCAAACCGTTGGATTGTGACACACCTTTACGCGTCTCTCGCTCGCTGCGCTCGCTCGAAAACTATAGCGTAACCTAAAACCAATCCATCTTGCGTTCATTATTCGATATGGTGGCGACTTATTTCGAATTTGCGAACGTGTCGGATCGGATGTGAGGTTGGACTAAATTTTTACGAGCGAGCGGAGCGAGCGAGCATCGATCACAATATGCAAGGTATACATATACCTTGCAATATGCATATATATCGTGTTAGTACCTAATTTCGTCAGTCACATCGGACATCACATTGCCCTGTAGTATGTGGAAATAGTACTATTTATGTGAAACTATTCACAAACTGTAAACATTTGTCAGCAGGCAATATGATAAAGACATCCGGCTCCTCGGGCTGGTGCGAATGTTTCAATGTCAGTATGTGCCAAACCGTTGGATTGTGACACACCTTTACGCGTCTCTCGCTCGCTGCGCTCGCTCGAAAACTATAGCGTAACCTAAAACCAATCCATCTTGCGTTCATTATTCGATATGGTGGCGACTTATTTCGAATTTGCGAACGTGTCGGATCGTATGTGAGGTTGGACTAAATTTTTACGAGCGAGCGGAGCGAGCGAGCAACGATCACAATTTGCAAGGTATACATATACCTTATATTGCCTTGCATATATTTCGTGTTAGTACCTAATTTTGTCAGCCACTTCGGACATCACATTGGACTGTAGTATGTGGTAATAGTACTATTTATGTGAAACTATTCACAAACTGTAAACATTTGTCAGCAGGCAATAGGATATTGACTTCCGGCTCCTCGGGCTGGTGCGAATGTTTCAATGTCCGTATGTGCCAAGCCGTTGGATTGTGACACACCTTTACGCGTCTCTCGTTCGCTGCGCTCGCTCGAAAACTATAGCGTAACCTAAAACCAATCCATCTTGCGTTCATTATTCGATATGGTGGCGACTTATTTCGAATTTGCGAACGTGTCGGATCGGATGTGAGTTTGGACTAAATTTTTACGAGCGAGCGGAGCGAGCGAGCATCGATCACAACATGCAAGGTATACATATACCTTGCAATATGCATATATATCGTGTTAGTACCTAATTTCGTCAGCCACTTCGGACATCACATTGCCCTGTAGTATGTGGAAATAGTACTATTTATGTGAAACTATTCACAAACTGTAAACATCTGTCAGCAGGCAATATGATAAAGACATCCGGCTCCTCGGGCTGGTGCGAATGTTTCAATGTCAGTATGTGCCAAACCGTTGGATTGTGACACACCTTTACGCGTCTCTCGCTCGCTGCGCCCGCTCGAAAGCTGTAGCCTAACCTAAACCCAATCCATCTTGCGTTAGTCATTCGATATGAAGGCAACTTATTTCGAATTTGCGAACGTGTCGGATCGGATGTGAGGTTGGACTAAATTTTTACGAGCGAGCGGAGCGAGCGAGCAACGATCACAATTTGCAAGGTATACATATACCTTGCAATATGCATATATATCGTGTTAGTACCTAATTTTGTCAGCCACTTCGGACATCACATTGCACTGTAGTATGTGGAAATAGTACTATTTATGTGAAACTATTCACAAACTGTAAACATTTGTCAGTAGGCAATATGATAAAGACTTCGGGCTCCTCGGCCTGGTGCGAATGTTTCAATGTCAGTATGTGCCAAACCGTTGGATTGTGACACACCTTTACGCGTCTCTCGCTCGCTGCGTTCGCTCGAAAACTATAGCGTAACCTAAAACCAATCCATCTTGCGTTCATTATTCGATATGGTGGCGACTTATTTCGAATTTGCGAACGTGTCGGATCGGATGTGAGGTTGGACTAAATTTTTACGAGCGAGCGGAGCGAGCGAGCATCGATCACAATATGCAAGGTATACATATACCTTGCAATATGCATATATATCGTGTTAGTACCTAATTTTGTCAGCCACTTCGGACATCACATTGCACTGTAGTATGTGGAAATAGTACTATTTATGTGAAACTATTCACAAACTGTAAACATTTGTCAGCAGGCAATACGATAAGTACTTCCGGCTCCTCTGGCTGGTGCGAATGTTACCATGTGCGTATGTGCCAAACCGTTGGATTGTGACACACCTTTACGCGTCTCTCGCTCGCTGCGTTCGCTCGAAAACTATAGCGTAACCTAAAACCAATCCATCTTGCGTTCATTATTCGATATGGTGGCGACTTATTTCGAATTTGCGAACGTGTCGGATCGGATGTGAGGTTGGACTAAATTTTTACGAGCGAGCGGAGCGAGCGAGCATCGATCACAATATGCAAGGTATACATATACCTTGCAATATGCATATATATAGTGTTAGTACCTAATTTCGTCAGCCACTTCGGACATCACATTGCCCTGTAGTATGTGGAAATAGTACTATTTATGTGAAGCTATTCACAAACTGTAAACATTTGTCAGCAGGCAATAGGATAAAGACTTCCGGCTCCTCGGGCTGGTGCGAATGTTTCAATGTCCGTATGTGCCAAACCGTTGGATTGTGACACACCTTTACGCGTCTCTCGTTCGCTGCGCTCGCTCGAAAACTATAGCGTAACCTAAAACCAATCCATCTTGCGTTCATTATTCGATATGGTGGCGACTTATTTCGAATTTGCGAACGTGTCGGATCGGATGTGAGGTTGGACTAAATTTTTACGAGCGAGCGGAGCGAGCGAGCATCGATCACAATATGCAAGGTATACATATACCTTGCAATATGCATATATATCGTGTTAGTACCTAATTTCGTCAGCCACTTCGGACATCACATTGCCCTGTAGTATGTGGAAATAGTACTATTTATGTGAATCTATTCACAAACTGTAAACATTTGTCAGCAGGCAATATGATAAAGACATCCGGCTCCTCGGGCTGGTGCGAATGTTTCAATGTCAGTATGTGCCAAACCGTTGGATTGTGACACACCTTTACGCGTCTCTCGCTCGCTGCGCCCGCTCGAAAGCTGTAGCCTAACCTAAACCCAATCCATCTTGCGTTAGTCATTCGATATGAAGGCAACTTATTTCGAATTTGCGTACGTGTCGGATCGTATGTGAGGTTGGACTAAATTTTTACGAGCGAGCGGAGCGAGCGAGCAACGATCACAATTTGCAAGGTATACATATACCTTATATTGCCTTGCATATATTTCGTGTTAGTACCTAACTTTGTCAGCCACTTCGGACATCACATTGGACTGTAGTATGTGGAAATAGTACTATTTATGTGAAACTATTCACAAACTGTAAACATTTGTCAGCAGGCAATAGGATAAAGACTTCCGGCTCCTCGGGCTGGTGCGAATGTTTCAATGTCCGTATGCGCCAAACCGTTGGATTGTGACACACCTTTACGCGTCTCTCGTTCGCTGCGCTCGCTCGAAAACTATAGCGTAACCTAAAACCAATCCATCTTGCGTTCATTATTCGATATGGTGGCGACTTATTTCGAATTTGCGAACGTGTCGGATCGGATGTGAGGTTGGACTAAATTTTTACGAGCGAGCGGAGCGAGCGAGCATCGATCACAACATGCAAGGTATACATATACCTTGCAATATGCATATATATCGTGTTAGTACCTAATTTCGTCAGCCACTTCGGACATCACATTGCCCTGTAGTATGTGGAAATAGTACTATTTATGTGAAACTATTCACAAACTGTAAACATTTGTCAGTAGGCAATATGATAAAGACTTCCGGCTCCTCGAGCTGGTGCGAATGTTTCAATGTCAGTATGTGCCAAACCGTTGGATTGTGACACACCTTTACGCGTCTCTCGTTCGCTGCGCTCGCTCGAAAACGATAGCGTAACCTAAAACCAATCCATCTTGCGTTCATTATTCGATATGGTGGCGACTTATTTCGAATTTGCGAACGTGTCGGATCGGATGTGAGGTTGGACTAAATTTTTACGAGCGAGCGGAGCGAGCGAGCAACGATCACAATTTGCAAGGTATACATATACCTTGCAATATGCATATATATCGTGTTAGTACCTAATTTTGTCAGCCACTTCGGACATCACATTGGACTGTAGTATGTGGTAATAGTACTATTTATGTGAAACTATTCACAAACTGTAAACATTTGTCAGCAGGCAATAGGATATTGACTTCCGGCTCCTCGGGCTGGTGCGAATGTTTCAATGTCCGTATGTGCCAAGCCGTTGGATTGTGACACACCTTTACGCGTCTCTCGTTCGCTGCGCTCGCTCGAAAACTATAGCGTAACCTAAAACCAATCCATCTTGCGTTCATTATTCGATATGGTGGCGACTTATTTCGAATTTGCGAACGTGTCGGATCGGATGTGAGTTTGGACTAAATTTTTACGAGCGAGCGGAGCGAGCGAGCATCGATCACAACATGCAAGGTATACATATACCTTGCAATATGCATATATATCGTGTTAGTACCTAATTTCGTCAGCCACTTCGGACATCACATTGCCCTGTAGTATGTGGAAATAGTACTATTTATGTGAAACTATTCACAAACTGTAAACATCTGTCAGCAGGCAATATGATAAAGACATCCGGCTCCTCGGGCTGGTGCGAATGTTTCAATGTCAGTATGTGCCAAACCGTTGGATTGTGACACACCTTTACGCGTCTCTCGCTCGCTGCGCCCGCTCGAAAGCTGTAGCCTAACCTAAACCCAATCCATCTTGCGTTAGTCATTCGATATGAAGGCAACTTATTTCGAATTTGCGAACGTGTCGGATCGGATGTGAGGTTGGACTAAATTTTTACGAGCGAGCGGAGCGAGCGAGCAACGATCACAATTTGCAAGGTATACATATACCTTGCAATATGCATATATATCGTGTTAGTACCTAATTTTGTCAGCCACTTCGGACATCACATTGCACTGTAGTATGTGGAAATAGTACTATTTATGTGAAACTATTCACAAACTGTAAACATTTGTCAGTAGGCAATATGATAAAGACTTCGGGCTCCTCGGCCTGGTGCGAATGTTTCAATGTCAGTATGTGCCAAACCGTTGGATTGTGACACACCTTTACGCGTCTCTCGCTCGCTGCGTTCGCTCGAAAACTATAGCGTAACCTAAAACCAATCCATCTTGCGTTCATTATTCGATATGGTGGCGACTTATTTCGAATTTGCGAACGTGTCGGATCGGATGTGAGGTTGGACTAAATTTTTACGAGCGAGCGGAGCGAGCGAGCATCGATCACAATATGCAAGGTATACATATACCTTGCAATATGCATATATATCGTGTTAGTACCTAATTTTGTCAGCCACTTCGGACATCACATTGCACTGTAGTATGTGGAAATAGTACTATTTATGTGAAACTATTCACAAACTGTAAACATTTGTCAGCAGGCAATACGATAAGTACTTCCGGCTCCTCTGGCTGGTGCGAATGTTACCATGTGCGTATGTGCCAAACCGTTGGATTGTGACACACCTTTACGCGTCTCTCGCTCGCTGCGTTCGCTCGAAAACTATAGCGTAACCTAAAACCAATCCATCTTGCGTTCATTATTCGATATGGTGGCGACTTATTTCGAATTTGCGAACGTGTCGGATCGGATGTGAGGTTGGACTAAATTTTTACGAGCGAGCGGAGCGAGCGAGCATCGATCACAACATGCAAGGTATACATATACCTTGCAATATGCATATATATCGTGTTAGTACCTAATTTCGTCAGCCACTTCGGACATCACATTGCCCTGTAGTATGTGGAAATAGTACTATTTATGTGAAACTATTCACAAACTGTAAACATTTGTCAGTAGGCAATATGATAAAGACTTCCGGCTCCTCGAGCTGGTGCGAATGTTTCAATGTCAGTATGTGCCAAACCGTTGGATTGTGACACACATTTACGCGTCTCTCGTTCGCTGCGCTCGCTCGAAAACGATAGCGTAACCTAAAACCAATCCATCTTGCGTTCATTATTCGATATGGTGGCGACTTATTTCGAATTTGCGAACGTGTCGGATCGGATGTGAGGTTGGACTAAATTTTTACGAGCGAGCGGAGCGAGCGAGCATCGATCACAATATGCAAGGTATACATATACCTTGCAATATGCATATATATCGTGTTAGTACCTAATTTTGTCAGCCACTTCGGACATCACATTGCACTGTAGTATGTGGAAATAGTACTATTTATGTGAAACTATTCACAAACTGTAAACATTTGTCAGCAGGCAATACGATAAGTACTTCCGGCTCCTCTGGCTGGTGCGAATGTTACCATGTGCGTATGTGCCAAACCGTTGGATTGTGACACACCTTTACGCGTCTCTCGCTCGCTGCGTTCGCTCGAAAACTATAGCGTAACCTAAAACCAATCCATCTTGCGTTCATTATTCGATATGGTGGCGACTTATTTCGAATTTGCGAACGTGTCGGATCGGATGTGAGGTTGGACTAAATTTTTACGAGCGAGCGGAGCGAGCGAGCATCGATCACAATATGCAAGGTATACATATACCTTGCAATATGCATATATATAGTGTTAGTACCTAATTTCGTCAGCCACTTCGGACATCACATTGCCCTGTAGTATGTGGAAATAGTACTATTTATGTGAAGCTATTCACAAACTGTAAACATTTGTCAGCAGGCAATAGGATAAAGACTTCCGGCTCCTCGGGCTGGTGCGAATGTTTCAATGTCCGTATGTGCCAAACCGTTGGATTGTGACACACCTTTACGCGTCTCTCGTTCGCTGCGCTCGCTCGAAAACTATAGCGTAACCTAAAACCAATCCATCTTGCGTTCATTATTCGATATGGTGGCGACTTATTTCGAATTTGCGAACGTGTCGGATCGGATGTGAGGTTGGACTAAATTTTTACGAGCGAGCGGAGCGAGCGAGCATCGATCACAATATGCAAGGTATACATATACCTTGCAATATGCATATATATCGTGTTAGTACCTAATTTCGTCAGCCACTTCGGACATCACATTGCCCTGTAGTATGTGGAAATAGTACTATTTATGTGAATCTATTCACAAACTGTAAACATTTGTCAGCAGGCAATATGATAAAGACATCCGGCTCCTCGGGCTGGTGCGAATGTTTCAATGTCAGTATGTGCCAAACCGTTGGATTGTGACACACCTTTACGCGTCTCTCGCTCGCTGCGCCCGCTCGAAAGCTGTAGCCTAACCTAAACCCAATCCATCTTGCGTTAGTCATTCGATATGAAGGCAACTTATTTCGAATTTGCGTACGTGTCGGATCGTATGTGAGGTTGGACTAAATTTTTACGAGCGAGCGGAGCGAGCGAGCAACGATCACAATTTGCAAGGTATACATATACCTTATATTGCCTTGCATATATTTCGTGTTAGTACCTAACTTTGTCAGCCACTTCGGACATCACATTGGACTGTAGTATGTGGAAATAGTACTATTTATGTGAAACTATTCACAAACTGTAAACATTTGTCAGCAGGCAATAGGATAAAGACTTCCGGCTCCTCGGGCTGGTGCGAATGTTTCAATGTCCGTATGCGCCAAACCGTTGGATTGTGACACACCTTTACGCGTCTCTCGTTCGCTGCGCTCGCTCGAAAACTATAGCGTAACCTAAAACCAATCCATCTTGCGTTCATTATTCGATATGGTGGCGACTTATTTCGAATTTGCGAACGTGTCGGATCGGATGTGAGGTTGGACTAAATTTTTACGAGCGAGCGGAGCGAGCGAGCATCGATCACAACATGCAAGGTATACATATACCTTGCAATATGCATATATATCGTGTTAGTACCTAATTTCGTCAGCCACTTCGGACATCACATTGCCCTGTAGTATGTGGAAATAGTACTATTTATGTGAAACTATTCACAAACTGTAAACATTTGTCAGTAGGCAATATGATAAAGACTTCCGGCTCCTCGAGCTGGTGCGAATGTTTCAATGTCAGTATGTGCCAAACCGTTGGATTGTGACACACCTTTACGCGTCTCTCGTTCGCTGCGCTCGCTCGAAAACGATAGCGTAACCTAAAACCAATCCATCTTGCGTTCATTATTCGATATGGTGGCGACTTATTTCGAATTTGCGAACGTGTCGGATCGGATGTGAGGTTGGACTAAATTTTTACGAGCGAGCGGAGCGAGCGAGCAACGATCACAATTTGCAAGGTATACATATACCTTGCAATATGCATATATATCGTGTTAGTACCTAATTTTGTTAGCCACTTCGGACATCACATTGGACTGTAGTATGTGGAAATAGTACTATTTATGTGAAACTATTCACAAACTGTAAACATTTGTCAGCAGGCAATAGGATAAATACTTCCGGCTCCTCTGGCTGGTGCGAATGTTTCAATGTCCGTATGTGCCAAACCGTTAGATTGTGATACACCTTTACACGTCTCTCGCTCGCTGCGCTCGCTCGAAAACTATAGCCTAACCTAAAACCAATCCCTCTTGCGTGAGTCATTCGATATGAAGGCGACTTATTTCGAATTTGCGAACGTGTCGGATGGGATGTGAGGTTGGACTAAATTTTTACGAGCGAGCGGAGCGAGCAAGCAACGATCACAATTTGCAAGGTATACATATACCTTGCAATATGCATATATATCGTGTTAGTACCTAATTTTGTTAGCCACTTCGGACATCACATTGGACTGTAGTATGTGGAAATAGTACTATTTATGTGAAACTATTCACAAACTGTAAACATTTGTCAGCAGGCAATAGGATAAATACTTCCGGCTCCTCTGGCTGGTGCGAATGTTTCAATGTCCGTATGTGCCAAACCGTTAGATTGTGATACACCTTTACGCGTCTCTCGCTCGCTGCGCTCGATTCGAAAACTATAGCCTAACCTAAAACCAATCCCTCTTGCGTTAGTCATTCGATATGAAGGCGACTTATTTCGAATTTGCGAACGTGTCGGATCGGATGTGAGGTTGGACTAAATTTTTACGAGCGAGCGGAGCGAGCGAGCAACGATCACAATTTGCAAGGTATACATATACCTTGCAATATGCATATATATCGTGTTAGTACCTAATTTTGTCAGCCACTTCGGATATCACATTGCACTGTAGTATGTCGAAATAGTACTATTTATGTGAAACTATTCACAAACTGTAAACATTTGTCAGTAGGCAATATGATAAAGACTTCCGGCTCCTCGGGCTGGTGCGAATGTTTCAATGTCAGTATGTGCCAAACCGTTGGATTGTGACACACCTTTACGCGTCTCTCGCTCGCTGCGCTCGCTCGAAAACTATAGCGTAACCTAAAACCAATCCATCTTGCGTTCATTATTCGATATGGTGGCGACTTATTTCGAATTTGCGAACGTGTCGGATCGGATGTGAGGTTGGACTAAATTTTTACGAGCGAGCGGAGCGAGCGAGCATCGATCACAATATGCAAGGTATACATATACCTTGCAATATGCATATATATCGTGTTAGTACCTAATTTCGTCAGCCACATCGGACATCACATTGCCCTGTAGAATGTGGAAATAGTACTATTTATGTGAAACTATTCACAAACTGTAAACATTTGTCAGCAGGCAATATGATAAAGACATCCGGCTCCTCGGGCTGGTGCGAATGTTTCAATGTCAGTATGTGCCAAACCGTTGGATTGTGACACACCTTTACGCGTCTCTCGCTCGCTGCTCTCGCTCGAAAACTATAGCGTAACCTAAAACCAATCCATCTTGCGTTCATTATTCGATATGGTGGCGACTTATTTCGAATTTGCGAACGTGTCGGATCGTATGTGAGGTTGGACTAAATTTTTACGAGCGAGCGGAGCAAGCGAGCAACGATCACAATTTGCAAGGTATACATATACCTTATATTGCCTTGCATATATTTCGTGTTAGTACCTAATTTTGTCAGCCACTTCGGACATCACATTGGACTGTAGTATGTGGTAATAGTACTATTTATGTGAAACTATTCACAAACTGTAAACATTTGTCAGCAGGCAATATGATAAAGACTTCCGGCTCCTCGGGCTGGTGCGAATGTTTCAATGTCCGTATGTGCCAAACCGTTGGATTGTGACACACCTTTACGCGTCTCTCGTTCGCTGCGCTCGCTCGAAAACTATAGCGTAACCTAAAACCAATCCATCTTGCGTTCATTATTCGATATGGTGGCGACTTATTTCGAATTTGCGAACGTGTCGGATCGGATGTGAGGTTGGACTAAATTTTTACGAGCGAGCGGAGCGAGCGAGCAACGATCACAATTTGCAAGGTATTCATATACCTTATATTGCCTTGCATATATTTCGTGTTAGTACCTAACTTTGTCAGCCACTTCGGTTATCACATTGCACTGTAGTATGTCGAAATAGTACTATTTATGTGAAACTATTCACAAACTGTAAACATTTGTCAGTAGGCAATATGATAAAGACTTCCGGCTCCTCGGGCTGGTGCGAATGTTTCAATGTCAGTATGTGCCAAACCGTTGGATTGTGACACACCTTTACGCGTCTCTCGCTCGCTGCTCTCGCTCGAAAACTATAGCGTAACCTAAAACCAATCCATCTTGCGTTCATTATTCGATATGGTGGCGACTTATTTCGAATTTGCGAACGTGTCGGATCGAATGTGAGGTTGGACTAAATTTTTACGAGCGAGCGGAGCGGGTGAGCATCGATCACAATATGCAAGGTATACATATACCTTGCAATATGCATATATATCGTGTTAGTACCTAATTTCGTCAGCCACATCGGACATCACATTGCCCTGTAGTATGTGGAAATAGTACTATTTATGTGAAACTATTCACAAACTGTAAACATTTGTCAGCAGGCAATATGATAAAGACATCCGCCTCCTCGGGCTGGTGCGAATGTTTCAATGTCAGTATGTGCCAAACCGTTGGATTGTGACACACCTTTACGCGTCTCTCGCTCGCTGCGCTCGCTCGAAAACTATAGCGTAACCTAAAACCAATCCATCTTGCGTTCATTATTCGATATGGTGGCGACTTATTTCGAATTTGCGAACGTGTCGGATCGGATGTGAGGTTGGACTAAATTTTTACGAGCGAGCGGAGCGAGCGAGCATCGATCACAATATGCAAGGTATACATATACCTTGCAATATGCATATATATCGTGTTAGTACCTAATTTCGTCAGTCACATCGGACATCACATTGCCCTGTAGTATGTGGAAATAGTACTATTTATGTGAAACTATTCACAAACTGTAAACATTTGTCAGCAGGCAATATGATAAAGACATCCGGCTCCTCGGGCTGGTGCGAATGTTTCAATGTCAGTATGTGCCAAACCGTTGGATTGTGACACACCTTTACGCGTCTCTCGCTCGCTGCGCTCGCTCGAAAACTATAGCGTAACCTAAAACCAATCCATCTTGCGTTCATTATTCGATATGGTGGCGACTTATTTCGAATTTGCGAACGTGTCGGATCGGATGTGAGGTTGGACTAAATTTTTACGAGCGAGCGGAGCGAGCGAGCAACGATCACAATTTGC
This sequence comes from Bombus terrestris, assembly GCF_910591885.1. Lineage (NCBI taxonomy): Eukaryota > Metazoa > Arthropoda > Insecta > Hymenoptera > Apidae > Bombus > Bombus terrestris. Next base: position 114,019 of record NW_025963552.1, on the reverse strand, counting down.
AAGGTATACATATACCTTATATTGCCTTGCATATATTTCGTGTTAGTACCTAACTTTGTCAGCCACTTCGGTTATCACATTGCACTGTAGTATGTCGAAATAGTACAATTTATGTGAAACTATTCACAAACTGTAAACATTTGTCAGTAGGCAATATGATAAAGACTTCCGGCTCCTCGGGCTGGTGCGAATGTTTCAATGTCAGTATGTGCCAAACCGTTGGATTGTGACACACCTTTACGCGTCTCTCGCTCGCTGCTCTCGCTCGAAAACTATAGCGTAACCTAAAACCAATCCATCTTGCGTTCATTATTCGATATGGTGGCGACTTATTTCGAATTTGCGAACGTGTCGGATCGAATGTGAGGTTGGACTAAATTTTTACGAGCGAGCGGAGCGGGTGAGCATCGATCACAATATGCAAGGTATACATATACCTTGCAATATGCATATATATCGTGTTAGTACCTAATTTCGTCAGCCACATCGGACATCACATTGCCCTGTAGTATGTGGAAATAGTACTATTTATGTGAAACTATTCACAAACTGTAAACATTTGTCAGCAGGCAATATGATAAAGACATCCGCCTCCTCGGGCTGGTGCGAATGTTTCAATGTCAGTATGTGCCAAACCGTTGGATTGTGACACACATTTACGCGTCTCTCGTTCGCTGCGCTCGCTCGAAAACGATAGCGTAACCTAAAACCAATCCATCTTGCGTTCATTATTCGATATGGTGGCGACTTATTTCGAATTTGCGAACGTGTCGGATCGGATGTGAGGTTGGACTAAATTTTTACGAGCGAGCGGAGCGAGCGAGCAACGATCACAATTTGCAAGGTATACATATACCTTGCAATATGCATATATATCGTGTTAGTACCTAATTTTGTCAGCCACTTCGGACATCACATTGGACTGTAGTATGTGGTAATAGTACTATTTATGTGAAACTATTCACAAACTGTAAACATTTGTCAGCAGGCAATAGGATATTGACTTCCGGCTCCTCGGGCTGGTGCGAATGTTTCAATGTCCGTATGTGCCAAGCCGTTGGATTGTGACACACCTTTACGCGTCTCTCGTTCGCTGCGCTCGCTCGAAAACTATAGCGTAACCTAAAACCAATCCATCTTGCGTTCATTATTCGATATGGTGGCGACTTATTTCGAATTTGCGAACGTGTCGGATCGGATGTGAGTTTGGACTAAATTTTTACGAGCGAGCGGAGCGAGCGAGCATCGATCACAACATGCAAGGTATACATATACCTTGCAATATGCATATATATCGTGTTAGTACCTAATTTCGTCAGCCACTTCGGACATCACATTGCCCTGTAGTATGTGGAAATAGTACTATTTATGTGAAACTATTCACAAACTGTAAACATCTGTCAGCAGGCAATATGATAAAGACATCCGGCTCCTCGGGCTGGTGCGAATGTTTCAATGTCAGTATGTGCCAAACCGTTGGATTGTGACACACCTTTACGCGTCTCTCGCTCGCTGCGCCCGCTCGAAAGCTGTAGCCTAACCTAAACCCAATCCATCTTGCGTTAGTCATTCGATATGAAGGCAACTTATTTCGAATTTGCGAACGTGTCGGATCGGATGTGAGGTTGGACTAAATTTTTACGAGCGAGCGGAGCGAGCGAGCAACGATCACAATTTGCAAGGTATACATATACCTTGCAATATGCATATATATCGTGTTAGTACCTAATTTTGTCAGCCACTTCGGACATCACATTGCACTGTAGTATGTGGAAATAGTACTATTTATGTGAAACTATTCACAAACTGTAAACATTTGTCAGTAGGCAATATGATAAAGACTTCGGGCTCCTCGGCCTGGTGCGAATGTTTCAATGTCAGTATGTGCCAAACCGTTGGATTGTGACACACCTTTACGCGTCTCTCGCTCGCTGCGTTCGCTCGAAAACTATAGCGTAACCTAAAACCAATCCATCTTGCGTTCATTATTCGATATGGTGGCGACTTATTTCGAATTTGCGAACGTGTCGGATCGGATGTGAGGTTGGACTAAATTTTTACGAGCGAGCGGAGCGAGCGAGCATCGATCACAATATGCAAGGTATACATATACCTTGCAATATGCATATATATCGTGTTAGTACCTAATTTTGTCAGCCACTTCGGACATCACATTGCACTGTAGTATGTGGAAATAGTACTATTTATGTGAAACTATTCACAAACTGTAAACATTTGTCAGCAGGCAATACGATAAGTACTTCCGGCTCCTCTGGCTGGTGCGAATGTTACCATGTGCGTATGTGCCAAACCGTTGGATTGTGACACACCTTTACGCGTCTCTCGCTCGCTGCGTTCGCTCGAAAACTATAGCGTAACCTAAAACCAATCCATCTTGCGTTCATTATTCGATATGGTGGCGACTTATTTCGAATTTGCGAACGTGTCGGATCGGATGTGAGGTTGGACTAAATTTTTACGAGCGAGCGGAGCGAGCGAGCATCGATCACAATATGCAAGGTATACATATACCTTGCAATATGCATATATATAGTGTTAGTACCTAATTTCGTCAGCCACTTCGGACATCACATTGCCCTGTAGTATGTGGAAATAGTACTATTTATGTGAAGCTATTCACAAACTGTAAACATTTGTCAGCAGGCAATAGGATAAAGACTTCCGGCTCCTCGGGCTGGTGCGAATGTTTCAATGTCCGTATGTGCCAAACCGTTGGATTGTGACACACCTTTACGCGTCTCTCGTTCGCTGCGCTCGCTCGAAAACTATAGCGTAACCTAAAACCAATCCATCTTGCGTTCATTATTCGATATGGTGGCGACTTATTTCGAATTTGCGAACGTGTCGGATCGGATGTGAGGTTGGACTAAATTTTTACGAGCGAGCGGAGCGAGCGAGCATCGATCACAATATGCAAGGTATACATATACCTTGCAATATGCATATATATCGTGTTAGTACCTAATTTCGTCAGCCACTTCGGACATCACATTGCCCTGTAGTATGTGGAAATAGTACTATTTATGTGAATCTATTCACAAACTGTAAACATTTGTCAGCAGGCAATATGATAAAGACATCCGGCTCCTCGGGCTGGTGCGAATGTTTCAATGTCAGTATGTGCCAAACCGTTGGATTGTGACACACCTTTACGCGTCTCTCGCTCGCTGCGCCCGCTCGAAAGCTGTAGCCTAACCTAAACCCAATCCATCTTGCGTTAGTCATTCGATATGAAGGCAACTTATTTCGAATTTGCGTACGTGTCGGATCGTATGTGAGGTTGGACTAAATTTTTACGAGCGAGCGGAGCGAGCGAGCAACGATCACAATTTGCAAGGTATACATATACCTTATATTGCCTTGCATATATTTCGTGTTAGTACCTAACTTTGTCAGCCACTTCGGACATCACATTGGACTGTAGTATGTGGAAATAGTACTATTTATGTGAAACTATTCACAAACTGTAAACATTTGTCAGCAGGCAATAGGATAAAGACTTCCGGCTCCTCGGGCTGGTGCGAATGTTTCAATGTCCGTATGCGCCAAACCGTTGGATTGTGACACACCTTTACGCGTCTCTCGTTCGCTGCGCTCGCTCGAAAACTATAGCGTAACCTAAAACCAATCCATCTTGCGTTCATTATTCGATATGGTGGCGACTTATTTCGAATTTGCGAACGTGTCGGATCGGATGTGAGGTTGGACTAAATTTTTACGAGCGAGCGGAGCGAGCGAGCATCGATCACAACATGCAAGGTATACATATACCTTGCAATATGCATATATATCGTGTTAGTACCTAATTTCGTCAGCCACTTCGGACATCACATTGCCCTGTAGTATGTGGAAATAGTACTATTTATGTGAAACTATTCACAAACTGTAAACATTTGTCAGTAGGCAATATGATAAAGACTTCCGGCTCCTCGAGCTGGTGCGAATGTTTCAATGTCAGTATGTGCCAAACCGTTGGATTGTGACACACCTTTACGCGTCTCTCGTTCGCTGCGCTCGCTCGAAAACGATAGCGTAACCTAAAACCAATCCATCTTGCGTTCATTATTCGATATGGTGGCGACTTATTTCGAATTTGCGAACGTGTCGGATCGGATGTGAGGTTGGACTAAATTTTTACGAGCGAGCGGAGCGAGCGAGCAACGATCACAATTTGCAAGGTATACATATACCTTGCAATATGCATATATATCGTGTTAGTACCTAATTTTGTTAGCCACTTCGGACATCACATTGGACTGTAGTATGTGGAAATAGTACTATTTATGTGAAACTATTCACAAACTGTAAACATTTGTCAGCAGGCAATAGGATAAATACTTCCGGCTCCTCTGGCTGGTGCGAATGTTTCAATGTCCGTATGTGCCAAACCGTTAGATTGTGATACACCTTTACACGTCTCTCGCTCGCTGCGCTCGCTCGAAAACTATAGCCTAACCTAAAACCAATCCCTCTTGCGTGAGTCATTCGATATGAAGGCGACTTATTTCGAATTTGCGAACGTGTCGGATGGGATGTGAGGTTGGACTAAATTTTTACGAGCGAGCGGAGCGAGCAAGCAACGATCACAATTTGCAAGGTATACATATACCTTGCAATATGCATATATATCGTGTTAGTACCTAATTTTGTTAGCCACTTCGGACATCACATTGGACTGTAGTATGTGGAAATAGTACTATTTATGTGAAACTATTCACAAACTGTAAACATTTGTCAGCAGGCAATAGGATAAATACTTCCGGCTCCTCTGGCTGGTGCGAATGTTTCAATGTCCGTATGTGCCAAACCGTTAGATTGTGATACACCTTTACGCGTCTCTCGCTCGCTGCGCTCGATTCGAAAACTATAGCCTAACCTAAAACCAATCCCTCTTGCGTTAGTCATTCGATATGAAGGCGACTTATTTCGAATTTGCGAACGTGTCGGATCGGATGTGAGGTTGGACTAAATTTTTACGAGCGAGCGGAGCGAGCGAGCAACGATCACAATTTGCAAGGTATACATATACCTTGCAATATGCATATATATCGTGTTAGTACCTAATTTTGTCAGCCACTTCGGATATCACATTGCACTGTAGTATGTCGAAATAGTACTATTTATGTGAAACTATTCACAAACTGTAAACATTTGTCAGTAGGCAATATGATAAAGACTTCCGGCTCCTCGGGCTGGTGCGAATGTTTCAATGTCAGTATGTGCCAAACCGTTGGATTGTGACACACCTTTACGCGTCTCTCGCTCGCTGCGCTCGCTCGAAAACTATAGCGTAACCTAAAACCAATCCATCTTGCGTTCATTATTCGATATGGTGGCGACTTATTTCGAATTTGCGAACGTGTCGGATCGGATGTGAGGTTGGACTAAATTTTTACGAGCGAGCGGAGCGAGCGAGCATCGATCACAATATGCAAGGTATACATATACCTTGCAATATGCATATATATCGTGTTAGTACCTAATTTCGTCAGCCACATCGGACATCACATTGCCCTGTAGAATGTGGAAATAGTACTATTTATGTGAAACTATTCACAAACTGTAAACATTTGTCAGCAGGCAATATGATAAAGACATCCGGCTCCTCGGGCTGGTGCGAATGTTTCAATGTCAGTATGTGCCAAACCGTTGGATTGTGACACACCTTTACGCGTCTCTCGCTCGCTGCTCTCGCTCGAAAACTATAGCGTAACCTAAAACCAATCCATCTTGCGTTCATTATTCGATATGGTGGCGACTTATTTCGAATTTGCGAACGTGTCGGATCGTATGTGAGGTTGGACTAAATTTTTACGAGCGAGCGGAGCAAGCGAGCAACGATCACAATTTGCAAGGTATACATATACCTTATATTGCCTTGCATATATTTCGTGTTAGTACCTAATTTTGTCAGCCACTTCGGACATCACATTGGACTGTAGTATGTGGTAATAGTACTATTTATGTGAAACTATTCACAAACTGTAAACATTTGTCAGCAGGCAATATGATAAAGACTTCCGGCTCCTCGGGCTGGTGCGAATGTTTCAATGTCCGTATGTGCCAAACCGTTGGATTGTGACACACCTTTACGCGTCTCTCGTTCGCTGCGCTCGCTCGAAAACTATAGCGTAACCTAAAACCAATCCATCTTGCGTTCATTATTCGATATGGTGGCGACTTATTTCGAATTTGCGAACGTGTCGGATCGGATGTGAGGTTGGACTAAATTTTTACGAGCGAGCGGAGCGAGCGAGCAACGATCACAATTTGCAAGGTATTCATATACCTTATATTGCCTTGCATATATTTCGTGTTAGTACCTAACTTTGTCAGCCACTTCGGTTATCACATTGCACTGTAGTATGTCGAAATAGTACTATTTATGTGAAACTATTCACAAACTGTAAACATTTGTCAGTAGGCAATATGATAAAGACTTCCGGCTCCTCGGGCTGGTGCGAATGTTTCAATGTCAGTATGTGCCAAACCGTTGGATTGTGACACACCTTTACGCGTCTCTCGCTCGCTGCTCTCGCTCGAAAACTATAGCGTAACCTAAAACCAATCCATCTTGCGTTCATTATTCGATATGGTGGCGACTTATTTCGAATTTGCGAACGTGTCGGATCGAATGTGAGGTTGGACTAAATTTTTACGAGCGAGCGGAGCGGGTGAGCATCGATCACAATATGCAAGGTATACATATACCTTGCAATATGCATATATATCGTGTTAGTACCTAATTTCGTCAGCCACATCGGACATCACATTGCCCTGTAGTATGTGGAAATAGTACTATTTATGTGAAACTATTCACAAACTGTAAACATTTGTCAGCAGGCAATATGATAAAGACATCCGCCTCCTCGGGCTGGTGCGAATGTTTCAATGTCAGTATGTGCCAAACCGTTGGATTGTGACACACCTTTACGCGTCTCTCGCTCGCTGCGCTCGCTCGAAAACTATAGCGTAACCTAAAACCAATCCATCTTGCGTTCATTATTCGATATGGTGGCGACTTATTTCGAATTTGCGAACGTGTCGGATCGGATGTGAGGTTGGACTAAATTTTTACGAGCGAGCGGAGCGAGCGAGCATCGATCACAATATGCAAGGTATACATATACCTTGCAATATGCATATATATCGTGTTAGTACCTAATTTCGTCAGTCACATCGGACATCACATTGCCCTGTAGTATGTGGAAATAGTACTATTTATGTGAAACTATTCACAAACTGTAAACATTTGTCAGCAGGCAATATGATAAAGACATCCGGCTCCTCGGGCTGGTGCGAATGTTTCAATGTCAGTATGTGCCAAACCGTTGGATTGTGACACACCTTTACGCGTCTCTCGCTCGCTGCGCTCGCTCGAAAACTATAGCGTAACCTAAAACCAATCCATCTTGCGTTCATTATTCGATATGGTGGCGACTTATTTCGAATTTGCGAACGTGTCGGATCGGATGTGAGGTTGGACTAAATTTTTACGAGCGAGCGGAGCGAGCGAGCAACGATCACAATTTGCAAGGTATACATATACCTTATATTGCCTTGCATATATTTCGTGTTAGTACCTAACTTTGTCAGCCACTTCGGTTATCACATTGCACTGTAGTATGTCGAAATAGTACTATTTATGTGAAACTATTCACAAACTGTAAACATTTGTCAGTAGGCAATATGATAAAGACTTCCGGCTCCTCGGGCTGGTGCGAATGTTTCAATGTCAGTATGTGCCAAACCGTTGGATTGTGACACACCTTTACGCGTCTCTCGCTCGCTGCTCTCGCTCGAAAACTATAGCGTAACCTAAAACCAATCCATCTTGCGTTCATTATTCGATATGGTGGCGACTTATTTCGAATTTGCGAACGTGTCGGATCGAATGTGAGGTTGGACTAAATTTTTACGAGCGAGCGGAGCGGGTGAGCATCGATCACAATATGCAAGGTATACATATACCTTGCAATATGCATATATATCGTGTTAGTACCTAATTTCGTCAGCCACATCGGACATCACATTGCCCTGTAGTATGTGGAAATAGTACTATTTATGTGAAACTATTCACAAACTGTAAACATTTGTCAGCAGGCAATATGATAAAGACATCCGCCTCCTCGGGCTGGTGCGAATGTTTCAATGTCAGTATGTGCCAAACCGTTGGATTGTGACACACCTTTACGCGTCTCTCGCTCGCTGCGCTCGCTCGAAAACTATAGCGTAACCTAAAACCAATCCATCTTGCGTTCATTATTCGATATGGTGGCGACTTATTTCGAATTTTCGAACGTGTCGGATCGTATGTGAGGTTGGAGTAAATTTTTAGGAGCGAGCGGAGCGAGCGAGCAACGATCACAATTTGCAAGGTATACATATACCTTATATTGCCTTGCATATATTTCGTGTTAGTACCTAATTTTGTCAGCCACTTCGGACATCACATTGGACTGTAGTATGTGGTAATAGTACTATTTATGTGAAACTATTCACAAACTGTAAACATTTGTCAGCAGGCAATAGGATAAAGACTTCCGGCTCCTCGGGCTGGTGCGAATGTTTCAATGTCCGTATGTGCCAAACCGTTGGATTGTGACACACCTTTACGCGTCTCTCGTTCGCTGCGCTCGCTCGAAAACTATAGCGTAACCTAAAACCAATCCATCTTGCGTTCATTATTCGATATGGTGGCGACTTATTTCGAATTTGCGAACGTGTCGGATCGGATGTGAGGTTGGACTAAATTTTTACGAGCGAACGGAGCGAGCGAGCAACGATCACAATTTGCAAGGTATGCATATACCTTATATTGCCTTGCATATATTTCGTGTTAGTACCTAATTTTGTCAGCCACTTCGGACATCACATTGGACTGTAGTATGTGGAAATAGTACTATTTATGTGAAACTATTCACAAACTGTAAACATTTGTCAGCAGGCAATAGGATAAAGACTTCCGGCTCCTCGGGCTGGTGCGAATGTTTCAATGTCCGTATGTGCCAAACCGTTGGATTGTGACACACCTTTACGCGTCTCTCGTTCGCTGCGCTCGCTCGAAAACTATAGCGTAACCTAAAACCAATCCATCTTGCGTTCATTATTCGATATGGTGGCGACTTATTTCGAATTTGCGAACGTGTCGGGTCGGATGTGAGGTTGGACTAAATTTTTACGAGCGAGCGGAGCGAGCGAGCAACGATCACAATTTGCAAGGTATACATATACCTTGCAATATGCATATATATCGTGTTAGTACCTAATTTTGTTAGCCACTTCGGACATCACATTGGACTGTAGTATGTGGAAATAGTACTATTTATGTGAAACTATTCACAAACTGTAAACATTTGTCAGCAGGCAATAGGATAAATACTTCCGGCTCCTCTGGCTGGTGCGAATGTTTCAATGTCCGTATGTGCCAAACCGTTAGATTGTGATACACCTTTACGCGTCTCTCGCTCGCTGCGCTCGATTCGAAAACTATAGCCTAACCTAAAACCAATCCCTCTTGCGTTAGTCATTCGATATGAAGGCGACTTATTTCGAATTTGCGAACGTGTCGGATCGGATGTGAGGTTGGACTAAATTTTTACGAGCGAGCGGAGCGAGCGAGCAACGATCACAATTTGCATGGTATACATATACCTTGCAATATGCATATATATCGTGTTAGTACCTAATTTTGTCAGCCACTTCGGATATCACATTGCACTGTAGTATGTCGAAATAGTACTATTTATGTGAAACTATTCACAAACTGTAAACATTTGTCAGTAGGCAATATGATAAAGACTTCCGGCTCCTCGGGCTGGTGCGAATGTTTCAATGTCAGTATGTGCCAAACCGTTGGATTGTGACACACCTTTACGCGTCTCTCGCTCGCTGCTCTCGCTCGAAAACTATAGCGTAACCTAAAACCAATCCATCTTGCGTTCATTATTCGATATGGTGGCGACTTATTTCGAATTTGCGAACGTGTCGGATCGAATGTGAGGTTGGACTAAATTTTTACGAGCGAGCGGAGCGGGTGAGCATCGATCACAATATGCAAGGTATACATATACCTTGCAATATGCATATATATCGTGTTAGTACCTAATTTCGTCAGCCACATCGGACATCACATTGCCCTGTAGTATGTGGAAATAGTACTATTTATGTGAAACTATTCACAAACTGTAAACATTTGTCAGCAGGCAATATGATAAAGACATCCGCCTCCTCGGGCTGGTGCGAATGTTTCAATGTCAGTATGTGCCAAACCGTTGGATTGTGACACACCTTTACGCGTCTCTCGCTCGCTGCGCTCGCTCGAAAACTATAGCGTAACCTAAAACCAATCCATCTTGCGTTCATTATTCGATATGGTGGCGACTTATTTCGAATTTGCGAACGTGTCGGATCGGATGTGAGGTTGGACTAAATTTTTACGAGCGAGCGGAGCGAGCGAGCATCGATCACAATATGCAAGGTATATGTATACCTTGCAATATGCATATATATCGTGTTAGTACCTAATTTCGTCAGTCACATCGGACATCACATTGCCCTGTAGTATGTGGAAATAGTACTATTTATGTGAAACTATTCACAAACTGTAAACATTTGTCAGCAGGCAATATGATAAAGACATCCGGCTCCTCGGGCTGGTGCGAATGTTTCAATGTCAGTATGTGCCAAACCGTTGGATTGTGACACACCTTTACGCGTCTCTCGCTCGCTGCGCTCGCTCGAAAACTATAGCGTAACCTAAAACCAATCCATCTTGCGTTCATTATTCGATATGGTGGCGACTTATTTCGAATTTGCGAACGTGTCGGATCGGATGTGAGGTTGGACTAAATTTTTACGAGCGAGCGGAGCGAGCGAGCAACGATCACAATTTGCAAGGTATACATATACCTTATATTGCCTTGCATACATTTCGTGTTAGTACCTAACTTTGTCAGCCACTTCGGTTATCACATTGCACTGTAGTATGTCGAAATAGTACAATTTATGTGAAACTATTCACAAACTGTAAACATTTGTCAGTAGGCAATATGATAAAGACTTCCGGCTCCTCGGGCTAGTGCGAATGTTTCAATGTCAGTATGTGCCAAACCGTTGGATTGTGACACACCTTTACGCGTCTCTCGCTCGCTGCTCTCGCTCGAAAACTATAGCGTAACCTAAAACCAATCCATCTTGCGTTCATTATTCGATATGGTGGCGACTTATTTCGAATTTGCGAACGTGTCGGATCGAATGTGAGGTTGGACTAAATTTTTACGAGCGAGCGGAGCGGGTGAGCATCGATCACAATATGCAAGGTATACATATACCTTGCAATATGCATATATATCGTGTTAGTACCTAATTTCGTCAGCCACATCGGACATCACATTGCCCTGTAGTATGTGGAAATAGTACTATTTATGTGAAACTATTCACAAACTGTAAACATTTGTCAGCAGGCAATATGATAAAGACATCCGCCTCCTCGGGCTGGTGCGAATGTTTCAATGTCAGTATGTGCCAAACCGTTGGATTGTGACACACCTTTACGCGTCTCTCGCTCGCTGCGCTCGCTCGAAAACTATAGCGTAACCTAAAACCAATCCATCTTGCGTTCATTATTCGATATGGTGGCGACTTATTTCGAATTTTCGAACGTGTCGGATCGTATGTGAGGTTGGAGTAAATTTTTAGGAGCGAGCGGAGCGAGCGAGCAACGATCACAATTTGCAAGGTATACATATACCTTATATTGCCTTGCATATATTTCGTGTTAGTACCTAATTTTGTCAGCCACTTCGGACATCACATTGGACTGTAGTATGTGGTAATAGTACTATTTATGTGAAACTATTCACAAACTGTAAACATTTGTCAGCAGGCAATAGGATAAAGACTTCCGGCTCCTCGGGCTGGTGCGAATGTTTCAATGTCCGTATGTGCCAAACCGTTGGATTGTGACACACCTTTACGCGTCTCTCGTTCGCTGCGCTCGCTCGAAAACTATAGCGTAACCTAAAACCAATCCATCTTGCGTTCATTATTCGATATGGTGGCGACTTATTTCGAATTTGCGAACGTGTCGGATCGGATGTGAGGTTGGACTAAATTTTTACGAGCGAACGGAGCGAGCGAGCAACGATCACAATTTGCAAGGTATGCATATACCTTATATTGCCTTGCATATATTTCGTGTTAGTACCTAATTTTGTCAGCCACTTCGGACATCACATTGGACTGTAGTATGTGGAAATAGTACTATTTATGTGAAACTATTCACAAACTGTAAACATTTGTCAGCAGGCAATAGGATAAAGACTTCCGGCTCCTCGGGCTGGTGCGAATGTTTCAATGTCCGTATGTGCCAAACCGTTGGATTGTGACACACCTTTACGCGTCTCTCGTTCGCTGCGCTCGCTCGAAAACTATAGCGTAACCTAAAACCAATCCATCTTGCGTTCATTATTCGATATGGTGGCGACTTATTTCGAATTTGCGAACGTGTCGGGTCGGATGTGAGGTTGGACTAAATTTTTACGAGCGAGCGGAGCGAGCGAGCAACGATCACAATTTGCAAGGTATACATATACCTTGCAATATGCATATATATCGTGTTAGTACCTAATTTTGTTAGCCACTTCGGACATCACATTGGACTGTAGTATGTGGAAATAGTACTATTTATGTGAAACTATTCACAAACTGTAAACATTTGTCAGCAGGCAATAGGATAAATACTTCCGGCTCCTCTGGCTGGTGCGAATGTTTCAATGTCCGTATGTGCCAAACCGTTAGATTGTGATACACCTTTACGCGTCTCTCGCTCGCTGCGCTCGATTCGAAAACTATAGCCTAACCTAAAACCAATCCCTCTTGCGTTAGTCATTCGATATGAAGGCGACTTATTTCGAATTTGCGAACGTGTCGGATCGGATGTGAGGTTGGACTAAATTTTTACGAGCGAGCGGAGCGAGCGAGCAACGATCACAATTTGCATGGTATACATATACCTTGCAATATGCATATATATCGTGTTAGTACCTAATTTTGTCAGCCACTTCGGATATCACATTGCACTGTAGTATGTCGAAATAGTACTATTTATGTGAAACTATTCACAAACTGTAAACATTTGTCAGTAGGCAATATGATAAAGACTTCCGGCTCCTCGGGCTGGTGCGAATGTTTCAATGTCAGTATGTGCCAAACCGTTGGATTGTGACACACCTTTACGCGTCTCTCGTTCGCTGCGCTCGCTCGAAAACTATAGCGTAACCTAAAACCAATCCATCTTGCGTTCATTATTCGATATGGTGGCGACTTATTTCGAATTTGCGAACGTGTCGGATCGGATGTGAGGTTGGACTAAATTTTTACGAGCGAGCGGAGCGAGCGAGCAACGATCACAATTTGCAAGGTATACATATACCTTGCAATATGCATATATATCGTGTTAGTACCTAATTTTGTCAGCCACTTCGGATATCACATTGCACTGTAGTATGTCGAAATAGTACTATTTATGTGAAACTATTCACAAACTGTAAACATTTGTCAGTAGGCAATATGATAAAGACTTCCGGCTCCTCGGGCTGGTGCGAATGTTGCAATGTCAGTATGTGCCAAACCGTTGGATTGTGACACACCTTTACGCGTCTCTCGCTCGCTGCGCTCGCTCGAAAACTATAGCGTAACCTAAAACCAATCCATCTTGCGTTCATTATTCGATATGGTGGCGACTTATTTCGAATTTGCGAACGTGTCGGATCGGATGTGAGGTTGGACTAAATTTTTACGAGCGAGCGGAGCGAGCGAGCATCGATCACAATATGCAAGGTATACATATACCTTGCAATATGCATATATATCGTGTTAGTACCTAATTTCGTCAGTCACATCGGACATCACATTGCCCTGTAGTATGTGGAAATAGTACTATTTATGTGAAACTATTCACAAACTGTAAACATTTGTCAGCAGGCAATATGATAAAGACATCCGGCTCCTCGGGCTGGTGCGAATGTTTCAATGTCAGTATGTGCCAAACCGTTGGATTGTGACACACCTTTACGCGTCTCTCGCTCGCTGCGCTCGCTCGAAAACTATAGCGTAACCTAAAACCAATCCATCTTGCGTTCATTATTCGATATGGTGGCGACTTATTTCGAATTTGCGAACGTGTCGGATCGTATGTGAGGTTGGACTAAATTTTTACGAGCGAGCGGAGCGGGTGAGCATCGATCACAATTTGCAAGGTATACATATACCTTGCAATATGCATATATATCGTGTTAGTACCTAATTTTGTTAGCCACTTCGGACATCACATTGGACTGTAGTATGTGGAAATAGTACTATTTATGTGAAACTATTCACAAACTGTAAACATTTGTCAGCAGGCAATAGGATAAATACTTCCGGCTCCTCTGGCTGGTGCGAATGTTTCTATGTCCGTATGTGCCAAACCGTTAGATTGTGATACACCTTTACGCGTCTCTCGCTCGCTGCTCTCGCTCGAAAACTATAGCGTAACCTAAAACCAATCCATCTTGCGTTCATTATTCGATATGGTGGCGACTTATTTCGAATTTGCGAACGTGTCGGATCGTATGTGAGGTTGGACTAAATTTTTACGAGCGAGCGGAGCAAGCGAGCAACGATCACAATTTGCAAGGTATACATATACCTTATATTGCCTTGCATATATTTCGTGTTAGTACCTAATTTTGTCAGCCACTTCGGACATCACATTGGACTGTAGTATGTGGTAATAGTACTATTTATGTGAAACTATTCACAAACTGTAAACATTTGTCAGCAGGCAATATGATAAAGACTTCCGGCTCCTCGGGCTGGTGCGAATGTTTCAATGTCCGTATGTGCCAAACCGTTGGATTGTGACACACCTTTACGCGTCTCTCGTTCGCTGCGCTCGCTCGAAAACTATAGCGTAACCTAAAACCAATCCATCTTGCGTTCATTATTCGATATGGTGGCGACTTATTTCGAATTTGCGAACGTGTCGGATCGGATGTGAGGTTGGACTAAATTTTTACGAGCGAGCGGAGCGAGCGAGCAACGATCACAATTTGCAAGGTATACATATACCTTATATTGCCTTGCATATATTTCGTGTTAGTACCTAACTTTGTCAGCCACTTCGGACATCACATTGGACTGTAGTATGTGGAAATAGTACTATTTATGTGAAACTATTCACAAACTGTAAACATTTGTCAGCAGGCAATAGGATAAAGACTTCCGGCTCCTCGGGCTGGTGCGAATGCTTCAATGTCCGTATGCGCCAAACCGTTGGATTGTGACACACCTTTACGCGTCTCTCGTTCGCTGCGCTCGCTCGAAAACTATAGCCTAACCTAAAACCAATCCCTCTTGCGTTAGTCATTCGATATGAAGGCGACTTATTTCGAATTTGCGAACGTGTCGGATCGGATGTGAGGTTGGACTAAATTTTTACGAGCGAGCGGAGCGAGCGAGCAACGATCACAATTTGCATGGTATACATATACCTTGCAATATGCATATATATCGTGTTAGTACCTAATTTTGTCAGCCACTTCGGATATCACATTGCACTGTAGTATGTCGAAATAGTACTATTTATGTGAAACTATTCACAAACTGTAAACATTTGTCAGTAGGCAATATGATAAAGACTTCCGGCTCCTCGGGCTGGTGCGAATGTTTCAATGTCAGTATGTGCCAAACCGTTGGATTGTGACACACCTTTACGCGTCTCTCGTTCGCTGCGCTCGCTCGAAAACTATAGCGTAACCTAAAACCAATCCATCTTGCGTTCATTATTCGATATGGTGGCGACTTATTTCGAATTTGCGAACGTGTCGGATCGGATGTGAGGTTGGACTAAATTTTTACGAGCGAGCGGAGCGAGCGAGCAACGATCACAATTTGCAAGGTATACATATACCTTGCAATATGCATATATATCGTGTTAGTACCTAATTTTGTCAGCCACTTCGGATATCACATTGCACTGTAGTATGTCGAAATAGTACTATTTATGTGAAACTATTCACAAACTGTAAACATTTGTCAGTAGGCAATATGATAAAGACTTCCGGCTCCTCGGGCTGGTGCGAATGTTGCAATGTCAGTATGTGCCAAACCGTTGGATTGTGACACACCTTTACGCGTCTCTCGCTCGCTGCGCTCGCTCGAAAACTATAGCGTAACCTAAAACCAATCCATCTTGCGTTCATTATTCGATATGGTGGCGACTTATTTCGAATTTGCGATCGTGTCGGATCGGATGTGAGGTTGGACTAAATTTTTACGAGCGAGCGGAGCGAGCGAGCATCGATCACAATATGCAAGGTATACATATACCTTGCAATATGCATATATATCGTGTTAGTACCTAATTTCGTCAGTCACATCGGACATCACATTGCCCTGTAGTATGTGGAAATAGTACTATTTATGTGAAACTATTCACAAACTGTAAACATTTGTCAGCAGGCAATATGATAAAGACATCCGGCTCCTCGGGCTGGTGCGAATGTTTCAATGTCAGTATGTGCCAAACCGTTGGATTGTGACACACCTTTACGCGTCTCTCGCTCGCTGCGCTCGCTCGAAAACTATAGCGTAACCTAAAACCAATCCATCTTGCGTTCATTATTCGATATGGTGGCGACTTATTTCGAATTTGCGAACGTGTCGGATCGTATGTGAGGTTGGACTAAATTTTTACGAGCGAGCGGAGCGAGCGAGCAACGATCACAATTTGCAAGGTATACATATACCTTATATTGCCTTGCATATATTTCGTGTTAGTACCTAATTTTGTCAGCCACTTCGGACATCACATTGGACTGTAGTATGTGGTAATCGTACTATTTATGTGAAACTATTCACAAACTGTAAACATTTGTCAGCAGGCAATAGGATATTGACTTCCGGCTCCTCGGGCTGGTGCGAATGTTTCAATGTCCGTATGTGCCAAGCCGTTGGATTGTGACACACCTTTACGCGTCTCTCGTTCGCTGCGCTCGCTCGAAAACTATAGCGTAACCTAAAACCAATCCATCTTGCGTTCATTATTCGATATGGTGGCGACTTATTTCGAATTTGCGAACGTGTCGGATCGGATGTGAGTTTGGACTAAATTTTTACGAGCGAGCGGAGCGAGCGAGCATCGATCACAACATGCAAGGTATACATATACCTTGCAATATGCATATATATCGTGTTAGTACCTAATTTCGTCAGCCACTTCGGACATCACATTGCCCTGTAGTATGTGGAAATAGTAATATTTATGTGAAACTATTCACAAACTGTAAACATCTGTCAGCAGGCAATATGATAAAGACATCCGGCTCCTCGGGCTGGTGCGAATGTTTCAATGTCAGTATGTGCCAAACCGTTGGATTGTGACACACCTTTACGCGTCTCTCGCTCGCTGCGCCCGCTCGAAAGCTGTAGCCTAACCTAAACCCAATCCATCTTGCGTTAGTCATTCGATATGAAGGCAACTTATTTCGAATTTGCGAACGTGTCGGATCGGATGTGAGGTTGGACTAAATTTTTACGAGCGAGCGGAGCGAGCGAGCAACGATCACAATTTGCAAGGTATACATATACCTTGCAATATGCATATATATCGTGTTAGTACCTAATTTTGTCAGCCACTTCGGACATCACATTGCACTGTAGTATGTGGAAATAGTACTATTTATGTGAAACTATTCACAAACTGTAAACATTTGTCAGTAGGCAATATGATAAAGACTTCGGGCTCCTCGGCCTGGTGCGAATGTTTCAATGTCAGTATGTGCCAAACCGTTGGATTGTGACACACCTTTACGCGTCTCTCGCTCGCTGCGTTCGCTCGAAAACTATAGCGTAACCTAAAACCAATCCATCTTGCGTTCATTATTCGATATGGTGGCGACTTATTTCGAATTTGCGAACGTGTCGGATCGGATGTGAGGTTGGACTAAATTTTTACGAGCGAGCGGAGCGAGCGAGCATCGATCACAATATGCAAGGTATACATATACCTTGCAATATGCATATATATCGTGTTAGTACCTAATTTTGTCAGCCACTTCGGACATCACATTGCACTGTAGTATGTGGAAATAGTACTATTTATGTGAAACTATTCACAAACTGTAAACATTTGTCAGCAGGCAATACGATAAGTACTTCCGGCTCCTCTGGCTGGTGCGAATGTTTCCATGTGCGTATGTGCCAAACCGTTGGATTGTGACACACCTTTACGCGTCTCTCGCTCGCTGCGTTCGCTCGAAAACTATAGCGTAACCTAAAACCAATCCATCTTGCGTTCATTATTCGATATGGTGGCGACTTATTTCGAATTTGCGAACGTGTCGGATCGGATGTGAGGTTGGACTAAATTTTTACGAGCGAGCGGAGCGAGCGAGCATCGATCACAATATGCAAGGTATACATATACCTTGCAATATGCATATATATCGTGTTAGTACCTAATTTCGTCAGCCACTTCGGACATCGCATTGCCCTGTAGTATGTGGAAATAGTACTATTTATGTGAATCTATTCACAAACTGTAAACATTTGTCAGCAGGCAATATGATAAAGACATCCGGCTCCTCGGGCTGGTGCGAATGTTTCAATGTCAGTATGTGCCAAACCGTTGGATTGTGACACACCTTTACGCGTCTCTCGCTCGCTGCGCCCGCTCGAAAGCTGTAGCCTAACCTAAACCCAATCCATCTTGCGTTAGTCATTCGATATGAAGGCAACTTATTTCGAATTTGCGAACGTGTCGGATCGTATGTGAGGTTGGACTAAATTTTTACGAGCGAGCGGAGCGAGCGAGCAACGATCACAATTTGCAAGGTATACATATACCTTATATTGCCTTGCATACATTTCGTGTTAGTACCTAACTTTGTCAGCCACTTCGGACATCACATTGGACTGTAGTATGTGGAAATAGTACTATTTATGTGAAACTATTCACAAACTGTAAACATTTGTCAGCAGGCAATAGGATAAAGACTTCCGGCTCCTCGGGCTGGTGCGAATGTTTCAATGTCCGTATGCGCCAAACCGTTGGATTGTGACACACCTTTACGCGTCTCTCGTTCGCTGCGCTCGCTCGAAAACTATAGCGTAACCTAAAACCAATCCATCTTGCGTTCATTATTCGATATGGTGGCGACTTATTTCGAATTTGCGAACGTGTCGGATCGGATGTGAGGTTGGACTAAATTTTTACGAGCGAGCGGAGCGAGCGAGCATCGATCACAACATGCAAGGTATACATATACCTTGCAATATGCATATATATCGTGTTAGTACCTAATTTCGTCAGCCACTTCGGACATCACATTGCCCTGTAGTATGTGGAAATAGTACTATTTATGTGAAACTATTCACAAACTGTAAACATTTGTCAGTAGGCAATATGATAAAGACTTCCGGCTCCTCGAGCTGGTGCGAATGTTTCAATGTCAGTATGTGCCAAACCGTTGGATTGTGACACACCTTTACGCGTCTCTCGTTCGCTGCGCTCGCTCGAAAACTATAGCGTAACCTAAAACCAATCCATCTTGCGTTCATTATTCGATATGGTGGCGACTTATTTCGAATTTGCGAACGTGTCGGATCGGATGTGAGGTTGGACTAAATTTTTACGAGCGAGCGGAGCGAGCGAGCAACGATCACAATTTGCAAGGTATACATATACCTTGCAATATGCATATATATCGTGTTAGTACCTAATTTTGTTAGCCACTTCGGACATCACATTGGACTGTAGTATGTGGAAATAGTACTATTTATGTGAAACTATTCACAAACTGTAAACATTTGTCAGCAGGCAATAGGATAAATACTTCCGGCTCCTCTGGCTGGTGCGAATGTTTCAATGTCCGTATGTGCCAAACCGTTAGATTGTGATACACCTTTACACGTCTCTCGCTCGCTGCGCTCGCTCGAAAACTATAGCCTAACCTAAAACCAATCCCTCTTGCGTTAGTCATTCGATATGAAGGCGACTTATTTCGAATTTGCGAACGTGTCGGATGGGATGTGAGGTTGGACTAAATTTTTACGAGCGAGCGGAGCGAGCAAGCAACGATCACAATTTGCAAGGTATACATATACCTTGCAATATGCATATATATCGTGTTAGTACCTAATTTTGTTAGCCACTTCGGACATCACATTGGACTGTAGTATGTGGAAATAGTACTATTTATGTGAAACTATTCACAAACTGTAAACATTTGTCAGCAGGCAATAGGATAAATACTTCCGGCTCCTCTGGCTGGTGCGAATGTTTCAATGTCCGTATGTGCCAAACCGTTAGATTGTGATACACCTTTACGCGTCTCTCGCTCGCTGCGCTCGATTCGAAAACTATAGCCTAACCTAAAACCAATCCCTCTTGCGTTAGTCATTCGATATGAAGGCGACTTATTTCGAATTTGCGAACGTGTCGGATCGGATGTGAGGTTGGACTAAATTTTTACGAGCGAGCGGAGCGAGCGAGCAACGATCACAATTTGCAAGGTATACATATACCTTGCAATATGCATATATATCGTGTTAGTACCTAATTTTGTCAGCCACTTCGGATATCACATTGCACTGTAGTATGTCGAAATAGTACTATTTATGTGAAACTATTCACAAACTGTAAACATTTGTCAGTAGGCAATATGATAAAGACTTCCGGCTCCTCGGGCTGGTGCGAATGTTTCAATGTCAGTATGTGCCAAACCGTTGGATTGTGACACACCTTTACGCGTCTCTCGCTCGCTGCGCTCGCTCGAAAACTATAGCGTAACCTAAAACCAATCCATCTTGCGTTCATTATTCGATATGGTGGCGACTTATTTCGAATTTGCGAACGTGTCGGATCGGATGTGAGGTTGGACTAAATTTTTACGAGCGAGCGGAGCGAGCGAGCATCGATCACAATATGCAAGGTATACATATACCTTGCAATATGCATATATATCGTGTTAGTACCTAATTTCGTCAGCCACATCGGACATCACATTGCCCTGTAGAATGTGGAAATAGTACTATTTATGTGAAACTATTCACAAACTGTAAACGTTTGTCAGCAGGCAATATGATAAAGACATCCGGCTCCTCGGGCTGGTGCGAATGTTTCAATGTCAGTATGTGCCAAACCGTTGGATTGTGACACACCTTTACGCGTCTCTCGCTCGCTGCTCTCGCTCGAAAACTATAGCGTAACCTAAAACCAATCCATCTTGCGTTCATTATTCGATATGGTGGCGACTTATTTCGAATTTGCGAACGTGTCGGATCGTATGTGAGGTTGGACTAAATTTTTACGAGCGAGCGGAGCAAGCGAGCAACGATCACAATTTGCAAGGTATACATATACCTTATATTGCCTTGCATATATTTCGTGTTAGTACCTAATTTTGTCAGCCACTTCGGACATCACATTGGACTGTAGTATGTGGTAATAGTACTATTTATGTGAAACTATTCACAAACTGTAAACATTTGTCAGCAGGCAATATGATAAAGACTTCCGGCTCCTCGGGCTGGTGCGAATGTTTCAATGTCCGTATGTGCCAAACCGTTGGATTGTGACACACCTTTACGCGTCTCTCGTTCGCTGCGCTCGCTCGAAAACTATAGCGTAACCTAAAACCAATCCATCTTGCGTTCATTATTCGATATGGTGGCGACTTATTTCGAATTTGCGAACGTGTCGGATCGGATGTGAGGTTGGACTAAATTTTTACGAGCGAGCGGAGCGAGCGAGCAACGATCACAATTTGCAAGGTATACATATACCTTATATTGCCTTGCATATATTTCGTGTTAGTACCTAAATTTGTCAGCCACTTCGGACATCACATTGGACTGTAGTATGTGGAAATAGTACTATTTATGTGAAACTATTCACAAACTGTAAACATTTGTCAGCAGGCAATAGGATAAAGACTTCCGGCTCATCGGGCTGGTGCGAATGCTTCAATGTCCGTATGCGCCAAACCGTTGGATTGTGACACACCTTTAGCGTCTCTCGTTCGCTGCGCTCGCTCGAAAACTATAGCGTAACCTAAAACCAATCCATCTTGCGTTCATTATTCGATATGGTGGCGACTTATTTCGAATTTGCGAACGTGTCGGATCGGATGTGAGGTTGGACTAAATTTTTACGAGCGAGCGGAGCGAGCGAGCATCGATCACAACATGCAAGGTATACATATACCTTGCAATATGCATATATATCGTGTTAGTACCTAATTTCGTCAGCCACTTCGGACATCACATTGCCCTGTAGTATGTGGAAATAGTACTATTTATGTGAAACTATTCACAAACTGTAAACATCTGTCAGCAGGCAATATGATAAAGACATCCGGCTCCTCGGGCTGGTGCGAATGTTTCAATGTCAGTATGTGCCAAACCGTTGGATTGTGACACACCTTTACGAGTCTCTCGCTCGCTGCGCCCGCTCGAAAGCTGTAGCCTAACCTAAACCCAATCCATCTTGCGTTCATTATTCGATATGGTGGCGACTTATTTCGAATTTGCGAACGTGTCGGATCGGATGTGAGGTTGGACTAAATTTTTACGAGCGAGCGGAGCGAGCGAGCATCGATCACAATATGCAAGGTATACATATACCTTGCAATATGCATATATATAGTGTTAGTACCTAATTTCGTCAGCCACTTCGGACATCACATTGCCCTGTAGTATGTGGAAATAGTGCTATTTATGTGAAACTATTCACAAACTGTAAACATTTGTCAGCAGGCAATATGATAAAGACATCCGGCTCCTCGGGCTGGTGCGAATGTTTGAATGTCAGTATGTGCCAAACCGTTGGATTGTGACACACCTTTACGCGTCTCTCGCTCGCTGCGCTCGCTCGAAAGCTGTAGCCTAACCTAAACCCAATCCATCTTGCGTTAGTCATTCGATATGAAGGCAACTTATTTCGAATTTGCGAACGTGTCGGATCGTATGTGAGGTTGGACTAAATTTTTACGAGCGAGCGGAGCGAGCGAGCAACGATCACAATTTGCAAGGTATACATATACCTTATATTGCCTTGCATATATTTCGTGTTAGTACCTAACTTTGTCAGCCACTTCGGACATCACATTGGACTGTAGTATGTGGAAATAGTACTATTTATGTGAAACTATTCACAAACTGTAAACATTTGTCAGCAGGCAATAGGATAAAGACTTCCGGCTCCTCGGGCTGGTGCGAATGTTTCAATGTCCGTATGCGCCAAACCGTTGGATTGTGACACACCTTTACGCGTCTCTCGTTCGCTGCGCTCGCTCGAAAACTATAGCGTAACCTAAAACCAATCCATCTTGCGTTCATTATTCGATATGGTGGCGACTTATTTCGAATTTGCGAACGTGTCGGATCGGATGTGAGGTTGGACTAAATTTTTACGAGCGAGCGGAGCGAGCGAGCATCGATCACAACATGCAAGGTATACATATACCTTGCAATATGCATATATATCGTGTTAGTACCTAATTTCGTCAGCCACTTCGGACATCACATTGCCCTGTAGTATGTGGAAATAGTACTATTTATGTGAAACTATTCACAAACTGTAAACATCTGTCAGCAGGCAATATGATAAAGACATCCGGCTCCTCGGGCTGGTGCGAATGTTTCAATGTCAGTATGTGCCAAACCGTTGGATTGTGACACACCTTTACGCGTCTCTCGCTCGCTGCGCCCGCTCGAAAGCTGTAGCCTAACCTAAACCCAATCCATCTTGCGTTAGTCATTCGATATGAAGGCAACTTATTTCGAATTTGCGAACGTGTCGGATCGGATGTGAGGTTGGACTAAATTTTTACGAGCGAGCGGAGCGAGCGAGCAACGATCACAATTTGCAAGGTATACATATACCTTGCAATATGCATATATATCGTGTTAGTACCTAATTTTGTCCGCCACTTCGGACATCACATTGCACTGTAGTATGTGGAAATAGTACTATTTATGTGAAACTATTCACAAACTGTAAACATTTGTCAGTAGGCAATATGATAAAGACTTCCGGCTCCTCGGCCTGGTGCGAATGTTTCAATGTCAGTATGTGCCAAACCGTTGGATTGTGACACACCTTTACGCGTCTCTCGCTCGCTGCGTTCGCTCGAAAACTATAGCGTAACCTAAAACCAATCCATCTTGCGTTCATTATTCGATATGGTGGCGACTTATTTCGAATTTGCGAACGTGTCGGATCGGATGTGAGGTTGGACTAAATTTTTACGAGCGAGCGGAGCGAGCGAGCATCGATCACAATATGCAAGGTATACATATACCTTGCAATATGCATATATATCGTGTTAGTACCTAATTTTGTCAGCCACTTCGGACATCACATTGCACTGTAGTATGTGGAAATAGTACTATTTATGTGAAACTATTCACAAACTGTAAACATTTGTCAGCAGGCAATACGATAAGTACTTCCGGCTCCTCTGGCTGGTGCGAATGTTTCCATGTCCGTATGTGCCAAACCGTTGGATTGTGACACACCTTTACGCGTCTCTCGCTCGCTGCGTTCGCTCGAAAACTATAGCGTAACCTAAAACCAATCCATCTTGCGTTCATTATTCGATATGGTGGCGACTTATTTCTAATTTGCGAACGTGTCGGATCGGATGTGAGGTTGGACTAAATTTTTACGAGCGAGCGGAGCGAGCGAGCATCGATCACAATATGCAAGGTATACATATACCTTGCAATATGCATATATATAGTGTTAGTACCTAATTTCGTCAGCCACTTCGGACATCACATTGCCCTGTAGTATGTGGAAATAGTACTATTTATGTGAAACTATTCACAAACTGTAAACATTTGTCAGCAGGCAATAGGATAAAGACTTCCGGCTCCTCGGGCTGGTGCGAATGTTTCAATGTCCGTATGTGCCAAACCGTTGGATTGTGACACACCTTTACGCGTCTCTCGTTCGCTGCGCTCGCTCGAAAACTATAACGTAACCTAAAACCAATGTTAGTACCTAATTTCGTCAGCCACTTCGGACATCACATTGCCCTGTAGTATGTGGAAATAGTACTATTTATGTGAAACTATTCACAAACTGTAAACATTTGTCAGCAGGCAATATGATAAAGACATCCGGCTCCTCGGGCTGGTGCGAATGTTTCAATGTCAGTATGTGCCAAACCGTTGGATTGTGACACACCTTTACGCGTCTCTCGCTCGCTGCGCCCGCTCGAAAGCTGTAGCCTAACCTAAACCCAATCCATCTTGCGTTAGTCATTCGATATGAAGGCAACTTATTTCGAATTTGCGAACGTGTCGGATCGTATGTGAGGTTGGACTAAATTTTTACGAGCGAGCGGAGCGAGCGAGCAACGATCACAATTTGCAAGGTATACATATACCTTATATTGCCTTGCATATATTTCGTGTTAGTACCTAACTTTGTCAGCCACTTCGGACATCACATTGGACTGTAGTATGTGGAAATAGTACTATTTATGTGAAACTATTCACAAACTGTAAACATTTGTCAGCAGGCAATAGGATAAAGACTTCCGGCTCCTCGGGCTGGTGCGAATGTTTCAATGTCCATATGCGCCAAACCGTTGGATTGTGACACACATTTACGCGCCTCTCGTTCGCTGCGCTCGCTCGAAAACTATAGCGTAACCTAAAACCAATCCATCTTGCGTTCATTATTCGATATGGTGGCGACTTATTTCGTATTTGCGAACGTGTCGGATCGGATGTGAGGTTGGACTAAATTTTTACGAGCGAGCGGAGCGAGCGAGCAACGATCACAATTTGCAAGGTATACTTATACCTTGCAATATGCATATATATCGTGTTAGTACCTAATTTTGTCAGCCAATTCGGATGTCACATTGCACTGTAGTATGTCGAAATAGTACTATTTATGTGAAACTATTCACAAACTGTAAACATTTGTCAGTAGGCAATATGATAAAGACTTCCGGCTCCTCGGGCTGGTGCGAATGTTTCATTGTCAGTATGTGCCAAACCGTTGGATTGTGACACACCTTTACGCGTCTCTCGCTCGCTGCGCTCGCTCGAAAACTATAGCGTAACCTAAAACCAATCCATCTTGCGTTCATTATTCGATATGGTGGCGACTTATTTCGAATTTGCGAACGTGTCGGATCGGATGTGAGGTTGGACTAAATTTTTACGAGCGAGCGGAGCGAGCGAGCAACGATCACAATTTGCAAGGTATACATATACCTTGCAATATGCATATATTTCGTGTTAGTACCTAATTTTGTCAGCCACTTCGGACATCACATTGGACTGTAGTATGTGGAAATAGTACTATTTATGTGAAACTATTCACAAACTGTAAACATTTGTCAGTAGGCAATATGATAAAGACTTCCGGCTCCTCGGCCTGGTGCGAATGTTTCAATGTCAGTATGTGCCAAACCGTTGGATTGTGACACACCTTTACGCGTCTCTCGCTCGCTGCGTTCGCTCGAAAACTATAGCGTAACCTAAAACCAATCCATCTTGCGTTCATTATTCGATATGGTGGCGACTTATTTCGAATTTGCGAACGTGTCGGATCGGATGTGAGGTTGGACTAAATTTTTACGAGCGAGCGGAGCGAGCGAGCATCGATCACAATATGCAAGGTATACATATACCTTGCAATATGCATATATATCGTGTTAGTACCTAATTTTGTCAGCCACTTCGGACATCACATTGCACTGTAGTATGTGGAAATAGTACTATTTATATGAAACTATTCACAAACTGTAAACATTTGTCAGCAGGCAATACGATAAGTGCTTCCGGCTCCTCTGGCTGGTGCGAATGTTTCCATGTCCGTATGTGCCAAACCGTTGGATTGTGACACACCTTTACGCGTCTCTCGCTCGCTGCGTTCGCTCGAAAACTATAGCGTAACCTAAAACCAATCCATCTTGCGTTCATTATTCGATATGGTGGCGACTTATTTCTAATTTGCGAACGTGTCGGATCGGATGTGAGGTTGGACTAAATTTTTACGAGCGAGCGGAGCGAGCGAGCATCGATCACAATATGCAAGGTATACATATACCTTGCAATATGCATATATATAGTGTTAGTACCTAATTTCGTCAGCCACTTCGGACATCACATTGCCCTGTAGTATGTGGAAATAGTACTATTTATGTGAAACTATTCACAAACTGTAAACATTTGTCAGCAGGCAATAGGATAAAGACTTCCGGCTCCTCGGGCTGGTGCGAATGTTTCAATGTCCGTATGTGCCAAACCGTTGGATTGTGACACACCTTTACGCGTCTCTCGTTCGCTGCGCTCGCTCGAAAACTATAGCGTAACCTAAAACCAATGTTAGTACCTAATTTCGTCAGCCACTTCGGACATCACATTGCCCTGTAGTATGTGGAAATAGTACTATTTATGTGAAACTATTCACAAACTGTAAACATTTGTCAGCAGGCAATATGATAAAGACATCCGGCTCCTCGGGCTGGTGCGAATGTTTCAATGTCAGTATGTGCCAAACCGTTGGATTGTGACACACCTTTACGCGTCTCTCGCTCGCTGCGCCCGCTCGAAAGCTGTAGCCTAACCTAAACCCAATCCATCTTGCGTTAGTCATTCGATATGAAGGCAACTTATTTCGAATTTGCGAACGTGTCGGATCGTATGTGAGGTTGGACTAAATTTTTACGAGCGAGCGGAGCGAGCGAGCAACGATCACAATTTGCAAGGTATACATATACCTTATATTGCCTTGCATATATTTCGTGTTAGTACCTAACTTTGTCAGCCACTTCGGACATCACATTGGACTGTAGTATGTGGAAATAGTACTATTTATGTGAAACTATTCACAAACTGTAAACATTTGTCAGCAGGCAATAGGATAAAGACTTCCGGCTCCTCGGGCTGGTGCGAATGTTTCAATGTCAGTATGTGCCAAACCGTTGGATTGTGACACACCTTTACGCGTCTCTCGCTCGCTGCGTTCGCTCGAAAACTATAGCGTAACCTAAAACCAATCCATCTTGCGTTCATTATTCGATATGGTGGCGACTTATTTCGAATTTGCGAACGTGTCGGATCGGATGTGAGGTTGGACTAAATTTTTACGAGCGAGCGGAGCGAGCGAGCATCGATCACAATATGCAAGGTATACATATACCTTGCAATATGCATATATATCGTGTTAGTACCTAATTTTGTCAGCCACTTCGGACATCACATTGCACTGTAGTATGTGGAAATAGTACTATTTATGTGAAACTATTCACAAACTGTAAACATTTGTCAGCAGGCAATACGATAAGTACTTCCAGCTCCTCTGGCTGGTGCGAATGTTTCCATGTCCGTATGTGCCAAACCGTTGGATTGTGACACACCTTTACGCGTCTCTCGCTCGCTGCGTTCGCTCGAAAACTATAGCGTAACCTAAAACCAATCCATCTTGCGTTCATTATTCGATATGGTGGCGACTTATTTCTAATTTGCGAACGTGTCGGATCGGATGTGAGGTTGGACTAAATTTTTACGAGCGAGCGGAGCGAGCGAGCATCGATCACAATATGCAAGGTATACATATACCTTGCAATATGCATATATATAGTGTTAGTACCTAATTTCGTCAGCCACTTCGGACATCACATTGCCCTGTAGTATGTGGAAATAGTACTATTTATGTGAAACTATTCACAAACTGTAAACATTTGTCAGCAGGCAATAGGATAAAGACTTCCGGCTCCTCGGGCTGGTGCGAATGTTTCAATGTCCGTATGTGCCAAACCGTTGGATTGTGACACACCTTTACGCGTCTCTCGTTCGCTGCGCTCGCTCGAAAACTATAACGTAACCTAAAACCAATGTTAGTACCTAATTTCGTCAGCCACTTCGGACATCACATTGCCCTGTAGTATGTGGAAATAGTACTATTTATGTGAAACTATTCACAAACTGTAAACATTTGTCAGCAGGCAATATGATAAAGACATCCGGCTCCTCGGGCTGGTGCGAATGTTTCAATGTCAGTATGTGCCAAACCGTTGGATTGTGACACACCTTTACGCGTCTCTCGCTCGCTGCGCCCGCTCGAAAGCTGTAGCCTAACCTAAACCCAATCCATCTTGCGTTAGTCATTCGATATGAAGGCAACTTATTTCGAATTTGCGAACGTGTCGGATCGTATGTGAGGTTGGACTAAATTTTTACGAGCGAGCGGAGCGAGCGAGCAACGATCACAATTTGCAAGGTATACATATACCTTATATTGCCTTGCATATATTTCGTGTTAGTACCTAACTTTGTCAGCCACTTCGGACATCACATTGGACTGTAGTATGTGGAAATAGTACTATTTATGTGAAACTATTCACAAACTGTAAACATTTGTCAGCAGGCAATAGGATAAAGACTTCCGGCTCCTCGGGCTGGTGCGAATGTTTCAATGTCCATATGCGCCAAACCGTTGGATTGTGACACACATTTACGCGCCTCTCGTTCGCTGCGCTCGCTCGAAAACTATAGCGTAACCTAAAACCAATCCATCTTGCGTTCATTATTCGATATGGTGGCGACTTATTTCGTATTTGCGAACGTGTCGGATCGGATGTGAGGTTGGACTAAATTTTTACGAGCGAGCGGAGCGAGCGAGCAACGATCACAATTTGCAAGGTATACATATACCTTGCAATATGCATATATATCGTGTTAGTACCTAATTTTGTCAGCCAATTCGGATATCACATTGCACTGTAGTATGTCGAAATAGTACTATTTATGTGAAACTATTCACAAACTGTAAACATTTGTCAGTAGGCAATATGATAAAGACTTCCGGCTCCTCGGGCTGGTGCGAATGTTTCATTGTCAGTATGTGCCAAACCGTTGGATTGTGACACACCTTTACGCGTCTCTCGCTCGCTGCGCTCGCTCGAAAACTATAGCGTAACCTAAAACCAATCCATCTTGCGTTCATTATTCGATATGGTGGCGACTTATTTCGAATTTGCGAACGTGTCGGATCGGATGTGAGGTTGGACTAAATTTTTACGAGCGAGCGGAGCGAGCGAGCAACGATCACAATTTGCAAGGTATACATATACCTTGCAATATGCATATATTTCGTGTTAGTACCTAATTTTGTCAGCCACTTCGGACATCACATTGGACTGTAGTATGTGGAAATAGTACTATTTATGTGAAACTATTCACAAACTGTAAACATTTGTCAGTAGGCAATATGATAAAGACTTCCGGCTCCTCGGCCTGGTGCGAATGTTTCAATGTCAGTATGTGCCAAACCGTTGGATTGTGACACACCTTTACGCGTCTCTCGCTCGCTGCGTTCGCTCGAAAACTATAGCGTAACCTAAAACCAATCCATCTTGCGTTCATTATTCGATATGGTGGCGACTTATTTCGAATTTGCGAACGTGTCGGATCGGATGTGAGGTTGGACTAAATTTTTACGAGCGAGCGGAGCGAGCGAGCATCGATCACAATATGCAAGGTATACATATACCTTGCAATATGCATATATATCGTGTTAGTACCTAATTTTGTCAGCCACTTCGGACATCACATTGCACTGTAGTATGTGGAAATAGTACTATTTATGTGAAACTATTCACAAACTGTAAACATTTGTCAGCAGGCAATACGATAAGTGCTTCCGGCTCCTCTGGCTGGTGCGAATGTTTCCATGTCCGTATGTGCCAAACCGTTGGATTGTGACACACCTTTACGCGTCTCTCGCTCGCTGCGTTCGCTCGAAAACTATAGCGTAACCTAAAACCAATCCATCTTGCGTTCATTATTCGATATGGTGGCGACTTATTTCTAATTTGCGAACGTGTCGGATCGGATGTGAGGTTGGACTAAATTTTTACGAGCGAGCGGAGCGAGCGAGCATCGATCACAATATGCAAGGTATACATATACCTTGCAATATGCATATATATAGTGTTAGTACCTAATTTCGTCAGCCACTTCGGACATCACATTGCCCTGTAGTATGTGGAAATAGTACTATTTATGTGAAACTATTCACAAACTGTAAACATTTGTCAGCAGGCAATAGGATAAAGACTTCCGGCTCCTCGGGCTGGTGCGAATGTTTCAATGTCCGTATGTGCCAAACCGTTGGATTGTGACACACCTTTACGCGTCTCTCGTTCGCTGCGCTCGCTCGAAAACTATAGCGTAACCTAAAACCAATGTTAGTACCTAATTTCGTCAGCCACTTCGGACATCACATTGCCCTGTAGTATGTGGAAATAGTACTATTTATGTGAAACTATTCACAAACTGTAAACATTTGTCAGCAGGCAATATGATAAAGACATCCGGCTCCTCGGGCTGGTGCGAATGTTTCAATGTCAGTATGTGCCAAACCGTTGGATTGTGACACACCTTTACGCGTCTCTCGCTCGCTGCGCCCGCTCGAAAGCTGTAGCCTAACCTAAACCCAATCCATCTTGCGTTAGTCATTCGATATGAAGGCAACTTATTTCGAATTTGCGAACGTGTCGGATCGTATGTGAGGTTGGACTAAATTTTTACGAGCGAGCGGAGCGAGCGAGCAACGATCACAATTTGCAAGGTATACATATACCTTATATTGCCTTGCATATATTTCGTGTTAGTACCTAACTTTGTCAGCCAATTCGGATATCACATTGCACTGTAGTATGTCGAAATAGTACTATTTATGTGAAACTATTCACAAACTGTAAACATTTGTCAGTAGGCAATATGATAAAGACTTCCGGCTCCTCGGGCTGGTGCGAATGTTTCATTGTCAGTATGTGCCAAACCGTTGGATTGTGACACACCTTTACGCGTCTCTCGCTCGCTGCGCTCGCTCGAAAACTATAGCGTAACCTAAAACCAATCCATCTTGCGTTCATTATTCGATATGGTGGCGACTTATTTCGAATTTGCGAACGTGTCGGATCGGATGTGAGGTTGGACTAAATTTTTACGAGCGAGCGGAGCGAGCGAGCAACGATCACAATTTGCAAGGTATACATATACCTTGCAATATGCATATATTTCGTGTTAGTACCTAATTTTGTCAGCCACTTCGGACATCACATTGGACTGTAGTATGTGGAAATAGTACTATTTATGTGAAACTATTCACAAACTGTAAACATTTGTCAGCAGGCAATAGGATAAAGACTTCTGGCTCCTCGGGCTGGTGCGAATGTTTCAATGTCCGTATGTGCCAAACCGTTGGATTGTGTCACACCTTTACGCGTCTCTCGTTCGCTGCGGTCGATCGAAAACTATAGCGTAACCTAAAACCAATCCATCTTGCGTTCATTATTCGATATGGTGGCGACTTATTTCGAATTTGCGAACGTGTCGGATCGGATGTGAGGTTGGACTAAATTTTTACGAGCGAGCGGAGCGAGCGAGCAACGATCACAATTTGCAAGGTATGCATATACCTTATATTGCCTTGCATATATTTCGTGTTAGTACCTAATTTTGTCAGCCACTTCGGACATCACATTGGACTGTAGTATGTGGAAATAGTACTATTTATGTGAAACTATTCACAAACTGTAAACATTTGTCAGCAGGCAATAGGATAAAGACTTCCGGCTCCTCGGGCTGGTGCGAATGTTTCAATGTCCGTATGTGCCAAACCGTTGG
Source organism: Bombus terrestris (assembly GCF_910591885.1). Lineage (NCBI taxonomy): Eukaryota > Metazoa > Arthropoda > Insecta > Hymenoptera > Apidae > Bombus > Bombus terrestris. The sequence continues at coordinate 81,289 of NW_025963552.1, read as the reverse complement.
ATTGTGACACACCTTTACGCGTCTCTCGTTCGCTGCGCACGCTCGAAAACTATAGCGTAACCTAAAACCAATCCATCTTGCGTTCATTATTCGATATGGTGGCGACTTATTTCGAATTTGCGAACGTGTCGGATCGGATGTGAGGTTGGAGTAAATTTTTACGAGCGAGCGGAGCGAGCGAGCATCGATCACAACATGCAAGGTATACATATACCTTGCAATATGCATATATATCGTGTTAGTACCTAATTTCGTCAGCCACTTCGGACATCACATTGCCCTGTAGTATGTGGAAATAGTACTATTTATGTGAAACTATTCACAAACTGTAAACATCTGTCAGCAGGCAATATGATAAAGACATCCGGCTCCTCGGGCTGGTGCGAATGTTTCAATGTCAGTATGTGCCAAACCGTTGGGTTGTGACACACCTTTACGCGTCTCTCGCTCGCTGCGCCCGCTCGAAAGCTGTAGCCTAACCTAAACCCAATCCATCTTGCGTTAGTCATTCGATATGAAGGCAACTTATTTCGAATTTGCGAACGTGTCGGATCGGATGTGAGGTTGGACTAAATTTTTACGAGCGAGCGGAGCGAGCGAGCAACGATCACAATTTGCAAGGTATACATATACCTTGCAATATGCATATATATCGTGTTAGTACCTAATTTTGTCCGCCACTTCGGACATCACATTGCACTGTAGTATGTGGAAATAGTACTATTTATGTGAAACTATTCACAAACTGTAAACATTTGTCAGTAGGCAATATGATAAAGACTTCCGGCTCCTCGGCCTGGTGCGAATGTTTCAATGTCAGTATGTGCCAAACCGTTGGATTGTGACACACCTTTACGCGTCTCTCGCTCGCTGCGTTCGCTCGAAAACTATAGCGTAACCTAAAACCAATCCATCTTGCGTTCATTATTCGATATGGTGGCGACTTATTTCGAATTTGCGAACGTGTCGGATCGGATGTGAGGTTGGACTAAATTTTTACGAGCGAGCGGAGCGAGCGAGCATCGATCACAATATGCAAGGTATACATATACCTTGCAATATGCATATATATCGTGTTAGTACCTAATTTTGTCAGCCACTTCGGACATCACATTGCACTGTAGTATGTGGAAATAGTACTATTTATGTGAAACTATTCACAAACTGTAAACATTTGTCAGCAGGCAATACGATAAGTACTTCCGGCTCCTCTGGCTGGTGCGAATGTTTCCATGTCCGTATGTGCCAAACCGTTGGATTGTGACACACCTTTACGCGTCTCTCGCTCGCTGCGTTCGCTCGAAAACTATAGCGTAACCTAAGACCAATCCATCTTGCGTTCATTATTCGATATGGTGGCGACTTATTTCGAATTTGCGAACGTGTCGGATCGGATGTGAGGTTGGACTAAATTTTTACGAGCGAGCGGAGCGAGCGAGCATCGATCACAATATGCAAGGTATACATATATCTTGCAATATGCATATATATAGTGTTAGTACCTAATTTCGTCAGCCACTTCGGACATCACATTGCCCTGTAGTATGTGGAAATAGTACTATTTATGTGAAACTATTCACAAACTGTAAACATTTGTCAGCAGGCAATAGGATAAAGACTTCCGGCTCCTCGGGCTGGTGCGAATGTTTCAATGTCCGTATGTGCCAAACCGTTGGATTGTGACACACCTTTACGCGTCTCTCGTTCGCTGCGCTCGCTCGAAAACTATAGCCTAACCTAAAACCAATCCATCTTGCGTTCATTATTCGATATGGTGGCGACTTATTTCGAATTTGCGAACATGTCGGATCGGATGTGAGGTTGGAGTAAATTTTTACGAGCGAGCGGAGCGAGCGAGCATCGATCACAATATGCAAGGTATACATATACCTTGCAATATGCATATATATCGTGTTAGTACCTAATTTCGTCAGCCACTTCGGACATCACATTGCCCTGTAGTATGTGGAAATAGTACTATTTATGTGAAACTATTCACAAACTGTAAACATTTGTCAGCAGGCAATATGATAAAGACATCCGGCTCCTCGGGCTGGTGCGAATGTTTCAATGTCAGTATGTGCCAAACCGTTGGATTGTGACACACCTTTACGCGTCTCTCGCTCGCTGCGCCCGCTCGAAAGCTGTAGCCTAACCTAAACCCAATCCATCTTGCGTTAGTCATTCGATATGAAGGCAACTTATTTCGAATTTGCGAACGTGTCGGATCGTATGTGAGGTTGGACTAAATTTTTACGAGCGAGCGGAGCGAGCGAGCAACGATCACAATTTGCAAGGTATACATATACCTTATATTGCCTTGCATATATTTCGTGTTAGTACCTAACTTTGTCAGCCACTTCGGACATCACATTGGACTGTAGTATGTGGAAATAGTACTATTTATGTGAAACTATTCACAAACTGTAAACATTTGTCAGCAGGCAATAGGATAAAGACTTCCGGCTCCTCGGGCTGGTGCGAATGTTTCAATGTCCGTATGCGCCAAACCGTTGGATTGTGACACACCTTTACGCGTCTCTCGTTCGCTGCGCTCGCTCGAAAACTATAGCGTAACCTAAAACCAATCCATCTTGCGTTCATTATTCGATATGGTGGCGACTTATTTCGAATTTGCGAACGTGTCGGATCGGATGTGAGGTTGGACTAAATTTTTACGAGCGAGCGGAGCGAGCGAGCAACGATCACAATTTGCAAGGTATACATATACCTTGCAATATGCATATATATCGTGTTAGTACCTAATTTTGTCCGCCACTTCGGACATCACATTGCACTGTAGTATGTGGAAATAGTACTATTTATGTGAAACTATTCACAAACTGTAAACATTTGTCAGTAGGCAATATGATAAAGACTTCCGGCTCCTCGGCCTGGTGCGAATGTTTCAATGTCAGTATGTGCCAAACCGTTGGATTGTGACACACCTTTACGCGTCTCTCGCTCGCTGCGTTCGCTCGAAAACTATAGCGTAACCTAAAACCAATCCATCTTGCGTTCATTATTCGATATGGTGGCGACTTATTTCGAATTTGCGAACGTGTCGGATCGGATGTGAGGTTGGACTAAATTTTTACGAGCGAGCGGAGCGAGCGAGCATCGATCACAATATGCAAGGTATACATATACCTTGCAATATGCATATATATCGTGTTAGTACCTAATTTTGTCAGCCACTTCGGACATCACATTGCACTGTAGTATGTGGAAATAGTACTATTTATGTGAAACTATTCACAAACTGTAAACATTTGTCAGCAGGCAATACGATAAGTACTTCCGGCTCCTCTGGCTGGTGCGAATGTTTCCATGTCCGTATGTGCCAAACCGTTGGATTGTGACACACCTTTACGCGTCTCTCGCTCGCTGCGTTCGCTCGAAAACTATAGCGTAACCTAAGACCAATCCATCTTGCGTTCATTATTCGATATGGTGGCGACTTATTTCGAATTTGCGAACGTGTCGGATCGGATGTGAGGTTGGACTAAATTTTTACGAGCGAGCGGAGCGAGCGAGCATCGATCACAATATGCAAGGTATACATATATCTTGCAATATGCATATATATAGTGTTAGTACCTAATTTCGTCAGCCACTTCGGACATCACATTGCCCTGTAGTATGTGGAAATAGTACTATTTATGTGAAACTATTCACAAACTGTAAACATTTGTCAGCAGGCAATAGGATAAAGACTTCCGGCTCCTCGGGCTGGTGCGAATGTTTCAATGTCCGTATGTGCCAAACCGTTGGATTGTGACACACCTTTACGCGTCTCTCGTTCGCTGCGCTCGCTCGAAAACTATAGCCTAACCTAAAACCAATCCATCTTGCGTTCATTATTCGATATGGTGGCGACTTATTTCGAATTTGCGAACGTGTCGGATCGGATGTGAGGTTGGAGTAAATTTTTACGAGCGAGCGGAGCGAGCGAGCATCGATCACAATATGCAAGGTATACATATACCTTGCAATATGCATATATATCGTGTTAGTACCTAATTTCGTCAGCCACTTCGGACATCACATTGCCCTGTAGTATGTGGAAATAGTACTATTTATGTGAAACTATTCACAAACTGTAAACATTTGTCAGCAGGCAATATGATAAAGACATCCGGCTCCTCGGGCTGGTGCGAATGTTTCAATGTCAGTATGTGCCAAACCGTTGGATTGTGACACACCTTTACGCGTCTCTCGCTCGCTGCGCCCGCTCGAAAGCTGTAGCCTAACCTAAACCCAATCCATCTTGCGTTAGTCATTCGATATGAAGGCAACTTATTTCGAATTTGCGAACGTGTCGGATCGTATGTGAGGTTGGACTAAATTTTTACGAGCGAGCGGAGCGAGCGAGCAACGATCACAATTTGCAAGGTATACATATACCTTATATTGCCTTGCATATATTTCGTGTTAGTACCTAACTTTGTCAGCCACTTCGGACATCACATTGGACTGTAGTATGTGGAAATAGTACTATTTATGTGAAACTATTCACAAACTGTAAACATTTGTCAGCAGGCAATAGGATAAAGACTTCCGGCTCCTCGGGCTGGTGCGAATGTTTCAATGTCCGTATGCGCCAAACCGTTGCATTGTGACACACCTTTACGCGTCTCTCGTTCGCTGCGCTCGCTCGAAAACTATAGCGTAACCTAAAACCAATCCATCTTGCGTTCATTATTCGATATGGTGGCGACTTATTTCGAATTTGCGAACGTGTCGGGTCGGATGTGAGGTTGGACTAAATTTTTACGAGCGAGCGGAGCGAGCGAGCAACGATCACAATTTGCAAGGTATACATATACCTTGCAATATGCATATATATCGTGTTAGTACCTAATTTTGTTAGCCACTTCGGACATCACATTGGACTGTAGTATGTGGAAATAGTACTATTTATGTGAAACTATTCACAAACTGTAAACATTTGTCAGCAGGCAATAGGATAAATACTTCCGGCTCCTCTGGCTGGTGCGAATGTTTCAATGTCCGTATGTGCCAAACCGTTAGATTGTGATACACCTTTACGCGTCTCTCGCTCGCTGCGCTCGATTCGAAAACTATAGCCTAACCTAAAACCAATCCCTCTTGCGTTAGTCATTCGATATGAAGGCGACTTATTTCGAATTTGCGAACGTGTCGAATCGGATGTGAGGTTGGACTAAATTTTTACGAGCGAGCGGAGCGAGCGAGCAACGATCACAATTTGCAAGGTATACATATACCTTGCAATATGCATATATTTCGTGTTAGTACCTAATTTTGTCAGCCACTTCGGACATCACATTGGACTGTAGTATGTGGAAATAGTACTATTTATGTGAAACTATTCACAAACTGTAAACATTTGTCAGCAGGCAATAGGATAAAGACTTCTGGCTCCTCGGGCTGGTGCGAATGTTTCAATGTCCGTATGTGCCAAACCGTTGGATTGTGACACACCTTTACGCGTCTCTCGTTCGCTGCGGTCGCTCGAAAACTATAGCGTAACCTAAAACCAATCCATCTTGCGTTCATTATTCGATATGGTGGCGACTTATTTCGAATTTGCGAACGTGTCGGATCGGATGTGAGGTTGGACTAAATTTTTACGAGCGAGCGGAGCGAGCGAGCAACGATCACAATTTGCAAGGTATACATATACCTTGCAATATGCATATATATCGTGTTAGTACCTAATTTTGTCCGCCACTTCGGACATCACATTGCACTGTAGTATGTGGAAATAGTACTATTTATGTGAAACTATTCACAAACTGTAAACATTTGTCAGTAGGCAATATGATAAAGACTTCCGGCTCCTCGGCCTGGTGCGAATGTTTCAATGTCAGTATGTGCCAAACCGTTGGATTGTGACACACCTTTACGCGTCTCTCGCTCGCTGCGTTCGCTCGAAAACTATAGCGTAACCTAAGACCAATCCATCTTGCGTTCATTATTCGATATGGTTGCGACTTATTTCGAATTTGCGAACGTGTCGGATCGGATGTGAGGTTGGACTAAATTTTTACGAGCGAGCGGAGCGAGCGAGCATCGATCACAATATGCAAGGTATATGTATATCTTGCAATATGCATATATATAGTGTTAGTACCTAATTTCGTCAGCCACTTCGGACATCACATTGCCCTGTAGTATGTGGAAATAGTACTATTTATGTGAAACTATTCACAAACTGTAAACATTTGTCAGCAGGCAATAGGATAAAGACTTCCGGCTCCTCGGGCTGGTGCGAATGTTTCAATGTCCGTATGTGCCAAACCGTTGGATTGTGACACACCTTTACGCGTCTCTCGTTCGCTGCGCTCGCTCGAAAACTATAGCCTAACCTAAAACCAATCCATCTTGCGTTCATTATTCGATATGGTGGCGACTTATTTCGAATTTGCGAACGTGTCGGATCGGATGTGAGGTTGGAGTAAATTTTTACGAGCGAGCGGAGCGAGCGAGCATCGATCACAATATGCAAGGTATACATATACCTTGCAATATGCATATATATCGTGTTAGTACCTAATTTCGTCAGCCACTTCGGACATCACATTGCCCTGTAGTATGTGGAAATAGTACTATTTATGTGAAACTATTCACAAACTGTAAACATTTGTCAGCAGGCAATATGATAAAGACATCCGGCTCCTCGGGCTGGTGCGAATGTTTCAATGTCAGTATGTGCCAAACCGTTGGATTGTGACACACCTTTACGCGTCTCTCGCTCGCTGCGCCCGCTCGAAAGCTGTAGCCTAACCTAAACCCAATCCATCTTGCGTTAGTCATTCGATATGAAGGCAACTTATTTCGAATTTGCGAACGTGTCGGATCGTATGTGAGGTTGGACTAAATTTTTACGAGCGAGCGGAGCGAGCGAGCAACGATCACAATTTGCAAGGTATACATATACCTTATATTGCCTTGCATATATTTCGTGTTAGTACCTAACTTTGTCAGCCACTTCGGACATCACATTGGACTGTAGTATGTGGAAATAGTACTATTTATGTGAAACTATTCACAAACTGTAAACATTTGTCAGCAGGCAATAGGATAAAGACTTCCGGCTCCTCGGGCTGGTGCGAATGTTTCAATGTCCGTATGCGCCAAACCGTTGGATTGTGACACACCTTTACGCGTCTCTCGTTCGCTGCGCTCGCTCGAAAACTATAGCGTAACCTAAAACCAATCCATCTTGCGTTCATTATTCGATATGGTGGCGACTTATTTCGAATTTGCGAACGTGTCGGATCGGATGTGAGGTTGGACTAAATTTTTACGAGCGAGCGGAGCGAGCGAGCAACGATCACAATTTGCAAGGTATACATATACCTTGCAATATGCATATATATCGTGTTAGTACCTAATTTTGTCCGCCACTTCGGACATCACATTGCACTGTAGTATGTGGAAATAGTACTATTTATGTGAAACTATTCACAAACTGTAAACATTTGTCAGTAGGCAATATGATAAAGACTTCCGGCTCCTCGGCCTGGTGCGAATGTTTCAATGTCAGTATGTGCCAAACCGTTGGATTGTGACACACCTTTACGCGTCTCTCGCTCGCTGCGTTCGCTCGAAAACTATAGCGTAACCTAAAACCAATCCATCTTGCGTTCATTATTCGATATGGTGGCGACTTATTTCGAATTTGCGAACGTGTCGGATCGGATGTGAGGTTGGACTAAATTTTTACGAGCGAGCGGAGCGAGCGAGCATCGATCACAATATGCAAGGTATACATATACCTTGCAATATGCATATATATCGTGTTAGTACCTAATTTTGTCAGCCACTTCGGACATCACATTGCACTGTAGTATGTGGAAATAGTACTATTTATGTGAAACTATTCACAAACTGTAAACATTTGTCAGCAGGCAATACGATAAGTACTTCCGGCTCCTCTGGCTGGTGCGAATGTTTCCATGTCCGTATGTGCCAAACCGTTGGATTGTGACACACCTTTACGCGTCTCTCGCTCGCTGCGTTCGCTCGAAAACTATAGCGTAACCTAAGACCAATCCATCTTGCGTTCATTATTCGATATGGTGGCGACTTATTTCGAATTTGCGAACGTGTCGGATCGGATGTGAGGTTGGACTAAATTTTTACGAGCGAGCGGAGCGAGCGAGCATCGATCACAATATGCAAGGTATACATATATCTTGCAATATGCATATATATAGTGTTAGTACCTAATTTCGTCAGCCACTTCGGACATCACATTGCCCTGTAGTATGTGGAAATAGTACTATTTATGTGAAACTATTCACAAACTGTAAACATTTGTCAGCAGGCAATAGGATAAAGACTTCCGGCTCCTCGGGCTGGTGCGAATGTTTCAATGTCCGTATGTGCCAAACCGTTGGATTGTGACACACCTTTACGCGTCTCTCGTTCGCTGCGCTCGCTCGAAAACTATAGCCTAACCTAAAACCAATCCATCTTGCGTTCATTATTCGATATGGTGGCGACTTATTTCGAATTTGCGAACGTGTCGGATCGGATGTGAGGTTGGAGTAAATTTTTACGAGCGAGCGGAGCGAGCGAGCATCGATCACAATATGCAAGGTATACATATACCTTGCAATATGCATATATATCGTGTTAGTACCTAATTTCGTCAGCCACTTCGGACATCACATTGCCCTGTAGTATGTGGAAATAGTACTATTTATGTGAAACTATTCACAAACTGTAAACATTTGTCAGCAGGCAATATGATAAAGACATCCGGCTCCTCGGGCTGGTGCGAATGTTTCAATGTCAGTATGTGCCAAACCGTTGGATTGTGACACACCTTTACGCGTCTCTCGCTCGCTGCGCCCGCTCGAAAGCTGTAGCCTAACCTAAACCCAATCCATCTTGCGTTAGTCATTCGATATGAAGGCAACTTATTTCGAATTTGCGAACGTGTCGGATCGTATGTGAGGTTGGACTAAATTTTTACGAGCGAGCGGAGCGAGCGAGCAACGATCACAATTTGCAAGGTATACATATACCTTATATTGCCTTGCATATATTTCGTGTTAGTACCTAACTTTGTCAGCCACTTCGGACATCACATTGGACTGTAGTATGTGGAAATAGTACTATTTATGTGAAACTATTCACAAACTGTAAACATTTGTCAGCAGGCAATAGGATAAAGACTTCCGGCTCCTCGGGCTGGTGCGAATGTTTCAATGTCCGTATGCGCCAAACCGTTGCATTGTGACACACCTTTACGCGTCTCTCGTTCGCTGCGCTCGCTCGAAAACTATAGCGTAACCTAAAACCAATCCATCTTGCGTTCATTATTCGATATGGTGGCGACTTATTTCGAATTTGCGAACGTGTCGGGTCGGATGTGAGGTTGGACTAAATTTTTACGAGCGAGCGGAGCGAGCGAGCAACGATCACAATTTGCAAGGTATACATATACCTTGCAATATGCATATATATCGTGTTAGTACCTAATTTTGTTAGCCACTTCGGACATCACATTGGACTGTAGTATGTGGAAATAGTACTATTTATGTGAAACTATTCACAAACTGTAAACATTTGTCAGCAGGCAATAGGATAAATACTTCCGGCTCCTCTGGCTGGTGCGAATGTTTCAATGTCCGTATGTGCCAAACCGTTAGATTGTGATACACCTTTACGCGTCTCTCGCTCGCTGCGCTCGATTCGAAAACTATAGCCTAACCTAAAACCAATCCCTCTTGCGTTAGTCATTCGATATGAAGGCGACTTATTTCGAATTTGCGAACGTGTCGAATCGGATGTGAGGTTGGACTAAATTTTTACGAGCGAGCGGAGCGAGCGAGCAACGATCACAATTTGCAAGGTATACATATACCTTGCAATATGCATATATTTCGTGTTAGTACCTAATTTTGTCAGCCACTTCGGACATCACATTGGACTGTAGTATGTGGAAATAGTACTATTTATGTGAAACTATTCACAAACTGTAAACATTTGTCAGCAGGCAATAGGATAAAGACTTCTGGCTCCTCGGGCTGGTGCGAATGTTTCAATGTCCGTATGTGCCAAACCGTTGGATTGTGACACACCTTTACGCGTCTCTCGTTCGCTGCGGTCGCTCGAAAACTATAGCGTAACCTAAAACCAATCCATCTTGCGTTCATTATTCGATATGGTGGCGACTTATTTCGAATTTGCGAACGTGTCGGATCGGATGTGAGGTTGGACTAAATTTTTACGAGCGAGCGGAGCGAGCGAGCAACGATCACAATTTGCAAGGTATACATATACCTTGCAATATGCATATATATCGTGTTAGTACCTAATTTTGTCCGCCACTTCGGACATCACATTGCACTGTAGTATGTGGAAATAGTACTATTTATGTGAAACTATTCACAAACTGTAAACATTTGTCAGTAGGCAATATGATAAAGACTTCCGGCTCCTCGGCCTGGTGCGAATGTTTCAATGTCAGTATGTGCCAAACCGTTGGATTGTGACACACCTTTACGCGTCTCTCGCTCGCTGCGTTCGCTCGAAAACTATAGCGTAACCTAAGACCAATCCATCTTGCGTTCATTATTCGATATGGTGGCGACTTATTTCGAATTTGCGAACGTGTCGGATCGGATGTGAGGTTGGACTAAATTTTTACGAGCGAGCGGAGCGAGCGAGCATCGATCACAATATGCAAGGTATACATATATCTTGCAATATGCATATATATAGTGTTAGTACCTAATTTCGTCAGCCACTTCGGACATCACATTGCCCTGTAGTATGTGGAAATAGTACTATTTATGTGAAACTATTCACAAACTGTAAACATTTGTCAGCAGGCAATAGGATAAAGACTTCCGGCTCCTCGGGCTGGTGCGAATGTTTCAATGTCCGTATGTGCCAAACCGTTGGATTGTGACACACCTTTACGCGTCTCTCGTTCGCTGCGCTCGCTCGAAAACTATAGCCTAACCTAAAACCAATCCATCTTGCGTTCATTATTCGATATGGTGGCGACTTATTTCGAATTTGCGAACGTGTCGGATCGGATGTGAGGTTGGAGTAAATTTTTACGAGCGAGCGGAGCGAGCGAGCATCGATCACAATATGCAAGGTATACATATACCTTGCAATATGCATATATATCGTGTTAGTACCTAATTTCGTCAGCCACTTCGGACATCACATTGCCCTGTAGTATGTGGAAATAGTACTATTTATGTGAAACTATTCACAAACTGTAAACATTTGTCAGCAGGCAATATGATAAAGACATCCGGCTCCTCGGGCTGGTGCGAATGTTTCAATGTCAGTATGTGCCAAACCGTTGGATTGTGACACACCTTTACGCGTCTCTCGCTCGCTGCGCCCGCTCGAAAGCTGTAGCCTAATCTAAACCCAATCCATCTTGCGTTAGTCATTCGATATGAAGGCAACTTATTTCGAATTTGCGAACGTGTCGGATCGTATGTGAGGTTGGACTAAATTTTTACGAGCGAGCGGAGCGAGCGAGCAACGATCACAATTTGCAAGGTATACATATACCTTATATTGCCTTGCATATATTTCGTGTTAGTACCTAACATTGTCAGCCACTTCGGACATCACATTGGACTGTAGTATGTGGAAATAGTACTATTTATGTGAAACTATTCACAAACTGTAAACATTTGTCAGCAGGCAATAGGATAAAGACTTCCGGCTCCTCGGGCTGGTGCGAATGTTTCAATGTCCGTATGCGCCAAACCGTTGGATTGTGACACACCTTTACGCGTCTCTCGTTCGCTGCGCTCGCTCGAAAACTATAGCGTAACCTAAAACCAATCCATCTTGCGTTCATTATTCGATATGGTGGCGACTTATTTCGAATTTGCGAACGTGTCGGATCGGATGTGAGGTTGGACTAAATTTTTACGAGCGAGCGGAGCGAGCGAGCAACGATCACAATTTGCAAGGTATACATATACCTTGCAATATGCATATATATCGTGTTAGTACCTAATTTTGTCAGCCACTTCGGACATCACATTGCACTGTAGTATGTCGAAATAGTACTATTTATGTGAAACTATTCACAAACTGTAAACATTTGTCAGTAGGCAATATGATAAAGACTTCCGGCTCCTCGAGCTGGTGCGAATGTTTCAATGTCAGTATGTGCCAAACCGTTGGATTGTGACACACCTTTACGCGTCTCTCGCTCGCTGCGCTCGCTCGAAAGCTGTAGCCTAACCTAAACCCAATCCATCTTGCGTTAGTCATTCGATATGGTGGCGACTTATTTCGAATTTGCGAGCGTGTCGGATCGGATGTGAGGTTGGACTAAATTTTTACGAGCGAGCGGAGCGAGCGAGCAACGATCACAATTTGCAAGGTATACATATACCTTGCAATATGCATATATATCGTGTTAGTACCTAATTTTGTTAGCCACTTCGGACATCACATTGGACTGTAGTATGTGGAAATAGTACTATTTATGTGAAACTATTCACAAACTGTAAACATTTGTCAGCAGGCAATAGGATAAAGACTTCCGGCTCCTCGGGCTGGTGCGAATGTTTCAATGTCCGTATGTGCCAAAACGTGGGATTGTGACACACCTTTACGCGTCTCTCGTTCGCTGCGCTCGCTCGAAAACTATAGCGTAACCTAAAACCAATCCATCTTGCGTTCATTATTCGATATGGTGGCGACTTATTTCGAATTTGCGAACGTGTCGGGTCGGATGTGAGGTTGGACTAAATTTTTACGAGCGAGCGGAGCGAGCGAGCAACGATCACAATTTGCAAGGTATACATATACCTTATATTGCCTTGCATATATTTCGTGTTAGTACCTAACTTTGTCAGCCACTTCGGACATCACATTGGACTGTAGTATGTGGAAATAGTACTATTTATGTGAAACTATTCACAAACTGTAAACATTTGTCAGCAGGCAATAGGATAAAGACTTCCGGCTCCTCGGGCTGGTGCGAATGTTTCAATGTCCGTATGCGCCAAACCGTTGGATTGTGACACACCTTTACGCGTCTCTCGTTCGCTGCGCTCGCTCGAAAACTATAGCGTAACCTAAAACCAATCCATCTTGCGTTCATTATTCGATATGGTGGCGACTTATTTCGAATTTGCGAACGTGTCGGATCGGATGTGAGGTTGGACTAAATATTTACGAGCGAGCGGAGCGAGCGAGCAACGATCACAATTTGCAAGGTATACATATACCTTGCAATATGCATATATATCGTGTTAGTACCTAACTTTGTCAGCCACTTCGGACATCACATTGCACTGTAGTATGTCGAAATAGTACTATTTATGTGAAACTATTCACAAACTGTAAACATTTGTCAGTAGGCAATATGATAAAGACTTCCGGCTCCTCGAGCTGGTGCGAATGTTTCAATGTCAGTATGTGCCAAACCGTTGGATTGTGACACACCTTTACGCGTCTCTCGCTCGCTGCGCTCGCTCGAAAGCTGTAGCCTAACCTAAACCCAATCCATCTTGCGTTAGTCATTCGATATGGTGGCGACTTATTTCGAATTTGCGAACGTGTCGGATCGGATGTGAGGTTGGACTAAATTTTTACGAGCGAGCGGAGCGAGCGAGCAACGATCACAATTTGCAAGGTATACATATACCTTGCAATATGCATATATATCGTGTTAGTACCTAATTTTGTTAGCCACTTCGGACATCACATTGGACTGTAGTATGTGGAAATAGTACTATTTATGTGAAACTATTCACAAACTGTAAACATTTGTCAGCAGGCAATAGGATAAAGACTTCCGGCTCCTCGGGCTGGTGCGAATGTTTCAATGTCCGTATGTGCCAAAACGTGGGATTGTGACACACCTTTACGCGTCTCTCGTTCGCTGCGCTCGCTCGAAAACTATAGCGTAACCTAAAACCAATCCATCTTGCGTTCATTATTCGATATGGTGGCGACTTATTTCGAATTTGCGAACGTGTCGGATCGGATGTGAGGTTGGACTAAATTTTTACGAGCGAGCGGAGCGAGCGAGCAACGATCACTATTTGCAAGGTATACATATACCTTGCAATATGCATATATATCGTGTTAGTACCTAATTTTGTTAGCCACTTCGGACATCACATTGGACTGTAGTATGTGGAAATAGAACTATTTATGTGAAACTATTCACAAACTGTAAACATTTGTCAGCAGGCAATAGGATAAATACTTCCGGCTCCTCTGGCTGGTGCGAATGTTTCAATGTCCGTATGTGCCAAACCGTTAGATTGTGATACACCTTTACGCGTCTCTCGCTCGCTGCGCTCGCTCGAAAACTATAGCCTAACCTAAAACCAATCCCTCTTGCGTTAGTCATTCGATATGAAGGCGACTTATTTCGAATTTGCGAACGTGTCGAATCGGATGTGAGGTTGGACTAAATTTTTACGAGCGAGCGGAGCGAGCAAGCAGCGATCACAATTTGCAAGGTATACATATACCTTGCAATATGCATATATATCGTGTTAGTACCTAACATTGTCAGCCACTTCGGACATCACATTGGACTGTAGTATGTGGAAATAGTACTATTTATGTGAAACTATTCACAAACTGTAAACATTTGTCAGCAGGCAATAGGATAAAGACTTCCGGCTCCTCGGGCTGGTGCGAATGTTTCAATGTCCGTATGCGCCAAACCGTTGGATTGTGACACACCTTTACGCGTCTCTCGTTCGCTGCGCTCGCTCGAAAACTATAGCGTAACCTAAAACCAATCCATCTTGCGTTCATTATTCGATATGGTGGCGACTTATTTCGAATTTGCGAACGTGTCGGATCGGATGTGAGGTTGGACTAAATTTTTACGAGCGAGCGGAGCGAGCGAGCAACGATCACAATTTGCAAGGTATACATATACCTTGCAATATGCATATATATCGTGTTAGTACCTAATTTTGTCAGCCACTTCGGACATCACATTGCACTGTAGTATGTCGAAATAGTACTATTTATGTGAAACTATTCACAAACTGTAAACATTTGTCAGTAGGCAATATGATAAAGACTTCCGGCTCCTCGAGCTGGTGCGAATGTTTCAATGTCAGTATGTGCCAAACCGTTGGATTGTGACACACCTTTACGCGTCTCTCGCTCGCTGCGCTCGCTCGAAAGCTGTAGCCTAACCTAAACCCAATCCATCTTGCGTTAGTCATTCGATATGGTGGCGACTTATTTCGAATTTGCGAGCGTGTCGGATCGGATGTGAGGTTGGACTAAATTTTTACGAGCGAGCGGAGCGAGCGAGCAACGATCACAATTTGCAAGGTATACATATACCTTGCAATATGCATATATATCGTGTTAGTACCTAATTTTGTTAGCCACTTCGGACATCACATTGGACTGTAGTATGTGGAAATAGTACTATTTATGTGAAACTATTCACAAACTGTAAACATTTGTCAGCAGGCAATAGGATAAAGACTTCCGGCTCCTCGGGCTGGTGCGAATGTTTCAATGTCCGTATGTGCCAAAACGTGGGATTGTGACACACCTTTACGCGTCTCTCGTTCGCTGCGCTCGCTCGAAAACTATAGCGTAACCTAAAACCAATCCATCTTGCGTTCATTATTCGATATGGTGGCGACTTATTTCGAATTTGCGAACGTGTCGGGTCGGATGTGAGGTTGGACTAAATTTTTACGAGCGAGCGGAGCGAGCGAGCAACGATCACAATTTGCAAGGTATACATATACCTTATATTGCCTTGCATATATTTCGTGTTAGTACCTAACTTTGTCAGCCACTTCGGACATCACATTGGACTGTAGTATGTGGAAATAGTACTATTTATGTGAAACTATTCACAAACTGTAAACATTTGTCAGCAGGCAATAGGATAAAGACTTCCGGCTCCTCGGGCTGGTGCGAATGTTTCAATGTCCGTATGCGCCAAACCGTTGGATTGTGACACACCTTTACGCGTCTCTCGTTCGCTGCGCTCGCTCGAAAACTATAGCGTAACCTAAAACCAATCCATCTTGCGTTCATTATTCGATATGGTGGCGACTTATTTCGAATTTGCGAACGTGTCGGATCGGATGTGAGGTTGGACTAAATATTTACGAGCGAGCGGAGCGAGCGAGCAACGATCACAATTTGCAAGGTATACATATACCTTGCAATATGCATATATATCGTGTTAGTACCTAACTTTGTCAGCCACTTCGGACATCACATTGCACTGTAGTATGTCGAAATAGTACTATTTATGTGAAACTATTCACAAACTGTAAACATTTGTCAGTAGGCAATATGATAAAGACTTCCGGCTCCTCGAGCTGGTGCGAATGTTTCAATGTCAGTATGTGCCAAACCGTTGGATTGTGACACACCTTTACGCGTCTCTCGCTCGCTGCGCTCGCTCGAAAGCTGTAGCCTAACCTAAACCCAATCCATCTTGCGTTAGTCATTCGATATGGTGGCGACTTATTTCGAATTTGCGAACGTGTCGGATCGGATGTGAGGTTGGACTAAATTTTTACGAGCGAGCGGAGCGAGCGAGCAACGATCACAATTTGCAAGGTATACATATACCTTGCAATATGCATATATATCGTGTTAGTACCTAATTTTGTTAGCCACTTCGGACATCACATTGGACTGTAGTATGTGGAAATAGTACTATTTATGTGAAACTATTCACAAACTGTAAACATTTGTCAGCAGGCAATAGGATAAAGACTTCCGGCTCCTCGGGCTGGTGCGAATGTTTCAATGTCCGTATGTGCCAAAACGTGGGATTGTGACACACCTTTACGCGTCTCTCGTTCGCTGCGCTCGCTCGAAAACTATAGCGTAACCTAAAACCAATCCATCTTGCGTTCATTATTCGATATGGTGGCGACTTATTTCGAATTTGCGAACGTGTCGGATCGGATGTGAGGTTGGACTAAATTTTTACGAGCGAGCGGAGCGAGCGAGCAACGATCACAATTTGCAAGGTATACATATACCTTGCAATATGCATATATATCGTGTTAGTACCTAATTTTGTTAGCCACTTCGGACATCACATTGGACTGTAGTATGTGGAAATAGAACTATTTATGTGAAACTATTCACAAACTGTAAACATTTGTCAGCAGGCAATAGGATAAATACTTCCGGCTCCTCTGGCTGGTGCGAATGTTTCAATGTCCGTATGTGCCAAACCGTTAGATTGTGATACACCTTTACGCGTCTCTCGCTCGCTGCGCTCGCTCGAAAACTATAGCCTAACCTAAAACCAATCCCTCTTGCGTTAGTCATTCGATATGAAGGCGACTTATTTCGAATTTGCGAACGTGTCGAATCGGATGTGAGGTTGGACTAAATTTTTACGAGCGAGCGGAGCGAGCAAGCAGCGATCACAATTTGCAAGGTATACATATACCTTGCAATATGCATATATATCGTGTTAGTACCTAATTTTGTTAGCCACTTCGGACATCACATTGGACTGTAGTATGTGGAAATAGTACTATTTATGTGAAACTATTCACAAACTGTAAACATTTGTCAGCAGGCAATAGGATAAATACTTCCGGCTCCTCTGGCTGGTGCGAATGTTTCAATGTCCGTATGTGCCAAACCGTTAGATTGTGATACACCTTTACGCGTCTCTCGCTCGCTGCGCTCGATTCGAAAACTATAGCCTAACCTAAAACCAATCCCTCTTGCGTTAGTCATTCGATATGAAGGCGACTTATTTCGAATTTGCGAACGTGTCGGATCGGATGTGAGGTTGGACTAAATTTTTACGAGCGAGCGGAGTGAGCGAGCAACGATCACAATTTGCAAGGTATACATATACCTTGCAATATGCATATATATCGTGTTAGTACCTAATTTTGTCAGCCACTTCGGATATCACATTGCACTGTAGTATGTCGAAATAGTACTATTTATGTGAAACTATTCACAAACTGTAAACATTTGTCAGTAGGCAATATGATAAAGACTTCCGGCTCCTCGGGCTGGTGCGAATGTTTCAATGTCAGTATGTGCCAAACCGTTGGATTGTGACACACCTTTACGCGTCTCTCGCTCGCTGCGCTCGCTCGAAAACTATAGCGTAACCTAAAACCAATCCATCTTGCGTTCATTATTCGATATGGTGGCGACTTATTTCGAATTTGCGAACGTGTCGGTTCGGATGTGAGGTTGGACTAAATTTTTACGAGCGAGCGGAGCGAGCGAGCAACGATCACAATTTGCAAGGTATACATATACCTTGCAATATGCATATATATCGTGTTAGTACCTAATTTTGTCAGCCACTTCGGACATCACATTGCACTGTAGTATGTCGAAATAGTACTATTTATGTGAAACTATTCACAAACTGTAAACATTTGTCAGTAGGCAATATGATAAAGACTTCCGGCTCCTCGGGCTGGTGCGAATGTTTCAATGTCAGTATGTGCCAAACCGTTGGATTGTGACACACCTTTACGCGTCTCTCGCTCGCTGCGCTCGCTCGAAAACTATACCGTAACCTAAAACCAATCCATCTTGCGTTCATTATTCGATATGGTGGCGACTTATTTCGAATTTGCGAACGTGTCGGATCGGATGTGAGGTTGGACTAAATTTTTACGAGCGAGCGGAGCGAGCGAGCAACGATCACAATTTGCAAGGTATACATATACCTTGCAATATGCATATATATCGTGTTAGTACCTAATTTTGTTAGCCACTTCGGACATCACATTGGACTGTAGTATGTGGAAATAGTACTATTTATGTGAAACTATTCACAAACTGTAAACATTTGTCAGCAGGCAATAGGATAAATACTTCCGGCTCCTCTGGCTGGTGCGAATGTTTCAATGTCCGTATGTGCCAAACCGTTAGATTGTGATACACCTTTACGCGTCTCTCGCTCGCTGCGCTCGCTCGAAAACTATAGCCTAACCTAAAACCAATCCCTCTTGCGTTAGTCATTCGATATGAAGGCGACTTATTTCGAATTTGCGAACGTGTCGGATGGGATGTGAGGTTGGACTAAATTTTTACGAGCGAGCGGAGCGAGCAAGCAACGATCACAATTTGCAAGGTATACATATACCTTGCAATATGCATATATATCGTGTTAGTACCTAATTTTGTTAGCCACTTCGGACATCACATTGGACTGTAGTATGTGGAAATAGTACTATTTATGTGAAACTATTCACAAACTGTAAACATTTGTCAGCAGGCAATAGGATAAATACTTCCGGCTCCTCTGGCTGGTGCGAATGTTTCAATGTCCGTATGTGCCAAACCGTTAGATTGTGATACACCTTTACGCGTCTCTCGCTCGCTGCGCTCGATTCGAAAACTATAGCCTAACCTAAAACCAATCCCTCTTGCGTTAGTCATTCGATATGAAGGCGACTTATTTCGAATTTGCGAACGTGTCGAATCGGATGTGAGGTTGGACTAAATTTTTACGAGCGAGCGGAGCGAGCGAGCAACGATCACAATTTGCAAGGT
Source organism: Bombus terrestris (assembly GCF_910591885.1). Taxonomy (NCBI): domain Eukaryota; kingdom Metazoa; phylum Arthropoda; class Insecta; order Hymenoptera; family Apidae; genus Bombus; species Bombus terrestris. The sequence goes on along the minus strand of NW_025963552.1, from coordinate 61,786 downwards.
ATACATATACCTTGCAATATGCATATATATCGTGTTAGTACCTAATTTTGTCAGCCACTTCGGATATCACATTGCACTGTAGTATGTCGAAATAGTACTATTTATGTGAAACTATTCACAAACTGTAAACATTTGTCAGTAGGCAATATGATAAAGACTTCCGGCTCCTCGGGCTGGTGCGAATGTTTCAATGTCAGTATGTGCCAAACCGTTGGATTGTGACACACCTTTACGCGTCTCTCGCTCGCTGCGCTCGCTCGAAAACTATAGCGTAACCTAAAACCAATCCATCTTGCGTTCATTATTCGATATGGTGGCGACTTATTTCGAATTTGCGAACGTGTCGGATCGGATGTGAGGTTGGACTAAATTTTTACGAGCGATCGGAGCGAGCGAGCATCGATCACAATATGCAAGGTATACATATACCTTGCAATATGCATATATATCGTGTTAGTACCTAATTTCGTCAGCCACATCGGACATCTCATTGCCCTGTAGTATGTGGAAATAGTACTATTTATGTGAAACTATTCACTAACTGTAAACATTTGTCAGCAGGCAATATGATAAAGACATCCGGCTCCTCGGGCTGGTGCGAATGTTTCAATGTCAGTATGTGCCAAACCGTTGGATTGTGACACACCTTTACGCGTCTCTCGCTCGCTGCGCTCGCTCGAAAACTATAGCGTAACCTAAAACCAATCCATCTTGCGTTCATTATTCGATATGGTGGCGACTTATTTCGAATTTGCGAACGTGTCGGATCGTATGTGAGGTTGGACTAAATTTTTACGAGCGAGCGGAGCGAGCGAGCAACGATCACAATTTGCAAGGTATACATATACCTTATATTGCCTTGCATATATTTCGTGTTAGTACCTAATTTTGTCAGCCACTTCGGACATCACATTGGACTGTAGTATGTGGAAATAGTACTATTTATGTGAAACTATTCACAAACTGTAAACATTTGTCAGCAGGCAATATGATAAAGACATCCGGCTCCTCGGGCTGGTGCGAATGTTTCAATGTCAGTATGTGCCAAACCGTTGGATTGTGACACACCTTTACGCGTCTCTCGCTCGCTGCGCTCGCTCGAAAACTATAGCGTAACCTAAAACCAATCCATCTTGCGTTCATTATTCGATATGGTGGCGACTTATTTCGAATTTGCGAACGTGTCGGATCGGATGTGAGGTTGGACTAAATTTTTACGAGCGAGCGGAGCGAGCGAGCAACGATCACAATTTGCAAGGTATACATATACCTTGCAATATGCATATATATCGTGTTAGTACCTAATTTTGTTAGCCACTTCGGACATCACATTGGACTGTAGTATGTGGAAATAGTACTATTTATGTGAAACTATTCACAAACTGTAAACATTTGTCAGCAGGCAATAGGATAAATACTTCCGGCTCCTCTGGCTGGTGCGAATGTTTCAATGTCCGTATGTGCCAAACCGTTAGATTGTGATACACCTTTACGCGTCTCTCGCTCGCTGCGCTCGCTCGAAAACTATAGCCTAACCTAAAACCAATCCCTCTTGCGTTAGTCATTCGATATGAAGGCGACTTATTTCGAATTTGCGAACGTGTCGGATGGGATGTGAGGTTGGACTAAATTTTTACGAGCGAGCGGAGCGAGCAAGCAACGATCACAATTTGCAAGGTATACATATACCTTGCAATATGCATATATATCGTGTTAGTACCTAATTTTGTTAGCCACTTCGGACATCACATTGGACTGTAGTATGTGGAAATAGTACTATTTATGTGAAACTATTCACAAACTGTAAACATTTGTCAGCAGGCAATAGGATAAATACTTCCGGCTCCTCTGGCTGGTGCGAATGTTTCAATGTCCGTATGTGCCAAACCGTTAGATTGTGATACACCTTTACGCGTCTCTCGCTCGCTGCGCTCGATTCGAAAACTATAGCCTAACCTAAAACCAATCCCTCTTGCGTTAGTCATTCGATATGAAGGCGACTTATTTCGAATTTGCGAACGTGTCGAATCGGATGTGAGGTTGGACTAAATTTTTACGAGCGAGCGGAGCGAGCGAGCAACGATCACAATTTGCAAGGTATACATATACCTTGCAATATGCATATATATCGTGTTAGTACCTAATTTTGTCAGCCACTTCGGATATCACATTGCACTGTAGTATGTCGAAATAGTACTATTTATGTGAAACTATTCACAAACTGTAAACATTTGTCAGTAGGCAATATGATAAAGACTTCCGGCTCCTCGGGCTGGTGCGAATGTTTCAATGTCAGTATGTGCCAAACCGTTGGATTGTGACACACCTTTACGCGTCTCTCGCTCGCTGCGCTCGCTCGAAAACTATAGCGTAACCTAAAACCAATCCATCTTGCGTTCATTATTCGATATGGTGGCGACTTATTTCGAATTTGCGAACGTGTCGGATCGGATGTGAGGTTGGACTAAATTTTTACGAGCGATCGGAGCGAGCGAGCATCGATCACAATATGCAAGGTATACATATACCTTGCAATATGCATATATATCGTGTTAGTACCTAATTTCGTCAGCCACATCGGACATCTCATTGCCCTGTAGTATGTGGAAATAGTACTATTTATGTGAAACTATTCACTAACTGTAAACATTTGTCAGCAGGCAATATGATAAAGACATCCGGCTCCTCGGGCTGGTGCGAATGTTTCAATGTCAGTATGTGCCAAACCGTTGGATTGTGACACACCTTTACGCGTCTCTCGCTCGCTGCGCTCGCTCGAAAACTATAGCGTAACCTAAAACCAATCCATCTTGCGTTCATTATTCGATATGGTGGCGACTTATTTCGAATTTGCGAACGTGTCGGATCGTATGTGAGGTTGGACTAAATTTTTACGAGCGAGCGGAGCGAGCGAGCAACGATCACAATTTGCAAGGTATACATATACCTTATATTGCCTTGCATATATTTCGTGTTAGTACCTAATTTTGTCAGCCACTTCGGACATCACATTGGACTGTAGTATGTGGAAATAGTACTATTTATGTGAAACTATTCACAAACTGTAAACATTTGTCAGCAGGCAATATGATAAAGACATCCGGCTCCTCGGGCTGGTGCGAATGTTTCAATGTCAGTATGTGCCAAACCGTTGGATTGTGACACACCTTTACGCGTCTCTCGTTCGCTGCGCTCGCTCGAAAACTATAGCGTAACCTAAAACCAATCCATCTTGCGTTCATTATTCGATATGGTGGCGACTTATTTCGAATTTGCGAACGTGTCGGATCGGATGTGAGGTTGGACTAAATTTTTACGAGCGAGCGGAGCGAGCGAGCATCGATCACAATATGCAAGGTATACATATACCTTGCAATATGCATATATATCGTGTTAGTACCTAATTTCGTCAGCCACTTCGGACATCACATTGCCCTGTAGTATGTGGAAATAGTACTATTTATGTGAAACTATTCACAAACTGTAAACATTTGTCAGCAGGCAATATGATAAAGACATCCGGCTCCTCGGGCTGGTGCGAATGTTTCAATGTCAGTATGTGCCAAACCGTTGGATTGTGACACACCTTTACGCGTCTCTCGCTCGCTGCGCCCCCTCGAAAGCTGTAGCCTAACCTAAACCCAATCCATCTTGCGTTAGTCATTCGATATGAAGGCAACTTATTTCGAATTTGCGAACGTGTCGGATCGTATGTGAGGTTGGACTAAATTTTTACGAGCGAGCGGAGCGAGCGAGCAACGATCACAATTTGCAAGGTATACATATACCTTATATTGCCTTGCATATATTTCGTGTTAGTACCTAACTTTGTCAGCCACTTCGGACATCACATTGGACTGTAGTATGTGGAAATAGTACTATTTATGTGAAACTATTCACAAACTGTAAACATTTGTCAGCAGGCAATAGGATAAAGACTTCCGGCTCCTCGGGCTGGTGCGAATGTTTCAATGTCCGTATGCGCCAAACCGTTGGATTGTGACACACCTTTACGCGTCTCTCGTTCGCTGCGCTCGCTCGAAAACTATAGCGTAACCTAAAACCAATCCATCTTGCGTTCATTATTCGATATGGTGGCGACTTATTTCGAATTTGCGAACGTGTCGGATCGGATGTGAGGTTGGACTAAATTTTTACGAGCGAGCGGAGCGAGCGAGCAACGATCACAATTTGCAAGGTATACATATACCTTGCAATATGCATATATATCGTGTTAGTACCTAATTTTGTCAGCCACTTCGGACATCACATTGCACTGTAGTATGTCGAAATAGTACTATTTATGTGAAACTATTCACAAACTGTAAACATTTGTCAGTAGGCAATATGATAAAGACTTCCGGCTCCTCGAGCTGGTGCGAATGTTTCAATGTCAGTATGTGCCAAACCGTTGGATTGTGACACACCTTTACGCGTCTCTCGCTCGCTGCGCTCGCTCGAAAGCTGTAGCCTAACCTAAACCCAATCCATCTTGCGTTAGTCATTCGATATGGTGGCGACTTATTTCGAATTTGCGAACGTGTCGGATCGGATGTGAGGTTGGACTAAATTTTTACGAGCGAGCGGAGCGAGCGAGCAACGATCACAATTTGCAAGGTATACATATACCTTGCAATATGCATATATATCGTGTTAGTACCTAATTTTGTTAGCCACTTCGGACATCACATTGGACTGTAGTATGTGGAAATAGTACTATTTATGTGAAACTATTCACAAACTGTAAACATTTGTCAGCAGGCAATAGGATAAAGACTTCCGGCTCCTCGGGCTGGTGCGAATGTTTCAATGTCCGTATGTGCCAAAACGTGGGATTGTGACACACCTTTACGCGTCTCTCGTTCGCTGCGCTCGCTCGAAAACTATAGCGTAACCTAAAACCAATCCATCTTGCGTTCATTATTCGATATGGTGGCGACTTATTTCGAATTTGCGAACGTGTCGGATCGGATGTGAGGTTGGACTAAATTTTTACGAGCGAGCGGAGCGAGCGAGCAACGATCACAATTTGCAAGGTATACATATACCTTGCAATATGCATATATATCGTGTTAGTACCTAATTTTGTTAGCCACTTCGGACATCACATTGGACTGTAGTATGTGGAAATAGTACTATTTATGTGAAACTATTCACAAACTGTAAACATTTGTCAGCAGGCAATAGGATAAATACTTCCGGCTCCTCTGGCTGGTGCGAATGTTTCAATGTCCGTATGTGCCAAACCGTTAGATTGTGATACACCTTTACGCGTCTCTCGCTCGCTGCGCTCGCTCGAAAGCTGTAGCCTAACCTAAACCCAATCCATCTTGCGTTAGTCATTCGATATGGTGGCGACTTATTTCGAATTTGCGAACGTGTCGGATCGGATGTGAGGTTGGACTAAATTTTTACGAGCGAGCGGAGCGAGCGAGCAACGATCACAATTTGCAAGGTATACATATACCTTGCAATATGCATATATATCGTGTTAGTACCTAATTTTGTTAGCCACTTCGGACATCACATTGGACTGTAGTATGTGGAAATAGTACTATTTATGTGAAACTATTCACAAACTGTAAACATTTGTCAGCAGGCAATAGGATAAAGACTTCCGGCTCCTCGGGCTGGTGCGAATGTTTCAATGTCCGTATGTGCCAAAACGTGGGATTGTGACACACCTTTACGCGTCTCTCGTTCGCTGCGCTCGCTCGAAAACTATAGCGTAACCTAAAACCAATCCATCTTGCGTTCATTATTCGATATGGTGGCGACTTATTTCGAATTTGCGAACGTGTCGGATCGGATGTGAGGTTGGACTAAATTTTTACGAGCGAGCGGAGCGAGCGAGCAACGATCACAATTTGCAAGGTATACATATACCTTGCAATATGCATATATATCGTGTTAGTACCTAATTTTGTCAGCCACTTCGGACATCACATTGGACTGTAGTATGTGGAAATAGTACTATTTATGTGAAACTATTCACAAACTGTAAACATTTGTCAGCAGGCAATAGGATAAAGACTTCCGGCTCCTCGGGCTGGTGCGAATGTTTCAATGTCCGTATGTGCCAAAACGTGGGATTGTGACACACCTTTACGCGTCTCTCGCCCGCTGCGCTCGCTCGAAAACTATAGCCTAACCTAAAACCAATCCCTCTTGCGTTAGTCATTCGATATGAAGGTGACTTATTTCGAATTTGCGAACGTGTCGGATGGGATGTGAGGTTGGACTAAATTTTTACGAGCGAGCGGAGCGAGCAAGCAACGAACACAATTTGCAAGGTATACATATACCTTGCAATATGCATATATATCGTGTTAGTACCTAATTTTGTTAGCCACTTCGGACATCACATTGGACTGTAGTATGTGGAAATAGTACTATTTATGTGAAACTATTCACAAACTGTAAACATTTGTCAGCAGGCAATAGGATAAATATTTCCGGCTCCTCTGGCTGGTGCGAATGTTTCAATGTCCGTATGTGCCAAACCGTTAGATTGTGATACACCTTTACGCGTCTCTCGTTCGCTGCGCTCGCTCGAAAACTATAGCGTAACCTAAAACCAATCCATCTTGCGTTCATTATTCGATATGGTGGCGACTTATTTCGAATTTGCGAACGTGTCGGTTCGGATGTGAGGTTGGACTAAATTTTTACGAGCGAGCGGAGCGAGCGAGCAACGATCACAATTTGCAAGGTATACATATACCTTGCAATATGCATATATATCGTGTTAGTACCTAATTTTGTCAGCCACTTCGGATATCACATTGCACTGTAGTATGTCGAAATAGTACTATTTATGTGAAACTATTCACAAACTGTAAACATTTGTCAGCAGGCAATATGATAAAGACATCCGGCTCCTCGGGCTGGTGCGAATGTTTCAATGTCAGTATGTGCCAAACCGTTGGATTGTGACACACCTTTACGAGTCTCTCGCTCGCTGCGCCCGCTCGTAAGCTGTAGCCTAACCTAAACCCAATCCATCTTGCGTTAGTCATTCGATATGAAGGCAACTTATTTCGAATTTTCGAACGTGTCGGATCGGATGTGAGGTTGGACTAAATTTTTACGAGCGAGCGGAGCGAGCGAGCAACGATCACAATTTGCAAGGTATGCATATACCTTATATTGCCTTGCATATATTTCTTGTTAGTACCTAATTTTGTCAGCCACTTCGGACATCACATTGGACTGTAGTATGTGGAAATAGTACTATTTATGTGAAACTATTCACAAACTGTAAACATTTGTCAGCAGGCAATATGATAAATACTTCCGGCTCCTCTGGCTGGTGCGAATGTTTCAATGTCCGTATGTGCCAAACCGTTAGATTGTGATACACCTTTACGCGTCTCTCGCTCGCTGCGCTCGCTCGAAAACTATAGCCTAACCTAAAACCGATCCCTCTTGCGTTAGTCATTCGATATGAAGGCGACTTATTTCGAATTTGCGAACGTGTCGGATGGGATGTGAGGTTGGACTAAATTTTTACGAGCGAGCGGAGCGAGCAAGCAACGATCACAATTTGCAAGGTATACATATACCTTGCAATATGCATATATATCGTGTTAGTACCTAATTTTGTTAGCCACTTCGGACATCACATTGGACTGTAGTATGTGGAAATAGTACTATTTATGTGAAACTATTCACAAACTGTAAACATTTGTCAGCAGGCAATAGGATAAATATTTCCGGCTCCTCTGGCTGGTGCGAATGTTTCAATGTCCGTATGTGCCAAACCGTTAGATTGTGATACACCTTTACGCGTCTCTCGCTCGCTGCGCTCGATTCGAAAACTATAGCCTAACCTAAAACCAATCCCTCTTGCGTTAGTCATTCGATATGAAGGCGACTTATTTCGAATTTGCGAACGTGTCGGATCGGATGTGAGGTTGGACTAAATTTTTACGAGCGAGCGGAGCGAGCGAGCAACGATCACAATTTGCAAGGTATACATATACCTTGCAATATGCATATATATCGTGTTAGTACCTAATTTTGTCAGCCACTTCGGATATCACATTGCACTGTAGTATGTCGAAATAGTACTATTTATGTGAAACTATTCACAAACTGTAAACATTTGTCAGCAGGCAATATGATAAAGACATCCGGCTCCTCGGGCTGGTGCGAATGTTTCAATGTCAGTATGTGCCAAACCGTTGGATTGTGACACACCTTTACGCGTCTCTCGCTCGCTGCGCCCGCTCGTAAGCTGTAGCCTAACCTAAACCCAATCCATCTTGCGTTAGTCATTCGATATGAAGGCAACTTATTTCGAATTTTCGAACGTGTCGGATCGGATGTGAGGTTGGACTAAATTTTTACGAGCGAGCGGAGCGAGCGAGCAACGATCACAATTTGCAAGGTATACATATACCTTGCAATATGCATATATATCGTGTTAGTACCTAATTTTGTCAGCCACTTCGGACATCACATTGCACTGTAGTATGTCGAAATAGTACTATTTATGTGAAACTATTCACAAACTGTAAACATTTGTCAGTAGGCAATATGATAAAGACTTCCGGCTCCTCGAGCTGGTGCGAATGTTTCAATGTCAGTATGTGCCAAACCGTTGGATTGTGACACACCTTTACGCGTCTCTCGCTCGCTGCGCTCGCTCGAAAGCTGTAGCCTAACCTAAACCCAATCCATCTTGCGTTAGTCATTCGATATGGTGGCGACTTATTTCGAATTTGCGAACGTGTCGGATCGGATGTGAGGTTGGACTAAATTTTTACGAGCGAGCGGAGCGAGCGAGCAACGATCACAATTTGCAAGGTATGCATATACCTTATATTGCCTTGCATATATTTCTTGTTAGTACCTAATTTTGTCAGCCACTTCGGACATCACATTGGACTGTAGTATGTGGAAATAGTACTATTTATGTGAAACTATTCACAAACTGTAAACATTTGTCAGCAGGCAATATGATAAATACTTCCGGCTCCTCTGGCTGGTGCGAATGTTTCAATGTCCGTATGTGCCAAACCGTTAGATTGTGATACACCTTTACGCGTCTCTCGCTCGCTGCGCTCGCTCGAAAACTATAGCCTAACCTAAAACCGATCCCTCTTGCGTTAGTCATTCGATATGAAGGCGACTTATTTCGAATTTGCGAACGTGTCGGATGGGATGTGAGGTTGGACTAAATTTTTACGAGCGAGCGGAGCGAGCAAGCAACGATCACAATTTGCAAGGTATACATATACCTTGCAATATGCATATATATCGTGTTAGTACCTAATTTTGTTAGCCACTTCGGACATCACATTGGACTGTAGTATGTGGAAATAGTACTATTTATGTGAAACTATTCACAAACTGTAAACATTTGTCAGCAGGCAATAGGATAAATATTTCCGGCTCCTCTGGCTGGTGCGAATGTTTCAATGTCCGTATGTGCCAAACCGTTAGATTGTGATACACCTTTACGCGTCTCTCGCTCGCTGCGCTCGATTCGAAAACTATAGCCTAACCTAAAACCAATCCCTCTTGCGTTAGTCATTCGATATGAAGGCGACTTATTTCGAATTTGCGAACGTGTCGGATCGGATGTGAGGTTGGACTAAATTTTTACGAGCGAGCGGAGCGAGCGAGCAACGATCACAATTTGCAAGGTATACATATACCTTGCAATATGCATATATATCGTGTTAGTACCTAATTTTGTCAGCCACTTCGGATATCACATTGCACTGTAGTATGTCGAAATAGTACTATTTATGTGAAACTATTCACAAACTGTAAACATTTGTCAGCAGGCAATATGATAAAGACATCCGGCTCCTCGGGCTGGTGCGAATGTTTCAATGTCAGTATGTGCCAAACCGTTGGATTGTGACACACCTTTACGCGTCTCTCGCTCGCTGCGCCCGCTCGTAAGCTGTAGCCTAACCTAAACCCAATCCATCTTGCGTTAGTCATTCGATATGAAGGCAACTTATTTCGAATTTTCGAACGTGTCGGATCGGATGTGAGGTTGGACTAAATTTTTACGAGCGAGCGGAGCGAGCGAGCAACGATCACAATTTGCAAGGTATACATATACCTTGCAATATGCATATATATCGTGTTAGTACCTAATTTTGTCAGCCACTTCGGACATCACATTGCACTGTAGTATGTCGAAATAGTACTATTTATGTGAAACTATTCACAAACTGTAAACATTTGTCAGTAGGCAATATGATAAAGACTTCCGGCTCCTCGAGCTGGTGCGAATGTTTCAATGTCAGTATGTGCCAAACCGTTGGATTGTGACACACCTTTACGCGTCTCTCGCTCGCTGCGCTCGCTCGAAAGCTGTAGCCTAACCTAAACCCAATCCATCTTGCGTTAGTCATTCGATATGGTGGCGACTTATTTCGAATTTGCGAACGTGTCGGATCGGATGTGAGGTTGGACTAAATTTTTACGAGCGAGCGGAGCGAGCGAGCAACGATCACAATTTGCAAGGTATACATATACCTTGCAATATGCATATATATCGTGTTAGTACCTAATTTTGTTAGCCACTTCGGACATCACATTGGACTGTAGTATGTGGAAATAGTACTATTTATGTGAAACTATTCACAAACTGTAAACATTTGTCAGCAGGCAATAGGATAAAGACTTCCGGCTCCTCGGGCTGGTGCGAATGTTTCAATGTCCGTATGTGCCAAAACGTGGGATTGTGACACACCTTTACGCGTCTCTCGTTCGCTGCGCTCGCTCGAAAACTATAGCGTAACCTAAAACCAATCCATCTTGCGTTCATTATTCGATATGGTGGCGACTTATTTCGAATTTGCGAACGTGTCGGATCGGATGTGAGGTTGGACTAAATTTTTACGAGCGAGCGGAGCGAGCGAGCAACGATCACAATTTGCAAGGTATACATATACCTTGCAATATGCATACATATCGTGTTAGTACCTAATTTTGTTAGCCACTTCGGACATCACATTGGACTGTAGTATGTGGAAATGGTACTATTTATGTGAAACTATTCACAAACTGTAAACATTTGTCAGCAGGCAAAAGGATAAATACTTCCGGCTCCTCTGGCTGGTGCGAATGTTTCAATGTCCGTATGTGCCAAACCGTTAGATTGTGATACACCTTTACGCGTCTCTCGCCCACTGCGCTCGCTCGAAAACTATAGCCTAACCTAAAACCAATCCCTCTTGCGTTAGTCATTCGATATGAAGGCGACTTATTTCGAATTTGCGAACGTGTCGGATGGGATGTGAGGTTGGACTAAATTTTTACGAGCGAGCGGAGCGAGCAAGCAACGAACACAATTTGCAAGGTATACATATACCTTGCAATATGCATATATATCGTGTTAGTACCTAATTTTGTTAGCCACTTCGGACATCACATTGGACTGTAGTATGTGGAAATAGTACTATTTATGTGAAACTATTCATAAACTGTAAACATTTGTCAGCAGGCAATAGGATAAATATTTCCGGCTCCTCTGGCTGGTGCGAATGTTTCAATGTCCGTATGTGCCAAACCGTTAGATTGTGATACACCTTTACGCGTCTCTCGCTCGCTGCGCTCGATTCGAAAACTATAGCCTAACCTAAAACCAATCCCTCTTGCGTTAGTCATTCGATATGAAGGCGACTTATTTCGAATTTGCGAACGTGTCGGATCGGATGTGAGGTTGGACTAAATTTTTACGAGCGAGCGGAGCGAGCGAGCAACGATCACAATTTGCAAGGTATACATATACCTTGCAATATGCATATATATCGTGTTAGTACCTAATTTTGTCAGCCACTTCGGACATCACATTGGACTGTAGTATGTGGAAATAGTACTATTTATGTGAAACTATTCACAAACTGTAAACATTTGTCAGCAGGCAATAGGATAAAGACTTCCGGCTCCTCGGGCTGGTGCGAATGTTTCAATGTCCGTATGTGCCAAACCGTGGGATTGTGACACACCTTTACGCGTCTCTCGTTCGCTGCGCTCGCTCGAAAACTATAGCGTAACCTAAAACCAATCCATCTTGCGTTCATTATTCGATATGGTGGCGACTTATTTCGAATTTGCGAACGTGTCGGTTCGGATGTGAGGTTGGACTAAATTTTTACGAGCGAGCGGAGCGAGCGTGCAACGATCACAATTTGCAAGGTATACATATACCTTGCAATATGCATATATATCGTGTTAGTACCTAATTTTGTTAGCCACTTCGGACATCACATTGCCCTGTAGTATGTCGAAATAGTACTATTTATGTGAAACTATTCACAAACTGTAAACATTTGTCAGTAGGCAATATGACAAAGACTTCCGGCTCCTCGAGCTGGTGCGAATGTTTCAATGTCAGTATGTGCCAAACCGTTGGATTGTGACACACCTTTACGCGTCTCTCGCTCGCTGCGCTCGCTCGAAAGCTGTAGCCTAACCTAAACCCAATCCATCTTGCGTTAGTCATTCGATATGGTGGCGACTTATTTCGAATTTGCGAACGTGTCGGATCGGATGTGAGGTTGGACTAAATTTTTACGAGCGAGCGGAGCGAGCGAGCAACGATCACAATTTGCAAGGTATACATATACCTTGCAATATGCATATATATCGTGTTAGTACCTAATTTTGTTAGCCACTTCGGACATCACATTGGACTGTAGTATGTGGAAATAGTACTATTTATGTGAAACTATTCACAAACTGTAAACATTTGTCAGCAGGCAATAGGATAAATACTTCCGGCTCCTCTGGCTGGTGCGAATGTTTCAATGTCCGTATGTGCCAAACCGTTAGATTGTGATACACCTTTACGCGTCTCTCGCTCGCTGCGCTCGCTCGAAAACTAAAGCCTAACCTAAAACCAATCCCTCTTGCGTTAGTCATTCGATATGAAGGCGACTTATTTCGAATTTGCGAACGTGTCGGATGGGATGTGAGGTTGGACTAAATTTTTACGAGCGAGCGGAGCGAGCAAGCAACGATCACAATTTGCAAGGTATACATATACCTTGCAATATGCATATATATCGTGTTAGTACCTAATTTTGTTAGCCACTTCGGACATCACATTGGACTGTAGTATGTGGAAATAGTACTATTTATGTGAAACTATTCACAAACTGTAAACATTTGTCAGCAGGCAATAGGATAAATATTTCCGGCTCCTCTGGCTGGTGCGAATGTTTCAATGTCCGTATGTGCCAAACCGTTAGATTGTGATACACCTTTACGCGTCTCTCGCTCGCTGCGCTCGATTCGAAAACTATAGCCTAACCTAAAACCAATCCCTCTTGCGTTAGTCATTCGATATGAAGGCGACTTATTTCGAATTTGCGAACGTGTCGGATCGGATGTGAGGTTGGACTAAATTTTTACGAGCGAGCGGAGCGAGCGAGCAACGATCACAATTTGCAAGGTATACATATACCTTGCAATATGCATATATATCGTGTTAGTACCTAATTTTGTCAGCCACTTCGGATATCACATTGCACTGTAGTATGTCGAAATAGTACTATTTATGTGAAACAATTCACAAACTGTAAACATTTGTCAGCAGGCAATATGATAAAGACATCCGGCTCCTCGGGCTGGTGCGAATGTTTCAATGTCAGTATGTGCCAAACCGTTGGATTGTGACACACCTTTACGCGTCTCTCGCTCGCTGCGCTCGCTCGAAAACTATAGCGTAACCTAAAACCAATCAATCTTGCGTTCATTATTCGATATGGTGGCGACTTATTTCGAATTTGCGAACGTGTCGGATCGTATGTGAGGTTGGACTAAATTTTTACGAGCGAGCGGAGCGAGCGAGCAACGATCACAATTTGCAAGGTATACATATACCTTATATTGCCTTGCATATATTTCGTGTTAGTACCTAATTTTGTCAGCCACTTCGGACATCACATTGGACTGTAGTATGTGGTAATAGTACTATTTATGTGAAACTATTGACAAACTGTAAACATTTGTCAGCAGGCAATAGGATAAAGACTTCCGGCTCCTCGGGCTGGTGCGAATGTTTCAATGTCCGTATGTGCCAAACCGTTGGATTGTGACACACCTTTACGCGTCTCTCGTTCGCTGCGCTCGCTCGAAAACTATAGCGTAACCTAAAACCAATCCATCTTGCGTTCATTATTCGATATGGTGGCGACTTATTTCGAATTTGCGAACGTGTCGGATCGGATGTGAGGTTGGACTAAATTTTTACGAGCGAGCGGAGCGAGCGAGCTACGATCACAATTTGCAAGGTATGCATATACCTTATATTGCCTTGCATATATTTCGTGTTAGTACCTAATTTTGTCAGCCACTTCGGACATCACATTGGACTGTAGTATGTGGAAATAGTACTATTTATGTGAAACTATTCACAAACTGTAAACATTTGTCAGCAGGCAATAGGATCAAGACTTCCGGCTCCTCGGGCTGGTGCGAATGTTTCAATGTCCGTATGTGCCAAACCGTTGGATTGTGACACACCTTTACGCGTCTCTCGTTCGCTGCGCTCGCTCGAAAACTATAGCGTAACCTAAAACCAATCCATCTTGCGTTCATTATTCGATATGGTGGCGACTTATTTCGAATTTGCGAACGTGTCGGATCGGATGTGAGGTTGGACTAAATTTTTACGAGCGAGCGGAGCGAGCGAGCATCGATCACAACATGCAAGGTATACATATACCTTGCAATATGCATATATATCGTGTTAGTACCTAATTTCGTCAGCCACTTCGGACATCACATTGCCCTGTAGTATGTGGAAATAGTACTATTTATGTGAAACTATTCACAAACTGTAAACATCTGTCAGCAGGCAATATGATAAAGACATCCGGCTCCTCGGGCTGGTGCGAATGTTTCAATGTCAGTATGTGCCAAACCGTTGGATTGTGACACACCTTTACGCGTCTCTCGCTCGCTGCGCCCGCTCGAAAGCTGTAGCCTAACCTAAACCCAATCCATCTTGCGTTAGTCATTCGATATGAAGGCAACTTATTTCGAATTTTCGAACGTGTCGGATCGGATGTGAGGTTGGACTAAATTTTTACGAGCGAGCGGAGCGAGCGAGCAACGATCACAATTTGCAAGGTATACATATACCTTGCAATATGCATATATATCGTGTTAGTACCTAATTTTGTCAGCCACTTCGGACATCACATTGCACTGTAGTATGTCGAAATAGTACTATTTATGTGAAACTATTCACAAACTGTAAACATTTGTCAGTAGGCAATATGATAAAGACTTCCGGCTCCTCGAGCTGGTGCGAATGTTTCAATGTCAGTATGTGCCAAACCGTTGGATTGTGACACACCTTTACGCGTCTCTCGCTCGCTGCGCTCGCTCGAAAGCTGTAGCCTAACCTAAACCCAATCCATCTTGCGTTAGTCATTCGATATGGTGGCGACTTATTTCGAATTTGCGAACGTGTCGGATCGGATGTGAGGTTGGACTAAATTTTTACGAGCGAGCGGAGCGAGCGAGCAACGATCACAATTTGCAAGGTATACATATACCTTGCAATATGCATATATATCGTGTTAGTACCTAATTTTGTTAGCCACTTCGGACATCACATTGGACTGTAGTATGTGGAAATAGTACTATTTATGTGAAACTATTCACAAACTGTAAACATTTGTCAGCAGGCAATAGGATAAATACTTCCGGCTCCTTTGGCTGGTGCGAATGTTTCAATGTCCGTATGTGCCAAACCGTTAGATTGTGATACACCTTTACGCGTCTCTCGCCCGCTGCGCTCGCTCGAAAACTATAGCCTAACCTAAAACCAATCCCTCTTGCGTTAGTCATTCGATATGAAGGCGACTTATTTCGAATTTGCGAACGTGTCGGATGGGATGTGAGGTTGGACTAAATTTTTACGAGCGAGCGGAGCGAGCAAGCAACGAACACAATTTGCAAGGTATACATATACCTTGCAATATGCATATATATCGTGTTAGTACCTAATTTTGTTAGCCACTTCGGACATCACATTGGACTGTAGTATGTGGAAATAGTACTATTTATGTGAAACTATTCACAAACTGTAAACATTTGTCAGCAGGCAATAGGATAAATATTTCCGGCTCCTCTGGCTGGTGCGAATGTTTCAATGTCCGTATGTGCCAAACCGTTAGATTGTGATACACCTTTACGCGTCTTTCGCTCGCTGCGCTCGATTCGAAAACTATAGCCTAACCTAAAACCAATCCCTCTTGCGTTAGTCATTCGATATGAAGGCGACTTATTTCGAATTTGCGAACGTGTCGGATCGGATGTGAGGTTGGACTAAATTTTTACGAGCCAGCGGAGCGAGCGAGCAACGATCACAATTTGCAAGGTATACATATACCTTGCAATATGCATATATATCGTGTTAGTACCTAATTTTGTCAGCCACTTCGGACATCACATTGGACTGTAGTATGTGGAAATAGTACTATTTATGTGAAACTATTCACAAACTGTAAACATTTGTCAGCAGGCAATAGGATAAAGACTTCCGGCTCCTCGGGCTGGTGCGAATGTTTCAATGTCCTTATGTGCCAAACCGTGGGATTGTGACACACCTTTACGCGTCTCTCGTTCGCTGCGCTCGCTCGAAAACTATAGCGTAACCTAAAACCAATCCATCTTGCGTTCATTATTCGATATGGTGGCGACTTATTTCGAATTTGCGAACGTGTCGGTTCGGATGTGAGGTTGGACTAAATTTTTACGAGCGAGCGGAGCGAGCGAGCAACGATCACAATTTGCAAGGTATACATATACCTTGCAATATGCATATATATCGTGTTAGTACCTAATTTTGTTAGCCACTTCGGACATCACATTGCACTGTAGTATGTGGAAATAGTACTATTTATGTGAAACTATTCACAAACTGTAAACATTTGTCAGCAGGCAATAGGATAAATACTTCCGGCTCCTCTGGCTGGTGCGAATGTTTCAATGTCCGTATGTGCCAAACCGTTAGATTGTGATACACCTTTACCCGTCTCTCGCTCGCTGCGCTCGCTCGAAAACTAAAGCCTAACCTAAAACCAATCCCTCTTGCGTTAGTCATTCGATATGAAGGCGACTTATTTCGAATTTGCGAACGTGTCGGATGGGATGTGAGGTTGGACTAAATTTTTACGAGCGAGCGGAGCGAGCAAGCAACGATCACAATTTGCAAGGTATACATATACCTTGCAATATGCATATATATCGTGTTAGTACCTAATTTTGTTAGCCACTTCGGACATCACATTGGACTGTAGTATGTGGAAATAGTACTATTTATGTGAAACTATTCACAAACTGTAAACATTTGTCAGCAGGCAATAGGATAAATATTTCCGGCTCCTCTGGCTGGTGCGAATGTTTCAATGTCCGTATGTGCCAAACCGTTAGATTGTGATACACCTTTACGCGTCTCTCGCTCGCTGCGCTCGATTCGAAAACTATAGCCTAACCTAAAACCAATCCCTCTTGCGTTAGTCATTCGATATGAAGGCGACTTATTTCGAATTTGCGAACGTGTCGGATCGGATGTGAGGTTGGACTAAATTTTTACGAGCGAGCGGAGCGAGCGAGCAACGATCACAATTTGCAAGGTATACATATACCTTGCAATATGCATATATATCGTGTTAGTACCTAATTTTGTCAGCCACTTCGGATATCACATTGCACTGTAGTATGTCGAAATAGTACTATTTATGTGAAACTATTCACAAACTGTAAACATTTGTCAGCAGGCAATATGATAAAGACATCCGGCTCCTCGGGCTGGTGCGAATGTTTCAATGTCAGTATGTGCCAAACCGTTGGATTGTGACACACCTTTACGCGTCTCTCGCTCGCTGCGCTCGCTCGAAAACTATAGCGTAACCTAAAACCAATCAATCTTGCGTTCATTATTCGATATGGTGGCGACTTATTTCGAATTTGCGAACGTGTCGGATCGTATGTGAGGTTGGACTAAATTTTTACGAGCGAGCGGAGCGAGCGAGCAACGATCACAATTTGCAAGGTATACATATACCTTATATTGCCTTGCATATATTTCGTGTTAGTACCTAATTTTGTCAGCCACTTCGGACATCACATTGGACTGTAGTATGTGGTAATAGTACTATTTATGTGAAACTATTCACAAACTGTAAACATTTGTCAGCAGGCAATAGGATAAAGACTTCCGGCTCCTCGGGCTGGTGCGAATGTTTCAATGTCCGTATGTGCCAAACCGTTGGATTGTGACACACCTTTACGCGTCTCTCGTTCGCTGCGCTCGCTCGAAAACTATAGCGTAACCTAAAACCAATCCATCTTGCGTTCATTATTCGATATGGTGGCGACTTATTTCGAATTTGCGAACGTGTCGGATCGGATGTGAGGTTGGACTAAATTTTTACGAGCGAGCGGAGCGAGCGAGCTACGATCACAATTTGCAAGGTATGCATATACCTTATATTGCCTTGCATATATTTCGTGTTAGTACCTAATTTTGTCAGCCACTTCGGACATCACATTGGACTGTAGTATGTGGAAATAGTACTATTTATGTGAAACTATTCACAAACTGTAAACATTTGTCAGCAGGCAATAGGATCAAGACTTCCGGCTCCTCGGGCTGGTGCGAATGTTTCAATGTCCGTATGTGCCAAACCGTTGGATTGTGACACACCTTTACGCGTCTCTCGTTCGCTGCGCTCGCTCGAAAACTATAGCGTAACCTAAAACCAATCCATCTTGCGTTCATTATTCGATATGGTGGCGACTTATTTCGAATTTGCGAACGTGTCGGATCGGATGTGAGGTTGGACTAAATTTTTACGAGCGAGCGGAGCGAGCGAGCTTCGATCACAACATGCAAGGTATACATATACCTTGCAATATGCATATATATCGTGTTAGTACCTAATTTCGTCAGCCACTTCGGACATCACATTGCCCTGTAGTATGTGGAAATAGTACTATTTATGTGAAACTATTCACAAACTGTAAACATCTGTCAGCAGGCAATATGATAAAGACATCCGGCTCCTCGGGCTGGTGCGAATGTTTCAATGTCAGTATGTGCCAAACCGTTGGATTGTGACACACCTTTACGCGTCTCTCGCTCGCTGCGCCCGCTCGAAAGCTGTAGCCTAACCTAAACCCAATCCATCTTGCGTTAGTCATTCGATATGAAGGCAACTTATTTCGAATTTTCGAACGTGTCGGATCGGATGTGAGGTTGGACTAAATTTTTACGAGCGAGCGGAGCGAGCGAGCAACGATCACAATTTGCAAGGTATACATATACCTTGCAATATGCATATATATCGTGTTAGTACCTAATTTTGTCAGCCACTTCGGACATCACATTGCACTGTAGTATGTCGAAATAGTACTATTTATGTGAAACTATTCACAAACTGTAAACATTTGTCAGTAGGCAATATGATAAAGACTTCCGGCTCCTCGAGCTGGTGCGAATGTTTCAATGTCAGTATGTGCCAAACCGTTGGATTGTGACACACCTTTACGCGTCTCTCGCTCGCTGCGCTCGCTCGAAAGCTGTAGCCTAACCTAAACCCAATCCATCTTGCGTTAGTCATTCGATATGGTGGCGACTTATTTCGAATTTGCGAACGTGTCGGATCGGATGTGAGGTTGGACTAAATTTTTACGAGCGAGCGGAGCGAGCGAGCAACGATCACAATTTGCAAGGTATACATATACCTTGCAATATGCATATATATCGTGTTAGTACCTAATTTTGTTAGCCACTTCGGACATCACATTGGACTGTAGTATGTGGAAATAGTACTATTTATGTGAAACTATTCACAAACTGTAAACATTTGTCAGCAGGCAATAGGATAAAGACTTCCGGCTCTTCGGGCTGGTGCGAATGTTTCAATGTCCGTATGTGCCAAAACGTGGGATTGTGACACACCTTTACGCGTCTCTCGTTCGCTGCGCTCGCTCGAAAACTATAGCGTAACCTAAAACCAATCCATCTTGCGTTCATTATTCGATATGGTGGCGACTTATTTCGAATTTGCGAACGTGTCGGATCGGATGTGAGGTTGGACTAAATTTTTACGAGCGAGCGGAGCGAGCGAGCAACGATCACAATTTGCACGGTATACATATACCTTGCAATATGCATATATATCGTGTTAGTACCTAATTTTGTTAGCCACTTCGGACATCACATTGCACTGTAGTATGTGGAAATAGTACTATTTATGTGAAACTATTCACAAACTGTAAACATTTGTCAGCAGGCAATAGGATAAATACTTCCGGCTCCTCTGGCTGGTGCGAATGTTTCAATGTCCGTATGTGCCAAACCGTTAGATTGTGATACACCTTTACCCGTCTCTCGCTCGCTGCGCTCGCTCGAAAACTAAAGCCTAACCTAAAACCAATCCCTCTTGCGTTAGTCATTCGATATGAAGGCGACTTATTTCGAATTTGCGAACGTGTCGGATGGGATGTGAGGTTGGACTAAATTTTTACGAGCGAGCGGAGCGAGCAAGCAACGATCACAATTTGCAAGGTATACATATACCTTGCAATATGCATATATATCGTGTTAGTACCTAATTTTGTTAGCCACTTCGGACATCACATTGGACTGTAGTATGTGGAAATAGTACTGTTTATGTGAAACTATTCACAAACTGTAAACATTTGTCAGCAGGCAATAGGATAAATATTTCCGGCTCCTCTGGCTGGTGCGAATGTTTCAATGTCCGTATGTGCCAAACCGTTAGATTGTGATACACCTTTACGCGTCTCTCGCTCGCTGCGCTCGATTCGAAAACTATAGCCTAACCTAAAACCAATCCCTCTTGCGTTAGTCATTCGATATGAAAGCGACTTATTTCGAATTTGCGAACGTGTCGGATCGGATGTGAGGTTGGACTAAATTTTTACGAGCGAGCGGAGCGAGCGAGCAACGATCACAATTTGCAAGGTATACATATACCTTGCAATATGCATATATATCGTGTTAGTACCTAATTTTGTCAGCCACTTCGGATATCACATTGCACTGTAGTATGTCGAAATAGTACTATTTATGTGAAACTATTCACAAACTGTAAACATTTGTCAGCAGGCAATATGATAAAGACATCCGGCTCCTCGGGCTGGTGCGAATGTTTCAATGTCAGTATGTGCCAAACCGTTGGATTGTGACACACCTTTACGCGTCTCTCGCTCGCTGCGCTCGCTCGAAAACTATAGCGTAACCTAAAACCAATCAATCTTGCGTTCATTATTCGATATGGTGGCGACTTATTTCGAATTTGCGAACGTGTCGGATCGTATGTGAGGTTGGACTAAATTTTTACGAGCGAGCGGAGCGAGCGAGCAACGATCACAATTTGCAAGGTATACATATACCTTATATTGCCTTGCATATATTTCGTGTTAGTACCTAATTTTGTCAGCCACTTCGGACATCACATTGGACTGTAGTATGTGGTAATAGTACTATTTATGTGAAACTATTCACAAACTGTAAACATTTGTCAGCAGGCAATAGGATAAAGACTTCCGGCTCCTCGGGCTGGTGCGAATGTTTCAATGTCCGTATGTGCCAAACCGTTGGATTGTGACACACCTTTACGCGTCTCTCGTTCGCTGCGCTCGCTCGAAAACTATAGCGTAACCTAAAACCAATCCATCTTGCGCTCATTATTCGATATGGTGGCGACTTATTTCGAATTTGCGAACGTGTCGGATCGGATGTGAGGTTGGACTAAATTTTTACGAGCGAGCGGAGCGAGCGAGCTACGATCACAATTTGCAAGGTATGCATATACCTTATATTGCCTTGCATATATTTCGTGTTAGTACCTAATTTTGTCAGCCACTTCGGACATCACATTGGACTGTAGTATGTGGAAATAGTACTATTTATGTGAAACTATTCACAAACTGTAAACATTTGTCAGCAGGCAATAGGATCAAGACTTCCGGCTCCTCGGGCTGGTGCGAATGTTTCAATGTCCGTATGTGCCAAACCGTTGGATTGTGACACACCTTTACGCGTCTCTCGTTCGCTGCGCTCGCTCGAAAACTATAGCGTAACCTAAAACCAATCCATCTTGCGTTCATTATTCGATATGGTGGCGACTTATTTCGAATTTGCGAACGTGTCGGATCGGATGTGAGGTTGGACTAAATTTTTACGAGCGAGCGGAGCGAGCGAGCTTCGATCACAACATGCAAGGTATACATATACCTTGCAATATGCATATATATCGTGTTAGTACCTAATTTCGTCAGCCACTTCGGACATCACATTGCCCTGTAGTATGTGGAAATAGTACTATTTATGTGAAACTATTCACAAACTGTAAACATCTGTCAGCAGGCAATATGATAAAGACATCCGGCTCCTCGGGCTGGTGCGAATGTTTCAATGTCAGTATGTGCCAAACCGTTGGATTGTGACACACCTTTACGCGTCTCTCGCTCGCTGCGCCCGCTCGAAAGCTGTAGCCTAACCTAAACCCAATCCATCTTGCGTTAGTCATTCGATATGAAGGCAACTTATTTCGAATTTTCGAACGTGTCGGATCGGATGTGAGGTTGGACTAAATTTTTACGAGCGAGCGGAGCGAGCGAGCAACGATCACAATTTGCAAGGTATACATATACCTTGCAATATGCATATATATCGTGTTAGTACCTAATTTTGTCAGCCACTTCGGACATCACATTGCACTGTAGTATGTCGAAATAGTACTATTTATGTGAAACTATTCACAAACTGTAAACATTTGTCAGTAGGCAATATGATAAAGACTTCCGGCTCCTCGAGCTGGTGCGAATGTTTCAATGTCAGTATGTGCCAAACCGTTGGATTGTGACACACCTTTACGCGTCTCTCGCTCGCTGCGCTCGCTCGAAAGCTGTAGCCTAACCTAAACCCAATCCATCTTGCGTTAGTCATTCGATATGGTGGCGACTTATTTCGAATTTGCGAACGTGTCGGATCGGATGTGAGGTTGGACTAAATTTTTACGAGCGAGCGGAGCGAGCGAGCAACGATCACAATTTGCAAGGTATACATATACCTTGCAATATGCATATATATCGTGTTAGTACCTAATTTTGTTAGCCACTTCGGACATCACATTGGACTGTAGTATGTGGAAATAGTACTATTTATGTGAAACTATTCACAAACTGTAAACATTTGTCAGCAGGCAATAGGATAAAGACTTCCGGCTCTTCGGGCTGGTGCGAATGTTTCAATGTCCGTATGTGCCAAACCGTTGGATTGTGACACACCTTTACGCGTCTCACGTTCGCTGCGCTCGCTCGAAAACTATAGCGTAACCTAAAACCAATCCATCTTGCGTTCATTATTCGATATGGTGGCGACTTATTTCGAATTTGCGAACGTGTCGGATCGGATGTGAGGTTGGACTAAATTTTTACGAGCGAGCGGAGCGAGCGAGCTACGATCACAATTTGCAAGGTATGCATATACCTTATATTGCCTTGCATATATTTCGTGTTAGTACCTAATTTTGTCAGCCACTTCGGACATCACATTGGACTGTAGTATGTGGAAATAGTACTATTTATGTGAAACTATTCACAAACTGTAAACATTTGTCAGCAGGCAATAGGATCAAGACTTCCGGCTCCTCGGGCTGGTGCGAATGTTTCAATGTCCGTATGTGCCAAACCGTTGGATTGTGACACACCTTTACGCGTCTCTCGTTCGCTGCGCTCGCTCGAAAACTATAGCGTAACCTAAAACCAATCCATCTTGCGTTCATTATTCGATATGGTGGCGACTTATTTCGAATTTGCGAACGTGTCGGATCGGATGTGAGGTTGGACTAAATTTTTACGAGCGAGCGGAGCGAGCGAGCTTCGATCACAACATGCAAGGTATACATATACCTTGCAATATGCATATATATCGTGTTAGTACCTAATTTCGTCAGCCACTTCGGACATCACATTGCCCTGTAGTATGTGGAAATAGTACTATTTATGTGAAACTATTCACAAACTGTAAACATCTGTCAGCAGGCAATATGATAAAGACATCCGGCTCCTCGGGCTGGTGCGAATGTTTCAATGTCAGTATGTGCCAAACCGTTGGATTGTGACACACCTTTACGCGTCTCTCGCTCGCTGCGCCCGCTCGAAAGCTGTAGCCTAACCTAAACCCAATCCATCTTGCGTTAGTCATTCGATATGAAGGCAACTTATTTCGAATTTTCGAACGTGTCGGATCGGATGTGAGGTTGGACTAAATTTTTACGAGCGAGCGGAGCGAGCGAGCAACGATCACAATTTGCAAGGTATACATATACCTTGCAATATGCATATATATCGTGTTAGTACCTAATTTTGTCAGCCACTTCGGACATCACATTGCACTGTAGTATGTCGAAATAGTACTATTTATGTGAAACTATTCACAAACTGTAAACATTTGTCAGTAGGCAATATGATAAAGACTTCCGGCTCCTCGAGCTGGTGCGAATGTTTCAATGTCAGTATGTGCCAAACCGTTGGATTGTGACACACCTTTACGCGTCTCTCGCTCGCTGCGCTCGCTCGAAAGCTGTAGCCTAACCTAAACCCAATCCATCTTGCGTTAGTCATTCGATATGGTGGCGACTTATTTCGAATTTGCGAACGTGTCGGATCGGATGTGAGGTTGGACTAAATTTTTACGAGCGAGCGGAGCGAGCGAGCAACGATCACAATTTGCAAGGTATACATATACCTTGCAATATGCATATATATCGTGTTAGTACCTAATTTTGTTAGCCACTTCGGACATCACATTGGACTGTAGTATGTGGAAATAGTACTATTTATGTGAAACTATTCACAAACTGTAAACATTTGTCAGCAGGCAATAGGATAAAGACTTCCGGCTCTTCGGGCTGGTGCGAATGTTTCAATGTCCGTATGTGCCAAAACGTGGGATTGTGACACACCTTTACGCGTCTCTCGTTCGCTGCGCTCGCTCGAAAACTATAGCGTAACCTAAAACCAATTCATCTTGCGTTCATTATTCGATATGGTGGCGACTTATTTCGAATTTGCGAACGTGTCGGATCGGATGTGAGGTTGGACTAAATTTTTACGAGCGAGCGGAGCGAGCGAGCAACGATCACAATTTGCACGGTATACATATACCTTGCAATATGCATATATATCGTGTTAGTACCTAATTTTGTTAGCCACTTCGGACATCACATTGGACTGTAGTATGTGGAAATAGTACTATTTATGTGAAACTATTCACAAACTGTAAACATTTGTCAGCAGGCAATAGGATAAATACTTCCGGCTCCTCTGGCTGGTGCGAATGTTTCAATGTCCGTATGTGCCAAACCGTTAGATTGTGATACACCTTTACGCGTCTCTCGCTCGCTGCGCTCGCTCGAAAACTATAGCCTAACCTAAAACCAATCCCTCTTGCGTTAGTCATTCGATATGAAGGCGACTTATTTCGAATTTGCGAACGTGTCGGATCGGATGTGAAGTTGGACTAAATTTTTACGAGCGAGCGGAGCGAGCGAGCATCGATCACAACATGCAAGGTATACATATACCTTGCAATATGCATATATATCGTGTTAGTACCTAATTTCGTCAGCCACTTCGGACATCACATTGCCCTGTAGTATGTGGAAATAGTACTATTTATGTGTAACTATTCACAAACTGTAAACATCTGTCAGCAGGCAATATGATAAAGACATCCGGCTCCTCGGGCTGGTGCGAATGTTTCAATGTCAGTATGTGCCAAACCGTTGGATTGTGACACACCTTTACGCGTCTCTCGCTCGCTGCGCCCGCTCGAAAGCTGTAGCCTAACCTAAACCCAATCCATCTTGCGTTAGTCATTCGATATGAAGGCAACTTATTTCGAATTTTCGAACGTGTCGGATCGGATGTGAGGTTGGACTAAATTTTTACGAGCGGGCGGAGCGAGCGAGCAACGATCATAATTTGCAAGGTATACATATACCTTGCAATATGCATATATATCGTGTTAGTACCTAATTTTGTCAGCCACTTCGGACATCACATTGGACTGTAGTATGTGGTAATAGTACTATTTATGTGAAACTATTCACAAACTGTAAACATTTGTCAGCAGGCAATAGGATAAAGACTTCCGGCTCCTCGGGCTGGTGCGAATGTTTCAATGTCCGTATGTGCCAAACCGTTGGATTGTGACACACCTTTACGCGTCTCTCGTTCGCTGCGCTCGCTCGAAAACTATAGCGTAACCTAAAACCAATCCATCTTGCGTTCATTATTCGATATGGTGGCGACTTATTTCGAATTTGCGAACGTGTCGGATCGGATGTGAGGTTGGACTAAATTTTTACGAGCGAGCGGAGCGAGCGAGCTACGATCACAATTTGCAAGGTATGCATATACCTTATATTGCCTTGCATATATTTCGTGTTAGTACCTAATTTTGTCAGCCACTTCGGACATCACATTGGACTGTAGTATGTGGAAATAGTACTATTTATGTGAAACTATTCACAAACTGTAAACATTTGTCAGCAGGCAATAGGATCAAGACTTCCGGCTCCTCGGGCTGGTGCGAATGTTTCAATGTCCGTATGTGCCAAACCGTTGGATTGTGACACACCTTTACGCGTCTCTCGTTCGCTGCGCTCGCTCGAAAACTATAGCGTAACCTAAAACCAATCCATCTTGCGTTCATTATTCGATATGGTGGCGACTTATTTCGAATTTGCGAACGTGTCGGATCGGATGTGAGGTTGGACTAAATTTTTACGAGCGAGCGGAGCGAGCGAGCTTCGATCACAACATGCAAGGTATACATATACCTTGCAATATGCATATATATCGTGTTAGTACCTAATTTCGTCAGCCACTTCGGACATCACATTGCCCTGTAGTATGTGGAAATAGTACTATTTATGTGAAACTATTCACAAACTGTAAACATCTGTCAGCAGGCAATATGATAAAGACATCCGGCTCCTCGGGCTGGTGCGAATGTTTCAATGTCAGTATGTGCCAAACCGTTGGATTGTGACACACCTTTACGCGTCTCTCGCTCGCTGCGCCCGCTCGAAAGCTGTAGCCTAACCTAAACCCAATCCATCTTGCGTTAGTCATTCGATATGAAGGCAACTTATTTCGAATTTTCGAACGTGTCGGATCGGATGTGAGGTTGGACTAAATTTTTACGAGCGAGCGGAGCGAGCGAGCAACGATCACAATTTGCAAGGTATACATATACCTTGCAATATGCATATATATCGTGTTAGTACCTAATTTTGTCAGCCACTTCGGACATCACATTGCACTGTAGTATGTCGAAATAGTACTATTTATGTGAAACTATTCACAAACTGTAAACATTTGTCAGTAGGCAATATGATAAAGACTTCCGGCTCCTCGAGCTGGTGCGAATGTTTCAATGTCAGTATGTGCCAAACCGTTGGATTGTGACACACCTTTACGCGTCTCTCGCTCGCTGCGCTCGCTCGAAAGCTGTAGCCTAACCTAAACCCAATCCATCTTGCGTTAGTCATTCGATATGGTGGCGACTTATTTCGAATTTGCGAACGTGTCGGATCGGATGTGAGGTTGGACTAAATTTTTACGAGCGAGCGGAGCGAGCGAGCAACGATCACAATTTGCAAGGTATACATATACCTTGCAATATGCATATATATCGTGTTAGTACCTAATTTTGTTAGCCACTTCGGACATCACATTGGACTGTAGTATGTGGAAATAGTACTATTTATGTGAAACTATTCACAAACTGTAAACATTTGTCAGCAGGCAATAGGATAAAGACTTCCGGCTCTTCGGGCTGGTGCGAATGTTTCAATGTCCGTATGTGCCAAAACGTGGGATTGTGACACACCTTTACGCGTCTCTCGTTCGCTGCGCTCGCTCGAAAACTATAGCGTAACCTAAAACCAATCCATCTTGCGTTCATTATTCGATATGGTGGCGACTTATTTCGAATTTGCGAACGTGTCGGATCGGATGTGAGGTTGGACTAAATTTTTACGAGCGAGCGGAGCGAGCGAGCAACGATCACAATTTGCACGGTATACATATACCTTGCAATATGCATATATATCGTGTTAGTACCTAATTTTGTTAGCCACTTCGGACATCACATTGGACTGTAGTATGTGGAAATAGTACTATTTATGTGAAACTATTCACAAACTGTAAACATTTGTCAGCAGGCAATAGGATAAATACTTCCGGCTCCTCTGGCTGGTGCGAATGTTTCAATGTCCGTATGTGCCAAACCGTTAGATTGTGATACACCTTTACGCGTCTCTCGCTCGCTGCGCTCGATTCGAAAACTATAGCCTAACCTAAAACCAATCCCTCTTGCGTTAGTCATTCGATATGAAGGCGACTTATTTCGAATTTGCGAACGTGTCGGATCGGATGTGAGGTTGGACTAAATTTTTACGAGCGAGCGGAGCGAGCGAGCAACGATCACAATTTGCAAGGTATACATATACCTTGCAATATGCATATATATCGTGTTAGTACCTAATTTTGTCAGCCACTTCGGACATCACATTGGACTGTAGTATGTGGAAATAGTACTATTTATGTGAAACTATTCACAAACTGTAAACATTTGTCAGCAGGCAATAGGATAAAGACTTCCGGCTCCTCGGGCTGGTGCGAATGTTTCAATGTCCGTATGTGCCAAACCGTTAGATTGTGATACACCTTTACGCGTCTCTCGCTCGCTGCGCTCGCTCGAAAACTATAGCCTAACCTAAAACCAATCCCTCTTGCGTTAGTCATTCGATATGAAGGCGACTTATTTCGAATTTGCGAACGTGTCGGATGGGATGTGAGGTTGGACTAAATTTTTACGAGCGAGCGGAGCGAGCAAGCAACGATCACAATTTGCAAGGTATACATATACCTTGCAATATGCATATATATCGTGTTAGTACCTAATTTTGTTAGCCACTTCGGACATCACATTGGACTGTAGTATGTGGAAATAGTACTATTTATGTGAAACTATTCACAAACTGTAAACATTTGTCAGCAGGCAATAGGATAAATACTTCCGGCTCCTCTGGCTGGTGCGAATGTTTCAATGTCCGTATGTGCCAAACCGTTAGATTGTGATACACCTTTACGCGTCTCTCGCTCGCTGCGCTCGCTCGAAAACTATAGCCTAACCTAAAACCAATCCCTCTTGCGTTAGTCATTCGATATGAAGGCGACTTATTTCGAATTTGCGAACGTGTCGGATCGGATGTGAAGTTGGACTAAATTTTTACGAGCGAGCGGAGCGAGCGAGCATCGATCACAACATGCAAGGTATACATATACCTTGCAATATGCATATATATCGTGTTAGTACCTAATTTCGTCAGCCACTTCGGACATCACATTGCCCTGTAGTATGTGGAAATAGTACTATTTATGTGTAACTATTCACAAACTGTAAACATCTGTCAGCAGGCAATATGATAAAGACATCCGGCTCCTCGGGCTGGTGCGAATGTTTCAATGTCAGTATGTGCCAAACCGTTGGATTGTGACACACCTTTACGCGTCTCTCGCTCGCTGCGCCCGCTCGAAAGCTGTAGCCTAACCTAAACCCAATCCATCTTGCGTTAGTCATTCGATATGAAGGCAACTTATTTCGAATTTTCGAACGTGTCGGATCGGATGTGAGGTTGGACTAAATTTTTACGAGCGGGCGGAGCGAGCGAGCAACGATCATAATTTGCAAGGTATACATATACCTTGCAATATGCATATATATCGTGTTAGTACCTAATTTTGTCAGCCACTTCGGACATCACATTGCACTGTAGTATGTCGAAATAGTACTATTTATGTGAAACTATTCACAAACTGTAAACATCTGTCAGCAGGCAATAGGATAAAGACTTCCGGCTCCTCGGGCTGGTGCGAATGTTTCAATGTCCGTATGTGCCAAACCGTTAGATTGTGATACACCTTTACGCGTCTCTCGCTCGCTGCGCTCGATTCGAAAACTATAGCCTAACCTAAAACCAATCCCTCTTGCGTTAGTCATTCGATATGAAGGCGACTTATTTCGAATTTGCGAACGTGTCGGATCGGATGTGAGGTTGGACTAAATTTTTACGAGCGAGCGGAGCGAGCGAGCAACGATCACAATTTGCAAGGTATACATATACCTTGCAATATGCATATATATCGTGTTAGTACCTAATTTTGTCAGCCACTTCGGACATCACATTGGACTGTAGTATGTGGAAATAGTACTATTTATGTGAAACTATTCACAAACTGTAAACATTTGTCAGCAGGCAATAGGATAAAGACTTCCGGCTCCTCGGGCTGGTGCGAATGTTTCAATGTCCGTATGTGCCAAACCGTGGGATTGTGACACACCTTTACGCGTCTCTCGCTCGCTGCGCCCGCTCGAAAGCTGTAGCCTAACCTAAACCCAATCCATCTTGCGTTAGTCATTCGATATGAAGGCAACTTATTTCGAATTTTCGAACGTGTCGGATCGGATGTGAGGTTGGACTAAATTTTTACGAGCGAGCGGAGCGAGCGAGCAACGATCACAATTTGCAAGGTATACATATACCTTGCAATATGCATATATATCGTGTTAGTACCTAATTTTGTTAGCCACTTCGGACATCACATTGGACTGTAGTATGTGGAAATAGTACTATTTATGTGAAACTATTCACAAACTGTAAACATTTGTCAGCAGGCAATAGGATAAATATTTCCGGCTCCTCTGGCTGGTGCGAATGTTTCAATGTCCGTATGTGCCAAACCGTTAGATTGTGATACACCTTTACGCGTCTCTCGCTCGCTGCGCTCGATTCGAAAACTATAGCCTAACCTAAAACCAATCCCTCTTGCGTTAGTCATTCGATATGAAGGCGACTTATTTCGAATTTGCGAACGTGTCGGATCGGATGTGAGGTTGGACTAAATTTTTACGAGCGAGCGGAGCGAGCGAGCAACGATCACAATTTGCAAGGTATACATATACCTTGCAATATGCATATATATCGTGTTAGTACCTAATTTTGTCAGCCACTTCGGACATCACATTGGACTGTAGTATGTGGAAATAGTACTATTTATGTGAAACTATTCACAAACTGTAAACATTTGTCAGCAGGCAATAGGATAAAGACTTCCGGCTCCTCGGGCTGGTGCGAATGTTTCAATGTCCGTATGTGCCAAACCGTGGGATTGTGACACACCTTTACGCGTCTCTCGTTCGCTGCGCTCGCTCGAAAACTATAGCGTAACCTAAAACCAATCCATCTTGCGTTCATTATTCGATATGGTGGCGACTTATTTCGAATTTGCGAACGTGTCGGTTCGGATGTGAGGTTGGACTAAATTTTTACGAGCGAGCGGAGCGAGCGAGCAACGATCACAATTTGCAAGGTATACATATACCTTGCAATATGCATATATATCGTGTTAGTACCTAATTTTGTTAGCCACTTCGGACATCACATTGCACTGTAGTATGTCGAAATAGTACTATTTATGTGAAACTATTCACAAACTGTAAACATTTGTCAGTAGGCAATATGACAAAGACTTCCGGCTCCTCGAGCTGGTGCGAATGTTTCAATGTCAGTATGTGCCAAACCGTTGGATTGTGACACACCTTTACGCGTCTCTCGCTCGCTGCGCTCGCTCGAAAGCTGTAGCCTAACCTAAACCCAATCGATCTTGCGTTAGTCATTCGATATGGTGGCGACTTATTTCGAATTTGCGAACGTGTCGGATCGGATGTGAGGTTGGACTAAATTTTTACGAGCGAGCGGAGCGAGCGAGCAACGATCACAATTTGCAAGGTATACATATACCTTGCAATATGCATATATATCGTGTTAGTACCTAATTTTGTTAGCCACTTCGGACATCACATTGGACTGTAGTATGTGGAAATAGTACTATTTATGTGAAACTATTCACAAACTGTAAACATTTGTCAGCAGGCAATAGGATAAATACTTCCGGCTCCTCTGGCTGGTGCGAATGTTTCAATGTCCGTATGTGCCAAACCGTTAGATTGTGATACACCTTTACGCGTCTCTCGCTCGCTGCGCTCGCTCGAAAACTATAGCCTAACCTAAAACCAATCCCTCTTGCGTTAGTCATTCGATATGAAGGCGACTTATTTCGAATTTGCGAACGTGTCGGATGGGATGTGAGGTTGGACTAAATTTTTACGAGCGAGCGGAGCGAGCAAGCAACGATCACAATTTGCAAGGTATACATATACCTTGCAATATGCATATATATCGTGTTAGTACCTAATTTTGTTAGCCACTTCGGACATCATATTGGACTGTAGTATGTGGAAATAGTACTATTTATGTGAAACTATTCACAAACTGTAAACATTTGTCAGCAGGCAATAGGATAAATACTTCCGGCTCCTCTGGCTGGTGCGAATGTTTCAATGTCCGTATGTGCCAAACCGTTATATTGTGATACACCTTTACGCGTCTCTCGCTCGCTGCGCTCGCTCGAAAACTATAGCCTAACCTAAAACCAATCCCTCTTGCGTTAGTCATTCGATATGAAGGCGACTTATTTCGAATTTGCGAACGTGTCGGATCGGATGTGAAGTTGGACTAAATTTTTACGAGCGAGCGGAGCGAGCGAGCATCGATCACAACATGCAAGGTATACATATACCTTGCAATATGCATATATATCGTGTTAGTACCTAATTTTGTCAGCCACTTCGGACATCACATTGCACTGTAGTATGTCGAAATAGTACTATTTATGTGAAACTATTCACAAACTGTAAACATCTGTCAGCAGGCAATAGGATAAAGACTTCCGGCTCCTCGGGCTGGTGCGAATGTTTCAATGTCCGTATGTGCCAAAACGTGGGATTGTGACACACCTTTACGCGTCTCTCGTTCGCTGCGCTCGCTCGAAAACTATAGCGTAACCTAAAACCAATCCATCTTGCGTTCATTATTCGATATGGTGGCGACTTATTTCGAATTTGCGAACGTGTCGGATCGGATGTGAGGTTGGACTAAATTTTTACGAGCGAGCGGAGCGAGCGAGCAACGATCACAATTTGCAAGGTATACATATACCTTGCAATATGCATATATATCGTGTTAGTACCTAATTTTGTTAGCCACTTCGGACATCACATTGGACTGTAGTATGTGGAAATAGTACTATTTATGTGAAACTATTCACAAACTGTAAACATTTGTCAGCAGGCAATAGGATAAAGACTTCCGGCTGCTCGGGCTGGTGCGAATGTTTCAATGTCCGTATGTGCCAAAACGTGGGATTGTGACACACCCTTACGCGTCTCTCGTTCGCTGCGCTCGCTCGAAAACTATAGCGTAACCTAAAACCAATCCATCTTGCGTTCATTATTCGATATGGTGGCGACTTATTTCGAATTTGCGAACGTGTCGGATCGGATGTGAGGTTGGACTAAATTTTTACGAGCGAGCGGAGCGAGCAAGCAACGAACACAATTTGCAAGGTATACATATACCTTGCAATATGCATATATATCGTGTTAGTACCTAATTTTGTTAGCCACTTCGGACATCACATTGGACTGTAGTATGTGGAAATAGTACTATTTATGTGAAACTATTCACAAACTGTAAACATTTGTCAGCAGGCAATAGGATAAATATTTCCGGCTCCTCTGGCTGGTGCGAATGTTTCAATGTCCGTATGTGCCAAACCGTTAGATTGTGATACACCTTTACGCGTCTCTCGCTCGCTGCGCTCGATTCGAAAACTATAGCCTAACCTAAAACCAATCCCTCTTGCGTTAGTCATTCGATATGAAGGCGACTTATTTCGAATTTGCGAACGTGTCGGATCGGATGTGAGGTTGGACTAAATTTTTACGAGCGAGCGGAGCGAGCGAGCAACGATCACAATTTGCAAGGTATACATATACCTTGCAATATGCATATATATCGTGTTAGTACCTAATTTTGTCAGCCACTTCGGACATCACATTGGACTGTAGTATGTGGAAATAGTACTATTTATGTGAAACTATTCACAAACTGTAAACATTTGTCAGCAGGCAATAGGATAAAGACTTCCGGCTCCTCGGGCTGGTGCGAATGTTTCAATGTCCGTATGTGCCAAACCGTGGGATTGTGACACACCTTTACGCGTCTCTCGTTCGCTGCGCTCGCTCGAAAACTATAGCGTAACCTAAAACCAATCCATCTTGCGTTCATTATTCGATATGGTGGCGACTTATTTCGAATTTGCGAACGTGTCGGTTCGGATGTGAGGTTGGACTAAATTTTTACGAGCGAGCGGAGCGAGCGAGCAACGATCACAATTTGCAAGGTATACATATACCTTGCAATATGCATATATATCGTGTTAGTACCTAATTTTGTCAGCCACTTCGGACATCACATTGCACTGTAGTATGTCGAAATAGTACTATTTATGTGAAACTATTCACAAACTGTAAACATTTGTCAGTAGGCAATATGATAAAGACTTCCGGCTCCTCGAGCTGGTGCGAATGTTTCAATGTCAGTATGTGCCAAACCGTTGGATTGTGACACACCTTTACGCGTCTCTCGCTCGCTGCGCTCGCTCGAAAGCTGTAGCCTAACCTAAACCCAATCCATCTTGCGTTAGTCATTCGATATGGTGGCGACTTATTTCGAATTTGCGAACGTGTCGGATCGGATGTGAGGTTGGACTAAATTTTTACGAGCGAGCGGAGCGAGCGAGCAACGATCACAATTTGCAAGGTATACATATACCTTGCAATATGCATATATATCGTGTTAGTACCTAATTTTGTTAGCCACTTCGGACATCACATTGGACTGTAGTATGTGGAAATAGTACTATTTATGTGAAACTATTCACAAACTGTAAACATTTGTCAGCAGGCAATAGGATAAAGACTTCCGGCTGCTCGGGCTGGTGCGAATGTTTCAATGTCCGTATGTGCCAAAACGTGGGATTGTGACACACCCTTACGCGTCTCTCGTTCGCTGCGCTCGCTCGAAAGCTGTAGCCTAACCTAAACCCAATCCATCTTGCGTTAGTCATTCGATATGGTGGCGACTTATTTCGAATTTGCGAACGTGTCGGATCGGATGTGAGGTTGGACTAAATTTTTACGAGCGAGCGGAGCGAGCGAGCAACGATCACAATTTGCAAGGTATACATATACCTTGCAATATGCATATATATCGTGTTAGTACCTAATTTTGTTAGCCACTTCGGACATCACATTGGACTGTAGTATGTGGAAATAGTACTATTTATGTGAAACTATTCACAAACTGTAAACATTTGTCAGCAGGCAATAGGATAAAGACTTCCGGCTGCTCGGGCTGGTGCGAATGTTTCAATGTCCGTATGTGCCAAAACGTGGGATTGTGACACACCCTTACGCGTCTCTCGTTCGCTGCGCTCGCTCGAAAACTATAGCGTAACCTAAAACCAATCCATCTTGCGTTCATTATTCGATATGGTGGCGACTTATTTCGAATTTGCGAACGTGTCGGATCGGATGTGAGGTTGGACTAAATTTTTACGAGCGAGCGGAGCGAGCGAGCAACGATCACAATTTGCAAGGTATACATATACCTTGCAATATGCATATATATCGTGTTAGTACCTAATTTTGTTAGCCACTTCGGACATCACATTGGACTGTAGTATGTGGAAATAGTACTATTTATGTGAAACTATTCACAAACTGTAAACATTTGTCAGCAGGCAATAGGATAAATACTTCCGGCTCCTCTGGCTGGTGCGAATGTTTCAATGTCCGTATGTGCCAAACCGTTAGATTGTGATACACCTTTACGCGTCTCTCGCTCGCTGCGCTCGCTCGAAAACTATAGCCTAACCTAAAACCAATCCCTCTTGCGTTAGTCATTCGATATGAAGGCGACTTATTTCAAATTTGCGAACGTGTCGGATGGGATGTGAGGTTGTACTAAATTTTTACGAGCGAGCGGAGCGAGCAAGCAACGATCACAATTTGCAAGGTATACATATACCTTGCAATATGCATATATATCGTGTTAGTACCTAATTTTGTTAGCCACTTCGGACATCACATTGGACTGTAGTATGTGGAAATAGTACTATTTATGTGAAACTATTCACAAACTGTAAACATTTGTCAGCAGGCAATAGGATAAATATTTCCGGCTCCTCTGGCTGGTGCGAATGTTTCAATGTCCGTATGTGCCAAACCGTTAGATTGTGATACACCTTTACGCGTCTCTCGCTCGCTGCGCTCGATTCGAAAACTATAGCCTAACCTAAAACCAATCCCTCTTGCGTTAGTCATTCGATATGAAGGCGACTTATTTCGAATTTGCGAACGTGTCGGATCGGATGTGAGGTTGGACTAAATTTTTACGAGCGAGCGGAGCGAGCGAGCAACGATCACAATTTGCAAGGTATACATATACCTTGCAATATGCATATATATCGTGTTAGTACCTAATTTTGTCAGCCACTTCGGACATCACATTGGACTGTAGTATGTGGAAATAGTACTATTTATGTGAAACTATTCACAAACTGTAAACATTTGTCAGCAGGCAATAGGATAAAGACTTCCGGCTCCTCGGGCTGGTGCGAATGTTTCAATGTCCGTATGTGCCAAACCGTGGGATTGTGACACACCTTTACGCGTCTCTCGTTCGCTGCGCTCGCTCGAAAACTATAGCGTAACCTAAAACCAATCCATCTTGCGTTCATTATTCGATATGGTGGCGACTTATTTCGAATTTGCGAACGTGTCGGTTCGGATGTGAGGTTGGACTAAATTTTTACGAGCGAGCGGAGCGAGCGAGCAACGATCACAATTTGCAAGGTATACATATACCTTGCAATATGCATATATATCGTGTTAGTACCTAATTTTGTCAGCCACTTCGGACATCACATTGCACTGTAGTATGTCGAAATAGTACTATTTATGTGAAACTATTCACAAACTGTAAACATTTGTCAGTAGGCAATATGATAAAGACTTCCGGCTCCTCGAGCTGGTGCGAATGTTTCAATGTCAGTATGTGCCAAACCGTTGGATTGTGACACACCTTTACGCGTCTCTCGCTCGCTGCGCTCGCTCGAAAGCTGTAGCCTAACCTAAACCCAATCCATCTTGCGTTAGTCATTCGATATGGTGGCGACTTATTTCGAATTTGCGAACGTGTCGGATCGGATGTGAGGTTGGACTAAATTTTTACGAGCGAGCGGAGCGAGCGAGCAACGATCACAATTTGCAAGGTATACATATACCTTGCAATATGCATATATATCGTGTTAGTACCTAATTTTGTTAGCCACTTCGGACATCACATTGGACTGTAGTATGTGGAAATATTACTATTTATGTGAAACTATTCACAAACTGTAAACATTTGTCAGCAGGCAATAGGATAAATACTTCCGGCTCCTCGGGCTGGTGCGAATGTTTCAATGTCCGTATGTGCCAAAACGTGGGATTGTGACACACCTTTACGCGTCTCTCGTTCGCTGCGCTCGCTCGAAAACTATAGCGTAACCTAAAACCAATCCATCTTGCGTTCATTATTCGATATGGTGGCGACTTATTTCGAATTTGCGAACTTGTCGGATCGGATGTGAGGTTGGACTAAATTTTTACGAGCGAGCGGAGCGAGCGAGCAACGATCACAATTTGCAAGGTATACATATACCTTGCAATATGCATATATATCGTGTTAGTACCTAATTTTGTTAGCCACTTCGGACATCACATTGGACTGTAGTATGTGGAAATAGTACTATTTATGTGAAACTATTCACAAACTGTAAACATTTGTCAGCAGGCAATAGGATAAATATTTCCGGCTCCTCTGGCTGGTGCGAATGTTTCAATGTCCGTATGTGCCAAACCGTTAGATTGTGATACACCTTTACGCGTCTCTCGTTCGCTGCGCTCGCTCGAAAACTATAGCGTAACCTAAAACCAATCCATCTTGCGTTCATTATTCGATATGGTGGCGACTTATTTCGAATTTGCGAACGTGTCGGTTCGGATGTGAGGTTGGACTAAATTTTTACGAGCGAGCGGAGCGAGCGAGCAACGATCACAATTTGCAAGGTATACATATACCTTGCAATATGCATATATATCGTGTTAGTACCTAATTTTGTCAGCCACTTCGGACATCACATTGCACTGTAGTATGTGGAAATAGTACCATTTATGTGAAACTATTCACAAACTGTAAACATTTGTCAGTAGGCAATATGATAAAGACTTCCGGCTCCTCGAGCTGGTGCGAATGTTTCAAAGTCAGTATGTGCCAAACCGTTGGATTGTGACACACCTTTACGCGTCTCTCGCTCGCTGCGCCCGCTCGAAAGCTGTAGCCTAACCTAAACCCAATCCATCTTGCGTTAGTCATTCGATATGAAGGCAACTTATTTCGAATTTTCGAACGTGTCGGATAGGATGTGAGGTTGGACTAAATTTTTACGAGCGAGCGGAGCGAGCGAGCAACGATCACAATTTGCAAGGTATACATATACCTTGCAATATGCATATATATCGTGTTAGTACCTAATTTTGTCAGCCACTTCGGACATCACATTGCACTGTAGTATGTCGAAATAGTACTATTTATGTGAAACTATTCGCAAACTGTAAACATTTGTCAGTAGGCAATATGATAAAGACTTCCGGCTCCTCGAGCTGGTGCGAATGTTTCAATGTCAGTATGTGCCAAACCGTTGGATTGTGACACACCTTTACGCGTCTCTCGCTCGCTGCGCTCGCTCGAAAGCTGTAGCCTAACCTAAACCCAATCCATCTTGCGTTAGTCATTCGATATGGTGGCGACTTATTTCGAATTTGCGAACGTGTCGGATCGGATGTGAGGTTGGACTAAATTTTTACGAGCGAGCGGAGCGAGCGAAAAACGATCACAATTTGCAAGGTATACATATACCTTGCAATGTGCATATATATCGTGTTAGTCCCTAATTTTGTTAGCCACTTCGGACATCACATTGGACTGTAGTATGTGGAAATAGTACTATTTATGTGAA
This sequence comes from Bombus terrestris, assembly GCF_910591885.1. Classification (NCBI taxonomy): domain Eukaryota; kingdom Metazoa; phylum Arthropoda; class Insecta; order Hymenoptera; family Apidae; genus Bombus; species Bombus terrestris. Next base: position 22,657 of record NW_025963552.1, on the reverse strand, counting down.
ACTATTCACAAACTGTAAACATTTGTCAGCAGGCAATAGGATAAAGACTTCCGGCTCCTCGGGCTGGTGCGAATGTTTCAATGTCCGTATGTGCCAAAACGTGGGATTGTGACACACCTTTACGCGTCTCTCGTTCGCTGCGCTCGCTCGAAAACTATAGCGTAACCTAAAACCAATCCATCTTGCGTTCATTATTCGATATGGTGGCGACTTATTTCGAATTTGCGAACGTGTCGGATCGGATGTGAGGTTGGACTAAATTTTTACGAGCGAGCGGAGCGAGCGAGCAACGATCACAATTTGCAAGGTATACATATACCTTGCAATATGCATATATATCGTGTTAGTACCTAATTTTGTTAGCCACTTCGGACATCACATTGGACTGTAGTATGTGGAAATAGTACTATTTATGTGAAACTACTCACAAACTGTAAACATTTGTCAGCAGGCAATAGGATAAATACTTCCGGCTCCTCTGGCTGGTGCGAATGTTTCAATGTCCGTATGTGCCAAACCGTTAGATTGTGATACACCTTTACGCGTCTCTCGCTCGCTGCGCTCGCTCGAAAACTATAGCCTAACCTAAAACCAATCCCTCTTGCGTTAGTCATTCGATATGGTGGCGACTTATTTCGAATTTGCGAACGTGTCGGATCGGATGTGAGGTTGGACTAAATTTTTACGAGCGAGCGGAGCGAGCGAAAAACGATCACAATTTGCAAGGTATACATATACCTTGCAATGTGCATATATATCGTGTTAGTCCCTAATTTTGTTAGCCACTTCGGACATCACATTGGACTGTAGTATGTGGAAATAGTACTATTTATGTGAAACTATTCACAAACTGTAAACATTTGTCAGCAGGCAATAGGATAAAGACTTCCGGCTCCTCGGGCTGGTGCGAATGTTTCAATGTCCGTATGTGCCAAAACGTGGGATTGTGACACACCTTTACGCGTCTCTCGTTCGCTGCGCTCGCTCGAAAACTATAGCGTAACCTAAAACCAATCCATCTTGCGTTCATTATTCGATATGGTGGCGACTTATTTCGAATTTGCGAACGTGTCGGATCGGATGTGAGGTTGGACTAAATTTTTACGAGCGAGCGGAGCGAGCGAGCAACGATCACAATTTGCAAGGTATACATATACCTTGCAATATGCATATATATCGTGTTAGTACCTAATTTTGTTAGCCACTTCGGACATCACATTGGACTGTAGTATGTGGAAATAGTACTATTTATGTGAAACTACTCACAAACTGTAAACATTTGTCAGCAGGCAATAGGATAAATACTTCCGGCTCCTCTGGCTGGTGCGAATGTTTCAATGTCCGTATGTGCCAAACCGTTAGATTGTGATACACCTTTACGCGTCTCTCGCTCGCTGCGCTCGCTCGAAAACTATAGCCTAACCTAAAACCAATCCCTCTTGCGTTAGTCATTCGATATGAAGGCGACTTATTTCGAATTTGCGAACGTGTCGGATGGGATGTGAGGTTGGACTAAATTTTTACGAGCGAGCGGAGCGAGCAAGCAACGATCACAATTTGCAAGGTATACATATACCTTGCAATATGCATATATATCGTGTTAGTACCTAATTTTGTTAGCCACTTCGGACATCACATTGGACTGTAGTATGTGGAAATAGTACTATTTATGTGAAACTATTCACAAACTGTAAACATTTGTCAGCAGGCAATAGGATAAATATTTCCGGCTCCTCTGGCTGGTGCGAATGTTTCAATGTCCGTATGTGCCAAACCGTTAGATTGTGATACACCTTTACGCGTCTCTCGCTCGCTGCGCTCGATTCGAAAACTATAGCCTAACCTAAAACCAATCACTCTTGCGTTAGTCATTCGATATGAAGGCGACTTATTTCGAATTTGCGAACGTGTCGGATCGGATGTGAGGTTGGACTAAATTTTTACGAGCGAGCGGAGCGAGCGAGCAACGATCACAATTTGCAAGGTATACATATACCTTGCAATATGCATATATATCGTGTTAGTACCTAATTTTGTCAGCCACTTCGGACATCACATTGGACTGTAGTATGTGGAAATAGTACTATTTATGTGAAACTATTCACAAACTGTAAACATTTGTCAGCAGGCAATAGGATAAAGACTTCCGGCTCCTCGGGCTGGTGCGAATGTTTCAATGTCCGTATGTGCCAAACCGTGGGATTGTGACACACGTTTACGCGTCTCTCGTTCGCTGCGCTCGCTCGAAAACTATAGCGTAACCTAAAACCAATCCATCTTGCGTTCATTATTCGATATGGTGGCGACTTATTTCGAATTTGCGAACGTGTCGGTTCGGATGTGAGGTTGGACTAAATTTTTACGAGCGAGCGGAGCGAGCGAGCAACGATCACAATTTGCAAGGTATACATATACCTTGCAATATGCATATATATCGTGTTAGTACCTAATTTTGTCAGCCACTTCGGACATCACATTGCACTGTAGTATGTCGAAATAGTACTATTTATGTGAAACTATTCACAAACTGTAAACATTTGTCAGTAGGCAATATGATAAAGACTTCCGGCTCCTCGAGCTGGTGCGAATGTTTCAATGTCAGTATGTGCCAAACCGTTGGATTGTGACACACCTTTACGCGTCTCTCGCTCGCTGCGCTCGCTCGAAAGCTGTAGCCTAACCTAAACCCAATCCATCTTGCGTTAGTCATTCGATATGGTGGCGACTTATTTCGAATTTGCGAACGTGTCGGATCGGATGTGAGGTTGGACTAAATTTTTACGAGCGAGCGGAGCGAGCGAGCAACGATCACAATTTGCAAGGTATACATATACCTTGCAATATGCATATATATCGTGTTAGTACCTAATTTTGTTAGCCACTTCGGACATCACATTGGACTGTAGTATGTGGAAATAGTACTATTTATGTGAAACTATTCACAAACTGTAAACCTTTGTCAGCAGGCAATAGGATAAATACTTCCGGCTCCTCTGGCTGGTGCGAATGTTTCAATGTCCGTATGTGCCAAACCGTTAGATTGTGATACACCTTTACGCGTCTCTCGCTCGCTGCGCTCGCTCGAAAACTATAGCCTAACCTAAAACCAATCCCTCTTGCGTTAGTCATTCGATATGAAGGCGACTTATTTCGAATTTGCGAACGTGTCGGATGGGATGTGAGGTTGGACTAAATTTTTACGAGCGAGCGGAGCGAGCAAGCAACGATCACAATTTGCAAGGTATACATATACCTTGCAATATGCATATATATCGTGTTAGTACCTAATTTTGTTAGCCACTTCGGACATCACATTGGACTGTAGTATGTGGAAATAGTACTATTTATGTGAAACTATTCACAAACTGTAAACATTTGTCAGCAGGCAATAGGATAAATATTTCCGGCTCCTCTGGCTGGTGCGAATGTTTCAATGTCCGTATGTGCCAAACCGTTAGATTGTGATACACCTTTACGCGTCTCTCGTTCGCTGCGCTCGCTCGAAAACTATAGCGTAACCTAAAACCAATCCATCTTGCGTTCATTATTCGATATGGTGGCGACTTATTTCGAATTTGCGAACGTGTCGGTTCGGATGTGAGGTTGGACTAAATTTTTACGAGCGAGCGGAGCGAGCGAGCAACGATCACAATTTGCAAGGTATACATATACCTTGCAATATGCATATATATCGTGTTAGTACCTAATTTTGTCAGCCACTTCGGACATCACATTGCACTGTAGTATGTGGAAATAGTACTATTTATGTGAAACTATTCACAAACTGTAAACATTTGTCAGTAGGCAATATGATAAAGACTTCTGGCTCCTCGAGCTGGTGCGAATGTTTCAATGTCAGTATGTGCCAAACCGTTGGATTGTGACACACCTTTACGCGTCTCTCGCTCGCTGCGCCCGCTCGAAAGCTGTAGCCTAACCTAAACCCAATCCATCTTGCGTTAGTCATTCGATATGAAGGCAACTTATTTCGAATTTTCGAACGTGTCGGATAGGATGTGAGGTTGGACTAAATTTTTACGAGCGAGCGGAGCGAGCGAGCAACGATCACAATTTGCAAGGTATACATATACCTTGCAATATGCATATATATCGTGTTAGTACCTAATTTTGTCAGCCACTTCGGACATCACATTGCACTGTAGTATGTCGAAATAGTACTATTTATGTGAAACTATTCGCAAACTGTAAACATTTGTCAGTAGGCAATATGATAATGACTTCCGGCTCCTCGAGCTGGAGCGAATGTTTCAATGTCAGTATGTGCCAAACCGTTGGATTGTGACACACCTTTACGCGTCTCTCGCTCGCTGCGCTCGCTCGAAGGCTGTAGCCTAACCTAAACCCAATCCATCTTGCGTTAGTCATTCGATATGGTGGCGACTTATTTCGAATTTGCGAACGTGTCGGATCGGATGTGAGGTTGGACTAAATTTTTACGAGCGAGCGGAGCGAGCGAGCAACGATCACAATTTGCAAGGTATACATATACCTTGCAATATGCATATATATCGTGTTAGTACCTAATTTTGTTAGCCACTTCGGACATCACATTGGACTGTAGTATGTGGAAATAGTACTATTTATGTGAAACTATTCACAAACTGTAAACATTTGTCAGCAGGCAATAGGATAAAGACTTCCGGCTCCTCGGGCTGGTGCGAATGTTTCAATGTCCGTATGTGCCAAAACGTGGGATTGTGACACACCTTTACGCGTCTCTCGTTCGCTGCGCTCGCTCGAAAACTATAGCGTAACCTAAAACCAATCCATCTTGCGTTCATTATTCGATATGGTGGCGACTTATTTCGAATTTGCGAACGTGTCGGGTCGGATGTGAGGTTGGACTAAATTTTTACGAGCGAGCGGAGCGAGCGAGCAACGATCACAATTTGCAAGGTATACATATACCTTGCAATATGCATATATATCGTGTTAGTACCTAATTTTGTTAGCCACTTCGGACATCACATTGGACTGTAGTATGTGGAAATAGTACTATTTATGTGAAACTATTCACAAACTGTAAACATTTGTCAGCAGGCAATAGGATAAATACTTCCGGCTCCTCTGGCTGGTGCGAATGTTTCAATGTCCGTATGTGCCAAACCGTTAGATTGTGATACACCTTTACGCGTCTCTCGCTCGCTGCGCTCGCTCGAAAACTATAGCCTAACCTAAAACCAATCCCTCTTGCGTTAGTCATTCGATATGAAGGCGACTTATTTCGAATTTGCGAACGTGTCGGATGGGATGTGAGGTTGGACTAAATTTTTACGAGCGAGCGGAGCGAGCAAGCAACGATCACAATTTGCAAGGTATACATATACCTTGCAATATGCATATATATCGTGTTAGTACCTAATTTTGTTAGCCACATCGGACATCACATTGGACTGTAGTATGTGGAAATAGTACTATTTATGTGAAACTATTCACAAACTGTAAACATTTGTCAGCAGGCAATAGGATAAATATTTCCGGCTCCTCTGGCTGGTGCGAATGTTTCAATGTCCGTATGTGCCAAACCGTTAGATTGTGATACACCTTTACGCGTCTCTCGCTCGCTGCGCTCGATTCGAAAACTATAGCCTAACCTAAAACCAATCCCTCTTGCGTTAGTCATTCGATATGAAGGCGACTTATTTCGAATTTGCGAACGTGTCGGATCGGATGTGAGGTTGGACTAAATTTTTACGAGCGAGCGGAGCGAGCGAGCAACGATCACAATTTGCAAGGTATACATATACCTTGCAATATGCATATATATCGTGTTAGTACCTAATTTTGTCAGCCACTTCGGACATCACATTGGACTGTAGTATGTGGAAATAGTACTATTTATGTGAAACTATTCACAAACTGTAAACATTTGTCAGCAGGCAATAGGATAAAGACTTCCGGCTCCTCGGGCTGGTGCGAATGTTTCAATGTCCGTATGTGCCAAACCGTTAGATTGTGATACACCTTTACGCGTCTCTCGCTCGCTGCGCTCGCTCGAAAACTATAGCCTAACCTAAAACCAATCCCTCTTGCGTTAGTCATTCGATATGAAGGCGACTTATTTCGAATTTGCGAACGTGTCGGATGGGATGTGAGGTTGGACTAAATTTTTACGAGCGAGCGGAGCGAGCAAGCAACGATCACAATTTGCAAGGTATACATATACCTTGCAATATGCATATATATCGTGTTAGTACCTAATTTTGTTAGCCACTTCGGACATCACATTGGACTGTAGTATGTGGAAATAGTACTATTTATGTGAAACTATTCACAAACTGTAAACATTTGTCAGCAGGCAATAGGATAAATATTTCCGGCTCCTCTGGCTGGTGCGAATGTTTCAATGTCCGTATGTGCCAAACCGTTAGATTGTGATACACCTTTACGCGTCTCTCGTTCGCTGCGCTCGCTCGAAAACTATAGCGTAACCTAAAACCAATCCATCTTGCGTTCATTATTCGATATGGTGGCGACTTATTTCGAATTTGCGAACGTGTCGTTTCGGATGTGAGGTTGGACTAAATTTTTACGAGCGAGCGGAGCGAGCGAGCAACGATCACAATTTGCAAGGTATACATATACCTTATATTGCCTTGCATATATTTCGTGTTAGTACCTAATTTTGTCAGCCACTTCGGACATCACATTGGACTGTAGTATGTGGAAATAGTACTATTTATGTGAAACTATTCACAAACTGTAAACATTTGTCAGTAGGCAATATGATAAAGACTTCCGGCTCCTCGAGCTGGTGCGAATGTTTCAATGTCAGTATGTGCCAAACCGTTGGATTGTGACACACCTTTACGCGTCTCTCGCTCGCTGCGCCCGCTCGAAAGCTGTAGCCTAACCTAAACCCAATCCATCTTGCGTTAGTCATTCGATATGAAGGCAACTTATTTCGAATTTTCGAACGTGTCGGATAGGATGTGAGGTTGGACTAAATTTTTACGAGCGAGCGGAGCGAGCGAGCAACGATCACAATTTGCAAGGTATACATATACCTTGCAATATGCATATATATCGTGTTAGTACCTAATTTTGTCAGCCACTTCGGACATCACATTGCACTGTAGTATGTCGAAATAGTACTATTTATGTGAAACTATTCGCAAACTGTAAACATTTGTCAGTAGGCAATATGATAATGACTTCCGGCTCCTCGAGCTGGTGCGAATGTTTCAATGTCAGTATGTGCCAAACCGTTGGATTGTGACACACCTTTACGCGTCTCTCGCTCGCTGCGCTCGCTCGAAGGCTGTAGCCTAACCTAAACCCAATCCATCTTGCGTTAGTCATTCGATATGGTGGCGACTTATTTCGAATTTGCGAACGTGTCGGATCGGATGTGAGGTTGGACTAAATTTTTACGAGCGAGCGGAGCGAGCGAGCAACGATCACAATTTGCAAGGTATACATATACCTTGCAATATGCATATATATCGTGTTAGTACCTAATTTTGTTAGCCACTTCGGACATCACATTGGACTGTAGTATGTGGAAATAGTACTATTTATGTGAAACTATTCACAAACTGTAAACATTTGTCAGCAGGCAATAGGATAAATATTTCCGGCTCCTCTGGCTGGTGCGAATGTTTCAATGTCCGTATGTGCCAAACCGTTAGATTGTGATACACCTTTACGCGTCTCTCGTTCGCTGCGCTCGCTCGAAAACTATAGCGTAACCTAAAACCAATCCATCTTGCGTTCATTATTCGATATGGTGGCGACTTATTTCGAATTTGCGAACGTGTCGTTTCGGATGTGAGGTTGGACTAAATTTTTACGAGCGAGCGGAGCGAGCGAGCAACGATCACAATTTGCAAGGTATACATATACCTTATATTGCCTTGCATATATTTCGTGTTAGTACCTAATTTTGTCAGCCACTTCGGACATCACATTGGACTGTAGTATGTGGAAATAGTACTATTTATGTGAAACTATTCACAAACTGTAAACATTTGTCAGTAGGCAATATGATAAAGACTTCCGGCTCCTCGAGCTGGTGCGAATGTTTCAATGTCAGTATGTGCCAAACAGTTGGATTGTGACACACCTTTACGCGTCTCTCGCTCGCTGCGCTCGCTCGAAAGCTGTAGCCTAACCTAAACCCAATCCATCTTGCGTTAGTCATTCGATATGGTGGCGACTTATTTCGAATTTGCGAACGTGTCGGATCGGATGTGAGGTTGGACTAAATTTTTACGAGCGAGCGGAGCGAGCGAGCAACGATCACAATTTGCAAGGTATACATATACCTTGCAATATGCATATATATCGTGTTAGTACCTAATTTTGTTAGCCACTTCGGACATCACATTGGACTGTAGTATGTGGAAATAGTACAATTTATGTGAAACTATTCACAAACTGTAAACATTTGTCAGCAGGCAATAGGATAAAGACTTCCGGCTCCTCGGGCTGGTGCGAATGTTTCAATGTCCGTATGTGCCAAAACGTGGGATTGTGTCACACCTTTACGCGTCTCTCGTTCGCTGCGCTCGCTCGAAAACTATAGCGTAACCTAAAACCAATCCATCTTGCGTTCATTATTCGATATGGTGGCGACTTATTTCGAATTTGCGAACTTGTCGGATCGGATGTGAGGTTGGACTAAATTTTTACGAGCGAGCGGAGCGAGCGAGCAACGATCACAATTTGCAAGGTATACATATACCTTGCAATATGCATATATATCGTGTTAGTACCTAATTTTGTTAGCCACTTCGGACATCACATTGGACTGTAGTATGTGGAAATAGTACTATTTATGTGAAACTATTCACAAACTGTAAACATTTGTCAGCAGGCAATAGGATAAATACTTCCGGCTCCTCTGGCTGGTGCGAATGTTTCAATGTCCGTATGTGCCAAACCGTTAGATTGTGATACACCTTTACGCGTCTCTCGTTCGCTGCGCTCGCTCGAAAACTATAGCGTAACCTAAAAACCAATCCATCTTGCGTTCATTATTCGATATGGTGGCGACTTATTTCGAATTTGCGAACGTGTCGGTTCGGATGTGAGGTTGGACTAAATTTTTACGAGCGAGCGGAGCGAGCGAGCAACGATCACAACATGCAAGGTATACATATACCTTGCAATATGCATATATATCGTGTTAGTACCTAATTTCGTCAGCCACTTCGGACATCACATTGCCCTGTAGTATGTGGAAATAGTACTATTTATGTGAAACTATTCACAAACTGTAAACATCTGTCAGCAGGCAATATGATAAAGACATCCGGCTCCTCGGGCTGGTGCGAATGTTTCAATGTCAGTATGTGCCAAACCGTTGGATTGTGACACACCTTTACGCGTCTCTCGCTCGCTGCGCCCGCTCGAAAGCTGTAGCCTAACCTAAACCCAATCCATCTTGCGTTAGTCATTCGATATGAAGGCAACTTATTTCGAATTTTCGAACGTGTCGGATCGGATGTGAGGTTGGACTAAATTTTTACGAGCGAGCGGAGCGAGCGAGCATCGATCACAATATGCAAGGTATACATATACCTTGCAATATGCATATATATCGTGTTAGTACCTAATTTTGTTAGCCACTTCGGACATCACATTGGACTGTAGTATGTGGAAATAGTACTATTTATGTGAAACTATTCACAAACTGTAAACATTTGTCAGCAGGCAATAGGATAAAGACTTCCGGCTCCTCGGGCTGGTGCGAATGTTTCAATGTCCGTATGTGCCAAACCGTGGGATTGTGACACACCTTTACGCGTCTCTCGTTCGCTGCGCTCGCTCGAAAACTATAGCGTAACCTAAAACCAATCCATCTTGCGTTCATTATTCGATATGGTGGCGACTTATTTCGAATTTGCGAACGTGTCGGATCGGATGTGAGGTTGGACTAAATTTTTACGAGCGAGCGGAGCGAGCGAGCAACGATCACAATTTGCAAGGTATACATATACCTTGCAATATGCATATATATCGTGTTAGTACCTAATTTTGTCAGCCACTTCGGACATCACATTGCTCTGTAGTATGTCGAAATAGTACTATTTATGTGAAACTATTCACAAACTGTAAACATTTGTCAGTAGGCAATATGATAAAGACTTCCGGCTCCTCGAGCTGGTGCGAGTGTTTCAATGTCAGTATGTGCCAAACCGTTGGATTGTGACACACCTTTACGCGTCTCTCGCTCGCTGCGCTCGCTCGAAAGCTGTAGCCTAACCTAAACCCAATCCATCTTGCGTTAGTCATTCGATATGGTGGCGACTTATTTCGAATTTGCGAACGTGTCGGATCGGATGTGAGGTTGGACTAAATTTTTACGAGCGAGCGGAGCGAGCGAGCAACGATCACAATTCGCAAGGTATACATATACCTTGCAATATGCATATATATCGTGTTAGTACCTAATTTTGTTAGCCACTTCGGACATCACATTGGACTGTAGTATGTGGAAATAGTACTATTTATGTGAAACTATTCACAAACTGTAAACATTTGTCAGCAGGCAATAGGATAAATACTTCCGGCTCCTCTGGCTGGTGCGAATGTTTCAATGTCCGTATGTGCCAAACCGTTGGATTGTGACACACCTTTACGCGTCTCTCGCTCGCTGCGCTCGCTCGAAAACTATAGCGTAACCTAAAACCAATCCATCTTGCGTTCATTATTCGATATGGTGGCGACTTATTTCGAATTTGCGAACGTGTCGGATCGGATGTGAGGTTGGACTAAATTTTTACGAGCGAGCGGAGCGAGCGAGCATCGATCACAATATGCAAGGTATACATATACCTTGCAATATGCATATATATCGTGTTAGTACCTAATTTCGTCAGCCACATCGGACATCACATTGCCCTGTAGTATGTGGAAATAGTACTATTTATGTGAAACTATTCACAAACTGTAAACATTTGTCAGCAGGCAATATGATAAAGACATCCGGCTCCTCGGGCTGGTGCGAATGTTTCAATGTCAGTATGTGCCAAACCGTTGGATTGTGACACACCTTTACGCGTCTCTCGCTCGCTGCGCTCGCTCGAAAGCTGTAGCCTAACCTAAACCCAATCCATCTTGCGTTAGTCATTCGATATGGTGGCGACTTATTTCGAATTTGCGAACGTGTCGGATCGGATGTGAGGTTGGACTAAATTTTTACGAGCGAGCGGAGCGAGCGAGCAACGATCACAATTTGCAAGGTATACATATACCTTGCAATATGCATATATATCGTGTTAGTACCTAATTTTGTTAGCCACTTCGGACATCACATTGGACTGTAGTATGTGGAAATAGTACTATTTATGTGAAACTATTCACAAACTGTAAACATTTGTCAGCAGGCAATAGGATAAAGACTTCCGGCTCCTCGGGCTGGTGCGAATGTTTCAATGTCCGTATGTGCCAAACCGTGGGATTGTGACACACCTTTACGCGTCTCTCGTTCGCTGCGCTCGCTCGAAAACTATAGCGTAACCTAAAACTAATCCATCTTGCGTTCATTATTCGATATGGTGGCGACTTATTTCGAATTTGCGAACGTGTCGGATCGGATGTGAGGTTGGACTAAATTTTTACGAGCGAGCGGAGCGAGCGAGCAACGATCACAATTTGCAAGGTATACATATACCTTGCAATATGCATATATATCGTGTTAGTACCTAATTTTGTCAGCCACTTCGGACATCACATTGCACTGTAGTATGTCGAAATAGTACTATTTATGTGAAACTATTCACAAACTGTAAACATTTGTCAGTAGGCAATATGATAAAGACTTCCGGCTCCTCGAGCTGGTGCGAATGTTTCAATGTCAGTATGTGCCAAACCGTTGGATTGTGACACACCTTTACGCGTCTCTCGCTCGCTGCGCTCGCTCGAAAGCTGTAGCCTAACCTAAACCCAATCCATCTTGCGTTAGTCATTCGATATGGTGGCGGCTTATTTCGAATTTGCGAACGTGTCGGATCGGATGTGAGGTTGGACTAAATTTTTACGAGCGAGCGGAGCGAGCGAGCAACGATCACAATTTGCAAGGTATACATATACTTTGCAATATGCATATATATCGTGTTAGTACCTAATTTTGTTAGCCACTTCGGACATCACATTGGACTGTAGTATGTGGAAATAGTACTATTTATGTGAAACTATTCACAAACTGTAAACATTTGTCAGCAGGCAATAGGATAAATACTTCCGGCTCCTCTGGCTGGTGCGAATGTTTCAATGTCCGTATGTGCCAAACCGTTAGATTGTGATACACCTTTACGCGTCTCTCGCTCGCTGCGCTCGATTCGAAAACTATAGCCTAACCTAAAACCAATCCCTCTTGCGTTAGTCATTCGATATGAAGGCGACTTATTTCGAATTTGCGAACGTGTCGGATCGGATGTGAGGTTGGACTAAATTTTTACGAGCGAGCGGAGCGAGCGAGCAACGATCACAATTTGCAAGGTATACATATACCTTGCAATATGCATATATATCGTGTTAGTACCTAATTTCGTCAGCCACATCGGACATCACATTGCCCTGTAGTATGTGGAAATAGTACTATTTATGTGAAACTATTCACAAACTGTAAACATTTGTCAGCAGGCAATATGATAAAGACATCCGGCTCCTCGGGCTGGTGCGAATGTTTCAATGTCAGTATGTGCCAAACCGTTGGATTGTGACACACCTTTACGCGTCTCTCGCTCGCTGCGCTCGCTCGAAAACTATAGCGTAACCTAAAACCAATCCATCTTGCGTTCATTATTCGATATGGTGGCGACTTATTTCGAATTTGCGAACGTGTCGGATCGTATGTGAGGTTGGACTAAATTTTTACGAGCGAGCGGAGCGAGCGAGCAACGATCACAATTTGCAAGGTATACATATACCTTATATTGCCTTGCATATATTTCGTGTTAGTACGTAATTTTGTCAGCCACTTCGGACATCACATTGGACTGTAGTATGTGGTAATAGTACTATTTATGTGAAACTATTCACAAACTGTAAACATTTGTCAGCAGGCAATAGGATAAAGACTTCCGGCTCCTCGGGCTGGTGCGAATGTTTCAATGTCCGTATGTGCCAAACCGTGGGATTGTGACACACCTTTACGCGTCTCTCGTTCGCTGCGCTCGCTCGAAAACTATAGCGTAACCTAAAACCAATCCATCTTGCGTTCATTATTCGATATGGTGGCGACTTATTTCGAATTTGCGAACGTGTCGGTTCGGATGTGAGGTTGGACTAAATTTTTGCGAGCGAGCGGAGCGAGCGAGCAACGATCACAATTTGCAAGGTATACATATACCTTGCAATATGCATATATATCGTGTTAGTACCTAATTTTGTCAGCCACTTCGGACATCACATTGCTCTGTAGTATGTCGAAATAGTACTATTTATGTGAAACTATTCACAAACTGTAAGCATTTGTCAGTAGGCAATATGATAAAGACTTCCGGCTCCTCGAGCTGGTGCGAATGTTTCAATGTCAGTATGTGCCAAACCGTTGGATTGTGACACACCTTTACGCGTCTCTCGCTCGCTGCGCTCGCTCGAAAGCTGTAGCCTAACCTAAACCCAATCCATCTTGCGTTAGTCATTCGATATGGTGGCGACTTATTTCGAATTTGCGAACGTGTCGGATCGGATGTGAGGTTGGACTAAATTTTTACGAGCGAGCGGAGCGAGCGAGCAACGATCACAATTCGCAAGGTATACATATACCTTGCAATATGCATATATATCGTGTTAGTACCTAATTTTGTTAGCCACTTCGGACATCACATTGGACTGTAGTATGTGGAAATAGTACTATTTATGTGAAACTATTCACAAACTGTAAACATTTGTCAGCAGGCAATAGGATAAATACTTCCGGCTCCTCTGGCTGGTGCGAACGTTTCAATGTCCGTATGTGCCAAACCGTTAGATTGTGATACACCTTTACGCGTCTCTCGCTCGCTGCGCTCGATTCGAAAACTATAGCCTAACCTAAAACCAATCCCTCTTGCGTTAGTCATTCGATATGAAGGCGACTTATTTCGAATTTGCGAACGTGTCGGATCGGATGTGAGGTTGGACTAAATTTTTACGAGCGAGCGGAGCGAGCGAGCAACGATCACAATTTGCAAGGTATACATATACCTTGCAATATGCATATATATCGTGTTAGTACCTAATTTTGTCAGCCACTTCGGATATCACATTGCACTGTAGTATGTCGAAATAGTACTATTTATGTGAAACTATTCACAAACTGTAAACATTTGTCAGTAGGCAATATGATAAAGACTTCCGGCTCCTCGGGCTGGTGCGAATGTTTCAATGTCAGTATGTGCCAAACCGTTGGATTGTGACACACCTTTACGCGTCTCTCGCTCGCTGCGCTCGCTCGAAAACTATAGCGTAACCTAAAACCAATCCATCTTGCGTTCATTATTCGATATGGTGGCGACTTATTTCGAATTTGCGAACGTGTCGGATCGGATGTGAGGTTGGACTAAATTTTTACGAGCGAGCGGAGCGAGCGAGCATCGATCACAATATGCAAGGTATACATATACCTTGCAATATGCATATATATCGTGTTAGTACCTAATTTCGTCAGCCACATCGGACATCACATTGCCCTGTAGTATGTGGAAATAGTACTATTTATGTGAAACTATTCACAAACTGTAAACATTTGTCAGCAGGCAATATGATAAAGACATCCGGCTCCTCGGGCTGGTGCGAATGTTTCAATGTCAGTATGTGCCAAACCGTTGGATTGTGACACACCTTTACGCGTCTCTCGCTCGCTGCGCTCGCTCGAAAACTATAGCGTAACCTAAAACCAATCCATCTTGCGTTCATTATTCGATATGGTGGCGACTTATTTCGAATTTGCGAACGTGTCGGATCGTATGTGAGGTTGGACTAAATTTTTACGAGCGAGCGGAGCGAGCGAGCAACGATCACAATTTGCAAGGTATACATATACCTTGCAATATGCATATATATCGTGTTAGTACCTAATTTTGTCAGCCACTTCGGACATCACATTGCTCTGTAGTATGTCGAAATAGTACTATTTATGTGAAACTATTCACAAACTGTAAACATTTGTCAGTAGGCAATATGATAAAGACTTCCGGCTCCTCGGGCTGGTGCGAATGTTTCAATGTCAGTATGTGCCAAACCGTTGGATTGTGACACACCTTTACGCGTCTCTCGCTCGCTGCGCTCGCTCGAAAACTATAGCGTAACCTAAAACCAATCCATCTTGCGTTCATTATTCGATATGGTGGCGACTTATTTCGAATTTGCGAACGTGTCGGATCGGATGTGAGGTTGGACTAAATTTTTACGAGCGAGCGGAGCGAGCGAGCATCGATCACAATATGCAAGGTATACATATACCTTGCAATATGCATATATATCGTGTTAGTACCTAATTTCGTCAGCCACATCGGACATCACATTGCCCTGTAGTATGTGGAAATAGTACTATTTATGTGAAACTATTCACAAACTGTAAACATTTGTCAGCAGGCAATATGATAAAGACATCCGGCTCCTCGGGCTGGTGCGAATGTTTCAATGTCAGTATGTGCCAAACCGTTGGATTGTGACACACCTTTACGCGTCTCTCGCTCGCTGCGCTCGCTCGAAAACTATAGCGTAACCTAAAACCAATCCATCTTGCGTTCATTATTCGATATGGTGGCGACTTATTTCGAATTTGCGAACGTGTCGGATCGTATGTGAGGTTGGACTAAATTTTTACGAGCGAGCGGAGCGAGCGAGCAACGATCACAATTTGCAAGGTATACATATACCTTGCAATATGCATATATATCGTGTTAGTACCTAATTTCGTCAGCCACTTCGGACATCACATTGCTCTGTAGTATGTCGAAATAGTACTATTTATGTGAAACTATTCACAAACTGTAAACATTTGTCAGTAGGCAATATGATAAAGACTTCCGGCTCCTCGAGCTGGTGCGAATGTTTCAATGTCAGTATGTGCCAAACCGTTGGATTGTGACACACCTTTACGCGTCTCTCGCTCGCTGCGCTCGCTCGAAAGCTGTAGCCTAACCTAAACCCAATCCATCTTGCGTTCATTATTCGATATGGTGGCGACTTTTTTCGAATTTGCGAACGTGTCGGATCGGATGTGAGGTTGGACTAAATTTTTACGAGCGAGCGGAGCGAGCGAGCATCGATCACAATATGCAAGGTATACATATACCTTGCAATATGCATATATATAGTGTTAGTACCTAATTTCGTCAGCCACTTCGGACATCACATTGCCCTGTAGTATGTGGAAATAGTACTATTTATGTGAAACTATTCACAAACTGTAAACATTTGTCAGCAGGCAATAGGATAAAGACTTCCGGCTCCTCGGGCTGGTGCGAATGTTTCAATGTCCGTATGTGCCAAACCTTTGGATTGTGACACACCTTTACGCGTCTCTCGCTCGCTGCGCTCGCTCGAAAGCTGTAGCCTAACCTAAACCCAATCCATCTTGCGTTAGTCATTCGATATGGTGGCGACTTATTTCGAATTTGCGAACGTGTCGGATCGGATGTGAGGTTGGACTAAATTTTTACGAGCGAGCGGAGCGAGCGAGCAACGATCACAATTTGCAAGCTATACATATACCTTGCAATATGCATATATATCGTGTTAGTACCTAATTTTGTCAGCCACTTCGGACATCACATTGCACTGTAGTATGTGGAAATAGTACTATTTATGTGAAACTATTCACAAACTGTAAACATTTGTCAGCAGGCAATACGATAAGTACTTCCGGCTCCTCTGGCTGGTTCGAATGTTTCCATGTCCGTACGTGCCAAACCGTTGGATTGTGACACACGTTTACGCGTCTCTCGCTCGCTGCGTTCGCTCGAAAACTATAGCGTAACCTAAAACCAATCCATCTTGCGTTCATTATTCGATATGGTGGCGACTTTTTTCGAATTTGCGAACGTGTCGGATCGGATGTGAGGTTGGACTAAATTTTTACGAGCGAGCGGAGCGAGCGAGCATCGATCACAATATGCAAGGTATACATATACCTTGCAATATGCATATATATAGTGTTAGTACCTAATTTCGTCAGCCACTTCGGACATCACATTGCCCTGTAGTATGTGGAAATAGTACTATTTATGTGAAACTATTCACAAACTGTAAACATTTGTCAGCAGGCAATAGGATAAAGACTTCCGGCTCCTCGGGCTGGTGCGAATGTTTCAATGTCCGTATGTGCCAAACCGTTGGATTGTGACACACCTTTACGCGTCTCTCGTTCGCTGCGCTCGCTCGAAAACTATAGCGTAACCTAAAACCAATCCATCTTGCGTTCATTATTCGATATGGTGGCGACTTATTTCGAATTTGCGAACGTGTCGGATCGGATGTGAGGTTGGACTAAATTTTTACGAGCGAGCGGAGCGAGCGAGCATCGATCACAATATGCAAGGTATACATATACCTTGCAATATGCATATATATCGTGTTAGTACCTAATTTTGTCAGCCACTTCGGACATCACATTGCACTGTAGTATGTGGAAATAGTACTATTTATGTGAAACTATTCACAAACTGTAAACATTTGTCAGCAGGCAATACGATAAGTACTTCCGGCTCCTCTGGCTGGTGCGAATGTTTCCATGTCCGTACGTGCCAAACCGTTGGATTGTGACACACGTTTACGCGTCTCTCGCTCGCTGCGTTCGCTCGAAAACTATAGCGTAACCTAAAACCAATCCATCTTGCGTTCATTATTCGATATGGTGGCGACTTTTTTCGAATTTGCGAACGTGTCGGATCGGATGTGAGGTTGGACTAAATTTTTACGAGCGAGCGGAGCGAGCGAGCATCGATCACAATATGCAAGGTATACATATACCTTGCAATATGCATATATATAGTGTTAGTACCTAATTTCGTCAGCCACTTCGGACATCACATTGCCCTGTAGTATGTGGAAATAGTACTATTTATGTGAAACTATTCACAAACTGTAAACATTTGTCAGCAGGCAATAGGATAAAGGCTTCCGGCTCCTCGGGCTGGTGCGAATGTTTCAATGTCCGTATGTGCAAACCGTTGGATTGTGACACACCTTTACGCGTCTCTCGTTCGCTGCGCTCGCTCGAAAACTATAGCGTAAGCTAAAACCAATCCATCTTGCGTTCATTATTCGATATGGTGGCGACTTATTTCGAATTTGCGAACGTGTCGGATCGGATGTGAGGTTGGACTAAATTTTTACGAGCGAGCGGAGCGAGCGAGCATCGATCACAATATGCAAGGTATACATATACCTTGCAATATGCATATATATCGTGTTAGTACCTAATTTCGTCAGCCACTTCGGACATCACATTGCCCTGTAGTATGTGGAAATAGTACTATTTATGTGAAACTATTCACAAACTGTAAACATTTGTCAGCAGGCAATATGATAAAGACATCCGGCTCCTCGGGCTGGTGCGAATGTTTCAATGTCAGTATGTGCCAAACCGTTGGATTGTGACACACCTTTACGCGTCTCTCGCTCGCTGCGCTCGCTCGAAAACTATAGCGTAACCTAAAACCAATCCATCTTGCGTTAGTCATTCGATATGGTGGCGACTTATTTCGAATTTGCGAACGTGTCGGATCGGATGTGAGGTTGGACTAAATTTTTACGAGCGAGCGGAGCGAGCGAGCAACGATCACAATTTGCAAGGTATACATATACCTTGCAATATGCATATATATCGTGTTAGTACCTAATTTCGTCAGCCACTTCGGACATCACATTGCCCTGTAGTATGTGGAAATAGTACTATTTATGTGAAACTATTCACAAACTGTAAACATTTGTCAGCAGGCAATATGATAAAGACATCCGGCTCCTCGGGCTGGTGCGAATGTTTCAATGTCAGTATGTGCCAAACCGTTGGATTGTGACACACCTTTACGCGTCTCTCGCTCGCTGCGCTCGCTCGAAAACTATAGCGTAACCTAAAACCAATCCATCTTGCGTTCATTATTCGATATGGTGGCGACTTATTTCGAATTTGCGAACGTGTCGGATCGGATGTGAGGTTGGACTAAATTTTTACGAGCGAGCGGAGCGAGCGAGCATCGATCACAATATGCAAGGTATACATATACCTTGCAATATGCATATATATCGTGTTAGTACCTAATTTCGTCAGCCACATCGGACATCACATTGCCCTGTAGTATGTGGAAATAGTACTATTTATGTGAAACTATTCACAAACTGTAAACATTTGTCAGCAGGCAATATGATAAAGACATCCGGCTCCTCGGGCTGGTGCGAATGTTTCAATGTCAGTATGTGCCAAACCGTTGGATTGTGACACACCTTTACGCGTCTCTCGCTCGCTGCGCTCGCTCGAAAACTATAGCGTAACCTAAAACCAATCCATCTTGCGTTCATTATTCGATATGGTGGCGACTTATTTCGAATTTGCGAACGTGTCGGATCGTATGTGAGGTTGGACTAAATTTTTACGAGCGAGCGGAGCGAGCGAGCAACGATCACAATTTGCAAGGTATACATATACCTTATATTGCCTTGCATATATTTCGTGTTAGTACCTAATTTTGTCAGCCACTTCGGACATCACATTGGACTGTAGTATGTGGTAATAGTACTATTTATGTGAAACTATTCACAAACTGTAAGCATTTGTCAGCAGGCAATAGGATAAAGACTTCCGGCTCCTCGGGCTGGTGCGAATGTTTCAATGTCCGTATGTGCCAAACCGTTGGATTGTGACACACCTTTACGCGTCTCTCGTTCGCTGCGCTCGCTCGAAAACTATAGCGTAACCTAAAACCAATCCATCTTGCGTTCATTATTCGATATGGTGGCGACTTATTTCGAATTTGCGAACGTGTCGGATCGGATGTGAGGTTGGACTAAATTTTTACGAGCGAGCGGAGCGAGCGAACAACGATCACAATTTGCAAGGTATGCATATACCTTATATTGCCTTGCATATATTTCGTGTTAGTACCTAATTTTGTCCGCCACTTCGGACATCACATTGCACTGTAGTATGTGGAAATAGTACTATTTATGTGAAACTATTCACAAACTGTAAACATTTGTCAGCAGGCAATACGATAAGTACTTCCGGCTCCTCTGGCTGGTGCGAATGTTTCCATGTCCGTATGTGCCAAACCGTTGGATTGTGACACACCTTTACGCGTCTCTCGCTCGCTGCGTTCGCTCGAAAACTATAGCGTAACCTAAAACCAATCCATCTTGCGTTCATTATTCGATATGGTGGCGACTTTTTTCGAATTTGCGAACGTGTCGGATCGGATGTGAGGTTGGACTAAATTTTTACGAGCGAGCGGAGCGAGCGAGCATCGATCACAATATGCAAGGTATACATATACCTTGCAATATGCATATATATAGTGTTAGTACCTAATTTCGTCAGCCACTTCGGACATCACATTGCCCTGTAGTATGTGGAAATAGTACTATTTATGTGAAACTATTCACAAACTGTAAACATTTGTCAGCAGGCAATAGGATAAAGACTTCCGGCTCCTCGGGCTGGTGCGAATGTCTCAATGTCCGTATGTGCCAAACCGTGGGATTGTGACACACCTTTACGCGTCTCTCGTTCGCTGCGCTCGCTCGAAAACTATAGCGTAACCTAAAACTAATCCATCTTGCGTTCATTATTCGATATGGTGGCGACTTATTTCGAATTTGCGAACGTGTCGGATCGGATGTGAGGTTGGACTAAATTTTTACGAGCGAGCGGAGCGAGCGAGCAACGATCACAATTTGCAAGGTATACATATACCTTGCAATATGCATATATATCGTGTTAGTACCTAATTTTGTCAGCCACTTCGGACATCACATTGCACTGTAGTATGTCGAAATAGTACTATTTATGTGAAACTATTCACAAACTGTAAACATTTGTCAGTAGGCAATATGATAAAGACTTCCGGCTCCTCGAGCTGGTGCGAATGTTTCAATGTCAGTATGTGCCAAACCGTTGGATTGTGATACACCTTTACGCGTCTCTCGCTCGCTGCGCTCGATTCGAAAACTATAGCCTAACCTAAAACCAATCCCTCTTGCGTTAGTCATTCGATATGAAGGCGACTTATTTCGAATTTGCGAACGTGTCGGATCGGATGTGAGGTTGGACTAAATTTTTACGAGCGAGCGGAGCGAGCGAGCAACGATCACAATTTGCAAGGTATACATATACCTTGCAATATGCATATATATCGTGTTAGTACCTAATTTTGTCAGCCACTTCGGATATCACATTGCACTGTAGTATGTCGAAATAGTACTATTTATGTGAAACTATTCACAAACTGTAAACATTTGTCAGTAGGCAATATGATAAAGACTTCCGGCTCCTCGGGCTGGTGCGAATGTTTCAATGTCAGTATGTGCCAAACCGTTGGATTGTGATACACCTTTACGCGTCTCTCGCTCGCTGCGCTCGCTCGAAAACTATAGCGTAACCTAAAACCAATCCATCTTGCGTTCATTATTCGATATGGTGGCGACTTATTTCGAATTTGCGAACGTGTCGGATCGGATGTGAGGTTGGACTAAATTTTTACGAGCGAGCGGAGCGAGCGAGCATCGATCACAATATGCAAGGTATACATATACCTTGCAATATGCATATATATCGTGTTAGTACCTAATTTCGTCAGCCACATCGGACATCACATTGCCCTGTAGTATGTGGAAATAGTACTATTTATGTGAAACTATTCACAAACTGTAAACATTTGTCAGCAGGCAATATGATAAAGACATCCGGCTCCTCGGGCTGGTGCGAATGTTTCAATGTCAGTATGTGCCAAACCGTTGGATTGTGACACACCTTTACGCGTCTCTCGCTCGCTGCGCTCGCTCGAAAACTATAGCGTAACCTAAAACCAATCCATCTTGCGTTCATTATTCGATATGGTGGCGACTTATTTCGAATTTGCGAACGTGTCGGATCGTATGTGAGGTTGGACTAAATTTTTACGAGCGAGCGGAGCGAGCGAGCAACGATCACAATTTGCAAGGTATACATATACCTTATATTGCCTTGCATATATTTCGTGTTAGTACGTAATTTTGTCAGCCACTTCGGACATCACATTGGACTGTAGTATGTGGTAATAGTACTATTTATGTGAAACTATTCACAAACTGTAAACATTTGTCAGCAGGCAATAGGATAAAGACTTCCGGCTCCTCGGGCTGGTGCGAATGTTTCAATGTCCGTATGTGCCAAACCGTGGGATTGTGACACACCTTTACGCGTCTCTCGTTCGCTGCGCTCGCTCGAAAACTATAGCGTAACCTAAAACCAATCCATCTTGCGTTCATTATTCGATATGGTGGCGACTTATTTCGAATTTGCGAACGTGTCGGATCGGATGTGAGGTTGGACTAAATTTTTACGAGCGAGCGGAGCGAGCGAGCAACGATCACAATTTGCAAGGTATACATATACCTTGCAATATGCATATATATCGTGTTAGTACCTAATTTTGTCAGCCACTTCGGACATCACATTGCTCTGTGGTATGTCGAAATAGTACTATTTATGTGAAACTATTCA